>NC_080785.1:109070752-110328885 GCF_028018385.1 Neofelis nebulosa
CCCACATGGGGTATTTCTGAAACACCTGTCCCTAGTAGACAATTTCCCTTGAAGATATATTCATCTTCTTCAGCTGAGACACAAAGTACCAGAAGTGGGACTTGTTGACAGCATGATTATGTACAAAGATGTGCACGTGATAGAGGAGCAGAGTATGGCATTTGGGGTAGGCAGGCAGTGCTCTATCACCTTGTACTCTCCCAGTGTGCCTGAGGCCTTTGGGGCGCACTTTCCACTCTCACTGTAGCCCACAAAAGGAAGTGTTGGCTGCATACTTATTAATGTCTGATACCTTTTTCTTTCCTGTTGGCTCCAGGTCCCTTTTTTGTTGTGGCTGCCCCAGTGTTACCAAGCTACTATCCTTTAACTTCAACAGATGTCTTGGATTATTTCCTCAGTGAGGAAACAAGTCAACAGTCATGAAATTTCTTTGCTGCCCCTCTTTACCCTCTATCACAGATTCTTCATATTCAGTGATACTAGGATTTATCTCACTTTCTCCTCCAATTTCAGAGAATGAAATACCTTTTCCTTCTTAGGGTTAGTTTTCCAATGATTTTCTTGCTATCTCTCCTTTCTATGTACTTTAAGAACTTACTTCATCAGATTTCCCCTCTCTTTCTTGGATCTGCAAACACTTCTTTCCCACAGAGCCTTTCTTAAAGCAAACTAACTGTTTACTTCTCCCTGTCATACGTAATTTCTCCTGCAACCCTACATTTTCCTCAAGTTAAATTCCCATCTCTGTCTTATTCACATTCATACTTTAAAAATGATTGATTTCCCCATCTGCTGCTCATCAATTTGCCCAGTGTAATCTGTCTTCTATTTTATCCATTTTTCTCAAATACTCTTTGGAGTATTGACTATTGTACTCTCTATTTGATCAATTAAGTTTTTGTTTTTTTGTCTCACTTCATCATGGTCACAAAGTGACATTGTTGGATCTTCGTGTTTTGTCCGAGATAATTTATATTCAACAAGAGGACATTATACCCTTAACTGTGGGTGCCAGGCCAGCTCTAACAACACCCAGGCCTTGCTGTTAGACTCAGCCCATTTGTGGCTATTAAGGGGCTGATATTCTCCTTCTCAACAACGATGATGGTGATGTCAATAATAAATGATAAATGCATTTGGTGTTTATGTTCATTCTGTTTTAAATTATTAATATATATTAAATCCTCCAGTCCTCTCAATACTACTGGATAGGTACCATGATTTTCTCCGTTTTGAAGATGAGAAAATTAAGACCCCAGAAGGGGAAATAACTTGAGCGCAACAAAGCTGGTAATATTTAGAGCAGATAGGTCAGCTATTTCGTACACACCATTGCATAGCTTCCCAGTTGTATTTGTTTCAGGGCTTGGCCTCTTATTTTGCATTAGCTTTCCTTGTGATTGATTCTCACTGGCACAACTCATTGTGTTTTATCTTCCATTCATGCTGAATCTTTCTTGCCTCCTGCCTCAAGACATCTCTGTTGCCACTGACACCCACTTGGTATCTCTAGATGAGCAATGTAGGAAAGGCAGAAGAGTTAAAAGTTTTTAGAGCAAATTTTTAACGAATGTTGTTGAGAGGTGGTGAATATTCTCCCTTTTGTCTTATCCATGGGCTATCCTGAAATGCAACAGTTAGGATGGTCTCTTAGAAGACATTCCAGCAATCAAACCATCAAGTGTGCTTGACTTAAAATTGAATGTTTGCTCTCCGTATATCTATGTCTCACTCAAATTTCTCCTCACTTCTGCTTCCCTGGAATTGTATTCCCTAAGAAACTGGCAGTATATAAACTTTTATGCCAGGTTTCACTTTTTGGAGAACCCAAGCAATCTAAATCCAAACTGTGAAAACTCCACCTAGATGGTCTACAGTCTCTCTTTCCTTATCCAGTAGAGCATAGAGGTTGACAACACTGGCTTCAGAAGGTAAATATCAATTGGAGTTTGGATGTTGCCACAAATAAGCAATGGGACCTTGAGTGATGTATTTAATCTCTCTTGCCCTTTCTTAAAAATTAGAGATAACTACTTACTTTAAATAGCTCTACCTCCCTAACAAGGGTTATGACACATTTAATAGTTTGCTGTGACTAACATACTCTTTGACATGTAACATGTAAGTATTATTTTTATTATCATTATTAATATCTTTCAAAACTGTCTTTCACCTTTGTCCTGATATATATTAATGTTAACACCATCTAACCTACCACCCAAACAAAACAAATTGTAAGGAAAGCATTGACTCTTCCATCTGCTTCTTCCATCTGTTTCAACCTCACAAACTTTCATCATATAATTGCTTCATAAATTAACGTTTGTTTTACCTCTCAAAAACCCTCTCACATCCATTCTATATTAACCTTGCTATCTTCATTTTGACAGGCATTTCCAGGATCTCACCAAAATTTGCAATAATAGTGTACTATGTTAAATGATTTTCCTTGCCTACTCTCCTTAATGCATCACATTTATTCCTTTACTTTCCTTAGTCTTTTAAAACACAGCCCAATTTCATCACTAATAATACTGCATTGTAATTGGTTACTTATTTCTCTGTGGCTCTCAAGGGTTTATCAACCTTGGTACTATTGACATTTGGGAATATATAATTATTCATCACTGGGGGTGTTGTTCTTTGTATTGTAGGCTGTTTCACAGTATCTCTGGTCTCTATCCACTAGATGACAGTAGTGCCCCCTCCCCAGTTATGACAAAAAAAAAAAATGTCTCCAGACTTTGTCATATGTCCCCTGAGGAGAAAACCATCCTGGTTTCGACCACTGCTGTAGAAAGTGAGTCATTTACAGACAGGGGTTATATTTTATTGACATAAGTCCCTAACACCAAGCACCAAGTTGGAAAAATGATAAATGTTTAATAAATATTTTATTAAATGAATGAACCAGTTCTCTCTTTCAAGTATTTTTCTTCTTCTTTTTTAAATCTCAGGGACCACCTTTTATCTGTGCTTCTGTAGCTTTTAGCATTTTTCTGTACATATGTCTGTTTCCCCAATTACATTGTATGATTTTCTTACATCCTTAACCCCCACAGAATGAATGGAATATAGTGGGTTCTCAATAAATACATATTCAATTATATTTAGTTAGTAAATTAATATCTATGTTCTGTGGATATGTTCATACCACATGATTCTCTCATTGAAGGTCCTATATGATAATAATTGTATGTTCTCACATCATGCACTTTCCCTTTGTGACACTTATACCAGCTATAATTAACTGATCATGTATTTAATTGCTTAGTATCTATCTCTGTAGGGTATTTGAGACAGAAATCGTGGTTACCTCATTTTTCCCCCTCTCCTCTGGCTAACCCAGAACTTTATTCACAGTACATACTCAGGAAATTATAAGTCTTTGTCAAATGAATGAAGGAAATAAATTAATGCTTCTGCTAGATGAAATGGACAATATGTACTTGGAGAATTTGATGCAATATATGTATCATGGTTTATGGATGTATGTGATGAAGCATCTTTGAACCTATATTAGGAAGCTTTAAAAAGTGTCATCTTTGTCAAATTAGTGAAAAAGTAATTTGCCCCTCTAAATCACTTCACAAAAGGGAGAACTTGACGCTGTCATAAGTCAATACAGATGTTTGATATCCCAGACTTGTAATCTCCTCTTGCTCAGCATGTTCATTTTTTTCCGGTCCTAATGAGTAGCTCATGGATCTTAATTGACATATTGACCTTGAAAACTCTAGACAATGATCTCTTGTGCCAGCTTCATTATCTGTGGCTTTATTAGCCAAGGAAATTTGACAATAAAACATGAAACAATCACAATCTACATAAAGACACTATAAATCATACTTCTATCAAGTAAAAATAACCAGTATAGTCCCTAACATTGTATCACACAAATACAATTTCGTCTTATATTCCAAATATAAAATAAGTAGTTTTGTTCTGCTATTGTCTGAAACTACTTATTAACCCATATTTTAAAAATCTCAACAATGAATGTTTGATAAGAATTTCATAGAGCAGAATATTGTTTAAAGACTCTAAATTTAGTGTCTTTTGAGGAATCTTCTTGCATCAGAGGAAACCAGTATGCTATCTTAAAGAACATTAAAACCAAGAGACAAAAAAAGCCTCTTTTCATACATATTGCTGTGTGTTTTCTTTCCTCACCATGGTCTCCTGTTGTTCCCAGTAGGGATACCAATTTTAGGATATGCAGTAGACAGCTGTACTATAGAAGCTAAAGCTTGAAATTGTTCGGGAGAAGCTAAGTTAGGGCTTTTCATTTGGCAAGAAATTGTAAGCAAAAAATCATAGTAAACAGCCTGCAATAAATGGCCTGTAATAGAAGTACAAATTTTTTGAAAAATTATTGACTTAGAATTTTCTGATGGAAATACTATGCCAAAATAAATTTGAAAGTGATCCTAACCGCAAGCAGTCATGTTAGGCACCTGTTGACTCTTCTATATCATGCATAGCTTAATGAAAAAGACCATTGTTTCTCACAAAAGTGTGTAACTGTGTTCCTGATGGGGAGTAAAAATTACAAAAGTATGAAATTGTCATTTCAACTTAAAAACTACTGATATTTAGGTGATGTTTTATTTTAGCTGAGCGCATCTCTATTATACATGTTTTCATTCCTTTTTAATGTCTGGAAAATACACAGGTCTTTCTCCAGGACATAAAATGAGTTATTATGTTGTTATATTAATTGCCTATACAATCATATCCAAATTCCCAAGATAATAATGGTCAGTCCTCTATCTCCCTTTCAAACCTCACTCCCATTTGCCCCTTTGTTCCTGTTCTTGTGACTGTACACAATGTGGAAAGCATCCATAGTGTCTAAACAGGTAGTATTCTGGTTGTATTACTCCCTGTGCTTGGAATGAAGACCCCACTATTTATGGCCGGAATACTCAACCTTGCTTTTCAAATCTCAGTTCAAGCCAACACTGCCTGCTCTCTGAAGCCGTCATTGAGTCTTCCAGGCAGGCTTTGCTGTTTCTTTCTCCATATACCCAACTGCTTCTATCAACTCTATTTTTCCTTCCACTCTCTTCACTCTGGAACAAATTATCAGAGATATTAGTGCTAAAATCAGTGGACTCAGTAGTGTCACTTGCCTGTGCACTGATCAGACCATATTTAGAAAGTATATTTAATTCTTGGCTATTGTAGAGCAACATTGATGAATCAGAACATGGTCAGAGAAGAAAAGACCTTAAAGCCATTATATCGTGAGCTGCTACTTATGAAGTTATAAATTGGGGATAATAATATCTGATACTGTTGTAAAATTGAACTAAAATAACACATCAAAATTCTGTTAACTTGAAAAGTAAATTTTGAGAAACACGTTCCATGCCCATTTGCCAATTTTACACTCCCTGTGTTGGTTGCTCACCATCTTGAGAGAATGTTTCCTCTGTTTACAAATGAACTTGCAATGAAATTACTACTTTTTATTTTTTATTTATGTTTTTATTTTTATCTCCTTGATCGAATGTAAGCTTCTTCATGGCACAAATTAGTGAAATTATTTTCATATCCTTTAATACCAGCACATTAATACTAAACACACTGTACAGTCTTCAAAAGAATATGAAGAAAATCTGAAATGAGTTTCCACCAAAGGAAAACATTGTCGTTTTCTTTAAAATAGCTAATGGGCCATCATGTAGAAGACTGGTAACTTCATCACCTCCAAACGGTAGCACAAGGAAGAGTGTGGGTAGCTAATTGCACATCAGTATTGGGAGAATACTGAAAACTTCTAAAAAAGAAACAAATGATTTGTTATCCCATTATCCAAATAGTCTCTCCTAGTTGAAATATATGAAACCAGTTCATACAAATGATTAGAATATAGAAAGAATTAAAAAGGTATATACTAGAAATAAAAGCCTAACCTTATATTTCTAGAAACCACCCTTTACAGTGTTCTTCAAAAAGGTATTATGCATGTACATATATGCCTATAAGTACATCCGTAAAGTATTTTACACTGAAGGCATTCTCCCTATTCCCATTTATGTGAGTTAGTTGGTGTCTTCCTTTCTCCTTCTCTCTCCTCCCTCTCTTTCTCTTTCTCTTTCTCTGTGTTTGTGTGTGTAACTCCACTTCTTTATTGTCGGTATTATTGAACTTATTAAGAAAAACAGTGCTGTCATGAGCAGTCGTGTACATGGATACTTTGAAATATATCGGGAACTTTCTCTAAAGATTTAATGTTAAAAAGGAAACCAAAGAAATAGACTTTCCTGTGAGGTAACGATGTCTTCATGAGTTAAACTTTTAGAGGCTTTCCTTTTTAAAAATTGTTTAATGTTTATTTATTTTTGAGAGAGAGAGATTGACAGAGTGTCAGCAGGGAGGGGCAGAGAGAGAGACACACACAGAATATGAAGCAGACTCTAGGTTCCGAGCTCTCAACAAAGAGCCCAACCTGGGGCTCAAATTCATGAACCAGGAGGACAGGACTTGAAAGGAATTCGGATGCTCAACCAATGGGCCACCCAGGTGCCCCCAGAGGCTTTTCTTTAAAATATTACTGCTTTGGAAATGAAGCTAAACTAAAATGGTTCCTAACAGCTGTTCATAATTCTAATATAATAACAAAATTTTGGTTGCTATTCACATCAAATAATGCTTCTCAACATTAGCTGTAAATTATAATCATCTGGAGAAATTTAAAAACAATAACAATGCGCAGGTTCCAGTCCTGATGAATTAAATCAAAATCTGTAGGGATGGGACTCAGGCTGTAGGTTCCTAGGTTCTTCTAATGTGCATTTACTGTTGAGAATTTGTGATGTAAAAGTCAAGTCATTAACATCGTTTATCAATAAGTTTGAAAACAAGAATGGCAGCAATAAAGGTACAAGAACTTTACGGAATTTATTTTCTTCTCTACTAGCAAAATGGGGGGAGCATGATAGTAATGTAAAGAACAGAAACACACTGGAGAGAACCTCAGACACTGCCAGTACAGGACTTTGGTAAATGTTAGTCATTTTCTCTGAGCAGATACTCCTTTTTTTCAACTCTTTGAATGCTGGTTCCTTATACAGAGGAAGAAAGGGTCCATATCTGTCTGCACTCTTTCCCATTGTTATTCCTGGGTCCAAGGAAGCTGAGATGGGCATCTGAGCTTCTTTAATCAGTGGTTCTCTACAAGAAGGTTAGGAATCATCTCTCTGTATCAGAACTGATATGTAGCAACGTCCATCAGAAGAGATGAGTAGGCTTCTGTCAAGGTAGATGCGGCAGGGTAGATAGAATGAAACCTGAAGCTAGGTTAAGTAATTGGGTTCTTGTTCAATAAATTGCTTGTTTGTGCTGTGTAATGAAAGATCTTTGGTGCAGTGGATGTCTGAATCCAAATACTCTTCGGATTTTCTGATGGAAAAAGAGATAAGGGTGAAAGGGATTTAATTTAGAACTATTGAAAACCTTTAAAGAGATTAGAAAAAAATGGCAAATGCACTTTCTTTTTTAAAATCAGGATTCTTTGTTACTTGTCAGCGCTGGTTATTTATTTTTTCAATTGACAATAAAACTTATTTGTTGGTTTTGGTTTTGTTGCTTTTAGTTTTTCTCCCATCAATTTGCCATCATTAAGTGACCTTTAAGATTCAGATTGTGAAGAAGATAATGGAGAAATTGTTTTCTCCCAGCCCATGTACCCTAAACCTGAATTTAGGAAGTATTAACTTTCAGGATTTCATTGGAATGTCACATCAGAATTGTAGGCACTGCATCGGTGCATAGACTAGACCTCATGTCTTGATTCAAGTGATATTTTTTTCCCCCATAAAGTCAGACCTCACTCATGTGCCTAAGCTTCTATTTAAAAAAAAAAAATTCTTCAAAGAATACACTTTAAAAATATATCTCATTAAAAAATTCATGTGAACAATCAGAGCAGTCTGGATATGTAATAGTGGGTAGAATTTGGTGAAATATATTAATCTCAACAATAAAACCATTCATGCATTGGGCTTTTTAAAGCATTGTCCCAGATAATTTTAATAAGTAATTATTTGAATGTATTTACTTTCTAAGGGATAAAAAAAATGTGTCCAAGAAATGAGAAATAAAATGGTCTCTTTCTTTTCATTCCACTCGTTTAACACTTGAAAAAATAAAAGGCTTTATTTGAGGAAAAATTTAGGGATACACAACTAGAAGAGGAAGGGGATTCACAACTCAGAAGGGAAAAAAAAATGTTGACTGGATAAGATCTGTATTGAAATTCCCTTCAATATATGGTACATTCATAGTGTTTTGATACTTGGGACAAATCCCAGGCATCGCATCCCCTCAGACGCTTTGTTTCACATCTCTGTGTCATACTCTCTAACCCTCCCTTCACTAGGTGATCTACGTATTCATACTTCATCTATTTTTGTTCTTTCCTCAGTTTTCCCTCTCCTTCTTTCTCTTCTCTGGAGGAACATGTATCTAATCTCCAGGATCATATTGGGAGTCAGAATTCTAACAAATAAGTGCTTATTGAAAGTAGCTTCTCTTTAGGGTTGCCTAGCATGCCACATGAAACAGCAGAACTAGGAAGTAAGAACACTGAGTTGAAGCAAAAGTTCAGCTGAAAAATTTGTTAAGTCTTGGCAGCTTCTAAGCCCTGTAGAGATCCATTTTCTTTTAGCAGAGGGTCAAAGGCAGAACAGGTGATCCAGAGCTGCACTGAAGATGGGAGTGTCTCCTGATGAAACATATCACTCTCAGATTCTGGGAGGCTGTCATGTGAGAGGCTGAATTAGAAATACTTTCAAAGAGACAACTGTCTTCTAGAGAGTAACCCTCCTTTTAAAAAAAATTCAGGAGTTGGACTTCCCATTTATCTTTAAATGAGGAAGGAGACCTTCTCCATTTTCCCTAACTCTTGACTTCATTTTAGAACTGACAAGTTTAAACAAGATGAGAATCAGATTGCTTCTGCTTATCTCATTCTTTCAGCTCTAGCCGACAGTGTAATTAATGTTGCTGTAGGAAAAACAAAAAGCGTTCTTGAGGAGAACTTTTTCCTCTCTGCTTTTTGCAGGCATCATTCTTGAGAGAGTAGGTTGTCTTTTTGACATACTACTGAGGGAGGTATAACACACAGATGTCCTTGATGATTTTTTGCATGTCTGTTGATTTGTAAGTTAAGCCCAGACTACTTTTGTCTTCTTATCTTTTTATGGTGCACAGAAGTTATTAATTACCATACTGTTAAAAAAAAGTAGCATCCAAAACAAAAAATTATACATACATATGCACATAGTTTCTTTTGCTGGCCTTCCCTACAACATATGATTTTCCTTAGCATGTTGGTGTTTTAATCCGTTTCTGGGGAAATTTGCTATAGAAAAGTACTAGAGTTATACTGATAGCTATCGGGTGTCTTTTATAACTAGTTCCCTCAGTTCAAGGTTACATTTTCTTACCTACACTGTCAAAATTGTTTTTCAACATCATTCCTACAAATTCCAGTAGACTTCCCATCTTCTCTTGCAAGTCAGGTTTTCTCCTCAGAATCCTTCAATTTCTCTCTCTTAGTTACCAAATCAATTGTGAACGCTTTATTCTGGCACTCGGTTGTCTATAGCTAGACCCATATTTGAGTACCTATCCTGACAGTTTTAGGTGCTTCAATTTCTGGTCTCTAATTAAATTATATACATGAGAATACTCAGAACTTACCCATAATATTTAGTCCGCATGGACTGCTTTTATAATCCATCTTTCTACTGTGATTCTACTCACTTATCAAGACCAAGTTTAAATGCCATTTCATCCATAACTTTTTTCTCTTCATTTATACTTTTTTCTCAGCACCCTTGCCCACCATCTACTACCACCATGGGGACATACCATAATTAATGGCTATTTTTTTATGTTTGTTCCTATACTATTGTAAATGCACAATACCTTGTGATATATGTATTCATATGTGTCTGTCTGCCTTATAAGAACCTCAATATAGGAATATACCTATATCTATACAGTAGCGTATAGAAATATACACTACATAACTCTTTGTTGGTATGTGAAATGGTTTACCTACTTGTTATAGAGAATATATACAGTTTTTTCTTACATTTATTTTTTAAAGGACAGACTATATTATTATGAAAAAAATGTGTTAAGAATTCGTGGATCTTTTCTGTAGATAAACTTACATTCTGTCAAGAGAAGTCAACGCCTATTTTCAAAGGCAGAAAATTTTCTTTTTTTCTTGGTAGCAATAATGGGAAACACTTTAACCTCCTGTTTTTTAGTCCAAAGTGGAGTGGTGTTATTTATCATGCATTGATTTGTTGTCTCTGAACTGACAAAGTAGGTGGTTTGGCTATTTACAGTCAGCGTAAGATGGTATATATGTTCAAGGATGCAGGTGAGTACCATTAGAATAAGTCCTTTGGGACGGCTAGTTATGTAGCAAAAGGAATATATCATACAAGTAATTAAGGATGCAAAAGAAGAATAGTATGGAAAGATATGATGGCTTTAAACATAAGTTGTCTTCTAATGAAGCTGACGTCAATCCAACCATTCTTTAGAGAAATCTATGTAGGATAAAGTTCTAAAATTTTCATTTTGTGATCATAATTGTATTTTGAAATGATTTCTGTTTATAATGGGAATCAATATTTGATCTAGTGGATCCTCGGTATCATCCTCAGTATGATAGGATTGTTTAAGCATTTGTAAATTGGGAAAACTGAGGAATATAACAGACATGAGTCCCTCACTTTCATTTTCAGTTTTTATGAAATAAAACGTATATTTATGCATTATATTTATACTTAATATTATATTCAATGTTTACCGTAAAGTTATTGTAAGTAAATTTTTTTTCCTGTTATAATTAAGGGGATATGTAGTTGTAACTTATGTAGAGTATTCAGTGAAAATACTTAACAAAATGGTCTTAGTGCATATATTCTGCATACAATTAAAAACTTCTGTTTGTATGAAATGAGAATATCCCAGGATTCATATCAGATGGCTGTAAACTACCTACTTAATGTTATGTGATTTTTCCATAAGAAGCTTATTTGGTGTTTCTTTCTTTACAGAAACATCTTTATTTTAATATGTTTTATTATAATAAAATTTATATGCTAACACTTAATAATAATATTCCTAATAAATTACTCACGCCGCCAATGCCACCTCGCCACCACTGCCGCTATGACTCTCTAGCGTGTAGTTCTGAACTCTGTTTCTTGGTACAACTGCGAGGTAGGAATTGTTTGTTGGCTTTGAAACCAGGGGCGGATCAAGATGAGTGCTTGACACTTTGGTAATGATGTCATTTAGGAAAAGGCATCGGGTTTCTTTCTTAGTTTCTATTCAATTTGGAAGGCTTAGCTCTATCACTGTCATTTTCTGGTGACATGACTGAGCGTGTTTGCTGAGCCTCAGAGGCTGTGCCACATGAAAGGGTATTGGGGCGGGCGGCCCTCAGTCCTCCACCTTCCTTGTCGGGCGCTGGTTTGCTCTGCTGCCCAGTGACAGTCCTGGATGTGAGCAGTGTCCCCCCTCTGCCTTGTCCTCAAGACTGCTACATCAAGGCCTGCAGAGGGTGGGGACTTGAGGGCCACAGGCCCAGCCCTGGGGACCTTGGCCGTGGGGCCAGTGCTGGGGTTCAGTCAGGGTCTGGCTGGCTTCAGCTGTCCTTATGCGTCCTCATGGCCAGCGCACCTGTGACAGGTGTGTGCTGTCTGTAATTTGGTTGGGGTGATGATATATGGAAATGTCCAATAGCTTGCTTTTAATGTAAGCTGTTCAGCAAGATTTTCCTATCTTACGGAAAGCCTTTTTGCTGATGCTTTTAGAGTAATCGCCGAGAGACCCAAGTTTTGAATTCTGTGGCAAAATCCCAGAGAGAGGACGTGAACGTGCTCAGGTCTCTGCTCATCCCTCAGCTTTTACTTAAAAGGACCTGGCTGTCATTTCTTGTTCCTATTTACACCTGATTTCTCCCAAAGCGGGGGAGTTGGAGATGGAGAGAGGGAGCTGCGGTGTTCTTAGAACGTGCACCTGTTGGGGCAGCTGGGAGGCTCCGTCGGTTAAGCGTCCAATTCTCGGTTTTGGCTTAGGTCATGATCTCATGGTTCGCGAGTTCAGGCCCCACGTCAGGCTCTGTGATGACAGCGTGGAGCCTGCTTGGGATTCTGTCTCTCCCCTGCTCACACACACATTCTCTTTCTCAGAATAAAACAACAGAAACAGAAAGCAAGCATGTGTCGTGCTCAAGAGGAAGCTCCAGGTTTGGCAGGCTTCTCACTGTAAGGTCTGAAACTTTCCTCAAAGAGTCGCTAAAAACCATTTGTGAAGCTGAAGAGCCTGGTTTAGTTGCTTGCCACTCAGTTTTAGCCTCTTGACAGGAATCCGGTTTTCGCTGGCATCTTAGTGGTTCAAATTCGACAGATTCTATTTTTTTCCCTTTCAGGCTGATTTCAAACTGATGTGTGATAACGCGATGACCTACAACAGACCAGACACCGTGTACTACAAGTAGACCAAGAAGATCCTTCACGCAGGCTTTAAGATGAGCAAAGTAAGAAACCCGCGGCAGCAGGGAGCCACAGAGACGTGAGTTCCCCTCTGTCTCGATGCCTACGCAGAGCCCCACCCCCACTGACTGACATGCTTCCACCAGTCCATCACTGGCAGTGGCACGGAGCTTCTGCTCTAGGGTACACATCCCAGGCCACCCTCCCCTCCAGGTAAGCTCTCTCTCTCTCTCTCTCTCTCTCTTTGCTCCTGTGCCAGCTGGAACGTCTCCTTTAGGGTTGGTGGAAAGTGCTGGATCTGTTGATCTAAGTGTGGGTGTCTGATGGATTGCAGCCAGCCTGTGATTTGTTTTACGTGGCTGCCTCACTGAGTCCGGACAGGACGTCTTGGCCATCCAGAGTGGCTTCCCAGATCTGTCCCACGAGCCAGGTTGCATGTGTCACGCATCTAGGACCAGTGCCTTGTACCTGATCGGCCTGTAGGTGAGGTGAGGGCCACTGTGCCCTCTGGCCCGTCCCCCTCTGCCAGCCCCGAGTGCTCCCAGCCAGTCGGCCGCGCCTGTGGTGCTGACTCCCACCTACACCTGCCTCGGTAGTGCCATGGGAGCCCGCTGTTAGGCCAGGCGAGGCTGCAGCTGTCCACATCCAACCCATCGCCATGGCGCCTTGGCTGCGAGGCAGAGGTAAAGGCCTGCTGCTCTGTCCTTTTTGATTCTAGGAGCGGCTGTTAGCTCTGAAGCACAGCATGTCGTTTATGCAGGACATGGATTTTTCTCAGCAGGCAGATCTTCTGGGCAACGAAGACACAGCTTTTGAGGAGCTCGTTCCTGAAGCGGCACCTGTACAAGTTGAAACTGCCAAGAAATCCAAAAGGAAGTAGAGAAGTTATCAGGTATCGGGAAACGCACCTCAGGAATGTGAGTGAGGGTGAGCCTGTGCTGGCGCCTGTGTCTGCGGAGTAGCTCGTGGACCGCCCCCCCCCCCCCCAACCTGCTGGAAGGAGCCTGGTCCCCAGAGGCTGCATGTGAGCTCTGGTCTCAGGTGTTTCCAGGCAGCTGGCCGGCAACCTGGACCAGCCGGGCCTTGTCACGCTAACGGACCTAGGGGCACAAGGGCTGGACCGCCCCTGCCAGCCATACGCAGGCTCTGTTCCAGGTGTGACACTGCTGTTCCCATATGTGTGTTGCAGTGATTGTTGGCCCTTCACTCTGAAGAAGTTCCCTCCTATGCAGGACACTTGTTGGTGGCCTGGCTTGGCTGTCCCTGAGTGGGGGACATAGCTGTGCTGTGTTAGGCAAGTGACACGCTTTGGGGGGGGGGCTTCATTCTCATCATACCCGACCCCCCAATTCCTGCAGCCATCCACCCTGGGCCGGGGCAGGGGGGGGGCTTCTTGCAGGCTTGGGATCTGCAGGCAGAATTTGCTCCCACAGCTCCTTGGATGGAATCTGTCCATATGCTTCTGGAACCTTCCACAGGAGAGACCACATCCCTTGGGTGCTACACCCAGCGACCCTTGGCTGTTCAAATAAAGCTCTTCTCTTGTGGGGTCTGAGGCCACCTGCCGAAGCCTCGGGACGCCCCTTTTGCCTCATGACCTGTGCTCCCTGCTCACCCTTGTTTCTGGTGTCTCCACGCTCCATGGAGCTTTGCCTCTTTTTCCAACGGTGCCTCGAATGACATTGTGAGTAGTGAGGTTGCCGTCAGGTTGCTCTTAGATCGACTCAGGTGTGCAGCTGAGACACGAGACACCTCCAGCGGCCGTTCGGGTCTCCCTTGCTGTTCGTGGAGGCCTCGCGTATTGCTGCAGTTACAGCCATGAGGACAGGGCCAAGGAGTACTTCGTGCCCCTGCTCCCAGCCCATGGTGACCTTGGGGAGTGGTAGGGACTGACCGTGGTGAGGTGGGAGCAGCACATGCCCCGGTGACGTGTGTGGTGTTCTTGCCTCGCAGCTGCACGTTTGAGCCGGAAGGAAATGCCTGCAGCCTGACTGACAGCACGGCAGAGGAGCACGTGCTAGCCTTGGTGGAGCACGCAGCTGACGAGGCTCGGGACAGGATCAGCCGGCTCTCACAGGGGGCAAGGTAGCGTCAGGGGTGTCTGGGCAGAGCTCGTGTCCCGCAGGCTCTCTTTGGGTCCTGTCACCAGCTCCATCTCTGGGGTGCCTCGCGAGCAGGACCCTCCCAGAAGTGGCATGTGTTACGGGGTCGCTGCAGGCAGGCTCGCCCCGTAGTGGGGATGTTGCCCACCGGCGGCTGGACGTCAGGCCTGCCAGTCATCTGCTCTGCAGCCTCCCTCTTCTCCTGGTTGCTTGTGTCTCTGTACGCCTCTGCAGGACCTACACGAGGCACAGGCAGAGCACGGGGGCTCCTGGCTGTCCTCCAACCTCAGCTCCCTGTCCAACACCTCCCCCTCCAATAGGGACAGCACCACCTGGGTAAGGTGGCCCCGGGACTTTGTGGGCTGCTCCCTCTGCAGGGTGCCCCTGCCCCTGGGGCGCTGAGACCGCCCTCTAGTCGGGCAGCTGCACGGGGCTGAAGCGTGTGAGTGGAAGTCACTTGGGGTTAGGAATCGTGGGGAGTGGCCGTGAGACATGGCCGGCCCTGCGTCATGAGGAGCCCCAGCTGGCTACACCCCAGGGACCTTGGAAGGGGCAGAACGAGCCTCAGACGCTGAGTTCAACTCGGGGAACGTTTGTTTCTTTCTGCCATTCCCGTTTTTAGTCCTAACACAGAGTGTCAACGAGTGTGTCGATCCTCCGGGGCCCTGAGGGGAGAGCAGGTGGCCTGGGGCCTTCTGTGTTTACTGAGACAGAGCGGGCAGGTCTGTGGGCCCCACAGGGATTTCAGTCCCACCAGGAAGGGAACCAAACGCTTCCTGGCTCCTTGAATTTACTCCCTTACTTCCCCATGCTGCTGTTGTAGTTCCCAGATAGAAGGTCGGGCTCGCGAAATACGTCTTGACGTTGTGGGCTCGGGGGTGCTCGTCCATGGTGGAGGTTTGGCTGAGTAACAAGCGGGCTCTATGGCTGAGTTGTGGTTTCACTAACCGCCATCACTAGGACACGTTTTCGGCCCGGTGTGAACCGCGACGTGTGTGTGGATCCACTGTGTGAACACCTGTCTTTCCCACAATTGCAGGAAGTCCTTCTGGCCTCAGCATCGGGGAGCAGCCAGAGGTGACCCACGACCCATACGAATTTCTTCAGTTTCCAGAACCTGCAGCCTCTGCAAAGAGCTAGCCTTGTAGATAGACTTCCGTTAGTTTTTTATTTTTTTATTTGTGTGTACAGAGTTTTTGTCGTGAGACAGAGACTTTCGTTTTGTCCCCTCTGGCGTGCAGGAAGCAGCCCCGGGGAGGTGGGGAGGTGTCTCTGGCATCATGTCAGCCACACGCGGATCCCGTGTTTCTGTGGGTAGCCCCATGAATCCTGGACAGTGGACAGCACACATACAGGTGTGTGACCGGGTGGGGTTGAGCCGTTGTGCTTTGTCTCTTGAGCTTTGAGGGATCTGTAAAGCTCCTCTCTGTGGCTGGCCGGGACATACCATCCTGCCCCAGCTTCCTTCCTGAGCACCCCCTGGGAGGCAAGAGATGCCCACGTTGAGGGTCCTGTGTGCTTGTTTGCCCTGCCCGCCCTCCCCGCAGTCCCCACATTTCCGAAGCAGGTCATGGTGGGGCTGCACCCTCCTGGCCTGGGATAGGCTCTGTGCTGGGCGAGGCCTGCCTTCTGCTGGAAGCTGACACTGCCCCCTGACAACAGTGATGTGCTGTGTCCATAGACTTTTTTAATCTGGTTGTGTTTACTGGATGCTTGTTTACATTTGCAAAATGTAGAGATCTCAATAAAATACAGAGCGATTGCATGTAATTGTTTGCAGCCCCATAGGTGTCCACTTCTTTGTTTGTTTTTTTAAATTTTCTTCAACGTTTATATTTGAGAGAGAGCACAAGAGAGGGAGGGGCCGAGAGAGAGGGAGACACAGAAACGGAAGCAGCTCCAGGCTCCGAGCTGCCAGCTAAGAGCCCGACATGGGGCTGGAACTTACAAACCGTGGGATCATGACCTGAGCCGCAGTCGGACGCTCAACCACCCTGAGCCCCCCAGGCGCCCCTGTAAGTATCCACTTCCAAGTGACTTTTCAGCAAGAACCTTTGTCACAGGAGGTCAGCAGCGTCCGTTCTGGCTGCTCACCCTCTCGCGTTTACTCTGTGTCTGGCCCCGTTCTCCGCCCGCAGTGTGTCTCTCTTACCCACCCTGCACAACTTCCAGGTGGCTTCCTTTTTGAAAACAGAATTGGAAGGGCGCCTGGGCGGCTCTGTCGTCTAAGCGTCCCACTCTTGATCTTGGCTCTGGTCATGATCTCCCAGTTCGTGGGTTCAAGCCCCATGTCGAGCTCTGTGCTGACAGTGTGGAGCCTGCTTGGGAGTCTCTCTTTCCCCCTCTGCTCCTCCCCTACTTGTACACACATGCGCACACTTCTTTCTCTCTCAAAATAAATAAACTTCAAAATATTAAAACAAAACAAGATTGGTGCTTCTGTCACCTCACAGGGCAGAGTGAATCCTGGGGGAAGGGGGTATGTGTGACGGAGGCAGTGGACAGCACGACGTCCCCCGGCCCACAAGTGCCACGGGGTGGGCCAGCCCTGCTACCACTGCCTGCTGCACTGGTAGGGCGCCTTGGGAACCTCAGGAGAAGGGGAGCAAAACATTGCATAGCTGAGGCGTCAGGAAGCCGTGGCAGGTGCCAGCAAAGGAGCAAGTCCCCAGGAGGACAGACCCCACGGTCAGGCTGCTCCTTCCTGGGTGTGTCACACACAGCCGTGAAGGGGGGACCTGGGGCTTGGGGCGCCTCCCTGGGCTTGCTGCCCCAGGAAGCTGGCAGGATCCAGGTCAGAACCCACAGGTGCTCTTGGTGGTCAGAATAACTGGGGGCAGGTGGCCTGAGAGGGGGAGTGTCCCTCAGAGCCACAGTGGCCACGTGTCAGCCACGGATGCATGGGAGCACCACAGCACCTCAACCATGCTTTTGACTCTCCAGGAAGGGGCTGTCTGGGCAGACAGTGCCAGGTGATGGGGGTCCAACTTGCTGCCTTTTCTGTGGGAAGCCACACTCCAAACAAGACCAGTGAGATGGAGAGTGTGCACATGTGTGAGTGTTGCACGCTTGTGCAGTCTCGTATGTGCATCTGTGTGCACATGAGTACGTGTGACGTGAGCATATGTGTGAGCACGCGTGTGCACATGTTTATTCTGGTGCACAGGTGTGCACATGCACATTGTGCTAGTGCATGTGTGAGCACGTGTGTGAGCATGTGTGTGAGTCAATGTCCGTACACGTGTGAGCACGTGTTGGCGTGTGTGTGTTGGTGCCTGTGTGTATGCACGTGAGTGCCAGCGCCTACCTGTCCTGCACTCCCACCTCACTCCTCCACCATCCCTGCCCCTAGCCCCAGTGCTGATCCTTTGGGGGTTGGGTGCTTAGGTGTGTGCGCAGCGGGATTGCAGCAGGCCCGTAACAGAGCTTGTGAATGACCTTCCTGTCAGGCAGGTTGAGGATCACACTCGGTGGAGTGCTCTGTGCACCCTAAAACTAGGGGGGAGTCTGTGTTGAGGGAAGGGGACACTGGGCTGCAGTAGAGGGGACAAGAGTGGGTTGCAGAGTGGGGCCCACAGAGTGGGGCCCACAGCACAGAGTGGGGCCCATTAGAACTTTAGGGCATGCAGTTGTGTGTGGGAAAAGTCCTGGTTGTCCCGGGCGGGGGTTACGGCTCTGGTTTTTAGTCTGTTTCTTAGTGTTGTAGCTTCTGAAGTTTTTCTCATGGAGCGAAGATGTCTCTTTTGGAGGCACATTTCTCATAGGTGTGAGTGGCTGAGGTCACCGTGGCTCCAGGTCAGCCAGGAGGCCCGACCACCTGCAGACTCGGGGGACCCCTGGGGTAGTGCCTCCCCTGCTCCACTCCCTGGTGCCTCTTTCAGGGTCTGCCGAGTGGAGGGGTTGAGGCCCCAGGCCCCAGAAAAACCCCAGCGAGGGGCCAGCAGCCTGCACACAGGCATATCTGGGGAAGCCCGTTCTATGCAGAAGGCCGAGACCTTGCTCGTCTTCATTTACCGAAAAGCACTTTCAAGCGCTGTAAAGACTAAACTTTGCCGCAGCTTGAGCTCTGCCAGTGGGAGTGGTGGCCTCACAGCCAGCACTCACATGCCGTGTCAGACGTGGTGGCTCAAAAGTGAGTGCACTGTGGGAGGCCTGCACTCTGGTGGGTGCCCTGCCCTGAACTTGAACTGTGTTCAGTTACTGGCATCTCCCACCATCCGCGGCCTCTGCTGTGCCGATGGCTGGGCTCTTGGGGGTCTGAGACCCTGGTCAAGCAGCCTGTCGTCTGCCCTGGGTCTCTGGTGGCATGTTGGCCTGGCCTGGGGTAGCGCTGTGGACAGTGGTGGCTGGCAGGCCTGGGCACGGGATTCCCTGGGATGTGGTTCCAGGTGGAGGTTAGCACGCAGAGCTGTGCGGGCCCCAGCCCGGGGCTGCCCACGGGCGGGTGCTGGTGTGCAGGGCCCATAAGGGGCAGCCGCTCTCCCCTCCCCCGCCCGGCCACTGGCCTCCAGCACCCTCATTCCCTGCGGCCCCTCATCCTGGGCCCCATCTCCTCTCGCCCGCCTGTGGTCAGACAAAGCTGCCAGGATCAGCGTCCCTATCATCCCCAGGGACTCTTTGCTCCTGAAGATCGCTCCGCATGGTGTGTTGGGCCAAAGGGGGTATGTGTTGAAGACGTGGAAGCCCAGGTAGTCAGGCTGGATGTAGGAATGACCCAGACCAGAAGTTGGCCCTGCCCTGGCCACGGGGGCCTTCTCTGCAGGGTGTCCCCAGCTGGCTGTGGGGGCCCCGGGCCTTCTCTACAGGGTGTCGGTAGCTGGACCCGCCCTGCCCCCCATTGGCTGTGGGGGCCCCAGGGTGAGGCCGGCCCTGGCTTTATGAGGCGCCTTGGGCTCCATCATTGCCACGGCAACTGGGCCTTTGTTGTTTCTCAGGCCTGGGCCGAGTGAGACTGGGATCCTCGGTCCTGCCTGGACTGTTAACCAGGAAGAAATGGAGCGGGTTCTGTCTCCCAGCGAGGTAGGTGTCTCCTGCTTCTACTGTGACCAGAGAACTCAGAAGCACAACCTGTGCGCATCCCCAAGCAGGACACAGAATGAAATAATGATTCAGGGGCTGTCAGGACCTGTGTCAGGTTTCAGAAGGTCACGTTTGCCAGGCTATGATATCATAAACACGCAGGTGTGCCCAGGACGCCCTGTTCAGAGAGCATGGTGTGACGGTGTCTGTCTGGCAGGGGGCAGGGTCACCGTCCACAGTCACACTGGGCCAGTGCAGCAGCCTCTGCTCGAAGCTTCTGTGAGTCGGCCATGTTTGTGTTGGGGACGTGGAGGTGACGATGGCCTTGTGGGAGCATTGCGGCTCCAACACATCTCACACCAAAACCTGGACTAAACCCTTAGGAGTAACGAAAAACGAATGTCAGGAACTGAGCTTGGGCTAAGAGGGGACCCAGGTCCCACCGAGTCTGCCCAAGAGGGAGATCGTTAGGTTCCTTTCCTGCAGGCTGAATCCAGGGGAACAGTCCTGGCATTTGTGGAAGGAGTAGACGGGGGCCTGGCTCAGATCTGGTGGGGGTGGGGGGGTGGTTAGGAGGTCGTCTAGGGAGTGACACCAGCACAGGCTCCAAAGGCAAGAGATGGCCATCGGCGGAGGAGGTGGGGAACGACGTGGCTCCAGGCCGAGGAAATAGCACGAGAAAGGTGAGGAACGAGAAATGAGTCGAGAAATCTTGTGTGCGTATGCTGTGTGTGTGTGTGTGTGTGTGTGTGTTTGTGGTGTGTGTCTATGTTGCGTGTGTGTCTTGTGTGTGTGCTGTACGTGTGGTGCATGTGTATGTCTCTGTGGTGTGTGTTCCACATGTATATGCGCTCTATGGTGTATGTGTGTGGTACGTCATGTACGTGGTATGTGAGGTGTGTTGCGTGTGCACGTGTGTTCTGTGTGTGGTGTGTGAGTGTGAGCACGTGGATGGACGTGTCCGCACGGGTGTCTTGTGCATACACGGAGCCCACGTTAACTGTGCCGTCTGGTCTCGGCAGGAGTCAGAAGCCCGTTCGTTTGTTGGTAACTGTGTATTTGTCCTGGTGAGAACTGCTGGAATCTTCTGAGACTGAAAAACCGAACCAGAAGATCCAAGGGGGTGTTGGAGCCGAACACCTGCCCCACCAGGGGGTCCGGGGCGAGGCCCCTGCTACCACCTGCAGCTGTTCTCTCCAGACCCCCCGGCTCACCAGAGCCCACGTGACTATGGATCCTGTGGGGCCCGACTTTGGTGGTGCCCACCACAGCCACTCCTGGTGACTGGGTAAGTGTGCACCTCCCGCTGCGGCTGCTTGGGCCGTGTGCGTGGTTGTGACCTCACACTCATGGTGCTGTGGTCCTGCCCCAGGGACCAAGGCTGCGCTCACCCTCCGTAGAGTGTTGCTCTTGGTGCCACTTTGAGATTGGCTGCAGGGAAGCTTTCGGGGGGCCTCTGAGGAGTGCTACTGCGGTGCCCCCACACGTGCACTCTCGGTCCCATGTTTCCGTGACACTTTGGCTGTCTCTGTTCGGGTTCAAAGTACTTTCAGAACTTGAAAACTCGCTCTGTTTCAAGTTTTACCAAATCCAATGCCAGCTGCAACCTCAGTGTTTCCACATGTCAGTGATACCATTTCTGTCCTGGGAAGCCCCGTAGGATGTGGCCCACCCTTGCCTTCCTCGGGCTCCTGGGCTGACATGCGCCCTCCCGTGCCTTCCCTGTGCCCTCGTGTCCTCTCCGCACCCCCTCGTTCCTTCGACAAGATAAGTGCTGTCTCCACTGCCATCCTCCATGGCACTTCCAATTTCTCCCACGTCCCTGCTTCACCTCCTTGTGCCAAGGTCTGTGGTTACACCCTAGAATCCAGCTCCCCGTTTTCAACGTTTTTTTTTTTTTTTTTTTTTTTTTTATTTATTTTTGGGACAGAGAGAGACAGAGCATGAACGGGGGAGGGGCACAGAGAGAGGGAGACACAGAATCAGAAACAGGCTCCAGGCTCCGAGCCATCAGCCCAGAGCCCGACGCGGGGCTCGAACTCACGGACCGCGAGATTGTGACCTGGCTGAAGTCGGACGCTTAACCGACTGCGCCACCCAGGCGCCCCACCAGCTCCCCGTTTTATGGGGTTTGGTTTTCAGAAGCATCCTTCCCATTGGCCGGTACTTCCATCCAAATGTTGTTTTCGTGCGGGAATTGTGTCGTTTGTAACACAGGGTGCCTTTCTGTGCTCCAACCCCCGGGGTGCTGGCCTCGCCGTCCATGTGGGATGGTCTCTGTGGTCCCCCAGGGGTCTCACTGATCAGGTAAGCCCGGCCTGGCCCCACACCCCGAGAAGAGTGGCAGAAATCCGCCCTAATGAGGCAAAGTCCGCAGGACCCTCGGCTCTGCCGGGGGCAGCTGTGATGTGGCTCACCTTCTCCAACGGACTGACACCTGGCCAGAAGTGGCCACAGCTCCCTCCCAGCCCCTCAGCTCGACCTGGGTGTCCCCAGAGTGCCCAGAGACCCCAGAAGCCCCTTGGTCAGCAGGCCTTTGTTCTGGAGCAGGATCGTCCTCAAGGGAAACTTGCAGAAGATTTCCTGAGGATTTCAGCACACAGAAGTGTCGCGTGGTCATAGGGTCTGCTTTTCCTGCAACCTTTTCCTCAGTGTCCCTGGGGGTGGGGGTGGCCCTCCACCTGTCTTGCAGATGGATCTGTGCAGCTGGTGCCAGAAAGGGGCCCTGCGGGAAGCCAGCAGGAAACCGGCCTCGCCCCGCCGCTGGTCCAGAGTGAATGGCTGGTCGTGGCCCCTGCACACCTTCCAGGTGGTGGCCTGGACCATACTGTTCATCTTGGCCTTCACCAACTTCTGTATCTTCGTCCCCTTGCTGCCACCTAACTGGAACTTGATCATGTATGGTGTATCCTTCACTGTGGGAGCAGTGCCTGCTGTCCCAGGGAGGCTCCCTGCGGGCCCTGCCCCAGATCTGGCTTGGGGCCCTGCCATGCCTACCAGCCCCCACACCTGAGTCACCCACGGGTCCGCACCCTGTTCTGCGACCCCACTCCCCCTCTTTACCCCAGACACCCGCCATGGCCACGCTGCCTGAAATCTTACGTTTGTTCTCTGTGTGGCTCACTGGCTTGGGGCTGGGGCTAAAAGCACAGGAGTGTCTGCTGCTTGCCTGCTGTCAGTGCAGGGAGAGCACGCCTGGGGTCCAGGGTCTTTGGGGTGAGGCAGGCAGCCTGGACGACAGGAAAGGGTCGCAGAGGGGTCACAGGGCTGGCTCAGAAACTGAAGGCTGAGTCCCAGGGATTCACATGGCGTTCGTTCTCAGGGTCTGGGGTGCCCCATGCGGGCCCCACTTGTCTGCAGGTCTGCAGTGGGGTGGGTCAGGCTGGCTGGTGGGGGAACCACGCCAGGGGTGCAAGGAAGACACCGATTATAACCGTGTCCCTTCTTGCAACAAGTGAGTCTGGTGGAGGGTGTTGGCCGGGCCTGGAGTGGCCGAGGCCAGAGAGAAAACCTGCCAGCTGCTAGGAGCCACACAGTGGGGACTGTGAACCCCGTGGTGGCCTTGAAAGGAGGTTCCAGACATGTCACCAGAGTAGGCTTCAGGCCAGGTAGGCAGGCATCAGGGACGCACTTGGGGCTGACGCGCAGGCCCCGTGGTGGAGCGTGGCAGGTGCAGCCGAGTGCTCCTCCCCTGGCCAGGCGGGCATCGCCAGCCTAGCCCCCTCCTCACACCTCACTCTGTGAGTGACGGACCTCAGTTCTGCCAGCGCATCCGTGCTCCGGGGGCCACCGCTGGCCAACCCCACCAGTGAGCCTGGGCGTCCCCCATGGCCTGATGTGCAAGCCTGCTGCCCCCTGCCCAGCGCCACGCAGCCCCTGATCTGGCCGGCCTCCCCCTGTGGGGCCCTCAGGGTGTCTGATCCAGCGGCACAGAGCCGGGAATGTGGGTCCTGTGTGTCTGAATGCAGCTGCCCCACTTCTAGGCCTGTGGCCCAGGGTTGGCGACGCTAGGTGGGGCCTCCAAAGCCAACATCCCACGCCCCACATCACCCCGTGTAACTTGTGTCTTTCACACACAAGAGGATGGGCAGAAGTCGGCCAGCCTTGTAGATTTCTCCACTGGTCCCCAAAACCTGCTTTGTCGGGTTTTTTAAATCCAGAATCCAGTCACAATTCACGCTTTGCATGTGGCAAGGGGTCTCCTCTCTGTCCCAGCACAAAGGCCTGCAGTGCCCGACCCACGACTTCCTGGTCAGAATGGCGCTCTCACTGGGACTCACACCACAGCGAAACATCTCCCAGTTCTGAGAGGGAGCCCTCTCTTGTTCTGGGACCAGAAGCCCTCAGTGTCGGCAGGGGCCAGCTCCGGGGAGGGCCAGTTCCTGGCCTCCTTGCAGCCTCCAGCTGCCCCTCTATCTGTATCCTAACCTCCGTCCCTGACCGTGGGTTTGTTTGCGTTCTGGGTTCTAATCCGTTGTCTCCCTTCTCCCTTCGCTGTGGCTCAGCCTGTTCTGGGGCCTTCTCGAGCTGCCTCGTGTCCTCTATGCAGGGAGCACTCTGAGAACTCACCTGCTTTTGGGCCCAGAGGGCGCCCTAAGCTCACTTGCACACCCTTTCTCCCAGGAGCCCCTGGCTGGCCCCAAGTCTCAGGTTCTGGCTGGCTTCCTTTCCCCCAGGCTCCGAAGCGCTTGGCCACCGGGGGGGGGGGGGGGGAGGGGGGCGCCAGCATCATTCGGCGCTGCAGGGGCTGCTGCCCCAGGAGGGAAGGCAAGGTCTCGGTTGCACCTCCAGAAGACAAAGCAGAGGAGGCGGACCCCTGGTTCCCTGCTGACCTCAGAGGCCAGCTTCCCCCACCGCCCTGCCCCTGTGAAGGGCCCAGAGGGTCCCTGTGCTGAGGGATTGGCCTCTGATGTGACCCGTCTTAGTCCCAGGGCCTGCGCCATGGCCAGGCAAAACCCCTGGTTAGGTTAGCCTCAGTGACTGCAGGGCTGGTGGCGGGTGGTGGGAGCTCTGGGGGGCGCCTCACCCCTTCCTGCCGCAGAACCTGAAGGACCCAAAAGGAAGGTCAGGAGGGCATGTGTCCTGGGCTGGCGGAGCTGTGTTTACCAAACACAGATTGTCTCTAAGGGATGAGGCCTCGAGGGCAGGGCCTGGCCTTCTGCATCTGGAGACCTCCTACCCTGTCCCTTTTACTTTTGTTATTATCTGCAACCTGAGAGACACCCATAACCAGGGCATCTGAATGTGGGGGCAGAACTTTGGTGTGGTGCCCACCTGCTGACACTTCTCAGCCAAGTGGCTGATGGTGTGAACGGCCAGGCAAAACGCGGTGGCCTTTTGCTCACCCGTGTCACTCCCACGGGTAACCTGTCATGAACCTGTGTTCGTGCTTAAGGGGGCTTGCCTACCACATGGCGGGGGGCTGCCCCTCTGTTCCTGGGGAACACGTCCTGGGAGTGGCCTGGCCACGGCACCTGCAGGGTTGGGACATGTGGGGAAAATCAGGCTCAGGTCAGGGGCCTTGCTGCCTCCAGTTTGAGGCTATGGTGTAGACCACGCTGCCCCTACAATGTCTCCAAGGGCCCCAACGCCTCAGTCCCTCCCCCATACTTTGCCTGCCTATTTCTGATGTGACAGAGGAAGGGGCCTTCCTGTTGCACCTCTTGTCCTGGGCTGGACCCCTCTGCTCAGGACCTGCTCCCGCTGCCCCAGTAACCACACAAACAGTGTTTGCCTCCAGCCAGCGCCTCAGGCTTCAGGGAATAGGTGCAGGGAGATGGCATACCAGCACTGTGTTGGTGTCTCCAGCTGTGATGGCAAAGCCTGACCAGACCCCTGACCACCCGGCCACGGCCCCATACCCTGAATGGGACAGCAGAGCAGGGGAGGCTCAGGCCTTACCCAGCCCTGCAGGGTCCGGTGGCCACAGGAAGGGCCTTGGTGTCACCACAACCCTTATGTGGCACTGAGGGATCTGGTCAGTCTCGTGCCCCCGTGCAGGTCCCCCAGGGCCCGGCTGGTTCTCAGCCACCCTTCCACTCACCCCTGGCCTGGGCACCAGCTTCCTGGGCTGATCCTCGTGGCCCTCAGCTCATTCTCATCTGCCCTCCTCCTGCCCTCCTCCCCCAGCAGGGCTGGGTCCCCATCGCCTCCATGCCTTCATCTGGCAGCCTGAGCCCTGGGTCTGCACGTGGTGCCTAGAGGCTGGAGGGCGAGGGAGGAATGAGCGATTTGGGCCAGAAGCAGCCTCCCACTCAGGCTAGTGCATTGTGGAGGCAGGACCCCGCCTGTCAGCTCCAGGCTGTTCAGAGGCGGAAGCAGAGGCTGCTGGCAGGTCTGAGGAGGACCCCCCAAGGGGCTTCCCGCAGGACTGAGCAGTAGCCCCAACCCCCTGCTCCGAACCCCCACCCCTGTCAAATCCCGGCAGAACCCCGTGCACCCATGGCCTCGCCTCCCAGGCTGGGTCATTTCCCCCTACCACACCCGGGAACCCAACCGGTAAACCCTGAAGCCTCCCATTCAGCACTGGTCCTGGGAAGCAGGGCAGGGCTGACAGGGAGGCGGCTTCCACCTCTTCTGTTTGGTTTCCAAGGGGACAGACAGTGTGTTGGTCCCGAAGGGGAGGATGAGGGTGGGAGCCCGGGGACTGGTTTTACCCTGGGTGCCACGGCGGGAGTGGGTGCCAGAGAGCCTGAGGGGCCTAGGGGCGAGGAGAGACAACAAGATGGGACCCAGACAGACCGTGCAGACTGGCCGTGTGAGCCCTCCCTGCTCCCCTCCTTCATTTTTTGATGATACACCGTCTTGTTCCCCCGACGCACGTGCTCTGAGCATCTCTGCTGCCCAAAGAACCCTCACGACTTCGGCACCCAGCGTGGTGTCCACTGGCCCCTGAAGGCCTTCCCTTGCTGCCTTGGTGAAGCGCGGGGTCCACACCCTCAGGCCGTAAGTAGGCGCCTCCAGGGTCCTGCTTCTAGTTTGAGCGGGCACCTTCGCCGTGTTGACCAGGCCTGCCTGCACGTTCCTTGACACACTCACGCCCAGGTGACTGGTGGGCTTTTCTGTTTCCACTTCGTGGTCCACTTGCTTGGAATTTCCATCGATCCTGCTGAAACCAACGTACGGCTCAAGAAATACTTGGAGCCCATACCCACTTTTGACCCATCAAAACACACACGTGTCATCGAGAACCAATATTGCCACCTGTGTGAGGTCGCCGTGTAAGTGCCCAGGGTGTGGGAGCAGGCAGCCCCGAGGGCACGGCCCCTGCCGTGTGGACCCATCCCCTCTCCGTGCTGTGCACAGGCAGGTCCTGCCCCGGCCTTTCTGTTTTCACGCAGCTGACCGGTGCTGCTTTCCTTGAATGACCAGCAGTGGCCCTGAGACATGCAGGACCCCTCACCCATCTAAGGGCTCAGATGAGTCCCAGCCCCCCCACCGGAACCCCACCTGGGCTAGTCAGAGCCCTGAGGGCTCAGCAGGCAGCCTGGGAGGGAGGCCTGTGGCTCAGGATGGGAGCTGGTGGCACAGTGTGGCAGGCGTGGCTGAGGGAAGATAACCCGCCTGGGGCCTGGTCTTCCCTGCCACCTGTCTCTCCTTTCTGACCCTGTCTTCCTCCCGCACATGCTGCTAACGGGCTGCTCATGTGAATTCTTCCTGCTAGGAGCCAGAAGGCTAAACACTGTGGGGCCTGCAACAAGTGTGTCTCTGACTTTGACCACCATTGCAAATGGCTTAACAACTGTGTAGGGGGCAGGAATTACAGGTGAGGGGCTGGAGGGGGAGGTCCGGGAGGGAGGGGCAGAGTCCTGGGGGAGGGAGAGGGAGACCAAGCAGGGAAGAGGGAAAAGGGCATTGCAGGGGCCGGGGGTGGGGAAGGGAGGAGGGACCTCGAAGTGGGGAGGGGTGAGGTCCTGGTGGAGAGAGAGGAGGTCCTTGGCAGGGGGGAGGGGTGGGGTGCTAGGGAAGGAGAAGGTGAAAGGACTGGGGGAGGGAGGGGGATTGGTCAGGGGGAAGGGTGAGGGGGCCTGGAGAGAGGGGTCCTGCAGGCTGGGGGCCTCATGGGTAAGAGGGTGGGGGCCACAGGCAGTGGGGGGAGTCACGTGCTGTCCCCAGCACAGCGGTCCTTAACGTCTTTCTGTTCTCCTTGTCTGGCTCTGAAATGTGTTGGCCTGGAGCCCCTTCCGAATGTGGAGGCCCAGCCCCATCCAGAGGGGCTCAGGCTGAGCTGACTTGTCCTTGACCCGCTCGCTGGCCTGGACCCGGGTGCTTTCTCCTGGGAGGCCATCAGAGCACAGAGGATGTGGGTCGAGGCTGCACTGGGAGCAGGTGTTCAGTCCTGCACGGGCTTTGCCAGGACCCCATGTGCTAGGGCCCAGGCTGTGAGTGGCCAAGAAAGTCGCAGGGGCTCCCCCAGCTAGTTCAGAGTGGCCTTCGCCGGCTCATGGCGCTGCAAGGGGTTCCACTGCTCACCCACCACTCATAGCAGGTGTGCTCCGTGCAGCCTGGTCATGGAGCGTCATGGTCTGTGCTCTGTGCAGCCCAGTCCAGGAGCGTTGTGGTCTGTGCTACGGGCAGCCTGGTTTAGGAGGGTTGTGCTCCATGCAGCCCGGTCCAGGAGGGTTGTGCTCCATGCAGCCCGGTCCAGGAGGGTTGTGCTCCATGCAGCCTGGTCCAGGAGGGTTATGCTCCGGGCAGCCCGGTCCAGGAGGGTTGTGGTCTGTGCTCTGGGAAGCCTGGTCCAGGAGCGTCGTGGTCTGTGCTCCGGGCAGCCCGGTCCAGGAGCGTTGTGGTCTGTGCTCCGGGCAGCCTGGTTCAGGAGGGCCATGCTCCGTGCAGCCCAGTCAAGAAATGCTCCACTTGTTCAGGCTTCAAAAGCGTTGCTGCTTTGAGCAGAAGGAAATGCAAAGCCGTCATCATTAGAAAAGTCAAATGAGAATTGGGGGCCTGGGAGCCCCCATGTCGCCCTCTCCACTACAGAGGAGGAGCCCCAGGCCAGCTGGAGTCGGGGTGGGGGGGCTGCCTCCTCACGGTAGCAGGGCTCTCTTCTCTCCCCCAGATGCTCCTCTTAAGGTCTTGGTGCCACAGGCTGGTCGCCTTGAGGTCTGGTCGGCTGTCTGGGATGGGCGAGGGTGTGTGGCCCTGCCACTGAGGAGGACCAAGCTGACCGGGCCCCACAGGGCACACAGGGTGGAGTTCCGAGGTCCTGACAGTGGCCTCCGGGCACAAAAGGCTGCAGAAGTTCCTGGTGGGGACGGCTGGGCCCCAGGAGCCCTCCTATCCACTGGGCAGTGGCAGCAGCAAGGAGTGTGTGCAGAAGTGAGGGAGGGCACCATGTGCGCGGGGGTCTTGGTGAGGGCATGGCCACCCCTGTCCACGTGGAGTCCCAGACTCCCTCCTGTCCCTTCCACCGTCAGGCAGAGAAAGCAAGAGGAAATGCCTACATTTACAAGACGAGTTGGCCAAAACAGTTGGCAAAGTGTGATAAGCTCCTGAGAGGACGTGCCTTCACAGGGGAAGTGCCCGGACTGGGCGCTGAGGCACCACAGACGCAGGAGTCAGAGACGACAGCGACGTTTCTGGCCCCGAACATGCAGTTGGACAGGCTTTGGCCCTCACCCTGCCGGGAGGGCCGCCTCTGGCCTGGTGCCAGCAGCACCGGATGGCCGAGGGCCTTCTGCTGCGGGGTGGGCCCATCGGCTGGAACAGCTACACCGCACACCACAGGCTCCCTGGGAACCAGAGCCAGGTGTGGGGCCAGGTTTGTGCCCCCTGCACCTCGGGGACACACAGGACACGTGCCCTCCAGGGCCTTTGACAAGGGGCCACAATGCAGGCTGCCCTCCACATCCACATGACCCTTTGAGGACATTCTCGTTTTAGCTCTCTGCCTAAAGATGTGTTAAAAAAACAAAAACAAACCTCAAGATGTTCTGGAAAAGAATAATGGAGTCAGATAAATTTCAGCTGGATAAAAGACACTGCTGAAGATTGAAAATGCTAAAGAAACAGTTTCCTTAAATATCACCACGGTAGAAAGCCCAAAGGAAGACCTTGCTGCAGAAGATTATTCCAAGAATTGCTGACCAGAATTTAATTTTTTGATGGTTAGATTGTTCTCTGTGTCCTGAGCACAGGCAAGAGGACAGGAGTGATTCTGGTCTAATGCCAAAGCACAAGATGTCACTTGTGCACAGAAGTGTGCACAGGCCCCGGGAGGGTGTGTGGAGATGATGCACTGTGGGCCGCTGGCCGGCCAGGCTCCTGTCCCAGCACCCCTGCTTCCCCGACCTGCTGGGCTTCCATGCTTATGGATGAAGCACAGCACCCAGGATCCCGTGCAACATGGGGGGCAGGGGTGGTGGTCCTGATCCCGACCCGGCAGAGCCCTGGTGAGCAGTGGCGGCGTGTGGAGGAAGCTGCGGGCAGCCCGACCCGCCTGGAGCCTCCGTGTACCCACCTGGGAGCCAGGCCAGGCCCTTCTCACTGCCGCGTGGGGGTGGGAGGGGGGCACAGAAACTGGAGGTGCCCTCAGGGCATCCCTTGGGGAGCTCGGGTGCCAGGAGACAGGAAGAAGCCTGGGCCTTGGGTTCGGGGTCAGGGGCACCTTGCCCAGCCCTGAGTCTGGCTCTGCCCCCCGCAGGTATTTCTTTTGCTCTTTGGTCTCCGCCTCGGCCAGCCTGCTCTGCCTGATCAGCATCCTGCTGTACATCTTCATCCAGTACTCAGTCAACCCGGAGGTGCTGCGCACTCATCCGCTCTATGAAGGTACGGGGCGGGGGGCCCTCTCTGGCGTTGCTTTCTCTCGGGTCACTCGTGGTGGTAGCCTCTCCCTCCAGCTGTCTTTCAGGGAAAGCTCTCCTTCTGGGGGACGTCAGTCTGGCCCGCCCCTAGCTGGGTGAGCTGTGGGGCCGGGCAGGAGGGCAGCAGTCCCCCAGGGACCAGAAGGCAGGTTTGGGGCCCCGTGCCCATCACCCAGTAGTTGGTCTTGGCAGGGAGCAGGGTGGGGCGGGAGGGCAGGGCTGCCTGGGGAAGGTGCTGGGTGGTGTGTGGCTGTAGGTGTCTGCTGAGCGGCTCCAGGAACCTGGCCTTGGGAACACATGTGCCTCAAAGGTCTGTCCATCACTGCGCAACCCCGGGCCTGTGACCGTGACCTTATTTGGAGAGAGGGTCCTCCCAGATGTGATTAAGGATCCTGAGATGATCATGGGTTACCTGGCAATGTGTGGGATCCTGGATCCAGTGAAAACATCCTTATAAGAGACTGGAGGGACATGGCCACAAGCCAAGGGGTGCCTGGAGCCCCGGAAGCTGGAAGATCCAAGGACAGATCCTCCCCCATGGCCTCGGAGGGAGACGGGCCCTGCAACACCCTGACTTCGGGGCTTCATCTCTGCTGTTGAAACTGCCTGGTCTATGGCCATCAGTCACAGCAGCCCTGGACACTGACACAGGGAGAACCCCAAGCGGAGCACCTCATGTGTCTGTCCTGAGTGTTTGGGGACCTCAGCCCTCAGGGTTCAGAGCAAAGCTTCCTTTCCCGGTCCAGGCCTCTCTCCAGAGCACGTCACGGCCATGCCCTCTTCCTGGAAGGGCACCATGCCCTGTGCACCTTCATCCCAAGGCCTTCAGTGCACCTGGGCTGGATGAGCCCTGGTGGGATGGGCTATCTGACCTGCACCTGCTCCGGAGTGCATCCTGGATATTTCCATGGTAAAAGGGAACAGTGGGAGTCTCAGCGAGACCCGGCCCTGCTCAGCAGAAGAGCCGCCTGCGCTCTGCACACAGCCAGCTGGAGGCCTCCACCTGCCATCCTTCCTGACATTCCCCACACATGGCCTGAACAGAGGGGCTGGCCGGTGACTGCCGCCTCAGAACAGTCACCGGTGGGCACTGGGGATTCCCTGCGAAGGTCCTCCCGGCCACGGGGCCTCTCATTGCCCCAACACACTCTGAAATGCGGCTCGCACATGGTAAGCAGCAGCCTCAGCGCACCCGAGTTCCATAGCACGTGTCCTTACTTCCTTCCAATGTGGGCGTCGGCTGGGCCCTCGCTGCCACGCGCTGGCAGAACAGAGGGCAGCCTGGTCTCCGAAGGTGCTTCTCTCTGGGAACTTGCTCGCTCCAGAACCATCGTGGATGTGCTGCACATGAATGCCTGATGACTGAGGCAATCTCCTGGGTTTGCTGTTCCAGAAGATTCCATGGGGCTGCTTACCCGCCAGTTCCCTGGGGCACTTTGGTCTCATTGGTGGGAATTCATCAAGACATCACCGGCTAAGGGGACAAGCATGTGGCCAGCCACCCCATGGTACATCCAGCCTCATGCACACTGTGCTGCAGCCCCCAAGGCACACAGCAGGCCTGGCAGCCACTTTCCATGCCACGTAAAGGACTGGAATCAGTACCTCCCAGACTCTGTGGTGGGATGAGAGCATTTCAGCTGGATTCCATTTCCATGGGCCTGCCTGCAGATTCCTCAGTGCTTTCCTCACACCGAAGTTTGGAAGTGTCAACAGCCCTTGGGGCCCAGATGACCAAGTCCTGGAAATGTCCCAAGGCGCTGGCTGCTGCCTTGCAGTTCCCTGTGAGGGCGGCTGACTGAGAACGGGGAGGGCCTGGCACAGTGGCATGGCCCTTGGGACAGGGTGGGGGTTCAGCCAGGCAGGGGGTCAGGCTCTGCAACCCGGACCCTTAGTTATCCTCTCCCAGCCTCACCTTCCAGACCCGTAAAGTGGGGCTGTGACACCCACCTCAGTCAGGGGGCTGCAAGGGCACCTGGGTGAGGTAGGGCACACACTGGGGTGGGGGAGGGGCTTCCTTGGGCTGCTCACCCTCCCCCACCTCCCAAGGAGGGGCTGGCCATGCCCCAGGTGCTGGATGCATGCATGTCTCCCTTGCCTCCGCAGGTGTCTCCAAGGACACTTGGCTGCTGTTCCTTCCTTTTTTCCCTGTAAAGACGAAGGCCCTGGTGGTCCTGGGCATTGGGGTGTTCGTCCTGCTGCTGTCTGCCCTCAGCTTCCTGCTGCCTGGATACCTGTTCATCTTCCACCTCTTCTTAAGTATGTGTCCTGACCCCCACTCCAGTCTTTGTCCCTTGCGTTCCCACGTGGCCCAAGACAAGGTCTGCCGGCCCCTGCTAGAAACGAGCACATCAGACAAATGACAGGAAGAGACACCCCTAGAGGGACAGCAGGGCTCATTCTGCTCTGAGGCCTGCAGAGGACACGAGAGGGACTAGGAGTAAGTTAGATAAGGGAGCAGAACATGCGAGGCAGGAACAGGCACCATTAAAAAAAGAACAGGGGATTTAGAGAAGCACCAAGTCCTAACAATGAAAAATAGTGAGCCAGCGACAGGGTATCTGCTGACCCAGCTTGCTGCAGGGACACTGGCCGTTTCCTGGAGTCCACGCGGCACTGCGTGCAGCAGGCCCCACCACGCAGTGGCCCAGGGGAGGGCATGAATTCTCTCTGTGGCTTCTGCAAGGGAGAAGGTGGCAGCGGGGGCCCTATGTGGCTGCCAGAGCGGGTCTGGCACAGGGAGTGTCCTCAGCAGAGCCAGGGCCGGAATCAGCACCCGGAGCCAGAGGTGGGTCAGCCCAGGCCCTTATCCTAAAGCTTCCACTCACTGGCCAATGGGGACAAGGGTGAATTTGGGGACAGTGCCCCAGCTGCAGCATACAGTACAGCCAGCAGGTGGCAAGCTGGGCAGGTCCAGAAGTCCACTGCGGCCACTCAGGACAGACAGATGTGAGACTGGAGAACAGGTCCACGGGACAGATGGCCAATGGGAGATCCAGGCACAGGGACCAGAGGGCCCCAACCCAAGCAACAGGGAGGGTGGTGGTGCCACACTCACTGTGGGGGTAGGGGAGGGAGATGCACACGGAGCTTATGGCTCAAGGTGCTGTTTACAGGGTATTTGGACAGCAAAGCACAGACTTCCAGAAGTAGTTGGGATATTAGCTATTGTTATAATAAACTTACCCTGCTTGAAGTAACAGAGTTATCACCTTGCAGTCTCTGTGGGTCATGGGTTCAGCATAGCTTAGCTGGGTCCACTGGCCCTGCTCGGCCACAAGGCTTCCGCCAGGTGTGAGGAAGGGCTGTGGTCTCATCCGACTGGGACCCACGTTTAGGTTCAACACCAGGGTGTTGGCAGGCCAGTTCCTGGCCTCAGTTCCCCGTGAGTTGTTGGCTGGTGCCTCCTCCCACCAGGACACCCCAGCATGAAGGGGCAGCCGGCCTTTTGTAGCCCAGTCATGGAAGTGACGCCCCTCACCTCTTGTGCAAGGCGCTGGGGCCACCCACTCTCCAAGGGATGGCGTGACACAAACACCCTGAGGTGGGGGGTAGGGGCTGCTGGGGGGCCTGTCAGAAGCTGTGGGCAGCTGGATGCCTCTTTGAAGTTTGGGGGAAGGACATCCTGACACTGCAGCACGAGTGGAGTGCAGCATTGGTGAGGGCAAGACCTCCCAGGAAGATGCACAGATGTCTGGTACCAGCAGCAGGGGTGTGGGGAAAGCCGCCTCCACACAAGCGGGGGACAGAGCATCCCAAAGACCAGGGGCCCCGGGCTGCTGTGTTGATGCCTAGTGTCGCAGGAGGGGACACGGCAGACACTCATTCAGTGCACACCGCACTCTGGCCTCCCTCCCCAGCCACATCTCCTCTCGTTACTGTCAGATGAAGGTGTCTACTCAAAACTCAGGACGAGTGTGAGCTCTGGGGAACACACAGTGTGTACTTGCCACCTGATGGTGATGGCAGCCATCCCTGCAATCCCTGCCAGAGAACTAGTGTTTTTGCGAGCATGTGGCCAGATGCAAATTATGCCCTCACACAGGTTCTGGGGGAGGTGGGAGAACCAGTAAGAGCCAGGTGTAGTTCATCAGGAAGCCAAAGCAAACACAGACAGATGCCCTTGTACAAACCACCCAGGGAAGGGAACGGGCTCCACGCGGGTGTGGGGGGCAGCCCACCTTCCGTCTGCCCTTCCAGCTGCAATTAGGCTTCTGTGGGTGGCCCTTATCCCTTTCCAGAAATAATTAGAAGCCATCTGTCCTCGTGTTTGTTGGTTTTAGGGAGAGAAGTGGGAGGATTGGTGCGTCTGCTGAAGCAGGCACAGAACCCGTTTCGTGGACGGTGCTGTCTGTTGACAGACCCGGGTCTCAGATGTCCTTTCAGTGACCTGGGGTGCTTCTGCCACAGTGCCGGAGCCAGCATCCGGGTCCACACTGGCTTTGTGGGCCTGGAAGGCTGCAGGGTAGCTGTTCCTGGGACGGGGCGCCAGCAGCCTTGGGGCTGTGACGAGCTACTGCTTGCCTCCCACAGGCCAGGTGGGCCCCGGGGTGGCCATGCAGCAGCCCCCCAGCGCCCCAGGTTAGGAGGCAGCTCCCGGCACCCTGGGGGGGAAGCCCTGGAAGACCGGGTTGTGGCCGGTGGGCCACTCTGCCCGCTTGCGTAACTGTAACTGCCTGTTTCCGCCTTTCTCCTCTCTAGTGTTCAAGAAGTTGAGCACATATGAGTATGTGACACAGAACCGCTATCAAAATATTCCAAAAGTTCCAGCAGGGAGGAAAGAGCTGTCCTTCAAAATAAGCATGCCACAGGTATCGGGTGCCCCTCTGCTTCACCATCTGCACTATCCAGGCCTGGGGCAGCGCCCAGTGTCACCTTGCAGCTGGAACTTCTCACAGTCCTTTGCTTCTGTGTTGGCACAATTCTCTGATTCCATGTGTGTGTGTGTGTGTGTGTGCACGTTGTGTGATGCAGTGCAGGTGTATGTGTGTATGTGTATGTGGTGTGTGTGATGCAGTGTGTGTGTGTGCGTGTGTTTGGTGTGAGATGCACTGCATGTTTGCACGTGTGAGTGCATGATGTGTATAATGTGATGCACGTGTGTGGTTATGTGTGCATAGTATGTGATGCAGTGCATGTGTGTGTGGTTGTGTGTGTGTGTGTGTGTGTGTGTGTTAGTGTGAGATACGGTGCGTGTGTGTGTGACTGAGTACATGTGTGTGATGCAGTGCATGTGTATGTGTGCATGTGTACGTGGTGTGTGTGATGCAGTGTATGTGTGTGTGTGCAGCGCAGTACATGTGTGTTTGGTGTGTGGTGTGCATGTGTGTTATATCATTTGTACGTTCACTGTCCACAGAATCAAGCCAGCAGGGCTGACTCCTTTTAGGCCCATATATTAACGCAGCTGTTTCTCATCAAAATTAAAAACATTTGCTTTTCAAACGAGCACCACTAAGAAAATGAAAACATAAGCCAAAGGCAGAAATATTTGCAAATCATATACTTGTGCCCAGAATATATAAAGAATTCAAAATTTAATTATAAGAAAAATGACCCAGTGTTTTAACTTTTTAAATGCGCAAAAGATTTGAACCAACTGTTCACCAAGGAGGATCCACGGTGGCAGATAAGCACATCGACATCACTTACCATTAAGAAAACACAAAACCACAGTAAGATACCATTACACACCCAGTAGACTGGCTATAATCAAAAGAACCAATAATAAAAAGCGTTGGTGAAGCTGTAGATCGAAAGGCTCCTACGTTACTAGTGCAGATACCAAATTATATCACTTTGATCAGCAGTTTGGTGTTTTCTTAAAAAGTGAAATGTATAGTCAGCGTTGAAGTCAGCAATCCCACTTCCAGTTTCTTAACTATTAGAAGTGAAGACACAGGTATTCTTCATGTGACAGGGGTGCTATCCCCCAGTGAGATCCTTTCCTAGGACCCAGGGACTCTGAGGCACCATTACTCAAAATTAACTAATAACTGACTTGAATCGTGTATAAGACTAAGCCCAGTGTCAACAACTTTTTCACGTTATGAATTTTTATTGCTCACAGCAAGCAGATGACCTGAGTCCGTCTGCTCGTAGGTAAGTGTGTAAGCTTACTAGAGTTGTTTTATCTGTCTGACAAATACTATATGCTCTCAATAGTCTTGCTTTAAAAAGTCTTCGTTACTCCAAGGTTATACAAATACCCACATTCTTTGCTAGTGTTTTCACCAGCTTTATTCGCTTTGCATTTTGATTTCCAAGCCGTCCTGAATTTGTGTGTTCACGGAGACAGGGGCTAAGGTGGATTTGCCCAGGACCTGGTGCCCCCGGCTCCCCCAGGAGACCCTCTTCCGGCCGTGCCTCACCCTGAATGTCCAGCAGGGGAACGCCCTTGGCATTCTTTAGTTTTCATAGTTGTTGACAATTCCTCCACGTTTTTAGTTTCCGTATAATTTTTAAAATAGTTTTCATGCAGTTCTGAGAAAGGCAGAGTTCCAAGTGGAGTTACAGGAAACATTCCTTAGAGGCGGGAGCGAGCGGAGCCGCATGGTCTCAGCTCCAAGCCCTGAAACTGCCCCAGAAGTCGGTCTCCCCTGGGGGAGCGGGCCGTAAGTGCCCCAGTTCTGTGGTGCTCTCGGAAGTTCGGCCCTCGCAGAAACGGGTGGGGGGCGACTCCCATGTTCTGGTGGAGCTGGGCAGGTCGCAGGGCTGGTGCTGGTTCTCGACCGAGGATCGGGAATTCCTCCAAAGAATCCGCTCATTCCTTTTGCATTTGTTTCCTTAGACACCCGGTAGCCATGCTTCTGGGAAAACCCGGGTCGTTTGGAGTTTCACTTGAAGCATTGCCACACTGCGGTCCTTTAGGTACAATCTGAGCACGTGCCCCTCGCCCTGTCCAGCCTGGGGGCCAGCCGCCTCTAGAAGCAACTGAGACTAACCCCGTTTTTGGGCAGTCGGTGTGGACACTGCGCAGGAACTGGGGACCTCAAGTCTCTGGCCGCCCCACGCACTGCAGTCACTGCTGGTGCTCCGAGGACTGTCTTCCAAGTTCCGTTTTAGTATTATTTTGTGAGTTATACTCACAATGCTTTGTTTTTATAAAATTGTAATCACATTGTTCAACTCTTTAGAGCCCCTTTTAAAAATTCCATATATTGTGGTGCCACTGGGTGGCTCAGGCGGTTAAGCATGGGACACTTGGTTTCTACTGAGGTCATGATCTCACGGTTTGTGGGGTTGAGCCCCACGTTGGGCTCTGTGCTGGCAGCAGTGAGCCTGCTTGGGACTCTCTCTGCCTCTCTCTCTGTCCCTTCTCCCCAAGGCCTCTCTCTGTCAAAATAAATAAATACACTTTAAAAAATTCCATACATTGTGGACATAGTTAAAAGAAAAAGAAACATAATTTTTATGAATATAAGTTACTTCACCTTTGGGAGGGACCATATTCCTCATTTCTGGAATGTTATTTCTTATTTTCAATCACTATAGTGTTCCCTTCTCCAACTGGAAAGGGAGCTGCTAACCTTTGTATTGAAAGGTCGATTGTGTTGAGAGACAAGCCCTCTCAATGCGCTGGGCCATCTGTCCCAGTGGCCTCTCTTTCCTGCAGAAGTGTCCCTAGTTTGACCTGTACACCCACGTGTAACTTACATGTTAGGCAAAGCCCACTGTCAGAATGTCAGCTCCAAGAGATCAAAGAGTATCTTTAAATCACGTGGCACTCTGTCAATCCCCCCAAAAGAAAAATCCACTCAGTAAGTGCCTGTGGAGTTCCATGATGTAAATCACTGGTATATTTTAGGGGAGAACTTAGTGTAGCACTCTCTAAGGTGCTTCTCTCTATTAGTAGGTATCAGACCAATTTATTGGGAGTATTTCCTCTGGACCATTAATCTGCTGCAAAAGTAGGATCACACGTGTGAAGATACTTCTTGCCTAATTCTACAAGTGTTCTGCTCAGCTAATGTCCATCAAGTGGCTTGTATTAATTTTTTATTGCTATCTGGCAAATTCCCACAAATGTAGTGGCTTGAACTAAGACTCGTCTGAAAGCGCTTGTGGGTCATGTGCCTGGCAAGCTCAGCTGGGTCCCTGATTGGTGCCTCCCAAGGCAACAGTCACGGCTCACCAGGTCAGCCCTCCCTTCTGGAGGTTATGGGGAAGAGTCTGCTTCGGGGCAGATAGAGAATGCCAGTGCAGCTGTTGCTTTCCCACTCTTGCTATGTGGCCCTTCCATCTCTAAGTTGGTAATGGTGGGTCTAGTCTCTTCATATTTTAGATCTCTCGGACTTCCTCCTTTTCCTCATTTCTCAGTTTTTAAGGATTCGTGTGATTGCATTGGACCTACTTGGGTAATCAAGGACAGTCCTCAGTTTCCTACAGTTGCTGCAAGGAATGAGCACAAAGTGACAATGCCATGGTCTCCAAGGCAGGTCACTTTGTCCATTTGTAACTGAGCCCTGCTGCACCCACAGACTCAAGAACGCAGTGGCCCAGCGTGGGGGTGCCGCAGCAGGAAGAAGCGCCCCTGTGGCCTCCCACCGGCAAGCAGTCATAGACCTTTATGGATGGTGCTCCTGCGCCGTGTCCTCCGTTGTGCAGCCAACCCGAGGGCACACGGACGGCCTCCCAGGAGCTCCTGGCTCTGAGGCTCTGCAGATGAGCAGGTCACGATGGCGGCCAGTGCATGGAGCTTTGCAGCCGTCAGCGGTGCTCTCTGAGCTCACTACACAAAGCAAGGCCCTTCTTTGCTCATGGAAGTCTGTCCTCCCTTTTGCCCCATCCCTGTAGAGAGCAGCGCAAGGAGGCCCCGCCGCAGCTGAGGCGCCCGGGTCTGCGTTCCACCATCACCACGTGTGAGGAGAGCTCCCCGCTGCAGGTGAGAGCCGCTGGGCATGTGAAAGGTCTCAGGCTGCCCCCGGAATGAGGACAGAAAACGCTTGGGATTGCTTGTTTGACTGGTTTGAAGCATTTACTTAGTACCCAGGCATGCTACTCGTATGGGAACAAAGGTGGAGGGAGAAGAGAAGAAAAACTGACAGAAAATATCCTTAACTGTAGGGCTTATAGTGTGTGTGTGTGTGTGTGTGTGTGTGTGTGTGTGTAAGGGGGGAGAAAGAGATAAATCCAATGCAATCTGGGTGTGCGAAGACTGAAGTGGCATCCGTGTGCTTTAATGAAGGGTATTGATGTCTGTGTCCTGCTGGCTTTGAAAAGCACCAGAAAATAAAATGATGGATGGATAGTCACATGGTTAAAAAGAAATATTCACAGCAAAATTTTAATGATGATAGAACCTAGAAGTTGAGTGTTTGGGCATTCTTGTACAATCCTTTCCACTTTTCTGGGTGTTTGAAATTGTCCATTCTTAAAAAAGTGTTACCGAATAACTATAGGACACAGACGTGGAGTAAGGGGTGTGTGTCTGTGTGTCTGTTTATGTCTGCTCTTCACAGATTGAGACTGAGGCAAGAATGTCCACCTCAAACTTCTATTTGACATTTTACTAAAGTTCCAGCCAGTGTAATACAGCAAGAAATACAAAGACATATAGATTTGAAAATGAACCTGATTTTATTTGCAGGAAACATGCTTCTAACAAATCTGCAAAAAATATAGTAGAAATAATAAGATAGCTCAGCAAGGTGGTAGAATACAAAATGAATATAATAACCCCCATTATATTTCTGTATACTAACAATGAAAAATCTCAAAATGATATTAAGAAAACCATTCCATCTGTAATAGCATTGAAAATAATAAAATAAAATAAAACAAGCACCAAATGTGTATACTTAAAGCTACAAACTATCGATGAGAGAAACTGAACACAATCCAAATAAACGGAAAGATTTAGAATATTTGTGGACTGGAACGCAAAATATTGTCATGATAGAAAACTCCCCCCAAAATTGATCTACATAATTACCACGAGCCCTATTGAGTTTCCAACAAGCTTTTTTCTTTAAGGAAATAGCAAGCCAACCCTAAAATAGATACAGAAATCCAAAGGACGTAGAGTGACCAAAAGAATTTAGAAAAAGAAGCAGCAAATTGGAGGACTTACTCAATCTGACTTAAAAATGAACTATCAAGCTACAGTAGTCAGGACAGTGTGAGCCATGAGGGTGGTGTGCCCAGTGAGGGTAGACATGCAGGTCAAGGGAACAGAATAGAAAGTCCAGAAATAAAACCTGATCAGTGGGTGTTAAACAGAGGTGCCAGGATAATTAAACAGGGAGAGATGAGAGTATCTTTAATAAGCTGTGCCAGAACAATTGGATGACCATATGTAAAAAAAGAGGGCGGGGAAGAGCTTAATAGCTGCTTCTCACCATACACACAAAAATAACTCAAAATCAACCACAGTTCTGAATTTAGGGGCTAACCTATAACACTTTAGGAAGAAAACAGAAGAAAACCTTTGTGATCTTGAGGTAGACAAAGTTTTCTTTAATATGGGCACCAAAACCACTATGAAGAAAGTGGAAATTTTGACTTTTTTATAAAAGAAAGCATTTCCTGTTCAGAATTCACCACTGCAAAAATAAAAATGTAAGTCACAGGTTGGAATAAATATTTGCAAACCCTATACTTAAATCCAGAATAAATAAACAACTCTCAACACTTAATAGGGAAAAACGGCCCCATTTTTAAAATGGGGAAAAGATTCTAATAAACTTTACCAAATAGGATATATGGGTGGCAGATAATCACCTGACAAGATGTTCAACATCATTCACCACTAGGAAAGTGCAACTAAAGCCACGGTAAGACAGTTGGAACGGCTCCCTGAGAAAGGGTACCAGCACCAGGAGCGGGAGACACAGAGGAACCGGAGGCCCGTAGCTAGGTGTGCAAAGTCGTCGGGGGTTTACAGTGATACCACTGTGGAAAGTAGTTTGACAGTTTCTTAAAATCTTCAATGTATTCTTAACCTCTGACACAGAGACCCCTTCCTGGGAAGTCTCTGAGCCACACGCACCTGAAACTAATGACGGACTTGATTTCCTACGAATAGCCTCAGTACCAACAATTTCTTCTTCTTTTTCCTTTACCCCCACAGGCAGCCACAGGTGACCTGAAATCACCCTCACACAGGTAGGTTGTAAGCTTGTTGGACTTGTTCTCTCTGAATGAAAATGGCTACGCGATCTTAAGTCAAATTGCTTTGGAAAGTGACTCATCTCTGATGGGATATTTTTAAATAATGTGACAACACAGTAGGAAATAGCTCTGCTTAACGTAACAGTACCACGTACAGCTACGCAGGGACCTTTTGCGCTCCACGTGCTTGGGGAAATGCAGTAATTCTCTCCCTGTGGACAACTTGCATCTGAACTAGCACACCAGCGTCAGCGCTCATTTATTCGGTGTGTCAGTCGGAGAACGTGTGGGGAGCGGGTCCCAGCCTCCTTTTTATGACCTCTGATAATACCTAGTTTCCCGTCGCTCCTGAGCCATGCTTGCTCATGGAGGAGTCACACAGAGGACATGCCTGCTCATGGAGGAGTCACACAGAGGACAGCCCTGCAGGCACACACGCACCCAAAGTGCACCCCTGCAAAGTCACAGAAGCAGAAAGTGGCCCATTATGAAGGTCACAACCCAGGGTAAGCACACATTTTAAAACGTGCACTTGGTCTCCACTTTGAAACTGTACCAGCGTGGAAAGTCACCTCAGAACATGGAGAAATGAGAAATATGCTCACGTTAGGGTGAGGGTCTCGGTCTGCCAGGGCTGCCCTGACAAAGGACCACAAAACAGGTGGCTTAAAAAATAGAAATGTACCGTCTCACTGCTCTGGAGGCTGGAGCCGGACTCACCTCGACATGTCCCCAGTCATAGGACCTGCACTTGGCTTCTCTCCTTGGCTCGAACCTGATGCTGTTTTCCCTTTGTCTCTTCAGTTTTCCCATTTTGCCCCTTTCTGGCAAGAATGATTGAAAATTAACGAACCAGGAGGGCCTGCCTGTCCTCTTGCACGGATGCGGTCGTCAGGCCAAGGGCCTGACTGTCTTCTGGCATGGAAGTGGTCATCCCGCTGAGGGCCTACCTGTCCTCTTGCATGGACGCAGTCGTCGGGCTAGGGCCTGTCCTCTTGCACGGACATGGTTGTCGGGCCGAGGGCTGACCTGTCCTCTTGCATGGACGCGGCCATTGGGCTAAGGGCCTGTCTTCTTGCACAGATGCGGTCATTGGGCTAAAGGCCTGTCCTCTTGTATGGACGTGGTAGTCAGGCCGAAGGCCTGTCTTCTTGCACAGACTCGGTCGTCGGGCCGAGGGCTGGCCTGTCCTCTTGCACGGACACGGTCGTTGGGCTGAGGGCCTGTCCTCTTGCACGGACGCGGTCGTCGGGCTGACGCTGGTCTCAGGTGATGACACCTTGAGCTGCTAGAGTCGCTGCATCTGAAAACCCCCCTTACAGCAATGTGAGGTCATTGGTGGACACTGTTCAATCCACTTGCACAGTTCAGTTAGCTGAGTGTCCCACGACCTACATCCCCACCATTGCTCTTGGTAATTCCTGAACATCTCTTTCCTTCCAAACCCAGGGTCTCTTCCCAAATCCCCTCCTGATCTGCAGGGGCACCCCTTCTTCCTGACACCCCCTGCTGCTCCTGCAGCTCTCCCTTTAGGTGCTCCTCCCCTGCCCTCCCGGGGTCTCCCACCATGCAGTGGACCTGAGGGGAAAGGGTGGTAAGGAGGCTGTGTGATGCTGTGGCCTGTGGTTTCCGGCAGCCATCAGTATCCCCTCCAGGAAGCAGTGGCCGTCCTTGTTGATGAGTGTCTCCCCTTCCCCCTGCCATCCCACAGAGTGAAGTTCAACCACCTGCTGCTGGATGTGCACTCAGGTCCACCCTCCTCCACCAACACGTTCATGGAGGACTCGTGGGTGATGGTAAGTGAGGCACGGCCGTGCGTGAGTGAGCCTCAAACACAGGGGTGGGGTCCAGTGCTGAGTCTAAGCTCCCCACAAGAGCAAGGGCAGGACAGTATTTGGACCTGCTTGTCTGGCTGGTTTAAGGCATTTATGGTGTCCTCCGGGGACACTGCTTGAACAGGACAGTGGTGGGAGGGGGATAAAGGGAAACAAGGCGGGCAGCACAAACGATCTAAAACACAGGGCATGTGTGTGAGCAGAGAAACATGACGGAAAAATGGGTGCTACTGGAACGGAAGCATCACACGTGTGCTTGGGTGACATGTGTGCACTCCAGCAAGCTGGCGGGATTCTGGCCAGGAAGGGCTCAGTGACCCACTTACTGTGACGGCAGAAGGGTGCCCCTGCTCATCTCCCAGGTCAGCGGGGAGGAGGGACATATCTGGTCCACTGCGTTCATTGCAGAGCCTGGAGTCAGAGCTCCGTGTTGGAGATGCTGGAGGCCGGTCTTCAGTGGGGACTGTGTGTGACTGGCCAAGTCACAGCTTAAACCGTAGCCAACACAATTATGGCATGACCCCTCCCTGCCACTCGCTCCCATCAAGCCTTCCAACAAGTACACACTTTACATGCATGGAGACCAGGCTGATGCTCCATTCCAGGGGTCACAGTGGTGGCTGTGGCAGTGATAGCATCTATTGGCGCCCCATCCCTGCCATCCCTTCTTGGGTGGTGGTGGCCACACAGCTTCTGAGTGACATGAAGGACACATCTCAAGAAGCAAAGATGTGATGACCATGTGGGTGTTGACCATGTATGACCGTGAGGGCCATGTACCCCCGCTGGTTATAACGTGTGTCCAGGCGAACATATGGAAGCCCTCTCTCTGGTGTGTGGCTCTGGAGCTCGCCTCTAGAATGTGTAGTAGAGCAGTCTCAGGGCCACCTTATTCCCATCCTGTCTCAGGAATCCAAGGAAGCTGTGACCGTTCATTGTCACTCTGCTGGACACTTGTCATCCATCATCACGTTTAATCCCTCTGTGGATTATCTGAGATAGATCATCATCCCACTTTGATGGCTGGGCTCGCCTCTTGGTGTGCGTGGAGCTTTAGGATCCCACCGGCTTAAACCCTCCCCACCCCACACCCCTGAGGATACATTTTCTTCTGTTTTCAAAACTGTATATGCCAGATATGGTCATATGGCTTTCTAGTGCCACAGTAGTAATAGCATGGGGTCTGGAGCTTTTAAACATTTGTATATTCATTCTAAATCTTCCAGTGTTGAAAAATGCATTTCTCACTTAAGAAAGGTAGTTACCTTTCCAGCCAATTTACACAAATTACCAACACTGTCGAATTCTACTGAATTTTTAAAAAATAATGACACAAACCCTCTCAGAATATAGAAGAAGGGAGACCTGTTCTGTGAGGCCAGTTCCAACCTGATACCAAAGCCAGACAATGTCATCCCAAAAGAATATCACGAGGCAAAATCCTTCAAGAAAACACAGACAGACACCATTGATTAAGTGTTAGCAAACCGAATCTAGCAGCATACAGGATTAAGTACCATGGCTATGTGAAAATTATTTGACATTATACAAAATACCAACAATAAATGACAATAATATGGCGATGTCAATTCAGAAAGGGAGTTGCCAATAAGAAACTCTTACGTGTGATCAAAAAATATTCTCAACAAATTAGGAATGAAATGAAAAGATCTTCATTCTGACTGTTAAAAACTGAGAACAAACTGAGGGTTGCTGGGGGGTGGGAGGGAGGGCAGGGTGGGTGATGGGTATTGAGGAGGGCACCTTTTGGGATGAGCACTGGGTGTTGTATGGAAACCAATTTGACAGTAAATTTCATATATTAAAAAATAAAAAAATAAAATAAAATAAAATAAAATAAAAATAAATGGACGATGCTCGGGTGGCTCCATTGGTTGAGGGTATGACTTGGCTCAGGTCATGATCTTGCAGTTTGTGAGTTCAAACCTTGCATTGGGCTTACTGCTGTCAGCACAGAGTCCACTTCAGATCCTCCATACACCCCCTTCTCTCTGCACTTCCCCTGTTTGTACTTCTTCTCAAAAATAAATATATGTTTAAAGAATAAATAAATAGAAATGAAAAAAAAAAAAAGAAAAGATCTTCATTCTGACCTATGCAATACACCTATTAAATACAACTAACATACTTCCTGGTGAAAGACTGAGTACATCCCTCTTAAAACCGGGATCAAGGCAAGGATGTACTGAAGTTCCAGCTGGTGCAATAAGACAAGAAAAAGGAATAAAGAATAGAAAGTGAAACTGTGTTGATCACAGACAACATGATTCTAAAATACAAACAAAACAAAAAACAAAACTACTAGTAATGAAATAGCTTTGCAAGAGGCAGGTAAAGTGCTCTCCAGTAAGCTCTGGGACATTTATCTTCAGTGTTATCCAGAGCACACCTGAAATCAAATACAGTCCCTACCTGGCGTCAGGAACCTCTGTGTGCCTCCAGCTAGCTCCACAGCAAATTGCCACCACGTGGTCAAAGTAAAAATTTCTCCATTGCCTTGGCTGACCTAGAAATGTTTTATGTAATTTGCCATTATCTGGAATGGAAACAGTTGTTAAAAAATAAATCTTTTGACTTTGTATTGTTAAAAAAAAATAGCAAGTCCAATCATATTTCTGTATTTGGCAAAAATGCCACTGAAAATAATATTAGTTATTTTATTAACAATAGCATTAACAATAATGAATTTAACAAAACTGTAGTAAAGTCTATACATTGAAAGTTATAAGTCATTGCTGAGAGAAACTGAAGACATTTAAAATAATGGAAAGATATACAACGTTCATGGATATGAACACTCAATATTGTTAAGATAGCATTTCCCCCAAAACTGATCTATGGACATAGTACAATCCCTATTGAATTCCTAGGAGGTTCTGTTTTTTTGTGTGTTGTTGTTGTTGTTGTTGTTTAACCAACAAGCTGATCATAAAATGTACATGGAAATTCAGAGTACCTAGAGTAGCCAGAACAATTTTGAAAAGAGAACAAAATTGGAAGAATTATACAATCTGACTTCAAAATTTACTAAAAAGCTATAGTAATCAGGTTAGTGTAGTCAATGGAATAGAATACAAATTCTAGAAGTAAGCCTTCACATTTATGGCCAAGGCAATCCTTTGGGGAGAAGTGAAAATTTCAACAAATGGTCCTGGAACAACCAGATATCCATTGTGAAATAAAAATAACACCGTACTGGGAATGCAAGCTGGTGCAGCCGCTCGGGAAAATAGTATGGAGCTTCCTCAAAAAGCTAAAAATAGGGGCGCCTGGGTGGCGCAGTCGGTTAAGCGTCCGACTTCAGCCAGGTCACGATCTCGCGGTCTGTGAGTTCGAGCCCCGCGTCGGGCTCTGGGCTGATGGCTCGGAGCCTGGAGCCTGTTTCCGATTCTGTGTCTCCCTCTCTCTCTGCCCCTCCCCCGTTCGTGCTCTGTCTCTCTCTGTCCCAAAAATAAAAATAAAAATTAAAAAAAAAAAAAAAAAAAAGCTAAAAATAGAACTACCCTATGACCCAGCAATTGCACTACTAGGTATTTATCCAGGGGATACAGGTGTGCTGCTTCAAAGGGACACATCCACCCCAATGTTTATAGCAGCACTATCAACAATAGCCAAAGTATGGAAAGAGCCCAAATGTCCATCAATGGATGAATGGATAAAGAAAATGTGGTATATACAATGGAGTATTACTTGGCAATCAAAAAGAATGAAATCTTGCCATTTGCAACTACGTGGATGGAACTGGAGGGTATTATGCTAAGTGAAATAGTCAGTCAGAGAAAGACAAAAATCATAGGACTTCACTTATATGAGGACTTTAAGACACAAAACAGATGAATACAAAGGAAGGGAAGCAAAAATAATATAAAAACAGGGAGGGGGACAAAACAGAAGAGACTCATAAATATGGAGAACAAACAGAGGGTTATGGAAGGGGTTGTGGGAGAGGGGATGGGCTAAATGGGTAAGGGGCACTAAGGAATCTACTCCTGAAATCATTGTTGCACTATATGCTAATTTGGATGTATATTTAAAAAAAATAAAAAAAATAAAAAAAAAAATACCGTACTTAGGTATTGACTGCCCTGAGACCCAGGTGCTGTCAAGGTCAGACTCTCCTGGGGTGTCTCCCCTCAGCCCTCCAAGTCCTCAGGCGGCCCCTCTTCTGTGCGCCTCAGTCTTGGCAGCTGCCCGCATGCAGACCTGCCACAGAGGTCAGGGCCCGCCGGTGGCCGCGTGTGACACATACCGGTCCTGAGCGGGCCCCTTGGCCAGTGTGGGCACTGGCTGTGGAGTGCGCTCCCTCACAGACCCCTTCCCTGACCCTGGGACCCTGAGGATATTTGCTCCAAATCGGGTAATAAAGAATGTGGGTTTCGTTTAACAATAAGCTCGACATTGACCACTCCATCTTGTTTCCTGTCGTGAACAATCATTTCTTCTCTCACAGGAAATAGACAACAGCCTGACTTTATCTGCCCTCAGGTGAGTCTCTGAGCCTCCTGCAGGTGCTTCCCGTGTCTCAAAGCCTTCACCACGATTCCCGAGGAACACAGTCTTTTGTGGGAAACCTTGGGGTACTGTGATGACGTGATCGAAGACAAACCAGTTTCCCTTGACGTCACAGATGCGGACTGCCCCCCGAAGGGCTCGCCATACTCCGCTCACTGGAGCTTGCGATGAGACCTCTCTAGGTTCTTCACAAGTAACATGTGAGCTAGTGCACAGGTGTAAGTGATGCCCGTCTACTTTCTGTCTGTGAGCATGTGCCGCTTGCAGAGGACACCGCGGTCCATGACCGTGTGCAGCAGTGGCAGGGCTCACCATGTGCCAGGTGGGTGACCGCACCTCGCAGGCCCCTGGGGAGCACACGGCCTCTGCCCCTCCTGTGCCACAGAGACAGAGAGTGGCCCCTTTCACATCATGGCCCAGCTTCAAGCACACATTTTAGAGAATAAATCAGGTGTAGCGAAACACGGTGACCACCGTCCCCTTGACAAGACGTCATCTTCTCCTGGAGTATGAGTAACAGGAGGCTTCACAGCACCCGTGTCAGCGAGGTCTGTGCTGTCTCCCCTACATTTCCCTGAGCACACGGTGAGCACAGGCTCCCTCTGTGCCTGGAAGGATGGTTCTGGGGAATATTTCGCAGTTGTAAGTGTCTGAATATTGTATCCTGACTTCACAACCTCAGTAACTTTGTACCAAGTGCCCTTTAATGCATTTGAAGTAAAATTAAAAAGGGCAAGTTATTTACTTGAATGTCACCCACCACACACACACACACACACACACACACACACACACACCTCCTGCTCTGGCCCGCAGGGATTGTTGCAGAAAATGTTTCTTTGGTAACCAAAGAGTTTGGACCCAGTTGAGCAGCTAGCGCTTTAGACACCTTCCGTGGCCTGCTCCTGAGGCCTCACCCGAGTCTTAGTCCTCGAGGCCCACCTACCCAGGGCCTCCCTGGGACGTCGATCACTGGGAAACCTTGTAGGACTTAATGCAGCTTGTGTTCCTGGCGGTCGCTGGCAGACAAACTTATTGGGAGTACTTCTTTCCGGCTGTTTATCTGTCTAGGGTGTATGGTCTGCTGGTTATGTACAAATCAGCCAAACAGTGAATATATGAATAAGGGGGAGGGTCCATCATGCAGGTGAAGCTGCTTCTGTCTGGTTTTAAAGGCATTTCTGTCAGCAGAAATCCACCGGGTGGCATGTTTTAATTTTCCGCTGGTGGTGGAAGCCTGCAGTGTCCTTCTCGCATGAACCTTCTGCATGTTTATGGCGCGGGACCCCCTCTGGCACTCAGCCTCCAGGCGCTGCCTGCTCCCGAGCCTGCAGATAAGAGGGGGCCCCAGCGGGGAGATGTCCACGGACACCGTGGAGCCTGCAGGGTCCCCACGTGCTAGCCCGCCCAGCGAGGGCCTGCTCTGTAATGTGTTCCTCCTTCCCTGCTCTGCCCTAGCCTACCTGGGAGCAAGGTGTCCTTGTCGCTATCCAGTGACTTCACCACACACCCCACCTTGGCCGCCGGCACAGAGGACCACCTGCCACTGAAGGTGAGCCTGTGCTCAGATGTAGGGCTTGGGGCTCCCTCGTAAACTGGGCTCAGCACCATACCTGGATGCTGGTCGCACTGGTGTTCTGCATTTACTGGGTGCCTGGGCCACTACACAAAGAGCACCGACGGTGTGTGTGGAGTAGGAGGAGAAGCGAGAGCAGATCACGCTCCTGACAGGGGCCCGTGTGTGTGAGAAGTGGAGTCCCCAGACAGGTGTCCCTAAAACAAGCCTCGTATGTGTGCTCTGGTGCCACATGTTGGTGATGGCCACGTGGTAGGTGACACAGAGCAGAACGCCCGCTGTGATAGACTCTCAGCAGTGGGTGTTTTCAGGGTGTCCTGTGTAATCCCTTCAACTTTCTGTGTGTTTGGAGTTTTTCATAATAAATGTTGGGGATAAATGTTGGGATAGAGAAGGGGTGTGTATAACTGACGGTCAACACAGAGCGTGTGAGCCACACATGGGGTTGAGTGAGGAAGCCTGCAGATGATACGCTCATGGCCCCAGGACAGGGCGTGTGGGGTGGCCTGTGTGGCCAGGCAGGAGACGCAAGTAGACACAGTATGGTGGCAGCCTCACCAGCAGGTGAGTGTAGAACCCAGCAAGGCAGGGCTGTGGAGGACCCGGGTCCCACCGTCCATCCTTCTGTGTGCTCCCTTCCAGAGTGGCTCACGAGGCCACCCAGCCAGTGGGGCCTGAGTTGCTTCTGTAACAGCACGAGGCTCCAGACAATGTGCTGGAAGCCTCGGCTTCGAGCTTGACTGCACTTGAGAGGGCCCCTCAGACCCTGGTGCTCAGCCGCCCATGCACATTCACTGAACTCACACCGTTCCCCGGGCTGGGGCTTCCTCTCTGCTCATTCTGGAACCCGCGTTTAATCCTGACACCCTGTGTGCCCCACTTCACACCAGGCCCACCCCTCTGCGGGTGATCCCAAGGCCCGTAGCTCTTAGCAGAGTCATTAGAGAAAAATGGGCACCATAAGACACACTTGGACTTGGAGTCCACTCTGGTGTGCAAGCGTGACTGGTTCCACAGCCCAGAGTAAGTTCTTTAACCTCCTGGAGTGCCTGGGTCTGCACGCTTGCAAGATATGCATGGACTCTGTGTGGGGTCCCGAGTCCCGCTGCCGGTGTCCAGCTGGGACTGGTGCTCAGTAAATGGTAACCCCCGTCCCCCATCACACCTGCTTTGGACCTTGCTGCCCATTAATTATAATCCTCATCTGAGGACACAGACTCATCACTGATCTCTGCATTACCTGCTTCCTAAGTTTACTCAGTATTTTATTTATTTTTGGTAACAGATGAAGCATCACCCCACCCCCCCAGAAAAAGGCAGGGTCCTGATGTGGTCAGCTTCTGTGTGGCCCAGCCACATGTGGTCTGCTTCTGTGTGTGTGGCTTGGCCATGCTCTTTGTTCTCATGTTTTCCTTTCACTTCAGTGTTTCACATCATACGTATTCCTAAAAAATAGATGCTCACAACACATCGGTTACTCTTTACTTCACAGAAAGGACATAGTGTGCATGTGATGTTTGGAATTTGGGGGAATCACCTCTCGGTCAAAACGGTGGTTCCCTGTTCCGGGTGGCGGAGCTCATTTGCCTTCCTTCTGCGACTGCTTCTTGTAACTCCCCTCTGCTGTGGCCAGCAGGACGTGTGCCCCCGTGCAGGTCTCTGTGATGAGCAGTAGGCCATCTCTTCTACAAGGCCAGACTCTTCTACAGGGGTGCTCGGTCTGCAGTCCCGCAGAAGCATATGCATATTCGGAGCCCCGTGGGTCCGTGTCGTCCCCAACACCCGGGGCACCTAGTGGTGCAGCTGGCGGCTCATGATCCCTCCCAGCCTTCCCCTCACCACCGATGGTGCTGAATGTGAATTAGCCACGTGAATTTCCTTCTGTGGGAAGTGCTTGCTCTTGTCGTTGGCCCATTTTCCTCCTGGCCTGTTTCTGCTTTTCTTATAGATATACTTGTGTTCTTTATATATGCTTGATACAAACGCCTCATTAGTTGGGTGAATTACAGATAGAGTGTCACAGCAACTCGACTCGATGCTTAGCTGAACTCAACATTTGATGAGTCAGAGTCACACTCACACTTGTGCATATTTTATGATAATGCTTTTTGGTCTCGTTTAATCTTGAACCCAATCTTCTAAAAGACAGTCATCTATACTTTCCACTACTAATTTTCAACATTTGATTTTGAGAGTTGAGTCCTCACTCTGCGGATCATTGGTGTGTTTAGTGTGAGGTAGGGATCCAGCTTCATCCGTTCCAGGTGGGTTTCTGTTGTTCCAGCTGCTTTCGCTAAACATCAAATGGACCTTCTTTCCCCCACTGATTTATTTTTGGTATGTCTCGTATACTTTTTATTCCATACTTCCTCCACTACTGCCTTTCTGTATTTAGTTGAATTTGCATACTGTGCCATTGTGATCCCCATCTTCTTTCCTTTTGCTTATACTTTTTAGTTACCTTCTTACTGGTTACCTTGGGGATTACAATTAATACCTTAAACTTATAAGAGTCTAGTTTGAATAATACTACATTAATTTCGGTAATATATACTCTGATCCTATACATCTTCCTACCTCTTCCTTTATATTGTTACATCTTTACACATTGTGTGCCCATTAAGAAAGATTTATAATTATTCTGTGAATTGGTCTTTTAAGTCACCTAGAGAAGAAGAGGAGTTACAAACCAAAGTACGACAATCCTGGCTTATGTCTCAACCTGTGTGGTTATCTTTCTGAGCGTACTTTATTTCATCTACTGTCTAGAGCCTCTGTTTTAGCCTAAATATCTCCCTTTAGCATTTCTTGTAGGGGAGGTCTGTTGCTCATGAGTTCTCTCAGCTTTTGTTTATCTAAGAACATCTTAATTTCTTCTTTATTCCCAAAATATGGTTTTGCCGGATTTAGAATTTTTGGTTGGCAGATTGATTTTCCTTCCAGGACTTGAAAGGTGCCCTCTGGACTCCATGGTTTCTGATGAGAAATCAGCTGTTGATCTTACTGAGGCCCCTTGTATGTGATTAACCACTTCTCTCTCAATGCTTTCAGACTCCTCTCTTTGGGTTCTGAGAATCTGGCAGTGCTGTGTCTTGGTGTGAACCCTTCTGAGTTTGTCTTGCTTGGAGTTTGTTGAGCTTCTTGGATGTGTAGATCCATATCTTCCATCGGATTTGGAAAGCGTGCAGGCTGTGTTTCTTCAGATACTTTTTCTCTCTGCCCCCTCTCTTCTCCTTCTGGGCCTCAGGTCCGCCAGGTGCTCTTCATTTTCCTTTGTTCCATTTTTCTCCCTGGTCCTCAGGTTGGAGAATTTCAATTGTCTTCAGCCTCACCGATCCTTTCTTCTCCTGCTCTGTTGTGAACTCTTCTAGTGAATTTTTAATTTCACACTTTTTGGTGGCAGAATTTGGTTCTTTTTTGTAATTCTATCTCTTTATTGATTTTCTTTTTTGTTCATTCGGTATTTTCATGACTTCCTTTAATTCTTCACCTTGGCTCATTGAGCACATTTAAGATAACTGACCTAATGTCCTTGACTACTAATTCAAATGTCTGGGCTTCTTCCAGGAAATTCTGTCAAATTATTTTTCTCCTTTGAATGCGCCATATTTTCCTGTTTCTCTGGATGTTTTATAATTTTTTGTTGAGAACTGTATATCCTGAGTATTATAATGTGGTTAAGTCTGGACATTAGATTCTCCCACTGCTTGGGATTGTAGATCTTTGCTTGTTGAACTATCAGTTTGTGACTCTCCCAAGCTACTTTTGCAAAACATGTATTTGTTGTTGCAAAGTTTCTCTCATTATCTCTGTGGTCAGCCAGTGTTTTCCTTCAATGTCTGGCTGCAAATAAGGGGAATAAGTGTCCCATTAGATGCTCCCAAAGACAGCTACTGCTGCCAAGGGGGCCAGGGCAAGCGAGCCCTTGTGCCGGCCCCTTGGGACATGACCAGACCAGACCAACCAAAGGCACAACAGACAAGTTTTGGAGTACAGAGTCCCTACTGCCTGCACAGGAATGAAGGCTGTTGGCCTGTAGCCACAGGACGACCAAGGGTGGGTTTGTCGCTGCTTTGTTGACACCACTCACTCGGGAGACTTGGGCAGCATCCCTTCCCTGGTGCTGTGCACCATGTCTGGTCTGGCTTCAGAGTCTGGAATAGTTGACCCCAAAGGCTCTCTTTAGCACAGTGGTCACATCTGGTCATGCTTCCTGTTCCCTGGCTTTGTCCTCAGGTGAAGGATGCCGATGTGCACTCTGAGAACACGTGTCACCACCTCCCCACAAATCTCTACCCCGCAGGCAGGCCTCCACTGTTCCACTGCCCGGCTCCATTGCGTTTCCCTGGGGCATCATTTCAGTAATACCTTGATCACCTTTGCTTCCAAGCTCCATCACCTCCTTCTGTGGGGTTTTCTTACACGTCCTGCCTCTATCAGGTTGCTGCCTACTCTGTGGCCCTCTGTGGCCAGCGCCCCCACCTCTTACCCGTCAGAGCCCTGCCCCCACCTCAGCTCCCACAACTGCCTCTGCGTTGGGTCTCCTGGGGGCCTGTCCATCTCAACAGCATTGTCCTCACGCCTGGCTTTTCTGCAGTCTGTTCCCGTTTGCTTCCTCTTCTTCAGGGAGCCATTGTTCATGAGGCTCCCCTTTCATTTCCTTCCTATTTAACCTCATTCATGCCTCAGTTTGTATCTTGACTAATTCTCAAGAGCTAGCTCTGGGAGGAGGACAAAGGCATGTACGGGTTTAGAGATCTCCTAGAGACACTGGACTTGCAGAACCTTCCAAGGAAAGTTGTGCACAGCTGCACAGTCCAGTCCCACCGCAGCCCTGTAAGTCAGAAGGAGCACCGTCCCTGGCCATCTGGCAAGAGCCAGGCTCTCCCCTGTCATCTGTGCAGGGGATTTGAAGTCACCGTCAGCAGGCCCAGTAGCACCAGGGCAAGGGAGAAACCTCCTGCTTTCGAGAGATGGTGTGAAGACATTCGGGGCCCCTGGGTAACCAGAACTCACCACCAGCAAGCAGATTGTGCAGAGAAGGTGCCAAGCAAGATGAGGCGGCCTGTGTTGTGTCTTCCCCCCATGCCAATGGTCCAAATAGGCTTTGCTGGCCCCCAGGAGACCCTCCTGCTCATCAGGAAAAGCACCACTTGTCTCTGTCCTGATGCGCATGCAGAGGGAAAAGCCACCCCCCCAGCGCAGCCTCATCAGCAGCCCCACATACAAGTGAGTGCTCTGAACTCAAGAGGCGAGATGGCTGCCAGTGTCCCAGAGCCCGTCATGGCTCCATCTCCAAATTGTGCTCTTGCTGCTACATTCTGTCCCCTTTGGCAGTGCGAGAGATGCCATGTCACGTATTTCCTGTTATTTCTCTGCAGGTCTTAAAGGACCAACAGGAAATGAGTTTGCCTGTGGAAGGAGACAGTGCTGAGGGCAAAGGCCCAGCTTCAGGTAAGACATCACACAGTGTGGGAGTTGACATCCACCCAAGTTTGATTCCCTAAAGAGGAAAATGTTTTCTCCAGAAAAACAAGGAGAGGGAGAAATCACCGGTGGGGAGTCAAAGGCCAGGACGCTTGTTGTCTCAGTGGCAAGGAGGACAAGCTTGGGCTCACGTAGTGTCTGCCAATGGTGCCTGGCGTCCCCACGCTAGCCCCACCACCTGCTCTGTGTGCCACAAAGCAGCAGGTGCAAGACGTGGGGCTGAACGCCCCGCTGGCAGAGTGCCGGCAAGGTAGGAGCTGGCCCTGGATGGCGTTGCTGTGGCTGCCGATGTGAGCCATGGACCCTGACGTGCAGGGGTGGCCAGCCTAATGATGGCACCAGAGCGAGGGCCACGGAGAGTTTGACTAGTGACTGGAACCAAAGGCCTGATGTGCTCTGTTAGAGGCTCAGACTCCACCACCCGCACGCTGTCTGCCGAAATGCACGGTGATTTCGTTGTTCACTCGCCTGACCCTTCCAGAGTCCTTCTGAGACGGCCCCACCTCATCTAAGGAAATGTTCCCCACTCAGCTTTTAAACAACTACCTACCCTTGGCCACGATGACGCCTCCTGCTGCCACCATCACTTCAGAGCTCACAGTGCAATTCTCCAGTGCTCCTGTTTCTAGAAAAGAGGTGGAGGCTGACCTTTCAACACACCTGTGGCCGCAGGAGTCAGTGGCTCCTGTTTCTAGAAAAGAGGTGGAGGCTGAGAGGGTGAGTTTGATTTCTGCGTGATTCCAGAAAGGGCCAAAGCTGGATTTTAAGAAACATAAAATACAAGCAAGTGGTATAAGTGACAGGGAGCCTGAGCCTCAGGTCTGGGTACATGGCAGGTTGGCTCCTGAGTGGACTGACACCACGGGCACATGCATGTGCACGCTGTCCATGTGGGTGTGGTGCTTGTGGACAGGTAAGAACAAGGGGTCCTCGGCCAGGGACAGAGGCAAAGAAAAAACCCACAGAGAGCCCCGTGGGCACCTGCAGCCTATGTCCCAAGAGCCCCTGCCTCCCTGGTGAGCCGGGTTCTCACGGCCTCACATAAGGGAGAGACAGGCCCAAGCTCAGGGCGCAGCCAGAATGGAAGGCCGATAAGTCATCCTGTAAAATCGGGACTCAAATGGCTACACGTGCATTGTAGTGGTGAGCTCGGAGGAACCCCGTGCTCCGCTCCCACAAGACACAAGAATGAACCTTGGAGCCGAAAGGAGCTGAGAAAATCCCCAAACTCCTCAAGCTGAGGATTAACACCAAGTGATTCTGGACCAGCCGTTTGCAGGTGCCGAGAGGCGCTCCCCTCGCAGGAGCTGGGAAGATACCAGCCGCTCTCATCCCACATGGCCACGCCCTCATGGAGGCCAAGGCCACCACCGAAAAAGACACATGTTGGGAGTTGGGCTCAAGGACCAAATGCAAAGTAACTGTGGTTGTTGTTTGGGGAAACAACAGGCAAAGGGGAAAACATCTGAAGAGAACAGAAAACTTGTTTAAATTGCATGTGTATTTGAAGAGAAACCAAATAAAACTTAGAGCTGCAGAAAATACCACTGACGTGGGGCAGCTGACTGAGGGTTTTGTAGCACACGGGTCACAGTTGGAGTTCGTGAGCTCGAAGCTGGAACTGGAGAAGTTACCTGACACTCAAAGAAGGGACGACAGGCGGAGAGCGTGACCGGAGGTGGGGCTTGGGTCTGTGGTGTGAGCGGGGTCCCCTGCAAGGAGGGCTGCTCGGGGGGCATTGTGCGAGGCAGTGGGGCTGAGGGCCCTGCACTGCAAACCCGCACACACTCGGGTCCAATGAGTCCAGGAACAGCAAATGAGACTGTAGATATGTCGTGAGCAAGCTGGCACACTCCAGAGACAAATAAAATGCGTATTTTTAAATATTTGGCGATAAAAAAGGGGAGTCCTTCCAGGGAATATCGACTAGCTACACTCGTTGCAATGGAAGCTATAGCAGAGTGGAGTCCTGCCTGCAGTACAGGGGGCCATCAGCCCAGGGCTGCCCTCCTGGCTGATGCACGTTTTAAGGTGAAAGTGAAACAGGCACTTCACACAGAAGTAAGGAATGTTAGGGAGTGAAAAATAGACCATTTTTGTAGCATTTTTAGAAAGCAATGTCCCTAGGAACAGACCTAACAAAAGACATGCCGGACTCATGGAGAAAATGATAAAACTTGCAGAGGGACGTTTTAAGGAGCCTGATGAGTGCGGACAGACACAGTTCACAGAGTGCGTGCCAGGCCTCCCAGAGAGGCCAGTGCAGGATGCCAGCTCGAAACCCTGCGTCTGAGATGTGTATGGAACTGCAAAGGATCAAGAATGCCAAGAAGCAGAAAAGGAGCAATTTAGGATGTCTGGCTGGGCTGCTTCCACGAAGCTTGTGAATCAAAGACAGAGTGGTGTCTGTGCAGAAATAAGCACAGGGCCTGGTGTGGTGGCTTGCAGGGGCCGCGAGCACGTCAGTGGGCACAGGGACACTGTTTCTGGTGTGGGGCGACTGACGAGCAGGGGTGGGTAGATTGTTTCATAAACGCGGAAACATTTGGTGCCGTGTGGGAATAACACTAATGAAACCAGACCCCACCTTGTACCGTTTACACAAATTAATTCCACGTGGACTAAAGACATAATGCGTGAAGGGACAACTATACAAACTGGAAGATAATATTTGGTACTATCTTCTTTTTTTAAATTTATTTATTTATTTTGGGAGAGACGGAGAATAGGGGAGGGGTAGAGAGCCAGGGAAAGAGAGAATCCCAAGCAGGCTTAGCACTGTCAGCACAGAGCCCGATGCGGGGCTCGATCCCAGGAAACCGTGAGATTTTGACCTGAACCGAGACCCAGAGTCCGATGCTTCACAGACTGAGCCCCCCCCCCGGGCACTCCTGGTACTGTCCTTATGTCCTCATGGTGACTGAGGGTCCTTAAGCAAGATTTTCTTTAAGGCACTGTCCCTAAAGGAAGATACACAGAAATTAGATCACACCCAGATACAAAGGGAGGCTGTCAAAAATTGGGAAAATATTTGTAACACATAGCTGACAAAAATTGGTGTCCAGGACACAAAGTACTATGACACCAGCAGGAAAAACGTAGACACATGATGACTAGGCACTTCAGGGAACAAGGAACCCAGAAGACCCACAAACAAGTGTGTACCTGCTGCCATCCTCTGGGAAATGTGACTGAAAACCACATGTGGTGGGGTGAGGTCCCTGTCACATGAGCAGGTGTGAGTCTGACATCACTGAGGACTGGCACAGGTGGGCCTGGGACGTGCACGTGGCTGGTGGGCTGGGCCAGCGCTGCACCCACAGCTGGTGGACAAGGCCGTCGGCACCGCCAGTCATCCTGGGTGTGGGTGGGGAAATGCCTGCCCGCTGCACCAGGAGCCATGAGCATTGCTGCTGGGTCTGAGGAGATGCCCAGTACGGGGATCCCAGCATGGGGGATAGGTGGAGGAGGGTTCCCGCTGACCCGCTGAGCAGGGCTGTGTGTGCAGACACAGATGTTCTGTGCAGAAGCAGCTGCCCTCCCGGCAAGATGTCAGGACGGACTGCACCAGGAACCTGTCCTTGGCCTTCCTTGCAGAGGGCCGGTTCTGCACCTGGGGCCAAGGACTGGGCACGCCTTCTGCTCACCGCCCTCAGGTGCTCATGGCACTTTCTTTTGCTCTGCAGGAGACGAGGAGCCCACACTGGCCAAATGGGCTGTCCACACACCAATGGCCTTAGAGATCCGGGCTCGGGAAGCAGCCCTGAAGAAACTCAGGCTCCCGCACACACTGCCCTCCAGCAGCCAGAATGTGCCGCACATGGATGTCCCCTTGGAGAGGCAGCAGGTCTACGGCATGGAGCCTGCCACTGTCATCACCACCAGGAAGCCTGCAGATGGGCAGGTGTGCAATGGAGAGGACATCCAGCTTCCAGGACAGATAAAAGAGGAGACTTGGGGCCGGGCATCGCCACCCAGCTAGGAAGCAGAGAGCCCGCTCGATGCTCAGGGAGAGACCAGGGTCAACCTGGATATCTCTGTCAGCACAACTTGTGTCCACCCTGCCACGGAAGCCCCTGAGTCCAGGGCAGGCGCTCACCCCGACTCCCATGATGCCTGACTGGCCTGAGGCCGGCAGGCGCTCCCTCCGTGTTCATGATGCAGTGCAGCCCTCGACTCTATGCAGGCACCAGTGGCATCCGATGGCCCGGCTTCTTCCAAGCGGAGTGCTGGGTCCTGCATCCAGAGTCAAGGGAAGAAGGGAGCCTGTGCGCACCCTGACTTGTGCTAAATGGAAAGACTTTGACCACCCCTGCGCCTCACTCCACCTGGAAGCCATACTTGAAAGCCATTCATAATTTTTCAAACACGTCCCCATCGTGCTCCAAGATTCAGGACAGACTTGGTGTGATGTTTTCACTTGTGTTACTTAGGAATGTTGACAACTGTTATGAACCTAAGTAGCCTTTAAGGAAATTCTTCAGAATTTCTTAGAAAGTTATACGAAATAATAAAAAATAATTTCACTGGCAATAAGCTTGAAATCAGTCTTGGTAAACTTTAAATTCTTGGGTTTCAAGTGGCCTTTTCAAAGCCCCTCCTGCCCCCACCCAGCCTGGGGGCCACCTGAGTCCTGGCCAGAGTGAGGCCGAGGGGTGTGATACAGAGGAGGGGATTCTGGCTTTTTTTTTTTTTTTTTAAGTTTATTTATTTTGAAAGAGAGAGAGAAAGACAGCAAGCAAGGGAGGGGCAGAGAGAAGGAGAGAGAGAGGGAATCCCAAGCAGGCCCCATGCCACCAGCACAGGGCCGGATATGGGTCTTGAACTCAGAAACAGTGAGATCATGACCTGAGCCCAAACCAAGAATCAGACGCTTAACCCACTGAACCCCCCAGGCGCCCCAGGGCTTCTGGCTTTATGGTGAACTTTTCACCACAAGATAATTAGTGCTCTCATGAAAATGTAATTTCATTGCATCCTGGATTCATACAAAGTGAGAAAATCCCCACAACACTGGAGAACAAAAGTGAGCTGATAGGTAGGTGGTCCAGGGCCAGGGGCTCCTTTGAAACCAGGCCTTGATCCAGAAGCCAGGAACAGAGCTGGGGGCAAGGATCCGGGATGAATCCAGTCTCAGGCAAAAATAAACTGAGCTAAACTGGCCCAAGTTAAGAAGCTACATTTTCAGAGCTTGAGATCAGTCCAGATAAGCTCACAACCAAAGATCACAAACCATCACACATGAGAGAGCCAAGAAACAGTAAAAGAGAATTCAGACCCCCAGAAACCTCAAGGACTAGAAATACGGGATATTAAGGAGGATGCACAAGATATTTTAATGTTGGGGCGCGTGGGTGGCTCAGTCGGTTGGGCGACTGACTGCGGCTCTGGTCACGATCTCACAGCTCGTGAGTTCGAGCCCCACATCGGGCTCTGTGCTGACAGCTCGGAGCCTGGAGTCTGCTTCAGATTCTGTGTGTCTGTCTCTGCCCCTCCCCTGCTCACGCTCTCTGTCTCTCAAGAATCAATGTTAAAAAAATTTTTTTTAAACCAAAATATTTTAATGTGAAACAGAATGACAATAAGTAAGCAAGGAGAGGATGTTCTAAATGATCAGGAAGGTACGTAAAAAGACTGAAAAGAATTTTTAGAAATAAAAAATATACTTGTTAAAACTTGGATAAATTAAACACCAGATTAAACATAGCCAAAGAGAGAGTTCTTGAACTGGAAAGTAATCTGAAGAAGTTGTCGGAATGTGGATGCAGCCGTGAGGGCCACGTGGAGGGAGGGCTGGCAGGTGCGGAGGGCAGGTGGGCCTCAGACGCGTCCACAAAGCCCACGAGGAGGGACTTACTGTAGTGGCCGGGTCTCCCAGGACTCACAAAACACGTGCCAGTGGCTTCTTGTCCAGCCAGCTGCACAGGTGAGGAGATCTACACCTCGACCTCCTGTACGGAAGCATGGGGCACCGGAGACACTCTGACCTTAAGGACAGCCAGAGGAAAGACCACCAACAGAGGAAGAGCAGACAGACAGCAGACATTCTGGCCGTAAGGACAGAGGGAGGAAACAACTTCCACAAAGCGTGACAGAAAATAGCTGTTGACCTGGAGTCACATACCCAGAAGTGCTACACGTAGGAAAAAGTAAAAACACATTTGTAGATGACAGAGAACTGTGCTTACTACCACCAAACACATAGTGCTGTGACTGGAGAAGGCAGAAGGGAGAGAAGTGCGCGAAGCAAACATGGACAGGAGGCACGGGGAACAGGTGCGACATTCACCCTGACCCTCTCGTGCTTCCTGTCAGCTCACCAGGTTTTCACAGAGTGAAGACACAGATTTGGACGACACAAGTAACGAGCCTGATTCACGGGATGGCTGCGGACCCCAGGCTCACTTGTTGGGAGGTGTGTGTTCTCCCGGGGCTCGTGGACCTTTTCTAGAAACGGAGCTTGGGCTGCCCTGCCTCACCTCAGCACACTTCACCCAGGGACCCTCGGCGTGCCGCCCCCTCTGTTCCTCTGCCCCTTCACACTGTGCCAGTCTTCTGGCTGTTCCTGTCCCTTCCTGCTCACTGCCAGCAGCGTTCCCCTTGTGCTCCTTATGGTTGGGGAGCATCCAGCCTCTTGCGTCTGTGGGTTATAGCTTACGTCAAACTTGGAAACATTTGGCCATTATTTTTCTAACACCTTTTCTGCACCCTTGTCCCAAGTATTCTCTCTGCTTTTGGGGGAACCCCAATTAAGCACACAGTAGGCTACCTAAAGCTGTCCCACAGATCACTGACGATCCGGGTTTTCTAATTCTCTTCTTCCTGTTTCACTTTGGGTAGCTTCTGTTGCTACATTTGTTCCGTGCCTAATCTGCCATTGGCCTGTCCAGGGTATTTTCCATGTCACACACTGTAGTTTTTCAGTCCTACTAATTCAGTCTGTGGTGCTGCTGTGACTCCCATGTCTCAACTTAAATTTCAGGCCCTGTGGAATGCAGTTAGCTGTGCTAATACCTCGTATCAGTCCTGGGTCAGTCCCAGATGACTGGTCTTGTCACATGGATCTGATTTTCCTGCTGGTTTGCACCCCTGGTACTGCTACATGGAATCATTATGTTCACCTTTTGGGGTGCTGAGTATTCCTGTATTTTTATGAATATTCTTGAAATTTATTCCGAGATACAGTTAAAGACTTTGATCTTTGTGTCTTGGTTGGGGCTAATAGTCCCCCACTAAGTTGTCTCCTTCCCCTGTTGCCTCAGTCGGCACTCCACGGATGCTGAGTCTTGAGCTCGGCCTCCACACTTGCTGCACACGCTGGCCAGACCCAGCTGCATTCTCACGGGCTCCTGCGGGGCTCTGGGTCCATCTTTGAGTTCTGTCACCCTGCATGGCGCTTGGAGGCTACTACCCAGGCACTTGCTGGGGACCCTGCCACTCAGGGGTCCTGTGCTTTGCTGCCTTTGCTCCATGTGAGAGAGCACACCTAATTTCTGTCACTCTGCCTCATCTGGACGCAAAAAACTGTAACAATGGGACAGATGGTACGTGCTGCTGCACAAAGGCCCATTTTCCTCTGCAAAAGCAGAAAATGCAATCATGGAAGCAGAGTCTGCCGGACCTTAAAAGGCTCAGCTGCTGTGTCCCCAGGAGGTGGAGAGGCACTGGGATGAACCCAATCCCGGAACTCTCGAGGGGAGCACTGTGTCAGGGCAGAGGGCATGGCTGCGCTAACCAGGAGGTGCGCACGCGGTCCTGTGCATGGAACGCTGCAGAGGAACTCTGGCTTAGATTAACTGGGGGCAGATCTGGACCGTACTAAGGGACAGATTTTGTTACCATGTGGAGGCTTCCTGGGAGGCTGTGGCACCTCTCTGTCCCACGGCTGCCTTCTGACAGGTTTTCATGCACATGTGGGAGCAGCTCCTCGAAGGGCTTGGATCTCAGTGGTGGCAGATTGTTTCTGTTTTCATCACCCGATAACTTGGTGGTGGACCGCGTCCTCCCAGAGGGGCAGCCAGAGAGCCACCTTGTTCACACGCCTCCTCTGGTGCACACTCCAGGCCCAGTTTTATGATTGCAAGGATAAATTCATAAGCTAAAAAAGCAAGTTTTGGGCTTCCTGGGTGGCTCCGTCAGTTGAGCATCCAACTGTTAATTTTGGCTCAGGTCATGATGTCACAATCCATGAGATCGAGCCCCGTATCGGGCTCTGCGCTGACGGTGCGGGGCCTGCTTGGGATTCTCTGTCTCCACCCCCCTCTCTCTCTGCCCCTTCCCACCTCTCTCTCTCAAACTAAATAAATTTGCATTTAAAAATAAAGATGAAAAGGCAAGTTTCTGAAGTAAGCATCACACGCACGGGCTGTGGGCGCCAGCCCTGCCCTATGCCTCTGTGTGTCCTCGTGTCAACTACCCAACCTCTCTGAGTCCCAAGAGTTGCCTGGCAGCAGGACTGCAGTCAGGGCTGTGTGTGCTGAGGACCCCAAGGAGGACCCTGAGCTCTGTTCAATACGCTGTTGTTGCCATCTTGGGGGTGCTACTAATTTTTACACAAGGGGCCCCAAGTTTGAATTCTGACCAGGCCCCGTATGTATAGCTGGCCCTGACAGTGATGCTGTCTCCACCCTCCAGAAGCAGGGCGCCAGCCAGCCTGAAATGTGGGGGCAGGACCTCCGCGGGCCGTGACTCTGCCCATCTGGCCCTGAGGGTGTCCCCATCTCCCGAGGCCTTGCCTCTCCTTCCCAGGGAAAATGCTCCTTGAACATTTATGCTCCTGAAACCTGGTGCCCACCTCCGTTGGCAGATTACCCTGTGTCTATGTCAGAGCTCTAACAGGTCTTGCAAAATGGATTCAACGGTCACCTTTGGCCGATACGACAGTGGGAACATAGTGTGCAATGTTTTTCTTTCTTCCTCTTGCATCATTAGTAGTGATGTCCAGGAGAAAGCAGTGCTCAGGCCTGAGTGGGATGCAGCGAAGACGCTGTCCAGCTCCGACCTGAACAAACAGAACCCTGAGTCTCAACGAACAGACCTCTAGACGGTCGCCCATCTTCTACCAGTTTGTAGCAGAAGTAGAAACTAGAGGGTTGAAAGGAGGCATGTGGAACCCAGGACCTCTGTGGGGCTGGGGTGGGGCTGAGCCCCTAGGGCTGCCTGTCCCTGGCTCCCAAAATGTCAGGAAAAGCACGTCCTCCCCACCGTGGCCTAGTGGTCTGCGGCAGAGCCTGCACCATAGCCCCCTCTCTGGTTCGTGAGCTGCCTGTGCAGGCTCTGAGCAGGCTGGAATCTCTGAGGTGAGCCCCAAAGCTGCATCCCACCTGCAGAGTCTGGCACTTGTGATTCATGGGGCTCTGAGCGCAGGGCAGAGTCTGGAGGGGGTGTATGTGTGTGTGTGTGTGGGGGGGGGGGTCTCTGCAGCTGGGAGAGTTAAGGACAGAGCCTGGGTGGGGGCGGGGGTCTGGTGCCAGATGGACCAAGGACAGAGACTGGGTGGGCATGTGGGTGGGGGTTCTGTAGCCAGGAGGGGAGGGCAGAACCTGGGATAGTGGTTCCTTGGCGAGGTCCAAGGGAGCCACAGCAATGAAACTGGAAGAAGGGTCACACCCCGCCCCCCGACCGGCCTTCTCTTCTGGAGGGTGTCCTGCAGGACAGACAGGGAGACCCTTACCCCAAGCCCCAGCACTAAGCAAGTGGGGCCAGCCTGGAGGGGAAGGGCAGCAGGCCTCAGCCAGAAAAGAGGAGACATTGGAAGATTTCCGGATCTGCGTGCGCAGGTAGGCAGGACGGGCCCACCTCGAGCGCAGGAAGAAAAGGGTCTCCTGGCTGCGCTGGGAATGCAACCGCTGCTTGTCCCTGGGAGGGCGGCCCTGGCTGCACCGGGGCCCAGCATGGCCTGACCGCACCCAGGCGCGGCTGCACGTTCCGGCTGCTCCCAATCTCCGGGACGAGGCCCATTCCCCGCCGGCCCTCCCTGCGCCCCCTGCGTGAGGTCCCAGCCCGCACCGCCGACCCCGACCCCACTCCACATTGGGCCACCTCGTTGGCCCGAGTCTCAGCGGAGAGGCCAGCGCCCCGCCGTCCCCCCGCCCCTCGCCGGAGGCCCGTTCGCTCCCGTGCTGTCTGCCGTGGGGATGCGGGCGAGCCTCCCGAGGTCCCGGAGGGCCAGGTGCGGCCGCCCCTAGCCCACCGCCCCGGGCTCGCCTCCTTTGCGGGGTTCCCACGCCCCTGCGCCGCGCCGGCCTTGTAAGGCACCCCGCGCGTTCCCCGGGCCAGGAGGGGCCCGGAGTGTGGCAGGGCCGGGGACGGGCCAATGAGCGTGCGGGGCGGGCCGGGCCGGGGGCGGGACAATGAGCGCGTGGGGCGTGGCGGGCCAATGAGCGCGCGGTGCGTGGCGGGCCATCGGGGCGCGCGGTGCGGGGCTGGCGAGCCCGGGGCGGCGGAGGTGCGGGAGCTCGCCGGACACCCGGTCGCCCGCGGCCGAGTCGCGGAGGCGCTCGCTGCAGTGGCCGCATCTCCGAGGTAAGCGTCCGCAGAGCTAGGTCCCGGGCGCTGGACGCAGGACCACCCACCCCGCCCGGGCCCGCCCCGCCTGCCACCTGCGCCCACCACGCCCCCTCCTGGCTGCGGCCCCCTGCGTCCCTGCGCCCCCATCCCAGGCCCTGGGCTGCCTGGCGGTCGGTGCTGCGCGCTGAGGCCCCGGGGGGCTGCGTCGGGGGCGTGGGTCCGGGGGCGCGAGGGGCGCGGGCGGGGGCGACCGCGCCGCAAGGGACAGGTGGTTGGTGCGTGGGCCCCGGATGAGGCGCTGAGGCCTGTCTGGGCGGCAGCGCTTCACGCGACGAAGCCGTGCCCCGCCCCCCCCCTCCCCCCCCTCCCCCCCCCTCCCCCCCCTCCGGGCAGCCCCTTTCCCCGCCGCCGTAGCCGCCGCTGCTGCCTCCCCACGTCCCGCTACGGGGACGCCCGGGCCTGAGGTGGTCGCCGCCGGCAAGACCGAAGGGAATTAGGACTTAGAGGGTGTGTAATGAAGCCAGTGCCCTGCAGCCCCAATTCCGGGAGACCCGGGGCCACACAGAGAGCCCAGAGTGAGCGTGGTCCCTTGACAAAGACCGCGCCGCCCCCTCGGGGTCCTAGGCCCCTCTCTGGTCATATTTGCTTCACCATTATCATGCCAGGTGACAGTGTCTGCCGCTCACTGTGCGACTCCAGCAGCCTCCACGGAGGGTGACACATTCACTTATCGCCTGTGAGCACAGAACCTGGCAGTCAGGATGAAGAGATCTGCTGCCAGTAGGTTTGCTCACACACCTCTGGGGAGCAGTGCCCCACCTGTGCAGCAGGACCAGAGAAACCCTTTATTCTGCGGTTTCAGTTACACAAATGCAGCCTCGAAATGAGCTGGGGAGAATATCCATTCCTGCCACTCTGCTCATGACTATTTCGACAGGCGTTTGGTGTCTCTGAAGATGAGACACCGTTTAGGGTAAGCTGACAGTGTGGCCATCTATCTGCGTATTTAGTGGTTAATTTACCTGGCATTTTTTGGATACCAGCAGGGTCTCGGCAGGGTCCCGGGGACGCTGGATAAAGGACCCAGCTCCCATGTCCCACTCTGCAGGCCTGTCCTGACTCCCCATGGCCAGCCTCTCAGGGAGGACCCAATGGAGGTGGGGGGGGGGGGGCGCGGGGGGAGCTCTGCACAATCCAGGGCAGCCCCACACTCCTAGGAGGTGATTGGTAAAGGCCAATCTGGATCCTGAGTGCCCTGGGACCACAGAGGCTTGGAACAAGCAGGAAATGGGGGTGGGGCAGCGAAACAGCGGCTTGACTGATGCCTTAATTAAGCTGGATTCTGTGACCCTGTCTCTGGTACCAGCCACTCTTCCCATCACATGGTCCAAATCACAGGGCTCCTCGAGGGTTCTGGGGGGAGGGGTGCTGGTGAATTTGTCTGCAAATTGCCTGCGGTAGGAGGGTATGTGCATTCTCCTGGCGGAAGGGTCTGCCGCTTTCCTGATTTCCAGAGGGTTCCATGAGTCAGAAAGGTACCCTAACTTAAGTGCTACATTAGAAAATCCCTCTCCGTGAGTACAGAAGGATGAAGTGATGGAGATCATGGGAAGTTCTCTTGGCTGTATTCTTATCTCCCTGGTGCTGTTTGGCTCCTCTTCCCGAATCCTTTGAAGTCTCAGTAAATAACTGTTGTAAAAGTGTATACAAGGTTATAAATACTCATGGTGGAAAATGTGTAAATCACAGGAGAATTTAAAGAAAATTAAATCACTCATCACTGCTTGAGGATGCAGAGAAGGCTTTTAGCAGCCAGACGGTCCTCAGGGCCGCAGAGTGCTCCAGGCAGGAGAGATTGAGAATGAAAAGCTTCCTCTGGGAGAGGCTGTGCTGCCTGGAAGCCAGGCCTGTTTATAGCTGGTGATGTTGCTGGTGAGGCAGGAGGAGCATGTCTGGGGATCTTGGGACCACAAGGCAAGGGCCCTGCTGCACCTTGAAGTGTCAGGTCCTCTCTGGGCTCAGCGTGGCTCCAGCTGGAGGGCGGTGGGGCCGGGGCGGTGTGCCCCTGAGCCCACAGACCCTGGACCTGGCAGACACTTGCCTGTGTGTAAGCAGCAGCCTTACCTCAAGGGGGTGGGGGGATGGAGCGCACCTGCACCTGGGGCTCAGACGTGGTCTCCAGCCTTTCTGGGTGAGGACAGAGCCCTGGTGTCTGCCCTCAGCAGTGCGTCTTCAGGGGGACCCTTTGCAGCAGCGGAGAGTGCGGGGTGCGGGGTTGGCCCTGCTGGGGCCTCGGGTGAGGGTGCGGCCCTGTGTGAGCCCCAGGAGCGGCCTGTGGGGGGGGGGCTGCTCCTCCCTCCTCCCCACCTCTCATCTGATGTGGGGTGTCAGTCTGCTTCCAAGCTCCTTATTCCCTGGAACTGTGCAATAGCACAGGACGGCCGTCAGCCGGGAGGTGTAATTTAGCATTCAAACACAGGACCTTCTTGGTGAAGAGTCTAAAGTCTTGCATAGAGTGTAAAGCAGTGACAGTTTTCTGCCTTCCCAGCCTTCGCCCCCAGCCCTAGCTTCTCTCAGCAGGGGGACCTGCCAGCCGGTCCTGGGAGGAGCACGTTCACACCGACTTTTTCTTGTTTTTAATTAGGTTTGTGGTGAGGAATGATGGATTCTTACCTTTGCTCAAGCCTAGATGTTAAAACCACCTGGAGCCTTTTCCACTCCTCCTGCTGCCTCTGTGGTGGGGCGCACCCATGTGTCCCCAGCGTATGTCCCTGTGTGTCCCCACGTGTCCCTGCATGTCTCCAGCATGTCCCCAGGGTGCCTGTGTCTCTGGTTCTCTTGGCATAAGTGCAGTGCCCCTGCGTGGGCTCCATGTGACCTCCGGCCCTGAGCCACGTTTCCCCAGATCTCTCCCTGTCACACCTGTGTGACTGCATGTCTGCTGAGCACCTGCCAGGTGGGAAGCCCCACTGCACTGGGGACAGTACCCAGCAGCCGGTGCCCCCGGGTCACCTCGTGCAGTCCCCACATGCCCCGCTGTCTCACCTGCACAGGGGGGTGGGGGGGGCAGGGGGCGCCAGGTGGGCAGGGTGTGGGGCGTGCAGTGCAGGTGTGGGTCTGGGCCCAGAACCGACGTTAAGTCAGGTTAAGTCAGGTGCTCCTCGAGTGTGCCTGCGGCGCTGCGTCACAAGCTGTCTGTAGAAAGCCCACCCACACCCTCCTTCTCCATCCAGGTGTACGCACTTCGTGCACTCACTGACCCTCGACCCCGCTCCCGTCATTTAATACCGTAGGACAGACTGTCCCCAAACCAGGGCTTTAAGACAGTGACCCCATTTGCTTTTGCTCATGACTCTGCCACCCAGCAGGGCTTGGCACAGACAGTGGTCCCCACTCCCTGACCTCGGCTAGGGGTTTGCTGGCCAGACAGGACCACCCGAGGCTGCCCTGCTTAGTTGAGTCTGGGTTGAGTGGCTGGCACGAGGCTCCCCTGTCTCTGTGTGGGGTCTCTCCAGAACGTTTGCCTGTCCCCTGAGGGAACAGGGGAGGCTGGTTCTTTGTCATTTGGCTGTGTCCCATGGTCCGGCCAGCTGGAAGGGCCCCTGGCTTGAGGGGCAGGAGCTGGTGGGTGGGAGACGCTCTAGGGTGGCCCCCTTCTCGGTGCTTCGGAGGACCAGTTGTGGCAGCCCCTGGGGCCCCTGGCCCTGTGCCCCTCGGCCTTTGACGGCCCCTGGCCTGCTCCCTCAGGACTCGCTGCACCCTTTCCCTGGCAGCAGGTCGCACGTCTGTGGGTGGACGGCCCCCTCGGCCGCGTGGCCCGCTGCGCCCTGGTTCTGATTCCTGCTGCTTGGTCAGTTGTCCCCCGCGTCCTTGGGGTCTGAGGCTCCATTCTCCTGACACCCTGCAGGCCCTGCCCCACTGGGCCTTCCACCCTGGCAGGGGCCCCTGCCTGCTTCTCTGGACTTGCTGCCTTTTTCTCATTGAGTTGTAGGGTCCTTTGCAGGTTCTGGAGACAAGCCCATATTTGTATCTTCTCCTACCCCATGGCTTCCCTTTTCTCTCCATCGGTGATATTTTTTGATGAACAGAAGTTCTTGATTTCAGCCTGGTGCCATCCTAGAATTGTTTCCTTTAAGGGCAGTGATTTTTGAGGCTTGTGCAGTGGATCTTTCTCTATCCCCAGGACGTCAGATACCCTCAGCCCTCACCTTCGTGAGGATTTTGCCTTTCCTACTTCAGTCCTCGGAGCGCCTGAAGGGTGGTGTCGATGCCCCGTCTCCCCTGCGTCTGCCATTTACTGAAAATATGCTCCTCCCTTTTTTCTGCAGGGCCACCTTGTCACACACGTGTGCACATGTGTTTGGGCTCTGGCATCCCTCCCATTGTTGATTCTGTCCCATTGGTGCTGTCTTTGCTTCCAGACCTTTCTCTTGAGTCTCCATGCCCGTGGAGCAAATCTTGTCCTTTTAAAATCACTGTGTATTCACAGCCCTTCTCCCAGCTCAGTGCATCTGGATACTAGACACAAAAGTTGTCGGAGTTTTTATCCAGATTAAGTTAAGGCTGGTTAAATTTAGGGACAGCTGACATCTTTCTGTATGTAGATTCCAACCCATGTTCATAACGTCATCATTTAGGCCTTTTGTTTCCTTCAGTGGCCGAGTTTTCTGTGTTGACTGTGCGTCCTCTGTGAGCGGTGTTCCTAGGAACTTGTATTTCTTCATATTTTAAATGTTGCATTTCTAAATGCTTTTTACTGTGCATCTTTGCTGTTATGCAGAAATGAAATGGCCTTTTGTGTGTTGACCACGTATCCAGAAACACCACTAGACTCACTTATTGATGCTAATAATCGTCCTGGGATCCCTTTGGGTTTGGTGTGTGCACAACCCTAGAAACTGCAGATGATGAGTTTTTTTCCCTAACAATTTTTATATCTTCATTTCCTTTTCTTGCCTTACTGTACTGACATGGGGAATATAGTACTTGCCCAACTTAAAAACAAACGCTTTCAATATTTCAAGTGTGGCGGCATTTTTCAGTTTTTTTCAAGTGGCCCTTTTTCTCAGATTAAGGAGTTTCCTCTTTTTTCGATTTACTAAGAATTCGCATGATGCATAGATGCTGACTTCTGTCAGATGCTCTCCCTGCGTTTATGACGGTGGCATTAGTATGACGGGATTCTGTTGGTTAATGTTTTGTTTAGGATTGTGAAGGACAGTTTTTGTATCCATGGGCAGCTCCTCAGGTCTGCCTGCGATGTGGAGTGACTCTGGCTCCCACCGAGGCTGGGACCTGGCTGCCTTGCCCCTGCAGCAGGGCTGTGTAGGACCTGCCCCCCCACGCCCCCCACCCCCACACTTGTCATTGGGTTCAGGGCCGCCAGGCAAATCAGACCTTGCCTTGATACCTTCAGCTTGATGACACCTGCAAAGACCCTTTCTCCAAACAAGGTCACATTCACAGTTCTGGGGGTTAGGATGTGGCCGTTCCTTTCTCGGGGCCACCTTTCAGCCCACTCCACTTGCCCTCAGGCTGCCTGCAGGCGCTGACAGAGACCCCTGGCCGTGCACTTGTGGGGCCAGGTGCTGGGTGACTGAGCGGCTAGAAGTTTCTACCTGTGTCCTCATCCAGCCCGTAGGGCACCACCTGCCCGGGGACATCTGTCCGGGAGCCTCAAGTCTCCCTCTGGTTCAGCCCACCAAGACCAGAGTGTAAAGTGTGGGAAATGCGGCACCCGCACCCTCAGGGCTTCAGTGTTTTCTGTGTCATGGCTGGGACTTGTGGGCAGAGCATCTTAGGACAGGTCTTAGAGAACCTGTGGCCCAGACGGTGAGCCACGGGCTAGTGTGGGCCTGGGCAGCCATCTCAGAGCCAGGGGGCCCCAGAGGGCCCAGGTGGGCTGAACCCCCTTCTCCTCTGTCCCTGCTGGTAACCCGGGGCCACCCTCCCATGCCACTCTGCTCTCCTTGGTTCTGAGGCCCTCTTTCGTGATTGGGGGTGTGCCGTGGTGCCCCTCATGCTGTGGTGTCCTCATGCCGAGGGTTCTTGCACAGAAATGGGGTCTCGGTCTGGACCCTGGGCCCCGGCGTCCCATCGGTGGGCCCAGCGACCATCCCAAGGGCTTCAGCACCTAGAGCTTTTGCTGGCCTGGGCCCAGGTGTCAAGATCCGGGAGACGTGGGAGTGAACAGCAGGGACACTGAGCAGGGGCTCAGGGAGAGCCAGAGTGGCTTCCAGAAGCTTCCCTCTGATGCGCCTGCCCCCAGGAGCCCTATCCCCCTACAGGGCCTGTGGTGTCCCTCAGGGGCCCAGAGCCTGGTTCTCAATCCCACTTGCAACACAGTGTGTCCCGTGCAGACTCCACTGTACCCAGAGGGGCTGGCGCTGTGCCTTTAGCGGAAGAGGTTAAGGCAAGAGCCCAGAACAAGATCCTGCCTTTCGTGGGCGGGTACTTCTGGGAGCCGAGGGGCTTGGCGGGGTGAGCAGCCCCACACAGGCCTGCGCAAATAGGGAATTCTCCCTGCACGCAAATAGGGAATTCTCCAGGGAACGCTATAGGTTCCAAGGCTTCAGGACACTCCAGCCCTGTTATTTAGCAAAGAATATCTGCCTCTTCTGGGTTTGTGGCCGCAGGGTATCCCTGAGGAGGACACTGGCTCCCCCTGTTTCAGGGGCCTAGACTCACACCGCACCCCAGCAGCACGGGGAGGCCAGTGCAGGACACCTGGGTACCAGCTTGGCAGGACCTGGCTCCTTCAAGGACACCAACATGGAGTTTCAGGAGTCAGGACAGAGCCTGGGAAGTGTGCTGGGGGACTTGGGGTCACACTGGTGGGCTCTCCCCCCTCTCAGAGCGGGGGCCCAGGGGCAGGTAGGCAGGAGGAGGGGCTGGCATTTCTCAGAGAGGGTCTCTGGGAGGCTGCTCACCTCCAGGCCAGAGGTTCCCAGGGAGATGGTGCCAGAGGAGGGGCTCATGCAGCCCCCAGGAAGAATGACAGAAGCCAGCAGCATGTGGAGGACTGGGGGATGGGGGTCTGGGTGAGCTCTGGCTTCCCTGTGGCCTGTCCAGATTCCCAGACACATGTGTCCTGCCGGCCCCCACCTTACCCCACTCTGCACACCATCCCTGGTCTCCGATTCTAGTGTAAGTGCAGCTCTTCCACAGAGCCTGCGCACAGACACCTGGTCCTGCTCACAGACACACCTGGCTCTGTTCACAGACACACCTGGTCATGCTCACAGACACACCTGCTTCTGTTGCAGGAACATCACTAACAGGGAATTCCAGTGTTCCTGGTCAGGAATTCTGTGTGCTGATGTCCATGTGGCAGCTGACAGTGGTCTGTCGGGGTCTGTCCTGTGTCACCTTTTCTGTAAGTTTTGCTTTAGGCAGTTGAGGCTTAAGGAGGTTGTTTAAAAAAATTTCTTGCAGCTCCACACCGGATCTCGATTGAACGCTATTGTTACCAAGACAAAGCCTTCTGGCACCCTCTCCGCCCCGAGGGGCAGACCTCGGTGGGTCTGAAATACTAATTAATCCAGACTCTGTGTGCTATCCTGCACAAATAGCACCCTGACAGCCCCATGTGGGGAGCCTGGACGACAGCGTCCCCTCAGTTAGGCCTGTGTGCTCGCGTGGGGTGCAGGTGGAGGGCCCGGCCAAGGGGGGCAGAGGGCGGCCTCCTGGCCCATGCATGCGCCTATTTTGGGGTTGCTGTGTGTTCAGAGTGAGGGGCCATGTTTCCTGCAACATGATGCTGGTGTCTGGGTCTCAGGTTAGGAAGAAGCACCTTGGTGGGGCTCCCTGGGGCCTGTTGGCCACTGACCGGCTCCATTCTTGCCACACACCCTGTGGCCCCAGCCAGGACGTGGCCACGGCCCGGACATGGTGGGATTTGTCCGAGGCAGGAAGCGGGAATAACAGAGCTAAGCCTTCTCCACGGAACACAGTCCAGATGCTGCCTGCCGCCGGTCCAGCACGATTGTGGGGCAGGGGCATCCACGGGAGGTCTGGTTGAGGTTGGCAGGGCCCTGTGCGTGCGGACACATCCCAGAGACACCAGGGACAAGGGCTCCCCTGTGCTGGGTCTGCCCAGGGCCCACACTCTCCAGGCAGGGGGCAAGTGAGCGTGGGCATTTGGGGTCAGCGGCGGGGTCAGGATGGCCATGTGGCTGAGGCCTTCTCTGTGGGGGCCCTCTCCTGGCCTGAGGCCATGTAGGGCCTCCACAATGGGCAGCCTGGTGTGTCTGGAATTGGGGAGTTGCTGACACTTGGCCCCTTGCTGGGTTGATGTGGATGCTGGGTCTTAGCACACCTTTTGTCCTTTTAAGGTGGCCTTCCCCAAATGCTCAGAAATGGTTTCAGTGACCTCAGTGGGTCTGTTTCATAGCCCATCCCCTGCCATAGCCACGATGGCAATTAGGGGTGCAGGTTGTGGGTGGGGGTGGTGGCTGGAGCCCCCAGGGACCCCGCCCCTGCCCCTCACAGGGCAAGCCCAGCCCCAGGCACCTGCATGAAGCAAGCACGCTAGGGTGGCTTTTTCCTACTTGGCCGGGAAGAGTCGGGGCCACAGCTGCCCCTTCAGGCAGGTCAGGGCCTCCCCGCGGCCCCTACAGCCCCACAGCATCATGGTTGTGCCCAGGCCCTGATAGGCGGGTGGATCAGCAGCAATGGGGAGCCCTGGGTAGGAGCAGGGCGGCCACTGTCTGCCAGGAAGGTCTGGCTTCAATTGGTCCTCCTTTTTCTGTTGTTTATTTTTTTTAAGAGAGAGGGCAAGAGCAAGCGAACGCAGGGGAGGGGCAGAGAGAGAGGACAGAGGGTCGGTAGCAGGCTCCGAGCTGTCAGCACAGACCCAAAGCCGGGCTTCGGGTACCGTTGAGACCATGACCTGAGCTAAAGTCAGACACTTGATGGACAGAGCCCCCCAGGCGTCCCACCGGCGGTCCTCCTTGGGCACAGCGTGCAGTTGGAGCTGCTGGTCTGGCCTGGGAACTGCCCCAGGTCAGGCATGATGTGAGGGCATCGCCGCTACATCACAGCCACAATGACAGCTCCCCCAGGAGCCCCTCACTCCTGCCAGCCCAAAGGAATTCCCCACAGGCCCCTCCTTCTCACTGAGCCTCATCAGGGCCTTAAGTGGCCCCTTGACACCCCACTTCCTGCCTGCACGGGCATCCTGGCCAGCCAGGCTGCCCTCTGGACAGGTCACCCAGGGCCCTGGCTTTGCTGCGGGGCGGGGCATGGGGGGCCAGTAGCTTCTTCCCACATGAATGCCAAGTTCTCCGTGAAGACCCAGCATGCTGCCTGCCACCTCTTGGAGAGGTGTCCCTGGGAGTGCCATCGGTCTTGAATCATGGAGGTGCTGGCACATTTTGGCCCGAAGCCCGGGAGCTTTCCTGCTGTTGGCCCTGGAGGGACATACGCCTGTCTCTGGAGGGCTGCCCGGGCCCCCGCCAGCCCCAGTGTCCCCAGGTGACCTTTGGCACTGGCAGGGTTTAGCCCCCTGCCCACCCTGAGTTGGGTCTGGAGGCCTAGGGGACACAAGGCTTGGGAAGCAAAGTGAAACCCCAGCTCATGGGGCCTTGTGTGTGATCAGTGACCCCATTACTGCTGGGCGGGCCTGCAGGCAGGGCACTGGCCAGCCAGGCCTGGAGCTGGGAGAGGGGGTTTCAGTGTGGGGACACCCTCCAGTTCTGTGGACTCTGGAGAACAGGCTCACTCTGTGTCCAGAGAGCAGTGTAATGTGATCAGTGTCTCTGGGGAAGAGACGGGCATTGTCATTCTAGAACTCGCTGTGCATTGCTCTCAGCAGCAGGGTGCCGGGTCCCCTGGGGAGAACTCCCTGATGGGCAATCACGATGGGGACACTTGGGGACACCTGGCCCAGCCAGGTGGAGTGGGAGAGTCGGCCTTAGGCCCGTGTCCACCAGCTCTGAATGTGGCCCTCTGATGGGAGCCCCCGTCAGCCTTTCCCCCCACCCCCAGCTCAAGTGACTCCCACTGGTGGCGCCTGGTGCCGCGGTGCCCAGAGAGGGCTGCGTGCTCCGGCGGCCAGTCCCGGGGCTGGCCGTCAGGCCTGGTATCCACATGCCACCCGGGCAGGGCGTGAATAGGAGACAGGAGTGCCTTTGACGGCCCAGGACAAACAAACAGGGCCTTGGCCAGGCAGCAGGGCAGGGATCTCCATGTGGGGCGGCTGCTGTGAGGAACCTTGCTGCCGAGGAACGTTTCCCCAGAGGCTGGGTGGGGGGGTCGAGGCCAACTGCTGCGGGGGCAGAGCCCACTGCCCACCACTGGGTCTGAGGAAGCCCTGCACCCACCAGGTCACCAGCCCCTGCTGTGCGGTCGTGGTCGGGACCAGCACCCGAGGACAGAAGGGGCATTTGTGTTCTGAGTGCAGGCCCCGTGGGGGCTCAGGCTTCCCAGCCCCAATCCCCGACTGTGGGCTGTGTCCCGTGTCTTCCAACGGGCACGTCAAGTGCCTCTGAGTCCCTGCGTGTGGTGTCCATCTGTTCACTGCTGAAGGACACCTGACTACATGGTTTACGTGGGACTATGGTGCGTCTGTCCTGTGTCGAGCCCAGACTTGGGGGCTCAGAGCCGTAACTGCCAAACTGCCTCCCCGGGTGGACGCCACGTCGGAGTGCCCAGCTGACCACATCCTCCCGGTGTGGCCATTTCACTGGCTTCAGCCACGCTGGCCGTCCAGTCTGGTAAGACTCGCCATGTGGGGTGGTGCTTTGTGTGCTCTGCGCGGGCCACCCAGGGGTCTTCCTGGACAGTGTCTGGTTCGGGTATTTTGCCCTGTTTTCTATGCGGGATTCTCCCTGTTGTTAAGTTTGAAAAGCTTTCTCTTTCAGGTGTCTGTTTGCCCGTATTTTCTCCCCATCTGTGGCTCATTTTGTATTCCTCAAAACAGCATCTTTTCAAGGGTGTGGTGTTTTAAATTTCGGTGCATTCCAATTCCTTGTCTCTTTTATGGACTTTTTTGGTGTTGTTTCTAAGAAATCTTTGCTTCACCCAAGATCACAAAGTTTTTCTCTTAGGTATTCTTCCAGAAGTTTATAGTTCTAGGTTTTGTGCTGAACTTAGGACGATGGCCCATTTTGAGTGAGTCTCTGTAGGCACTTCGAGGCACAGTGCAGGGCTGGGTCCCCACTGTACCAGCATCAGCTGTTTAGAGACGGCCCTTTCTCTGCTGGGCTGCCTTTCTTTGCTCTTCCGTGGAAACCCTCGTGTGGGTCTGTCCCTGTGCCTTCGTGGTTATTGTGGCTGTTCTGGGCCATCTGCTCGTGGACATCTGCAGGGCCGTCCCACTCAGGCCTCTGCACCCACAGGGTGTCCCTGAATGGCAGGGAGCCGCCCCCACAGGACCTCTTGTTCTAAAACCCTGACAACTCACTCCATGGATTAGCAGGAGAGATCCAGTCAAAGTGGTAAAAATGGTTTTTTAGTAAAAATTATAAAAAGTGCACAGTTTAGAATCTTCCTGAAATTTTGTGAGTGGCCTGCGGCAAGGAGTGAATAGGGCTGCATCTGCCCCTAGCCACCTTGTGCCCCTTAGGCAGGTGGCTTTCAGGTGGGGGCAGTGGGGGTCCTGGGAGGAGGGACAGGCCCTGGGACCACTTTGCTGGGCGTATTGGTGAGGCCGCCACCCGACTCCGTCCCTGTATGATGACAGGGACATCGGGCCACGGTGGCCCCAGGCAGGACTTGGCCTCTGTGTGGTTCAGATGGGACGAGCTTCTTGACCTGACTTTTTCCCTCCTTCTCTGAGTGGACGCCACACACGCCCCATTTTAGAACCAGACAGCAGCTTTGTTTTAATGTCCAGTTCATAAAGGATATAGTTCCTTTAAGCTTTTTTCCAAGACAATTTATATTTGCTGCCGTAGCCCATGGCGGCTGACTGTTGGGCAAAAACAGTGCACACCAGGGCGGGGGAGGGGCATATTCTGTATTTTAACGTTAGACTTGATTTCTGCTGTGGGAGAGAGGTGGGGGTTCCCCAAGGCCACTGGGCCCCCACCAGGTTCCTGGGTAGGGATCCCCTGATGTCACTGGTCCCTGGGTGGGGGGAGGGTTACCCCGATGTCACTGGGTGCCCAGACAGGGGCAGGGGTCCCCCGATGTCACCAGGTCCCTGGGAGGTAGTCTCCCGATGTCATCAGGTCCCTGGGCAGGGCCAGGGTTTCCCCAATGTCACTTGGTCCCTGGGCAGGGGTCTCCTGATGCCACCAGGTCCCTGGGAAGGGGTCCCCTGACATCACCTGGTCCCCGGATGTCAGCAGGTTCTGGGGGCGCTACTTGGTGGGGCTGTGAGTTATGGAGGGGAGTGGCCCTGGCCTGGGCCCTGAGCGCTCTCCTCCCTCAGAGGGAAATCCTGCTGGACCATCACATTCGAGCAGTTCAAGGAGGCACTTGAAGAGCTCTCCAAGAAGAGATTCAAAGACAAGAGCAGCGAGGGGGCCGTCCGTGAGGTGCACAGGCTCATTGAGGGCAAGGCCCCCATCATCTCAGGGGTGATGGTGAGCATGGCTAGCAGGGACTCCCTGGAGGGCAGCAGCCCATGGGGTCTGGGGTGGGACAGGGGACGTGTTACTCCCTGGGGGTGTGCCGACCCAGCTGCCGACAGCCTCACGTGCTCACTTGGCCCCTTGCGCTCACATGGGCGCGCCCCATTCTCTCCCTCTACAGAAGGCCATCTCGTCGCCCACTGTGTCCCAGCTCACGGACATGACCAAGTTCACGGGCTCCCACAAGGAATGCTTCGACCCATCAGGCAAGGGCAAAAGCAAGGTGGGCCGTGTGGACCTGGTGGATGAGTCAGGCTACGTACCGGGCTATAAGCACGCGGGCACCTATGACCAGAAGGTACAGGGTGGCAAGTAGCCAGCCCAGGAGCAGCCCTTCCCGCTGGGGCCCATGCCACCTCACACTTCATTACATTCCCTTGCTCCCTGGGGAAGAACTCAAGGCTGGGGCCCCGGGGGACCGTGGGGGTGGCAGTCAGGCCTCCCCCTGCTTGGGGCCTGGCATGCTTCTCTCTGACCCCCAAGTGAGGCCCCGAAATCACTGACCATTTTGAACACACCTGCCGCGTCCAGTGCTGGCCGACAACAAATGGCCTTTTTCAGAGCGTCTCCTGGGACCAGACCACACTAACTACCTGGCTTACAGGCGAAAAGTCCATTTTAAAGGGGCCGGTGGGCCATAAGGGGTGAGTGGGACAGACCCTGTCAGAAGCTGGCCCCCTGCTGACCTGCAAACCCCTCCCTGGAACCTTGAGGGCAGCACAAGCTAACGCACTAACCAGCAGCACCAAGAAGACAGAAGTGAGCTGCTAACAGGACATCATGAAGGTGTGGAGAGGTGGGACAGGTGCTTGCATGTGCACACACACTCACACATACCTACATGTGATGTGTGTGCTTGCACACACGCACATGCTCACACACACACACGCACACACGTTGTGGAGCTGGAGGAAGGTGAGCCAGTGGAAGGGGCTCCTCAGTGGACCAGAGGAACACGGTCTGAAGTTGTCAAAATGGAAACCAAGGACAAGACCGTTCACTTTATTGTGTTTTTCTAAGAATAAACTGGAAATGTATTTGTTCCCAGAATGGTTCAGCAAAGACAGAATACCATTTCTGCCCCTTTCTCTCCTGCCGTTTGTGTCTCTAGGCCAGGAGACCCTGCTGGCTAAGGCTTCCCATGCAGTCACTTTGCTGGCATGATGGTGTCTTCTGTCCAGGGCCCCACTCTGCACTCAGGGCCTTCGGGCTGTGGGTCCCTGTGGCTGCTCCCTGTTCACTGGCACGTGGCACAGATCTCAGTGGTTCAGTCTCTGCATGAGTGTTCCCTAACCTCTCCCAACCCCTGCAAATGCAGAAAACCACACAAGAGAGGCAGGCCCACAAAGGGCTCCGAGGCCAGCAGCATTTGTTGGCATTTGGTTTCTCCATGAGGCTGGACAGGGGAGCCAAGCATTGGGACTCTTATCACAGTGGCTTCATGGGGACATGTCCCCTTGCAGAAGTGCCACCAAGCCTGGCAAGTGACTGGTGGGGCTGTGTGGTCCTGGCGCTGGTCTTGGGAAAAGCCCATGGGAGCCTCAGGGAAATGCTTCTTGGAGCCCGTCCACCCTGGCCACTGTTCTGTGTCCGTGGCAGCTGGCTGGTTGGGGGCACTCCCTGGCGCACAGCACAGGCTGTTGAAATAAATACCAGCATTGGGGTGGCACACGCACCCGTCTCCCTGTGCCCAAAGGGCATGCTGGTCATCGCTAGAGCTAGGGATGGTCCCTCGTCTGTGTGGTGGGGCTTGGGGCTCGAGCTCCCATCCAGCATGGCCCCTCCAAAGGGATGTGGTCCTCCCCCTCGCCCCCACGGTGGGGCCTCGCCAGCAGCTTCCTTCCGAGGTTCTGAGACTTCCCAGTGCAGGGAAAAATCTGAGATGGTTGCAGGCCTTGAGTCACCTGTGCTCACTGCAGTCTCTAGTTTCTACCTTGGCGATCCTGAGCTGCCCAGCCAGGCCTCTCCACCCCATGGTGGGGGAAGGTGGGGAAACCAAGGACTGAGTGCTGGAGGAGGGACAAGCAAGCAGGACACAGTATCCCCGGCTGGACTGCGGTGAGGATCTGGAGGCAAGGGGAGGACGTGGGAAATGTTGGAAGGCGACTCTGAACATGACAAATGTTTCTCAACAACGAGCAGATCACAAACCAGACCTCCTCCCAGATCCTCTTGGGCACCATGTTGGGGAGCACCGTCTGAGGCGGTGGGGCTCCGCCTCCTGCCATTACCGCCTGGGCCCCCCCGTCACAGCCATGACACAGCGTGGACACTGGAGTCCAGCAGGACCTTGGCCCCCACAGTGTGCATGCCCCAGTGAGCCGAGGGACGAGGGTCCCCATGCCACAGCCTGTACCGGGAATGCACAACCCCCTTCCACCGGCCCTTCTCAGCCCCTCTCACTCCCAGGAGGCCATCTTCTGTGCCAGAGCGTGGTCTCCAGGCAAAACAGCCTCCCCAGGACAACCCTGGGAGATTGGGGTCTAAGCAAGAGAAACCACACATCTGCCTGCCCACGGGGACCCCTGCTGTCACGCCCTTCCCCAGAGCAGGAGCCCTCTTCTTAGTGGAAGGCACCAGTGCCACAGTCTGGTGGAGCTGAGCTGCTCACTTGTGACCAGTGTTTCCCAATGTGCTCCTGACTGTTCTCACAGCACCTTCCCATGGGGTTTGTGAATGGGTCCCCTTGGCGGTCCACCCCGTCCCACAGCAGGGAGGTCCGGTTGGCCCCACAGGGGCTACAGTCTCCCCTGCCTCCCCTGCCCAACCCCAAAGCCTCTTCAGATGGTACCCGTCCCCAGACAAAGCCTGGACGTTCCCTCAAAAGGAGGGGGAGGTGGCAAAGACTCCATCACGAGTCCTCAGTGCTCTCCATTCCATCAGCTTAAAATAATCTGCTAAACGTGTCCCCGCATGTGTGTGGCCCCCGCACACAGAACATGTGTGCATGCGCGCGCACACACACGCACACGCGTGCTCCTCCATCGGCGTCTGAACACTGAGAACACACAGGCAGGGTGTGTGTCTTTGCTGCATGTTATATGCAATGCCAATTATCTTCTACTAACTGTGGTTACCCAGAAATCCAGCGTCTATCTGTGAGCGAGAGACCGCACAGCACGAGGAGACAGGACACGTTCTGCCAGGGAGGGCAGGGCTGACAGCATGTGAGTGTCAGGAGAACTGGAGGAGGGTGCTTAACACTGATCACACCAGAACACTTATTTATTTCTATTTAACGTGATAGGATAGGCAACTAGGTGGCGGTAACAGTCAGCTTTACCAAAGTGAAGTTCAAATCATGTAAGTTTAGGATGTTATCGCAGAAGATATATATTTATACCGGAGTATTTTCACACCTCTAGTGTCCCCAGTCCTACGTTTGCGGCAGATGAAAATCACAGCCGATGCGAGAAGCCGGGGAACAGTGCGCACAGGCGGCTCGCTGGCACCACTTCCTGTTGGTGTGGCTCTGCGTCTGCGTCCCCGTGCTCAGCGCTCAGGACAGGCCACGGGCGTCCCTCTGGCTGCTCGTGGACAGGGCCTGCGGCAGCGGGCTCATGCCCCCACCCCAGACTGCTTCTGTGAATAGTTTTTTGGCGCCCAGCTGTGCCCGTGTGCTCAGTCGGGCATGACGTATGGCCGGTTTTGCGCTATGTCGCCTGGTGGTGGTAGGAGGGGACACCTAAAATTTTCACCATCTGGCCCTTTACGGGAAAAGCATGTGCTGGCCCTGCCCTGGGGACCCAGCCCAGCTCTCTTCATACACAAGTTGGCGGCTCCCCCGTCTTGCAGTCCACGCCACATGGGACACCCTGTGGTCACCTGTTCCATGCAGGCCAGGTTGAAAATTCAGCTGTACTGTGAAGTTACCAATAGGCTAGAATATCCTTAAAACACTGACCGTGAACAGTTCCCCTCCACTGATTGACTACTGAACACTGTGGAACCTGGTGGTTCAGGGTATGGCCTCTGTCCCTGGGCATGTGGAGGGCATGGCCCCAGGTGGGCTGGGCAGTGGCCACCCTGAGCTTCGAGAGGTTTTTTTCTCTCCCTCTAGACTCTTGAAAACCCAAACCAAGCCAAACAGAAAGGAAACCCGCACAACTTAAAAGAAACTTGAAAGGGATCGTATACTACTAGTTTGTACTAAGTTTTTTTCAGGAAAGGGAAATATATTTTTACACTGTTTTGTTACCATTAGGGAGTCCTGAGTGTATCACTTTATCAGTGTGATAGTGAAGAGTAGAGTCGACGTCTTGGGTGTTCTGACTCAGAAAGGCACGTCTGCTGGCGTCTCAAAGCCGCACTCAACCAGGGATATGTATGGGATCGGGGTGGCCCTCCTCTCCCTCCCCAGAGCATGAGGCACTGTGTCCCCGGTCAGAGCTGCCGTCAAGGCCTGACCTGCAAACCTGTAGTGAAGCAGCTCGTGTCTGTCTCCATACTGCTCCTCCTGTGTTTGCTGTTAACATTGTGTGTCAAATTGGTAAAGTGATAAATAAAGGTGTTGAAATGTGGATCTGTTGTCCTCAAGGTGCACCACCTACACCAGCAGTCGCACACAGGCACTAACATCTAACATGGACGGGCTGTGGGAGGGGCTGTGGGAGGGATGGGAGCCACAGCTCACAGGGTCTCACGTCACCTCCCCACAGGGAGGAAACTTTTGCTTCCTCATTTAGACAGGGTGACTCCTGGCCTGACCCCAGGCCACCTGCCTCGTAGTCCCAGGCTCGTTCCAATCTTGCCCTGGTGCAGCCCCGGGTGGGGGCCCAGACATAGCAATGATGTCCTCGAGTAAGTACCAACATGAAATCCTCTGTGAAATAGTTTTCAAAACTGAAGATAAAGGCATTCATTCTAAGACTACAACAAGGAAAACTGCACCAGCAGACATTAAAAGTAAGTCTAATTGCAGCAAGAACATGACCACAGACAGAATGTCTGCAGGGAAGTGGCTCAAAAAATGGGCAGTAAGTAACCATACAAAAACCCTATAAATAAATGATTTCTGTGGGAAAAAAATATTTCACTAAAATACTCGAACACTGGGGCACCTGGGTGGCCCAGTCAGTTAAGTGTCCGACTCTTTATTTCAGCTCAGGTCATGATCCCACAGTTTGTGAGTTCTAGCCCAGAGTGAGCCTCTGTGCTGGGGGTGGAACCTACTTGGTTGGGATTCTCTCTCTCTCTCTCTCTCTCTCTCTCTCTCTCTCTCTCTCTCTGTCGTTCTCTCTCAAAAACAAAACAAAACAAAAAAATACTAAACCAAAAACCAAAAAACCCTTAAAAACCATCACATGGAAGCCGAAGGGTGCCCAGGGAGGTACATGCTCATGGCTCCTGTACGCTACCGGGGGAGCAGAAGCCCTGATTAGATGAACACCAGCTGTGATAATATGCCAGAAAGAACGCATAGCTTCCAAAACCAGCAGAGGTGAAAATGGCTACAGTATAGAAGGGGACAATCACAGAAGAAACAGAATACAAAACAAGAAGAAACAAAAGCGTATCGATTATGTCAGGCGATATGGCAAGAGAAAAGAGAGAAAAGCGATAAAGTAAAGGTTTTAGAGCCGAATGCATCAGTAATTTCCATTAAAGATGGAAAGGAACAGAAGCTGTGGTGCAGGAGAGGAAGTGAGAGAGAACGCGGCGCCATGGACCAGCATGAACCACGGCCAGGGAGACGGGGTGGCCCCAGCACTGTGGGGAGGACGCAGGTGCGGACCAAGCCTCGCCGGCCCCGCCAGAGCCCCGCAGCTGGCCCTGGTGTTCTGCCTGCTCTGTCACCGGCCAGGGCCGCCCTGGCGTGTCCTTGGCTTGAAAGCGGAAGTGGAGCTTGAGGTCGGGAGCAACCCGTGGCCATCGCTCACCCACGTCCCTTCCCTTCCCCGAATGTCAAGGACTTGCTTGAAGCAACCACCACCCCGACAGGTCTGCCTTAGGGACACAGCTCCAGATGCTGAGGCCATGGAAATGCCATTAAAAGACTGTTAGGCCAAAAACTTGGACAATTAGGCAATACAAGCGAATTCGAGATACAGCCCTTATGAGAACTCAGGAAGAAAGGGACAGCCTGCGCCATCCCAGGGCTTAGGCCGAGTAACTACTGGCAAAGTAGAAAAACCCCCAAACCTAGTGGCTGACACAGTGACATTCCTTTCTTATGCACACGGAGTCCAGCAGAGGTCAAGGAGGGCTCTCTGCCCCCAGGAGAGAAACAGGCCCGCTGGTCAGTGGCACCGCCAGCAGGCTACGGAGGGGATGGTGGCCACCCTGGTGGCCTGGCAGCTCTTCTCTGTCCCACTCAGAATGAACCACATGGCCCCAAACCCGCTGCGGGGGGCTGGCGAATGGAGGGGTGGACGGTGCTCTGTGAGAAGAGGCTTAAGGGAACTAAACCCGTGGCCAGAAGTCTCCCACAAAGAGCATTTCAGGCCCGACTGGCTTCCTCAGCAAGTTCCATCACACACGCAGGGAAGAGAGAGTTACAACCTGTCCTGAATTCTCCTAGAAAGCAGAGAAGGGTGCACAGCTGAACTTCTATCACGGGCATGGCGTGGCGGTGCGAACGCTGAGGATAGCGGCATCTTAAGAGAGGACCGTAGGTGGTGTCACCGCGGGGACAGGACTGGTTCCTGCTGCCGTCCCAGCCAACAACCACACCATGTGGTGCCGCATCAGCGGGGTCCTGGGACCAGACTCTAGCTACCGCTTCCTCTTCACGACAGCGGGGGCAGGCACTTATTACCCCTTTCTACAGATGAGGAAATGGAGACCCAGAGAATTCCAATAATTAAATGTCAGACATTAAGTGGGGTACCCAGAATACAAAATCCTAAACAAAATAGTAACCAAATCCAAAAGTATGTTTGCAAAGGAAAACCCATCATTACTAGGCTGTGCTTAACCCAGAAAATTTCGGTTGTTTTACGTTATCAAATTACCGAAATTAACCACATGAACAGAATAAAGGAGAAAAACCACATGGTCATCTTCAATGGCTGCAGAAAAAGTGATAAAATTCACCCATTCACGATAAAAAATGTCTTGGCAAATTAACACTACAAGGAGCTTCTTTAACTTGATAAAGTCTATCTACAGAAACACTATGCATCACACACCCTCTAGAATGAAAACATTAAAACTTTGACAGTAAGTGCTGGAAACATGGACCGACAGAAACTAATACACTTCTAACAGAGCATCAGTGTAACCATTCTAGAAATCATCTGAAATTACCTGCAAGCAAAGGCGTTAAGAACATGGTTCAGGAGTTAAGTGAAACATGAACATAATGGGACACAAAGTTAATAAGAAAGAACCAAATGGGATTTTAGAACTAAAAACATGCGTAATTTCTGAAATTAAAAATCCATTGTCTACACAGGCCCAACTGCAGAATGGGTGAGGCCTGTGACAAGGCAGCAGAAATGACCCAACGGAGGGCAAGAACAAAAGATGGGAAAAAAGACCCGAAGTCTGGGGACCCGTGGGGATGCTACCAAGTGGTCTGGGTGTAACTGGGGTCCGGGAGGGAGGGTGGGACAGAAGCTGGATCGAATAACCATGTTGAAGAAATGGTGGCAAAACTTTCCCAGATTTGATGAAAATTATAAAGTCACAGGTCTAAGAAGCTCAACAAAACCCAAACAAGAGGAACATAAAGTAATAGCATGGTGAGCGTTTCCAACAAGCCTAAAATGGTTGAATGCTAAAATCTTTTCAATAAAAAAAAAAAAAAATGGTATGATGAAAGAAATTGCACTCCCCCACAAAAACCATATTTGCTGTAACATGTTTTCCTGCTAAGTTGCAGAGAAACTGATGCCAAAGGACACAGCCAGGACCAGACAGGAGGGAACCAGGGAGACCACCCGGTTCCTGAGGGAAACGCCCGACCCCCGAACACCAGTGGCAGAGCCCGACTGGTGTTCCAGGCACCTGTAGGCCTGCCTGCTCTTCTCCATAAATTAAGTAGGCATTGGTTTAAAAAAGTACTTTGTTTTACCTAGAAGCCAAGTATTTAAATAAGATAAGAAGTTTCCAAACTAAAAATCTAGTATTTTGTCTGTGTGCGCTCTAATTTTCAGAAATGCACTGTAATTGTAAGCAAGAGAGCGCCTGGGGAAATACTTCCACTGTGAGGCAGTGATGTCACAAAATGGTATTTTTAATGTTTCCCCAAAATGTGTTACTTTTTTATTGAATCTTGGAACGTACCTGTCCCACCTGCGCCTAGCTTGCTTCATGAAAGAATTCAGTGAGAAGATCTCAGTCACAATTTATAAAAAGTCACTTTTTAGAATGTTAGTTTATCTTGCCACACAAAATTATTTAATCACACACAGTGCTCTTACATTAGGGAGAAAAATACTGCATTTTATCTCAAGATATTTCATGGAAAATTAATGATGCTGGTCTCAAAAAACATCAATATGTCTTGTCTCAAAACATGTGAAGGGCTTGGATTAATCCTTTTTTTTTTTTTTTGCAATCTCAGGAGCAGGAGCAGCGTGGATTCAGAGGGAGCCACCCTGGTTAGCACCTCCCTGCAAATACTACCCCTACATGTCCTTGTTCGCAGACTCGCCTACTGGCAGATCAATCCCATCTTTTCAGGGTGTTTTAGAAAACTGAGCTGTAGGCCCTGAACACGTTTCAAAACTTCAGCTGATTATGAACGGGAGGCACAGCTCTGCCCCACAATCGTACCAGGTAGAAAAGAGCTTCCGCGGTTTACTAGGTGCGTGGAGGCGACCCAGACGCGGCCTAGCAGCCGCCGCGTGGAAACAGGCCCAGCATCTTCTTGAGCTCCTTGTAGCTCCAGTGCAGCTGCTCCACCTGGGCCTTGTGTTGCGCGCGTGCCTGGCTCAGTTCCTGCAGGAGGTGTTGTTCCTCCTTGGTGCTGACCAGGGAGCTGGAGGAGGGCTCGGGGGAGTGACTCCTGAGGACCGCCTGCCGCCTCCTCTCCAGCAGCATCCTCCCTCACCTGGCCGGGGCCCTCCCCGTCCACACCGTCCCCGCAGCCAACACCCTCCCGTCTCCCACCGGCTCCGGCTCCTGCCATCCACCCCTGGCCTCCAGATGGCATGAGGCTACGCGTGACCCGAGCCCTCGGCCACCAGGCCACGTGCAGGCTCAGCACCCAGACGGACGGGTGAAGGCAACAGATGACGGAGGGGTGCCTCGCTACTCCAGCCACACCTGTTTTCTGAAAAAACCATCATCATCTTCCCAGCTAGCAGAACAATGTTCTCATTCTGGAACAGATCCAAAGACTGACATATTTCTATCTCCCGGTCCAATGTAAAGGGGCTCCCTGAATAATTCTGACAATAGTGACTGCGTAACTGAAGAATCCTGGTTTTACAGTGTTGACCACGGTTGCCTTTGGAAGGACTTCAGGGAAGAAGCGGCCCTGTACTGCCCACTCGGCCATCTGCGAAGTGCCCTCGCCCTCCAGTCGGCAGCGACCAGGGATAGATGGGAGCGGGGCCGTCTTCCCACAGACGCATGCCCCCGAAGACAGACCTCCTGTGCAGGCACCAGCCATCTGCTCCGGCCAGGCTAAGGCCCAGAGTGGATGAAGTCAGTGTGGACCACCACTGCCCCCCACCTCCACCCACTGCATGGCAGCCCAGTCCACACGGAGCCCACAGTGCTGCAGATGGGGGCCCATCGGGTTCTGGGAGCCATCCTGCCTCACCTATCCCCCCCCTACACCCATGACAGCTACCTTTTGCTCCCTTCCGCTGCTCCATCTATGCTCCAGCTCATCTCCCAGGAGCCCCTTCCCCTCTGTACCTCGTGCTTGGGGTAGGCCTGCTGACCCCCCAGCGTCACAGCCTGGCTCCACCTAGGGCCGTGCTGCACTCGAGCCTGGGGGAGGTGTGTGGGATTCAGCCCAAAGTGGGGGAGTAGGGGTGAGTTGGGCTCATGCTCTGCACCTCCACAAAGTACACCTCACACCACCCAGTGGGCGGCATGCCTCCTCCCTGCACCTGCTTCCCAGCACACGATTCTCTGGATAGAAACTGAGGCTCCACCTGGACAGCCCCCACACTGCCTGCTCCCTTCTCACCACCCAGCACACAGCTGGGAGTAAAGGGGGAGGCCCCGCGCACTAGGAGAACTGACAGGAACCACGCAGGGTGGACCAAGACAGCCCAGAGTCTCTCAGCAGCTCTCACCTGCCCCTCACAGATGCAGCAGCAAGAAGGGACTTGCTTTTCCTGAAGAAAGGGGAGCTCAGGGGAGTTGTAAGTCAACCGGAGACGCGTGATGCGTGTGGCACAGGGCCTGCATGCTGCGAAGCCACCAGGCGACTCCTCTGCGTACCCTGCTGTCACTGGGGCTGGCCCTGCTTCCCCCTGCCCACCCCCGCTGCCCCGGACAGGCACCTGTGGCTCTCCCGCAGCATCTGGGTCAGCTCCCGGACCTTGTCATAATGCTCCAGATGCTGCTTCAACTCCACGATCTCACCAGAGAGCCTCTTCACACTTGTTTCAAGTCCTGAAAGAGAAAAAAAGTAGCATCAAAAGAGCTTCCCTGTCCCTAGGTCTGCCCAAAGAAATGCCTTGGGAAAACCAAAAACCCAAAAAAGCCAACAAACAAACAAACAAAAAACCTAAACACAACAAAACAAAACAAAAAGAGAGAGAGAGAGAATGCAGTTAAGGCAGAAGATTCTACACTCATAACCCTAATGGACCTGATCAGTATAGCTATGTCATGTTTCTGTAGAAGTCCTAAGCATCTGAGATGACAAGGAGACACACAAAATTCTTGGACCAATCCCTGTTATCAATGGCAAGTTTTCTGTGGTGAAAGGTGAAGAGGAACAAAAGAATAAAAAGTCTTAAGCGAGCACATTTGAAATGAGCGATGACTGTGTCCAGGCCACATAAACAGGAAAACAAAGCCTGCTACAGAATGACCCATTAAAGGAGCTCAATTTCTAGGTCACTGGAGGTAGGGAATGGAGGAGGCAGGTGGAGATGTAAGGGTGGGGTGCGGTGGGGGATGGCAGCTACGCTCAATGGCCGTGCCACTGAGGTTGGAAAGATAGATGGTTTCAGATAAAGGGTTTTAAGATTTGGAAAACAAACAATTATAAAAGATAGTGAGATGCAGACAATGATCTAGAAATTTGTCCTTGAAGTTGGGCAGTGTTATGGAGGGAAGTAACTAGAGAAGAGTTCCAAGACCCTAGTGGCCAGGAAAGGTGTTACATGTTAACAGGAGATAAACTTTAAAAAGATTACTAAATATTAGTTGTCCTATTTTCTCAGGCCAAATAAGATTTCTAGTATACTATAAAAAGAAGGAAGAAGAAGAAAACCCCTTTAATGTTTCATATTATAGTTCAGAAAACTTACATTATTGTATAACAATTTCATTAAACTGCAGTGAGATTTATTTTTACAGAATGCTCATATGCTACAGATAGACATTACCTTCTGAAGAAGATGTCAAATAGACTTGTTTACACCAGAGAAGCCACATATGTAGAAAAAGCCTCACACATCCACTACAGTATCTAAAAGAGCTGAACAAATTGGTGGTCACTACTGATGGAATTTAAAACAGATTCAAAAGATATAAGAAGCTACATTGTTAAAAGAATGGTATATAATTCTTGTGCTTCTTTATGTATGAGATTCTTTTCTAAAAAAAATTGTTGATGTTTATTTATTTTTTATTTTTTATTTTTAAAAAAATTTTTTTTCAACGTTTTTTATTTTTTTTTATTTTTGGGACAGAGAGAGACAGAGCATGAACGGGGGAGGGGCAGAGAGAGAGGGAGACACAGAATCGGAAACAGGCTCCAGGCTCCGAGCCATCAGCCCAGAGCCCGACGCGGGGCTCGAACTCACGGACCGCGAGATCGTGACCTGGCTGAAGTCGGACGCTTAACCGACTGCGCCACCCAGGCGCCCCGATGTTTATTTATTTTTGACAGAGAGAGACACACGACGCAAACAGGGGAAGTGCACAGAGAGGGAGACACAGAATTCAAAGTAGGCTCCAGGCTCTGAGCTGTCAGCACACAGCCCTACACAGGGCTTGAACTCATGGACCGCGAGATCATGACCTGAGCTGAAGTCCAATGCTTAACCAACTGAGCCACCCAAGTGCCCCTCTAGGCATAAGATTCTTAATTTAAAAAGTAACTGCATAAATCTCGTGATGCTAGGAAATACTTGGTTACACTGAAGCTATATTTAGCCCTGAAAAGAAATTCAGTGTTCTCTCTTGGTTAAATTTTGAAGAATCACTCATTAGACCTAATTGTTCTTCCAGAACGTCTGGCTGTTAGAGGTAATTTAGTAGGACACTAAATAAAATATACTCACAGATTACTTGCTACAAATAAGATTGTACTCTCTGTCTGTATCGTGAAACATTAAATCATATTTCCAAAGAGAGCAGTTACCAGATTATCTCCTTGAGAAAATACATGTGTGTTAATTCTTAACATCTTAACTCTACATTTGGGAAGACCTTATTTTAAGGTTTGACTTTTTCCTGCTGCTGATCATAGACATGAAGACAATAATCAGAACCACTAACATAAGATGACAAAGAAATGCCATAAACAAATACTTACATAAGATATACCAGGAAAACAAACAAACAAACAAACAAACAAACAAAAAACTTGTTTTTTCTGGGAAGTCTTACTGTGATATGTAGAATTTTCTTTTACAAAGATTAGGTGATTTTGAGTGGTGTTTACAACTAAAAGATAGGGAAAATCAACATTTTTTTAAATTTTATTTTTCTTCTGGAATCCTCAGGCAATATTATAACTGACTCATTTAACTCATCTGAATTAGTTTTTAATAAGCTCTCAAAGGTGGACCAATCGTCTCTAGTTTCTCCTGGGAACTGGAGAAAATTAAATGAAGGTGCGATCCAAACTCCTAAGGATATTTTTTGGCTAATTTTTGAGACTTCTTACTTCTAACTAATTTCCCTTAGATCTACATACCATTCTGACCCCACATCTACCATGGGTGATTAAGAGTTCTGCTTGCTTCTTTCACTATCAATAGGAATAACTCTTATTTCAAACTTAGAATTTACCTGCAAAGCTGAAAAACTTGTCAGTTCTTATCTACCATTACACTCTGTCTTATTCACACACAAAAAAATCATTTATTGATTTCATATGTAACCAATGATGGGTTTTACATTCTTAGCTATTAACCAACCACTCCTTTTGATTTTGGTATATTGTTAGAATTTAGAATTCAAACCCAATCCCTTACTCTTGTCTCTCAACTTCCACATATCTATTGGCATAATCAGAAGTTAGGAATAGGTCATGTTTGAGAACCTAGAACTCTCTGCATGTCATTTAACAGCCACCAGTCACCAGTCATGTATAGTTATTGGGCCCTTGAAATGTGTCACTACTCTGAACTGAGATGTGCTGTAAGTTTAAAATATAAAGCAGGTATTTAGGTCCTAGTACAAAAATAGGTAAAAACCTCATTAATTTTTATAATGGTTTGATGTTGACATAGTAATAGTTTTATATATTTGCTAAAATACAACATTGAAATATTTTATAGTGTATATAGTATAGTAGTCTGGCTATAAAAATTTTTAAATTACATATGAGATTCACATTTCCGTTTCCCATTACAATTTTATTGGACAATACTGCCCTAGCACAAAGTTTGAAATTAGCATTCTCAGTAAATGTTGTATCCTACAAAAGAAAGCAGATTTGGAAAATGTTACAGGACACCCTACTATCTGCTGCACCATTTCTCATGAGTTGGGCTCATTCTTTCTCTTTGAAAATAACCAAGATTTTTTTTTTCTTTTTTAATGTGTATTTCTTTTGAGAGAGGGGAAGAGGGAGGGATAGAGAGAATCCTAAGCAGGCTCCAGGCTGTCAGAGCTGAGCATAGCATGGGGCTCAGTAGCATGACTGTGAGATCATGACATGAGCCCAAATCAAGAGTTAGATGCTTAACCTACTGAGCCACCCAGGTGCCCCCAAAATAACCAAGATTTTCAAACAGCTGTTTAAAGGTATACCAACAAATAGCAAGATTTTAAAACAGCTGTTTAAAAGTATGGATTGACAAGAACCAAGTTTTAAAGTGTTTTAGAGTGTAAGCCAATAATTGTAGTCTTTCTACTGCTCACAATGTCATGTGTTATTCTGTAGTCATAACATTCAAAATATCCGAGGAGGTATGAAGTTGAATAGAACCTCTGCATCTTCTATCTCTAGCATTCTTTAGACAGTAAAACAGTTATGCATAGGCAGACAACATTTAAAAAACCAAGGCTCTCACATATTTACTCCTCTGGTCACAAATGTGCAATCATTCCCCAGGCAGTACTGTCCACATGTATAGAAACAGAAGCTTACCTTACATTACCTCCTCAATAACTAATAATGACTTGTCCCTACCAATAACACTACAACCATGGGATACAGCTTGGACAGGGTCATGTTTTATAAATGCTGTCTTTAAGAAAAAGAGTAAAGTGGCTACTAGCTCACAAATTGGGTATGAATGCCAGTTAATCATTTTTTATTTAAAGAATGCTTATAGTCTTCATCAAGCCTCAAAGTCCTAGTAGATCACAGAATTGAATACGGATACTGAAAAAAAAAATACTAAAAAGCAATAAAAAATAAGGCAAATTATATAAATATGCAATTAAGAAACAAAATTCAGAAGGAATAATACATTTGTTTTAAAAGTTCTTTTTTTCATGGTGCCTGGGTAGCTCAGTCGGTTAAGCATCTGACTCTTGACTTCAACCTCAGGTCATGTTCTCATGGTTAATGGGTTCAAGCCCCGTATCCACCTCTGCTCTGACAGCTTGGAGCCTGCTTGGGATTCTCTCTCTCTGTGCCCCTCCCCCACTTGCTCTTTCTTTTTCAAAATAAATAAAAATAAACCTTAAAAAATAAATTAAATAAATAAATAAATAAATAAATAAAGTTCTTTCCTCATTTACTAGAAATGAAATGCAAATTAAAATATGATATGATTTTTGTCAATCTAGTCAGCATTTTTTAAAATTTGACCTTTATTTTTATACAGAAGTTTTAGATTCATACAAACTACAGGGCTTATCTTAGTTACATATTGTATGGGTCTGAACAAATATATAATGACATATATCCATCAGTACAGTATCATAAAGAGTATTTTCATTGCCCTAAAAATCCTCTATGATCTTCCTATTCATCCTTCCCTGCCCAGAACCCTTGGCAACCACAGATCATTTTATTGTCTACATAATTTTGATTTTTCCACAATGTCATAGAGTTGGAATCACCCGGTACATAGCCTTTTCAGATTGGCCTCTTCCACTTAGTAATATGCATGTATGTTTCCTCCATGTCTTTTCATGGCATGATAGGTTTTTGTTTTTGTTTTTGTTTTTGTTTTTGTTTTTGTTTTTTCAGCGCTGGATAATATTATAAGGTGGCTTGCACGTTTTGCTGAATTAGAGTAAATGTGCTACAAACATCCAAGTACAGGTTTTTGTGTGGGTGTAAATCTTTAACATAAACATTGAACTCCTTTGGAAAAATACCAAGCAGTATATTGCTGGAGACTGTGATTCTTTTTTTTTTTAATTATTTTAAATGTTTATTATTTTATGAGAGAGACAGAGTGTGATCAGGGAAAGGGCAGCAGAACCTGAAGCAGGCTCCAGGCTCTGAGGTGTCAGCACAGAGCCCAACTTAAGGCTTGAACCCATGATCTATAAGATTATGACCTAAGATGAACTCGGATACCTAACTGATTGAGCCACCCAGGTGCCCCACTACAATTAGTTTTGTAAGAAAACACCAAACTGGGTTCCACAGTGGCTGCATCATTTTACATTCTTACTAGCAATAAATCAGAGTTCCCATTGTTCCACATCCTTGCTAGCATTTGGCGTTTTGGATTTTGGCCATTCTAATAGGTGTGTAGTGGAACATTGTTTTCATTTGTAATTCCCTGATGACATATAATGTGAAGCATCCGTTTAGATACTTACTTGCCATCTTTCTATCTTCTTTGGTGAAGTGTCTATTCAGGTCTTTGGTCCATATTTTAATTAAGTTTTTTGTTTTCTTATTGTTGAGATTTAAGTGTTCTTTGCATATTTTAGAAAACAGTCGTTTATGAGAATGTATTTTTAATTATTTTCTCCCAATGTTTTACTTATCTTCTCATTCTCTTGACATTATCTTTCACAGAGCAAAAGGCTTTAATTTCAATTTTTATCCAGTTTGTCATTTATTTCTTTCATGGATGGTGTCTTTAGTGTTGTATCTACAAAGTCATTACCAGGTAGCATCTTTTAAATATATGTATATATACCTAGGAATAAATCTAACCAAAGATGTAAAAGATCTGTATGCTGAAAACTATAGAAAGCTTATGAAGGTAATTGAAGAAGATATAAAGAAATGGAAAGACATTCCCTGCTCATGGATTGGAAGAATAAATATTGACAAAATGTCAATACTACCCAAAGCTATCTACACATTCAGTGCAATCCCAATCAAAATTGCACCAGCGTTCTTCTCGAAACTAGAACAAGCAATCCTAAAATCCATATGGAACCACATAAGGCCCCGAATAGCCAAAGTAATTTTGAAGAAGAAGACCAAAGCAGGAGGGGCGCCTGGGTGGCGCAGTCGGTTAAGCGTCCGACTTCAGCCAGGTCACGATCTCGTGGTCCATGAGTTCGAGCCCCGCGTCAGGCTCTGGGCTGATGGCTCGGAGCCTGGAGCCTGTTTCCGATTCTGTGTCTCCCTCTCTCTCTGCCCCTCCCCCGTTCATGCTCTGTCTCTCTCTGTCCCAAAAATAAATAAAAAACGTTGAAAAAAAAATTAAAAAAAAAAAAAAAAGACCAAAGCAGGAGGCATCACAATCCCAGACTTTAGCCTCTACTACAAAGCTGTCATCATCAAGACAGCATGGTATTGGCACAAAAACAGACACAAAGACCAATGGAATAGAATAGAAACCCCAGAACTAGACCCACAAACGTATGGCCAACTCATCTTTGACAAAGCAGGAAAGAACATCCAACGGAAAAAAGACAGTCTCTTTAACAAATGGTGCTGGGAGACCTGGACAGCAACATGCAGAAGGTTGAAACTAGACCACTTTCTCACACCATTCACAAAAACAAACTCAAAATGGATAAAGGACCTGAATGTGACACAGGAAACCATCAAAACCCTAGAGGAGAAACCAGGAAAAGACCTCTCTGACCTCAGCTGTAGCAATCTCTTACTCGACACATCCCCAAAGGCAAGGGAATTAAAAGCAAAAGTGAAGTACTGGGACCTTATGAAGATAAAAAGCTTCTGCACAGCAAAGGAAACAACCAACAAAACTAAAAGGCAACCAACGGAATGGGAAAAGATATTTGCAAATGACATATGGGACAAAGGGCTAGTATCCAAAATCTATAAAGAGCTCACCAAACTCCACACCCGAAAAACAAATAACCCAGTGAAGAAATGGGCAGAAAACATGAATAGACACTTCTCTAAAGAAGACATCCGGATGGCCAACAGGCACATGAAAAGATGTTCAACGTCGCTCCTTATCAGGGAAATACAAATCAAAACCACACTCAGATATCACCTCATGCCAGTCAGAGTGACCAAAATGAACAAATCAGGAGACTATAGATGCTGGAGAGGATGTGGAGAAACGGGAACCCTCTTGCACTGTTGGTGGGAATGCAAACTGGTGCAGCCGCTCTGGAAAGCAGTGTGGAGGTTCCTCAGAAAATTAAAAATAGACCTACCCTATGACCCAGCAATAGCACTGCTAGGAATTTACCCAAGAGATACAGGAGTACTGATGCATAGGGGCACTTGTACCCCAATGTTTATAGCAGCACTCTCAACAATAGCCAAATTATGGAAAGAGCCTAAACGTCCATCAACTGATGAATGGATAAAGAAATTGTGGTTTATATACACAATGGAATACTACGTGGCAATGAGAAAGAATGAAATATGGCCTTTTGTAGCAACGTGGATGGAACTGGAGAGTGTGATGCTAAGTGAAATAAGCCGTACAGAGAAAGACAGATACCATATGGTTTCACTCTTATGTGGATCCTGAGAAACTTAACAGAAACCCATGGGGGAGGGGAAGGAAAAAAAAAAAAAAGAGGTTAGAGTGGGAGAGAGCCAAAGCATAAGAGACTCTTAAAAACTGAGAACAAACTGAGGGTTGATGGGGGGTGGGAGGGAGGGGAGGGTGGGTGATGGGTATTGAAGAGGGCACCTTTTGGGATGAGCACTGGGTGTTGTATGGAAACCAATTTGACAATAAATTTCATATATTGAAAAAAAATAAATAAATATATGTATATATATTATAAATGATCTAATTTGCGAAGACTAATGTATACAGATACTTACAATTTTGTCTGAAATGGAAAAAAGAACATACTTGAATTATGTGGAAATTTTAAATAAATTACAGCATATTCAAAGACTGAAATATCAAGTATGCATCAAACTTATCTTGAGAGTATTCTAATATAGGAAATTATCTATAATAAAATTTTAAAATAAAAGTCAAAAACCCTGATATACTCAATTAAAAACAATGATATTTATAGAAAGACTAGAGTAAATTAAAATATACAAAATGTTTTCTCTGAATAGCAGGATTATGGATGCTTTAAATATTATTTTAACAATTTAATTTTCAAGTTTTCCAATTTTTTTTAAATTATAAAAATACAAAAAAAATCACCCTTTAAAAAACAGATTAGGACAAATCTAATCAGATCAAATGATGAGACAGTTTATATACTGAAGTCTCTGAACAATGATGATGATATGACTGACATGTAAACTTTAAGTATTCTCCCAATTTTATCAAGTCTATTTTCAGGGAGAAGAAGGAAAATTGACAATTCTAATTATATTAAAGGTTTCATCACTGTAGATCCTTACATTCTCTGAAACTTCTATGCCTAGTGCACTTTTTTGTTTCAAAATACTTAAACATGTAAGTTTTGTTTGTTTCAAATACATTAATATATAAATACCAGAAGCACAGAACATACAAAATATTTTTCAATATGCACCAAAATTGGGCAAATTTGATTTGAGATTCTAAGGTCCCAGGTAAAAGACCTATTCATTTGCTTACCAGTTCTTTTTTTTTTTAACCTATTTATTTATTTAAATATAATTTGTCAAACTGGCTTCCATAAAACATCCAGTGCTCACCCCAACACGTGCCCTCCTCATTGCCCATCACTCACTTTCCCCTCCCTGCCCCCCACCCATTTGCTTGTTCTCTGTATTTAAGAGTCTCCTATGGTTTGCCTCCCTCCCTCTCTGTAACTTTTTTTTTCCCCTTCCCCTTCCCCTCCCCCATGGTCTTCTGTTAAGTTTCTCAGGATCCACATACGAGTGAAAACATATGCTATCTGTCCTTCTTTGTCTGACATATTCCATTTAACATAATACCCTCCAGTTCCATCCACATTGCTGCAAATGGCCAGATTTCATTCTTTGTTGTTGCCAAGTACTATTCCGTTGTAAACATAAACCACATCTCCTTTATCCATTCATCAGTTGATGGACATTTGGGCTCTCCCCATAACTTGGCCTTTGTTTGAAAGTGCTGCTATAAACATTGGGGTACAAGTGCCCCTATGCATCAGCACTCCTGTATCCATTGGGTAAATTCCTAACAGTGCTATTGCTGTGTCATAGGGTAGTTCTATTTTTAATTTTTTGAGGAACTTCCATACTGTTTTCCAGAGCAGCTGCACCACTTTGCATTCCCACCAACAGTGCAAGAGGGTTCCCGTTTCTCCACATCCTCTCCAGCATCTGTAGTCTCCTGATTTGTTCATTTTAGCCACTCTAACTGGCATGAGGTGGTATCTGAGTGTGGTTTTAATTTGTATTTCCCTGATGAAGAGCGACATTGAGCATCTTTTCATGTGTCTGTTGGCTGTCTGGATGTCTTTGGAAAAGTGTCTATTCATGTCTTCTGCCCATTTCTTCACTGGATTATTTGTTTAAAAAAACATGTATTTATTTTGAGAGAGTGTGTGAGTGGGGGAGGAGGGAGACAGAGAATTCTAAGCAGCCTCCATGCTGTCATCACAGAGCCCAACCTGGACTTGATCTCAACGACTCTGAAATCATGACCTAAGCCAAAACCAAGAATCAGACACTAACCGACTGAGCCACCCAGGTGCCCCTGACATGGTAATTCTTGAATATGTTGCTTCATGTAGAAATCTGCTTTCCTGTCCTAAATGTTCTGGATATTTTCTTCTTACACTATATGTGGATATTGTCATAATACAAGTAATGTCATCCTGATGGATCTAGGGTATACCCAGTTTTTCCCATTAGTACGGTGATATAAAAGCTTTTGAAAGGGCATGCAGGTTTTTTACTTAAATAAGTCAAGGTAATTAAGGTAGATAAGATATAAAAAGTACTTTTATGTATAAAATAAGATGGCTTTAGGAAATGGTGGCATCCTAGAATTCTAATTTATGGTAACAGTGTTTGGTCCCATGCTCCCAGTTGATGTCTCTTTTATAGGAAATCAATTTTATGGTCTCTGTTTAAACGAAATGCAGAAGTAGAGAGAAAAATTGTAATTCAAATGTCTGGCTGGCTCCACTCATGATGCCATGTCCCTGAGTGTGACACTGCCGATGTGAATGTCCTGTGCCCACTGTCCTTCTCAGAGCACATCTTGAGCCCATGGATAGGAGCTGTGCTTTTTTTTGTTTCAATATATGAAATTTATTGTCAAATTGGTTTCCATACAACACCCAGTGCTCATCCCAAAAGGTGCCCTCCTCAATACCCATCACCCACCCTCCCCTCCCTCCCACCCCCCATCAACCCTCAGTTTGTTCTCAGTTTTTAAGAGTCTCTTATGCTTTGGCTCTCTCCCACTCTAACCTCTTTTTTTTTTCCTTCCCCTCCCCCATGGGTTTCTGTTAAGTTTCTCAGGATCCACATAAGAGTGGAAACATATGGTACCTGTCTTTCTCTGTATGGCTTATTTCAATTAGCATCACACTCTCCACTTCCATCCACGTTGCTACAAAGGGCCATATTTCGTTCTTTCTCATTGCCATGTAGTACTCCATTGTGTATATAAACCACAATTTCTTTATCCATTCATCAGTTGATGGACGTTTAGGCTCTTTCCATAATTTGGCTATTGTTGAGAGTGCTGCTATAAACATTGGGGTACAAGTGCCCCTGTGCATCAGTACTCCTGTATCTCTTGGGTAAATTCCTAGCAGTGCTATTGCTGGGTCATAGGGTAGGTCTATTTTTAATTTTCTGAGGAACCTCCACACTGCTTTCCAGAGCGGCTGCACCAGTTTGCATTCCCACCAACAGTGCAAGAGGGTTCCCGTTTCTCCACATCCTCTCCAGCATCTATAGTCTCCTGATTTCTTCATTTTGGTCACTCTGACTGGCGTGAGGTGATATCTGAGTGTGGTTTTGATTTGTATTTCCCTGATGAGGAGAGACGTTGAACATCTTTTCATGTGCCTGTTGGCCATCCGGATGTCTTCTTTAGAGAAGTGTCTATTCATGTTTTCTGCCCATTTCTTCACTGGGTTATTTGTTTTTCGGGTGTGGAGTTTGGTGAGCTCTTTATAGATTTTGGATACTAGCCCTTTGTCCCATATGTCATTTGCAAATATCTTTTCCCATTCCGTTGGTTGCCTTTTAGTTTTGTTGGTTATTTCCTTTGCTGTGCAGAAGCTTTTTATCTTCATAAGGTCCCAGTAATTCACTTTTGCTTTTAATTCCCTTGCCTTTGGGGATGTGTCGAGTAAGAGATTGCTACAGCTGAGGTCAGAGAGGTCTTTTCCTGGTTTCTCCTCTAGGGTTTTGATGGTTTCCTGTGTCACATTGAGTCCCTTTATCCATTTTGAGTTTGTTTTTGTGAATGGTGTGAGAAAGTGGTCTAGTTTCAACCTTCTGCATGTTGCTGTCCAGGTCTCCCAGCACCATTTGTTAAAGAGACTGTCTTTTTTCCGTTGGATGTTCTTTCCTGCTTTGTCAAAGATGAGTTGGCCATACGTTTGTGGGTCTAGTTCTGGGGTTTCTATTCTATTCCATTGGTCTATGTGTCTGTTTTTGTGCCAATACCATGCTGTCTTGATGATGACAGCTTTGTAGTAGAGGCTAAAGTCTGGGATTGTGATGCCTCCTGCTTTGGTCTTCTTCTTCAAAATTACTTTGGCTATTCGGGGCCTTTTGTGTTTCCATATGAATTTTAGAATTGCTTCTTCTAGCTTCGAGAAGAACGCTGGTGCAATTTTGATTGGGATTGCATTGAATGTGTAGATAGCTTTGGGTAGTATTGACATTTTGACAATATTTATTCTTCCAATCCATGAGCAGGGAATGTCTTTCCATTTCTTTATATCTTCTTCAATTACCTTCATAAGCTTTCTATAGTTTTCAGCATACAGATCTTTTACATCTTTGGTTAGATTTATTCCTAGGTATTTTATGCTTCTTGGTGCAATTGTGAATGGGATCAGTTTCTTTATTTGTCTTTCTGATGCTTCATTGTTAATGTATAAGAATGCAACTGATTTCTGTACATTGATTTTGTATCCTGCAACTTTGCTGAAAACATGTATCAGTTCTAGCAGACTTTTGGTGGAGTCTATCGGATTTTCCGTGTATAATATCATGTCATCTGCAAAAAGCGAAAGCTTGACTTCATCTTTGCCAATTTTGATGCCTTTGATTTCCTTTTGTTGTCTGATTGCTGATGCTAGAACTTCCAACACTATGTTAAACAACAGCGGTGAGAGTGGGCATCCCTGTCGTGTTCCTGATCTCAGGGAAAAGCTCTCAGTTTTTCCCCGTTGAGGATGATGTTAGCTGTGGGCTTTTCATAAATGGCTTTTAGGATCTTTAAGTATGTTCCTTCTATCTCGACTTTCTTGAGGGTTTTTATTAAGAAACAGTGCTGGATTTTGTCAAAGGCCTTTTCTGCATCGGTTGACAGGACCATATGGTTCTTATCTTTTCTTTTATTAATGTGATGTATCACGTTGATTGATTTGCGAATGTTGAACCAGCCCTGCATCCCAGGAATGAATCCCACTTGATCATGGTGAATAATTCTTTTTATATGCTGTTGAATTCGATTTGCTAGTATCTTATTGAGAATTTTTGCATCCATATTCATCAAGGATATTGGCCTGTAGTTCTCTTTTTTTACTGGGTCTCTGTCTGGTTTGGGAATCAAAGTAATACTGGCTTCATAGAATGAGTCTGGAAGTTTTCCTTCCCTTTCTATTTCTTGGAATAGCTTGAGAAGGATAGGTGTTATCTCTGCTTTAAACGTCTGGTAGAACTCCCCTGGGAAGCCATCTGGTCCTGGACTCTTATTTGTTGGGAGATTTTTGATAACCGATTCAATTTCTTCTCTGGTTATGGGTCTGTTCAAGCTTTCTATTTCCTCCTGATTGAGTTTTGGAAGAGTGTGGGTGTTTAGGAATTTGTCCATTTCTTCCAGGTTGTCCAATTTGTTGGCATATAATTTTTCATAGTATTCCCTGATAATTGTTTGTATCTCTGAGGGATTGGTTGTAATAATTCCATTTTCATTCATGATTTTATCTATTTGGGTCATCTCCCTTTTCTTTTTGAGAAGCCTGGCTAGAGGTTTGTCAATTTTGTTTATTTTTTCAAAAAACCAACTCTTGGTTTCGTTGATCTGCTCTACAGTTTTTTTAGATTCTATATTGTTTATTTCTGTTCTGATCTTTATTATTTCTCTTCTTCTGCTGGGTTTAGGCTGCCTTTGCTGTTCTGCTTCTATCTCCTTTAGGTGTGCTGTTAGATTTTGTATTTGGGATTTTTCTTGTTTCTTGAGATAGGCCTGGATTGCAATGTATTTTCCTCTCAGGACTGCCTTCGCTGCGTCCCAAAGCGTTTGGATTGTTGTATTTTCATTTTCGTTTGTTTCCATATATTTTTTAATTTCTTCTCTAATTGCCTGGTTGACCCACTCATTCGTTAGTAGGGTGTTCTTTAACCTCCATGCTTTTGGAGGTTTTCCAGACTTTTTCCTGTGGTTGATTTCAAGCTTCATAGCATTGTGGTCTGAAAGTATGCATGGTATAATTTCAATTCTTGTATACTTATGAAGGGCTGTTTTGTGACCCAGTATATGATCTATCTTGGAGAATGTTCCATGTGCACTCGAGAAGAAAGTATATTCTGTTGCTTTGGGATGCAGAGTTCTACATATATCTGTCAAGTCCATCTGATCCAATGTGTCATTCAGGGCCCTTGTTTCTTTATTGACCGTGTGTCTAGATGATCTATCCATTTCTGTAAGTGGAGTGTTAAAGTCCCCTGCAATTATCACATTCTTATCAATAAGGTTGCTTATGTTTGTGAGTAATTGTTTTATATATTTGGGGGCTCCGGTATTCGGCGCATAGACATTTATAATTGTTACCTCTTCCTGATGGATAGACCCTGTAATTATTATATAATGCCCTTCTTCATCTCTTGTTACAGCCGTTAAAGTCTAGTTTGTCTGATATAAGTATGGCTACTCCAGCTTTCTTTTGGCTTCCAGTAGCATGATAAATAGTTCTCCATCCCCTCACTCTCAATCTAAAGGTGTCCTCAGATCTCAAATGAGTCTCTTGTAGACAGCAAATAGATGGGTCTTGTTTTTTTATCCATTCTGATATCCTATGTCTTTTGGTTGGTGCATTTAATCCATTTACATTCAGTGTTCTTATAGAAAGATACGGGTTTAGAGTCATTGCGATGTCTGTATGTTTTATGCTTGTAGTGATGTCTCTGGTACTTTGTCGCACAGGATCCCCCTTAGGATCTCTTGTAGGGCTGGTTTAGTGGTGACAAATTCCTTCAGTTTTTGTTTGGGAAGATCTTTATCTCTCCTTCTATTCTAAATGATAGACTTGCTGGATAAAGGATTCTCAGCTGCATATTTTTTTCTGTTCAATACATTGAAGATCTCGTGCCAATCCTTTCTGGCCTGCCAAGTTTCAAAAGAGAGATCAGTCATGAGTCTTATAGGTCTCCCTTTATAAGTTAGGGCACGTTTATCCCTTGCTGCTTTCAGAATTTTCTCTTTATCCTTGTATTTTGCCAGTTTGACTATGATATGTCGTGCAGAAGATCGATTCAAGTTACGTCTGAAGGGAGTTCTCTGTGCCTCTTGGATTTCAATGCCTTTTTCCTTCCCCAGTTCAGGAAAGTTCTCAGCTATTATTTCTTCAAGTACCCCTTCAGCACCTTTCCCTCTCTCTTCCTCCTCTGGGATACCAATTATGCGTATATTATTTCTTTTTAGTGTGTCACTTAGTTCTCTAATTTTCCCCTCATACTCCTGGATTTTTTTATCTCTCTTTTTCTCAGCTTCCTCTTTTTCCATAACTTTATCTTCTAGTTCACCTATTCTCTCCTCTGCCTCTTCAATCCAAGCCGTCGTTGTTTCCATTTTGTTTTGCATTTAGTTTAAAGCGTTTTTCAGGTCCTCCTGACTGTTCCTTAGTCCCTTGATCTCTGTAGCAAGAGATTCTCTGCTGTCCTCTATACTGTTTTCAAGCCCAGCGATTAATTTTATGACTATTATTCTAAATTCACTTTCTGTTATATTATTTAAATCCTTTTTGATCAGTTCATTAGCTGTTGTTATTTCCTGGAGATTCTTCTGAGGGGAATTCTTCCGTTTGGTCATTTTGGATAGTCCCTGGAGTGGTGTGGACCTGCAGGGCACTTCCCCTGTGCTGTGGTGTATAACTGGAGCTGGTGGGCAGAGTCGCAGTCAGACCTGATGTCTGCCCCCAGCCCACCACTGGGGCCACAGTCAGACTGGTGCCTTCTCTTCCCCTCTCCTAGGGGCAGGATTCACTGTGGGGTGGTGTGGCCCATCTGGGCTACTTGCACACTGCCAGGCTTGTGGAGCTGGAGATCTGGCATATTAGCTGAGGTGGGTAGGCAAGGTGCACGGGGGCAGGAGGGACAGGCTTAGCTCGCTTCTCCTTAGGTGATCCACTTCAGGAGGGGCCCTGTGGCAGCGGGAGGGAGTCAGACCCGCTGCTGGAGGGGTGGCTCCGCAGAAGCACCACGTTGGGTGTTTGCGCGGAGCAAGCAAGTTCCCTGGCAGGGACTGGTTCCCTTTGGGATTTTGGCTGGGGGATGGGCGAGGGAGATGGCGCTGGCGAGCACCTTTGTTCCCTGCCAAACTGAGCTCTGTCGTCCCGGGGCTCAGCAACTCTCCCTCCCTTTGTCCTCCAGGCTTCCCGCTTTCTGAGCAGAGCTGTTAACTTATGACCTCCCAGATGCTAAGCAAGTCCCGCTTGCTGTCAGAACACACTTCGTCCGGCTCCTCCGCTTTTGCGAGCCAGACTCGGGGTCTCTGCTTGGCCGGCAGGCCGCCCCTCCGCCCCGGCTCCCTCCCTCCAGTCCGTGGAGCACGCACCGCCTCTCCGCCCTTCCTACCCTCTTCCTTGGGCCTCTCATCTGCGCTTGGCTCCAGAGACTCCGTTCTGCTAGTTTCTGGTGGTTTTCTGGGTTAGTTAGGCAGGTGTAGGTGGAATCTAAGTGATCAGCAGGATGCGCGGTGAGCCCAGCGTCCTCCTAAGCCACTATCTTCCCTAAACCTCGCTTACCAGTTCTTGAGAGTATCTGCAGTGTGTGACATTTTCTAATTTTCTCAGCTTTAAAGTCCTGTCCTCACCACTAAATAAATAGATCTTCAAGAGGTAGTTCTTATGGGGTAGTAACTACTCTCAGCAAGCCCAATCTTAAATCACATCAACACAAAATTACTTTAATTAAAAAGAAAACTAAAACACAAACACTACAGACACATATCCATATCCATATATATATATATATACACACACACACACATACCTGCAGTTCTCTAGAGATCACCCACTTAAACTTTCCTTAAAGTTCAAATAATATATTCCTGAATTTAACGTGGATCATATGATACAAAAATCTTTGGTTTCATTCATCTCATTATTTACAAGTCAGTCTTTTCCAGCAAACAGTTAAATAATTTTTTAAAATTAACTGACAATTCTAATGACATATTCACAGTTGCCTAATAGGCTAAAGAAAAAAAGACTCCAAGGAAAAGCAAATAGAGGCCCATTCAACCTCCTTTTAACAACAGTAAAACTCCAGTACTTTCTCACAGTTGAGTCTCCAAGCATTTATTTCCCTTCCTTCTAATTTTAACCACACAGCCAACGTTGCCTTATCTTCCTTTACATTTGTTGTGAAATCTTCTGCCACTTTTCTTTTCCCTCTCTTGTTGAAGTTGTCAGTCTCTATTTTCCCTTCAGTATTTCACTCAGCCTTAATGAAAATTAACCTCACAGTCAAAATAAAATGGAGCTTAATGGGAGAAAAGAAGAAGGTAATACGTTTGTAAGAAAACTGATGCCATACTTAGGAAAATCAGTGTCAAAAGCTGTGATCATGGTATCACTTAATGATACAACGTAACGCAGCTGATGTAAAGTGATCCTGAGTATAAGTAATTGTGTCTGAGAGAACACAGGTGTGAGTGTACATAACCACCCACTGGATTCTACTCAGGATCTGGGAAGGTCATATGTGGTCATCACATTCAGGACCTCATACCAAAATAGCAGCACCTTTGATGATAAAAGATAAGGCTGGAGCATGAACAGAAAACCAATTGTCTTCTTTATAATGCAGAAAGCTCACACTGCAAGGCATTTCCATTCTAATAGAAATACACTTCACGCTTTCCACAGATCAAAAGATATTTGAGTCTCTCATATCTGGCATATGAGGATATTTCACTTTATGTTCCAGACAATTCTTCCTCTCTCTCTTCTTCTCCCTTCACTCCCCTTCCCTGTTCTCTCCTCCTTGACCCCAGACCATGTTTCCTTACTAAATCACACCACAAGCAATAGTTTCAACTTTACCTAATCAAATACACATAAACTGATCACAGTGATTAAATGATGAAGCACCAACCAAAGATTTACAGTAGGCTCTATAGAAAATGAAGGATACAACATCTCCAGTAAAGCTTATACTTTCAAACTGGTAAACTTTCTGTCTATTCACTTTTGGTTCCCTGGATTTTGATAATTTTTTGTAAATCTGAAGTTCAAGAAACCAAAGAAAATCCACGAGAGATCTTTAGGGTACAATGATAATCTGGTGTCGAAGTTTTACCTCTTCCTAAACAATAAAAAAAAAAAAACCTGAAACTACATATAAAATGTAATTAAAAATCATCCATATTTCTCTAGTAATCCAGTGTTCAGAAACAGTTGATTCTGGAATAAATAGGTTTGTAAATTTTTTAGTGTGATTAATTATGATTTAGTAAGAGTAACTAAGTTTTATTAGTTTGCTGAATTTATGATCTTTTTCTTTTTTAAAAGCAGTATCTTCGGGGCACATGGTAGCTCAGCTGGTTAAATGTCAAACTCTTGGGTTCAAGTCTGGGTCAACTCCCGGCTGGACATGAAGACTGCTTGGGATTCTCTCTCTCTCTCCCTCTGCCCCTCTCCTCTACTCATGCTCTTTCTAAATTTACAAAAAATTAAAAACTGAAAAACAAATAAAAAATAAAAGTGCTCTCTTCGCTGACAGTTAATTCTATTTGTGGCCATAACATTCAAGATTCTGAATGCTTCTTCAGTCTCCATTTTCGTATTTATTGTTTTTTTTTTTGTAGACACATTGTTTTTTTCTTATTTGAGGGAAAGAATGCATGCACAAGCAGAAAGAAGGGGCGGATGGAGAGAGACAGAGAGAGAGAATCTTAAGCAGGCTTCACACTCAGCAGGGAGCCTGATGTGGGGTTCCATTCCACGACCCTGGGATCATCACCTGAGCCAGTATCAAGAGTTGGATGTTCAGTCAACTGAGCCATCCACGTGTCCCTCCATTCTCTTATTTATTAAAGAGTCATGGCCATCCATTCTTAAAGGCAAAACTATCCGAGGCTCCTGTATAAAAGTACCCAGGTGATTCTAGATCTATCATTTAGTGGTTAATACATGTTTTTTGGCTATTGACTCCCTTTTGGGGAAATATTCATCTCCTACTCTCAATTCATGTGGTTCCCATGAAACTGATTCCATTCATAGGTACAGGCCTGGCATATGACTCAAACCTGGCCAACAAAAGCCTCACATTTGTCTACCTCAGTGATTGGCTCAAGGATACACACTGACCTCATGAGAACCAACTAAAGCAGGTTTTACTAAGATTTCCCACAGAGAATTCATCTGCTTTCTTTGCAGTCGTTGGCCTAGTGGTACCCAACTTGCAAACACAAGAAGTCTACCTGACAATGGAGCTTATATGAAAGAGAACCAGGGTCTGGAGAGAACAAATGGATTGAGGGACATTGTTTGATCCTCTGAATTAAGCAGCTAATGAGTTTATATATATTGCTGGAAGTCTCAGTTTCCAGGGATAATGATTCTGACTTTTGTTTAAAGCAATTTGAGTTAAATTTTATGTACCTTGCAACCAAAATAGTCTTAACGGACACACAGCAATGATCACTCTCACTTCATATATTCTGTAGAAATTAAAACTGTACAAACTGTCAATGTAATAATATACAGGTTTAAATTACTTAGCATATATTAAGGAAGGCTTGTTTTTAATCTCTCTGATAGGATTTAATTTCTACAAAGAATATTTTATCTTATAATTAGCCATGTTCTCCCATATGAAAAGGAAAACTGAGAAGCACCTGGGTGGCTGAGTTGGTTAAGTGTCAGACCCTTGGTTTAGACTCCGATCATGATCTCGCAGGTTCATAGGTTTGAGTCCTGCATCAGCTCAGCTCTGACAATGCAGCCCTGCTAAGGATTAGCTCTCCTTCTCTCCCTCTCTCCCTCTCTCGCTCTCCCAAAATAATTAAACTTAAAAAAAAAAAAGGAAGACTGAGATAGATAAATTTTTCAAGAGCTTATTTGATCACACTTCTAATGGAATTGCAGGGCAAACCAAGAATAGTTGGAAGCATTCCACCCACAGAAGCTAGGGGCAAGGTTTTTATAGAGGAGAAAAAGAAGCAAAGCAATTATTTGACTGGTTATAGCTTAAGCAGTTGTCTGATTTGGGAAAGCCTAGGTGGCTGTTTGTGACTGGCTGTCCTCAGGGTTCATTTTCTTGAATTCAAATGCACGGACTCAGCCTTAGTGTTTGGTTTGCTTAATGAAGCATTAGAGCCACCCCTGTCTAGTGGCCTCCTGCTTTAAATATTTTCACACCAGCATATATTCTCCATAGGTTTAAGTTTAAATATAATGAGCAGGGACAGAAACAAACCTTGCTGAAGCAAAACTGTTAGGGATACTTCCTTTTCTTTTAAGTTTATTTATTTATTGAGAGAAAGAGAGAGACAAAGAGCTTGAGTGGGGGAGGGCCAGAGAGAGAGGGAATAGAGAGACCCAAGCAGGCTCTGTGCTGATAGCAGCACACGCTGAGAGCAGCATGGAGTCTGACTTGGGGCTTGATCCTTCGAACCGTGAGATCATGACCTGAGCCAAAATCAAGAGTTAGACGCTTAAAAGACTGAGCCACCCTCGTATACCATTAGGGATGATTCCAACCTGACCTTCTCAATTTAACTTTAATACTAACAGAGACAAGGATGGTTCACACTGTACAAATATCTTTCTTATTCAATTATTAGATGGATTTTTTATGAATGAATTTTATCAGAACTGCTAATGGATTAGATAATTGCTCATCGTTTAGCAATAACAGAACTCCATAATATTTTATTTCATTTATGGGGTTATTTACTTAAAGCATAATTATATTTATTGTCATGATAAAAAGATTTCTGGTTTTTTTTTCTTTTTTCTTTGAGAGAGACAGAACACAAGTTGGGGAGACGGGCAGTTGGAGAGAGAAAGAATCTCAGGCAGCCTCCACATTCATCATGGAGCCTGATGCGGGGCTCAGTCCCACCAACCTGGGATCATAAACTGAGCCAAATCAAGAGTCTGACGATCAGTCACCTGAGCCACCCAGGAGCCCCAAAGTGGGTTTCTGATATGATTTCTCAGTACCTTAAGTATTGGAAATCTTCAAACTGGTCTTTCTAACGATTATTTTCAGGCTATCAGGCCAAATTTTCTCTCTATATCACCTGCTTTGTGCTATATGCTATATTGCTCTGGGTATTACAATCATAATTTATGCCAGTGTGTGTTGAGATGTCACTTTTATGTATTTGGTCTTAATTATTAATTGCATAAATGCCTGTTTGCATGTATTTGTCAAAAATTGACTTTTAGGGAGAGTAGTATTGGTTTTTACATTTTTCTAACGCTTTCAAACACATTTCTGTCTCAGTTATCATCACCTAGGACGTTTTTCTTCTTAATTAGATTGCTGTGAATGTGCTAAGGTACTATCTCTCCACCTCAAGCCCCCATCTTCTCAGTTCTCTGATTACATGGCAACACGTTCTCTAACTTTTGCTTCAGTTGCTTCAGTTTTATGACATTATCTAAGTCACACCTCTTAACTGAAAGAACCTTTTCACCAGAAAATGCAGATCCCACTAAGAGTCAAAAACCCTCGATATTGAGTTACTTTCTATGAACTACATTAAGCGTTTCCTCCACCTCAAAGTCACAAGTATTTTGTTGTTATTTAAATACCATATGATACGTGTTCACCAGAGCCTTGCAGTTAAGATACACTCAATGATTATGTTGAGTCATAAGAAAACCCATTGACTGACAGAGGTAATGGACACCATACATTTTTGCTTCTCAGTCTTTTCAATTGTGGCATTCGACATAAGTCTGTTAGCTGAAATAAGAATTTCTAGGCTGATCAGTAATTCAATAAATTATTAACTTCAGTTGAATACATGTGTCAACACGTAATTAAGAAGGTCATCAACTCAACAAGAATGATGCTACCATCTTCATTGTGTATTAACAACCTCTCAAAGAGTAGCTCTTCAGTCTTCGGGGTTTGCGCTGAATTCATGTTTTGAATACAATTCTTAATCCAAGATTAATTCATTTAAACTTTACCTTTGTGTACAACCTATCTTCTTCAAGCAGGCTTTAGTGGGACTATTGGAACTCAGGGACTCTATAATGCCAAAGTGTAAGACTAAAGGAGTTTAATATGAGAACATTTATATTTTATCAGAACATGTGAAAAGTCATCTTCTCCATTTGTATTTTGGTCTACCACATTATTTCATGAAACTATTTTCTCCTGAAAATCAATTTGGCACAAAGCTTTATTGTATAACCTGTTATATACAATGCATTAGGTAATAAGAATTTCAAGTTAGAATGGTTACTTCTTTTGAGAAATGTCCATTATTATTTACAAATATTTTAAAATCTCTAACAACATACAATGAGATATGATAATAACTGTATGTGGTCAACTCCCCTAATGGTACAATGGGAAGAATGTAGATACTGATGAAGGCTGAGAAAATGTTTCAAAAAGTAGAATTCGAAATTTTAGGATTGATAAACAGCACTTTTATAAAAGGGTGAAATTAAAGGAAATAAAAAGTGATCACAAGGATGAAGTATCAGCACTACATCATTACAGAGCAGTCAGGAAACTAACCTTAGTTTGTCAATGAGGTGGATGACATAAAACATTAAAATCCAGGGATGTCTGGGCGGCTCAGTCCGTTAAGTGTCTGACTTCAGCTCAGGTCATAATCTCGCGGTTCCTGGGTTCAACCCCACATCAGGCTTTGTACTGACAGATCAGAGCCTGGAGCCTGCTTTGGATTCTGTGTCTCCCTCTTTCACTGCCCCTCCCCCACTCACACTCTGTCCCTCTCCCTCTCAAAAAAATAAACATTAAAAAAAATTAAAATCCAGACAGATATTTTCAAAACATTATTGTGCAGACAGTAGATTCACAAAAATACAAGTATTATCAATTGACAATTATGGGGATTTCTTTAGAAACTCTGAGCTGTTTCTTTAGAAACAACTCAGTTGTTCCTGTCATCACTCCTCTGATTTGTAAACGAAAATAACAATACAGTATTCAGTAGCAATAATTTAGAGAGAAAATAATCAAATAAACTTTGAACTTGAGGTGAGAAGCATAGTTAAATAAGAAGAGAACCCAAAGCAGTTAAACAAAATACATTTTAAAAATTAAAAATCAGATGAAGAGAGACAGGAGAAAAACTAGGATGCAAGAGTTTTATGAAAACAAAGGGAAGAAAGTATGTTTCCTCCCCTGTTTTTTTTCTTGTATGAGAATGCACACTTAAGGCTTTATCACAACTTGTTATTTTTAGTTCACAGTTCTTAATAGACAAGCTAACCTATAATTACCAAAGAATCACTAGGAGTAGTTCTTCAGATAACAGGACACTGAAAACACATTTCCACTTAACAGGAGGGGATTAGTTGGTAGAATGTGTTAGAAAAGCTGCAAATCTCCTACAACAAATATCAATCCTCTCATTCGGGGGTTGTTTTTCATCACTGACTAAAAAATATAGTCAATCCATTAAACTTTCTTTCAAGTTCTAAAATTGTCCCAGGTGAATTATCAGGGTTTTTTCCCCATCATGTCACTCTGGTGGGCTGATAAAGACCCAAAAACAACATATGGTCAAATGTTTACTGTCAAACAGCAATCTCGTAACGTTAAAAGAAAATGGGTTTTGGATTCAAAACTACATTAAAGAAACACTTTTGTTCGTTTGTTGTTAGTTTATTATGTGCCAAAAACTGAGGTGGGCACAAGCACCCCCCCCTCAAAACAAAACAAAAACCCACAAAACTAAAAAACAGAAAAACAAATGTATTACCATTTAGTGATAAAATTAAACAACAACAACAAAAGAACACACAAATACCAACAACACGATATGATGTGGTAAAACATTCTGAAAAGACAGAAGGGAAAGTGACTTTTTGTAAGGTGAGAAAAAGGCAAGTAGTTAACTAACTTGGATCTTAAAAGAGAAGTTGTTTTCCTTTTGTTGTTATTGATTTTTGTCTTTTTTTTTTCTGAAAAGAAGTAGAGGAAGGCAAAGGGGAATAAGTGTTAAGGTATGAACCCTATTCATGTTTGAGTAGCATCAAGCTTTCTCTGAGATTGGAATTTAGACACACACACACACACACACACACACACACACACAGACGGAGGTAGTAAATGATTGGTAAGGCTGTTCTACTAGAAATCATCCCTGTATTAGCCAGGGTTCTCTAGAAAAAGAGAACTAATAGGATGTAGACACACAGATTAGAAAGATAAGGAAGGGAGGGAGATTTACTATAGGAATTGACTCATGCAGTTGCAGAGATCTAAAAGTCCCATAATCTTCCCTCCACAAATTGGTATAATTCAATCCATGTCCAAAGGCCCTTGTACCAGGGGCTCTGATATTTGAACACAGGAAAAGATGAATATCCAAGCTCAAGAGAAAGAGTGAATTTGCCCTTCCTTTGTCTTTTGGTTCTATTCAGGCCCTCAACAGATTGGATGAGGTCTACTCACATTGGTGAGGGCGCACGTCTTTATTCAGTCTCCTGAATGAAATGCTAATCTCTTCCACAAATACCCTCACTGACCACCCAGATATAATGTTTTCCCAGCTGTTTGCATTCTATAGCTCAGTTAACACATAAAATCAACCAATACCGTCGCCACTAGCTCCCAGACTTTTCACAAATCTGCAACTATCCCATCACTTAAGTTCCAGTTCAGATATTGTAATTCCATTGAGATCTTCCCTGATGCTCTAATCTAAGTCAAAATTGCACCTTCTCTCCAGTCCTGTCACATTATCTTGTTATACTTGCTCTGTCTTTTGTTTTTACCCTATTTTTCCTTCCCCATAAAACTTATGACTTCCTGATGTTTTTTGTCACTTACATATTTATTTATTCTATGTATCTTTCCACTAAAAATGTAAATTCCATAAAAGTAGGGTCCATGTATTTGTACCCACGGGAATATTCTGCGGGAGTAATTAGAGATGCATCTTATATGTGCATGAAAGCAACAGATGAGCACACAGTATTTCAAAGATCATTTCAGAGAGTGATTATTTTAAAAATAAGAAAGCATATAATCCTAAATCAGTTTCAAAAGCTTAAGGAATGAAAGAAGTAATGATTATCCAAAGATCACAGTCTCATTCAGGAGGGGTTAATTTTCTATTATGTATATGCATATAATATTTATTCAAAAAATGAGACTAATGCATTTATTTTCAGAATTAAAAAAGATAAAGTTTGAGGAAAATGAAAGTTATTATAGATAAATCAAAAAAAGATTTGTTGCTGAAAGTTTAAATTCCAAATCTTTTCAAGTTTCCAAAAAATTAGTTATCTGTTAATTTCTTAATGGATCAAAGAACTTTTCTCCTACCACCCCCAATACCCATTAATAAAAATCGTCTAATTATCTGTATTAGACTACCAGAAAAACAGCTGTTTCGTTAGAACCTGCCTTGCAATTCTGTAATTATCTTTCAAGACTCATTTATTTAACCTTTTTTTCATTCATTTTTGAGGGGGGGGGTGGGGGAGGGAGGGGCAGAGAGAGATGGAGACACAGTATATAAAGCAGGCTCCAGGCTCTGAGCTGTCAGCACAGAGCCCGATGTGGGGCTCAAACCCACTAACCATGAGAGCCTGATCTGGGATGAAGTTGGGCGCTAAACCGACAGAGCCACCTAGGTGCCTAATACTCATTCTGAAGAGAGCCTGGTCCCCCAGTATTTGAAGGTTTCAAAACATGCGTGCAAGTTCTGATACGTCTTCCATCAGGAGATAAAGTCTATGCTCCCACCTTCCCTTGAGTCTGGGTGGGTTTGTAATTTGCTTGCAACAAATACAAGGGGCAGCAGAGACACTGTAAGATTTCTGTAGCTAAGTCACAGAAACCAGTGCAGTTTCTGTCTTGTTCACCCTAACACTCATTTGCACAACTCTGAAATGACATGTAAGGATCTAACCAATCTGAAGAAGCTATGCTATGAGGAAGCCTAAGACCCATGAAAGCACCACAGGTAGATGCGCCATTTGAGAATCCAGGTTAAGGTCCAAGCTAATATTGGAAATGAACTGCCATATTTGTGAATTAAGACAACTCCAGGTGAAACTGTACATTCACCTGCAAGTGTGAAGTCTCTCCAGCTCTGGACCCCGTCATCACTAAACAGTGAAAATCTATGTCTGCTATGGCTTCCCTAAAATTTTTTACATTGTTTTTTGATGTTTATTTGTTTTTGAGAAAGACAGAGCATAAGCAGGACAAGGGCAAAGAAAGAGTGAGACACAGAATCTGAAGCAGGGTCCAGGCTTGGAGCTGTCAGCACACAGCCCGAGGTGGGGCTCAAACCCATGAACCACGGTATCATGACTTGAGCTGAAGTCAGACGCTTAACCAACTGAGCCATCCAGGTGCTCCAGACTGCCTTAAAATTTTAGCTCATAGAATCAGTGAGGCTCACAAAACTGTTGCTTCAGGTCGCTAAGTATTAGAGTAACTGTTAGGCAATTACAGTGATCACTATGCAAAGACTAGAAATTTCAGCGACACCAACAAGAGATTCCCCTATGTATGGAATAAAAAACAGGTAATCCTTCAGGAAAAATCTCCATCACAAGAGCTTATTCTCAAATAAGCAGTTAGTCACTATTAAAGAGGATTCCACTTGGCCTGGAAGAACCCTAGCATTTGGAAATTCTAAAAAAATATTTACCATACTGGGTAGTATCGTGCTCTGTCAAGTCAAGAACTCTATAGAAACTTTATGTGCTTAAAGACTTTAAAACTGGGTCTGTCTTTTCTATTTACCTTAAACTGGTCATTGTGAACAGGTATAATATTTTATTCTGAGTATTTTTGCCTTTAAAATAGGCCTTACAAGCATGGGGAATGACTGTGTAAAACAAGCAAGCAAGCAAGCAAGCAAGCAAGCAAACAAGTGACAAGAGAAGATAACCTCTTTCTCATCAGAACTATTTCAACCTAGAGAACATGTTTTTCTGATGGTATGACTGCTTGAATTACTTAGGCCAAGTCTGTGTGCAAAGATATTTGCATGAGATGAAAACTATCAATGCAATTTCCAGTTAGAATCGCTTCATTTATGAAAGCTAACACTTACTTATACCCAAAGGTGGTCCCTAAAAAATACAGCTAACTTTTAGTGCAGACTGTACATGGTCATGAAGACTGAAAAATTATCCATTTAACTTAGACAATGTAGCTAGGTATTCTAGACGACAATCTATGTCTCCCAACAAATTAGAATGCTCTTTTTCCTAAAAGCATATAAAAATCACTAGATTTCAAAGATTATTCTGTTTTAGCACATTATTTCCAAACATTAATAGACATTGGTTATAATATAACCTCAGTATTATTTTGTCTTAAATAAATTCTACTTGGATTTTGTCATGTAAATTGGAAAATATGCCATCTTTCACGAACATTTAATTCACCTAAACGACTAGGCTGTAAATTCTCTGCAATATGCTTGAGGTACTAGCAATTCTATGGAACAGTGTTGACCAATAGAAATAAAATGTGACCACAAAAAAGAATTTTAAATTTGCTAGTAGCCACATTTTAAAAAGTAAAAAGAAGCCAGTAAAATCAATTAAGTCTATATGTGTATATACTTATTTATATATTTATATACTAAATATGTACAATTATATATAATTTTTAATTATATACGTAATTAAACCTAATATGTCCAAATATTATATTTCAACCTGTAATGTATATACATACATATATACATATTTTGCTGTACTAGGTCTTTGAAATAGATTATGTTACCACACATCTCAGTGTGAGATACAAGCCTTGTTTCAAATGTTCAGTAGTCACATGTGACTAGTGTCAACTAGTTGGAGAGCTATAGAATATTACCCACAGTGGAGTTACATCCAGGTTTTGTGCACGTTTACCTGTTTCATTTTTCCCCTTTATGGCAAGGCTCTAATTATTTCAAGAACCTCAAATAAAAGTAAATATATTTGATTGTATCCTTTTATGTAAGTTATTTACTATTTAAAATAAATCTTTATTTCTTCCCATTAGTTTCAATGCCAAATACTGATATGCTACCCTAATTCAATATGCAGATGTAATCAGTTTTCCAAACCTAGTGAGAAAAATATTAAATGTAATAAATAATTCTTTTGGCTGAATTATGAGCTGTGCAGAGAAACCTTCTCTAACCACCTTCTTGGGCGTTCCCACCCTCCATCCCACCAGACACTCCATCATGTAATCCTGCTTAATTTTTTTCATGTTTCATATAACTATTGACAATTTAAGAACATTATTTAAATCAGTTTACCTGTTCATTGTGTATCTCTGCTACTATAATATAGGTTCTTTGAGAGCAACCACATTTTTTTTTTCCGTGAAGCACCAATGATGCTCATTGCTTAGAAGAGTGCATAGCACAATGGAGGTGTTCAATAAATACTTGTTCACTGCATTTTAAAAACATAGACAAATCAGCTAAAATGGTGTTTAGAGAGCTTCACCTAAGAGTCACTGTCTTCTTAAAATCTTTCTAGGAAGTATTAAAATCTTCTAGAAAGTAGTGCAATGTTTATAGTGTAATTCATATGGTGGAAGGTCTCCTTTAAAAACAAGGAGTTCAGAAATGGAAAACATCTCATTTCTAATTAGGATAAGAGAAAAGCTTATCCTCCCCCCCCCCAAATATCATCTACAGTCTACTCAATACAATGCTATTAACCCAACATACAAACATGTTTCTTTCTCATTATTAAAAAAAGCCTCTCAAATTTAAAGTCAATAAAGAAATTAAAAGCTTAATGAGAGCAAGAATCCCCTGACTGTGTTCATGCTGTTATCAGCCTGTGATGCTGTAAAAGATAGGATGATGATTTCATTACCAGACAACCAAAAGAAGAGGAAGGATAACAAGGAGAGCTGTGAAAGACCTCCTGGTGAGAGAAATCTTGCAGTGAAAAATTGTTGAGCTTAATCAAGTCAAGGGAGAAATTAAATACAAAAGGGATAGCTTTTAAACATAACCACCTATTGCTTAATGCAAAATAATTTGGGAAAATAAGGAAAAATAATTTGAGATTGATCTAAACAAGATTCCTATTCAATGTAAAATTTTGTGGGAAACCCTGAGATAATGCCCACCATCTCTTCCCACGTAATCTCAAGAAATTACAATTGGCCTGGTCAGAATATAAGTAATTTTTTTATTACTCACTTTAAAAATAAGTATTATATGAACTAGAAATTTACTGCAAAATTCTAACATTTCGCTCCCAGATTAAGAGAGAACCAACCCTTCAGCAGATGTCAAAAGCTTCCACAACTATGGTCAAAAGAGAGGTGTATGGGTACAGTACTGGACTTTTCCTGCTTCCCACTGCCTTCACAAGTACTACACAGGGTACCCCAGACACAAAAAGGTTCTCACCACTTCTCCCTTCTATAAGACCACTACCCCCACACCCTCTGTTCTGGCTTCTTTCAGATCATCATCAAAACCTCCTGGCATTGTTCTCAATTCCCACACTTTCACCCCTTTAGACTCTGCACAGCTCCTGTTTATTCCCCCTCTCTCAGCTTTCCACAGTTCCTAAAACTTGCCCACTGTGTTCTGTGCAATTCACAATGCATCATCTTCAAAGTCCCCAGGATCTTGACACTTGACTCTGAATGTTCCCTTCCTCACCTTGCTCAAAGGAGCCCTGGATCTTCTCTGAGAAAAGTGTTTTCCCAATGGATCATTTTGTTTTACACCGTCCTTCCTCACATGCTTGAGACTGTACGGGGACAAGTGTTCGTTCTCTTTACAGCTCATCTCCAGTTCTAGATTATTCCCTCTTCCTTCTCTCTGAATTACTCTAGCTTTGAATCATGTCATCAGATATTACCGCATACCACTCTTGAGAGTTAGCTCCTATCCCTCAGGTTATTCCTCTTCATTTCTTGAAGATTTTAGTTTCTACTTCAATCACTCTCTCAAAGATCTTACAAATCTTAGAGATACCAATTTATAGGAGGTGATTCTTCCAACATTCTAATTTCATGTAAATGACAATAAAATTTCCATATTCACAAGTTCAAACATTTACTTTCTGGTCATGTACATACATATTAGGGAGAGAGAGGGAGTGGAAGGGAGAGGAGGGGAGAAGAGAGAATGGAACAAAGAAGAGAGAAGACTGGTTTCTTTCCAAATTTTTGAATGTGAATCTTAAAGGATTCCTTAATAATTCCTTAAAACTCAGCAAATGTAGTCTCTTTTTAGTCTCCCCGTCTTGACCTTCAACCCTACAAGTTTTGTATGATACAGCAGTAGTTTACTATTTGTAGTCATATACATACATGCACATATAAATACATATACACACACAATCTCTGTACATAAATACACATTTGATGATACTTTTGGGTTACTCAGAACAATCTCCTTCCCACATGGTTATCTTGCAAAATATTGGGGTTTTTCCCCAGGGTTTAAGGTTAGATGAGTGGAGGTAAGGTACCAGGCCAGCATGTACACCTCATCAGAGGAATGCAGATTATTAGATTAGTAACAATGCTATAAAACATACCCTGGCACTTTGGTGTGCCATAGCCCAGCAAATTAGACGGGTGTCCTTAGTCCTTAAGGAAAACACTATGCTTCCAATCCTTTACAAGTTGATCTATGAATGTAAACCTGGCACTCATTTCAATACATACAGGTAGTAAATAAACCAAAGGTTTATTTCAATTCACAAAAATTTCAAAAGGAAGAGAACATGATGGGGAAAGCATATGTTTCTTAGATACACTAAGCAAGATTACTAATTTCAGAGATATACCAGCATTAACCATAACAACAACAACAACAACAACAACAAGAGTAAGGATGCTTACACACATCAATAAAAAGCAATTATTTAATTTACTTTTAACTTACTCTATATCTCCGTCTTGCCTTGATTTAGCTAATTCTTGGTTTCACTCTACTCAGGGATATCACTCTCTTTCAACATCAGTTTTACTGCCATCGACCTCCCCTCTGGCAACCATCACTTTGTTCTATCTATTTAAGAATCTTTGTTAGTTGATGTTTTGTCCATTTATCCATTTTTTCAGTTTGTTATTCATTTGTTTTGTTTTTTAGATTACCCATATTAGTGAAATTATATAGTATTTGTCTTTCTCTGACTTATTTTACTTGGTATAATACCCTCTCGGTCTACCAATGTTTCTATTATTTACAAGACAAATATGGAATCAAGTGGTTAATAAGCACCTAAATAATTAAAACTAGCTTATATTCCATTTCAAAAATTTTATTCATTTTGCTAGACATGTGTCAAATATGCATGAATAAGTTGGAACTAGGGAATCAGTTATCCAGGATCACATGCAGATATCCCAGGATCAGTGATCCGTGAGGTTTTCTGAAATGGAATTTGTGTTTAAACATTGCTTCTGGACTTTGTGTAAGTTTCCTGTTCATTTTCTCCTTTACATAATTTTCAAATTTTGAGTTTCAGGCTATCTACTCCATAAGAGTTTGATATCTGACATTGCTAAATGAAACTTCAAGTTCTAGCACCTTCTTAATAATAACAACCTAGAGCAAATAATTTTCCTGCTCTCAGACTTCCTTGACTATAAAATGGAGCTAATACCTACCTCTTAGGTTTACTGTCAGGATAAATGGAAATGTTTCTTTGAAGCAATCTAGCTCAGTGACTGGTACATAATAGGTGATCATTATATTGGTATAAGCCATCCATTCAACAAAATTCTAGTATAGGTCAGATGTTTGTCAGTAAGTAAGCATTTTAGCACCCCTGGAAGTACCTTCTAGTGATAAAGACAGTCAACAAAGGTATAAACAAATTAACAATCTGGTGGTGATAGGTACTATAATAAAACAAACCAGGTTATGTTTCAAATCAATAAGTCAATAAATGAATAAATCAGGTTAATTGGAAAAAAAGAATGTAAAGACGAGCCATCTACTTTTTCTCAGCCCTTTGTTTATTGGACATTGTATCTGAAAACACAGAGAATGTCATGCAATAAACATGTTATGATCGTTTTATAAAAATTTGGTTGATTATATGTTCTTACCATAAGAAGTTCTTCATAAGATCCCAAAAGATGATTTCCCTGATGACAAAAAAAAAAAAGAAGATTAGAAATATGAGTATCACATCATATGTGATTTAGGTTTAAGTTTTATTTTCATATTCTGATTTCTCTTTTTTCTTGAACTGAACCATATTTATTAAAGTAAGACTCCCATCACTATTTGAATAATCAAAACAATTTTACATTTGTTGTAACACTATTTGTCTCTTAGTAAGTAAAAAAAAAAAGCACACCAACCATATAGAGTGAAAATACTCAAGACCTTTCCACGTCTAATTCTAATATTAATTATTTAACCTTTACTCGACTCAGTTTCCTCATTTTATAAAATCATGGAATTTGTTCCAATGGAATTAGAGCATATCTAAAATTTGAATTCTGTTAAAAGTTGAGCCAAAGTAATTTTAACTCATTTAAAGAAAAGTTTTATACATATTAAATTTGAAATACCAATTATACCACATACATACAACGTGTGAAGATATATTGCATATATCTCATGTTTAAACTAGAATTGGAAGTTATTGAGTAATTTAAAACCATTTAATTTCAACCAAGAGAAGAATATATTTTCCTTCAACTTTAGAATTCTAAACACTGAAGCCTGAGATGAAAAAGAAGAACGAAAATTCTAATTTGTCCCTGAGTGATTTAAGTGGTTTTTAAAAGCATCTTTTGCTCATAGAAAATATTTTTCTATCCATTCCTTTTTTTCAATCCCTACCATGTCTTTTTCCAATACCACTTTAATTTAAATTTTGACTACCAACTTCGAATTGAGCAGAAGAAATAGATTTCCAAAATCAGTGGGCTGCCATGAATCACTTTCAAAAAGAGAAGACAAACAAATGGATTACAGCTATCATTAGGCTCTGGAATTGAAATTACAAGCACTCTGAGGAGTAATTCTAGTATGTGGTCCAAGGATCCTGCTGCTCATGTCCATTAACATGGCACACCCTGCTGAATTATGAAAATATTCCTAAGATCTAACATTTTTACAAAACGATGCCAAAACCAAATCCCCAAAATACTCCCTTGATAAATACAGGTTCTATAAAACTCAAGAAAACTTTAAGAAAACTTTAAGACATACAGATATATTTCACATATTAAAAGCGGTGAAGTGTCTGGTATTAAAATTAATGTGCAGCGCAACTGAAAACTCCATTAAATAGATCCTTATTTTAAATTCCATCACCAATAGACAATGACTCTGGTACTCCCACAGTAATAAAGCCCAGAGTTCTTTCTCTGCAACTCAAGAATGCAGACCTGGGGCAGGTGAAAGTTCCAGAAAGGTGGATTTCATCTTACTATAAGGAGGAAAAAATACATCATGAGATAAGAGTGTTTTCAGTGACTAAAAACATTTAAACAGAGAAGAGGTTCATGTTAGACCATTCTAGCAAAGGTTTCTGACCAGAGTGCCCCTACATTTCTTTCCCACATTTGGGCCATTATTTCTGTGTGTCAATAACCTTTGTAGTGGGCTTACAAAAAAATGTGAGACACAAAACAAATCTGTGTTAAATATACATTAAATATATATTCCATATTAAGCATTTCTTTAAAATGTGCCATGCTGTTCAAGAGTGTATCATAATCACAAGTAGCCCCTCACATTTGGAGTTTCCTAGGTCTCAAACACTCTTTTCCCATCCTCTTTCCCAGTAATATAACCTATCCTATAGGTTCTAGGTATGTACTACCTTTTCCAGAAATGAGTTTCTGCCCCTCTCCAATGTTGAAACAGATTGTGTTTTACCTATTTCCTTTGCTAGAACCATAGGCACCCATAGGCAGCAGTTGTGGTTATAATTAAATTGTACCCCCAAAATTAATTCTGTAGAAACACCAGATCCAGAATGTTGATGCACTTTAAACAGATTATTTTTTGAGATAAATTTGGAGAACGCTGCATGATTCAGAGATTAAGCAAAGTCATTTATTAAAGGACATCACAGAGCCATGAAACTTTTATATTCTGTGAATTACTATTAAAAAGGTAAGTGGGTACAGAATTTCTCAAAATTGTTTTCCTTCAGACTAATTTTTTTTTTTTCATGGAGCACCTTCTAAGACTAAAGTTTCTTCACATTTGTTTTAGAGGACACAGAATTATTTTATTCACCATACTCTTGACTGCACCTGGCACAAAGTAGACAGGTAGGAAAAACTAATTGTATCAGTTTTTAAAGTGTAAACTAACCGGCTTTCAGGTTTCTTGATAAATGCCACCCCAACTGCCCCTATTTTTTGAAAAGGGACTTGGTGATCATCCTCTTCGTTCTGATTACAGGAATTCCCTGATATACTTGGTCACTTAATTTCTGTGAGAATAATTCAGGGCTCAAGATATTACATCTACACGAGCAGTGGGTTTCATTTTTGGATAGCAATTGTTCAAAAAATTCTTTTTCACTGGGGCACCTGTGTGGCTCAGTTGGTTAAGCTTCTGACTTCAGCTCAGCTCATGGTCTTGTGGTTCCTGAGTTTGAACCCCACATCAGGCTCCTCATGGACAGCGTGGTGCCTGCTTGAAATTCTCTCTCCCTTTCTTTCTGCCCCTCCTCCACTTGTGTATCCTATCTCAAAATAAACTTAAAAAATTCCTTTTCATTGAATTTATAACTGAGCACCTCTAACTGCAGTGCATTGATTCAAGCTCTTCCTCTCCAAATGACTAAAAAAGTTTACACTCTCTTCTACCTAACACTTCATAGGCATTCCTTTTAGGTTTCTACCCTCTCAAGTGAACATCTTAGTTCCCTTATTCCTACTGCAGTGTGGTTTCCAGATTTCTAAGTTCACAGCAAACTTGCTATAAAAATTTAGGTTGTTAACTCTGTGTTATTCTTCTAAAGCATACTTGAGGTCAAAATAAGACAGGATCTTAATGTTTTGGAAAGATGCCACGGCTTAATCCTGTGCTCTCTATTCCATTCATATTGTTCCTGTGGCCCAGAATGCTGTTCTTTCTTTCCTTCACCTCTACAAACAGCGTTTACCTTTTGAGATCAAGTCAACCCCATGGCATGCTCAACTACTTTAGCTGCCATTTCTTCTCTCCTGCTCTCAGACAAATCATTCAGGACTCATTGTCTACTATCACAATTTACCCTCCCAATTTTCTTTATTATTCGCCGATGTTCCATGTGTATTTTTCTTTATTCCCTAAGAAGTTATAAAGGTATGAGGGCAAGTACTTTACTTTTTACTTCTCCAGAGCACTTTATAAAAGGCTTACACACATGAAATCTATTGGTTAAATATTTGCCTGAAAATGTTGGTGCACATTGATATGCAGATTGCTATGGCTACCATCCTTACAAACCTCCCCTTGCTCCTTAATATTTAGAGGGCTAAGGTAAAGAGCACTGGGATCGACATAGTCAGGATGCAGTTTACTTTCTGACTGCCCAAGCTTTTTTATTTGCTCTGAGGGAAAGGTGGTGTGCTGAAAAGGACACTTGCAGATTCTCTGGCCTTGTTTCCTGATAGGTCCCTCAAACGGGAGGCACTGGTAGGAATTTAAAAGGCAAAAGTGAGGGAAAAATCCTTCTGTTTTCAACTCTCAAAGTAGCAGAAAGTCAACTACCAAGAGGGTGTAGACTCCAGCATATGCAGGTACTCACAGCAGCAGGTGAGGAAGCTCCGTTTCAGAAGCAGTGCCTCAGCTTAACTGGGAGTGCTCTCTAGGACAGAGGCAGGGGCAGCTCCCTGATTCCATGTCATATCTACTCATCCTTTTCCCTGCCCATCTATCACTTTTGAAAACATTCCTCTGCCTTAAAAAACCTCTCTTTGAGGGGACACAAAGGGCCGTTAAACCGACGAAAATCCATCAAGGAAATACAAATTAAAACCATAATGAAATACCTTTCAATAAATCACCCAAGCCATTTAGAAAGTACAGAAATAGGGGCTCCTGACGGACTCAGTTGATAAAGCGTGAGACTCTTCATCTTAGGGTTCTGAGTCTGAGCCCCACATTGGGTGCAGAGATTAGTGAAAAGATACAATAAAATTTTAGAAAGTAATAAAAACAGAAAATACAGAAAGGAAAGAGAAAATACCAAGCGTTGATGAGGATGGACAACAACCAGAATTCTCAGACACAGCTTCTGGAGCTGTAAACTTGGCACAAACTCTTTAGGAGCCTAGCTGGCTGTTTCTACTGAAAGTGAACTTAGGCCACCTCTATGGTCCCAGAGCTCCATTTCTCTAGGCATATGCTCATCATAAATGTGTACAAATGTTTACCAAAAGACACAGAATAACATGTTCACAACATACTACTTGTGGTCGCTGAAACCTGGATATTACTCAAATCTTCAGTAACAACAGAAGGATACATTGGGGTATATTCACATAATAGGGATACTTAGAGCAATGATGATGGCTGTCTACAACTACATGCAACGATATGGATGAATTATACAAACAATGTTAAGTTAAAGTAGTCAGTCATGAAAGTACACATACTGTATTATCCCTTTTATATGAAATTACAGCAGACAAGACTAGCATATGCTGTAAGAAGTTAGGACAATGTACTACCTTTTGGGGAAGCAGGAGACAGCCTAATGGGGTGCCAGGTGATCTGTTTCTTTATCTGGATGCAAGGGACAGGGATATTCACTTGGTAAAAATCATTGAGGTTCACTCCTACAATATGTGCACTTTTCTGTATGTATATGTGTATACACACACACACACACACACACACACACACACATACAGAGAGAGAGAGAGAGAGAGAGAGAGAGGGAGAGAGAGAGAGAGAGAACGAACTCAGTACAAACTTTAAAAAAGGTCCTGGTCTACTTCAGACCAGGGAATATCAGTGACTTTGTCACCGCATACCTAGGGTAATATACTGGAAAAAAATGAAACCAACTATTCTAAACATTTCTTTTAGCCATTAAAACAAACAAGCAAGCACTAAGCAAGTTTTCTCAGAACACCTAACTATAAAATAAAATAACTGAAAAACCTGCAGTAGTTTCTGTCTTCTTGACTTAATGCATATAGATGTAGGTTTCCTTGCTTTCCAAGTTAACACATGTAATTCTTATGTTCTATTTCAAAATAACTTTTATCATTTCCATAAAATAACTAAAAATTCCAGAACACACATGTTAAACATTTCTGCCAGAGGCACCTCGGTGGCTTAGTCGATTAAGTGTTGGACTTTGGCTTAGGTCATGATCTCATGGTTCATGAGTTCAAGCCTTGCATCGAGCTCTGTGCTGACAGCTCAGAGCCTGAAGTCAGCTTTAGATTCTGGGTCTCCCTCTCTCTTTGTCCCTCCCTCGCTCGTGCTCTCTCTCGAAATAAACATTAAAAACAACTTCCGCCAAATCCCATGAAGTGTTTCAAACCAGTAAGATATGATTCAGGTTTTAAAAATATGTAACAAACACCACTGGCATTTTCACATATTTTAAATACCCAACTTTATCTTCCAGATCATATTTAAACATTTTCATTCATAATCATTATTTTCATAAAAGTTGAGTCTTTAACCAGAATAAAACTTCCCTACTGCTAGACAAGGAAAGGAGTTATGAAATAAAAAACCTGAAGGGAGATACTTTGTTTTGTCTTTCATTATTAAATACAATTCAGAGGCTCACACTATTTAATGGAATTTCTTTTAAAACATACAGAAGTGAAAGGGAGGAGAAGATGGCAGCGTAGGAGGATGCTGGGCTCACCTTGTCCTGCTGATCGCTTGGATTCCACCCACACCTGCCTAAACAAGCCACAAAACCGCCAGAAGACGAGCAGAACGGACCCTCCGGAGCCAAGCATAGACAAGAGGCCCACGGAAGAGGGTAGGAAGGGCGGAGAGGCGGTGTGCGCTACACGGACTGGTGGGATGGGGCTGGTGTGGTGGAGGGGCAGCCCGCCCAGTAAGGCATAGCCCCTGCGTCTGGCTTGCAAAAGTGGAGGGGACAGACTGCGTGAGTTCTAACAGCCAGCAGGACTTAATATCTGGAATGTTAAAAGTCAACAATTCTACCCTCGGAGATCTGGGAGGGCGAGAGGACCCCGGGAGAGTTGATGAGCCCTGAAGACGGAGCTTAGCTCGGCGGGGAACAAAGGTGCTGGCCAGCACCATCTCCCTCTCCCATCTCCCGGCCGAAATCCCAAAGGGAAACAGTTCCCCTCACCAAACTTGCTTGCACCATGCAAACACCCAACGCTGTGCTTCTGTGGATCCATCCCTCCGACGGGTCTGCTACCTCCCTCCAGGTGCTACAGGGCCCCTCCCGCAGGGGACCACTTACAGCAAAGAAGCTAAGCCTGCCCCGCCCACCCCTGTGCACGTTGCAGATCCACCCTGCCTAATACGCCAGATCCCATCAAAGCAGCACAAACCTGGCAGTGTGCAAGTAGCCCAGAGAGGGCCCACACCAGTTCACAATGAGTCCTGCCCCTGGGAGAGGGGAACGTAAGGTGCACACCAGTCTGACTCTGGCCCAAGCGGTGGACTGGGGACAGACATTGGGTCTGACTGCGGCCCTGCCCACCAACACAAGTTACTCCAAACAACACAGGGGAAGTGCCCTGCAGTTGGGCGCCACCCCAGGGACTATCCAAAATGATGAAACGGAAGAATTCTCCTCAAAAGAAATCCCAGGAAGTAGCGACAGCTAACGAATTGATCAAACATGATTTAAGCAATAAAACAGAACAAGGATTTAGAATAATAGTCATAAAATTAATCCTTGGGCTTGAAAAAAGCATAGAGGACAGGAAAGAATCTATTACTACAGAGATCAAGGGACTAAGAAATAGTCATGAGGAGCTAAAAAATGCTATAAATAAGGTGTAAAATAAAATGGAGGTGACAATAGCACGGATTGAAGAGGCAGAGGAGAGAATAGGTGAATTAGAAGATAAAATTATTGGAAAAGAGGAAGCTGACAAAAAGAGAGAGAAAAAAATCCAGGAGTATGAGGGGAGAATTAGAGAACTAAGTGAGGCAATCAAACAGAACAATATCCGCATAACAGGAATTTCAGAAGAGGAAGAGAGAGAGAAAGGGGCTGAAAGTGTACTTGAACAAATCATAGCTGAGAACTTTCCTGATGTGGGGAAGGAAAAAGGCATTGAAATCCAAGAGGCACAGAGACTCAATTCAGATGTAACTTCAATTGATCTTCTGCACTACATATCATAGTGAAACTGGCAAGTACAAGGATAGGGAGAAAATTCTGAAAGCAGCTAGGGATAAACATGCTCCAACATATAAAGGGAGACCGATAAGACTGATGACAGATCTATCTACTGAAACCTGGCAGGCCAGAAAGGAATGGCAGGAATACTTCAATGTAATAATGAACAGAAAAAATATGCAGCCAAGAATCCTTTCTCCAGCAAGTCTCTCACTCAGAATAGAAGGACAGATAAAGGTCTTCCCAAACAAAAACTGAAGGAATTCATCACCACTAAACCAGCCCTACAAGAGATCCTAAGGGGATTCAGTGAGTAAAATGTTGCAAGGACCACAAAGTACCAGAGACATCATTACAAGCATGAAAACTACAGACATCACAATGAATCTAAACCCATATCTTTCAATAACAACACCGAATATAAATGGACTAAATGCTCCAACCAACAGACATAGGGTATCAGAATGGATTAAAAAAAGAAAAAAACACAAGACCCATCAGTTTGCTGTCTACAAGAGACTCATTTTAGACCTGAGGACACCTTCAGATTGAAAGTGAAGGGATGGAGAACTATCTATCATGCTACTGGAAGTCAAAAGAAAGCTGGAGTAGCCATACATTTATCAGACAAACTACACTTTAAATTAAAGGGGATAACAAGAGATGAAGAAGGGCATTATATAATAATTACAGAGTCTATCCATCAGGAAGAGCTAACAATTGTTAAGTGTCTATGCGCCAAATTTGGGAGCCCCCAAATATATAAAACAATTAATCACAAACATATGCAACCTTATTGATAAGAATGCAGTAATTGCAGGGGACTTTAATACCCCACTTACAACAATGGATAGGTCATCTAGACACAGGATCAATAAAGAAACAAGGGCCCTGGGGCGCCTGGGTGGCGCAGTCGGTTAAGCGTCCGACTTCAGCCAGGTCACGATCTCGCGGTCCGTGAGTTCGAGCCCCGCATCAGGCTCTGGGCTGATGGCTCGGAGCCTGGAGCCTGTTTCCGATTCTGTGTCTCCCTCTCTCTCTGCCCCTCCCCCGTTCATGCTCTGTCTCTCTCTGTCCCAAAAATAAATAAAAAACGTTGAAAAAAAAAAAATTAAAAAAAAAAAAAAAAAAAAAAAAAAAAAGAAACAAGGGCCCTGAATGATACATTGGATCAGATGGACTTGACAGATATATTTAGAACTCTGCATCCCAAAGCAACAGAATATACTTTCTTCTCAAGTGTACATGGAACATTCTCCAAGATAGATCACATACTGGGTCACCAAACAGACCTTAATAAGTATACAAGAATTGAGATCATACCATGCACACTTTTAGACCACAATGCTATGAAACGTGAAATCAACCACAGGAAAAAGTCTGGAAAACCTCCAAAGGCACGGAGGTTAAAGAACACCCTACTAAAGAGTGAATGGATCAACCAGGCAATTAGAGAAGAAATTAAAAAATACATGGAAATAAATGAAAACGAAAATACAGCAATCAAACGCTTTGGGATGCAGCGAAGACAGTCCTGAGAGGAAAATACATGTCAATCCAGGCCTATCTCAAGAAACAAGAAAAATCCCAAATACAAAATCTAACAGCACACCTAAAGGAAATAGAAGCAGAACAGCAAAGACACCCAGAACCCAGCAGAAGAAGAGAAATAATAAAGATCAGAGCAGAAATAAACAACATAGAACCAAAAAAATCCTGTAGAGCAGATCAATGAAACCAAGAGTTGGTTTTTTGAAAAAAACAAACAAGATTGATAAACCTCTAGCCAGGCTTCTCAAAAAGAAAAGGGAGATGACCCAAATAGATAAAATCATGAATGAAAATGGAATGATTACAACCAATCCCTCAGAAGTACAAACAATTAGCAGGGAATGCTATGAAAAACTATATGCCAACAAACTGGACAACCTGGAAGAAATGGACAAATTTCTCAGCACCCACACACATCCAAAACTCAAACAGAAAGAAAAGGAAAACTTGAACAGACCCATAACCAGCGAAGAAATTGAATCAGTTATCAAGCATCTCCCAACAAGTAAGAGTCCAGGACCAGATGGCTTCCCTGGGGAATTCTACCAGACATTTAAAGCAGAGATAATACCTACCCTTCTGAAGCTGTTCCAAAAAATAGAAAGGGAAGGAAAACTTCCAGACTCATTCTATGAAGCCAGCATTTCTTTGATTCCTAAACCAGACAGACTCCCAGCAAAAACAGACAACTACAGGCCAATATCCCTGATGAATATGGATGCAAAACTTCTCAATAAGATACTAGCAAATCTAATTCAACAGCATATAAAGTGAATTTTCCCCATGATCAAGTGGGATTCATTCCTGGGCTACAGGGCTCGTTCAACATTCGCAAATCAATCAATGTGATACATCACCTTAATAAAAGAAAAGATAAGAACCATATGATCCTGTCAATCCATGCAGAAAAAGCATATGACAAAATTCAGCATGCTTTCATAATAAAAACCCTCAAGACAGTTGGGATAGAAGGAACATAGTTAAGCATCCTAAAAGCCATTTATGAAAAGCCCACAGCTAATATCATCCTCAGTGGGGAAAAACTGAGAGCTTTCCCCCTGAGATTAGGAACATGACAGGGATGTCCACTCTGACTGCTGTTGTTTAACACAGTGTTGGAAGTTCTAGTGAAAGGGCGGGCCTACACCAGCCAACTCCATCTTGTTCTGTGTCCTTCACCTTGACCACACCACCTCCCCTTGAGCCACCCCCTCCCCCACCTGCCTAACAGAACTCGGACCTCACCAACTGCCCTTAGGGGAGTTGGTGCTCCCCTTGAGCAACCCCCTCCCCCACCTGCCCAACAGAACTGGGACCCTTCCCCAGCCAATCAGCTGAGGCCATAGCTATTACCTCACCAACTGCCCCTAGGCCCCAATAAAACCTTTGGGCTTTGGAAACTCGCTCTCTCTCTCCCTGGTATCTCACCGCTGCGTCGGTGCAGGTAGGGGATTGAGCTTGAGCTAGCTCAAATAAAGGCTCTTTTGCTTTTACATCGGACTCGGCTCCCTGGCGGTATTTGGGGATCACGAATTCTGGGCATAACATTTGGGGGCTCGTCTGGGATCCCCAAGACCCCCGAGGGACCCCCGACCCGGAGAGCCTGACTGGCCACGGTTAGTGTCTGTCTGTTCTGTCTTTTCCGTGTGAGCTCATTTAATTCTGGTAGTGCCCGACGCGGTCTAAGTGGACGCACTGGAGGACCACGGGCTGGGAGTTTTGGAAGACGTTCCGATTCTCCCTTCTGGAGGGACGTGGAATCCCCTCATCTGTTTTGGAGGGACGTGGAATCCCCTCATCTGTTTTGGAGGGACGTGGAATCCCCTCATCGGTTTTGGAGGCACGTGGAATCCCCTCAAAGGTCTGAGACGAGGCGGGTCGCTCCCGCTGGTCGGCGTGAGGCCATCGTCTTTGGAGGGACGTGGAATCCCCTCATTGGTTTTGGAGGGACGTGGAATCCCCTCATCTGTTTTGGAGGGACATGATTTCCCCTCATCGGTTTTGGAGGGACGTGGAATCCCCTCATTGGTTTTGGAGGGACGTGGAATCGCCTCATCTGTTTTGGAGGGACCTGGAATCCCCTCATCGGTTTTGGAGGGACATGGAATCCCCTCATCGGTTTTGGAGGGACGTGGAATCCCCTCATCGGTTTTGGAGGGACGTGGAATCCCCTCAAAGGTCTAAGCTAGCTTTCAGTTTTGCTTCCATGGAGTTGGAAGACTTTCTAGGGGCCCTCTGTTTGTCTGTTTTTGTGTTTCTCTGTTTTGCTCTGTGGACTTACTGGACGGACGTTATGGGACTCAGACTACTCCTCTAAGTATTATGATTGATCACTTCAAGGATGTGAGGGGAAGAGCTAACAACCTCAGTGTGGAAGTCCGAGAGGGTCGGTGGCAGTTTTTTTGTTCTAGCGTGTGGCCAACTTTCAATGTCGGACGGCCACCAGAGGGGACCTTCGACCTCCCTACCATCCACCGAGTCAGGAGTATCATCTCTCAGCCTAAGATGGGCCATCTTGATCAGCTCCCTTACATTATCACTTGGTAGGACCTTGTAGAAGACCCAGCCTCTTGGCGTAAGCCTTTCCTAGACCCACTCCTTCTGGAGCCAAAACCCATTCTTGCTTTGCAGGGGACAAAGAAGAAAAGTCTTACCCAGCCTTCAGCACCCCTCTACCCTGTCCTACAAGGGGGGACTGAAGAAGAATTAATTTTTCCTCCCCTGTATAACCCCTCTAGGATGCCGGAAGAACACCATCCTCCCCGTCCGGGGGAGGCATTGCTATTCCGAGAGCAGGAGGCAGAAACGCTCCAGTGGGAAGCCCGCCCTTTACCAGACAAAGGGCTCAGAGGGAGCAATCCGCCTCCGCCGCCGCCGACTCCACTGTTCTGCCCCTGCGAGCCACCGGACCCCCAGACGCAGAGGGGAATCAGCCCCATCACTTTTGGCCTTTCGCCACTAGTGACCTCTACAATTGGAAAGCTCAGAATCCTAAGTTTTCCGAGAAACTGGCAGGGCTTATTGATTTATTAGACTCTGTTCTTTTTACCCATCAGCCCACGTGGGACGATTGCCAGAAGCTTTTGCAGGTCCTGTTCACGACTGAAGAAAGAGAAAGAATCCTCAATGGGGCCCGAAAACTAGTTCCAGGCGCAGACGGGAATCCCACCACCAACCAGGCTCAGACAGATGCCTCCTTCCCCTTAACTCGGCCCCAGTGGGATTTCAACACGGCAGAAGGTAAGGAGAGGCTCCGGGTCTACCTCCAGACTCTAATGGGGGGGGGGGGGTCTCCGAATGGCTGCTAGAAAGCCAACCAATTTGGCCAAAGTAGGAAATGGACAACAGGGAAAAGATGAATCTCCGGCTGCCTTTTTAGAACGGATCATGGAGGCATTGTGTACCTATACCCCCAGGGATCCAGAGGCTCCAGAAAGCAAGGCAGCTGTTATCATGGCCTTTGTAAACCAATCGGCCATAGACATTAGGAGAAAATTACAGAAAATAGGTAGACTAGGAGAAAAAAGTCTGCAGGACTTACTGGTGGTAGCCAAAAAGGTATATAATAACCGGAGCCTCCTGAGGACAAGCAGGCTCGCGCCATGGCGGCTGCCAGCAGTAAGCAGACTCGAGACCTGGCCAGAATACTACTAGCTACCACTGCTGACTCCCCCGAGGAACGAGACCGCCGTCTCCGGCAGCTGGCAGACAATGCAAGAAAAGGTAAAGGAACCACCAAGGTGGGGAAGCAGAGGCTGCAGAAGGATCAGTGCGCATACTGCAAGCAGATAGGGCATTGGGCCCGAGATTGTCCAAAAAGTGCTGGCGGGAAGGGAAGCAAGACTGATCGAGTAAAAGTCCTAGAGCTAGATGAACTAAGTGATTAGGGGAGTCGGGGTTCGGACCCTCTCCCCGAACCCAGGGTAACTCTTAAAGTGGAGGGGACCCCTGTCGACTTCCTTGTCGACACCGGAGCACAACATTCGGTCCTCCGCACCCCACAAGGAAAACTAGCTAGCAAGAAGTCCTGGGTACAAGGGGCAACTGGTATGAGCCAGTATTCATGGACTACCCGAAGAACGGTAGATTTGGGAACGGGCCGGGTATCCCACTCCTTTATGGTAATACCAGAATGCCCCTACCCGCTGTTAGGACAGGACTTACTGACCAAGATTGGAGCTCAGATAACTTTCGGACAAGGGGGGCCTCAGGTCACCGATGGCAAGGGCCACCCCATCCAGGTCCTGACCATGAAACTGGAGGATGAATACCTCCTCCACCAGGAGGCGCTCCCGAGAGAGGATAATATAGACAGATGGCTACAAGAATTCCCCTCGGTTTGGGCAGAGACAGGGGGGGATGGGACTAGCCGCTCACAGGACCCCAGTCCTGGTAGAGGTCAAGCCAGGACAGAGTCCGGTAAGGATCAAATAATACCCCATGTCTCAGGAGGCCCGGAAGGGGATCCAGACACACATCCGGAGACTACGAAGCCTAGGGGTACTAGTTCCTTGCCAGTCTGCCTGGAACACCCCCCTACTGCTGGTCAAAAAGCCTCACACAAATGACTACCGACCGGTACAAGAACTCTGGGAAGTAAATAAGAGGGTCGCGGACATACACCCAACTGTTCCCAACCCATATAATCTCTTGAGCTCCTTGGCGCCCTCCAGGGTCTGGTATACTGTACTAGATTTAAAGGATGCCTTCTTCAGTCTGCCGCTGGCACCCCAGAGCCAACCCTTGTTCGCCTTCGAGTGGCATGATCCGGAGGAGGGCTACAGTGGGCAGCTCACCTGGACACGGCTACCTCAGGGATTCAAAAATTCACCCACCATCTTCGACGAGGCACTACACGAGGGCCTGGGTGAGTACAGAAGGGAGCACCCTGGCCTCACCCTTCTACAGTACGTAGATGACATCCTGATTGCTGCCGACACGGCCAAAGACTGCGAGCGAGGGACCCAGGACCTGCTGGCTACTCTGGGGGCCTTAGGGTACCGGGCATCTGCGAAGAAGGCTCAGATATGCAGGGAGAGGGTAAGTTACCTGGGATATATCCTGGAGGGCGGACAGCGGCGGTTATCAGATGCCAGAAAAGAAACTGTCCTAAAGATCCCTACTCCTACCTCCCGAAGAGAAGTGACGGAATTCCTAGGATCAGCCGGCTACTGCCGCCTCTGGGTTCCAGGTTTTGCTGAGATTGCCAGGCCCCTATATGAAGCTACCAAACAGGGGAAAACATTTAAATGGACTGAAAAAGAAGAAATTGCCTTTAATCAGTTAAAAAAGGCCCTCCTAAGTGCCCCAGCCCTGGGCTTACCAGACATTACGAAACCCTTCCACCTCTTTGTAGACGAACATAAGGGAATAGCAAAAGGGGTTCTAACTCAAGCCTTAGGCCCCTGGAACCGCCCAGTGGCTTACCTGTCTAAGAAACTAGATCCAGTGGCTGCCGGCTGGCCGCCATGCCTAAGAATTATTGCGGCGACAGCACTCCTAGTCAAGGATGCAGACAAGCTGACCCTAGGACAGGAGATCTGGATCACGACACCACACACCATTGAAGGGGTCCTGAAACAGCCTCCGGATAGATGGATGAGCAATACACGTATGACTCATTACCAGAGCCTCCTACTCAACCCTCCACGAGTGCAGTTCCACCCCAGTCCAGCCCTCAATCCTGCAACCCTGCTGCCCGACCCTGACCTAGGTACTCCATTACATGACTGTGTGGGAATTCTGGAACAAGTACATGGATTCCAGACGGACCTGACCGACCGGCCCCTCCCCGATGCTGAGGCTACTTGGTTCACTGATGGCAGCAGCTTTGTGCAAGACGGACACAGGTATGCGGGTGCAGCGGTGGTCACCGAAACAGACACTGTATGGGCGGAGGCTCTACCCTCCGGAATGTCAGCCCAGCGAGCAGAGCTCATAGCCCTCCCCAAGGCGCTGATGCTGGGAGCTGGAAAACGGCTTAACATCTACACAGACAGCTGTTATGCGTTTGCCACAGCTCATATTCATGGGGCAATTTATCAGGAGAGGGGGTTACTGACAGCAGAAGGACGGACTATAAAAAATAAGCAGGAGATACTTAACCTGCTTACGGCCTTATGGCTTCCTGCCAAGCTAGCAATTATCCACTGCCAAGGGCACCAAAAAGCTGATAACCCAGTAGCTACAGGTAATCGAAAGGCTGACCAGGCAGCCAAGGCAGTCGCCCTTACTTCAGTCCCCACCAGGACCATACAACTACCGGGCCCGGGAGACCCAGTTTTACCAGACCAGCCCAAATACTCCCAGGAGGAGTTACAGTGGATCAAGAAACTCCCCATGGCCCAGGAGATAAAGGGATGGTGGTATACACCTAACAAGGAGCTCGTGCTGCCAGACCGGCTCGGAGTCTCAATATTAGAGCACATGCATCGGTCTACTCACATGGGGGCCCGAAAATTAAAAGACTTAATCCGACATGCCGGAATCAAGATTCACCAACAGGACACCAAAATACAGCAAGTTGTATCTGCCTGCAAGACCTGCCAACTCACCAACGCGAGAGCCACATCAAATAAAAAAGGAACCAGGCTCAGAGGCACCAGACCGGGAGCCCAATGGGAAGTCGACTTCACTGAAGTCAAACCAGGAAAGTATGGTTATAAATATCTTTTAGTATTTTCAGACACCTTCTCTGGCTGGGTGGAGGCATACCCAACCAAGCATGAAACGGCTCAGACGGTGGCTAAGAAGCTACTAGAAGACATTTTACCCAGGTATGGTTTTCCTGCCATGGTAGGATCAGACAATGGACCAGCTTTTATCTCACAGATAACACAGGCAGTAGCCAAGGCCGTGGAGGCAAACTGGAAATTACATTGTGCTTATAGGCCCCAGAGCTCAGGACAGGTAGAAAGAATGAATAGAACCCTAAAAGAGACCCTTACCAAATTAACCATGGAGACTGGCGGGGACTGGGTGACTCTCCTACCGTACTCCCTTTACCGGGTTAGAAACACTCCTTACACTCTGGGTTTTACTCCCTACGAGATCATGTTTGGCAGGCCACCCCCTGTTATTCCCAGCCTTCGAGCTGAACTTATTGCTGAGTTTAAAGATCGAGAACTTTTTCTTTCCTTGAGAGGGCTCCAGAGGGCGCACAAGGACATTTGGCCGCGCCTCCATCCCATCTACGAGGCTGGCCCGACCCCAACACCTCACCAGTACAGGCCGGGAGAACTGGGTCTACGTCAAGAGGCACCACCGAGAGACCCTCGAGCCGCGCTGGAAGGGACCCTACATCGTGGTGTTAACCCCCACCGCTCTCAAAGTAGACGGCATCGCGACGTGGGTCCATCACACCCACGTTCGGCCAGCAGACCCCTCCTCGATCCGGAAGGACTTTGTCACGCGATGGGCCATCAGTCAGGACCAACACAACCCGCTCAAGCTCAAGCTACAGCCCATTCGACCCACCTAATATTGATAACTCTGTTAACTCTGCTTGTCATTGCTCATGCTGCCGGGAGTCCCCACGCCCCCCCAAACATCACCTGGCAGATCATAGACACCAGCTTGTGGACAATACTTTTCAGACCTCCCAGAGCCACCCCAGGGACACTTGCTTCCCAGAACTTTGCGTAAACCTCCAACTCTGTTCCCCTTGTCACCATAAATGCAGCCAGTCCCATGATTGGGTCCGTAAGCTACATGACAAGGGGGGAATGAAAGGGCAGGCCTACGCCAGCCGACTCCATCTTGTTCTGTGTCCTTCACCTTGACCACACCTCCTCCCCTTGAGCCACCCCCTCCCCCACCTGCCTAACAGAACTCAGACCTCACCAACTGCCCTTAGGGCACACCTCCTCCCCTTGAGCCACCCCCTCCCCCACCTGCCTAACAGAACTCGGACCTCACCAACTGCCCTTAGGGGAGTTGGTGCTCCCCTTGAGCAACCCCCTCCCCCACCTGCCCAACAGAACTGGGACCCTTCCCCAGCCAATCAGCTGAGGCCATAGCTATTACCTCACCAACTGCCCCTAGGCCCCAATAAAACCTTTGGGCTTTGGAAACTCGCTCTCTCTCTCCCCGGTATCTCACCGCTGCGTCAGTGCAGGTAGGGGATTGAGCTCGAGCTAGCTCGAATAAAGGCTCTTTTGCTTTTACATCGGACTCGGCTCCCTGGCGGTATTTGGGGATCACGAATTCTGGGCATAACACTAGCATCAGCAGTCAGACACCAAAAGGAAATCAAAGGCATCAAAATTGGCAAGGATGAAGTCAAGCTTTCCCTTTCTGCAGATGACATGATATTATACGTGGAAACCCCAACAGACTCCACCAAAAGTCTGCTAGAACTGATACATGAATTCAGCAAAGTTGCAGGATACTAAACCAATGTATAAAAATCAATTGCATTCTTATACACTAATAATGAGGCAACAGAAAGACAAATGGAGAAACTGATCCCATTCACAATTGCACCTAGAAGCATAAAATACCTAGGAATAAACCTAACCAAAGATGTAAAAGATCTGTATGCTGAAAAGTATAGAAAGCTTATGAAGGAAATTGAAGAAGATATAAAGAAAAGGAAAAACAATCCGTGCTAATGGATTGGAAGAATAAATATTGTTAAAATTTTTTTAAAGTAAACTCCACCCGATGTGGGGCTTGAACCCAGGAACCCAAAATCAAGATCGCATGATCTGCTAGATGAGCCAGCCTGGTGCCCCCATGACACTGACTTTGTATTCGGCTATGAATTAGCGATTTCTTGGCAATATGAATTAGTCACCTGTGGGTCTTGAACCTTCAACTCTGTGGCAACAATAGACACACACTGCACGTTTCTGCTCAGAAAAGGATCATCAAACTCGGTCCACATGTAGTCACCAAACAAAATGTTATGTCTGTTGATCAGCTTTCTAACGCTCAGCTTAGTATGTTCTTTTTTGGCAGGGCTGGAAACACAAGACACAGAGGTCAGGATGGTAACAAGTGCCTTCTACAAAGTCAGACCTTTCAGAGCACAGCCGTGGGCTCGCCTGGGGGTTCAGCCCCAAGCCAAGCCCTGCTCTCCATACGCCAAGAGGCCACAGCAACAGCTCCTGCCACCCGCGGCTGCCCCAACGGAAGATCAGCCCGGACACACAGGCCTGGCGCGTGCCGCGAGCTCTCGCTAGTGCTGCTACTGTTAGGAACCAAGGCGCAAAGCTCCCACAGCCGTGGGGTTGCAGCTCGAGTCCGCATTTTAACAAAAGCCCGAGGCCTCTGATTCACGTGGGAAAACTCTGACACTTTCCGACTGGCCTTCAAGGCTTCCAGGACGCTGACCGGTTCTGGACCATACCTGCCTCCGCTCCACCTCCCACACTGCCCCAGCCGGCCTCCCCCTCGGCCTCGCCCTCTGCGGCAGGCAGGCCCGGGAGGGTCCACCGTCCCGGGCGCCTGCCCCACACAAGCCACACCCAGACCCCTCTGAAAACTGCGGACCACGCGGATTCGCCTGGGGTCCTGAGACGTCAGGTGGTGGGCAGCTAGGGTGACCGAACAGCCCGACAAACGCCAGCTCTGAGGATAACTGGCACACACGCCCCTTCATCCCAGGGCCGTCAGGCTCCGCTTGGGTGCGGTGCCCAGGCTCACCTGTGCTCCTCTGGTGCACCTCCAAGTGGACATTCGGCGCCTCGGCAACGCAGGGCGGCGCTTGCTTAAGGTGGCCCACGGCCTCATCCATGGCGCCGCCTGGAGCAGTGGGGACCCGGCCGGAGCGTGGCCGCCTCGCCGCCTGGAGCCGCTGCGTCACCCCGCGCCTCCGCAGCTGCCTTGCCGCCGCCTCGCGCCAACCTCGCCTCGCGCCGCCGCCTCGCCTCACGTGGTCGCTGCGACAGCTCGTGCCGCTCCCGCCTGGAGCAGCCCTTGCCTCGCGCCGCCAGACGACACCGACGCCACGGCTCCCTCGCAACGCCCATGAAGCCTCCCACACCGCCCACACCGCCTCCCGCCGCCAACGCCCCCGCCTCGCGCCGCCCCCGCCTCGAGCTGCCCTTGCCTCTCGCTGCCACAGACGCCACCGACGCCGCAGCTCCCTCGCACCGCCCCGCCCTTGCAACTTCCCTGAAGCCTCCGCCGCCGCCAACACCGCCTGGCGCCGCCAACGCCACCGCCGCCGCCTCACGCCGCCCCCACCTCGAGCAGCCGCTGACGCCGCTGACTCCACAGCCTCGCGCCTCAAGTGAAACAGGATGATGTGATCAGGCTGGAGACGAGGTGCAATTTTGATTTAGATTAGAGCATCAGGGATTACAATGGAATTACATTATCTGAACTGGAACTTAAATGATGGGATAGCTGCAGATTTGTGAAAAGTCTGGGAGCTAGTGGCGACGGTATTGGTTGATTTTATGTGTTAACTGAGCTATAGAATGCAAACATCTGGGAAAACATTATATCTGGGTGGTCAGTGAGGGTATTTGTGGAAGAGATTAGCATTTCATTCAGGAGACTGAATAAAGACGTGTGCCCTCACCAATGTGAGTAGACCTCATCCAATCTGTTGAGGGCCTGAATAGAACCAAAAGACAAAGGAAGGGCAAATTCACTCTTTCTCTTGAGCTTGGATATTCATCTTTTCCTGTGTTCAAATATCAGAGCCCCTGGTACAAGGGCCTTTGGACATGGATTGAATTATACCAATTTGTGGAGGGAAGATTATGGGACTTTTAGATCTCTGCAACTGCATGAGTCAATTCCTATAGTAAATCTCCCTCCCTTCCTTATCTTTCTAATCTGTGTGTCTACATCCTATTAGTTCTCTTTTTCTAGAGAACCCTGGCTAATACAGGGATGATTTCTAGTAGAACAGCCTTACCAATCATTTACTACCTCCGTCTGTGTGTGTGTGTGTGTGTGTGTGTGTGTGTGTGTCTAAATTCCAATCTCAGAGAAAGCTTGATGCTACTCAAACATGAATAGGGTTCATACCTTAACACTTATTCCCCTTTGCCTTCCTCTACTTCTTTTCAGAAAAAAAAAAGACAAAAATCAATAACAACAAAAGGAAAACAACTTCTCTTTTAAGATCCAAGTTAGTTAACTACTTGCCTTTTTCTCACCTTACAAAAAGTCACTTTCCCTTCTGTCTTTTCAGAATGTTTTACCACATCATATCGTGTTGTTGGTATTTGTGTGTTCTTTTGTTGTTGTTGTTTAATTTTATCACTAAATGGTAATACATTTGTTTTTCTGTTTTTTAGTTTTGTGGGTTTTTGTTTTGTTTTGAGGGGGGGGTGCTTGTGCCCACCTCAGTTTTTGGCACATAATAAACTAACAACAAACGAACAAAAGTGTTTCTTTAATGTAGTTTTGAATCCAAAACCCATTTTCTTTTAACGTTACGAGATTGCTGTTTGACAGTAAACATTTGACCATATGTTGTTTTTGGGTCTTTATCAGCCCACCAGAGTGACATGATGGGGAAAAAACCCTGATAATTCACCTGGGACAATTTTAGAACTTGAAAGAAAGTTTAATGGATTGACTATATTTTTTAGTCAGTGATGAAAAACAACCCCCGAATGAGAGGATTGATATTTGTTGTAGGAGATTTGCAGCTTTTCTAACACATTCTACCAACTAATCCCCTCCTGTTAAGTGGAAATGTGTTTTCAGTGTCCTGTTATCTGAAGAACTACTCCTAGTGATTCTTTGGTAATTATAGGTTAGCTTGTCTATTAAGAACTGTGAACTAAAAATAACAAGTTGTGATAAAGCCTTAAGTGTGCATTCTCATACAAGAAAAAAAACAGGGGAGGAAACATACTTTCTTCCCTTTGTTTTCATAAAACTCTTGCATCCTAGTTTTTCTCCTGTCTCTCTTCATCTGATTTTTAATTTTTAAAATGTATTTTGTTTAACTGCTTTGGGTTCTCTTCTTATTTAACTATGCTTCTCACCTCAAGTTCAAAGTTTATTTGATTATTTTCTCTCTAAATTATTGCTACTGAATACTGTATTGTTATTTTCGTTTACAAATCAGAGGAGTGATGACAGGAACAACTGAGTTGTTTCTAAAGAAACAGCTCAGAGTTTCTAAAGAAATCCCCATAATTGTCAATTGATAATACTTGTATTTTTGTGAATCTACTGTCTGCACAATAATGTTTTGAAAATATCTGTCTGGATTTTAATTTTTTTTAATGTTTATTTTTTTGAGAGGGAGAGGGACAGAGTGTGAGTGGGGGAGGGGCAGTGAAAGAGGGAGACACAGAATCCAAAGCAGGCTCCAGGCTCTGATCTGTCAGTACAAAGCCTGATGTGGGGTTGAACCCAGGAACCGCGAGATTATGACCTGAGCTGAAGTCAGACACTTAACGGACTGAGCCGCCCAGACATCCCTGGATTTTAATGTTTTATGTCATCCACCTCATTGACAAACTAAGGTTAGTTTCCTGACTGCTCTGTAATGATGTAGTGCTGATACTTCATCCTTGTGATCACTTTTTATTTCCTTTAATTTCACCCTTTTATAAAAGTGCTGTTTATCAATCCTAAAATTTCGAATTCTACTTTTTGAAACATTTTCTCAGCCTTCATCAGTATCTACATTCTTCCCATTGTACCATTAGGGGAGTTGACCACATACAGTTATTATCATATCTCATTGTATGTTGTTAGAGATTTTAAAATATTTGTAAATAATAATGGACATTTCTCAAAAGAAGTAACCATTCTAACTTGAAATTCTTATTACCTAATGCATTGTATATAACAGGTTATACAATAAAGCTTTGTGCCAAATTGATTTTCAGGAGAAAATAGTTTCATGAAATAATGTGGTAGACCAAAATACAAATGGAGAAGATGACTTTTCACATGTTCTGATAAAATATAAATGTTCTCATATTAAACTCCTTTAGTCTTACACTTTGGCATTATAGAGGCCCTGAGTTCCAATAGTCCCACTAAAGCCTGCTTGAAGAAGATAGGTTGTACACAAAGGTAAAGTTTAAATGAATTAATCTTGGATTAAGAATTGTATTCAAAACATGAATTCAGCGCAAACCCCGAAGACTGAAGAGCTACTCTTTGAGAGGTTGTTAATACACAATGAAGATGGTAGCATCATTCTTGTTGAGTTGATGACCTTCTTAATTACGTGTTGACACATGTATTCAACTGAAGTTAATAATTTATTGAATTACTGATCAGCCTAGAAATTCTTATTTCAGCTAACAGACTTATGTCGAATGCCACAATTGAAAAGACTGAGAAGCAAAAATGTATGGTGTCCATTACCTCTGTCAGTCAATGGGTTTTCTTATGACTCAACATAATCATTGAGTGTATCTTAACTGCAAGGCTCTGGTGAACACGTATCATATGGTATTTAAATAACAACAAAATACTTGTGACTTTGAGGTGGAGGAAACGCTTAATGTAGTTCATAGAAAGTAACTCAATATCGAGGGTTTTTGACTCTTAGTGGGATCTGCATTTTCTGGTGAAAAGGTTCTTTCAGTTAAGAGGTGTGACTTAGATAATGTCATAAAACTGAAGCAACTGAAGCAAAAGTTAGAGAACGTGTTGCCATGTAATCAGAGAACTGAGAAGATGGGGGCTTGAGGTGGAGAGATAGTACCTTAGCACATTCACAGCAATCTAATTAAGAAGAAAAACGTCCTAGGTGATGATAACTGAGACAGAAATGTGTTTGAAAGCGTTAGAAAAATGTAAAAACCAATACTACTCTCCCTAAAAGTCAATTTTTGACAAATACATGCAAACAGGCATTTATGCAATTAATAATTAAGACCAAATACATAAAAGTGACATCTCAACACACACTGGCATAAATTATGATTGTAATACCCAGAGCAATATAGCATATAGCACAAAGCAGGTGATATAGAGAGAAAATTTGGCCTGATAGCCTGAAAATAATCGTTAGAAAGACCAGTTTGAAGATTTCCAATACTTAAGGTACTGAGAAATCATATCAGAAACCCACTTTGGGGCTCCTGGGTGGCTCAGGTGACTGATCGTCAGACTCTTGATTTGGCTCAGTTTATGATCCCAGGTTGGTGGGACTGAGCCCCGCATCAGGCTCCATGATGAATGTGGAGGCTGCCTGAGATTCTTTCTCTCTCCAACTGCCCGTCTCCCCAACTTGTGTTCTGTCTCTCTCAAAGAAAAAAGAAAAAAAAACCAGAAATCTTTTTATCATGACAATAAATATAATTATGCTTTAAGTAAATAACCCCATAAATGAAATAAAATATTATGGAGTTCTGTTATTGCTAAACGATGAGCAATTATCTAATCCATTAGCAGTTCTGATAAAATTCATTCATAAAAAATCCATCTAATAATTGAATAAGAAAGATATTTGTACAGTGTGAACCATCCTTGTCTCTGTTAGTATTAAAGTTAAATTGAGAAGGTCAGGTTGGAATCATCCCTAATGGTATACGAGGGTGGCTCAGTCTTTTAAGCGTCTAACTCTTGATTTTGGCTCAGGTCATGATCTCACGGTTCGAAGGATCAAGCCCCAAGTCAGACTCCATGCTGCTCTCAGCGTGTGCTGCTATCAGCACAGAGCCTGCTTGGGTCTCTCTATTCCCTCTCTCTCTGGCCCTCCCCCACTCAAGCTCTTTGTCTCTCTCTTTCTCTCAATAAATAAATAAACTTAAAAGAAAAGGAAGTATCCCTAACAGTTTTGCTTCAGCAAGGTTTGTTTCTGTCCCTGCTCATTATATTTAAACTTAAACCTATGGAGAATATATGCTGGTGTGAAAATATTTAAAGCAGGAGGCCACTAGACAGGGGTGGCTCTAATGCTTCATTAAGCAAACCAAACACTAAGCCTGAGTCCGTGCATTTGAATTCAAGAAAATGAACCCTGAGGACAGCCAGTCACAAACAGCCACCTAGGCTTTCCCAAATCAGACAACTGCTTAAGCTATAACCAGTCAAATAATTGCTTTGCTTCTTTTTCTCCTCTATAAAAACCTTGCCCCTAGCTTCTGTGGGTGGAATGCTTCCAACTATTCTTGGTTTGCCCTGCAATTCCATTAGAAGTGTGATCAAATAAGCTCTTGAAAAATTTATCTATCTCAGTCTTCCTTTTTTTTTTTTTAAGTTTAATTATTTTGGGAGAGCGAGAGAGGGAGAGAGGGAGAGAAGGAGAGCTAATCCTTAGCAGGGCTGCATTGTCAGAGCTGAGCTGATGCAGGACTCAAACCTATGAACCTGCGAGATCATGATCGGAGTCTAAACCAAGGGTCTGACACTTAACCAACTCAGCCACCCAGGTGCTTCTCAGTTTTCCTTTTCATATGGGAGAACATGGCTAATTATAAGATAAAATATTCTTTGTAGAAATTAAATCCTATCAGAGAGATTAAAAACAAGCCTTCCTTAATATATGCTAAGTAATTTAAACCTGTATATTATTACATTGACAGTTTGTACAGTTTTAATTTCTACAGAATATATGAAGTGAGAGTGATCATTGCTGTGTGTCCGTTAAGACTATTTTGGTTGCAAGGTACATAAAATTTAACTCAAATTGCTTTAAACAAAAGTCAGAATCATTATCCCTGGAAACTGAGACTTCCAGCAATATATATAAACTCATTAGCTGCTTAATTCAGAGGATCAAACAATGTCCCTCAATCCATTTGTTCTCTCCAGACCCTGGTTCTCTTTCATATAAGCTCCATTGTCAGGTAGACTTCTTGTGTTTGCAAGTTGGGTACCACTAGGCCAACGACTGCAAAGAAAGCAGATGAATTCTCTGTGGGAAATCTTAGTAAAACCTGCTTTAGTTGGTTCTCATGAGGTCAGTGTGTATCCTTGAGCCAATCACTGAGGTAGACAAATGTGAGGCTTTTGTTGGCCAGGTTTGAGTCATATGCCAGGCCTGTACCTATGAATGGAATCAGTTTCATAGGAACCACATGAATTGAGAGTAGGAGATGAATATTTCCGCAAAAGGGAGTCAATAGCCAAAAAACATGTATTAACCACTAAATGATAGATCTAGAATCACCTGGGTACTTTTATACAGGAGCCTCGGATAGTTTTGCCTTTAAGAATGGATGGCCATGACTCTTTAATAAATAAGAGAATGGAGGGACACGTGGATGGCTCAGTTGACTGAACATCCAACTCTTGATACTGGCTCAGGTGATGATCCCAGGGTCGTGGAATGGAACCCCACATCAGGCTCCCTGCTGAGTGTGAAGCCTGCTTAAGATTCTCTCTCTCTGTCTCTCTCCATCCGCCCCTTCTTTCTGCTTGTGCATGCATTCTTTCCCTCAAATAAGAAAAAAACAATGTGTCTACAAAAAAAAAAAACAATAAATACGAAAATGGAGACTGAAGAAGCATTCAGAATCTTGAATGTTATGGCCACAAATAGAATTGACTGTCAGCGAAGAGAGCACTTTTATTTTTTATTTGTTTTTCAGTTTTTAATTTTTTGTAAATTTAGAAAGAGCATGAGTAGAGGAGAGGGGCAGAGGGAGAGAGAGAGAGAATCCCAAGCAGTCTTCATGTCCAGCCGGGAGTTGACCCAGACTTGAACCCAAGAGTTTGACATTTAACCAGCTGAGCTACCATGTGCCCCGAAGATACTGCTTTTAAAAAAGAAAAAGATCATAAATTCAGGCAAACTAATAAAACTTAGTTACTCTTACTAAATCATAATTAATCACACTAAAAAATTTACAAACCTATTTATTCCAGAATCAACTGTTTCTGAACACTGGATTACTAGAGAAATATGGATGATTTTTAATTACATTTTATATGTAGTTTCAGGTTTTTTTTTTTTTTATTGTTTAGGAAGAGGTAAAACTTCGACACCAGATTATCATTGTACCCTAAAGATCTCTCGTGGATTTTCTTTGGTTTCTTGAACTTCAGATTTACAAAAAATTATCAAAATCCAGGGAACCAAAAGTGAATAGACAGAAAGTTTACCAGTTTGAAAGTATAAGCTTTACTGGAGATGTTGTATCCTTCATTTTCTATAGAGCCTACTGTAAATCTTTGGTTGGTGCTTCATCATTTAATCACTGTGATCAGTTTATGTGTATTTGATTAGGTAAAGTTGAAACTATTGCTTGTGGTGTGATTTAGTAAGGAAACATGGTCTGGGGTCAAGGAGGAGAGAACAGGGAAGGGGAGTGAAGGGAGAAGAAGAGAGAGAGGAAGAATTGTCTGGAACATAAAGTGAAATATCCTCATATGCCAGATATGAGAGACTCAAATATCTTTTGATCTGTGGAAAGCGTGAAGTGTATTTCTATTAGAATGGAAATGCCTTGCAGTGTGAGCTTTCTGCATTATAAAGAAGACAATTGGTTTTCTGTTCATGCTCCAGCCTTATCTTTTATCATCAAAGGTGCTGCTATTTTGGTATGAGGTCCTGAATGTGATGACCACATATGACCTTCCCAGATCCTGAGTAGAATCCAGTGGGTGGTTATGTACACTCACACCTGTGTTCTCTCAGACACAATTACTTATACTCAGGATCACTTTACATCAGCTGCGTTACGTTGTATCATTAAGTGATACCATGATCACAGCTTTTGACACTGATTTTCCTAAGTATGGCATCAGTTTTCTTACAAACGTATTACCTTCTTCTTTTCTCCCATTAAGCTCCATTTTATTTTGACTGTGAGGTTAATTTTCATTAAGGCTGAGTGAAATACTGAAGGGAAAATAGAGACTGACAACTTCAACAAGAGAGGGAAAAGAAAAGTGGCAGAAGATTTCACAACAAATGTAAAGGAAGATAAGGCAACGTTGGCTGTGTGGTTAAAATTAGAAGGAAGGGAAATAAATGCTTGGAGACTCAACTGTGAGAAAGTACTGGAGTTTTACTGTTGTTAAAAGGAGGTTGAATGGGCCTCTATTTGCTTTTCCTTGGAGTCTTTTTTTCTTTAGCCTATTAGGCAACTGTGAATATGTCATTAGAATTGTCAGTTAATTTTAAAAAATTATTTAACTGTTTGCTGGAAAAGACTGACTTGTAAATAATGAGATGAATGAAACCAAAGATTTTTGTATCATATGATCCACGTTAAATTCAGGAATATATTATTTGAACTTTAAGGAAAGTTTAAGTGGGTGATCTCTAGAGAACTGCAGGTATGTGTGTGTGTGTGTATATATATATATATATGGATATGGATATGTGTCTGTAGTGTTTGTGTTTTAGTTTTCTTTTTAATTAAAGTAATTTTGTGTTGATGTGATTTAAGATTGGGCTTGCTGAGAGTAGTTACTACCCCATAAGAACTACCTCTTGAAGATCTATTTATTTAGTGGTGAGGACAGGACTTTAAAGCTGAGAAAATTAGAAAATGTCACACACTGCAGATACTCTCAAGAACTGGTAAGCGAGGTTTAGGGAAGATAGTGGCTTAGGAGGACGCTGGGCTCACCGCGCATCCTGCTGATCACTTAGATTCCACCTACACCTGCCTAACTAACCCAGAAAACCACCAGAAACTAGCAGAACGGAGTCTCTGGAGCCAAGCGCAGACGAGAGGCCCAAGGAAGAGGGTAGGAAGGGCGGAGAGGCGGTGCGCGCTCCACGGACTGGAGGGAGGGAGCCGGGGCGGAGGGGCGGCCCGCCGGCCAAGCAGAGACCCGGAGTCTGGCTCGCAAAAGCGGAGGAGCCGGACGAAGTGTGTTCCGACAGCAAGCGGGACTTTCTTAGCATCTGGGAGGTCATAAGTTAACAGCTCTGCTCAGAAAGCGGGAAGCCTGGAGGACAAAGGGAGGGAGAGTTGCTGAGCCCCGGGACGACAGAGCTCAGTTTGGCAGGGAACAAAGGTGCTCGCCAGCGCCATCTCCCTCGCCCATCCCCCAGCCAAAATCCCAAAGGGAACCAGTCCCTGCCAGGGAACTTGCTTGCTCCACGCAAACACCCAACGTGGTGCTTCTGCGGAGCCACCCCTGCAGCAGCGGGTCTGACTCCCTCCCGCTGCCACAGGGCCCCTCCTGAAGTGGATCACCTAAGGAGAAGCGAGCTAAGCCTGTCCCTCCTGCCCCCGTGCACCTTGCCTACCCACCTCAGCTAATACGCCAGATCTCCAGCTCCACAAGCCTGGCAGTGTGCAAGTAGCCCAGATGGGCCACACCACCCCACAGTGAATCCTGCCCCTAGGAGAGGGGAAGAGAAGGCACTCACCAGTCTGACTGTGGCCCCAGTGGTGGGCTGGGGGCAGACATCAGGTCTGACTGCGACTCTGCCCACCAGCTCCAGTTATACACCACAGCACAGGGGAAGTGCCCTGCAGGTCCGCACCACTCCAGGGACTATCCAAAATGACCAAACGGAAGAATTCCCCTCAGAAGAATCTCCAGGAAATAACAACAGCTAATGAACTGATCAAAAAGGATTTAAATAATATAACAGAAAGTGAATTTAGAATAATAGTCATAAAATTAATCGCTGGGCTTGAAAACAGTATAGAGGACAGCAGAGAATCTCTTGCTACAGAGATCAAGGGACTAAGGAACAGTCAGGAGGACCTGAAAAACGCTTTAAACTAAATGCAAAACAAAATGGAAACAACGACGGCTTGGATTGAAGAGGCAGAGGAGAGAATAGGTGAACTAGAAGATAAAGTTATGGAAAAAGAGGAAGGTGAGAAAAAGAGAGATTAAAAAAATCCAGGAGTATGAGGGGAAAATTAGAGAACTAAGTGACACACTAAAAAGAAATAATATACGCATAATTGGTATCCCAGAGGAGGAAGAGAGAGGGAAAGGTGCTGAAGGGGTACTTGAAGAAATAATAGCTGAGAACTTTCCTGAACTGGGGAAGGAAAAAGGCATTGAAATCCAAGAGGCACAGAGAACTCCCTTCAGACGTAACTTGAATCGATCTTCTGCACGACATATCATAGTCAAACTGGCAAAATACAAGGATAAAGAGAAAATTCTGAAAGCAGCAAGGGATAAACGTGCCCTAACTTATAAAGGGAGACCTATAAGACTCATGACTGATCTCTCTTTTGAAACTTGGCAGGCCAGAAAGGATTGGCACGAGATCTTCAATGTATTGAACAGAAAAAATATGCAGCCGAGAATCCTTTATCCAGCAAGTCTATCATTTAGAATAGAAGGAGAGATAAAGATCTTCCCAAACAAAAACTGAAGGAATTTGTCACCACTAAACCAGCCCTACAAGAGATCCTAAGGGGGATCCTGTGCGACAAAGTACCAGAGACATCACTACAAGCATAAAACATACAGACATCGCAATGACTCTAAACCCGTATCTTTCTATAAGAACACTGAATGTAAATGGATTAAATGCACCAACCAAAAGACATAGGATATCAGAATGGATAAAAAAACAAGACCCATCTATTTGCTGTCTACAAGAGACTCATTTGAGATCTGAGGACACCTTTAGATTGAGAGTGAGGGGATGGAGAACTATTTATCATGCTACTGGAAGCCAAAAGAAAGCTGGAGTAGCCATACTTATATCAGACAAACTAGACTTTAACGGCTGTAACAAGAGATGAAGAAGGGCATTATATAATAATTACAGGGTCTATCCATCAGGAAGAGGTAACAATTATAAATGTCTATGCGCCGAATACCGGAGCCCCCAAATATATAAAACAATTACTCACAAACATAAGCAACCTTATTGATAAGAATGTGATAATTGCAGGGGACTTTAACACTCCACTTACAGAAATGGATAGATCATCTAGACACACGGTCAATAAAGAAACAAGGGCCCTGAATGACACATTGGATCAGATGGACTTGACAGATATATGTAGAACTCTGCATCCCAAAGCAACAGAATATACTTTCTTCTCGAGTGCACATGGAACATTCTCCAAGATAGATCATATACTGGGTCACAAAACAGCCCTTCATAAGTATACAAGAATTGATATTATACCATGCATACTTTCAGACCACAATACTATGAAGCTTGAAATCAACCACAGGAAAAAGTCTGGAAAACCTCCAAAAGCATGGAGGTTAAAGAACACCCTACTAACGAATGAGTGGGTCAACCAGGCAATTAGAGAAGAAATTAAAAAATATATGGAAACAAACGAAAATGAAAATACAACAATCCAAACGCTTTGGGACGCAGCGAAGGCAGTCCTGAGAGGAAAATACATTGCAATCCAGGCCTATCTCAAGAAACAAGAAAAATCCCAAATACAAAATCTAACAGCACACCTAAAGGAGATAGAAGCAGAACAGCAAAGGCAGCCTAAACCCAGCAGAAGAAGAGAAATAATAAAGATCAGAACAGAAATAAACAATATAGAATCTAAAAAAACTGTGGAGCAGATCAACGAAACCAAGAGTTGGTTTTTTGAAAAAATAAACAAAATTGACAAACCTCTAGCCAGGCTTCTCAAAAAGAAAAGGGAGATGACCCAAATAGATAAAATCATGAATGAAAATGGAATTATTACAACCAATCCCTCAGAGATACAAACAATTATCAGGGAATACTATGAAAAATTATATGCCAACAAATTGGACAACCTGGAAGAAATGGACAAATTCCTAAACACCCACACTCTTCCAAAACTCAATCAGGAGGAAATAGAAAGCTTGAACATACCCATAACCAGCGAAGAAATTGAATCGGTTATCAAAAATCTCCCAACAAATAAGAGTCAAGGACCAGATGGCTTCCCAGGGGAGTTCTACCAGACGTTTAAAGCAGAGATAACACCTATCCTTCTCAAGCTATTCCAAGAAATAGAAAGGGAAGGAAAACTTCCAGACTCATTCTATGAAGCCAGTATTACTTTGATTCCCAAACCAGACAGAGACCCAGTAAAAAAAGAGAACTACAGGCCAATATCCTTGATGAATATGGATGCAAAAATTCTCAATAAGATACTAGCAAATCGAATTCAACAGCATATAAAAAGAATTATTCACCATGATCAAGTGGGATTCATTCCTGGGATGCAGGGCTGGTTCAACATTCGCAAATCAATCAACGTGATACATCACATTAATAAAAGAAAAGATAAGAACCATATGGTCCTGTCAACCGATGCAGAAAAGGCCTTTGACAAAATCCAGCACCGTTTCTTAATAAAAACCCTTGAGAAAGTCGGGATAGAAGGAACATACTTAAAGATCCTAAAAGCCATTTATGAAAAGCCCACAGCTAACATCATCCTCAACGGGGAAAAACTGAGAGCTTTTTCCCTGAGATCAGGAACACGACAGGGATGCCCACTCTCACCGCTGTTGTTTAACATAGTGTTGGAAGTTCTAGCATCAGCAATCAGACAACAAAAGGAAATCAAAGGCATCAAAATTGGCAAAGATGAAGTCAAGCTTTCGCTTTTTGCAGATGACATGATATTATACACGGAAAATCCGATAGACTCCACCAAAAGTCTGCTAGAACTGATACATGTTTTCAGCAAAGTTGCAGGATACAAAATCAATGTACAGAAATCAGTTGCATTCTTATACATTAACAATGAAGCATCAGAAAGACAAATAAAGAAACTGATCCCATTCACAATTGCACCAAGAAGCATAAAATACCTAGGAATAAATCTAACCAAAGATGTAAAAGATCTGTATGCTGAAAACTATAGAAAGCTTATGAAGGTAATTGAAGAAGATATAAAGAAATGGAAAGACATTCCCTGCTCATGGATTGGAAGAATAAATATTGTCAAAATGTCAATACTACCCAAAGCTATCTACACATTCAATGCAATCCCAATCAAAATTGCACCAGCGTTCTTCTCGAAGCTAGAACAAGCAATTCTAAAATTCATATGGAAACACAAAAGGCCCCGAATAGCCAAAGTAATTTTGAAGAAGAAGACCAAAGCAGGAGGCATCACAATCCCAGACTTTAGCCTCTACTACAAAGCTGTCATCATCAAGACAGCATGGTATTGGCACAAAAACAGACACATAGACCAATGGAATAGAATAGAAACCCCAGAACTAGACCCAAAAACATATGGCCAACTCATCTTTGACAAAGCAGGAAAGAACATCCAACGGAAAAAAGACAGTCTCTTTAACAAATGGTGCTGGGAGACCTGGACAGCAACATGCAGAAGGTTGAAACTAGACCACTTTCTCACACCATTCACAAAAATAAACTCAAAATGGATAAAGGGCCTGAATGTGACACAGGAAACCATCAAAACCCTAGAGGAGAAACCAGGAAAAGACCTCTCTGACCTCAGCTGTAGCAATCTCTTACTCGACACATCCCCAAAGGCAAGGGAATTAAAAGCAAAAGTGAATTACTGGGACCTTATGAAGATAAAAAGCTTCTGCACAGCAAAGGAAATAACCAACAAAACTAAAAGGCAACCAACGGAATGGGAAAAGATATTTGCAAATGACATATGGGACAAAGGGCTAGTATCCAAAATCTATAAAGAGCTCACCAAACTCCACACCCGAAAAACAAATAACCCAGTGAAGAAATGGGCAGAAAACATGAATAGACACTTCTCTAAAGAAGACATCCGGATGGCCAACAGGCACATGAAAAGATGTTCAACGTCTCTCCTCATCAGGGAAATACAAATCAAAACCACACTCAGATATCACCTCACGCCAGTCAGAGTGACCAAAATGAACAAATCAGGAGACTATAGATGCTGGAGAGGATGTGGAGAAACGGGAACCCTCTTGCACTGTTGGTGGGAATGCAAACTGGTGCAGCCGCTCTGGAAAGCAGTGTGGAGGTTCCTCAGAAAATTAAAAATAGACCTACCCTATGACCCAGCAATAGCACTGCTAGGAATTTACCCAAGAGATACAGGAGTACTGATGCATAGGGGCACTTGTACCCCAATGTTTATAGCAGCACTCTCAACAATAGCCAAATTATGGAAAGAGCCTAAACGTCCATCAACTGATGAATGGATAAAGAAATTGTGGTTTATATACACAATGGAATACTACGTGGCAATGAGAAAGAATGAAATATGGCCTTTTGTAGCAACGTGGATGGAACTGGAGAGTGTGATGCTAAGTGAAATAAGCCGTACAGAGAAAGACAGATACCATATGGTTTCACTCTTATGTGGATCCTGAGAAACTTAACAGAAACCCATGGGGGAGGGGAAGGAAAAAAAAAAGAGGTTAGAGTGGGAGAGAGCCAAAGCATAAGAGACTCTTAAAAACTGAGAACAAACTGAGGGTTGATGGGGAGTGGGAGGGAGGGGAGGGTGGGTGATGGGTATTGAGGAGGGCACCTTTTGGGATGAGCACTGGGTGTTGTATGGAAACCAATTTGACAATAAATTTCATATATTGAAACAAAAAAAAGCACAGCTCCTATCCATGGGCTCAAGATGTGCTCTGAGAAGGACAGTGGGCACAGGACATTCACATCGGCAGTGTCACACTCAGGGACATGGCATCATGAGTGGAGCCAGCCAGACATTTGAATTACAATTTTTCTCTCTACTTCTGCATTTCGTTTAAACAGAGACCATAAAATTGATTTCCTATAAAAGAGACATCAACTGGGAGCATGGGACCAAACACTGTTACCATAAATTAGAATTCTAGGATGCCACCATTTCCTAAAGCCATCTTATTTTATACATAAAAGTACTTTTTATATCTTATCTACCTTAATTACCTTGACTTATTTAAGTAAAAAACCTGCATGCCCTTTCAAAAGCTTTTATATCACCGTACTAATGGGAAAAACTGGGTATACCCTAGATCCATCAGGATGACATTACTTGTATTATGACAATATCCACATATAGTGTAAGAAGAAAATATCCAGAACATTTAGGACAGGAAAGCAGATTTCTACATGAAGCAACATATTCAAGAATTACCATGTCAGGGGCACCTGGGTGGCTCAGTCGGTTAGTGTCTGATTCTTGGTTTTGGCTTAGGTCATGATTTCAGAGTCGTTGAGATCAAGTCCAGGTTGGGCTCTGTGATGACAGCATGGAGGCTGCTTAGAATTCTCTGTCTCCCTCCTCCCCCACTCACACACTCTCTCAAAATAAATACATGTTTTTTTAAACAAATAATCCAGTGAAGAAATGGGCAGAAGACATGAATAGACACTTTTCCAAAGACATCCAGACAGCCAACAGACACATGAAAAGATGCTCAATGTCGCTCTTCATCAGGGAAATACAAATTAAAACCACACTCAGATACCACCTCATGCCAGTTAGAGTGGCTAAAATGAACAAATCAGGAGACTACAGATGCTGGAGAGGATGTGGAGAAACAGGAACCCTCTTGCACTGTTGGTGGGAATGCAAAGTGGTGCAGCTGCTCTGGAAAACAGTATGGAAGTTCCTCAAAAAATTAAAAATAGAACTACCCTATGACACAGCAATAGCACTGTTAGGAATTTACCCAATGGATACAGGAGTGCTGATGCATAGGGGCACTTGTACCCCAATGTTTATAGCAGCACTTTCAAACAAAGGCCAAGTTATGGGGAGAGCCCAAATGTCCATCAACTGATGAATGGATAAAGGAGATGTGGTTTATGTTTACAACGGAATAGTACTTGGCAACAACAAAGAATGAAATCTGGCCATTTGCAGCAATGTGGATGGAACTGGAGGGTATTATGTTAAATGGAATATGTCAGACAAAGAAGGACAGATAGCATATGTTTTCACTCGTATGTGGATCCTGAGAAACTTAACAGAAGACCATGGGGGAGGGGAAGGGGAAGGGGAAAAAAAAAGTTACAGAGAGGGAGGGAGGCAAACCATAGGAGACTCTTAAATACAGAGAACAAGCAAATGGGTGGGGGGCAGGGAGGGGAAAGTGAGTGATGGGCAATGAGGAGGGCACGTGTTGGGGTGAGCACTGGATGTTTTATGGAAGCCAGTTTGACAAATTATATTTAAATAAATAAATAGGTTAAAAAAAAAAAGAACTGGTAAGCAAATGAATAGGTCTTTTACCTGGGACCTTAGAATCTCAAATCAAATTTGCCCAATTTTGGTGCATATTGAAAAATATTTTGTATGTTCTGTGCTTCTGGTATTTATATATTAATGTATTTGAAACAAACAAAACTTACATGTTTAAGTATTTTGAAACAAAAAAGTGCACTAGGCATAGAAGTTTCAGAGAATGTAAGGATCTACAGTGATGAAACCTTTAATATAATTAGAATTGTCAATTTTCCTTCTTCTCCCTGAAAATAGACTTGATAAAATTGGGAGAATACTTAAAGTTTACATGTCAGTCATATCATCATCATTGTTCAGAGACTTCAGTATATAAACTGTCTCATCATTTGATCTGATTAGATTTGTCCTAATCTGTTTTTTAAAGGGTGATTTTTTTTGTATTTTTATAATTTAAAAAAAATTGGAAAACTTGAAAATTAAATTGTTAAAATAATATTTAAAGCATCCATAATCCTGCTATTCAGAGAAAACATTTTGTATATTTTAATTTACTCTAGTCTTTCTATAAATATCATTGTTTTTAATTGAGTATATCAGGGTTTTTGACTTTTATTTTAAAATTTTATTATAGATAATTTCCTATATTAGAATACTCTCAAGATAAGTTTGATGCATACTTGATATTTCAGTCTTTGAATATGCTGTAATTTATTTAAAATTTCCACATAATTCAAGTATGTTCTTTTTTCCATTTCAGACAAAATTGTAAGTATCTGTATACATTAGTCTTCGCAAATTAGATCATTTATAATATATATACATATATTTATTTATTTTTTTTTCAATATATGAAATTTATTGTCAAATTGGTTTCCATACAACACCCAGTGCTCATCCCAAAAGGTGCCCTCCTCAATACCCATCACCCACCCTCCCCTCCCTCCCACCCCCCATCAACCCTCAGTTTGTTCTCAGTTTTTAAGAGTCTCTTATGCTTTGGCTCTCTCCCACTCTAACCTCTTTTTTTTTTTTTCCTTCCCCTCCCCCATGGGTTTCTGTTAAGTTTCTCAGGATCCACATAAGAGTGAAACCATATGGTATCTGTCTTTCTCTGTACGGCTTATTTCACTTAGCATCACACTCTCCAGTTCCATCCACGTTGCTACAAAAGGCCATATTTCATTCTTTCTCATTGCCACGTAGTATTCCATTGTGTATATAAACCACAATTTCTTTATCCATTCATCAGTTGATGGACGTTTAGGCTCTTTCCATAATTTGGCTATTGTTGAGAGTGCTGCTATAAACATTGGGGTACAAGTGCCCCTATGCATCAGTACTCCTGTATCTCTTGGGTAAATTCCTAGCAGTGCTATTGCTGGGTCATAGGGTAGGTCTATTTTTAATTTTCTGAGGAACCTCCACACTGCTTTCCAGAGCGGCTGCACCAGTTTGCATTCCCACCAACAGTGCAAGAGGGTTCCCGTTTCTCCACATCCTCTCCAGCATCTATAGTCTCCTGATTTGTTCATTTTGGTCACTCTGACTGGCGTGAGGTGATATCTGAGTGTGGTTTTGATTTGTATTTCCCTGATGAGGAGAGACGTTGAACATCTTTTCATGTGCCTGTTGGCCATCCGGATGTCTTCTTTAGAGAAGTGTCTATTCATGTTTTCTGCCCATTTCTTCACTGGGTTATTTGTTTTTCGGGTGTGGAGTTTGGTGAGCTCTTTATAGATTTTGGATACTAGCCCTTTGTCCCATATGTCATTTGCAAATATCTTTTCCCATTCCGTTGGTTGCCTTTTAGTTTTGTTGGTTATTTCCTTTGCTGTGCAGAAGCTTTTTATCTTCATAAGGTCCCAGTAATTCACTTTTGCTTTTAATTCCCTTGCCTTTGGGGATGTGTCGAGTAAGAGATTGCTACAGCTGAGGTCAGAGAGGTCTTTTCCTGGTTTCTCCTCTAGGGTTTTGATGGTTTCCTGTGTCACATTCAGGCCCTTTATCCATTTTGAGTTTGTTTTTGTGAATGGTGTGAGAAAGTGGTCTAGTTTCAACCTTCTGCATGTTGCTGTCCAGGTCTCCCAGCACCATTTGTTAAAGAGACTGTCTTTTTTCCGTTGGATGTTCTTTCCTGCTTTGTCAAAGATGAGTTGGCCATACGTTTGTGGGTCTAGTTCTGGGGTTTCTATTCTATTCCATTGGTCTATGTGTCTGTTTTTGTGCCAATACCATGCTGTCTTGATGATGACAGCTTTGTAGTAGAGGCTAAAGTCTGGGATTGTGATGCCTCCTGCTTTGGTCCTTTTTTTTTTTTTTAATTTTTTTTTCAACGTTTTTTATTTATTTTTGGGACAGAGAGAGACAGAGCATGAACGGGGGAGGGGCAGAGAGAGAGGGAGACACAGAATCGGAAACAGGCTCCAGGCTCCGAGCCATCAGCCCAGAGCCTGACGCGGGGCTCGAACTCATGGACCACGAGATCGTGACCTGGCTGAAGTCGGACGCTTAACCGACTGCGCCACCCAGGCGCCCCTCCTGCTTTGGTCTTCTTCTTCAAAATTACTTTGGCTATTCGGGGCCTTATGTGGTTCCATATGGATTTTAGGATTGCTTGTTCTAGTTTCGAGAAGAACGCTGGTGCAATTTTGATTGGGATTGCACTGAATGTGTAGATAGCTTTGGGTAGTATTGACATTTTGTCAATATTTATTCTTCCAATCCATGAGCAGGGAATGTCTTTCCATTTCTTTATATCTTCTTCAATTACCTTCATAAGCTTTCTATAGTTTTCAGCATACAGATCTTTTACATCTTTGGTTAGATTTATTCCTAGGTATATATACATATATTTAAAAGATGCTACCTGGTAATGACTTTGTAGATACAACACTAAAGACACCATCCATGAAAGAAATAAATGACAAACTGGATAAAAATTGAAATCAAAGCCTTTTGCTCTGTGAAAGATAATGTCAAGAGAATGAGAAGATAAGTAAAACATTGGGAGAAAATAATTAAAAATACATTCTCATAAACGACTGTTTTCTAAAATATGCAAAGAACACTTAAATCTCAACAATAAGAAAACAAAAAACTTAATTAAAATATGGACCAAAGACCTGAATAGACACTTCACCAAAGAAGATAGAAAGATGGCAAGTAAGTATCTAAACGGATGCTTCACATTATATGTCATCAGGGAATTACAAATGAAAACAATGTTCCACTACACACCTATTAGAATGGCCAAAATCCAAAACGCCAAATGCTAGCAAGGATGTGGAACAATGGGAACTCTGATTTATTGCTAGTAAGAATGTAAAATGATGCAGCCACTGTGGAACCCAGTTTGGTGTTTTCTTACAAAACTAATTGTAGTGGGGCACCTGGGTGGCTCAATCAGTTAGGTATCCGAGTTCATCTTAGGTCATAATCTTATAGATCATGGGTTCAAGCCTTAAGTTGGGCTCTGTGCTGACACCTCAGAGCCTGGAGCCTGCTTCAGGTTCTGCTGCCCTTTCCCTGATCACACTCTGTCTCTCTCATAAAATAATAAACATTTAAAATAATTAAAAAAAAAAAGAATCACAGTCTCCAGCAATATACTGCTTGGTATTTTTCCAAAGGAGTTCAATGTTTATGTTAAAGATTTACACCCACACAAAAACCTGTACTTGGATGTTTGTAGCACATTTACTCTAATTCAGCAAAACGTGCAAGCCACCTTATAATATTATCCAGCGCTGAAAAAACAAAAACAAAAACAAAAACAAAAACAAAAACAAAAACCTATCATGCCATGAAAAGACATGGAGGAAACATACATGCATATTACTAAGTGGAAGAGGCCAATCTGAAAAGGCTATGTACCGGGTGATTCCAACTCTATGACATTGTGGAAAAATCAAAATTATGTAGACAATAAAATGATCTGTGGTTGCCAAGGGTTCTGGGCAGGGAAGGATGAATAGGAAGATCATAGAGGATTTTTAGGGCAATGAAAATACTCTTTATGATACTGTACTGATGGATATATGTCATTATATATTTGTTCAGACCCATACAATATGTAACTAAGATAAGCCCTGTAGTTTGTATGAATCTAAAACTTCTGTATAAAAATAAAGGTCAAATTTTAAAAAATGCTGACTAGATTGACAAAAATCATATCATATTTTAATTTGCATTTCATTTCTAGTAAATGAGGAAAGAACTTTATTTATTTATTTATTTATTTATTTAATTTATTTTTTAAGGTTTATTTTTATTTATTTTGAAAAAGAAAGAGCAAGTGGGGGAGGGGCACAGAGAGAGAGAATCCCAAGCAGGCTCCAAGCTGTCAGAGCAGAGGTGGATACGGGGCTTGAACCCATTAACCATGAGAACATGACCTGAGGTTGAAGTCAAGAGTCAGATGCTTAACCGACTGAGCTACCCAGGCACCATGAAAAAAAGAACTTTTAAAACAAATGTATTATTCCTTCTGAATTTTGTTTCTTAATTGCATATTTATATAATTTGCCTTATTTTTTATTGCTTTTTAGTATTTTTTTTTTCAGTATCCGTATTCAATTCTGTGATCTACTAGGACTTTGAGGCTTGATGAAGACTATAAGCATTCTTTAAATAAAAAATGATTAACTGGCATTCATACCCAATTTGTGAGCTAGTAGCCACTTTACTCTTTTTCTTAAAGACAGCATTTATAAAACATGACCCTGTCCAAGCTGTATCCCATGGTTGTAGTGTTATTGGTAGGGACAAGTCATTATTAGTTATTGAGGAGGTAATGTAAGGTAAGCTTCTGTTTCTATACATGTGGACAGTACTGCCTGGGGAATGATTGCACATTTGTGACCAGAGGAGTAAATATGTGAGAGCCTTGGTTTTTTAAATGTTGTCTGCCTATGCATAACTGTTTTACTGTCTAAAGAATGCTAGAGATAGAAGATGCAGAGGTTCTATTCAACTTCATACCTCCTCGGATATTTTGAATGTTATGACTACAGAATAACACATGACATTGTGAGCAGTAGAAAGACTACAATTATTGGCTTACACTCTAAAACACTTTAAAACTTGGTTCTTGTCAATCCATACTTTTAAACAGCTGTTTTAAAATCTTGCTATTTGTTGGTATACCTTTAAACAGCTGTTTGAAAATCTTGGTTATTTTGGGGGCACCTGGGTGGCTCAGTAGGTTAAGCATCTAACTCTTGATTTGGGCTCATGTCATGATCTCACAGTCATGCTACTGAGCCCCATGCTATGCTCAGCTCTGACAGCCTGGAGCCTGCTTAGGATTCTCTCTATCCCTCCCTCTTCCCCTCTCTCAAAAGAAATACACATTAAAAAAGAAAAAAAAAATCTTGGTTATTTTCAAAGAGAAAGAATGAGCCCAACTCATGAGAAATGGTGCAGCAGATAGTAGGGTGTCCTGTAACATTTTCCAAATCTGCTTTCTTTTGTAGGATACAACATTTACTGAGAATGCTAATTTCAAACTTTGTGCTAGGGCAGTATTGTCCAATAAAATTGTAATGGGAAACGGAAATGTGAATCTCATATGTAATTTAAAAATTTTTATAGCCAGACTACTATACTATATACACTATAAAATATTTCAATGTTGTATTTTAGCAAATATATAAAACTATTACTATGTCAACATCAAACCATTATAAAAATTAATGAGGTTTTTACCTATTTTTGTACTAGGACCTAAATACCTGCTTTATATTTTAAACTTACAGCACATCTCAGTTCAGAGTAGTGACACATTTCAAGGGCCCAATAACTATACATGACTGGTGACTGGTGGCTGTTAAATGACATGCAGAGAGTTCTAGGTTCTCAAACATGACCTATTCCTAACTTCTGATTATGCCAATAGATATGTGGAAGTTGAGAGACAAGAGTAAGGGATTGGGTTTGAATTCTAAATTCTAACAATATACCAAAATCAAAAGGAGTGGTTGGTTAATAGCTAAGAATGTAAAACCCATCATTGGTTACATATGAAATCAATAAATGATTTTTTTGTGTGTGAATAAGACAGAGTGTAATGGTAGATAAGAACTGACAAGTTTTTCAGCTTTGCAGGTAAATTCTAAGTTTGAAATAAGAGTTATTCCTATTGATAGTGAAAGAAGCAAGCAGAACTCTTAATCACCCATGGTAGATGTGGGGTCAGAATGGTATGTAGATCTAAGGGAAATTAGTTAGAAGTAAGAAGTCTCAAAAATTAGCCAAAAAATATCCTTAGGAGTTTGGATCGCACCTTCATTTAATTTTCTCCAGTTCCCAGGAGAAACTAGAGACGATTGGTCCACCTTTGAGAGCTTATTAAAAACTAATTCAGATGAGTTAAATGAGTCAGTTATAATATTGCCTGAGGATTCCAGAAGAAAAATAAAATTTAAAAAAATGTTGATTTTCCCTATCTTTTAGTTGTAAACACCACTCAAAATCACCTAATCTTTGTAAAAGAAAATTCTACATATCACAGTAAGACTTCCCAGAAAAAACAAGTTTTTTGTTTGTTTGTTTGTTTGTTTGTTTGTTTTCCTGGTATATCTTATGTAAGTATTTGTTTATGGCATTTCTTTGTCATCTTATGTTAGTGGTTCTGATTATTGTCTTCATGTCTATGATCAGCAGCAGGAAAAAGTCAAACCTTAAAATAAGGTCTTCCCAAATGTAGAGTTAAGATGTTAAGAATTAACACACATGTATTTTCTCAAGGAGATAATCTGGTAACTTCTCTCTTTGGAAATATGATTTAATGTTTCACGATACAGACAGAGAGTACAATCTTATTTGTAGCAAGTAATCTGTGAGTATATTTTATTTAGTGTCCTACTAAATTACCTCTAACAGCCAGACGTTCTGGAAGAACAATTAGATCTAATGAGTGATTCTTCAAAATTTTACCAGAGAGAACACTGAATTTCTTTTCAGGGCTAAATAAAGCTTCAGTGTAACCAAGTATTTCCTAGCATCACGAGATTTATGCAGTTACTTTTTAAATTAAGAATCTTATACCTAGAGGGGCACCTGGGTGGCTCAGTTGGTTAAGCATTGGACTTCAGCTCAGGTCATGATCTCGTGGTCAATGAGTTCAAACCCCGTGTAGGTCTGTGTGCTGACAGCTCAGAGCTCGGGGCCTACTTTGGATTCTGTGTCTCCCCCTGTTTGCGCGCTCTCTCTCTTTCTCTCTCTCTCTCTCTCTCTCTCTCTCTCTCTCTCTCAAAAATAACTAAACATCAAAAAAATTTTTAGAAAAGATCTCATACGTAAAGAAGCACAAGAATTATATACCATTCCTTTGACAATGTAGCTTCTTATATCTTTTGAATCTGTTTTAAATTCCATCATAGTAACCACTAATTGTTCAACTCTTTTCCAGAAACTGTAGTAGATGTGTGAGGCTTTTTCTACATACGTGGCTTCTCTGGGCATAAACAAGTCTATTTGACATCTTCTTCAGAAGGTAATGTCTATCTGCAGCATATGAGCATTCTGTAAAAATAAATCTCACTGCAGTTTAATGAAATTGTTATACAATAATGTAAGTTTTCTGAACTATAATATGAAACATTAAAGGGGTTTTCTTTTTCTTCTTCTTTTTATAGTGTACTAGAAATCTTATTTGGCCTGAGAAAATAGGATAACTAATATTTAGTAATCTTTTTAAAGTTAATCTCCTGTTAACATGTAACACCTTTCCTGACCACTAGGGTCTTGGACTCTTCTCTAGTTACTTCCCTCCATAACACTGCCCAACTTCAAGGACAAATTTCTAGATCATTGTCTGCATCTCACTATCTTTTATAATTGTTTGGTTTCCAAAATCTTAAAACTCTTTATCTGAAACCCTCTACCTTTCCAACCTTCAAATTCCTTCGGTGGCACTGCTACTGAGCGTAGCTGCCATCCCCCACCCCACCCCACCCTTACATCTCCACCTGTCTTCTCCATTCCCTATCTCCAGTGACCTAGAAATTGAGCTCCTTTAATGGGTCATTCTGTAGCAGGCTTTGTTTTCCTGTTTATGTGGCCTGGACACAGTCATCGCTCATTTCAATTGTGCTCGCTTAAGACTTTTTATTCGTTTGTTCCTCTTCACCTTTCACCACAGAAAACTTGCCATTGATAACAGGGATTGATCCAAGAATTTTATGTGTCTCCTTGTCATCTCAGATGCTTAGGACTTCTACAGAAACATGACATAGCTATACTGATCAGATCCTTTAGGGTTATGAGTGTAGAATCTTCTGCCTTAACTGCATTCTCTCTCTCCCTCTCTCTCTCTCTCTCTCTCTCTCTCTGTTTTGTTTTGTTTAGGTTTTATTGTTTGTTTGTTTGTTTGTTTGTTTGGCTTTTTGGGTTTTTGGTTTTCCCAAGGCATTTCTTTGGGCAGACCTAGGGACAGGGAAGCTCTGTATCTAAAAGAAGATTTTGGGCCTCTTCATGGTAAAGCATGGCTTCTATTGGCCATGCAAGACCCGGTGGGTCAGTGGGAACTTGATTATAGAGTCATGGAGTTGGTTGGCTGCTGGTAGGCACTTGCTGCCTGCAGTCTCCTCCACCTTTATAATCTGGATCGAGTGGGCCCAGGTGCAATGCCAGGTGTCCATGTCTCAGTAGCACTGGGTAACAGCACCTGCAGTGGTCAGGTCCAGTACTCTTGGTACATATTGTGAGTGCCACTGGGGGGTCATGGCACAGACAGGTGCCAAAGTTCTTGACCCACATGGGGTATTTCTGAAACACCTGTCCCTAGTAGACAATTTCCCTTGAAGATATATTCATCTTCTTCAGCTGAGACACAAAGTACCAGAAGTGGGACTTGTTGACAGCATGATTATGTACAAAGATGTGCACGTGATAGAGGAGCAGAGTATGGCATTTGGGGTAGGCAGGCAGTGCTCTATCACCTTGTACTCTCCCAGTGTGCCTGAGGCCTTTGGGGCGCACTTTCCACTCTCACTGTAGCCCACAAAAGGAAGTGTTGGCTGCATACTTATTAATGTCTGATACCTTTTTCTTTCCTGTTGGCTCCAGGTCCCTTTTTTGTTGTGGCTGCCCCAGTGTTACCAAGCTACTATCCTTTAACTTCAACAGATGTCTTGGATTATTTCCTCAGTGAGGAAACAAGTCAACAGTCATGAAATTTCTTTGCTGCCCCTCTTTACCCTCTATCACAGATTCTTCATATTCAGTGATACTAGGATTTATCTCACTTTCTCCTCCAATTTCAGAGAATGAAATACCTTTTCCTTCTTAGGGTTAGTTTTCCAATGATTTTCTTGCTATCTCTCCTTTCTATGTACTTTAAGAACTTACTTCATCAGATTTCCCCTCTCTTTCTTGGATCTGCAAACACTTCTTTCCCACAGAGCCTTTCTTAAAGCAAACTAACTGTTTACTTCTCCCTGTCATACGTAATTTCTCCTGCAACCCTACATTTTCCTCAAGTTAAATTCCCATCTCTGTCTTATTCACATTCATACTTTAAAAATGATTGATTTCCCCATCTGCTGCTCATCAATTTGCCCAGTGTAATCTGTCTTCTATTTTATCCATTTTTCTCAAATACTCTTTGGAGTATTGACTATTGTACTCTCTATTTGATCAATTAAGTTTTTGTTTTTTTGTCTCACTTCATCATGGTCACAAAGTGACATTGTTGGATCTTCGTGTTTTGTCCGAGATAATTTATATTCAACAAGAGGACATTATACCCTTAACTGTGGGTGCCAGGCCAGCTCTAACAACACCCAGGCCTTGCTGTTAGACTCAGCCCATTTGTGGCTATTAAGGGGCTGATATTCTCCTTCTCAACAACGATGATGGTGATGTCAATAATAAATGATAAATGCATTTGGTGTTTATGTTCATTCTGTTTTAAATTATTAATATATATTAAATCCTCCAGTCCTCTCAATACTACTGGATAGGTACCATGATTTTCTCCGTTTTGAAGATGAGAAAATTAAGACCCCAGAAGGGGAAATAACTTGAGCGCAACAAAGCTGGTAATATTTAGAGCAGATAGGTCAGCTATTTCGTACACACCATTGCATAGCTTCCCAGTTGTATTTGTTTCAGGGCTTGGCCTCTTATTTTGCATTAGCTTTCCTTGTGATTGATTCTCACTGGCACAACTCATTGTGTTTTATCTTCCATTCATGCTGAATCTTTCTTGCCTCCTGCCTCAAGACATCTCTGTTGCCACTGACACCCACTTGGTATCTCTAGATGAGCAATGTAGGAAAGGCAGAAGAGTTAAAAGTTTTTAGAGCAAATTTTTAACGAATGTTGTTGAGAGGTGGTGAATATTCTCCCTTTTGTCTTATCCATGGGCTATCCTGAAATGCAACAGTTAGGATGGTCTCTTAGAAGACATTCCAGCAATCAAACCATCAAGTGTGCTTGACTTAAAATTGAATGTTTGCTCTCCGTATATCTATGTCTCACTCAAATTTCTCCTCACTTCTGCTTCCCTGGAATTGTATTCCCTAAGAAACTGGCAGTATATAAACTTTTATGCCAGGTTTCACTTTTTGGAGAACCCAAGCAATCTAAATCCAAACTGTGAAAACTCCACCTAGATGGTCTACAGTCTCTCTTTCCTTATCCAGTAGAGCATAGAGGTTGACAACACTGGCTTCAGAAGGTAAATATCAATTGGAGTTTGGATGTTGCCACAAATAAGCAATGGGACCTTGAGTGATGTATTTAATCTCTCTTGCCCTTTCTTAAAAATTAGAGATAACTACTTACTTTAAATAGCTCTACCTCCCTAACAAGGGTTATGACACATTTAATAGTTTGCTGTGACTAACATACTCTTTGACATGTAACATGTAAGTATTATTTTTATTATCATTATTAATATCTTTCAAAACTGTCTTTCACCTTTGTCCTGATATATATTAATGTTAACACCATCTAACCTACCACCCAAACAAAACAAATTGTAAGGAAAGCATTGACTCTTCCATCTGCTTCTTCCATCTGTTTCAACCTCACAAACTTTCATCATATAATTGCTTCATAAATTAACGTTTGTTTTACCTCTCAAAAACCCTCTCACATCCATTCTATATTAACCTTGCTATCTTCATTTTGACAGGCATTTCCAGGATCTCACCAAAATTTGCAATAATAGTGTACTATGTTAAATGATTTTCCTTGCCTACTCTCCTTAATGCATCACATTTATTCCTTTACTTTCCTTAGTCTTTTAAAACACAGCCCAATTTCATCACTAATAATACTGCATTGTAATTGGTTACTTATTTCTCTGTGGCTCTCAAGGGTTTATCAACCTTGGTACTATTGACATTTGGGAATATATAATTATTCATCACTGGGGGTGTTGTTCTTTGTATTGTAGGCTGTTTCACAGTATCTCTGGTCTCTATCCACTAGATGACAGTAGTGCCCCCTCCCCAGTTATGACAAAAAAAAAAAATGTCTCCAGACTTTGTCATATGTCCCCTGAGGAGAAAACCATCCTGGTTTCGACCACTGCTGTAGAAAGTGAGTCATTTACAGACAGGGGTTATATTTTATTGACATAAGTCCCTAACACCAAGCACCAAGTTGGAAAAATGATAAATGTTTAATAAATATTTTATTAAATGAATGAACCAGTTCTCTCTTTCAAGTATTTTTCTTCTTCTTTTTTAAATCTCAGGGACCACCTTTTATCTGTGCTTCTGTAGCTTTTAGCATTTTTCTGTACATATGTCTGTTTCCCCAATTACATTGTATGATTTTCTTACATCCTTAACCCCCACAGAATGAATGGAATATAGTGGGTTCTCAATAAATACATATTCAATTATATTTAGTTAGTAAATTAATATCTATGTTCTGTGGATATGTTCATACCACATGATTCTCTCATTGAAGGTCCTATATGATAATAATTGTATGTTCTCACATCATGCACTTTCCCTTTGTGACACTTATACCAGCTATAATTAACTGATCATGTATTTAATTGCTTAGTATCTATCTCTGTAGGGTATTTGAGACAGAAATCGTGGTTACCTCATTTTTCCCCCTCTCCTCTGGCTAACCCAGAACTTTATTCACAGTACATACTCAGGAAATTATAAGTCTTTGTCAAATGAATGAAGGAAATAAATTAATGCTTCTGCTAGATGAAATGGACAATATGTACTTGGAGAATTTGATGCAATATATGTATCATGGTTTATGGATGTATGTGATGAAGCATCTTTGAACCTATATTAGGAAGCTTTAAAAAGTGTCATCTTTGTCAAATTAGTGAAAAAGTAATTTGCCCCTCTAAATCACTTCACAAAAGGGAGAACTTGACGCTGTCATAAGTCAATACAGATGTTTGATATCCCAGACTTGTAATCTCCTCTTGCTCAGCATGTTCATTTTTTTCCGGTCCTAATGAGTAGCTCATGGATCTTAATTGACATATTGACCTTGAAAACTCTAGACAATGATCTCTTGTGCCAGCTTCATTATCTGTGGCTTTATTAGCCAAGGAAATTTGACAATAAAACATGAAACAATCACAATCTACATAAAGACACTATAAATCATACTTCTATCAAGTAAAAATAACCAGTATAGTCCCTAACATTGTATCACACAAATACAATTTCGTCTTATATTCCAAATATAAAATAAGTAGTTTTGTTCTGCTATTGTCTGAAACTACTTATTAACCCATATTTTAAAAATCTCAACAATGAATGTTTGATAAGAATTTCATAGAGCAGAATATTGTTTAAAGACTCTAAATTTAGTGTCTTTTGAGGAATCTTCTTGCATCAGAGGAAACCAGTATGCTATCTTAAAGAACATTAAAACCAAGAGACAAAAAAAGCCTCTTTTCATACATATTGCTGTGTGTTTTCTTTCCTCACCATGGTCTCCTGTTGTTCCCAGTAGGGATACCAATTTTAGGATATGCAGTAGACAGCTGTACTATAGAAGCTAAAGCTTGAAATTGTTCGGGAGAAGCTAAGTTAGGGCTTTTCATTTGGCAAGAAATTGTAAGCAAAAAATCATAGTAAACAGCCTGCAATAAATGGCCTGTAATAGAAGTACAAATTTTTTGAAAAATTATTGACTTAGAATTTTCTGATGGAAATACTATGCCAAAATAAATTTGAAAGTGATCCTAACCGCAAGCAGTCATGTTAGGCACCTGTTGACTCTTCTATATCATGCATAGCTTAATGAAAAAGACCATTGTTTCTCACAAAAGTGTGTAACTGTGTTCCTGATGGGGAGTAAAAATTACAAAAGTATGAAATTGTCATTTCAACTTAAAAACTACTGATATTTAGGTGATGTTTTATTTTAGCTGAGCGCATCTCTATTATACATGTTTTCATTCCTTTTTAATGTCTGGAAAATACACAGGTCTTTCTCCAGGACATAAAATGAGTTATTATGTTGTTATATTAATTGCCTATACAATCATATCCAAATTCCCAAGATAATAATGGTCAGTCCTCTATCTCCCTTTCAAACCTCACTCCCATTTGCCCCTTTGTTCCTGTTCTTGTGACTGTACACAATGTGGAAAGCATCCATAGTGTCTAAACAGGTAGTATTCTGGTTGTATTACTCCCTGTGCTTGGAATGAAGACCCCACTATTTATGGCCGGAATACTCAACCTTGCTTTTCAAATCTCAGTTCAAGCCAACACTGCCTGCTCTCTGAAGCCGTCATTGAGTCTTCCAGGCAGGCTTTGCTGTTTCTTTCTCCATATACCCAACTGCTTCTATCAACTCTATTTTTCCTTCCACTCTCTTCACTCTGGAACAAATTATCAGAGATATTAGTGCTAAAATCAGTGGACTCAGTAGTGTCACTTGCCTGTGCACTGATCAGACCATATTTAGAAAGTATATTTAATTCTTGGCTATTGTAGAGCAACATTGATGAATCAGAACATGGTCAGAGAAGAAAAGACCTTAAAGCCATTATATCGTGAGCTGCTACTTATGAAGTTATAAATTGGGGATAATAATATCTGATACTGTTGTAAAATTGAACTAAAATAACACATCAAAATTCTGTTAACTTGAAAAGTAAATTTTGAGAAACACGTTCCATGCCCATTTGCCAATTTTACACTCCCTGTGTTGGTTGCTCACCATCTTGAGAGAATGTTTCCTCTGTTTACAAATGAACTTGCAATGAAATTACTACTTTTTATTTTTTATTTATGTTTTTATTTTTATCTCCTTGATCGAATGTAAGCTTCTTCATGGCACAAATTAGTGAAATTATTTTCATATCCTTTAATACCAGCACATTAATACTAAACACACTGTACAGTCTTCAAAAGAATATGAAGAAAATCTGAAATGAGTTTCCACCAAAGGAAAACATTGTCGTTTTCTTTAAAATAGCTAATGGGCCATCATGTAGAAGACTGGTAACTTCATCACCTCCAAACGGTAGCACAAGGAAGAGTGTGGGTAGCTAATTGCACATCAGTATTGGGAGAATACTGAAAACTTCTAAAAAAGAAACAAATGATTTGTTATCCCATTATCCAAATAGTCTCTCCTAGTTGAAATATATGAAACCAGTTCATACAAATGATTAGAATATAGAAAGAATTAAAAAGGTATATACTAGAAATAAAAGCCTAACCTTATATTTCTAGAAACCACCCTTTACAGTGTTCTTCAAAAAGGTATTATGCATGTACATATATGCCTATAAGTACATCCGTAAAGTATTTTACACTGAAGGCATTCTCCCTATTCCCATTTATGTGAGTTAGTTGGTGTCTTCCTTTCTCCTTCTCTCTCCTCCCTCTCTTTCTCTTTCTCTTTCTCTGTGTTTGTGTGTGTAACTCCACTTCTTTATTGTCGGTATTATTGAACTTATTAAGAAAAACAGTGCTGTCATGAGCAGTCGTGTACATGGATACTTTGAAATATATCGGGAACTTTCTCTAAAGATTTAATGTTAAAAAGGAAACCAAAGAAATAGACTTTCCTGTGAGGTAACGATGTCTTCATGAGTTAAACTTTTAGAGGCTTTCCTTTTTAAAAATTGTTTAATGTTTATTTATTTTTGAGAGAGAGAGATTGACAGAGTGTCAGCAGGGAGGGGCAGAGAGAGAGACACACACAGAATATGAAGCAGACTCTAGGTTCCGAGCTCTCAACAAAGAGCCCAACCTGGGGCTCAAATTCATGAACCAGGAGGACAGGACTTGAAAGGAATTCGGATGCTCAACCAATGGGCCACCCAGGTGCCCCCAGAGGCTTTTCTTTAAAATATTACTGCTTTGGAAATGAAGCTAAACTAAAATGGTTCCTAACAGCTGTTCATAATTCTAATATAATAACAAAATTTTGGTTGCTATTCACATCAAATAATGCTTCTCAACATTAGCTGTAAATTATAATCATCTGGAGAAATTTAAAAACAATAACAATGCGCAGGTTCCAGTCCTGATGAATTAAATCAAAATCTGTAGGGATGGGACTCAGGCTGTAGGTTCCTAGGTTCTTCTAATGTGCATTTACTGTTGAGAATTTGTGATGTAAAAGTCAAGTCATTAACATCGTTTATCAATAAGTTTGAAAACAAGAATGGCAGCAATAAAGGTACAAGAACTTTACGGAATTTATTTTCTTCTCTACTAGCAAAATGGGGGGAGCATGATAGTAATGTAAAGAACAGAAACACACTGGAGAGAACCTCAGACACTGCCAGTACAGGACTTTGGTAAATGTTAGTCATTTTCTCTGAGCAGATACTCCTTTTTTTCAACTCTTTGAATGCTGGTTCCTTATACAGAGGAAGAAAGGGTCCATATCTGTCTGCACTCTTTCCCATTGTTATTCCTGGGTCCAAGGAAGCTGAGATGGGCATCTGAGCTTCTTTAATCAGTGGTTCTCTACAAGAAGGTTAGGAATCATCTCTCTGTATCAGAACTGATATGTAGCAACGTCCATCAGAAGAGATGAGTAGGCTTCTGTCAAGGTAGATGCGGCAGGGTAGATAGAATGAAACCTGAAGCTAGGTTAAGTAATTGGGTTCTTGTTCAATAAATTGCTTGTTTGTGCTGTGTAATGAAAGATCTTTGGTGCAGTGGATGTCTGAATCCAAATACTCTTCGGATTTTCTGATGGAAAAAGAGATAAGGGTGAAAGGGATTTAATTTAGAACTATTGAAAACCTTTAAAGAGATTAGAAAAAAATGGCAAATGCACTTTCTTTTTTAAAATCAGGATTCTTTGTTACTTGTCAGCGCTGGTTATTTATTTTTTCAATTGACAATAAAACTTATTTGTTGGTTTTGGTTTTGTTGCTTTTAGTTTTTCTCCCATCAATTTGCCATCATTAAGTGACCTTTAAGATTCAGATTGTGAAGAAGATAATGGAGAAATTGTTTTCTCCCAGCCCATGTACCCTAAACCTGAATTTAGGAAGTATTAACTTTCAGGATTTCATTGGAATGTCACATCAGAATTGTAGGCACTGCATCGGTGCATAGACTAGACCTCATGTCTTGATTCAAGTGATATTTTTTTCCCCCATAAAGTCAGACCTCACTCATGTGCCTAAGCTTCTATTTAAAAAAAAAAAATTCTTCAAAGAATACACTTTAAAAATATATCTCATTAAAAAATTCATGTGAACAATCAGAGCAGTCTGGATATGTAATAGTGGGTAGAATTTGGTGAAATATATTAATCTCAACAATAAAACCATTCATGCATTGGGCTTTTTAAAGCATTGTCCCAGATAATTTTAATAAGTAATTATTTGAATGTATTTACTTTCTAAGGGATAAAAAAAATGTGTCCAAGAAATGAGAAATAAAATGGTCTCTTTCTTTTCATTCCACTCGTTTAACACTTGAAAAAATAAAAGGCTTTATTTGAGGAAAAATTTAGGGATACACAACTAGAAGAGGAAGGGGATTCACAACTCAGAAGGGAAAAAAAAATGTTGACTGGATAAGATCTGTATTGAAATTCCCTTCAATATATGGTACATTCATAGTGTTTTGATACTTGGGACAAATCCCAGGCATCGCATCCCCTCAGACGCTTTGTTTCACATCTCTGTGTCATACTCTCTAACCCTCCCTTCACTAGGTGATCTACGTATTCATACTTCATCTATTTTTGTTCTTTCCTCAGTTTTCCCTCTCCTTCTTTCTCTTCTCTGGAGGAACATGTATCTAATCTCCAGGATCATATTGGGAGTCAGAATTCTAACAAATAAGTGCTTATTGAAAGTAGCTTCTCTTTAGGGTTGCCTAGCATGCCACATGAAACAGCAGAACTAGGAAGTAAGAACACTGAGTTGAAGCAAAAGTTCAGCTGAAAAATTTGTTAAGTCTTGGCAGCTTCTAAGCCCTGTAGAGATCCATTTTCTTTTAGCAGAGGGTCAAAGGCAGAACAGGTGATCCAGAGCTGCACTGAAGATGGGAGTGTCTCCTGATGAAACATATCACTCTCAGATTCTGGGAGGCTGTCATGTGAGAGGCTGAATTAGAAATACTTTCAAAGAGACAACTGTCTTCTAGAGAGTAACCCTCCTTTTAAAAAAAATTCAGGAGTTGGACTTCCCATTTATCTTTAAATGAGGAAGGAGACCTTCTCCATTTTCCCTAACTCTTGACTTCATTTTAGAACTGACAAGTTTAAACAAGATGAGAATCAGATTGCTTCTGCTTATCTCATTCTTTCAGCTCTAGCCGACAGTGTAATTAATGTTGCTGTAGGAAAAACAAAAAGCGTTCTTGAGGAGAACTTTTTCCTCTCTGCTTTTTGCAGGCATCATTCTTGAGAGAGTAGGTTGTCTTTTTGACATACTACTGAGGGAGGTATAACACACAGATGTCCTTGATGATTTTTTGCATGTCTGTTGATTTGTAAGTTAAGCCCAGACTACTTTTGTCTTCTTATCTTTTTATGGTGCACAGAAGTTATTAATTACCATACTGTTAAAAAAAAGTAGCATCCAAAACAAAAAATTATACATACATATGCACATAGTTTCTTTTGCTGGCCTTCCCTACAACATATGATTTTCCTTAGCATGTTGGTGTTTTAATCCGTTTCTGGGGAAATTTGCTATAGAAAAGTACTAGAGTTATACTGATAGCTATCGGGTGTCTTTTATAACTAGTTCCCTCAGTTCAAGGTTACATTTTCTTACCTACACTGTCAAAATTGTTTTTCAACATCATTCCTACAAATTCCAGTAGACTTCCCATCTTCTCTTGCAAGTCAGGTTTTCTCCTCAGAATCCTTCAATTTCTCTCTCTTAGTTACCAAATCAATTGTGAACGCTTTATTCTGGCACTCGGTTGTCTATAGCTAGACCCATATTTGAGTACCTATCCTGACAGTTTTAGGTGCTTCAATTTCTGGTCTCTAATTAAATTATATACATGAGAATACTCAGAACTTACCCATAATATTTAGTCCGCATGGACTGCTTTTATAATCCATCTTTCTACTGTGATTCTACTCACTTATCAAGACCAAGTTTAAATGCCATTTCATCCATAACTTTTTTCTCTTCATTTATACTTTTTTCTCAGCACCCTTGCCCACCATCTACTACCACCATGGGGACATACCATAATTAATGGCTATTTTTTTATGTTTGTTCCTATACTATTGTAAATGCACAATACCTTGTGATATATGTATTCATATGTGTCTGTCTGCCTTATAAGAACCTCAATATAGGAATATACCTATATCTATACAGTAGCGTATAGAAATATACACTACATAACTCTTTGTTGGTATGTGAAATGGTTTACCTACTTGTTATAGAGAATATATACAGTTTTTTCTTACATTTATTTTTTAAAGGACAGACTATATTATTATGAAAAAAATGTGTTAAGAATTCGTGGATCTTTTCTGTAGATAAACTTACATTCTGTCAAGAGAAGTCAACGCCTATTTTCAAAGGCAGAAAATTTTCTTTTTTTCTTGGTAGCAATAATGGGAAACACTTTAACCTCCTGTTTTTTAGTCCAAAGTGGAGTGGTGTTATTTATCATGCATTGATTTGTTGTCTCTGAACTGACAAAGTAGGTGGTTTGGCTATTTACAGTCAGCGTAAGATGGTATATATGTTCAAGGATGCAGGTGAGTACCATTAGAATAAGTCCTTTGGGACGGCTAGTTATGTAGCAAAAGGAATATATCATACAAGTAATTAAGGATGCAAAAGAAGAATAGTATGGAAAGATATGATGGCTTTAAACATAAGTTGTCTTCTAATGAAGCTGACGTCAATCCAACCATTCTTTAGAGAAATCTATGTAGGATAAAGTTCTAAAATTTTCATTTTGTGATCATAATTGTATTTTGAAATGATTTCTGTTTATAATGGGAATCAATATTTGATCTAGTGGATCCTCGGTATCATCCTCAGTATGATAGGATTGTTTAAGCATTTGTAAATTGGGAAAACTGAGGAATATAACAGACATGAGTCCCTCACTTTCATTTTCAGTTTTTATGAAATAAAACGTATATTTATGCATTATATTTATACTTAATATTATATTCAATGTTTACCGTAAAGTTATTGTAAGTAAATTTTTTTTCCTGTTATAATTAAGGGGATATGTAGTTGTAACTTATGTAGAGTATTCAGTGAAAATACTTAACAAAATGGTCTTAGTGCATATATTCTGCATACAATTAAAAACTTCTGTTTGTATGAAATGAGAATATCCCAGGATTCATATCAGATGGCTGTAAACTACCTACTTAATGTTATGTGATTTTTCCATAAGAAGCTTATTTGGTGTTTCTTTCTTTACAGAAACATCTTTATTTTAATATGTTTTATTATAATAAAATTTATATGCTAACACTTAATAATAATATTCCTAATAAATTACTCACGCCGCCAATGCCACCTCGCCACCACTGCCGCTATGACTCTCTAGCGTGTAGTTCTGAACTCTGTTTCTTGGTACAACTGCGAGGTAGGAATTGTTTGTTGGCTTTGAAACCAGGGGCGGATCAAGATGAGTGCTTGACACTTTGGTAATGATGTCATTTAGGAAAAGGCATCGGGTTTCTTTCTTAGTTTCTATTCAATTTGGAAGGCTTAGCTCTATCACTGTCATTTTCTGGTGACATGACTGAGCGTGTTTGCTGAGCCTCAGAGGCTGTGCCACATGAAAGGGTATTGGGGCGGGCGGCCCTCAGTCCTCCACCTTCCTTGTCGGGCGCTGGTTTGCTCTGCTGCCCAGTGACAGTCCTGGATGTGAGCAGTGTCCCCCCTCTGCCTTGTCCTCAAGACTGCTACATCAAGGCCTGCAGAGGGTGGGGACTTGAGGGCCACAGGCCCAGCCCTGGGGACCTTGGCCGTGGGGCCAGTGCTGGGGTTCAGTCAGGGTCTGGCTGGCTTCAGCTGTCCTTATGCGTCCTCATGGCCAGCGCACCTGTGACAGGTGTGTGCTGTCTGTAATTTGGTTGGGGTGATGATATATGGAAATGTCCAATAGCTTGCTTTTAATGTAAGCTGTTCAGCAAGATTTTCCTATCTTACGGAAAGCCTTTTTGCTGATGCTTTTAGAGTAATCGCCGAGAGACCCAAGTTTTGAATTCTGTGGCAAAATCCCAGAGAGAGGACGTGAACGTGCTCAGGTCTCTGCTCATCCCTCAGCTTTTACTTAAAAGGACCTGGCTGTCATTTCTTGTTCCTATTTACACCTGATTTCTCCCAAAGCGGGGGAGTTGGAGATGGAGAGAGGGAGCTGCGGTGTTCTTAGAACGTGCACCTGTTGGGGCAGCTGGGAGGCTCCGTCGGTTAAGCGTCCAATTCTCGGTTTTGGCTTAGGTCATGATCTCATGGTTCGCGAGTTCAGGCCCCACGTCAGGCTCTGTGATGACAGCGTGGAGCCTGCTTGGGATTCTGTCTCTCCCCTGCTCACACACACATTCTCTTTCTCAGAATAAAACAACAGAAACAGAAAGCAAGCATGTGTCGTGCTCAAGAGGAAGCTCCAGGTTTGGCAGGCTTCTCACTGTAAGGTCTGAAACTTTCCTCAAAGAGTCGCTAAAAACCATTTGTGAAGCTGAAGAGCCTGGTTTAGTTGCTTGCCACTCAGTTTTAGCCTCTTGACAGGAATCCGGTTTTCGCTGGCATCTTAGTGGTTCAAATTCGACAGATTCTATTTTTTTCCCTTTCAGGCTGATTTCAAACTGATGTGTGATAACGCGATGACCTACAACAGACCAGACACCGTGTACTACAAGTAGACCAAGAAGATCCTTCACGCAGGCTTTAAGATGAGCAAAGTAAGAAACCCGCGGCAGCAGGGAGCCACAGAGACGTGAGTTCCCCTCTGTCTCGATGCCTACGCAGAGCCCCACCCCCACTGACTGACATGCTTCCACCAGTCCATCACTGGCAGTGGCACGGAGCTTCTGCTCTAGGGTACACATCCCAGGCCACCCTCCCCTCCAGGTAAGCTCTCTCTCTCTCTCTCTCTCTCTTTGCTCCTGTGCCAGCTGGAACGTCTCCTTTAGGGTTGGTGGAAAGTGCTGGATCTGTTGATCTAAGTGTGGGTGTCTGATGGATTGCAGCCAGCCTGTGATTTGTTTTACGTGGCTGCCTCACTGAGTCCGGACAGGACGTCTTGGCCATCCAGAGTGGCTTCCCAGATCTGTCCCACGAGCCAGGTTGCATGTGTCACGCATCTAGGACCAGTGCCTTGTACCTGATCGGCCTGTAGGTGAGGTGAGGGCCACTGTGCCCTCTGGCCCGTCCCCCTCTGCCAGCCCCGAGTGCTCCCAGCCAGTCGGCCGCGCCTGTGGTGCTGACTCCCACCTACACCTGCCTCGGTAGTGCCATGGGAGCCCGCTGTTAGGCCAGGCGAGGCTGCAGCTGTCCACATCCAACCCATCGCCATGGCGCCTTGGCTGCGAGGCAGAGGTAAAGGCCTGCTGCTCTGTCCTTTTTGATTCTAGGAGCGGCTGTTAGCTCTGAAGCACAGCATGTCGTTTATGCAGGACATGGATTTTTCTCAGCAGGCAGATCTTCTGGGCAACGAAGACACAGCTTTTGAGGAGCTCGTTCCTGAAGCGGCACCTGTACAAGTTGAAACTGCCAAGAAATCCAAAAGGAAGTAGAGAAGTTATCAGGTATCGGGAAACGCACCTCAGGAATGTGAGTGAGGGTGAGCCTGTGCTGGCGCCTGTGTCTGCGGAGTAGCTCGTGGACCGCCCCCCCCCCCCAACCTGCTGGAAGGAGCCTGGTCCCCAGAGGCTGCATGTGAGCTCTGGTCTCAGGTGTTTCCAGGCAGCTGGCCGGCAACCTGGACCAGCCGGGCCTTGTCACGCTAACGGACCTAGGGGCACAAGGGCTGGACCGCCCCTGCCAGCCATACGCAGGCTCTGTTCCAGGTGTGACACTGCTGTTCCCATATGTGTGTTGCAGTGATTGTTGGCCCTTCACTCTGAAGAAGTTCCCTCCTATGCAGGACACTTGTTGGTGGCCTGGCTTGGCTGTCCCTGAGTGGGGGACATAGCTGTGCTGTGTTAGGCAAGTGACACGCTTTGGGGGGGGGGCTTCATTCTCATCATACCCGACCCCCCAATTCCTGCAGCCATCCACCCTGGGCCGGGGCAGGGGGGGGGCTTCTTGCAGGCTTGGGATCTGCAGGCAGAATTTGCTCCCACAGCTCCTTGGATGGAATCTGTCCATATGCTTCTGGAACCTTCCACAGGAGAGACCACATCCCTTGGGTGCTACACCCAGCGACCCTTGGCTGTTCAAATAAAGCTCTTCTCTTGTGGGGTCTGAGGCCACCTGCCGAAGCCTCGGGACGCCCCTTTTGCCTCATGACCTGTGCTCCCTGCTCACCCTTGTTTCTGGTGTCTCCACGCTCCATGGAGCTTTGCCTCTTTTTCCAACGGTGCCTCGAATGACATTGTGAGTAGTGAGGTTGCCGTCAGGTTGCTCTTAGATCGACTCAGGTGTGCAGCTGAGACACGAGACACCTCCAGCGGCCGTTCGGGTCTCCCTTGCTGTTCGTGGAGGCCTCGCGTATTGCTGCAGTTACAGCCATGAGGACAGGGCCAAGGAGTACTTCGTGCCCCTGCTCCCAGCCCATGGTGACCTTGGGGAGTGGTAGGGACTGACCGTGGTGAGGTGGGAGCAGCACATGCCCCGGTGACGTGTGTGGTGTTCTTGCCTCGCAGCTGCACGTTTGAGCCGGAAGGAAATGCCTGCAGCCTGACTGACAGCACGGCAGAGGAGCACGTGCTAGCCTTGGTGGAGCACGCAGCTGACGAGGCTCGGGACAGGATCAGCCGGCTCTCACAGGGGGCAAGGTAGCGTCAGGGGTGTCTGGGCAGAGCTCGTGTCCCGCAGGCTCTCTTTGGGTCCTGTCACCAGCTCCATCTCTGGGGTGCCTCGCGAGCAGGACCCTCCCAGAAGTGGCATGTGTTACGGGGTCGCTGCAGGCAGGCTCGCCCCGTAGTGGGGATGTTGCCCACCGGCGGATGGACGTCAGGCCTGCCAGTCATCTGCTCTGCAGCCTCCCTCTTCTCCTGGTTGCTTGTGTCTCTGTACGCCTCTGCAGGACCTACACGAGGCACAGGCAGAGCACGGGGGCTCCTGGCTGTCCTCCAACCTCAGCTCCCTGTCCAACACCTCCCCCTCCAATAGGGACAGCACCACCTGGGTAAGGTGGCCCCGGGACTTTGTGGGCTGCTCCCTCTGCAGGGTGCCCCTGCCCCTGGGGCGCTGAGACCGCCCTCTAGTCGGGCAGCTGCACGGGGCTGAAGCGTGTGAGTGGAAGTCACTTGGGGTTAGGAATCGTGGGGAGTGGCCGTGAGACATGGCCGGCCCTGCGTCATGAGGAGCCCCAGCTGGCTACACCCCAGGGACCTTGGAAGGGGCAGAACGAGCCTCAGACGCTGAGTTCAACTCGGGGAACGTTTGTTTCTTTCTGCCATTCCCGTTTTTAGTCCTAACACAGAGTGTCAACGAGTGTGTCGATCCTCCGGGGCCCTGAGGGGAGAGCAGGTGGCCTGGGGCCTTCTGTGTTTACTGAGACAGAGCGGGCAGGTCTGTGGGCCCCACAGGGATTTCAGTCCCACCAGGAAGGGAACCAAACGCTTCCTGGCTCCTTGAATTTACTCCCTTACTTCCCCATGCTGCTGTTGTAGTTCCCAGATAGAAGGTCGGGCTCGCGAAATACGTCTTGACGTTGTGGGCTCGGGGGTGCTCGTCCATGGTGGAGGTTTGGCTGAGTAACAAGCGGGCTCTATGGCTGAGTTGTGGTTTCACTAACCGCCATCACTAGGACACGTTTTCGGCCCGGTGTGAACCGCGACGTGTGTGTGGATCCACTGTGTGAACACCTGTCTTTCCCACAATTGCAGGAAGTCCTTCTGGCCTCAGCATCGGGGAGCAGCCAGAGGTGACCCACGACCCATACGAATTTCTTCAGTTTCCAGAACCTGCAGCCTCTGCAAAGAGCTAGCCTTGTAGATAGACTTCCGTTAGTTTTTTATTTTTTTATTTGTGTGTACAGAGTTTTTGTCGTGAGACAGAGACTTTCGTTTTGTCCCCTCTGGCGTGCAGGAAGCAGCCCCGGGGAGGTGGGGAGGTGTCTCTGGCATCATGTCAGCCACACGCGGATCCCGTGTTTCTGTGGGTAGCCCCATGAATCCTGGACAGTGGACAGCACACATACAGGTGTGTGACCGGGTGGGGTTGAGCCGTTGTGCTTTGTCTCTTGAGCTTTGAGGGATCTGTAAAGCTCCTCTCTGTGGCTGGCCGGGACATACCATCCTGCCCCAGCTTCCTTCCTGAGCACCCCCTGGGAGGCAAGAGATGCCCACGTTGAGGGTCCTGTGTGCTTGTTTGCCCTGCCCGCCCTCCCCGCAGTCCCCACATTTCCGAAGCAGGTCATGGTGGGGCTGCACCCTCCTGGCCTGGGATAGGCTCTGTGCTGGGCGAGGCCTGCCTTCTGCTGGAAGCTGACACTGCCCCCTGACAACAGTGATGTGCTGTGTCCATAGACTTTTTTAATCTGGTTGTGTTTACTGGATGCTTGTTTACATTTGCAAAATGTAGAGATCTCAATAAAATACAGAGCGATTGCATGTAATTGTTTGCAGCCCCATAGGTGTCCACTTCTTTGTTTGTTTTTTTAAATTTTCTTCAACGTTTATATTTGAGAGAGAGCACAAGAGAGGGAGGGGCCGAGAGAGAGGGAGACACAGAAACGGAAGCAGCTCCAGGCTCCGAGCTGCCAGCTAAGAGCCCGACATGGGGCTGGAACTTACAAACCGTGGGATCATGACCTGAGCCGCAGTCGGACGCTCAACCACCCTGAGCCCCCCAGGCGCCCCTGTAAGTATCCACTTCCAAGTGACTTTTCAGCAAGAACCTTTGTCACAGGAGGTCAGCAGCGTCCGTTCTGGCTGCTCACCCTCTCGCGTTTACTCTGTGTCTGGCCCCGTTCTCCGCCCGCAGTGTGTCTCTCTTACCCACCCTGCACAACTTCCAGGTGGCTTCCTTTTTGAAAACAGAATTGGAAGGGCGCCTGGGCGGCTCTGTCGTCTAAGCGTCCCACTCTTGATCTTGGCTCTGGTCATGATCTCCCAGTTCGTGGGTTCAAGCCCCATGTCGAGCTCTGTGCTGACAGTGTGGAGCCTGCTTGGGAGTCTCTCTTTCCCCCTCTGCTCCTCCCCTACTTGTACACACATGCGCACACTTCTTTCTCTCTCAAAATAAATAAACTTCAAAATATTAAAACAAAACAAGATTGGTGCTTCTGTCACCTCACAGGGCAGAGTGAATCCTGGGGGAAGGGGGTATGTGTGACGGAGGCAGTGGACAGCACGACGTCCCCCGGCCCACAAGTGCCACGGGGTGGGCCAGCCCTGCTACCACTGCCTGCTGCACTGGTAGGGCGCCTTGGGAACCTCAGGAGAAGGGGAGCAAAACATTGCATAGCTGAGGCGTCAGGAAGCCGTGGCAGGTGCCAGCAAAGGAGCAAGTCCCCAGGAGGACAGACCCCACGGTCAGGCTGCTCCTTCCTGGGTGTGTCACACACAGCCGTGAAGGGGGGACCTGGGGCTTGGGGCGCCTCCCTGGGCTTGCTGCCCCAGGAAGCTGGCAGGATCCAGGTCAGAACCCACAGGTGCTCTTGGTGGTCAGAATAACTGGGGGCAGGTGGCCTGAGAGGGGGAGTGTCCCTCAGAGCCACAGTGGCCACGTGTCAGCCACGGATGCATGGGAGCACCACAGCACCTCAACCATGCTTTTGACTCTCCAGGAAGGGGCTGTCTGGGCAGACAGTGCCAGGTGATGGGGGTCCAACTTGCTGCCTTTTCTGTGGGAAGCCACACTCCAAACAAGACCAGTGAGATGGAGAGTGTGCACATGTGTGAGTGTTGCACGCTTGTGCAGTCTCGTATGTGCATCTGTGTGCACATGAGTACGTGTGACGTGAGCATATGTGTGAGCACGCGTGTGCACATGTTTATTCTGGTGCACGGGTGTGCACATGCACATTGTGCTAGTGCATGTGTGAGCACGTGTGTGAGCATGTGTGTGAGTCAATGTCCGTACACGTGTGAGCACGTGTTGGCGTGTGTGTGTTGGTGCCTGTGTGTATGCACGTGAGTGCCAGCGCCTACCTGTCCTGCACTCCCACCTCACTCCTCCACCATCCCTGCCCCTAGCCCCAGTGCTGATCCTTTGGGGGTTGGGTGCTTAGGTGTGTGCGCAGCGGGATTGCAGCAGGCCCGTAACAGAGCTTGTGAATGACCTTCCTGTCAGGCAGGTTGAGGATCACACTCGGTGGAGTGCTCTGTGCACCCTAAAACTAGGGGGGAGTCTGTGTTGAGGGAAGGGGACACTGGGCTGCAGTAGAGGGGACAAGAGTGGGTTGCAGAGTGGGGCCCACAGAGTGGGGCCCACAGCACAGAGTGGGGCCCATTAGAACTTTAGGGCATGCAGTTGTGTGTGGGAAAAGTCCTGGTTGTCCCGGGCGGGGGTTACGGCTCTGGTTTTTAGTCTGTTTCTTAGTGTTGTAGCTTCTGAAGTTTTTCTCATGGAGCGAAGATGTCTCTTTTGGAGGCACATTTCTCATAGGTGTGAGTGGCTGAGGTCACCGTGGCTCCAGGTCAGCCAGGAGGCCCGACCACCTGCAGACTCGGGGGACCCCTGGGGTAGTGCCTCCCCTGCTCCACTCCCTGGTGCCTCTTTCAGGGTCTGCCGAGTGGAGGGGTTGAGGCCCCAGGCCCCAGAAAAACCCCAGCGAGGGGCCAGCAGCCTGCACACAGGCATATCTGGGGAAGCCCGTTCTATGCAGAAGGCCGAGACCTTGCTCGTCTTCATTTACCGAAAAGCACTTTCAAGCGCTGTAAAGACTAAACTTTGCCGCAGCTTGAGCTCTGCCAGTGGGAGTGGTGGCCTCACAGCCAGCACTCACATGCCGTGTCAGACGTGGTGGCTCAAAAGTGAGTGCACTGTGGGAGGCCTGCACTCTGGTGGGTGCCCTGCCCTGAACTTGAACTGTGTTCAGTTACTGGCATCTCCCACCATCCGCGGCCTCTGCTGTGCCGATGGCTGGGCTCTTGGGGGTCTGAGACCCTGGTCAAGCAGCCTGTCGTCTGCCCTGGGTCTCTGGTGGCATGTTGGCCTGGCCTGGGGTAGCGCTGTGGACAGTGGTGGCTGGCAGGCCTGGGCACGGGATTCCCTGGGATGTGGTTCCAGGTGGAGGTTAGCACGCAGAGCTGTGCGGGCCCCAGCCCGGGGCTGCCCACGGGCGGGTGCTGGTGTGCAGGGCCCATAAGGGGCAGCCGCTCTCCCCTCCCCCGCCCGGCCACTGGCCTCCAGCACCCTCATTCCCTGCGGCCCCTCATCCTGGGCCCCATCTCCTCTCGCCCGCCTGTGGTCAGACAAAGCTGCCAGGATCAGCGTCCCTATCATCCCCAGGGACTCTTTGCTCCTGAAGATCGCTCCGCATGGTGTGTTGGGCCAAAGGGGGTATGTGTTGAAGACGTGGAAGCCCAGGTAGTCAGGCTGGATGTAGGAATGACCCAGACCAGAAGTTGGCCCTGCCCTGGCCACGGGGGCCTTCTCTGCAGGGTGTCCCCAGCTGGCTGTGGGGGCCCCGGGCCTTCTCTACAGGGTGTCGGTAGCTGGACCCGCCCTGCCCCCCATTGGCTGTGGGGGCCCCAGGGTGGGGCCGGCCCTGGCTTTATGAGGCGCCTTGGGCTCCATCATTGCCACGGCAACTGGGCCTTTGTTGTTTCTCAGGCCTGGGCCGAGTGAGACTGGGATCCTCGGTCCTGCCTGGACTGTTAACCAGGAAGAAATGGAGCGGGTTCTGTCTCCCAGCGAGGTAGGTGTCTCCTGCTTCTACTGTGACCAGAGAACTCAGAAGCACAACCTGTGCGCATCCCCAAGCAGGACACAGAATGAAATAATGATTCAGGGGCTGTCAGGACCTGTGTCAGGTTTCAGAAGGTCACGTTTGCCAGGCTATGATATCATAAACACGCAGGTGTGCCCAGGACGCCCTGTTCAGAGAGCATGGTGTGACGGTGTCTGTCTGGCAGGGGGCAGGGTCACCGTCCACAGTCACACTGGGCCAGTGCAGCAGCCTCTGCTCGAAGCTTCTGTGAGTCGGCCATGTTTGTGTTGGGGACGTGGAGGTGACGATGGCCTTGTGGGAGCATTGCGGCTCCAACACATCTCACACCAAAACCTGGACTAAACCCTTAGGAGTAACGAAAAACGAATGTCAGGAACTGAGCTTGGGCTAAGAGGGGACCCAGGTCCCACCGAGTCTGCCCAAGAGGGAGATCGTTAGGTTCCTTTCCTGCAGGCTGAATCCAGGGGAACAGTCCTGGCATTTGTGGAAGGAGTAGACGGGGGCCTGGCTCAGATCTGGTGGGGGTGGGGGGGTGGTTAGGAGGTCGTCTAGGGAGTGACACCAGCACAGGCTCCAAAGGCAAGAGATGGCCATCGGCGGAGGAGGTGGGGAACGACGTGGCTCCAGGCCGAGGAAATAGCACGAGAAAGGTGAGGAATGAGAAATGAGTCGAGAAATCTTGTGTGCGTATGCTGTGTGTGTGTGTGTGTGTGTGTGTGTGTTTGTGGTGTGTGTCTATGTTGCGTGTGTGTCTTGTGTGTGTGCTGTACGTGTGGTGCATGTGTATGTCTCTGTGGTGTGTGTTCCACATGTATATGCGCTCTATGGTGTATGTGTGTGGTACGTCATGTACGTGGTATGTGAGGTGTGTTGCGTGTGCACGTGTGTTCTGTGTGTGGTGTGTGAGTGTGAGCACGTGGATGGACGTGTCCGCACGGGTGTCTTGTGCATACACGGAGCCCACGTTAACTGTGCCGTCTGGTCTCGGCAGGAGTCAGAAGCCCGTTCGTTTGTTGGTAACTGTGTATTTGTCCTGGTGAGAACTGCTGGAATCTTCTGAGACTGAAAAACCGAACCAGAAGATCCAAGGGGGTGTTGGAGCCGAACACCTGCCCCACCAGGGGGTCCGGGGCGAGGCCCCTGCTACCACCTGCAGCTGTTCTCTCCAGACCCCCCGGCTCACCAGAGCCCACGTGACTATGGATCCTGTGGGGCCCGACTTTGGTGGTGCCCACCACAGCCACTCCTGGTGACTGGGTAAGTGTGCACCTCCCGCTGCGGCTGCTTGGGCCGTGTGCGTGGTTGTGACCTCACACTCATGGTGCTGTGGTCCTGCCCCAGGGACCAAGGCTGCGCTCACCCTCCGTAGAGTGTTGCTCTTGGTGCCACTTTGAGATTGGCTGCAGGGAAGCTTTCGGGGGGCCTCTGAGGAGTGCTACTGCGGTGCCCCCACACGTGCACTCTCGGTCCCATGTTTCCGTGACACTTTGGCTGTCTCTGTTCGGGTTCAAAGTACTTTCAGAACTTGAAAACTCGCTCTGTTTCAAGTTTTACCAAATCCAATGCCAGCTGCAACCTCAGTGTTTCCACATGTCAGTGATACCATTTCTGTCCTGGGAAGCCCCGTAGGATGTGGCCCACCCTTGCCTTCCTCGGGCTCCTGGGCTGACATGTGCCCTCCCGTGCCTTCCCTGTGCCCTCGTGTCCTCTCCGCACCCCCTCGTTCCTTCGACAAGATAAGTGCTGTCTCCACTGCCATCCTCCATGGCACTTCCAATTTCTCCCACGTCCCTGCTTCACCTCCTTGTGCCAAGGTCTGTGGTTACACCCTAGAATCCAGCTCCCCGTTTTCAACGTTTTTGTTTTTTTTTTTTTTTTTTTTTTTTTTTATTTTTGGGACAGAGAGAGACAGAGCATGAACGGGGGAGGGGCACAGAGAGAGGGAGACACAGAATCAGAAACAGGCTCCAGGCTCCGAGCCATCAGCCCAGAGCCCGACGCGGGGCTCGAACTCACGGACCGCGAGATCGTGACCTGGCTGAAGTCGGACGCTTAACCGACTGCGCCACCCAGGCGCCCCACCAGCTCCCCGTTTTATGGGGTTTGGTTTTCAGAAGCATCCTTCCCATTGGCCGGTACTTCCATCCAAATGTTGTTTTCGTGCGGGAATTGTGTCGTTTGTAACACAGGGTGCCTTTCTGTGCTCCAACCCCCGGGGTGCTGGCCTCGCCGTCCATGTGGGATGGTCTCTGTGGTCCCCCAGGGGTCTCACTGATCAGGTAAGCCCGGCCTGGCCCCACACCCCGAGAAGAGTGGCAGAAATCCGCCCTAATGAGGCAAAGTCCGCAGGACCCTCGGCTCTGCCGGGGGCAGCTGTGATGTGGCTCACCTTCTCCAACGGACTGACACCTGGCCAGAAGTGGCCACAGCTCCCTCCCAGCCCCTCAGCTCGACCTGGGTGTCCCCAGAGTGCCCAGAGACCCCAGAAGCCCCTTGGTCAGCAGGCCTTTGTTCTGGAGCAGGATCGTCCTCAAGGGAAACTTGCAGAAGATTTCCTGAGGATTTCAGCACACAGAAGTGTCGCGTGGTCATAGGGTCTGCTTTTCCTGCAACCTTTTCCTCAGTGTCCCTGGGGGTGGGGGTGGCCCTCCACCTGTCTTGCAGATGGATCTGTGCAGCTGGTGCCAGAAAGGGGCCCTGCGGGAAGCCAGCAGGAAACCGGCCTCGCCCCGCCGCTGGTCCAGAGTGAATGGCTGGTCGTGGCCCCTGCACACCTTCCAGGTGGTGGCCTGGACCATACTGTTCATCTTGGCCTTCACCAACTTCTGTATCTTCGTCCCCTTGCTGCCACCTAACTGGAACTTGATCATGTATGGTGTATCCTTCACTGTGGGAGCAGTGCCTGCTGTCCCAGGGAGGCTCCCTGCGGGCCCTGCCCCAGATCTGGCTTGGGGCCCTGCCATGCCTACCAGCCCCCACACCTGAGTCACCCACGGGTCCGCACCCTGTTCTGCGACCCCACTCCCCCTCTTTACCCCAGACACCCGCCATGGCCACGCTGCCTGAAATCTTACGTTTGTTCTCTGTGTGGCTCACTGGCTTGGGGCTGGGGCTAAAAGCACAGGAGTGTCTGCTGCTTGCCTGCTGTCAGTGCAGGGAGAGCACGCCTGGGGTCCAGGGTCTTTGGGGTGAGGCAGGCAGCCTGGACGACAGGAAAGGGTCGCAGAGGGGTCACAGGGCTGGCTCAGAAACTGAAGGCTGAGTCCCAGGGATTCACATGGCGTTCGTTCTCAGGGTCTGGGGTGCCCCATGCGGGCCCCACTTGTCTGCAGGTCTGCAGTGGGGTGGGTCAGGCTGGCTGGTGGGGGAACCACGCCAGGGGTGCAAGGAAGACACCGATTATAACCGTGTCCCTTCTTGCAACAAGTGAGTCTGGTGGAGGGTGTTGGCCGGGCCTGGAGTGGCCGAGGCCAGAGAGAAAACCTGCCAGCTGCTAGGAGCCACACAGTGGGGACTGTGAACCCCGTGGTGGCCTTGAAAGGAGGTTCCAGACATGTCACCAGAGTAGGCTTCAGGCCAGGTAGGCAGGCATCAGGGACGCACTTGGGGCTGACGCGCAGGCCCCGTGGTGGAGCGTGGCAGGTGCAGCCGAGTGCTCCTCCCCTGGCCAGGCGGGCATCGCCAGCCTAGCCCCCTCCTCACACCTCACTCTGTGAGTGACGGACCTCAGTTCTGCCAGCGCATCCGTGCTCCGGGGGCCACCGCTGGCCAACCCCACCAGTGAGCCTGGGCGTCCCCCATGGCCTGATGTGCAAGCCTGCTGCCCCCTGCCCAGCGCCACGCAGCCCCTGATCTGGCCGGCCTCCCCCTGTGGGGCCCTCAGGGTGTCTGATCCAGCGGCACAGAGCCGGGAATGTGGGTCCTGTGTGTCTGAATGCAGCTGCCCCACTTCTAGGCCTGTGGCCCAGGGTTGGCGACGCTAGGTGGGGCCTCCAAAGCCAACATCCCACGCCCCACATCACCCCGTGTAACTTGTGTCTTTCACACACAAGAGGATGGGCAGAAGTCGGCCAGCCTTGTAGATTTCTCCACTGGTCCCCAAAACCTGCTTTGTCGGGTTTTTTAAATCCAGAATCCAGTCACAATTCACGCTTTGCATGTGGCAAGGGGTCTCCTCTCTGTCCCAGCACAAAGGCCTGCAGTGCCCGACCCACGACTTCCTGGTCAGAATGGCGCTCTCACTGGGACTCACACCACAGCGAAACATCTCCCAGTTCTGAGAGGGAGCCCTCTCTCGTTCTGGGACCAGAAGCCCTCAGTGTCGGCAGGGGCCAGCTCCGGGGAGGGCCAGTTCCTGGCCTCCTTGCAGCCTCCAGCTGCCCCTCTATCTGTATCCTAACCTCCGTCCCTGACCGTGGGTTTGTTTGCGTTCTGGGTTCTAATCCGTTGTCTCCCTTCTCCCTTCGCTGTGGCTCAGCCTGTTCTGGGGCCTTCTCGAGCTGCCTCGTGTCCTCTATGCAGGGAGCACTCTGAGAACTCACCTGCTTTTGGGCCCAGAGGGCGCCCTAAGCTCACTTGCACACCCTTTCTCCCAGGAGCCCCTGGCTGGCCCCAAGTCTCAGGTTCTGGCTGGCTTCCTTTCCCCCAGGCTCCGAAGCGCTTGGCCACCGGGGGGGGGGGGGGGGGGAGGGGGGCGCCAGCATCATTCGGCGCTGCAGGGGCTGCTGCCCCAGGAGGGAAGGCAAGGTCTCGGTTGCACCTCCAGAAGACAAAGCAGAGGAGGCGGACCCCTGGTTCCCTGCTGACCTCAGAGGCCAGCTTCCCCCACCGCCCTGCCCCTGTGAAGGGCCCAGAGGGTCCCTGTGCTGAGGGATTGGCCTCTGATGTGACCCGTCTTAGTCCCAGGGCCTGCGCCATGGCCAGGCAAAACCCCTGGTTAGGTTAGCCTCAGTGACTGCAGGGCTGGTGGCGGGTGGTGGGAGCTCTGGGGGGCGCCTCACCCCTTCCTGCCGCAGAACCTGAAGGACCCAAAAGGAAGGTCAGGAGGGCATGTGTCCTGGGCTGGCGGAGCTGTGTTTACCAAACACAGATTGTCTCTAAGGGATGAGGCCTCGAGGGCAGGGCCTGGCCTTCTGCATCTGGAGACCTCCTACCCTGTCCCTTTTACTTTTGTTATTATCTGCAACCTGAGAGACACCCATAACCAGGGCATCTGAATGTGGGGGCAGAACTTTGGTGTGGTGCCCACCTGCTGACACTTCTCAGCCAAGTGGCTGATGGTGTGAACGGCCAGGCAAAACGCGGTGGCCTTTTGCTCACCCGTGTCACTCCCACGGGTAACCTGTCATGAACCTGTGTTCGTGCTTAAGGGGGCTTGCCTACCACATGGCGGGGGGCTGCCCCTCTGTTCCTGGGGAACACGTCCTGGGAGTGGCCTGGCCACGGCACCTGCAGGGTTGGGACATGTGGGGAAAATCAGGCTCAGGTCAGGGGCCTTGCTGCCTCCAGTTTGAGGCTATGGTGTAGACCACGCTGCCCCTACAATGTCTCCAAGGGCCCCAACGCCTCAGTCCCTCCCCCATACTTTGCCTGCCTATTTCTGATGTGACAGAGGAAGGGGCCTTCCTGTTGCACCTCTTGTCCTGGGCTGGACCCCTCTGCTCAGGACCTGCTCCCGCTGCCCCAGTAACCACACAAACAGTGTTTGCCTCCAGCCAGCGCCTCAGGCTTCAGGGAATAGGTGCAGGGAGATGGCATACCAGCACTGTGTTGGTGTCTCCAGCTGTGATGGCAAAGCCTGACCAGACCCCTGACCACCCGGCCACGGCCCCATACCCTGAATGGGACAGCAGAGCAGGGGAGGCTCAGGCCTTACCCAGCCCTGCAGGGTCCGGTGGCCACAGGAAGGGCCTTGGTGTCACCACAACCCTTATGTGGCACTGAGGGATCTGGTCAGTCTCGTGCCCCCGTGCAGGTCCCCCAGGGCCCGGCTGGTTCTCAGCCACCCTTCCACTCACCCCTGGCCTGGGCACCAGCTTCCTGGGCTGATCCTCGTGGCCCTCAGCTCATTCTCATCTGCCCTCCTCCTGCCCTCCTCCCCCAGCAGGGCTGGGTCCCCATCGCCTCCATGCCTTCATCTGGCAGCCTGAGCCCTGGGTCTGCACGTGGTGCCTAGAGGCTGGAGGGCGAGGGAGGAATGAGCGATTTGGGCCAGAAGCAGCCTCCCACTCAGGCTAGTGCATTGTGGAGGCAGGACCCCGCCTGTCAGCTCCAGGCTGTTCAGAGGCGGAAGCAGAGGCTGCTGGCAGGTCTGAGGAGGACCCCCCAAGGGGCTTCCCGCAGGACTGAGCAGTAGCCCCAACCCCCTGCTCCGAACCCCCACCCCTGTCAAATCCCGGCAGAACCCCGTGCACCCATGGCCTCGCCTCCCAGGCTGGGTCATTTCCCCCTACCACACCCGGGAACCCAACCGGTAAACCCTGAAGCCTCCCATTCAGCACTGGTCCTGGGAAGCAGGGCAGGGCTGACAGGGAGGCGGCTTCCACCTCTTCTGTTTGGTTTCCAAGGGGACAGACAGTGTGTTGGTCCCGAAGGGGAGGATGAGGGTGGGAGCCCGGGGACTGGTTTTACCCTGGGTGCCACGGCGGGAGTGGGTGCCAGAGAGCCTGAGGGGCCTAGGGGCGAGGAGAGACAACAAGATGGGACCCAGACAGACCGTGCAGACTGGCCGTGTGAGCCCTCCCTGCTCCCCTCCTTCATTTTTTGATGATACACCGTCTTGTTCCCCCGACGCACGTGCTCTGAGCATCTCTGCTGCCCAAAGAACCCTCACGACTTCGGCACCCAGCGTGGTGTCCACTGGCCCCTGAAGGCCTTCCCTTGCTGCCTTGGTGAAGCGCGGGGTCCACACCCTCAGGCCGTAAGTAGGCGCCTCCAGGGTCCTGCTTCTAGTTTGAGCGGGCACCTTCGCCGTGTTGACCAGGCCTGCCTGCACGTTCCTTGACACACTCACGCCCAGGTGACTGGTGGGCTTTTCTGTTTCCACTTCGTGGTCCACTTGCTTGGAATTTCCATCGATCCTGCTGAAACCAACGTACGGCTCAAGAAATACTTGGAGCCCATACCCACTTTTGACCCATCAAAACACACACGTGTCATCGAGAACCAATATTGCCACCTGTGTGAGGTCGCCGTGTAAGTGCCCAGGGTGTGGGAGCAGGCAGCCCCGAGGGCACGGCCCCTGCCGTGTGGACCCATCCCCTCTCCGTGCTGTGCACAGGCAGGTCCTGCCCCGGCCTTTCTGTTTTCACGCAGCTGACCGGTGCTGCTTTCCTTGAATGACCAGCAGTGGCCCTGAGACATGCAGGACCCCTCACCCATCTAAGGGCTCAGATGAGTCCCAGCCCCCCCACCGGAACCCCACCTGGGCTAGTCAGAGCCCTGAGGGCTCAGCAGGCAGCCTGGGAGGGAGGCCTGTGGCTCAGGATGGGAGCTGGTGGCACAGTGTGGCAGGCGTGGCTGAGGGAAGATAACCCGCCTGGGGCCTGGTCTTCCCTGCCACCTGTCTCTCCTTTCTGACCCTGTCTTCCTCCCGCACATGCTGCTAACGGGCTGCTCATGTGAATTCTTCCTGCTAGGAGCCAGAAGGCTAAACACTGTGGGGCCTGCAACAAGTGTGTCTCTGACTTTGACCACCATTGCAAATGGCTTAACAACTGTGTAGGGGGCAGGAATTACAGGTGAGGGGCTGGAGGGGGAGGTCCGGGAGGGAGGGGCAGAGTCCTGGGGGAGGGAGAGGGAGACCAAGCAGGGAAGAGGGAAAAGGGCATTGCAGGGGCCGGGGGTGGGGAAGGGAGGAGGGACCTCGAAGTGGGGAGGGGTGAGGTCCTGGTGGAGAGAGAGGAGGTCCTTGGCAGGGGGGAGGGGTGGGGTGCTAGGGAAGGAGAAGGTGAAAGGACTGGGGGAGGGAGGGGGATTGGTCAGGGGGAAGGGTGAGGGGGCCTGGAGAGAGGGGTCCTGCAGGCTGGGGGCCTCATGGGTAAGAGGGTGGGGGCCACAGGCAGTGGGGGGAGTCACGTGCTGTCCCCAGCACAGCGGTCCTTAACGTCTTTCTGTTCTCCTTGTCTGGCTCTGAAATGTGTTGGCCTGGAGCCCCTTCCGAATGTGGAGGCCCAGCCCCATCCAGAGGGGCTCAGGCTGAGCTGACTTGTCCTTGACCCGCTCGCTGGCCTGGACCCGGGTGCTTTCTCCTGGGAGGCCATCAGAGCACAGAGGATGTGGGTCGAGGCTGCACTGGGAGCAGGTGTTCAGTCCTGCACGGGCTTTGCCAGGACCCCATGTGCTAGGGCCCAGGCTGTGAGTGGCCAAGAAAGTCGCAGGGGCTCCCCCAGCTAGTTCAGAGTGGCCTTCGCCGGCTCATGGCGCTGCAAGGGGTTCCACTGCTCACCCACCACTCATAGCAGGTGTGCTCCGTGCAGCCTGGTCATGGAGCGTCATGGTCTGTGCTCTGTGCAGCCCAGTCCAGGAGCGTTGTGGTCTGTGCTACGGGCAGCCTGGTTTAGGAGGGTTGTGCTCCATGCAGCCCGGTCCAGGAGGGTTGTGCTCCATGCAGCCCGGTCCAGGAGGGTTGTGCTCCATGCAGCCTGGTCCAGGAGGGTTATGCTCCGGGCAGCCCGGTCCAGGAGGGTTGTGGTCTGTGCTCTGGGAAGCCTGGTCCAGGAGCGTCGTGGTCTGTGCTCCGGGCAGCCCGGTCCAGGAGCGTTGTGGTCTGTGCTCCGGGCAGCCTGGTTCAGGAGGGCCATGCTCCGTGCAGCCCAGTCAAGAAATGCTCCACTTGTTCAGGCTTCAAAAGCGTTGCTGCTTTGAGCAGAAGGAAATGCAAAGCCGTCATCATTAGAAAAGTCAAATGAGAATTGGGGGCCTGGGAGCCCCCATGTCGCCCTCTCCACTACAGAGGAGGAGCCCCAGGCCAGCTGGAGTCGGGGTGGGGGGGCTGCCTCCTCACGGTAGCAGGGCTCTCTTCTCTCCCCCAGATGCTCCTCTTAAGGTCTTGGTGCCACAGGCTGGTCGCCTTGAGGTCTGGTCGGCTGTCTGGGATGGGCGAGGGTGTGTGGCCCTGCCACTGAGGAGGACCAAGCTGACCGGGCCCCACAGGGCACACAGGGTGGAGTTCCGAGGTCCTGACAGTGGCCTCCGGGCACAAAAGGCTGCAGAAGTTCCTGGTGGGGACGGCTGGGCCCCAGGAGCCCTCCTATCCACTGGGCAGTGGCAGCAGCAAGGAGTGTGTGCAGAAGTGAGGGAGGGCACCATGTGCGCGGGGGTCTTGGTGAGGGCATGGCCACCCCTGTCCACGTGGAGTCCCAGACTCCCTCCTGTCCCTTCCACCGTCAGGCAGAGAAAGCAAGAGGAAATGCCTACATTTACAAGACGAGTTGGCCAAAACAGTTGGCAAAGTGTGATAAGCTCCTGAGAGGACGTGCCTTCACAGGGGAAGTGCCCGGACTGGGCGCTGAGGCACCACAGACGCAGGAGTCAGAGACGACAGCGACGTTTCTGGCCCCGAACATGCAGTTGGACAGGCTTTGGCCCTCACCCTGCCGGGAGGGCCGCCTCTGGCCTGGTGCCAGCAGCACCGGATGGCCGAGGGCCTTCTGCTGCGGGGTGGGCCCATCGGCTGGAACAGCTACACCGCACACCACAGGCTCCCTGGGAACCAGAGCCAGGTGTGGGGCCAGGTTTGTGCCCCCTGCACCTCGGGGACACACAGGACACGTGCCCTCCAGGGCCTTTGACAAGGGGCCACAATGCAGGCTGCCCTCCACATCCACATGACCCTTTGAGGACATTCTCGTTTTAGCTCTCTGCCTAAAGATGTGTTAAAAAAACAAAAACAAACCTCAAGATGTTCTGGAAAAGAATAATGGAGTCAGATAAATTTCAGCTGGATAAAAGACACTGCTGAAGATTGAAAATGCTAAAGAAACAGTTTCCTTAAATATCACCACGGTAGAAAGCCCAAAGGAAGACCTTGCTGCAGAAGATTATTCCAAGAATTGCTGACCAGAATTTAATTTTTTGATGGTTAGATTGTTCTCTGTGTCCTGAGCACAGGCAAGAGGACAGGAGTGATTCTGGTCTAATGCCAAAGCACAAGATGTCACTTGTGCACAGAAGTGTGCACAGGCCCCGGGAGGGTGTGTGGAGATGATGCACTGTGGGCCGCTGGCCGGCCAGGCTCCTGTCCCAGCACCCCTGCTTCCCCGACCTGCTGGGCTTCCATGCTTATGGATGAAGCACAGCACCCAGGATCCCGTGCAACATGGGGGGCAGGGGTGGTGGTCCTGATCCCGACCCGGCAGAGCCCTGGTGAGCAGTGGCGGCGTGTGGAGGAAGCTGCGGGCAGCCCGACCCGCCTGGAGCCTCCGTGTACCCACCTGGGAGCCAGGCCAGGCCCTTCTCACTGCCGCGTGGGGGTGGGAGGGGGGCACAGAAACTGGAGGTGCCCTCAGGGCATCCCTTGGGGAGCTCGGGTGCCAGGAGACAGGAAGAAGCCTGGGCCTTGGGTTCGGGGTCAGGGGCACCTTGCCCAGCCCTGAGTCTGGCTCTGCCCCCCGCAGGTATTTCTTTTGCTCTTTGGTCTCCGCCTCGGCCAGCCTGCTCTGCCTGATCAGCATCCTGCTGTACATCTTCATCCAGTACTCAGTCAACCCGGAGGTGCTGCGCACTCATCCGCTCTATGAAGGTACGGGGCGGGGGGCCCTCTCTGGCGTTGCTTTCTCTCGGGTCACTCGTGGTGGTAGCCTCTCCCTCCAGCTGTCTTTCAGGGAAAGCTCTCCTTCTGGGGGACGTCAGTCTGGCCCGCCCCTAGCTGGGTGAGCTGTGGGGCCGGGCAGGAGGGCAGCAGTCCCCCAGGGACCAGAAGGCAGGTTTGGGGCCCCGTGCCCATCACCCAGTAGTTGGTCTTGGCAGGGAGCAGGGTGGGGCGGGAGGGCAGGGCTGCCTGGGGAAGGTGCTGGGTGGTGTGTGGCTGTAGGTGTCTGCTGAGCGGCTCCAGGAACCTGGCCTTGGGAACACATGTGCCTCAAAGGTCTGTCCATCACTGCGCAACCCCGGGCCTGTGACCGTGACCTTATTTGGAGAGAGGGTCCTCCCAGATGTGATTAAGGATCCTGAGATGATCATGGGTTACCTGGCAATGTGTGGGATCCTGGATCCAGTGAAAACATCCTTATAAGAGACTGGAGGGACATGGCCACAAGCCAAGGGGTGCCTGGAGCCCCGGAAGCTGGAAGATCCAAGGACAGATCCTCCCCCATGGCCTCGGAGGGAGACGGGCCCTGCAACACCCTGACTTCGGGGCTTCATCTCTGCTGTTGAAACTGCCTGGTCTATGGCCATCAGTCACAGCAGCCCTGGACACTGACACAGGGAGAACCCCAAGCGGAGCACCTCATGTGTCTGTCCTGAGTGTTTGGGGACCTCAGCCCTCAGGGTTCAGAGCAAAGCTTCCTTTCCCGGTCCAGGCCTCTCTCCAGAGCACGTCACGGCCATGCCCTCTTCCTGGAAGGGCACCATGCCCTGTGCACCTTCATCCCAAGGCCTTCAGTGCACCTGGGCTGGATGAGCCCTGGTGGGATGGGCTATCTGACCTGCACCTGCTCCGGAGTGCATCCTGGATATTTCCATGGTAAAAGGGAACAGTGGGAGTCTCAGCGAGACCCGGCCCTGCTCAGCAGAAGAGCCGCCTGCGCTCTGCACACAGCCAGCTGGAGGCCTCCACCTGCCATCCTTCCTGACATTCCCCACACATGGCCTGAACAGAGGGGCTGGCCGGTGACTGCCGCCTCAGAACAGTCACCGGTGGGCACTGGGGATTCCCTGCGAAGGTCCTCCCGGCCACGGGGCCTCTCATTGCCCCAACACACTCTGAAATGCGGCTCGCACATGGTAAGCAGCAGCCTCAGCGCACCCGAGTTCCATAGCACGTGTCCTTACTTCCTTCCAATGTGGGCGTCGGCTGGGCCCTCGCTGCCACGCGCTGGCAGAACAGAGGGCAGCCTGGTCTCCGAAGGTGCTTCTCTCTGGGAACTTGCTCGCTCCAGAACCATCGTGGATGTGCTGCACATGAATGCCTGATGACTGAGGCAATCTCCTGGGTTTGCTGTTCCAGAAGATTCCATGGGGCTGCTTACCCGCCAGTTCCCTGGGGCACTTTGGTCTCATTGGTGGGAATTCATCAAGACATCACCGGCTAAGGGGACAAGCATGTGGCCAGCCACCCCATGGTACATCCAGCCTCATGCACACTGTGCTGCAGCCCCCAAGGCACACAGCAGGCCTGGCAGCCACTTTCCATGCCACGTAAAGGACTGGAATCAGTACCTCCCAGACTCTGTGGTGGGATGAGAGCATTTCAGCTGGATTCCATTTCCATGGGCCTGCCTGCAGATTCCTCAGTGCTTTCCTCACACCGAAGTTTGGAAGTGTCAACAGCCCTTGGGGCCCAGATGACCAAGTCCTGGAAATGTCCCAAGGCGCTGGCTGCTGCCTTGCAGTTCCCTGTGAGGGCGGCTGACTGAGAACGGGGAGGGCCTGGCACAGTGGCATGGCCCTTGGGACAGGGTGGGGGTTCAGCCAGGCAGGGGGTCAGGCTCTGCAACCCGGACCCTTAGTTATCCTCTCCCAGCCTCACCTTCCAGACCCGTAAAGTGGGGCTGTGACACCCACCTCAGTCAGGGGGCTGCAAGGGCACCTGGGTGAGGTAGGGCACACACTGGGGTGGGGGAGGGGCTTCCTTGGGCTGCTCACCCTCCCCCACCTCCCAAGGAGGGGCTGGCCATGCCCCAGGTGCTGGATGCATGCATGTCTCCCTTGCCTCCGCAGGTGTCTCCAAGGACACTTGGCTGCTGTTCCTTCCTTTTTTCCCTGTAAAGACGAAGGCCCTGGTGGTCCTGGGCATTGGGGTGTTCGTCCTGCTGCTGTCTGCCCTCAGCTTCCTGCTGCCTGGATACCTGTTCATCTTCCACCTCTTCTTAAGTATGTGTCCTGACCCCCACTCCAGTCTTTGTCCCTTGCGTTCCCACGTGGCCCAAGACAAGGTCTGCCGGCCCCTGCTAGAAACGAGCACATCAGACAAATGACAGGAAGAGACACCCCTAGAGGGACAGCAGGGCTCATTCTGCTCTGAGGCCTGCAGAGGACACGAGAGGGACTAGGAGTAAGTTAGATAAGGGAGCAGAACATGCGAGGCAGGAACAGGCACCATTAAAAAAAGAACAGGGGATTTAGAGAAGCACCAAGTCCTAACAATGAAAAATAGTGAGCCAGCGACAGGGTATCTGCTGACCCAGCTTGCTGCAGGGACACTGGCCGTTTCCTGGAGTCCACGCGGCACTGCGTGCAGCAGGCCCCACCACGCAGTGGCCCAGGGGAGGGCATGAATTCTCTCTGTGGCTTCTGCAAGGGAGAAGGTGGCAGCGGGGGCCCTATGTGGCTGCCAGAGCGGGTCTGGCACAGGGAGTGTCCTCAGCAGAGCCAGGGCCGGAATCAGCACCCGGAGCCAGAGGTGGGTCAGCCCAGGCCCTTATCCTAAAGCTTCCACTCACTGGCCAATGGGGACAAGGGTGAATTTGGGGACAGTGCCCCAGCTGCAGCATACAGTACAGCCAGCAGGTGGCAAGCTGGGCAGGTCCAGAAGTCCACTGCGGCCACTCAGGACAGACAGATGTGAGACTGGAGAACAGGTCCACGGGACAGATGGCCAATGGGAGATCCAGGCACAGGGACCAGAGGGCCCCAACCCAAGCAACAGGGAGGGTGGTGGTGCCACACTCACTGTGGGGGTAGGGGAGGGAGATGCACACGGAGCTTATGGCTCAAGGTGCTGTTTACAGGGTATTTGGACAGCAAAGCACAGACTTCCAGAAGTAGTTGGGATATTAGCTATTGTTATAATAAACTTACCCTGCTTGAAGTAACAGAGTTATCACCTTGCAGTCTCTGTGGGTCATGGGTTCAGCATAGCTTAGCTGGGTCCACTGGCCCTGCTCGGCCACAAGGCTTCCGCCAGGTGTGAGGAAGGGCTGTGGTCTCATCCGACTGGGACCCACGTTTAGGTTCAACACCAGGGTGTTGGCAGGCCAGTTCCTGGCCTCAGTTCCCCGTGAGTTGTTGGCTGGTGCCTCCTCCCACCAGGACACCCCAGCATGAAGGGGCAGCCGGCCTTTTGTAGCCCAGTCATGGAAGTGACGCCCCTCACCTCTTGTGCAAGGCGCTGGGGCCACCCACTCTCCAAGGGATGGCGTGACACAAACACCCTGAGGTGGGGGGTAGGGGCTGCTGGGGGGCCTGTCAGAAGCTGTGGGCAGCTGGATGCCTCTTTGAAGTTTGGGGGAAGGACATCCTGACACTGCAGCACGAGTGGAGTGCAGCATTGGTGAGGGCAAGACCTCCCAGGAAGATGCACAGATGTCTGGTACCAGCAGCAGGGGTGTGGGGAAAGCCGCCTCCACACAAGCGGGGGACAGAGCATCCCAAAGACCAGGGGCCCCGGGCTGCTGTGTTGATGCCTAGTGTCGCAGGAGGGGACACGGCAGACACTCATTCAGTGCACACCGCACTCTGGCCTCCCTCCCCAGCCACATCTCCTCTCGTTACTGTCAGATGAAGGTGTCTACTCAAAACTCAGGACGAGTGTGAGCTCTGGGGAACACACAGTGTGTACTTGCCACCTGATGGTGATGGCAGCCATCCCTGCAATCCCTGCCAGAGAACTAGTGTTTTTGCGAGCATGTGGCCAGATGCAAATTATGCCCTCACACAGGTTCTGGGGGAGGTGGGAGAACCAGTAAGAGCCAGGTGTAGTTCATCAGGAAGCCAAAGCAAACACAGACAGATGCCCTTGTACAAACCACCCAGGGAAGGGAACGGGCTCCACGCGGGTGTGGGGGGCAGCCCACCTTCCGTCTGCCCTTCCAGCTGCAATTAGGCTTCTGTGGGTGGCCCTTATCCCTTTCCAGAAATAATTAGAAGCCATCTGTCCTCGTGTTTGTTGGTTTTAGGGAGAGAAGTGGGAGGATTGGTGCGTCTGCTGAAGCAGGCACAGAACCCGTTTCGTGGACGGTGCTGTCTGTTGACAGACCCGGGTCTCAGATGTCCTTTCAGTGACCTGGGGTGCTTCTGCCACAGTGCCGGAGCCAGCATCCGGGTCCACACTGGCTTTGTGGGCCTGGAAGGCTGCAGGGTAGCTGTTCCTGGGACGGGGCGCCAGCAGCCTTGGGGCTGTGACGAGCTACTGCTTGCCTCCCACAGGCCAGGTGGGCCCCGGGGTGGCCATGCAGCAGCCCCCCAGTGCCCCAGGTTAGGAGGCAGCTCCCGGCACCCTGGGGGGGAAGCCCTGGAAGACCGGGTTGTGGCCGGTGGGCCACTCTGCCCGCTTGCGTAACTGTAACTGCCTGTTTCCGCCTTTCTCCTCTCTAGTGTTCAAGAAGTTGAGCACATATGAGTATGTGACACAGAACCGCTATCAAAATATTCCAAAAGTTCCAGCAGGGAGGAAAGAGCTGTCCTTCAAAATAAGCATGCCACAGGTATCGGGTGCCCCTCTGCTTCACCATCTGCACTATCCAGGCCTGGGGCAGCGCCCAGTGTCACCTTGCAGCTGGAACTTCTCACAGTCCTTTGCTTCTGTGTTGGCACAATTCTCTGATTCCATGTGTGTGTGTGTGTGTGTGTGCACGTTGTGTGATGCAGTGCAGGTGTATGTGTGTATGTGTATGTGGTGTGTGTGATGCAGTGTGTGTGTGTGCGTGTGTTTGGTGTGAGATGCACTGCATGTTTGCACGTGTGAGTGCATGATGTGTATAATGTGATGCACGTGTGTGGTTATGTGTGCATAGTATGTGATGCAGTGCATGTGTGTGTGGTTGTGTGTGTGTGTGTGTGTGTGTGTGTTTAGTGTGAGATACGGTGCGTGTGTGTGTGACTGAGTACATGTGTGTGATGCAGTGCATGTGTATGTGTGCATGTGTACGTGGTGTGTGTGATGCAGTGTATGTGTGTGTGTGCAGCGCAGTACATGTGTGTTTGGTGTGTGGTGTGCATGTGTGTTATATCATTTGTACGTTCACTGTCCACAGAATCAAGCCAGCAGGGCTGACTCCTTTTAGGCCCATATATTAACGCAGCTGTTTCTCATCAAAATTAAAAACATTTGCTTTTCAAACGAGCACCACTAAGAAAATGAAAACATAAGCCAAAGGCAGAAATATTTGCAAATCATATACTTGTGCCCAGAATATATAAAGAATTCAAAATTTAATTATAAGAAAAATGACCCAGTGTTTTAACTTTTTAAATGCGCAAAAGATTTGAACCAACTGTTCACCAAGGAGGATCCACGGTGGCAGATAAGCACATCGACATCACTTACCATTAAGAAAACACAAAACCACAGTAAGATACCATTACACACCCAGTAGACTGGCTATAATCAAAAGAACCAATAATAAAAAGCGTTGGTGAAGCTGTAGATCGAAAGGCTCCTACGTTACTAGTGCAGATACCAAATTATATCACTTTGATCAGCAGTTTGGTGTTTTCTTAAAAAGTGAAATGTATAGTCAGCGTTGAAGTCAGCAATCCCACTTCCAGTTTCTTAACTATTAGAAGTGAAGACACAGGTATTCTTCATGTGACAGGGGTGCTATCCCCCAGTGAGATCCTTTCCTAGGACCCAGGGACTCTGAGGCACCATTACTCAAAATTAACTAATAACTGACTTGAATCGTGTATAAGACTAAGCCCAGTGTCAACAACTTTTTCACGTTATGAATTTTTATTGCTCACAGCAAGCAGATGACCTGAGTCCGTCTGCTCGTAGGTAAGTGTGTAAGCTTACTAGAGTTGTTTTATCTGTCTGACAAATACTATATGCTCTCAATAGTCTTGCTTTAAAAAGTCTTCGTTACTCCAAGGTTATACAAATACCCACATTCTTTGCTAGTGTTTTCACCAGCTTTATTCGCTTTGCATTTTGATTTCCAAGCCGTCCTGAATTTGTGTGTTCACGGAGACAGGGGCTAAGGTGGATTTGCCCAGGACCTGGTGCCCCCGGCTCCCCCAGGAGACCCTCTTCCGGCCGTGCCTCACCCTGAATGTCCAGCAGGGGAACGCCCTTGGCATTCTTTAGTTTTCATAGTTGTTGACAATTCCTCCACGTTTTTAGTTTCCGTATAATTTTTAAAATAGTTTTCATGCAGTTCTGAGAAAGGCAGAGTTCCAAGTGGAGTTACAGGAAACATTCCTTAGAGGCGGGAGCGAGCGGAGCCGCATGGTCTCAGCTCCAAGCCCTGAAACTGCCCCAGAAGTCGGTCTCCCCTGGGGGAGCGGGCCGTAAGTGCCCCAGTTCTGTGGTGCTCTCGGAAGTTCGGCCCTCGCAGAAACGGGTGGGGGGCGACTCCCATGTTCTGGTGGAGCTGGGCAGGTCGCAGGGCTGGTGCTGGTTCTCGACCGAGGATCGGGAATTCCTCCAAAGAATCCGCTCATTCCTTTTGCATTTGTTTCCTTAGACACCCGGTAGCCATGCTTCTGGGAAAACCCGGGTCGTTTGGAGTTTCACTTGAAGCATTGCCACACTGCGGTCCTTTAGGTACAATCTGAGCACGTGCCCCTCGCCCTGTCCAGCCTGGGGGCCAGCCGCCTCTAGAAGCAACTGAGACTAACCCCGTTTTTGGGCAGTCGGTGTGGACACTGCGCAGGAACTGGGGACCTCAAGTCTCTGGCCGCCCCACGCACTGCAGTCACTGCTGGTGCTCCGAGGACTGTCTTCCAAGTTCCGTTTTAGTATTATTTTGTGAGTTATACTCACAATGCTTTGTTTTTATAAAATTGTAATCACATTGTTCAACTCTTTAGAGCCCCTTTTAAAAATTCCATATATTGTGGTGCCACTGGGTGGCTCAGGCGGTTAAGCATGGGACACTTGGTTTCTACTGAGGTCATGATCTCACGGTTTGTGGGGTTGAGCCCCACGTTGGGCTCTGTGCTGGCAGCAGTGAGCCTGCTTGGGACTCTCTCTGCCTCTCTCTCTGTCCCTTCTCCCCAAGGCCTCTCTCTGTCAAAATAAATAAATACACTTTAAAAAATTCCATACATTGTGGACATAGTTAAAAGAAAAAGAAACATAATTTTTATGAATATAAGTTACTTCACCTTTGGGAGGGACCATATTCCTCATTTCTGGAATGTTATTTCTTATTTTCAATCACTATAGTGTTCCCTTCTCCAACTGGAAAGGGAGCTGCTAACCTTTGTATTGAAAGGTCGATTGTGTTGAGAGACAAGCCCTCTCAATGCGCTGGGCCATCTGTCCCAGTGGCCTCTCTTTCCTGCAGAAGTGTCCCTAGTTTGACCTGTACACCCACGTGTAACTTACATGTTAGGCAAAGCCCACTGTCAGAATGTCAGCTCCAAGAGATCAAAGAGTATCTTTAAATCACGTGGCACTCTGTCAATCCCCCCAAAAGAAAAATCCACTCAGTAAGTGCCTGTGGAGTTCCATGATGTAAATCACTGGTATATTTTAGGGGAGAACTTAGTGTAGCACTCTCTAAGGTGCTTCTCTCTATTAGTAGGTATCAGACCAATTTATTGGGAGTATTTCCTCTGGACCATTAATCTGCTGCAAAAGTAGGATCACACGTGTGAAGATACTTCTTGCCTAATTCTACAAGTGTTCTGCTCAGCTAATGTCCATCAAGTGGCTTGTATTAATTTTTTATTGCTATCTGGCAAATTCCCACAAATGTAGTGGCTTGAACTAAGACTCGTCTGAAAGCGCTTGTGGGTCATGTGCCTGGCAAGCTCAGCTGGGTCCCTGATTGGTGCCTCCCAAGGCAACAGTCACGGCTCACCAGGTCAGCCCTCCCTTCTGGAGGTTATGGGGAAGAGTCTGCTTCGGGGCAGATAGAGAATGCCAGTGCAGCTGTTGCTTTCCCACTCTTGCTATGTGGCCCTTCCATCTCTAAGTTGGTAATGGTGGGTCTAGTCTCTTCATATTTTAGATCTCTCGGACTTCCTCCTTTTCCTCATTTCTCAGTTTTTAAGGATTCGTGTGATTGCATTGGACCTACTTGGGTAATCAAGGACAGTCCTCAGTTTCCTACAGTTGCTGCAAGGAATGAGCACAAAGTGACAATGCCATGGTCTCCAAGGCAGGTCACTTTGTCCATTTGTAACTGAGCCCTGCTGCACCCACAGACTCAAGAACGCAGTGGCCCAGCGTGGGGGTGCCGCAGCAGGAAGAAGCGCCCCTGTGGCCTCCCACCGGCAAGCAGTCATAGACCTTTATGGATGGTGCTCCTGCGCCGTGTCCTCCGTTGTGCAGCCAACCCGAGGGCACACGGACGGCCTCCCAGGAGCTCCTGGCTCTGAGGCTCTGCAGATGAGCAGGTCACGATGGCGGCCAGTGCATGGAGCTTTGCAGCCGTCAGCGGTGCTCTCTGAGCTCACTACACAAAGCAAGGCCCTTCTTTGCTCATGGAAGTCTGTCCTCCCTTTTGCCCCATCCCTGTAGAGAGCAGCGCAAGGAGGCCCCGCCGCAGCTGAGGCGCCCGGGTCTGCGTTCCACCATCACCACGTGTGAGGAGAGCTCCCCGCTGCAGGTGAGAGCCGCTGGGCATGTGAAAGGTCTCAGGCTGCCCCCGGAATGAGGACAGAAAACGCTTGGGATTGCTTGTTTGACTGGTTTGAAGCATTTACTTAGTACCCAGGCATGCTACTCGTATGGGAACAAAGGTGGAGGGAGAAGAGAAGAAAAACTGACAGAAAATATCCTTAACTGTAGGGCTTATAGTGTGTGTGTGTGTGTGTGTGTGTGTGTGTGTGTGTAAGGGGGGAGAAAGAGATAAATCCAATGCAATCTGGGTGTGCGAAGACTGAAGTGGCATCCGTGTGCTTTAATGAAGGGTATTGATGTCTGTGTCCTGCTGGCTTTGAAAAGCACCAGAAAATAAAATGATGGATGGATAGTCACATGGTTAAAAAGAAATATTCACAGCAAAATTTTAATGATGATAGAACCTAGAAGTTGAGTGTTTGGGCATTCTTGTACAATCCTTTCCACTTTTCTGGGTGTTTGAAATTGTCCATTCTTAAAAAAGTGTTACCGAATAACTATAGGACACAGACGTGGAGTAAGGGGTGTGTGTCTGTGTGTCTGTTTATGTCTGCTCTTCACAGATTGAGACTGAGGCAAGAATGTCCACCTCAAACTTCTATTTGACATTTTACTAAAGTTCCAGCCAGTGTAATACAGCAAGAAATACAAAGACATATAGATTTGAAAATGAACCTGATTTTATTTGCAGGAAACATGCTTCTAACAAATCTGCAAAAAATATAGTAGAAATAATAAGATAGCTCAGCAAGGTGGTAGAATACAAAATGAATATAATAACCCCCATTATATTTCTGTATACTAACAATGAAAAATCTCAAAATGATATTAAGAAAACCATTCCATCTGTAATAGCATTGAAAATAATAAAATAAAATAAAACAAGCACCAAATGTGTATACTTAAAGCTACAAACTATCGATGAGAGAAACTGAACACAATCCAAATAAACGGAAAGATTTAGAATATTTGTGGACTGGAACGCAAAATATTGTCATGATAGAAAACTCCCCCCAAAATTGATCTACATAATTACCACGAGCCCTATTGAGTTTCCAACAAGCTTTTTTCTTTAAGGAAATAGCAAGCCAACCCTAAAATAGATACAGAAATCCAAAGGACGTAGAGTGACCAAAAGAATTTAGAAAAAGAAGCAGCAAATTGGAGGACTTACTCAATCTGACTTAAAAATGAACTATCAAGCTACAGTAGTCAGGACAGTGTGAGCCATGAGGGTGGTGTGCCCAGTGAGGGTAGACATGCAGGTCAAGGGAACAGAATAGAAAGTCCAGAAATAAAACCTGATCAGTGGGTGTTAAACAGAGGTGCCAGGATAATTAAACAGGGAGAGATGAGAGTATCTTTAATAAGCTGTGCCAGAACAATTGGATGACCATATGTAAAAAAAGAGGGCGGGGAAGAGCTTAATAGCTGCTTCTCACCATACACACAAAAATAACTCAAAATCAACCACAGTTCTGAATTTAGGGGCTAACCTATAACACTTTAGGAAGAAAACAGAAGAAAACCTTTGTGATCTTGAGGTAGACAAAGTTTTCTTTAATATGGGCACCAAAACCACTATGAAGAAAGTGGAAATTTTGACTTTTTTATAAAAGAAAGCATTTCCTGTTCAGAATTCACCACTGCAAAAATAAAAATGTAAGTCACAGGTTGGAATAAATATTTGCAAACCCTATACTTAAATCCAGAATAAATAAACAACTCTCAACACTTAATAGGGAAAAACGGCCCCATTTTTAAAATGGGGAAAAGATTCTAATAAACTTTACCAAATAGGATATATGGGTGGCAGATAATCACCTGACAAGATGTTCAACATCATTCACCACTAGGAAAGTGCAACTAAAGCCACGGTAAGACAGTTGGAACGGCTCCCTGAGAAAGGGTACCAGCACCAGGAGCGGGAGACACAGAGGAACCGGAGGCCCGTAGCTAGGTGTGCAAAGTCGTCGGGGGTTTACAGTGATACCACTGTGGAAAGTAGTTTGACAGTTTCTTAAAATCTTCAATGTATTCTTAACCTCTGACACAGAGACCCCTTCCTGGGAAGTCTCTGAGCCACACGCACCTGAAACTAATGACGGACTTGATTTCCTACGAATAGCCTCAGTACCAACAATTTCTTCTTCTTTTTCCTTTACCCCCACAGGCAGCCACAGGTGACCTGAAATCACCCTCACACAGGTAGGTTGTAAGCTTGTTGGACTTGTTCTCTCTGAATGAAAATGGCTACGCGATCTTAAGTCAAATTGCTTTGGAAAGTGACTCATCTCTGATGGGATATTTTTAAATAATGTGACAACACAGTAGGAAATAGCTCTGCTTAACGTAACAGTACCACGTACAGCTACGCAGGGACCTTTTGCGCTCCACGTGCTTGGGGAAATGCAGTAATTCTCTCCCTGTGGACAACTTGCATCTGAACTAGCACACCAGCGTCAGCGCTCATTTATTCGGTGTGTCAGTCGGAGAACGTGTGGGGAGCGGGTCCCAGCCTCCTTTTTATGACCTCTGATAATACCTAGTTTCCCGTCGCTCCTGAGCCATGCTTGCTCATGGAGGAGTCACACAGAGGACATGCCTGCTCATGGAGGAGTCACACAGAGGACAGCCCTGCAGGCACACACGCACCCAAAGTGCACCCCTGCAAAGTCACAGAAGCAGAAAGTGGCCCATTATGAAGGTCACAACCCAGGGTAAGCACACATTTTAAAACGTGCACTTGGTCTCCACTTTGAAACTGTACCAGCGTGGAAAGTCACCTCAGAACATGGAGAAATGAGAAATATGCTCACGTTAGGGTGAGGGTCTCGGTCTGCCAGGGCTGCCCTGACAAAGGACCACAAAACAGGTGGCTTAAAAAATAGAAATGTACCGTCTCACTGCTCTGGAGGCTGGAGCCGGACTCACCTCGACATGTCCCCAGTCATAGGACCTGCACTTGGCTTCTCTCCTTGGCTCGAACCTGATGCTGTTTTCCCTTTGTCTCTTCAGTTTTCCCATTTTGCCCCTTTCTGGCAAGAATGATTGAAAATTAACGAACCAGGAGGGCCTGCCTGTCCTCTTGCACGGATGCGGTCGTCAGGCCAAGGGCCTGACTGTCTTCTGGCATGGAAGTGGTCATCCCGCTGAGGGCCTACCTGTCCTCTTGCATGGACGCAGTCGTCGGGCTAGGGCCTGTCCTCTTGCACGGACATGGTTGTCGGGCCGAGGGCTGACCTGTCCTCTTGCATGGACGCGGCCATTGGGCTAAGGGCCTGTCTTCTTGCACGGATGCGGTCATTGGGCTAAAGGCCTGTCCTCTTGTATGGACGTGGTAGTCAGGCCGAAGGCCTGTCTTCTTGCACAGACTCGGTCGTCGGGCCGAGGGCTGGCCTGTCCTCTTGCACGGACACGGTCGTTGGGCTGAGGGCCTGTCCTCTTGCACGGACGCGGTCGTCGGGCTGACGCTGGTCTCAGGTGATGACACCTTGAGCTGCTAGAGTCGCTGCATCTGAAAACCCCCCTTACAGCAATGTGAGGTCATTGGTGGACACTGTTCAATCCACTTGCACAGTTCAGTTAGCTGAGTGTCCCACGACCTACATCCCCACCATTGCTCTTGGTAATTCCTGAACATCTCTTTCCTTCCAAACCCAGGGTCTCTTCCCAAATCCCCTCCTGATCTGCAGGAGCACCCCTTCTTCCTGACACCCCCTGCTGCTCCTGCAGCTCTCCCTTTAGGTGCTCCTCCCCTGCCCTCCCGGGGTCTCCCACCATGCAGTGGACCTGAGGGGAAAGGGTGGTAAGGAGGCTGTGTGATGCTGTGGCCTGTGGTTTCCGGCAGCCATCAGTATCCCCTCCAGGAAGCAGTGGCCGTCCTTGTTGATGAGTGTCTCCCCTTCCCCCTGCCATCCCACAGAGTGAAGTTCAACCACCTGCTGCTGGATGTGCACTCAGGTCCACCCTCCTCCACCAACACGTTCATGGAGGACTCGTGGGTGATGGTAAGTGAGGCACGGCCGTGCGTGAGTGAGCCTCAAACACAGGGGTGGGGTCCAGTGCTGAGTCTAAGCTCCCCACAAGAGCAAGGGCAGGACAGTATTTGGACCTGCTTGTCTGGCTGGTTTAAGGCATTTATGGTGTCCTCCGGGGACACTGCTTGAACAGGACAGTGGTGGGAGGGGGATAAAGGGAAACAAGGCGGGCAGCACAAACGATCTAAAACACAGGGCATGTGTGTGAGCAGAGAAACATGACGGAAAAATGGGTGCTACTGGAACGGAAGCATCACACGTGTGCTTGGGTGACATGTGTGCACTCCAGCAAGCTGGCGGGATTCTGGCCAGGAAGGGCTCAGTGACCCACTTACTGTGACGGCAGAAGGGTGCCCCTGCTCATCTCCCAGGTCAGCGGGGAGGAGGGACATATCTGGTCCACTGCGTTCATTGCAGAGCCTGGAGTCAGAGCTCCGTGTTGGAGATGCTGGAGGCCGGTCTTCAGTGGGGACTGTGTGTGACTGGCCAAGTCACAGCTTAAACCGTAGCCAACACAATTATGGCATGACCCCTCCCTGCCACTCGCTCCCATCAAGCCTTCCAACAAGTACACACTTTACATGCATGGAGACCAGGCTGATGCTCCATTCCAGGGGTCACAGTGGTGGCTGTGGCAGTGATAGCATCTATTGGCGCCCCATCCCTGCCATCCCTTCTTGGGTGGTGGTGGCCACACAGCTTCTGAGTGACATGAAGGACACATCTCAAGAAGCAAAGATGTGATGACCATGTGGGTGTTGACCATGTATGACCGTGAGGGCCATGTACCCCCGCTGGTTATAACGTGTGTCCAGGCGAACATATGGAAGCCCTCTCTCTGGTGTGTGGCTCTGGAGCTCGCCTCTAGAATGTGTAGTAGAGCAGTCTCAGGGCCACCTTATTCCCATCCTGTCTCAGGAATCCAAGGAAGCTGTGACCGTTCATTGTCACTCTGCTGGACACTTGTCATCCATCATCACGTTTAATCCCTCTGTGGATTATCTGAGATAGATCATCATCCCACTTTGATGGCTGGGCTCGCCTCTTGGTGTGCGTGGAGCTTTAGGATCCCACCGGCTTAAACCCTCCCCACCCCACACCCCTGAGGATACATTTTCTTCTGTTTTCAAAACTGTATATGCCAGATATGGTCATATGGCTTTCTAGTGCCACAGTAGTAATAGCATGGGGTCTGGAGCTTTTAAACATTTGTATATTCATTCTAAATCTTCCAGTGTTGAAAAATGCATTTCTCACTTAAGAAAGGTAGTTACCTTTCCAGCCAATTTACACAAATTACCAACACTGTCGAATTCTACTGAATTTTTAAAAAATAATGACACAAACCCTCTCAGAATATAGAAGAAGGGAGACCTGTTCTGTGAGGCCAGTTCCAACCTGATACCAAAGCCAGACAATGTCATCCCAAAAGAATATCACGAGGCAAAATCCTTCAAGAAAACACAGACAGACACCATTGATTAAGTGTTAGCAAACCGAATCTAGCAGCATACAGGATTAAGTACCATGGCTATGTGAAAATTATTTGACATTATACAAAATACCAACAATAAATGACAATAATATGGCGATGTCAATTCAGAAAGGGAGTTGCCAATAAGAAACTCTTACGTGTGATCAAAAAATATTCTCAACAAATTAGGAATGAAATGAAAAGATCTTCATTCTGACTGTTAAAAACTGAGAACAAACTGAGGGTTGCTGGGGGGTGGGAGGGAGGGCAGGGTGGGTGATGGGTATTGAGGAGGGCACCTTTTGGGATGAGCACTGGGTGTTGTATGGAAACCAATTTGACAGTAAATTTCATATATTAAAAAATAAAAAAATAAAATAAAATAAAATAAAATAAAAATAAATGGACGATGCTCGGGTGGCTCCATTGGTTGAGGGTATGACTTGGCTCAGGTCATGATCTTGCAGTTTGTGAGTTCAAACCTTGCATTGGGCTTACTGCTGTCAGCACAGAGTCCACTTCAGATCCTCCATACACCCCCTTCTCTCTGCACTTCCCCTGTTTGTACTTCTTCTCAAAAATAAATATATGTTTAAAGAATAAATAAATAGAAATGAAAAAAAAAAAAAGAAAAGATCTTCATTCTGACCTATGCAATACACCTATTAAATACAACTAACATACTTCCTGGTGAAAGACTGAGTACATCCCTCTTAAAACCGGGATCAAGGCAAGGATGTACTGAAGTTCCAGCTGGTGCAATAAGACAAGAAAAAGGAATAAAGAATAGAAAGTGAAACTGTGTTGATCACAGACAACATGATTCTAAAATACAAACAAAACAAAAAACAAAACTACTAGTAATGAAATAGCTTTGCAAGAGGCAGGTAAAGTGCTCTCCAGTAAGCTCTGGGACATTTATCTTCAGTGTTATCCAGAGCACACCTGAAATCAAATACAGTCCCTACCTGGCGTCAGGAACCTCTGTGTGCCTCCAGCTAGCTCCACAGCAAATTGCCACCACGTGGTCAAAGTAAAAATTTCTCCATTGCCTTGGCTGACCTAGAAATGTTTTATGTAATTTGCCATTATCTGGAATGGAAACAGTTGTTAAAAAATAAATCTTTTGACTTTGTATTGTTAAAAAAAAATAGCAAGTCCAATCATATTTCTGTATTTGGCAAAAATGCCACTGAAAATAATATTAGTTATTTTATTAACAATAGCATTAACAATAATGAATTTAACAAAACTGTAGTAAAGTCTATACATTGAAAGTTATAAGTCATTGCTGAGAGAAACTGAAGACATTTAAAATAATGGAAAGATATACAACGTTCATGGATATGAACACTCAATATTGTTAAGATAGCATTTCCCCCAAAACTGATCTATGGACATAGTACAATCCCTATTGAATTCCTAGGAGGTTCTGTTTTTTTGTGTGTTGTTGTTGTTGTTGTTGTTTAACCAACAAGCTGATCATAAAATGTACATGGAAATTCAGAGTACCTAGAGTAGCCAGAACAATTTTGAAAAGAGAACAAAATTGGAAGAATTATACAATCTGACTTCAAAATTTACTAAAAAGCTATAGTAATCAGGTTAGTGTAGTCAATGGAATAGAATACAAATTCTAGAAGTAAGCCTTCACATTTATGGCCAAGGCAATCCTTTGGGGAGAAGTGAAAATTTCAACAAATGGTCCTGGAACAACCAGATATCCATTGTGAAATAAAAATAACACCGTACTGGGAATGCAAGCTGGTGCAGCCGCTCGGGAAAATAGTATGGAGCTTCCTCAAAAAGCTAAAAATAGGGGCGCCTGGGTGGCGCAGTCGGTTAAGCGTCCGACTTCAGCCAGGTCACGATCTCGCGGTCTGTGAGTTCGAGCCCCGCGTCGGGCTCTGGGCTGATGGCTCGGAGCCTGGAGCCTGTTTCCGATTCTGTGTCTCCCTCTCTCTCTGCCCCTCCCCCGTTCGTGCTCTGTCTCTCTCTGTCCCAAAAATAAAAATAAAAATTAAAAAAAAAAAAAAAAAAAAGCTAAAAATAGAACTACCCTATGACCCAGCAATTGCACTACTAGGTATTTATCCAGGGGATACAGGTGTGCTGCTTCAAAGGGACACATCCACCCCAATGTTTATAGCAGCACTATCAACAATAGCCAAAGTATGGAAAGAGCCCAAATGTCCATCAATGGATGAATGGATAAAGAAAATGTGGTATATACAATGGAGTATTACTTGGCAATCAAAAAGAATGAAATCTTGCCATTTGCAACTACGTGGATGGAACTGGAGGGTATTATGCTAAGTGAAATAGTCAGTCAGAGAAAGACAAAAATCATAGGACTTCACTTATATGAGGACTTTAAGACACAAAACAGATGAATACAAAGGAAGGGAAGCAAAAATAATATAAAAACAGGGAGGGGGACAAAACAGAAGAGACTCATAAATATGGAGAACAAACAGAGGGTTATGGAAGGGGTTGTGGGAGAGGGGATGGGCTAAATGGGTAAGGGGCACTAAGGAATCTACTCCTGAAATCATTGTTGCACTATATGCTAATTTGGATGTATATTTAAAAAAAATAAAAAAAATAAAAAAAAAAATACCGTACTTAGGTATTGACTGCCCTGAGACCCAGGTGCTGTCAAGGTCAGACTCTCCTGGGGTGTCTCCCCTCAGCCCTCCAAGTCCTCAGGCGGCCCCTCTTCTGTGCGCCTCAGTCTTGGCAGCTGCCCGCATGCAGACCTGCCACAGAGGTCAGGGCCCGCCGGTGGCCGCGTGTGACACATACCGGTCCTGAGCGGGCCCCTTGGCCAGTGTGGGCACTGGCTGTGGAGTGCGCTCCCTCACAGACCCCTTCCCTGACCCTGGGACCCTGAGGATATTTGCTCCAAATCGGGTAATAAAGAATGTGGGTTTCGTTTAACAATAAGCTCGACATTGACCACTCCATCTTGTTTCCTGTCGTGAACAATCATTTCTTCTCTCACAGGAAATAGACAACAGCCTGACTTTATCTGCCCTCAGGTGAGTCTCTGAGCCTCCTGCAGGTGCTTCCCGTGTCTCAAAGCCTTCACCACGATTCCCGAGGAACACAGTCTTTTGTGGGAAACCTTGGGGTACTGTGATGACGTGATCGAAGACAAACCAGTTTCCCTTGACGTCACAGATGCGGACTGCCCCCCGAAGGGCTCGCCATACTCCGCTCACTGGAGCTTGCGATGAGACCTCTCTAGGTTCTTCACAAGTAACATGTGAGCTAGTGCACAGGTGTAAGTGATGCCCGTCTACTTTCTGTCTGTGAGCATGTGCCGCTTGCAGAGGACACCGCGGTCCATGACCGTGTGCAGCAGTGGCAGGGCTCACCATGTGCCAGGTGGGTGACCGCACCTCGCAGGCCCCTGGGGAGCACACGGCCTCTGCCCCTCCTGTGCCACAGAGACAGAGAGTGGCCCCTTTCACATCATGGCCCAGCTTCAAGCACACATTTTAGAGAATAAATCAGGTGTAGCGAAACACGGTGACCACCGTCCCCTTGACAAGACGTCATCTTCTCCTGGAGTATGAGTAACAGGAGGCTTCACAGCACCCGTGTCAGCGAGGTCTGTGCTGTCTCCCCTACATTTCCCTGAGCACACGGTGAGCACAGGCTCCCTCTGTGCCTGGAAGGATGGTTCTGGGGAATATTTCGCAGTTGTAAGTGTCTGAATATTGTATCCTGACTTCACAACCTCAGTAACTTTGTACCAAGTGCCCTTTAATGCATTTGAAGTAAAATTAAAAAGGGCAAGTTATTTACTTGAATGTCACCCACCACACACACACACACACACACACACACACACACCTCCTGCTCTGGCCCGCAGGGATTGTTGCAGAAAATGTTTCTTTGGTAACCAAAGAGTTTGGACCCAGTTGAGCAGCTAGCGCTTTAGACACCTTCCGTGGCCTGCTCCTGAGGCCTCACCCGAGTCTTAGTCCTCGAGGCCCACCTACCCAGGGCCTCCCTGGGACGTCGGTCACTGGGAAACCTTGTAGGACTTAATGCAGCTTGTGTTCCTGGCGGTCGCTGGCAGACAAACTTATTGGGAGTACTTCTTTCCGGCTGTTTATCTGTCTAGGGTGTATGGTCTGCTGGTTATGTACAAATCAGCCAAACAGTGAATATATGAATAAGGGGGAGGGTCCATCATGCAGGTGAAGCTGCTTCTGTCTGGTTTTAAAGGCATTTCTGTCAGCAGAAATCCACCGGGTGGCATGTTTTAATTTTCCGCTGGTGGTGGAAGCCTGCAGTGTCCTTCTCGCATGAACCTTCTGCATGTTTATGGCGCGGGACCCCCTCTGGCACTCAGCCTCCAGGCGCTGCCTGCTCCCGAGCCTGCAGATAAGAGGGGGCCCCAGCGGGGAGATGTCCACGGACACCGTGGAGCCTGCAGGGTCCCCACGTGCTAGCCCGCCCAGCGAGGGCCTGCTCTGTAATGTGTTCCTCCTTCCCTGCTCTGCCCTAGCCTACCTGGGAGCAAGGTGTCCTTGTCGCTATCCAGTGACTTCACCACACACCCCACCTTGGCCGCCGGCACAGAGGACCACCTGCCACTGAAGGTGAGCCTGTGCTCAGATGTAGGGCTTGGGGCTCCCTCGTAAACTGGGCTCAGCACCATACCTGGATGCTGGTCGCACTGGTGTTCTGCATTTACTGGGTGCCTGGGCCACTACACAAAGAGCACCGACGGTGTGTGTGGAGTAGGAGGAGAAGCGAGAGCAGATCACGCTCCTGACAGGGGCCCGTGTGTGTGAGAAGTGGAGTCCCCAGACAGGTGTCCCTAAAACAAGCCTCGTATGTGTGCTCTGGTGCCACATGTTGGTGATGGCCACGTGGTAGGTGACACAGAGCAGAACGCCCGCTGTGATAGACTCTCAGCAGTGGGTGTTTTCAGGGTGTCCTGTGTAATCCCTTCAACTTTCTGTGTGTTTGGAGTTTTTCATAATAAATGTTGGGGATAAATGTTGGGATAGAGAAGGGGTGTGTATAACTGACGGTCAACACAGAGCGTGTGAGCCACACATGGGGTTGAGTGAGGAAGCCTGCAGATGATACGCTCATGGCCCCAGGACAGGGCGTGTGGGGTGGCCTGTGTGGCCAGGCAGGAGACGCAAGTAGACACAGTATGGTGGCAGCCTCACCAGCAGGTGAGTGTAGAACCCAGCAAGGCAGGGCTGTGGAGGACCCGGGTCCCACCGTCCATCCTTCTGTGTGCTCCCTTCCAGAGTGGCTCACGAGGCCACCCAGCCAGTGGGGCCTGAGTTGCTTCTGTAACAGCACGAGGCTCCAGACAATGTGCTGGAAGCCTCGGCTTCGAGCTTGACTGCACTTGAGAGGGCCCCTCAGACCCTGGTGCTCAGCCGCCCATGCACATTCACTGAACTCACACCGTTCCCCGGGCTGGGGCTTCCTCTCTGCTCATTCTGGAACCCGCGTTTAATCCTGACACCCTGTGTGCCCCACTTCACACCAGGCCCACCCCTCTGCGGGTGATCCCAAGGCCCGTAGCTCTTAGCAGAGTCATTAGAGAAAAATGGGCACCATAAGACACACTTGGACTTGGAGTCCACTCTGGTGTGCAAGCGTGACTGGTTCCACAGCCCAGAGTAAGTTCTTTAACCTCCTGGAGTGCCTGGGTCTGCACGCTTGCAAGATATGCATGGACTCTGTGTGGGGTCCCGAGTCCCGCTGCCGGTGTCCAGCTGGGACTGGTGCTCAGTAAATGGTAACCCCCGTCCCCCATCACACCTGCTTTGGACCTTGCTGCCCATTAATTATAATCCTCATCTGAGGACACAGACTCATCACTGATCTCTGCATTACCTGCTTCCTAAGTTTACTCAGTATTTTATTTATTTTTGGTAACAGATGAAGCATCACCCCACCCCCCCAGAAAAAGGCAGGGTCCTGATGTGGTCAGCTTCTGTGTGGCCCAGCCACATGTGGTCTGCTTCTGTGTGTGTGGCTTGGCCATGCTCTTTGTTCTCATGTTTTCCTTTCACTTCAGTGTTTCACATCATACGTATTCCTAAAAAATAGATGCTCACAACACATCGGTTACTCTTTACTTCACAGAAAGGACATAGTGTGCATGTGATGTTTGGAATTTGGGGGAATCACCTCTCGGTCAAAACGATGGTTCCCTGTTCCGGGTGGCGGAGCTCATTTGCCTTCCTTCTGCGACTGCTTCTTGTAACTCCCCTCTGCTGTGGCCAGCAGGACGTGTGCCCCCGTGCAGGTCTCTGTGATGAGCAGTAGGCCATCTCTTCTACAAGGCCAGACTCTTCTACAGGGGTGCTCGGTCTGCAGTCCCGCAGAAGCATATGCATATTCGGAGCCCCGTGGGTCCGTGTCGTCCCCAACACCCGGGGCACCTAGTGGTGCGGCTGGCGGCTCATGATCCCTCCCAGCCTTCCCCTCACCACCGATGGTGCTGAATGTGAATTAGCCACGTGAATTTCCTTCTGTGGGAAGTGCTTGCTCTTGTCGTTGGCCCATTTTCCTCCTGGCCTGTTTCTGCTTTTCTTATAGATATACTTGTGTTCTTTATATATGCTTGATACAAACGCCTCATTAGTTGGGTGAATTACAGATAGAGTGTCACAGCAACTCGACTCGATGCTTAGCTGAACTCAACATTTGATGAGTCAGAGTCACACTCACACTTGTGCATATTTTATGATAATGCTTTTTGGTCTCGTTTAATCTTGAACCCAATCTTCTAAAAGACAGTCATCTATACTTTCCACTACTAATTTTCAACATTTGATTTTGAGAGTTGAGTCCTCACTCTGCGGATCATTGGTGTGTTTAGTGTGAGGTAGGGATCCAGCTTCATCCGTTCCAGGTGGGTTTCTGTTGTTCCAGCTGCTTTCGCTAAACATCAAATGGACCTTCTTTCCCCCACTGATTTATTTTTGGTATGTCTCGTATACTTTTTATTCCATACTTCCTCCACTACTGCCTTTCTGTATTTAGTTGAATTTGCATACTGTGCCATTGTGATCCCCATCTTCTTTCCTTTTGCTTATACTTTTTAGTTACCTTCTTACTGGTTACCTTGGGGATTACAATTAATACCTTAAACTTATAAGAGTCTAGTTTGAATAATACTACATTAATTTCGGTAATATATACTCTGATCCTATACATCTTCCTACCTCTTCCTTTATATTGTTACATCTTTACACATTGTGTGCCCATTAAGAAAGATTTATAATTATTCTGTGAATTGGTCTTTTAAGTCACCTAGAGAAGAAGAGGAGTTACAAACCAAAGTACGACAATCCTGGCTTATGTCTCAACCTGTGTGGTTATCTTTCTGAGCGTACTTTATTTCATCTACTGTCTAGAGCCTCTGTTTTAGCCTAAATATCTCCCTTTAGCATTTCTTGTAGGGGAGGTCTGTTGCTCATGAGTTCTCTCAGCTTTTGTTTATCTAAGAACATCTTAATTTCTTCTTTATTCCCAAAATATGGTTTTGCCGGATTTAGAATTTTTGGTTGGCAGATTGATTTTCCTTCCAGGACTTGAAAGGTGCCCTCTGGACTCCATGGTTTCTGATGAGAAATCAGCTGTTGATCTTACTGAGGCCCCTTGTATGTGATTAACCACTTCTCTCTCAATGCTTTCAGACTCCTCTCTTTGGGTTCTGAGAATCTGGCAGTGCTGTGTCTTGGTGTGAACCCTTCTGAGTTTGTCTTGCTTGGAGTTTGTTGAGCTTCTTGGATGTGTAGATCCATATCTTCCATCGGATTTGGAAAGCGTGCAGGCTGTGTTTCTTCAGATACTTTTTCTCTCTGCCCCCTCTCTTCTCCTTCTGGGCCTCAGGTCCGCCAGGTGCTCTTCATTTTCCTTTGTTCCATTTTTCTCCCTGGTCCTCAGGTTGGAGAATTTCAATTGTCTTCAGCCTCACCGATCCTTTCTTCTCCTGCTCTGTTGTGAACTCTTCTAGTGAATTTTTAATTTCACACTTTTTGGTGGCAGAATTTGGTTCTTTTTTGTAATTCTATCTCTTTATTGATTTTCTTTTTTGTTCATTCGGTATTTTCATGACTTCCTTTAATTCTTCACCTTGGCTCATTGAGCACATTTAAGATAACTGACCTAATGTCCTTGACTACTAATTCAAATGTCTGGGCTTCTTCCAGGAAATTCTGTCAAATTATTTTTCTCCTTTGAATGCGCCATATTTTCCTGTTTCTCTGGATGTTTTATAATTTTTTGTTGAGAACTGTATATCCTGAGTATTATAATGTGGTTAAGTCTGGACATTAGATTCTCCCACTGCTTGGGATTGTAGATCTTTGCTTGTTGAACTATCAGTTTGTGACTCTCCCAAGCTACTTTTGCAAAACATGTATTTGTTGTTGCAAAGTTTCTCTCATTATCTCTGTGGTCAGCCAGTGTTTTCCTTCAATGTCTGGCTGCAAATAAGGGGAATAAGTGTCCCATTAGATGCTCCCAAAGACAGCTACTGCTGCCAAGGGGGCCAGGGCAAGCGAGCCCTTGTGCCGGCCCCTTGGGACATGACCAGACCAGACCAACCAAAGGCACAACAGACAAGTTTTGGAGTACAGAGTCCCTACTGCCTGCACAGGAATGAAGGCTGTTGGCCTGTAGCCACAGGACGACCAAGGGTGGGTTTGTCGCTGCTTTGTTGACACCACTCACTCGGGAGACTTGGGCAGCATCCCTTCCCTGGTGCTGTGCACCATGTCTGGTCTGGCTTCAGAGTCTGGAATAGTTGACCCCAAAGGCTCTCTTTAGCACAGTGGTCACATCTGGTCATGCTTCCTGTTCCCTGGCTTTGTCCTCAGGTGAAGGATGCCGATGTGCACTCTGAGAACACGTGTCACCACCTCCCCACAAATCTCTACCCCGCAGGCAGGCCTCCACTGTTCCACTGCCCGGCTCCATTGCGTTTCCCTGGGGCATCATTTCAGTAATACCTTGATCACCTTTGCTTCCAAGCTCCATCACCTCCTTCTGTGGGGTTTTCTTACACGTCCTGCCTCTATCAGGTTGCTGCCTACTCTGTGGCCCTCTGTGGCCAGCGCCCCCACCTCTTACCCGTCAGAGCCCTGCCCCCACCTCAGCTCCCACAACTGCCTCTGCGTTGGGTCTCCTGGGGGCCTGTCCATCTCAACAGCATTGTCCTCACGCCTGGCTTTTCTGCAGTCTGTTCCCGTTTGCTTCCTCTTCTTCAGGGAGCCATTGTTCATGAGGCTCCCCTTTCATTTCCTTCCTATTTAACCTCATTCATGCCTCAGTTTGTATCTTGACTAATTCTCAAGAGCTAGCTCTGGGAGGAGGACAAAGGCATGTACGGGTTTAGAGATCTCCTAGAGACACTGGACTTGCAGAACCTTCCAAGGAAAGTTGTGCACAGCTGCACAGTCCAGTCCCACCGCAGCCCTGTAAGTCAGAAGGAGCACCGTCCCTGGCCATCTGGCAAGAGCCAGGCTCTCCCCTGTCATCTGTGCAGGGGATTTGAAGTCACCGTCAGCAGGCCCAGTAGCACCAGGGCAAGGGAGAAACCTCCTGCTTTCGAGAGATGGTGTGAAGACATTCGGGGCCCCTGGGTAACCAGAACTCACCACCAGCAAGCAGATTGTGCAGAGAAGGTGCCAAGCAAGATGAGGCGGCCTGTGTTGTGTCTTCCCCCCATGCCAATGGTCCAAATAGGCTTTGCTGGCCCCCAGGAGACCCTCCTGCTCATCAGGAAAAGCACCACTTGTCTCTGTCCTGATGCGCATGCAGAGGGAAAAGCCACCCCCCCAGCGCAGCCTCATCAGCAGCCCCACATACAAGTGAGTGCTCTGAACTCAAGAGGCGAGATGGCTGCCAGTGTCCCAGAGCCCGTCATGGCTCCATCTCCAAATTGTGCTCTTGCTGCTACATTCTGTCCCCTTTGGCAGTGCGAGAGATGCCATGTCACGTATTTCCTGTTATTTCTCTGCAGGTCTTAAAGGACCAACAGGAAATGAGTTTGCCTGTGGAAGGAGACAGTGCTGAGGGCAAAGGCCCAGCTTCAGGTAAGACATCACACAGTGTGGGAGTTGACATCCACCCAAGTTTGATTCCCTAAAGAGGAAAATGTTTTCTCCAGAAAAACAAGGAGAGGGAGAAATCACCGGTGGGGAGTCAAAGGCCAGGACGCTTGTTGTCTCAGTGGCAAGGAGGACAAGCTTGGGCTCACGTAGTGTCTGCCAATGGTGCCTGGCGTCCCCACGCTAGCCCCACCACCTGCTCTGTGTGCCACAAAGCAGCAGGTGCAAGACGTGGGGCTGAACGCCCCGCTGGCAGAGTGCCGGCAAGGTAGGAGCTGGCCCTGGATGGCGTTGCTGTGGCTGCCGATGTGAGCCATGGACCCTGACGTGCAGGGGTGGCCAGCCTAATGATGGCACCAGAGCGAGGGCCACGGAGAGTTTGACTAGTGACTGGAACCAAAGGCCTGATGTGCTCTGTTAGAGGCTCAGACTCCACCACCCGCACGCTGTCTGCCGAAATGCACGGTGATTTCGTTGTTCACTCGCCTGACCCTTCCAGAGTCCTTCTGAGACGGCCCCACCTCATCTAAGGAAATGTTCCCCACTCAGCTTTTAAACAACTACCTACCCTTGGCCACGATGACGCCTCCTGCTGCCACCATCACTTCAGAGCTCACAGTGCAATTCTCCAGTGCTCCTGTTTCTAGAAAAGAGGTGGAGGCTGACCTTTCAACACACCTGTGGCCGCAGGAGTCAGTGGCTCCTGTTTCTAGAAAAGAGGTGGAGGCTGAGAGGGTGAGTTTGATTTCTGCGTGATTCCAGAAAGGGCCAAAGCTGGATTTTAAGAAACATAAAATACAAGCAAGTGGTATAAGTGACAGGGAGCCTGAGCCTCAGGTCTGGGTACATGGCAGGTTGGCTCCTGAGTGGACTGACACCACGGGCACATGCATGTGCACGCTGTCCATGTGGGTGTGGTGCTTGTGGACAGGTAAGAACAAGGGGTCCTCGGCCAGGGACAGAGGCAAAGAAAAAACCCACAGAGAGCCCCGTGGGCACCTGCAGCCTATGTCCCAAGAGCCCCTGCCTCCCTGGTGAGCCGGGTTCTCACGGCCTCACATAAGGGAGAGACAGGCCCAAGCTCAGGGCGCAGCCAGAATGGAAGGCCGATAAGTCATCCTGTAAAATCGGGACTCAAATGGCTACACGTGCATTGTAGTGGTGAGCTCGGAGGAACCCCGTGCTCCGCTCCCACAAGACACAAGAATGAACCTTGGAGCCGAAAGGAGCTGAGAAAATCCCCAAACTCCTCAAGCTGAGGATTAACACCAAGTGATTCTGGACCAGCCGTTTGCAGGTGCCGAGAGGCGCTCCCCTCGCAGGAGCTGGGAAGATACCAGCCGCTCTCATCCCACATGGCCACGCCCTCATGGAGGCCAAGGCCACCACCGAAAAAGACACATGTTGGGAGTTGGGCTCAAGGACCAAATGCAAAGTAACTGTGGTTGTTGTTTGGGGAAACAACAGGCAAAGGGGAAAACATCTGAAGAGAACAGAAAACTTGTTTAAATTGCATGTGTATTTGAAGAGAAACCAAATAAAACTTAGAGCTGCAGAAAATACCACTGACGTGGGGCAGCTGACTGAGGGTTTTGTAGCACACGGGTCACAGTTGGAGTTCGTGAGCTCGAAGCTGGAACTGGAGAAGTTACCTGACACTCAAAGAAGGGACGACAGGCGGAGAGCGTGACCGGAGGTGGGGCTTGGGTCTGTGGTGTGAGCGGGGTCCCCTGCAAGGAGGGCTGCTCGGGGGGCATTGTGCGAGGCAGTGGGGCTGAGGGCCCTGCACTGCAAACCCGCACACACTCGGGTCCAATGAGTCCAGGAACAGCAAATGAGACTGTAGATATGTCGTGAGCAAGCTGGCACACTCCAGAGACAAATAAAATGCGTATTTTTAAATATTTGGCGATAAAAAAGGGGAGTCCTTCCAGGGAATATCGACTAGCTACACTCGTTGTAATGGAAGCTATAGCAGAGTGGAGTCCTGCCTGCAGTACAGGGGGCCATCAGCCCAGGGCTGCCCTCCTGGCTGATGCACGTTTTAAGGTGAAAGTGAAACAGGCACTTCACACAGAAGTAAGGAATGTTAGGGAGTGAAAAATAGACCATTTTTGTAGCATTTTTAGAAAGCAATGTCCCTAGGAACAGACCTAACAAAAGACATGCCGGACTCATGGAGAAAATGATAAAACTTGCAGAGGGACGTTTTAAGGAGCCTGATGAGTGCGGACAGACACAGTTCACAGAGTGCGTGCCAGGCCTCCCAGAGAGGCCAGTGCAGGATGCCAGCTCGAAACCCTGCGTCTGAGATGTGTATGGAACTGCAAAGGATCAAGAATGCCAAGAAGCAGAAAAGGAGCAATTTAGGATGTCTGGCTGGGCTGCTTCCACGAAGCTTGTGAATCAAAGACAGAGTGGTGTCTGTGCAGAAATAAGCACAGGGCCTGGTGTGGTGGCTTGCAGGGGCCGCGAGCACGTCAGTGGGCACAGGGACACTGTTTCTGGTGTGGGGCGACTGACGAGCAGGGGTGGGTAGATTGTTTCATAAACGCGGAAACATTTGGTGCCGTGTGGGAATAACACTAATGAAACCAGACCCCACCTTGTACCGTTTACACAAATTAATTCCACGTGGACTAAAGACATAATGCGTGAAGGGACAACTATACAAACTGGAAGATAATATTTGGTACTATCTTCTTTTTTTAAATTTATTTATTTATTTTGGGAGAGACGGAGAATAGGGGAGGGGTAGAGAGCCAGGGAAAGAGAGAATCCCAAGCAGGCTTAGCACTGTCAGCACAGAGCCCGATGCGGGGCTCGATCCCAGGAAACCGTGAGATTTTGACCTGAACCGAGACCCAGAGTCCGATGCTTCACAGACTGAGCCCCCCCCCGGGCACTCCTGGTACTGTCCTTATGTCCTCATGGTGACTGAGGGTCCTTAAGCAAGATTTTCTTTAAGGCACTGTCCCTAAAGGAAGATACACAGAAATTAGATCACACCCAGATACAAAGGGAGGCTGTCAAAAATTGGGAAAATATTTGTAACACATAGCTGACAAAAATTGGTGTCCAGGACACAAAGTACTATGACACCAGCAGGAAAAACGTAGACACATGATGACTAGGCACTTCAGGGAACAAGGAACCCAGAAGACCCACAAACAAGTGTGTACCTGCTGCCATCCTCTGGGAAATGTGACTGAAAACCACATGTGGTGGGGTGAGGTCCCTGTCACATGAGCAGGTGTGAGTCTGACATCACTGAGGACTGGCACAGGTGGGCCTGGGACGTGCACGTGGCTGGTGGGCTGGGCCAGCGCTGCACCCACAGCTGGTGGACAAGGCCGTCGGCACCGCCAGTCATCCTGGGTGTGGGTGGGGAAATGCCTGCCCGCTGCACCAGGAGCCATGAGCATTGCTGCTGGGTCTGAGGAGATGCCCAGTACGGGGATCCCAGCATGGGGGATAGGTGGAGGAGGGTTCCCGCTGACCCGCTGAGCAGGGCTGTGTGTGCAGACACAGATGTTCTGTGCAGAAGCAGCTGCCCTCCCGGCAAGATGTCAGGACGGACTGCACCAGGAACCTGTCCTTGGCCTTCCTTGCAGAGGGCCGGTTCTGCACCTGGGGCCAAGGACTGGGCACGCCTTCTGCTCACCGCCCTCAGGTGCTCATGGCACTTTCTTTTGCTCTGCAGGAGACGAGGAGCCCACACTGGCCAAATGGGCTGTCCACACACCAATGGCCTTAGAGATCCGGGCTCGGGAAGCAGCCCTGAAGAAACTCAGGCTCCCGCACACACTGCCCTCCAGCAGCCAGAATGTGCCGCACATGGATGTCCCCTTGGAGAGGCAGCAGGTCTACGGCATGGAGCCTGCCACTGTCATCACCACCAGGAAGCCTGCAGATGGGCAGGTGTGCAATGGAGAGGACATCCAGCTTCCAGGACAGATAAAAGAGGAGACTTGGGGCCGGGCATCGCCACCCAGCTAGGAAGCAGAGAGCCCGCTCGATGCTCAGGGAGAGACCAGGGTCAACCTGGATATCTCTGTCAGCACAACTTGTGTCCACCCTGCCACGGAAGCCCCTGAGTCCAGGGCAGGCGCTCACCCCGACTCCCATGATGCCTGACTGGCCTGAGGCCGGCAGGCGCTCCCTCCGTGTTCATGATGCAGTGCAGCCCTCGACTCTATGCAGGCACCAGTGGCATCCGATGGCCCGGCTTCTTCCAAGCGGAGTGCTGGGTCCTGCATCCAGAGTCAAGGGAAGAAGGGAGCCTGTGCGCACCCTGACTTGTGCTAAATGGAAAGACTTTGACCACCCCTGCGCCTCACTCCACCTGGAAGCCATACTTGAAAGCCATTCATAATTTTTCAAACACGTCCCCATCGTGCTCCAAGATTCAGGACAGACTTGGTGTGATGTTTTCACTTGTGTTACTTAGGAATGTTGACAACTGTTATGAACCTAAGTAGCCTTTAAGGAAATTCTTCAGAATTTCTTAGAAAGTTATACGAAATAATAAAAAATAATTTCACTGGCAATAAGCTTGAAATCAGTCTTGGTAAACTTTAAATTCTTGGGTTTCAAGTGGCCTTTTCAAAGCCCCTCCTGCCCCCACCCAGCCTGGGGGCCACCTGAGTCCTGGCCAGAGTGAGGCCGAGGGGTGTGATACAGAGGAGGGGATTCTGGCTTTTTTTTTTTTTTTTTAAGTTTATTTATTTTGAAAGAGAGAGAGAAAGACAGCAAGCAAGGGAGGGGCAGAGAGAAGGAGAGAGAGAGGGAATCCCAAGCAGGCCCCATGCCACCAGCACAGGGCCGGATATGGGTCTTGAACTCAGAAACAGTGAGATCATGACCTGAGCCCAAACCAAGAATCAGACGCTTAACCCACTGAACCCCCCAGGCGCCCCAGGGCTTCTGGCTTTATGGTGAACTTTTCACCACAAGATAATTAGTGCTCTCATGAAAATGTAATTTCATTGCATCCTGGATTCATACAAAGTGAGAAAATCCCCACAACACTGGAGAACAAAAGTGAGCTGATAGGTAGGTGGTCCAGGGCCAGGGGCTCCTTTGAAACCAGGCCTTGATCCAGAAGCCAGGAACAGAGCTGGGGGCAAGGATCCGGGATGAATCCAGTCTCAGGCAAAAATAAACTGAGCTAAACTGGCCCAAGTTAAGAAGCTACATTTTCAGAGCTTGAGATCAGTCCAGATAAGCTCACAACCAAAGATCACAAACCATCACACATGAGAGAGCCAAGAAACAGTAAAAGAGAATTCAGACCCCCAGAAACCTCAAGGACTAGAAATACGGGATATTAAGGAGGATGCACAAGATATTTTAATGTTGGGGCGCGTGGGTGGCTCAGTCGGTTGGGCGACTGACTGCGGCTCTGGTCACGATCTCACAGCTCGTGAGTTCGAGCCCCACATCGGGCTCTGTGCTGACAGCTCGGAGCCTGGAGTCTGCTTCAGATTCTGTGTGTCTGTCTCTGCCCCTCCCCTGCTCACGCTCTCTGTCTCTCAAGAATCAATGTTAAAAAAATTTTTTTTAAACCAAAATATTTTAATGTGAAACAGAATGACAATAAGTAAGCAAGGAGAGGATGTTCTAAATGATCAGGAAGGTACGTAAAAAGACTGAAAAGAATTTTTAGAAATAAAAAATATACTTGTTAAAACTTGGATAAATTAAACACCAGATTAAACATAGCCAAAGAGAGAGTTCTTGAACTGGAAAGTAATCTGAAGAAGTTGTCGGAATGTGGATGCAGCCGTGAGGGCCACGTGGAGGGAGGGCTGGCAGGTGCGGAGGGCAGGTGGGCCTCAGACGCGTCCACAAAGCCCACGAGGAGGGACTTACTGTAGTGGCCGGGTCTCCCAGGACTCACAAAACACGTGCCAGTGGCTTCTTGTCCAGCCAGCTGCACAGGTGAGGAGATCTACACCTCGACCTCCTGTACGGAAGCATGGGGCACCGGAGACACTCTGACCTTAAGGACAGCCAGAGGAAAGACCACCAACAGAGGAAGAGCAGACAGACAGCAGACATTCTGGCCGTAAGGACAGAGGGAGGAAACAACTTCCACAAAGCGTGACAGAAAATAGCTGTTGACCTGGAGTCACATACCCAGAAGTGCTACACGTAGGAAAAAGTAAAAACACATTTGTAGATGACAGAGAACTGTGCTTACTACCACCAAACACATAGTGCTGTGACTGGAGAAGGCAGAAGGGAGAGAAGTGCGCGAAGCAAACATGGACAGGAGGCACGGGGAACAGGTGCGACATTCACCCTGACCCTCTCGTGCTTCCTGTCAGCTCACCAGGTTTTCACAGAGTGAAGACACAGATTTGGACGACACAAGTAACGAGCCTGATTCACGGGATGGCTGCGGACCCCAGGCTCACTTGTTGGGAGGTGTGTGTTCTCCCGGGGCTCGTGGACCTTTTCTAGAAACGGAGCTTGGGCTGCCCTGCCTCACCTCAGCACACTTCACCCAGGGACCCTCGGCGTGCCGCCCCCTCTGTTCCTCTGCCCCTTCACACTGTGCCGGTCTTCTGGCTGTTCCTGTCCCTTCCTGCTCACTGCCAGCAGCGTTCCCCTTGTGCTCCTTATGGTTGGGGAGCATCCAGCCTCTTGCGTCTGTGGGTTATAGCTTACGTCAAACTTGGAAACATTTGGCCATTATTTTTCTAACACCTTTTCTGCACCCTTGTCCCAAGTATTCTCTCTGCTTTTGGGGGAACCCCAATTAAGCACACAGTAGGCTACCTAAAGCTGTCCCACAGATCACTGACGATCCGGGTTTTCTAATTCTCTTCTTCCTGTTTCACTTTGGGTAGCTTCTGTTGCTACATTTGTTCCGTGCCTAATCTGCCATTGGCCTGTCCAGGGTATTTTCCATGTCACACACTGTAGTTTTTCAGTCCTACTAATTCAGTCTGTGGTGCTGCTGTGACTCCCATGTCTCAACTTAAATTTCAGGCCCTGTGGAATGCAGTTAGCTGTGCTAATACCTCGTATCAGTCCTGGGTCAGTCCCAGATGACTGGTCTTGTCACATGGATCTGATTTTCCTGCTGGTTTGCACCCCTGGTACTGCTACATGGAATCATTATGTTCACCTTTTGGGGTGCTGAGTATTCCTGTATTTTTATGAATATTCTTGAAATTTATTCCGAGATACAGTTAAAGACTTTGATCTTTGTGTCTTGGTTGGGGCTAATAGTCCCCCACTAAGTTGTCTCCTTCCCCTGTTGCCTCAGTCGACACTCCACGGATGCTGAGTCTTGAGCTCGGCCTCCACACTTGCTGCACACGCTGGCCAGACCCAGCTGCATTCTCACGGGCTCCTGCGGGGCTCTGGGTCCATCTTTGAGTTCTGTCACCCTGCATGGCGCTTGGAGGCTACTACCCAGGCACTTGCTGGGGACCCTGCCACTCAGGGGTCCTGTGCTTTGCTGCCTTTGCTCCATGTGAGAGAGCACACCTAATTTCTGTCACTCTGCCTCATCTGGACGCAAAAAACTGTAACAATGGGACAGATGGTACGTGCTGCTGCACAAAGGCCCATTTTCCTCTGCAAAAGCAGAAAATGCAATCATGGAAGCAGAGTCTGCCGGACCTTAAAAGGCTCAGCTGCTGTGTCCCCAGGAGGTGGAGAGGCACTGGGATGAACCCAATCCCGGAACTCTCGAGGGGAGCACTGTGTCAGGGCAGAGGGCATGGCTGCGCTAACCAGGAGGTGCGCACGCGGTCCTGTGCATGGAACGCTGCAGAGGAACTCTGGCTTAGATTAACTGGGGGCAGATCTGGACCGTACTAAGGGACAGATTTTGTTACCATGTGGAGGCTTCCTGGGAGGCTGTGGCACCTCTCTGTCCCACGGCTGCCTTCTGACAGGTTTTCATGCACATGTGGGAGCAGCTCCTCGAAGGGCTTGGATCTCAGTGGTGGCAGATTGTTTCTGTTTTCATCACCCGATAACTTGGTGGTGGACCGCGTCCTCCCAGAGGGGCAGCCAGAGAGCCACCTTGTTCACACGCCTCCTCTGGTGCACACTCCAGGCCCAGTTTTATGATTGCAAGGATAAATTCATAAGCTAAAAAAGCAAGTTTTGGGCTTCCTGGGTGGCTCCGTCAGTTGAGCATCCAACTGTTAATTTTGGCTCAGGTCATGATGTCACAATCCATGAGATCGAGCCCCGTATCGGGCTCTGCGCTGACGGTGCGGGGCCTGCTTGGGATTCTCTGTCTCCACCCCCCTCTCTCTCTGCCCCTTCCCACCTCTCTCTCTCAAACTAAATAAATTTGCATTTAAAAATAAAGATGAAAAGGCAAGTTTCTGAAGTAAGCATCACACGCACGGGCTGTGGGCGCCAGCCCTGCCCTATGCCTCTGTGTGTCCTCGTGTCAACTACCCAACCTCTCTGAGTCCCAAGAGTTGCCTGGCAGCAGGACTGCAGTCAGGGCTGTGTGTGCTGAGGACCCCAAGGAGGACCCTGAGCTCTGTTCAATACGCTGTTGTTGCCATCTTGGGGGTGCTACTAATTTTTACACAAGGGGCCCCAAGTTTGAATTCTGACCAGGCCCCGTATGTATAGCTGGCCCTGACAGTGATGCTGTCTCCACCCTCCAGAAGCAGGGCGCCAGCCAGCCTGAAATGTGGGGGCAGGACCTCCGCGGGCCGTGACTCTGCCCATCTGGCCCTGAGGGTGTCCCCATCTCCCGAGGCCTTGCCTCTCCTTCCCAGGGAAAATGCTCCTTGAACATTTATGCTCCTGAAACCTGGTGCCCACCTCCGTTGGCAGATTACCCTGTGTCTATGTCAGAGCTCTAACAGGTCTTGCAAAATGGATTCAACGGTCACCTTTGGCCGATACGACAGTGGGAACATAGTGTGCAATGTTTTTCTTTCTTCCTCTTGCATCATTAGTAGTGATGTCCAGGAGAAAGCAGTGCTCAGGCCTGAGTGGGATGCAGCGAAGACGCTGTCCAGCTCCGACCTGAACAAACAGAACCCTGAGTCTCAACGAACAGACCTCTAGACGGTCGCCCATCTTCTACCAGTTTGTAGCAGAAGTAGAAACTAGAGGGTTGAAAGGAGGCATGTGGAACCCAGGACCTCTGTGGGGCTGGGGTGGGGCTGAGCCCCTAGGGCTGCCTGTCCCTGGCTCCCAAAATGTCAGGAAAAGCACGTCCTCCCCACCGTGGCCTAGTGGTCTGCGGCAGAGCCTGCACCATAGCCCCCTCTCTGGTTCGTGAGCTGCCTGTGCAGGCTCTGAGCAGGCTGGAATCTCTGAGGTGAGCCCCAAAGCTGCATCCCACCTGCAGAGTCTGGCACTTGTGATTCATGGGGCTCTGAGCGCAGGGCAGAGTCTGGAGGGGGTGTATGTGTGTGTGTGTGTGGGGGGGGGGGGTCTCTGCAGCTGGGAGAGTTAAGGACAGAGCCTGGGTGGGGGCGGGGGTCTGGTGCCAGATGGACCAAGGACAGAGACTGGGTGGGCATGTGGGTGGGGGTTCTGTAGCCAGGAGGGGAGGGCAGAACCTGGGATAGTGGTTCCTTGGCGAGGTCCAAGGGAGCCACAGCAATGAAACTGGAAGAAGGGTCACACCCCGCCCCCCGACCGGCCTTCTCTTCTGGAGGGTGTCCTGCAGGACAGACAGGGAGACCCTTACCCCAAGCCCCAGCACTAAGCAAGTGGGGCCAGCCTGGAGGGGAAGGGCAGCAGGCCTCAGCCAGAAAAGAGGAGACATTGGAAGATTTCCGGATCTGCGTGCGCAGGTAGGCAGGACGGGCCCACCTCGAGCGCAGGAAGAAAAGGGTCTCCTGGCTGCGCTGGGAATGCAACCGCTGCTTGTCCCTGGGAGGGCGGCCCTGGCTGCACCGGGGCCCAGCATGGCCTGACCGCACCCAGGCGCGGCTGCACGTTCCGGCTGCTCCCAATCTCCGGGACGAGGCCCATTCCCCGCCGGCCCTCCCTGCGCCCCCTGCGTGAGGTCCCAGCCCGCACCGCCGACCCCGACCCCACTCCACATTGGGCCACCTCGTTGGCCCGAGTCTCAGCGGAGAGGCCAGCGCCCCGCCGTCCCCCCGCCCCTCGCCGGAGGCCCGTTCGCTCCCGTGCTGTCTGCCGTGGGGATGCGGGCGAGCCTCCCGAGGTCCCGGAGGGCCAGGTGCGGCCGCCCCTAGCCCACCGCCCCGGGCTCGCCTCCTTTGCGGGGTTCCCACGCCCCTGCGCCGCGCCGGCCTTGTAAGGCACCCCGCGCGTTCCCCGGGCCAGGAGGGGCCCGGAGTGTGGCAGGGCCGGGGACGGGCCAATGAGCGTGCGGGGCGGGCCGGGCCGGGGGCGGGACAATGAGCGCGTGGGGCGTGGCGGGCCAATGAGCGCGCGGTGCGTGGCGGGCCATCGGGGCGCGCGGTGCGGGGCTGGCGAGCCCGGGGCGGCGGAGGTGCGGGAGCTCGCCGGACACCCGGTCGCCCGCGGCCGAGTCGCGGAGGCGCTCGCTGCAGTGGCCGCATCTCCGAGGTAAGCGTCCGCAGAGCTAGGTCCCGGGCGCTGGACGCAGGACCACCCACCCCGCCCGGGCCCGCCCCGCCTGCCACCTGCGCCCACCACGCCCCCTCCTGGCTGCGGCCCCCTGCGTCCCTGCGCCCCCATCCCAGGCCCTGGGCTGCCTGGCGGTCGGTGCTGCGCGCTGAGGCCCCGGGGGGCTGCGTCGGGGGCGTGGGTCCGGGGGCGCGAGGGGCGCGGGCGGGGGCGACCGCGCCGCAAGGGACAGGTGGTTGGTGCGTGGGCCCCGGATGAGGCGCTGAGGCCTGTCTGGGCGGCAGCGCTTCACGCGACGAAGCCGTGCCCCGCCCCCCCCCTCCCCCCCCCTCCCCCCCCCTCCGGGCAGCCCCTTTCCCCGCCGCCGTAGCCGCCGCTGCTGCCTCCCCACGTCCCGCTACGGGGACGCCCGGGCCTGAGGTGGTCGCCGCCGGCAAGACCGAAGGGAATTAGGACTTAGAGGGTGTGTAATGAAGCCAGTGCCCTGCAGCCCCAATTCCGGGAGACCCGGGGCCACACAGAGAGCCCAGAGTGAGCGTGGTCCCTTGACAAAGACCGCGCCGCCCCCTCGGGGTCCTAGGCCCCTCTCTGGTCATATTTGCTTCACCATTATCATGCCAGGTGACAGTGTCTGCCGCTCACTGTGCGACTCCAGCAGCCTCCACGGAGGGTGACACATTCACTTATCGCCTGTGAGCACAGAACCTGGCAGTCAGGATGAAGAGATCTGCTGCCAGTAGGTTTGCTCACACACCTCTGGGGAGCAGTGCCCCACCTGTGCAGCAGGACCAGAGAAACCCTTTATTCTGCGGTTTCAGTTACACAAATGCAGCCTCGAAATGAGCTGGGGAGAATATCCATTCCTGCCACTCTGCTCATGACTATTTCGACAGGCGTTTGGTGTCTCTGAAGATGAGACACCGTTTAGGGTAAGCTGACAGTGTGGCCATCTATCTGCGTATTTAGTGGTTAATTTACCTGGCATTTTTTGGATACCAGCAGGGTCTCGGCAGGGTCCCGGGGACGCTGGATAAAGGACCCAGCTCCCATGTCCCACTCTGCAGGCCTGTCCTGACTCCCCATGGCCAGCCTCTCAGGGAGGACCCAATGGAGGTGGGGGGGGGGGGCGGGGGGAGCTCTGCACAATCCAGGGCAGCCCCACACTCCTAGGAGGTGATTGGTAAAGGCCAATCTGGATCCTGAGTGCCCTGGGACCACAGAGGCTTGGAGTGATGGGGAGAGAGCTTGGAACAAGCAGGAAATGGGGGTGGGGCAGCGAAACAGCGGCTTGACTGATGCCTTAATTAAGCTGGATTCTGTGACCCTGTCTCTGGTACCAGCCACTCTTCCCATCACATGGTCCAAATCACAGGGCTCCTCGAGGGTTCTGGGGGGAGGGGTGCTGGTGAATTTGTCTGCAAATTGCCTGCGGTAGGAGGGTATGTGCATTCTCCTGGCGGAAGGGTCTGCCGCTTTCCTGATTTCCAGAGGGTTCCATGAGTCAGAAAGGTACCCTAACTTAAGTGCTACATTAGAAAATCCCTCTCCGTGAGTACAGAAGGATGAAGTGATGGAGATCATGGGAAGTTCTCTTGGCTGTATTCTTATCTCCCTGGTGCTGTTTGGCTCCTCTTCCCGAATCCTTTGAAGTCTCAGTAAATAACTGTTGTAAAAGTGTATACAAGGTTATAAATACTCATGGTGGAAAATGTGTAAATCACAGGAGAATTTAAAGAAAATTAAATCACTCATCACTGCTTGAGGATGCAGAGAAGGCTTTTAGCAGCCAGACGGTCCTCAGGGCCGCAGAGTGCTCCAGGCAGGAGAGATTGAGAATGAAAAGCTTCCTCTGGGAGAGGCTGCGCTGCCTGGAAGCCAGGCCTGTTTATAGCTGGTGATGTTGCTGGTGAGGCAGGAGGAGCATGTCTGGGGATCTTGGGACCACAAGGCAAGGGCCCTGCTGCACCTTGAAGTGTCAGGTCCTCTCTGGGCTCAGCGTGGCTCCAGCTGGAGGGCGGTGGGGCCGGGGCGGTGTGCCCCTGAGCCCACAGACCCTGGACCTGGCAGACACTTGCCTGTGTGTAAGCAGCAGCCTTACCTCAAGGGGGTGGGGGGATGGAGCGCACCTGCACCTGGGGCTCAGACGTGGTCTCCAGCCTTTCTGGGTGAGGACAGAGCCCTGGTGTCTGCCCTCAGCAGTGCGTCTTCAGGGGGACCCTTTGCAGCAGCGGAGAGTGCGGGGTGCGGGGTTGGCCCTGCTGGGGCCTCGGGTGAGGGTGCGGCCCTGTGTGAGCCCCAGGAGCGGCCTGTGGGGGGGGGGGGGCTGCTCCTCCCTCCTCCCCACCTCTCATCTGATGTGGGGTGTCAGTCTGCTTCCAAGCTCCTTATTCCCTGGAACTGTGCAATAGCACAGGACGGCCGTCAGCCGGGAGGTGTAATTTAGCATTCAAACACAGGACCTTCTTGGTGAAGAGTCTAAAGTCTTGCATAGAGTGTAAAGCAGTGACAGTTTTCTGCCTTCCCAGCCTTCGCCCCCAGCCCTAGCTTCTCTCAGCAGGGGGACCTTCCAGCCGGTCCTGGGAGGAGCACGTTCACACCGACTTTTTCTTGTTTTTAATTAGGTTTGTGCTGAGGAATGATGGATTCTTACCTTTGCTCAAGCCTAGATGTTAAAACCACCTGGAGCCTTTTCCACTCCTCCTGCTGCCTCTGTGGTGGGGCGCACCCATGTGTCCCCAGCGTATGTCCCTTTGTGTCCCCACGTGTCCCTGCATGTCTCCAGCATGTCCCCAGGGTGCCTGTGTCTCTGGTTCTCTTGGCATAAGTGCAGTGCCCCTGCGTGGGCTCCATGTGACCTCCGGCCCTGAGCCACGTTTCCCCAGATCTCTCCCTGTCACACCTGTGTGACTGCATGTCTGCTGAGCACCTGCCAGGTGGGAAGCCCCACTGCACTGGGGACAGTACCCAGCAGCCGGTGCCCCCGGGTCACCTCGTGCAGTCCCCACATGCCCCGCTGTCTCACCTGCACAGGGGGGTGGGGGGGGCAGGGGGCGCCAGGTGGGCAGGGTGTGGGGCGTGCAGTGCAGGTGTGGGTCTGGGCCCAGAACCGACGTTAAGTCAGGTTAAGTCAGGTGCTCCTCGAGTGTGCCTGCGGCGCTGCGTCACAAGCTGTCTGTAGAAAGCCCACCCACACCCTCCTTCTCCATCCAGGTGTACGCACTTCGTGCACTCACTGACCCTCGACCCCGCTCCCGTCATTTAATACCGTAGGACAGACTGTCCCCAAACCAGGGCTTTAAGACAGTGACCCCATTTGCTTTTGCTCATGACTCTGCCACCCAGCAGGGCTTGGCACAGACAGTGGTCCCCACTCCCTGACCTCGGCTAGGGGTTTGCTGGCCAGACAGGACCACCCGAGGCTGCCCTGCTTAGTTGAGTCTGGGTTGAGTGGCTGGCACGAGGCTCCCCTGTCTCTGTGTGGGGTCTCTCCAGAACGTTTGCCTGTCCCCTGAGGGAACAGGGGAGGCTGGTTCTTTGTCATTTGGCTGTGTCCCATGGTCCGGCCAGCTGGAAGGGCCCCTGGCTTGAGGGGCAGGAGCTGGTGGGTGGGAGACGCTCTAGGGTGGCCCCCTTCTCGGTGCTTCGGAGGACCAGTTGTGGCAGCCCCTGGGGCCCCTGGCCCTGTGCCCCTCGGCCTTTGACGGCCCCTGGCCTGCTCCCTCAGGACTCGCTGCACCCTTTCCCTGGCAGCAGGTCGCACGTCTGTGGGTGGACGGCCCCCTCGGCCGCGTGGCCCGCTGCGCCCTGGTTCTGATTCCTGCTGCTTGGTCAGTTGTCCCCCGCGTCCTTGGGGTCTGAGGCTCCATTCTCCTGACACCCTGCAGGCCCTGCCCCACTGGGCCTTCCACCCTGGCAGGGGCCCCTGCCTGCTTCTCTGGACTTGCTGCCTTTTTCTCATTGAGTTGTAGGGTCCTTTGCAGGTTCTGGAGACAAGCCCATATTTGTATCTTCTCCTACCCCATGGCTTCCCTTTTCTCTCCATCGGTGATATTTTTTGATGAACAGAAGTTCTTGATTTCAGCCTGGTGCCATCCTAGAATTGTTTCCTTTAAGGGCAGTGATTTTTGAGGCTTGTGCAGTGGATCTTTCTCTATCCCCAGGACGTCAGATACCCTCAGCCCTCACCTTCGTGAGGATTTTGCCTTTCCTACTTCAGTCCTCGGAGCGCCTGAAGGGTGGTGTCGATGCCCCGTCTCCCCTGCGTCTGCCATTTACTGAAAATATGCTCCTCCCTTTTTTCTGCAGGGCCACCTTGTCACACACGTGTGCACATGTGTTTGGGCTCTGGCATCCCTCCCATTGTTGATTCTGTCCCATTGGTGCTGTCTTTGCTTCCAGACCTTTCTCTTGAGTCTCCATGCCCGTGGAGCAAATCTTGTCCTTTTAAAATCACTGTGTATTCACAGCCCTTCTCCCAGCTCAGTGCATCTGGATACTAGACACAAAAGTTGTCGGAGTTTTTATCCAGATTAAGTTAAGGCTGGTTAAATTTAGGGACAGCTGACATCTTTCTGTATGTAGATTCCAACCCATGTTCATAACGTCATCATTTAGGCCTTTTGTTTCCTTCAGTGGCCGAGTTTTCTGTGTTGACTGTGCGTCCTCTGTGAGCGGTGTTCCTAGGAACTTGTATTTCTTCATATTTTAAATGTTGCATTTCTAAATGCTTTTTACTGTGCATCTTTGCTGTTATGCAGAAATGAAATGGCCTTTTGTGTGTTGACCACGTATCCAGAAACACCACTAGACTCACTTATTGATGCTAATAATCGTCCTGGGATCCCTTTGGGTTTGGTGTGTGCACAACCCTAGAAACTGCAGATGATGAGTTTTTTTCCCTAACAATTTTTATATCTTCATTTCCTTTTCTTGCCTTACTGTACTGACATGGGGAATATAGTACTTGCCCAACTTAAAAACAAACGCTTTCAATATTTCAAGTGTGGCGGCATTTTTCAGTTTTTTTCAAGTGGCCCTTTTTCTCAGATTAAGGAGTTTCCTCTTTTTTCGATTTACTAAGAATTCGCATGATGCATAGATGCTGACTTCTGTCAGATGCTCTCCCTGCGTTTATGACGGTGGCATTAGTATGACGGGATTCTGTTGGTTAATGTTTTGTTTAGGATTGTGAAGGACAGTTTTTGTATCCATGGGCAGCTCCTCAGGTCTGCCTGCGATGTGGAGTGACTCTGGCTCCCACCGAGGCTGGGACCTGGCTGCCTTGCCCCTGCAGCAGGGCTGTGTAGGACCTGCCCCCCCACGCCCCCCACCCCCACACTTGTCATTGGGTTCAGGGCCGCCAGGCAAATCAGACCTTGCCTTGATACCTTCAGCTTGATGACACCTGCAAAGACCCTTTCTCCAAACAAGGTCACATTCACAGTTCTGGGGGTTAGGATGTGGCCGTTCCTTTCTCGGGGCCACCTTTCAGCCCACTCCACTTGCCCTCAGGCTGCCTGCAGGCGCTGACAGAGACCCCTGGCCGTGCACTTGTGGGGCCAGGTGCTGGGTGACTGAGCGGCTAGAAGTTTCTACCTGTGTCCTCATCCAGCCCGTAGGGCACCACCTGCCCGGGGACATCTGTCCGGGAGCCTCAAGTCTCCCTCTGGTTCAGCCCACCAAGACCAGAGTGTAAAGTGTGGGAAATGCGGCACCCGCACCCTCAGGGCTTCAGTGTTTTCTGTGTCATGGCTGGGACTTGTGGGCAGAGCATCTTAGGACAGGTCTTAGAGAACCTGTGGCCCAGACGGTGAGCCACGGGCTAGTGTGGGCCTGGGCAGCCATCTCAGAGCCAGGGGGCCCCAGAGGGCCCAGGTGGGCTGAACCCCCTTCTCCTCTGTCCCTGCTGGTAACCCGGGGCCACCCTCCCATGCCACTCTGCTCTCCTTGGTTCTGAGGCCCTCTTTCGTGATTGGGGGTGTGCCGTGGTGCCCCTCATGCTGTGGTGTCCTCATGCCGAGGGTTCTTGCACAGAAATGGGGTCTCGGTCTGGACCCTGGGCCCCGGCGTCCCATCGGTGGGCCCAGCGACCATCCCAAGGGCTTCAGCACCTAGAGCTTTTGCTGGCCTGGGCCCAGGTGTCAAGATCCGGGAGACGTGGGAGTGAACAGCAGGGACACTGAGCAGGGGCTCAGGGAGAGCCAGAGTGGCTTCCAGAAGCTTCCCTCTGATGCGCCTGCCCCCAGGAGCCCTATCCCCCTACAGGGCCTGTGGTGTCCCTCAGGGGCCCAGAGCCTGGTTCTCAATCCCACTTGCAACACAGTGTGTCCCGTGCAGACTCCACTGTACCCAGAGGGGCTGGCGCTGTGCCTTTAGCGGAAGAGGTTAAGGCAAGAGCCCAGAACAAGATCCTGCCTTTCGTGGGCGGGTACTTCTGGGAGCCGAGGGGCTTGGCGGGGTGAGCAGCCCCACACAGGCCTGCGCAAATAGGGAATTCTCCCTGCACGCAAATAGGGAATTCTCCAGGGAACGCTATAGGTTCCAAGGCTTCAGGACACTCCAGCCCTGTTATTTAGCAAAGAATATCTGCCTCTTCTGGGTTTGTGGCCGCAGGGTATCCCTGAGGAGGACACTGGCTCCCCCTGTTTCAGGGGCCTAGACTCACACCGCACCCCAGCAGCACGGGGAGGCCAGTGCAGGACACCTGGGTACCAGCTTGGCAGGACCTGGCTCCTTCAAGGACACCAACATGGAGTTTCAGGAGTCAGGACAGAGCCTGGGAAGTGTGCTGGGGGACTTGGGGTCACACTGGTGGGCTCTCCCCCCTCTCAGAGCGGGGGCCCAGGGGCAGGTAGGCAGGAGGAGGGGCTGGCATTTCTCAGAGAGGGTCTCTGGGAGGCTGCTCACCTCCAGGCCAGAGGTTCCCAGGGAGATGGGGCCAGAGGAGGGGCTCATGCAGCCCCCAGGAAGAATGACAGAAGCCAGCAGCATGTGGAGGACTGGGGGATGGGGGTCTGGGTGAGCTCTGGCTTCCCTGTGGCCTGTCCAGATTCCCAGACACATGTGTCCTGCCGGCCCCCACCTTACCCCACTCTGCACACCATCCCTGGTCTCCGATTCTAGTGTAAGTGCAGCTCTTCCACAGAGCCTGCGCACAGACACCTGGTCCTGCTCACAGACACACCTGGCTCTGTTCACAGACACACCTGGTCATGCTCACAGACACACCTGCTTCTGTTGCAGGAACATCACTAACAGGGAATTCCAGTGTTCCTGGTCAGGAATTCTGTGTGCTGATGTCCATGTGGCAGCTGACAGTGGTCTGTCGGGGTCTGTCCTGTGTCACCTTTTCTGTAAGTTTTGCTTTAGGCAGTTGAGGCTTAAGGAGGTTGTTTAAAAAAATTTCTTGCAGCTCCACACCGGATCTCGATTGAACGCTATTGTTACCAAGACAAAGCCTTCTGGCACCCTCTCCGCCCCGAGGGGCAGACCTCGGTGGGTCTGAAATACTAATTAATCCAGACTCTGTGTGCTATCCTGCACAAATAGCACCCTGACAGCCCCATGTGGGGAGCCTGGACGACAGCGTCCCCTCAGTTAGGCCTGTGTGCTCGCGTGGGGTGCAGGTGGAGGGCCCGGCCAAGGGGGGCAGAGGGCGGCCTCCTGGCCCATGCATGCGCCTATTTTGGGGTTGCTGTGTGTTCAGAGTGAGGGGCCATGTTTCCTGCAACATGATGCTGGTGTCTGGGTCTCAGGTTAGGAAGAAGCACCTTGGTGGGGCTCCCTGGGGCCTGTTGGCCACTGACCGGCTCCATTCTTGCCACACACCCTGTGGCCCCAGCCAGGACGTGGCCACGGCCCGGACATGGTGGGATTTGTCCGAGGCAGGAAGCGGGAATAACAGAGCTAAGCCTTCTCCACGGAACACAGTCCAGATGCTGCCTGCCGCCGGTCCAGCACGATTGTGGGGCAGGGGCATCCACGGGAGGTCTGGTTGAGGTTGGCAGGGCCCTGTGCGTGCGGACACATCCCAGAGACACCAGGGACAAGGGCTCCCCTGTGCTGGGTCTGCCCAGGGCCCACACTCTCCAGGCAGGGGGCAAGTGAGCGTGGGCATTTGGGGTCAGCGGCGGGGTCAGGATGGCCATGTGGCTGAGGCCTTCTCTGTGGGGGCCCTCTCCTGGCCTGAGGCCATGTAGGGCCTCCACAATGGGCAGCCTGGTGTGTCTGGAATTGGGGAGTTGCTGACACTTGGCCCCTTGCTGGGTTGATGTGGATGCTGGGTCTTAGCACACCTTTTGTCCTTTTAAGGTGGCCTTCCCCAAATGCTCAGAAATGGTTTCAGTGACCTCAGTGGGTCTGTTTCATAGCCCATCCCCTGCCATAGCCACGATGGCAATTAGGGGTGCAGGTTGTGGGTGGGGGTGGTGGCTGGAGCCCCCAGGGACCCCGCCCCTGCCCCTCACAGGGCAAGCCCAGCCCCAGGCACCTGCATGAAGCAAGCACGCTAGGGTGGCTTTTTCCTACTTGGCCGGGAAGAGTCGGGGCCACAGCTGCCCCTTCAGGCAGGTCAGGGCCTCCCCGCGGCCCCTACAGCCCCACAGCATCATGGTTGTGCCCAGGCCCTGATAGGCGGGTGGATCAGCAGCAATGGGGAGCCCTGGGTAGGAGCAGGGCGGCCACTGTCTGCCAGGAAGGTCTGGCTTCAATTGGTCCTCCTTTTTCTGTTGTTTATTTTTTTTAAGAGAGAGGGCAAGAGCAAGCGAACGCAGGGGAGGGGCAGAGAGAGAGGACAGAGGGTCGGTAGCAGGCTCCGAGCTGTCAGCACAGACCCAAAGCCGGGCTTCGGGTACCGTTGAGACCATGACCTGAGCTAAAGTCAGACACTTGATGGACAGAGCCCCCCAGGCGTCCCACCGGCGGTCCTCCTTGGGCACAGCGTGCAGTTGGAGCTGCTGGTCTGGCCTGGGAACTGCCCCAGGTCAGGCATGATGTGAGGGCATCGCCGCTACATCACAGCCACAATGACAGCTCCCCCAGGAGCCCCTCACTCCTGCCAGCCCAAAGGAATTCCCCACAGGCCCCTCCTTCTCACTGAGCCTCATCAGGGCCTTAAGTGGCCCCTTGACACCCCACTTCCTGCCTGCACGGGCATCCTGGCCAGCCAGGCTGCCCTCTGGACAGGTCACCCAGGGCCCTGGCTTTGCTGCGGGGCGGGGCATGGGGGGCCAGTAGCTTCTTCCCACATGAATGCCAAGTTCTCCGTGAAGACCCAGCATGCTGCCTGCCACCTCTTGGAGAGGTGTCCCTGGGAGTGCCATCGGTCTTGAATCATGGAGGTGCTGGCACATTTTGGCCCGAAGCCCGGGAGCTTTCCTGCTGTTGGCCCTGGAGGGACATACGCCTGTCTCTGGAGGGCTGCCCGGGCCCCCGCCAGCCCCAGTGTCCCCAGGTGACCTTTGGCACTGGCAGGGTTTAGCCCCCTGCCCACCCTGAGTTGGGTCTGGAGGCCTAGGGGACACAAGGCTTGGGAAGCAAAGTGAAACCCCAGCTCATGGGGCCTTGTGTGTGATCAGTGACCCCATTACTGCTGGGCGGGCCTGCAGGCAGGGCACTGGCCAGCCAGGCCTGGAGCTGGGAGAGGGGGTTTCAGTGTGGGGACACCCTCCAGTTCTGTGGACTCTGGAGAACAGGCTCACTCTGTGTCCAGAGAGCAGTGTAATGTGATCAGTGTCTCTGGGGAAGAGACGGGCATTGTCATTCTAGAACTCGCTGTGCATTGCTCTCAGCAGCAGGGTGCCGGGTCCCCTGGGGAGAACTCCCTGATGGGCAATCACGATGGGGACACTTGGGGACACCTGGCCCAGCCAGGTGGAGTGGGAGAGTCGGCCTTAGGCCCGTGTCCACCAGCTCTGAATGTGGCCCTCTGATGGGAGCCCCCGTCAGCCTTTCCCCCCACCCCCAGCTCAAGTGACTCCCACTGGTGGCGCCTGGTGCCGCGGTGCCCAGAGAGGGCTGCGTGCTCCGGCGGCCAGTCCCGGGGCTGGCCGTCAGGCCTGGTATCCACATGCCACCCGGGCAGGGCGTGAATAGGAGACAGGAGTGCCTTTGACGGCCCAGGACAAACAAACAGGGCCTTGGCCAGGCAGCAGGGCAGGGATCTCCATGTGGGGCGGCTGCTGTGAGGAACCTTGCTGCCGAGGAACGTTTCCCCAGAGGCTGGGTGGGGGGGTCGAGGCCAACTGCTGCGGGGGCAGAGCCCACTGCCCACCACTGGGTCTGAGGAAGCCCTGCACCCACCAGGTCACCAGCCCCTGCTGTGCGGTCGTGGTCGGGACCAGCACCCGAGGACAGAAGGGGCATTTGTGTTCTGAGTGCAGGCCCCGTGGGGGCTCAGGCTTCCCAGCCCCAATCCCCGACTGTGGGCTGTGTCCCGTGTCTTCCAACGGGCACGTCAAGTGCCTCTGAGTCCCTGCGTGTGGTGTCCATCTGTTCACTGCTGAAGGACACCTGACTACATGGTTTACGTGGGACTATGGTGCGTCTGTCCTGTGTCGAGCCCAGACTTGGGGGCTCAGAGCCGTAACTGCCAAACTGCCTCCCCGGGTGGACGCCACGTCGGAGTGCCCAGCTGACCACATCCTCCCGGTGTGGCCATTTCACTGGCTTCAGCCACGCTGGCCGTCCAGTCTGGTAAGACTCGCCATGTGGGGTGGTGCTTTGTGTGCTCTGCGCGGGCCACCCAGGGGTCTTCCTGGACAGTGTCTGGTTCGGGTATTTTGCCCTGTTTTCTATGCGGGATTCTCCCTGTTAAGTTTGAAAAGCTTTCTCTTTCAGGTGTCTGTTTGCCCGTATTTTCTCCCCATCTGTGGCTCATTTTGTATTCCTCAAAACAGCATCTTTTCAAGGGCGTGGTGTTTTAAATTTCGGTGCATTCCAATTCCTTGTCTCTTTTATGGACTTTTTTGGTGTTGTTTCTAAGAAATCTTTGCTTCACCCAAGATCACAAAGTTTTTCTCTTAGGTATTCTTCCAGAAGTTTATAGTTCTAGGTTTTGTGCTGAACTTAGGACGATGGCCCATTTTGAGTGAGTCTCTGTAGGCACTTCGAGGCACAGTGCAGGGCTGGGTCCCCACTGTACCAGCATCAGCTGTTTAGAGACGGCCCTTTCTCTGCTGGGCTGCCTTTCTTTGCTCTTCCGTGGAAACCCTCGTGTGGGTCTGTCCCTGTGCCTTCGTGGTTATTGTGGCTGTTCTGGGCCATCTGCTCGTGGACATCTGCAGGGCCGTCCCACTCAGGCCTCTGCACCCACAGGGTGTCCCTGAATGGCAGGGAGCCGCCCCCACAGGACCTCTTGTTCTAAAACCCTGACAACTCACTCCATGGATTAGCAGGAGAGATCCAGTCAAAGTGGTAAAAATGGTTTTTTAGTAAAAATTATAAAAAGTGCACAGTTTAGAATCTTCCTGAAATTTTGTGAGTGGCCTGCGGCAAGGAGTGAATAGGGCTGCATCTGCCCCTAGCCACCTTGTGCCCCTTAGGCAGGTGGCTTTCAGGTGGGGGCAGTGGGGGTCCTGGGAGGAGGGACAGGCCCTGGGACCACTTTGCTGGGCGTATTGGTGAGGCCGCCACCCGACTCCGTCCCTGTATGATGACAGGGACATCGGGCCACGGTGGCCCCAGGCAGGACTTGGCCTCTGTGTGGTTCAGATGGGACGAGCTTCTTGACCTGACTTTTTCCCTCCTTCTCTGAGTGGACGCCACACACGCCCCATTTTAGAACCAGACAGCAGCTTTGTTTTAATGTCCAGTTCATAAAGGATATAGTTCCTTTAAGCTTTTTTCCAAGACAATTTATATTTGCTGCCGTAGCCCATGGCGGCTGACTGTTGGGCAAAAACAGTGCACACCAGGGCGGGGGAGGGGCATATTCTGTATTTTAACGTTAGACTTGATTTCTGCTGTGGGAGAGAGGTGGGGGTTCCCCAAGGCCACTGGGCCCCCACCAGGTTCCTGGGTAGGGATCCCCTGATGTCACTGGTCCCTGGGTGGGGGGAGGGTTACCCCGATGTCACTGGGTGCCCAGACAGGGGCAGGGGTCCCCCGATGTCACCAGGTCCCTGGGAGGTAGTCTCCCGATGTCATCAGGTCCCTGGGCAGGGCCAGGGTTTCCCCAATGTCACTTGGTCCCTGGGCAGGGGTCTCCTGATGCCACCAGGTCCCTGGGAAGGGGTCCCCTGACATCACCTGGTCCCCGGATGTCAGCAGGTTCTGGGGGCGCTACTTGGTGGGGCTGTGAGTTATGGAGGGGAGTGGCCCTGGCCTGGGCCCTGAGCGCTCTCCTCCCTCAGAGGGAAATCCTGCTGGACCATCACATTCGAGCAGTTCAAGGAGGCGCTTGAAGAGCTCTCCAAGAAGAGATTCAAAGACAAGAGCAGCGAGGGGGCCGTCCGTGAGGTGCACAGGCTCATTGAGGGCAAGGCCCCCATCATCTCAGGGGTGATGGTGAGCATGGCTAGCAGGGACTCCCTGGAGGGCAGCAGCCCATGGGGTCTGGGGTGGGACAGGGGACGTGTTACTCCCTGGGGGTGTGCCGACCCAGCTGCCGACAGCCTCACGTGCTCACTTGGCCCCTTGCGCTCACACGGGCGCGCCCCATTCTCTCCCTCTACAGAAGGCCATCTCGTCGCCCACTGTGTCCCAGCTCACGGACATGACCAAGTTCACGGGCTCCCACAAGGAATGCTTCGACCCATCAGGCAAGGGCAAAAGCAAGGTGGGCCGTGTGGACCTGGTGGATGAGTCAGGCTACGTACCGGGCTATAAGCACGCGGGCACCTATGACCAGAAGGTACAGGGTGGCAAGTAGCCAGCCCAGGAGCAGCCCTTCCCGCTGGGGCCCGTGCCACCTCACACTTCATTACATTCCCTTGCTCCCTGGGGAAGAACTCAAGGCTGGGGCCCCGGGGGACCGTGGGGGTGGCAGTCAGGCCTCCCCCTGCTTGGGGCCTGGCATGCTTCTCTCTGACCCCCAAGTGAGGCCCCGAAATCACTGACCATTTTGAACACACCTGCCGCGTCCAGTGCTGGCCGACAACAAATGGCCTTTTTCAGAGCGTCTCCTGGGACCAGACCACACTAACTACCTGGCTTACAGGCGAAAAGTCCATTTTAAAGGGGCCGGTGGGCCATAAGGGGTGAGTGGGACAGACCCTGTCAGAAGCTGGCCCCCTGCTGACCTGCAAACCCCTCCCTGGAACCTTGAGGGCAGCACAAGCTAACGCACTAACCAGCAGCACCAAGAAGACAGAAGTGAGCTGCTAACAGGACATCATGAAGGTGTGGAGAGGTGGGACAGGTGCTTGCATGTGCACACACACTCACACATACCTACATGTGATGTGTGTGCTTGCACACACGCACATGCTCACACACACACACGCACACACGTTGTGGAGCTGGAGGAAGGTGAGCCAGTGGAAGGGGCTCCTCAGTGGACCAGAGGAACACGGTCTGAAGTTGTCAAAATGGAAACCAAGGACAAGACCGTTCACTTTATTGTGTTTTTCTAAGAATAAACTGGAAATGTATTTGTTCCCAGAATGGTTCAGCAAAGACAGAATACCATTTCTGCCCCTTTCTCTCCTGCCGTTTGTGTCTCTAGGCCAGGAGACCCTGCTGGCTAAGGCTTCCCATGCAGTCACTTTGCTGGCATGATGGTGTCTTCTGTCCAGAGCCCCACTCTGCACTCAGGGCCTTCGGGCTGTGGGTCCCTGTGGCTGCTCCCTGTTCACTGGCACGTGGCACAGATCTCAGTGGTTCAGTCTCTGCATGAGTGTTCCCTAACCTCTCCCAACCCCTGCAAATGCAGAAAACCACACAAGAGAGGCAGGCCCACAAAGGGCTCCGAGGCCAGCAGCATTTGTTGGCATTTGGTTTCTCCATGAGGCTGGACAGGGGAGCCAAGCATTGGGACTCTTATCACAGTGGCTTCATGGGGACATGTCCCCTTGCAGAAGTGCCACCAAGCCTGGCAAGTGACTGGTGGGGCTGTGTGGTCCTGGCGCTGGTCTTGGGAAAAGCCCATGGGAGCCTCAGGGAAATGCTTCTTGGAGCCCGTCCACCCTGGCCACTGTTCTGTGTCCGTGGCAGCTGGCTGGTTGGGGGCACTCCCTGGCGCACAGCACAGGCTGTTGAAATAAATACCAGCATTGGGGTGGCACACGCACCCGTCTCCCTGTGCCCAAAGGGCATGCTGGTCATCGCTAGAGCTAGGGATGGTCCCTCGTCTGTGTGGTGGGGCTTGGGGCTCGAGCTCCCATCCAGCATGGCCCCTCCAAAGGGATGTGGTCCTCCCCCTCGCCCCCACGGTGGGGCCTCGCCAGCAGCTTCCTTCCGAGGTTCTGAGACTTCCCAGTGCAGGGAAAAATCTGAGATGGTTGCAGGCCTTGAGTCACCTGTGCTCACTGCAGTCTCTAGTTTCTACCTTGGCGATCCTGAGCTGCCCAGCCAGGCCTCTCCACCCCATGGTGGGGGAAGGTGGGGAAACCAAGGACTGAGTGCTGGAGGAGGGACAAGCAAGCAGGACACAGTATCCCCGGCTGGACTGCGGTGAGGATCTGGAGGCAAGGGGAGGACGTGGGAAATGTTGGAAGGCGACTCTGAACATGACAAATGTTTCTCAACAACGAGCAGATCACAAACCAGACCTCCTCCCAGATCCTCTTGGGCACCATGTTGGGGAGCACCGTCTGAGGCGGTGGGGCTCCGCCTCCTGCCATTACCGCCTGGGCCCCCCCGTCACAGCCATGACACAGCGTGGACGCTGGAGTCCAGCAGGACCTTGGCCCCCACAGTGTGCATGCCCCAGTGAGCCGAGGGACGAGGGTCCCCATGCCACAGCCTGTACCGGGAATGCACAACCCCCTTCCACCGGCCCTTCTCAGCCCCTCTCACTCCCAGGAGGCCATCTTCTGTGCCAGAGCGTGGTCTCCAGGCAAAACAGCCTCCCCAGGACAACCCTGGGAGATTGGGGTCTAAGCAAGAGAAACCACACATCTGCCTGCCCACGGGGACCCCTGCTGTCACGCCCTTCCCCAGAGCAGGAGCCCTCTTCTTAGTGGAAGGCACCAGTGCCACAGTCTGGTGGAGCTGAGCTGCTCACTTGTGACCAGTGTTTCCCAATGTGCTCCTGACTGTTCTCACAGCACCTTCCCATGGGGTTTGTGAATGGGTCCCCTTGGCGGTCCACCCCGTCCCACAGCAGGGAGGTCCGGTTGGCCCCACAGGGGCTACAGTCTCCCCTGCCTCCCCTGCCCAACCCCAAAGCCTCTTCAGATGGTACCCGTCCCCAGACAAAGCCTGGACGTTCCCTCAAAAGGAGGGGGAGGTGGCAAAGACTCCATCACGAGTCCTCAGTGCTCTCCATTCCATCAGCTTAAAATAATCTGCTAAACGTGTCCCCGCATGTGTGTGGCCCCCGCACACAGAACATGTGTGCATGCGCGCGCACACACACGCACACGCGTGCTCCTCCATCGGCGTCTGAACACTGAGAACACACAGGCAGGGTGTGTGTCTTTGCTGCATGTTATATGCAATGCCAATTATCTTCTACTAACTGTGGTTACCCAGAAATCCAGCGTCTATCTGTGAGCGAGAGACCGCACAGCACGAGGAGACAGGACACGTTCTGCCAGGGAGGGCAGGGCTGACAGCATGTGAGTGTCAGGAGAACTGGAGGAGGGTGCTTAACACTGATCACACCAGAACACTTATTTATTTCTATTTAACGTGATAGGATAGGCAACTAGGTGGCGGTAACAGTCAGCTTTACCAAAGTGAAGTTCAAATCATGTAAGTTTAGGATGTTATCGCAGAAGATATATATTTATACCGGAGTATTTTCACACCTCTAGTGTCCCCAGTCCTACGTTTGCGGCAGATGAAAATCACAGCCGATGCGAGAAGCCGGGGAACAGTGCGCACAGGCGGCTCGCTGGCACCACTTCCTGTTGGTGTGGCTCTGCGTCTGCGTCCCCGTGCTCAGCGCTCAGGACAGGCCACGGGCGTCCCTCTGGCTGCTCGTGGACAGGGCCTGCGGCAGCGGGCTCATGCCCCCACCCCAGACTGCTTCTGTGAATAGTTTTTTGGCGCCCAGCTGTGCCCGTGTGCTCAGTCGGGCATGACGTATGGCCGGTTTTGCGCTATGTCGCCTGGTGGTGGTAGGAGGGGACACCTAAAATTTTCACCATCTGGCCCTTTACGGGAAAAGCATGTGCTGGCCCTGCCCTGGGGACCCAGCCCAGCTCTCTTCATACACAAGTTGGCGGCTCCCCCGTCTTGCAGTCCACGCCACATGGGACACCCTGTGGTCACCTGTTCCATGCAGGCCAGGTTGAAAATTCAGCTGTACTGTGAAGTTACCAATAGGCTAGAATATCCTTAAAACACTGACCGTGAACAGTTCCCCTCCACTGATTGACTACTGAACACTGTGGAACCTGGTGGTTCAGGGTATGGCCTCTGTCCCTGGGCATGTGGAGGGCATGGCCCCAGGTGGGCTGGGCAGTGGCCACCCTGAGCTTCGAGAGGTTTTTTTCTCTCCCTCTAGACTCTTGAAAACCCAAACCAAGCCAAACAGAAAGGAAACCCGCACAACTTAAAAGAAACTTGAAAGGGATCGTATACTACTAGTTTGTACTAAGTTTTTTTCAGGAAAGGGAAATATATTTTTACACTGTTTTGTTACCATTAGGGAGTCCTGAGTGTATCACTTTATCAGTGTGATAGTGAAGAGTAGAGTCGACGTCTTGGGTGTTCTGACTCAGAAAGGCACGTCTGCTGGCGTCTCAAAGCCGCACTCAACCAGGGATATGTATGGGATCGGGGTGGCCCTCCTCTCCCTCCCCAGAGCATGAGGCACTGTGTCCCCGGTCAGAGCTGCCGTCAAGGCCTGACCTGCAAACCTGTAGTGAAGCAGCTCGTGTCTGTCTCCATACTGCTCCTCCTGTGTTTGCTGTTAACATTGTGTGTCAAATTGGTAAAGTGATAAATAAAGGTGTTGAAATGTGGATCTGTTGTCCTCAAGGTGCACCACCTACACCAGCAGTCGCACACAGGCACTAACATCTAACATGGACGGGCTGTGGGAGGGGCTGTGGGAGGGATGGGAGCCACAGCTCACAGGGTCTCACGTCACCTCCCCACAGGGAGGAAACTTTTGCTTCCTCATTTAGACAGGGTGACTCCTGGCCTGACCCCAGGCCACCTGCCTCGTAGTCCCAGGCTCGTTCCAATCTTGCCCTGGTGCAGCCCCGGGTGGGGGCCCAGACATAGCAATGATGTCCTCGAGTAAGTACCAACATGAAATCCTCTGTGAAATAGTTTTCAAAACTGAAGATAAAGGCATTCATTCTAAGACTACAACAAGGAAAACTGCACCAGCAGACATTAAAAGTAAGTCTAATTGCAGCAAGAACATGACCACAGACAGAATGTCTGCAGGGAAGTGGCTCAAAAAATGGGCAGTAAGTAACCATACAAAAACCCTATAAATAAATGATTTCTGTGGGAAAAAAATATTTCACTAAAATACTCGAACACTGGGGCACCTGGGTGGCCCAGTCAGTTAAGTGTCCGACTCTTTATTTCAGCTCAGGTCATGATCCCACAGTTTGTGAGTTCTAGCCCAGAGTGAGCCTCTGTGCTGGGGGTGGAACCTACTTGGTTGGGATTCTCTCTCTCTCTCTCTCTCTCTCTCTGTCGTTCTCTCTCAAAAACAAAACAAAACAAAAAAATACTAAACCAAAAACCAAAAAACCCTTAAAAACCATCACATGGAAGCCGAAGGGTGCCCAGGGAGGTACATGCTCATGGCTCCTGTACGCTACCGGGGGAGCAGAAGCCCTGATTAGATGAACACCAGCTGTGATAATATGCCAGAAAGAACGCATAGCTTCCAAAACCAGCAGAGGTGAAAATGGCTACAGTATAGAAGGGGACAATCACAGAAGAAACAGAATACAAAACAAGAAGAAACAAAAGCGTATCGATTATGTCAGGCGATATGGCAAGAGAAAAGAGAGAAAAGCGATAAAGTAAAGGTTTTAGAGCCGAATGCATCAGTAATTTCCATTAAAGATGGAAAGGAACAGAAGCTGTGGTGCAGGAGAGGAAGTGAGAGAGAACGCGGCGCCATGGACCAGCATGAACCACGGCCAGGGAGACGGGGTGGCCCCAGCACTGTGGGGAGGACGCAGGTGCGGACCAAGCCTCGCCGGCCCCGCCAGAGCCCCGCAGCTGGCCCTGGTGTTCTGCCTGCTCTGTCACCGGCCAGGGCCGCCCTGGCGTGTCCTTGGCTTGAAAGTGGAAGTGGAGCTTGAGGTCGGGAGCAACCCGTGGCCATCGCTCACCCACGTCCCTTCCCTTCCCCGAATGTCAAGGACTTGCTTGAAGCAACCACCACCCCGACAGGTCTGCCTTAGGGACACAGCTCCAGATGCTGAGGCCATGGAAATGCCATTAAAAGACTGTTAGGCCAAAAACTTGGACAATTAGGCAATACAAGCGAATTCGAGATACAGCCCTTATGAGAACTCAGGAAGAAAGGGACAGCCTGCGCCATCCCAGGGCTTAGGCCGAGTAACTACTGGCAAAGTAGAAAAACCCCCAAACCTAGTGGCTGACACAGTGACATTCCTTTCTTATGCACACGGAGTCCAGCAGAGGTCAAGGAGGGCTCTCTGCCCCCAGGAGAGAAACAGGCCCGCTGGTCAGTGGCACCGCCAGCAGGCTACGGAGGGGATGGTGGCCACCCTGGTGGCCTGGCAGCTCTTCTCTGTCCCACTCAGAATGAACCACATGGCCCCAAACCCGCTGCGGGGGGCTGGCGAATGGAGGGGTGGACGGTGCTCTGTGAGAAGAGGCTTAAGGGAACTAAACCCGTGGCCAGAAGTCTCCCACAAAGAGCATTTCAGGCCCGACTGGCTTCCTCAGCAAGTTCCATCACACACGCAGGGAAGAGAGAGTTACAACCTGTCCTGAATTCTCCTAGAAAGCAGAGAAGGGTGCACAGCTGAACTTCTATCACGGGCATGGCGTGGCGGTGCGAACGCTGAGGATAGCGGCATCTTAAGAGAGGACCGTAGGTGGTGTCACCGCGGGGACAGGACTGGTTCCTGCTGCCGTCCCAGCCAACAACCACACCATGTGGTGCCGCATCAGCGGGGTCCTGGGACCAGACTCTAGCTACCGCTTCCTCTTCACGACAGCGGGGGCAGGCACTTATTACCCCTTTCTACAGATGAGGAAATGGAGACCCAGAGAATTCCAATAATTAAATGTCAGACATTAAGTGGGGTACCCAGAATACAAAATCCTAAACAAAATAGTAACCAAATCCAAAAGTATGTTTGCAAAGGAAAACCCATCATTACTAGGCTGTGCTTAACCCAGAAAATTTCGGTTGTTTTACGTTATCAAATTACCGAAATTAACCACATGAACAGAATAAAGGAGAAAAACCACATGGTCATCTTCAATGGCTGCAGAAAAAGTGATAAAATTCACCCATTCACGATAAAAAATGTCTTGGCAAATTAACACTACAAGGAGCTTCTTTAACTTGATAAAGTCTATCTACAGAAACACTATGCATCACACACCCTCTAGAATGAAAACATTAAAACTTTGACAGTAAGTGCTGGAAACATGGACCGACAGAAACTAATACACTTCTAACAGAGCATCAGTGTAACCATTCTAGAAATCATCTGAAATTACCTGCAAGCAAAGGCGTTAAGAACATGGTTCAGGAGTTAAGTGAAACATGAACATAATGGGACACAAAGTTAATAAGAAAGAACCAAATGGGATTTTAGAACTAAAAACATGCGTAATTTCTGAAATTAAAAATCCATTGTCTACACAGGCCCAACTGCAGAATGGGTGAGGCCTGTGACAAGGCAGCAGAAATGACCCAACGGAGGGCAAGAACAAAAGATGGGAAAAAAGACCCGAAGTCTGGGGACCCGTGGGGATGCTACCAAGTGGTCTGGGTGTAACTGGGGTCCGGGAGGGAGGGTGGGACAGAAGCTGGATCGAATAACCATGTTGAAGAAATGGTGGCAAAACTTTCCCAGATTTGATGAAAATTATAAAGTCACAGGTCTAAGAAGCTCAACAAAACCCAAACAAGAGGAACATAAAGTAATAGCATGGTGAGCGTTTCCAACAAGCCTAAAATGGTTGAATGCTAAAATCTTTTCAATAAAAAAAAAAAAAAATGGTATGATGAAAGAAATTGCACTCCCCCACAAAAACCATATTTGCTGTAACATGTTTTCCTGCTAAGTTGCAGAGAAACTGATGCCAAAGGACACAGCCAGGACCAGACAGGAGGGAACCAGGGAGACCACCCGGTTCCTGAGGGAAACGCCCGACCCCCGAACACCAGTGGCAGAGCCCGACTGGTGTTCCAGGCACCTGTAGGCCTGCCTGCTCTTCTCCATAAATTAAGTAGGCATTGGTTTAAAAAAGTACTTTGTTTTACCTAGAAGCCAAGTATTTAAATAAGATAAGAAGTTTCCAAACTAAAAATCTAGTATTTTGTCTGTGTGCGCTCTAATTTTCAGAAATGCACTGTAATTGTAAGCAAGAGAGCGCCTGGGGAAATACTTCCACTGTGAGGCAGTGATGTCACAAAATGGTATTTTTAATGTTTCCCCAAAATGTGTTACTTTTTTATTGAATCTTGGAACGTACCTGTCCCACCTGCGCCTAGCTTGCTTCATGAAAGAATTCAGTGAGAAGATCTCAGTCACAATTTATAAAAAGTCACTTTTTAGAATGTTAGTTTATCTTGCCACACAAAATTATTTAATCACACACAGTGCTCTTACATTAGGGAGAAAAATACTGCATTTTATCTCAAGATATTTCATGGAAAATTAATGATGCTGGTCTCAAAAAACATCAATATGTCTTGTCTCAAAACATGTGAAGGGCTTGGATTAATCCTTTTTTTTTTTTTTGCAATCTCAGGAGCAGGAGCAGCGTGGATTCAGAGGGAGCCACCCTGGTTAGCACCTCCCTGCAAATACTACCCCTACATGTCCTTGTTCGCAGACTCGCCTACTGGCAGATCAATCCCATCTTTTCAGGGTGTTTTAGAAAACTGAGCTGTAGGCCCTGAACACGTTTCAAAACTTCAGCTGATTATGAACGGGAGGCACAGCTCTGCCCCACAATCGTACCAGGTAGAAAAGAGCTTCCGCGGTTTACTAGGTGCGTGGAGGCGACCCAGACGCGGCCTAGCAGCCGCCGCGTGGAAACAGGCCCAGCATCTTCTTGAGCTCCTTGTAGCTCCAGTGCAGCTGCTCCACCTGGGCCTTGTGTTGCGCGCGTGCCTGGCTCAGTTCCTGCAGGAGGTGTTGTTCCTCCTTGGTGCTGACCAGGGAGCTGGAGGAGGGCTCGGGGGAGTGACTCCTGAGGACCGCCTGCCGCCTCCTCTCCAGCAGCATCCTCCCTCACCTGGCCGGGGCCCTCCCCGTCCACACCGTCCCCGCAGCCAACACCCTCCCGTCTCCCACCGGCTCCGGCTCCTGCCATCCACCCCTGGCCTCCAGATGGCATGAGGCTACGCGTGACCCGAGCCCTCGGCCACCAGGCCACGTGCAGGCTCAGCACCCAGACGGACGGGTGAAGGCAACAGATGACGGAGGGGTGCCTCGCTACTCCAGCCACACCTGTTTTCTGAAAAAACCATCATCATCTTCCCAGCTAGCAGAACAATGTTCTCATTCTGGAACAGATCCAAAGACTGACATATTTCTATCTCCCGGTCCAATGTAAAGGGGCTCCCTGAATAATTCTGACAATAGTGACTGCGTAACTGAAGAATCCTGGTTTTACAGTGTTGACCACGGTTGCCTTTGGAAGGACTTCAGGGAAGAAGCGGCCCTGTACTGCCCACTCGGCCATCTGCGAAGTGCCCTCGCCCTCCAGTCGGCAGCGACCAGGGATAGATGGGAGCGGGGCCGTCTTCCCACAGACGCATGCCCCCGAAGACAGACCTCCTGTGCAGGCACCAGCCATCTGCTCCGGCCAGGCTAAGGCCCAGAGTGGATGAAGTCAGTGTGGACCACCACTGCCCCCCACCTCCACCCACTGCATGGCAGCCCAGTCCACACGGAGCCCACAGTGCTGCAGATGGGGGCCCATCGGGTTCTGGGAGCCATCCTGCCTCACCTATCCCCCCCCTACACCCATGACAGCTACCTTTTGCTCCCTTCCGCTGCTCCATCTATGCTCCAGCTCATCTCCCAGGAGCCCCTTCCCCTCTGTACCTCGTGCTTGGGGTAGGCCTGCTGACCCCCCAGCGTCACAGCCTGGCTCCACCTAGGGCCGTGCTGCACTCGAGCCTGGGGGAGGTGTGTGGGATTCAGCCCAAAGTGGGGGAGTAGGGGTGAGTTGGGCTCATGCTCTGCACCTCCACAAAGTACACCTCACACCACCCAGTGGGCGGCATGCCTCCTCCCTGCACCTGCTTCCCAGCACACGATTCTCTGGATAGAAACTGAGGCTCCACCTGGACAGCCCCCACACTGCCTGCTCCCTTCTCACCACCCAGCACACAGCTGGGAGTAAAGGGGGAGGCCCCGCGCACTAGGAGAACTGACAGGAACCACGCAGGGTGGACCAAGACAGCCCAGAGTCTCTCAGCAGCTCTCACCTGCCCCTCACAGATGCAGCAGCAAGAAGGGACTTGCTTTTCCTGAAGAAAGGGGAGCTCAGGGGAGTTGTAAGTCAACCGGAGACGCGTGATGCGTGTGGCACAGGGCCTGCATGCTGCGAAGCCACCAGGCGACTCCTCTGCGTACCCTGCTGTCACTGGGGCTGGCCCTGCTTCCCCCTGCCCACCCCCGCTGCCCCGGACAGGCACCTGTGGCTCTCCCGCAGCATCTGGGTCAGCTCCCGGACCTTGTCATAATGCTCCAGATGCTGCTTCAACTCCACGATCTCACCAGAGAGCCTCTTCACACTTGTTTCAAGTCCTGAAAGAGAAAAAAAGTAGCATCAAAAGAGCTTCCCTGTCCCTAGGTCTGCCCAAAGAAATGCCTTGGGAAAACCAAAAACCCAAAAAAGCCAACAAACAAACAAACAAAAAACCTAAACACAACAAAACAAAACAAAAAGAGAGAGAGAGAGAATGCAGTTAAGGCAGAAGATTCTACACTCATAACCCTAATGGACCTGATCAGTATAGCTATGTCATGTTTCTGTAGAAGTCCTAAGCATCTGAGATGACAAGGAGACACACAAAATTCTTGGACCAATCCCTGTTATCAATGGCAAGTTTTCTGTGGTGAAAGGTGAAGAGGAACAAAAGAATAAAAAGTCTTAAGCGAGCACATTTGAAATGAGCGATGACTGTGTCCAGGCCACATAAACAGGAAAACAAAGCCTGCTACAGAATGACCCATTAAAGGAGCTCAATTTCTAGGTCACTGGAGGTAGGGAATGGAGGAGGCAGGTGGAGATGTAAGGGTGGGGTGCGGTGGGGGATGGCAGCTACGCTCAATGGCCGTGCCACTGAGGTTGGAAAGATAGATGGTTTCAGATAAAGGGTTTTAAGATTTGGAAAACAAACAATTATAAAAGATAGTGAGATGCAGACAATGATCTAGAAATTTGTCCTTGAAGTTGGGCAGTGTTATGGAGGGAAGTAACTAGAGAAGAGTTCCAAGACCCTAGTGGCCAGGAAAGGTGTTACATGTTAACAGGAGATAAACTTTAAAAAGATTACTAAATATTAGTTGTCCTATTTTCTCAGGCCAAATAAGATTTCTAGTATACTATAAAAAGAAGGAAGAAGAAGAAAACCCCTTTAATGTTTCATATTATAGTTCAGAAAACTTACATTATTGTATAACAATTTCATTAAACTGCAGTGAGATTTATTTTTACAGAATGCTCATATGCTACAGATAGACATTACCTTCTGAAGAAGATGTCAAATAGACTTGTTTACACCAGAGAAGCCACATATGTAGAAAAAGCCTCACACATCCACTACAGTATCTAAAAGAGCTGAACAAATTGGTGGTCACTACTGATGGAATTTAAAACAGATTCAAAAGATATAAGAAGCTACATTGTTAAAAGAATGGTATATAATTCTTGTGCTTCTTTATGTATGAGATTCTTTTCTAAAAAAAATTGTTGATGTTTATTTATTTTTTATTTTTTATTTTAAAAAAATTTTTTTTTCAACGTTTTTTATTTTTTTTTTATTTTTGGGACAGAGAGAGACAGAGCATGAACGGGGGAGGGGCAGAGAGAGAGGGAGACACAGAATCGGAAACAGGCTCCAGGCTCCGAGCCATCAGCCCAGAGCCCGACGCGGGGCTCGAACTCACGGACCGCGAGATCGTGACCTGGCTGAAGTCGGACGCTTAACCGACTGCGCCACCCAGGCGCCCCGATGTTTATTTATTTTTTTTTTTTTTTTTTTTTTTTTTTTTTTTAATTTTTTTTTATTTTTGGGACAGAGAGAGACAGAGCATGAACGGGGGAGGGGCAGAGAGAGAGGGAGACACAGAATCGGAAGCAGGCTCCAGGCTCCAAGCCATCAGCCCAGAGCCTGATGCGGGGCTCGAACTCACAGACCGCGAGATCGTGACCTGGCTGAAGTCGGACGCTTAACCGACTGCGCCACCCAGGCGCCCCTATTTATTTTTGACAGAGAGAGACACACGACGCAAACAGGGGAAGTGCACAGAGAGGGAGACACAGAATTCAAAGTAGGCTCCAGGCTCTGAGCTGTCAGCACACAGCCCTACACAGGGCTTGAACTCATGGACCGCGAGATCATGACCTGAGCTGAAGTCCAATGCTTAACCAACTGAGCCACCCAAGTGCCCCTCTAGGTATAAGATTCTTAATTTAAAAAGTAACTGCATAAATCTCGTGATGCTAGGAAATACTTGGTTACACTGAAGCTATATTTAGCCCTGAAAAGAAATTCAGTGTTCTCTCTTGGTTAAATTTTGAAGAATCACTCATTAGACCTAATTGTTCTTCCAGAACGTCTGGCTGTTAGAGGTAATTTAGTAGGACACTAAATAAAATATACTCACAGATTACTTGCTACAAATAAGATTGTACTCTCTGTCTGTATCGTGAAACATTAAATCATATTTCCAAAGAGAGCAGTTACCAGATTATCTCCTTGAGAAAATACATGTGTGTTAATTCTTAACATCTTAACTCTACATTTGGGAAGACCTTATTTTAAGGTTTGACTTTTTCCTGCTGCTGATCATAGACATGAAGACAATAATCAGAACCACTAACATAAGATGACAAAGAAATGCCATAAACAAATACTTACATAAGATATACCAGGAAAACAAACAAACAAACAAACAAACAAAAAACTTGTTTTTTCTGGGAAGTCTTACTGTGATATGTAGAATTTTCTTTTACAAAGATTAGGTGATTTTGAGTGGTGTTTACAACTAAAAGATAGGGAAAATCAACATTTTTTTAAATTTTATTTTTCTTCTGGAATCCTCAGGCAATATTATAACTGACTCATTTAACTCATCTGAATTAGTTTTTAATAAGCTCTCAAAGGTGGACCAATCGTCTCTAGTTTCTCCTGGGAACTGGAGAAAATTAAATGAAGGTGCGATCCAAACTCCTAAGGATATTTTTTGGCTAATTTTTGAGACTTCTTACTTCTAACTAATTTCCCTTAGATCTACATACCATTCTGACCCCACATCTACCATGGGTGATTAAGAGTTCTGCTTGCTTCTTTCACTATCAATAGGAATAACTCTTATTTCAAACTTAGAATTTACCTGCAAAGCTGAAAAACTTGTCAGTTCTTATCTACCATTACACTCTGTCTTATTCACACACAAAAAAATCATTTATTGATTTCATATGTAACCAATGATGGGTTTTACATTCTTAGCTATTAACCAACCACTCCTTTTGATTTTGGTATATTGTTAGAATTTAGAATTCAAACCCAATCCCTTACTCTTGTCTCTCAACTTCCACATATCTATTGGCATAATCAGAAGTTAGGAATAGGTCATGTTTGAGAACCTAGAACTCTCTGCATGTCATTTAACAGCCACCAGTCACCAGTCATGTATAGTTATTGGGCCCTTGAAATGTGTCACTACTCTGAACTGAGATGTGCTGTAAGTTTAAAATATAAAGCAGGTATTTAGGTCCTAGTACAAAAAAAGGTAAAATATCTCATTAATTTTTATAATGGTTTGATGTTGACATAGTAATAGTTTTATATATTTGCTAAAATACAACATTGAAATATTTTATAGTGTATATAGTATAGTAGTCTGGCTATAAAAATTTTTAAATTACATATGAGATTCACATTTCCGTTTCCCATTACAATTTTATTGGACAATACTGCCCTAGCACAAAGTTTGAAATTAGCATTCTCAGTAAATGTTGTATCCTACAAAAGAAAGCAGATTTGGAAAATGTTACAGGACACCCTACTGTCTGCCCCACCATTTCTCATGAGTTGGGCTCATTCTTTCTCTTTGAAAATAACCAAGATTTTTTTTTTCTTTTTTAATGTGTATTTCTTTTGAGAGAGGGGAAGAGGGAGGGATAGAGAGAATCCTAAGCAGGCTCCAGGCTGTCAGAGCTGAGCATAGCATGGGGCTCAGTCTCACGACTGTGAGATCATGACATGAGCCCAAACCAAGAGTTAGATGCTTAACCTACTGAGCCACCCAGGTGCCCCCAAAATAAGCAAGATTTTAAAACAGCTGTTTAAAGATATACCAACAATTAGCAAGATTTTAAAATAGCTGTTTAAAAGTATGGATTGACAAGAACCAAGTTTTAAAGTGTTTTAGAGTGTAAGCCAATAATTGTAGTCTTTCTACTGCTCACAATGTCATGTGTTATTCTGTAGTCATAACATTCAAAATAGCTGAGGAGGTATGAAGTTGAATAGAACCTCTGCATTTTCTATCTCTAGCATTCTTTAGACAATAAAACAGTTATGCATAGGCAGACAACATTTAAAAAACCAAGGCTCTCACATATTTACTCCTCTGGTCACAAATGTGCAATGATTCCCCAGGCAGCATTTTGCAAGAAATGCAGTAAATGATCCAGCACTCCTCTGGTCATGAGTAATTCATAGGGGAAGAACCAAATACCCAGCTTGTTGGGTTAAGTGATGCCTACAGTGGCTTTTAAAACTTACCTACAGACTTATTCCCATTGCTCTATTTTTTTTAACCATATCTTTGTGGGAGGACAATTACTATGATAGACATAAAATGTGAAACTAGTGAACCATACTGCAAAATGCTCCATAAAGTTTAAGTGCAACATGGAATAATTTCTCCATTTCTCTAAGTATGATGACCAACCTTAGGATTCACAGAAACATCAAATGTCTGTTTTAAATAGGGATTTTTTAAAGCATGGTAATGTTAGCTTTGTAACTATGGATGGCATATTATCATTTAAAAATTTCTCATATCTTCCACTCATTTTCATGTTCTTTAATCATCAATAGTATTCTTTTAAATAATTAAAGAACCCATGTTCATCGTAACAAGTTACAAACAATAAAGTAGAAATATTTTAGGTCTTTTGATTTTACAACTCAGGTTTAAAAAAGACTCTTCAATGTCTAAAACTTTCTAGTTGTCTAGGCTTTGATCTATCACAGATGTCAATGAGGAATTACCACCTCCAAAGCCAATTTCTTACTCCTAGAGCCATGAAGGTTTAAAACATCTTTTTTATGTTTATGTGAGATTAATTTATCTGCAATTTATACCTATTGATACTAATTTACACTGGAACTATGAGAAACAAGTATAATCTCTCTTCTGTGTAAACTGAACTAGTTTTATAACATTTTTTTAGCCGTTTATATTATCTTTGTAGGAGATCTCACTCACAAATCTTTATATATTATACTTACACAGTCTGGACTATTTCTGTCTGTGCTCTAGTTCCATTCAACCTTTAATTTGACATCCAACACTTAGCTGTCTTACAAGTATCTCAAACCCCATGCACTGAAAATTAAATCTATGATCTCTATGCCCAAATCTGATGAGAGATTATACTCAAAATAGAATCACCCTTAATATCAGCTTCTTCTTCACTTCCTCTATCCCATCAATCACCATGTCTTATCAACTTCATCTCCTAAATATTTCTAAAAACCAATGATTTCTCCCCCTCAACCTCTCCTCTCTGGATTAATTTCTATCGTCTATCACCCAGATAGACGTAATGGCTTTCTAAATGGTCTCCCTGCATCGATTCTTGATACCCTTTGTTCATCTCTGAGCAATCAAAGTGTTTACTTAAATATGTAAATAAGAGGAAGTAATTCCCTGCTCAAATTTCCGCGTTGTCTTTTCCAATTATTCAGAAAAATCTCCAAAGACTAAATAGTGGCTGAGCATTTGCTACAAATTCTGGGTTCTACTTACCATATTCTTGCTTAATTATTTACTCCTCTTAGTTCAGGTAGCAGGAAAAACACTTTTGCCCAAGAAAGCCTTTCCTAACCTTGCTGACCACTGTCTGTTCCCTCATTACAATTTGCTCATCATAGCATGTATTTCAACTTCATGGCATTGAATATTATGATTTCATATTAATTCTGAAAGAAGGAAGAAAACAGTGCATTAAAATGAACCTTTAGAATACTTAAAGAAAATGTTTATGTCTAGAACTAAACTGTACCCACTGGTGTATATTCATATTTAACATGATCCAGGCAAACAAGAACAAGAATTCAAAGATGAATTACACATCCAAACACACAAAAACACACAGACACATTAAACCACTTTAGCTCCAGTCAGCATAGAAAGCCTACACACTTAGCCTAAAAAATACTATAATCTGTATGAAGAAAGGGGATACCTATTTTCAAAACTAACATTATATTATAGTCATGAATGAAAGAAAGAACATTATCCTGAAAATAGAGATATATTAATACAATCTTCTCTACATCAGAAACTCTATTAGGCAACATATATCCTTCTGCTTGTAGTGTGGCTACACTACAGATAATGTGATGGGATTGCCTTAAGGGATGTCACAATTTCCCTATAAAGTCATTTTCATGAATAGATGTTTCAGGTAAATAGACATTCAAAAACAAAAAGGAAAGAAAAAAATCACTTTCTCAGTGGGCACTTTCTCAGATGGTCACAATACATTCACTTTACAGAATAATGTGGGAAACCATCAAAATGACCATCTGCTAGGATGCTCTTACAGGGGTACATTCTCTTGCAGCCGAATTTTGGAGCTGACCCAACAGAATCTGACAATGGGAGTGGCAGATGGCTCCTGGAGCCTACATTTTAAGTAGCTTTGTTCTAACCTGTGGATTCATAAGAAATTATGAGAAAGAAAAAAAGAATTGAAACTGGCCCTTGCTATATTTACTCTGACACAAGGATTTAAGTTACTTTTCAAAAGCCCTGATATAGGCTTACATACATTATAAATTTTAAAATAAAGTGCACATTCTTGCCTAAATCTGTCCAGTGCATTGCATTTTTCTTGAGGAACAAGAGAAAATGCCATAGAACACTGTCACCAGGAGTTATATAGAGTTCTCACTTGTTGAAATGAACTGTGAATGGTGGGAAACAGGTTTGATTATTGTACTAATCCACTTCTTTTGATAACAATTCCTCATGGATATTGTAGAAGTTTACTTATTACAAATCCAATACCTCAGAGTCTTCTCTTTCCCTTGTATATTATAAACTAGTTTAACAAAACCTGTAAATATCTGTTACGGACTGAATTGTGTCTCCCCCAAGTTCCTATGTTGAAGCTCTAGCACCCAATGTGACTGTATTTGGAGCTGGGGTCTTCAAGGAGATAATTAAGGCTAGTTGAAGTCATAAGGGTGGGCCCTAATCCAATAGGTCTAGTGAGTGTCCTTTTAAGAAGAGAACGCTCTGTCTCTCCTTGTCAACAAGAGCAGAGAAGAGGCCATGTGAAGACATAGTGAGAAGGTGGCCCTCTGAAAGTCAGAAGAGGTCACAGGCCAAAAAACCAAATTTGCCATCACCTTGATATTGGATTTGTAGCCTCCAAAACCGTAAGACAATGGATTTCGGTTGATTAAACCAGTCAGTCTATGGTATTTTGTTATAATAGTCCAAGATGACTCATACATCATAGTATCTTTAGAGGATCTCAAGTTCTTTGGTTTGTTTCTTTGGTTTGTTTGTTTTGGGAACAGACCTGTGACCATTTAGACAAACCCATACCTTTGAGCATACCTATGAATATAATTACATAAACTTTTTTGATGTGTCAAAATTACTTTCACCCCCAAAATTTTTTTGTGCCACCTCAATTGCATGTTGAACTAATGTCTTACACATTATCAAAATATAATATCAAATCTGAAGTTCTAGAAAATGTATAGAAACAGAAACTTACCTTACATTACCTCCTCAATAACTAATAATGACTTGTCCCTACCAATAACACTACAATCATGGGATAGAGCTTGGATAAGGTCATGTTTTATAAATGCTGCCTTTAACAAAAAGAGTAAGGTGGCTACTAGCTCACAAATTGGGTATGAATGCTAGTTAATCATTTTTTATTTAAAGAATGCTTATAGTCTTCATCAAGCCTCAAAGTCCTAGTAGATCACAGAATTGAATACGGATACTGAAAAAAAAATACTAAAAAGCAATAAAAATATGGCAAATTATGTAAACATGCAATTAAGAAAACAAAATTCAGAAGGAATAATACATTTGTTTTAAAAGTTCTTTTTTCATGGTGCCTGGGTAGCTCAGTAGGTTAAGCATCCGACTCGACTTCAAGTTCAGGTCATGATCTCATGGTTAATGGGTTCAAGCCTTGTATCCACCTCTGCTCTGACAGCTTGGAGCCTGCTTGGGATTCTCTCTCTCTGTGCCCCTCCCCCACTTGCTCTTTCTTTCTCAAAATAAATAAAAATAAACTTTAAAAATAAATGAAATAAATAAATAAATAAATAAACTTCTTTTCTCATTTACCAGAAGTGAAATGCAAATTAAAATATGACATGATTTTTGTCAATCTAGTCAGCATTTTTAAAAATTTGACCTTTATTTTTATACAGCAGTTTTAGATTCATACAAACTACAGGGCTTATCTTAGTTATATATTCTGTGGGTTTCAACAAATACATAATGACATATATCCATCAGTACAGTATCATAAAGAGTATTTTCATTGCCCTAAAAATCCTCTATGATCTTCCTATTCATCCTTACCTGCCCAAAACCCTTGGCAACCACAGATCATTTTATTGCCTACATAATTTTGATTTTTCCACAATGTCATATAGTTGGAATCACCCAGTACATAGCCTTTTCAGATTTGCTTCTTCCACTTAGTAATATGCATGTATGTTTCCTCCATGTCTTTTCATGGCATAATAGGTTTTTTTTGTTTTTTTGGTTTTTTGCAGCACTGAATAATATTATAAGGTTGCTTGCATGTTCTGCTGAGTTAGAGTAAATGTGCTACAAATGTCCATGTACAGGTTTTTGTGTGGGCATAAATCTTTAACATAAACTTTGAAATCCTTTGGATAAATACCAAGGAACATGTTGCTGGAAACTGTGATTCTTTTTTTTTTTTTAATTATTTTAAATGTTTATTTATTTTATGAGAGAGACAGAGTGTGATCAGGGAAAGGGCAGCAGAACCTGAAGCAGGCTCCAGGCTCAGAGCCCAACTTAAGGCTTGAACCCATGATCTATAAGATCATGACCTAAGCTGAAGTTGGACACCTGACTGATTGAGCCACCCAGGTGCCCCGCTACGATTAGTTTTGTAAGAAAACACCAAACTGGGTTCCACAGTGGCTGCATCATTTTACATTCCTACTAGCAATAAATCAGAGTTCCCCTTGTTCAACATCCTTGCTAGCATTTGGTGTTTTGGATTTTGGCCATTCTAATAGGTGTGTAGTGGTACATTTTCATTTGTAATTCCCTGATGACATATAACGTGAAGCATCCTTTTAGATACTTATGTGCCATCTTTCTATCTTCTTTGGTGAAGTGTCTGTTGAGGTCTTTGGTCCATATTTTAATTAAGTTCTTTGTCTTCTTATTGTTGAGATTTAAGTGTTCTTTGCATATTTTAGAAAACAGTCGTTTATGAGAATGTATTTTTTAATTATTTTCTCCCAATGTTTTACTTATCTTCTCATTCTCTTGACATTATCTTTCACAGAGCAAAAGGCTTTAATTTCAATTTTTATCCAGTTTGTCATTTATTTCTTTCATGGATGGTGTCTTTAGTGTTGTATCTACAAAGTCATTACCAGGTAGCATCTTTTAAATATATGTATACATATTATAAATGATCTAATTTGCAAAGACTAATGTATACAGATACTTACAATTTTGTCTTAAAATGGAAAAAAGAACACACATACTTGAATTATGTGGAAATTTTAAATAAATTACAGCATATTCAAAGACTGAAATATCAAGTATGCATCAAACTTATCTTGAGAATATTCTAATATAGGAAATTATCTATAATAAAATTTTAAAATAAAAGTCAAAAACCCTGATATATACTCAATTTAAAAAAACAATGATATTTATAGAAAGGCTATAGTAAATTAAAATATACAAAATGTTTTCTCTGAATAGCAGGATTATGGATGCTTTAAATATTATTTTAACAATTTAATTTTCAAGTTTTCCACTTTTTTTTAAATTATAAAAATACCAAAAAAATCACCCTTTAAAAAACAGATTAGGACAAATCTAATCAGAGAAAATGATGAGACAGTTTATATACTGAAGTCTCTGAACAATCCTGATGATACTACTGACATGTAAACTTTAAGTATTCTCCCAACTTTATCAAGTCTATTTTCAGGGAGAAGAAGAAAAATTGACAATTCTAATTATATTAAAGGTTTCATCACTGCAGATCCTTACATTCTCTGAAACTGCTATGCATAACCTGCTTTTTTGTTCCAAAACACTTAAACATATCAATTTTGTTTGTTTCAAATACATTAATATGTAAATACCAGAAGCACAGAACATACAAAATATTTTTCAATATGTACCAAAATTGGGCAAATTTGATTTGAGCTTCTAAGGTCCCAGGTAAAAGACCTATTCATTTGCTTACCAGTTCTTGAGAGTATGTGCAGAGTGTGTGACATTTTCTAATTTTCTCAGCTTTAAAGTCCTGTCCTCACCACTAAATGAGTAGATCTTCAAGAGGTAGTTCTTATGGGGTAGTAACTACTCTCAGCAAGCCCAATCTTAAATCACATCAACACAAAATTACTTTAATTAAAAAGAAAAATAAAACACAAACACTACAGACACATATCCATATATATACAACTGCAGTTCTCTAGAGATCACCCACTTAAACTTTCCTTAAAGTTCAAATAATATATTCCTAAATTTAAAGTAGATCATATGATACCATAATCTTTGGTATCGCTGGGGGCGAAGGCTGGGAAGGCAGAAAACTGTCACTGCTTTACACTCTATGCAAGACTTTAGACTCTTCACCAAGAAGGTCCTGTGTTTGAATGCTAAATTACACCTCCCGGCTGACGGCCGTCCTGTGCTATTGCACAGTTCCAGGGAATAAGGAGCTTGGAAGCAGACTGACACCCCACATCAGATGAGAGGTGGGGAGGAGGGAGGAGCAGCCCCCCCCCCACAGGCCGCTCCTGGGGCTCACACAGGGCCGCACCCTCACCCGAGGCCCCAGCAGGGTCAACCCCGCACCCCGCACTCTCCGCTGCTGCAAAGGGTCCCCCTGAAGACGCACTGCTGAGGGCAGACACCAGGGCTCTGTCCTCACCCAGAAAGGCTGGAGACCACGTCTGAGCCCCAGGTGCAGGTGCGCTCCATCCCCCCACCCCCTTGAGGTAAGGCTGCTGCTTACACACAGGCAAGTGTCTGCCAGGTCCAGGGTCTGTGGGCTCAGGGGCACACCGCCCCGGCCCCACCGCCCTCCAGCTGGAGCCACGCTGAGCCCAGAGAGGACCTGACACTTCAAGGTGCAGCAGGGCCCTTGCCTTGTGGTCCCAAGATCCCCAGACATGCTCCTCCTGCCTCACCAGCAACATCACCAGCTATAAACAGGCCTGGCTTCCAGGCAGCGCAGCCTCTCCCAGAGGAAGCTTTTCATTCTCAGTCTCTCCTGCCTGGAGCACTCTGCGGCCCTGAGGACCGTCTGGCTGCTAAAAGCCTTCTCTGCATCCTCAAGCAGTGATGAGTGATTTAATTTTCTTTAAATTCTCCTGTGATTTACACATTTTCCACCATGAGTATTTATAACCTTGTATACACTTTTACAACAGTTATTTACTGAGACTTCAAAGGATTCGGGAAGAGGAGCCAAACAGCACCAGGGAGATAAGAATACAGCCAAGAGAACTTCCCATGATCTCCATCACTTCATCCTTCTGTACTCACGGAGAGGGATTTTCTAATGTAGCACTTAAGTTAGGGTACCTTTCTGACTCATGGAACCCTCTGGAAATCAGGAAAGCGGCAGACCCTTCCGCCAGGAGAATGCACATACCCTCCTACCGCAGGCAATTTGCAGACAAATTCACCAGCACCCCTCCCCCCAGAACCCTCGAGGAGCCCTGTGATTTGGACCATGTGATGGGAAGAGTGGCTGGTACCAGAGACAGGGTCACAGAATCCAGCTTAATTAAGGCATCAGTCAAGCCGCTGTTTCGCTGCCCCACCCCCATTTCCTGCTTGTTCCAAGCCTCTGTGGTCCCAGGGCACTCAGGATCCAGATTGGCCTTTACCAATCACCTCCTAGGAGTGTGGGGCTGCCCTGGATTGTGCAGAGCTCCCCCCGCGCCCCCCCCCCCACCTCCATTGGGTCCTCCCTGAGAGGCTGGCCATGGGGAGTCAGGACAGGCCTGCAGAGTGGGACATGGGAGCTGGGTCCTTTATCCAGCGTCCCCGGGACCCTGCCGAGACCCTGCTGGTATCCAAAAAATGCCAGGTAAATTAACCACTAAATACGCAGATAGATGGCCACACTGTCAGCTTACCCTAAACGGTGTCTCATCTTCAGAGACACCAAACGCCTGTCGAAATAGTCATGAGCAGAGTGGCAGGAATGGATATTCTCCCCAGCTCATTTCGAGGCTGCATTTGTGTAACTGAAACCGCAGAATAAAGGGTTTCTCTGGTCCTGCTGCACAGGTGGGGCACTGCTCCCCAGAGGTGTGTGAGCAAACCTACTGGCAGCAGATCTCTTCATCCTGACTGCCAGGTTCTGTGCTCACAGGCGATAAGTGAATGTGTCACCCTCCGTGGAGGCTGCTGGAGTCGCACAGTGAGCGGCAGACACTGTCACCTGGCATGATAATGGTGAAGCAAATATGACCAGAGAGGGGCCTAGGACCCCGAGGGGGCGGCGCGGTCTTTGTCAAGGGACCACGCTCACTCTGGGCTCTCTGTGTGGCCCCGGGTCTCCCGGAATTGGGGCTGCAGGGCACTGGCTTCATTACACACCCTCTAAGTCCTAATTCCCTTCGGTCTTGCCGGCGGCGACCACCTCAGGCCCGGGCGTCCCCGTAGCGGGACGTGGGGAGGCAGCAGCGGCGGCTACGGCGGCGGGGAAAGGGGCTGCCCGGAGGGGGGGGGAGGGGGGGGGAGGGGGGGGGCGGGGCACGGCTTCGTCGCGTGAAGCGCTGCCGCCCAGACAGGCCTCAGCGCCTCATCCGGGGCCCACGCACCAACCACCTGTCCCTTGCGGCGCGGTCGCCCCCGCCCGCGCCCCTCGCGCCCCCGGACCCACGCCCCCGACGCAGCCCCCCGGGGCCTCAGCGCGCAGCACCGACCGCCAGGCAGCCCAGGGCCTGGGATGGGGGCGCAGGGACGCAGGGGGCCGCAGCCAGGAGGGGGCGTGGTGGGCGCAGGTGGCAGGCGGGGCGGGCCCGGGCGGGGTGGGTGGTCCTGCGTCCAGCGCCCGGGACCTAGCTCTGCGGACGCTTACCTCGGAGATGCGGCCACTGCAGCGAGCGCCTCCGCGACTCGGCCGCGGGCGACCGGGTGTCCGGCGAGCTCCCGCACCTCCGCCGCCCCGGGCTCGCCAGCCCCGCACCGCGCGCCCCGATGGCCCGCCACGCACCGCGCGCTCATTGGCCCGCCACGCCCCACGCGCTCATTGTCCCGCCCCCGGCCCGGCCCGCCCCGCACGCTCATTGGCCCGTCCCCGGCCCTGCCACACTCCGGGCCCCTCCTGGCCCGGGGAACGCGCGGGGTGCCTTACAAGGCCGGCGCGGCGCAGGGGCGTGGGAACCCCGCAAAGGAGGCGAGCCCGGGGCGGTGGGCTAGGGGCGGCCGCACCTGGCCCTCCGGGACCTCGGGAGGCTCGCCCGCATCCCCACGGCAGACAGCACGGGAGCGAACGGGCCTCCGGCGAGGGGCGGGGGGACGGCGGGGCGCTGGCCTCTCCGCTGAGACTCGGGCCAACGAGGTGGCCCAATGTGGAGTGGGGTCGGGGTCGGCGGTGCGGGCTGGGACCTCACGCAGGGGGCGCAGGGAGGGCCGGCGGGGAATGGGCCTCGTCCCGGAGATTGGGAGCAGCCGGAACGTGCAGCCGCGCCTGGGTGCGGTCAGGCCATGCTGGGCCCCGGTGCAGCCAGGGCCGCCCTCCCAGGGACAAGCAGCGGTTGCATTCCCAGCGCAGCCAGGAGACCCTTTTCTTCCTGCGCTCGAGGTGGGCCCGTCCTGCCTACCTGCGCACGCAGATCCGGAAATCTTCCAATGTCTCCTCTTTTCTGGCTGAGGCCTGCTGCCCTTCCCCTCCAGGCTGGCCCCACTTGCTTAGTGCTGGGGCTTGGGGTAAGGGTCTCCCTGTCTGTCCTGCAGGACACCCTCCAGAAGAGAAGGCCGGTCGGGGGGCGGGGTGTGACCCTTCTTCCAGTTTCATTGCTGTGGCTCCCTTGGACCTCGCCAAGGAACCACTATCCCAGGTTCTGCCCTCCCCTCCTGGCTACAGAACCCCCACCCACATGCCCACCCAGTCTCTGTCCTTGGTCCATCTGGCACCAGACCCCCGCCCCCACCCAGGCTCTGTCCTTAACTCTCCCAGCTGCAGAGACCCCCCCCCACACACACACACACACATACACCCCCTCCAGACTCTGCCCTGCGCTCAGAGCCCCATGAATCACAAGTGCCAGACTCTGCAGGTGGGATGCAGCTTTGGGGCTCACCTCAGAGATTCCAGCCTGCTCAGAGCCTGCACAGGCAGCTCACGAACCAGAGAGGGGGCTATGGTGCAGGCTCTGCCGCAGACCACTAGGCCACGGTGGGGAGGACGTGCTTTTCCTGACATTTTGGGAGCCAGGGACAGGCAGCCCTAGGGGCTCAGCCCCACCCCAGCCCCACAGAGGTCCTGGGTTCCACATGCCTCCTTTCAACCCTCTAGTTTCTACTTCTGCTACAAACTGGTAGAAGATGGGCGACCGTCTAGAGGTCTGTTCGTTGAGACTCAGGGTTCTGTTTGTTCAGGTCGGAGCTGGACAGCGTCTTCGCTGCATCCCACTCAGGCCTGAGCACTGCTTTCTCCTGGACATCACTACTAATGATGCAAGAGGAAGAAAGAAAAACATTGCACACTATGTTCCCACTGTCGTATCGGCCAAAGGTGACCGTTGAATCCATTTTGCAAGACCTGTTAGAGCTCTGACATAGACACAGGGTAATCTGCCAACGGAGGTGGGCACCAGGTTTCAGGAGCATAAATGTTCAAGGAGCATTTTCCCTGGGAAGGAGAGGCAAGGCCTCGGGAGATGGGGACACCCTCAGGGCCAGATGGGCAGAGTCACGGCCCGCGGAGGTCCTGCCCCCACATTTCAGGCTGGCTGGCGCCCTGCTTCTGGAGGGTGGAGACAGCATCACTGTCAGGGCCAGCTATACATACGGGGCCTGGTCAGAATTCAAACTTGGGGCCCCTTGTGTAAAAATTAGTAGCACCCCCAAGATGGCAACAACAGCGTATTGAACAGAGCTCAGGGTCCTCCTTGGGGTCCTCAGCACACACAGCCCTGACTGCAGTCCTGCTGCCAGGCAACTCTTGGGACTCAGAGAGGTTGGGTAGTTGACACGAGGACACACAGAGGCATAGGGCAGGGCTGGCGCCCACAGCCCGTGCGTGTGATGCTTACTTCAGAAACTTGCCTTTTCATCTTTATTTTTAAATGCAAATTTATTTAGTTTGAGAGAGAGAGGTGGGAAGGGGCAGAGAGAGAGGGGGGTGGAGACAGAGAATCCCAAGCAGGCCCCGCACCGTCAGCGCAGAGCCCGATACGGGGCTCGATCTCATGGATTGTGACATCATGACCTGAGCCAAAATTAACAGTTGGATGCTCAACTGACGGAGCCACCCAGGAAGCCCAAAACTTGCTTTTTTAGCTTATGAATTTATCCTTGCAATCATAAAACTGGGCCTGGAGTGTGCACCAGAGGAGGCGTGTGAACAAGGTGGCTCTCTGGCTGCCCCTCTGGGAGGACGCGGTCCACCACCAAGTTATCGGGTGATGAAAACAGAAACAATCTGCCACCACTGAGATCCAAGCCCTTCGAGGAGCTGCTCCCACATGTGCATGAAAACCTGTCAGAAGGCAGCCGTGGGACAGAGAGGTGCCACAGCCTCCCAGGAAGCCTCCACATGGTAACAAAATCTGTCCCTTAGTACGGTCCAGATCTGCCCCCAGTTAATCTAAGCCAGAGTTCCTCTGCAGCGTTCCATGCACAGGACCGCGTGCGCACCTCCTGGTTAGCGCAGCCATGCCCTCTGCCCTGACACAGTGCTCCCCTCGAGAGTTCCGGGATTGGGTTCATCCCAGTGCCTCTCCACCTCCTGGGGACACAGCAGCTGAGCCTTTTAAGGTCCGGCAGACTCTGCTTCCATGATTGCATTTTCTGCTTTTGCAGAGGAAAATGGGCCTTTGTGCAGCAGCACGTACCATCTGTCCCATTGTTACAGTTTTTTGCGTCCAGATGAGGCAGAGTGACAGAAATTAGGTGTGCTCTCTCACATGGAGCAAAGGCAGCAAAGCACAGGACCCCTGAGTGGCAGGGTCCCCAGCAAGTGCCTGGGTAGTAGCCTCCAAGCGCCATGCAGGGTGACAGAACTCAAAGATGGACCCAGAGCCCCGCAGGAGCCCGTGAGAATGCAGCTGGGTCTGGCCAGCGTGTGCAGCAAGTGTGGAGGCCGAGCTCAAGACTCAGCATCCGTGGAGTGCCGACTGAGGCAACAGGGGAAGGAGACAACTTAGTGGGGGACTATTAGCCCCAACCAAGACACAAAGATCAAAGTCTTTAACTGTATCTCGGAATAAATTTCAAGAATATTCATAAAAATACAGGAATACTCAGCACCCCAAAAGGTGAACATAATGATTCCATGTAGCAGTACCAGGGGTGCAAACCAGCAGGAAAATCAGATCCATGTGACAAGACCAGTCATCTGGGACTGACCCAGGACTGATACGAGGTATTAGCACAGCTAACTGCATTCCACAGGGCCTGAAATTTAAGTTGAGACATGGGAGTCACAGCAGCACCACAGACTGAATTAGTAGGACTGAAAAACTACAGTGTGTGACATGGAAAATACCCTGGACAGGCCAATGGCAGATTAGGCACGGAACAAATGTAGCAACAGAAGCTACCCAAAGTGAAACAGGAAGAAGAGAATTAGAAAACCCGGATCGTCAGTGATCTGTGGGACAGCTTTAGGTAGCCTACTGTGTGCTTAATTGGGGTTCCCCCAAAAGCAGAGAGAATACTTGGGACAAGGGTGCAGAAAAGGTGTTAGAAAAATAATGGCCAAATGTTTCCAAGTTTGACGTAAGCTATAACCCACAGACGCAAGAGGCTGGATGCTCCCCAACCATAAGGAGCACAAGGGGAACGCTGCTGGCAGTGAGCAGGAAGGGACAGGAACAGCCAGAAGACCGGCACAGTGTGAAGGGGCAGAGGAACAGAGGGGGCGGCACGCCGAGGGTCCCTGGGTGAAGTGTGCTGAGGTGAGGCAGGGCAGCCCAAGCTCCGTTTCTAGAAAAGGTCCACGAGCCCCGGGAGAACACACACCTCCCAACAAGTGAGCCTGGGGTCCGCAGCCATCCCGTGAATCAGGCTCGTTACTTGTGTCGTCCAAATCTGTGTCTTCACTCTGTGAAAACCTGGTGAGCTGACAGGAAGCACGAGAGGGTCAGGGTGAATGTCGCACCTGTTCCCCGTGCCTCCTGTCCATGTTTGCTTCGCGCACTTCTCTCCCTTCTGCCTTCTCCAGTCACAGCACTATGTGTTTGGTGGTAGTAAGCACAGTTCTCTGTCATCTACAAATGTGTTTTTACTTTTTCCTACGTGTAGCACTTCTGGGTATGTGACTCCAGGTCAACAGCTATTTTCTGTCACGCTTTGTGGAAGTTGTTTCCTCCCTCTGTCCTTACGGCCAGAATGTCTGCTGTCTGTCTGCTCTTCCTCTGTTGGTGGTCTTTCCTCTGGCTGTCCTTAAGGTCAGAGTGTCTCCGGTGCCCCATGCTTCCGTACAGGAGGTCGAGGTGTAGATCTCCTCACCTGTGCAGCTGGCTGGACAAGAAGCCACTGGCACGTGTTTTGTGAGTCCTGGGAGACCCGGCCACTACAGTAAGTCCCTCCTCGTGGGCTTTGTGGACGCGTCTGAGGCCCACCTGCCCTCCGCACCTGCCAGCCCTCCCTCCACGTGGCCCTCACGGCTGCATCCACATTCCGACAACTTCTTCAGATTACTTTCCAGTTCAAGAACTCTCTCTTTGGCTATGTTTAATCTGGTGTTTAATTTATCCAAGTTTTAACAAGTATATTTTTTATTTCTAAAAATTCTTTTCAGTCTTTTTACGTACCTTCCTGATCATTTAGAACATCCTCTCCTTGCTTACTTATTGTCATTCTGTTTCACATTAAAATATTTTGGTTTAAAAAAAATTTTTTTAACATTGATTCTTGAGAGACAGAGAGCGTGAGCAGGGGAGGGGCAGAGACAGACACACAGAATCTGAAGCAGACTCCAGGCTCCGAGCTGTCAGCACAGAGCCCGATGTGGGGCTCGAACTCACGAGCTGTGAGATCGTGACCAGAGCCGCAGTCAGTCGCCCAACCGACTGAGCCACCCACGCGCCCCAACATTAAAATATCTTGTGCATCCTCCTTAATATCCCGTATTTCTAGTCCTTGAGGTTTCTGGGGGTCTGAATTCTCTTTTACTGTTTCTTGGCTCTCTCATGTGTGATGGTTTGTGATCTTTGGTTGTGAGCTTATCTGGACTGATCTCAAGCTCTGAAAATGTAGCTTCTTAACTTGGGCCAGTTTAGCTCAGTTTATTTTTGCCTGAGACTGGATTCATCCCGGATCCTTGCCCCCAGCTCTGTTCCTGGCTTCTGGATCAAGGCCTGGTTTCAAAGGAGCCCCTGGCCCTGGACCACCTACCTATCAGCTCACTTTTGTTCTCCAGTGTTGTGGGGATTTTCTCACTTTGTATGAATCCAGGATGCAATGAAATTACATTTTCATGAGAGCACTAATTATCTTGTGGTGAAAAGTTCACCATAAAGCCAGAAGCCCTGGGGCGCCTGGGGGGTTCAGTGGGTTAAGCGTCTGATTCTTGGTTTGGGCTCAGGTCATGATCTCACTGTTTCTGAGTTCAAGACCCATATCCGGCCCTGTGCTGGTGGCATGGGGCCTGCTTGGGATTCCCTCTCTCTCTCCTTCTCTCTGCCCCTCCCTTGCTTGCTGTCTTTCTCTCTCTCTTTCAAAATAAATAAACTTAAAAAAAAAAAAAAAAAGCCAGAATCCCCTCCTCTGTATCACACCCCTCGGCCTCACTCTGGCCAGGACTCAGGTGGCCCCCAGGCTGGGTGGGGGCAGGAGGGGCTTTGAAAAGGCCACTTGAAACCCAAGAATTTAAAGTTTACCAAGACTGATTTCAAGCTTATTGCCAGTGAAATTATTTTTTATTATTTCGTATAACTTTCTAAGAAATTCTGAAGAATTTCCTTAAAGGCTACTTAGGTTCATAACAGTTGTCAACATTCCTAAGTAACACAAGTGAAAACATCACACCAAGTCTGTCCTGAATCTTGGAGCACGATGGGGACGTGTTTGAAAAATTATGAATGGCTTTCAAGTATGGCTTCCAGGTGGAGTGAGGCGCAGGGGTGGTCAAAGTCTTTCCATTTAGCACAAGTCAGGGTGCGCACAGGCTCCCTTCTTCCCTTGACTCTGGATGCAGGACCCAGCACTCCGCTTGGAAGAAGCCGGGCCATCGGATGCCACTGGTGCCTGCATAGAGTCGAGGGCTGCACTGCATCATGAACACGGCGGGAGCGCCTGCCGGCCTCAGGCCAGTCAGGCATCATGGGAGTCGGGGTGAGCGCCTGCCCTGGACTCAGGGGCTTCCGTGGCAGGGTGGACACAAGTTGTGCTGACAGAGATATCCAGGTTGACCCTGGTCTCTCCCTGAGCATCGAGCGGGCTCTCTGCTTCCTAGCTGGGTGGCGATGCCCGGCCCCAAGTCTCCTCTTTTATCTGTCCTGGAAGCTGGATGTCCTCTCCATTGCACACCTGCCCATCTGCAGGCTTCCTGGTGGTGATGACAGTGGCAGGCTCCATGCCGTAGACCTGCTGCCTCTCCAAGGGGACATCCATGTGCGGCACATTCTGGCTGCTGGAGGGCAGTGTGTGCGGGAGCCTGAGTTTCTTCAGGGCTGCTTCCCGAGCCCGGATCTCTAAGGCCATTGGTGTGTGGACAGCCCATTTGGCCAGTGTGGGCTCCTCGTCTCCTGCAGAGCAAAAGAAAGTGCCATGAGCACCTGAGGGCGGTGAGCAGAAGGCGTGCCCAGTCCTTGGCCCCAGGTGCAGAACCGGCCCTCTGCAAGGAAGGCCAAGGACAGGTTCCTGGTGCAGTCCGTCCTGACATCTTGCCGGGAGGGCAGCTGCTTCTGCACAGAACATCTGTGTCTGCACACACAGCCCTGCTCAGCGGGTCAGCGGGAACCCTCCTCCACCTATCCCCCATGCTGGGATCCCCGTACTGGGCATCTCCTCAGACCCAGCAGCAATGCTCATGGCTCCTGGTGCAGCGGGCAGGCATTTCCCCACCCACACCCAGGATGACTGGCGGTGCCGACGGCCTTGTCCACCAGCTGTGGGTGCAGCGCTGGCCCAGCCCACCAGCCACGTGCACGTCCCAGGCCCACCTGTGCCAGTCCTCAGTGATGTCAGACTCACACCTGCTCATGTGACAGGGACCTCACCCCACCACATGTGGTTTTCAGTCACATTTCCCAGAGGATGGCAGCAGGTACACACTTGTTTGTGGGTCTTCTGGGTTCCTTGTTCCCTGAAGTGCCTAGTCATCATGTGTCTACGTTTTTCCTGCTGGTGTCATAGTACTTTGTGTCCTGGACACCAATTTTTGTCAGCTATGTGTTACAAATATTTTCCCAATTTTTGACAGCCTCCCTTTGTATCTGGGTGTGATCTAATTTCTGTGTATCTTCCTTTAGGGACAGTGCCTTAAAGAAAATCTTGCTTAAGGACCCTCAGTCACCATGAGGACATAAGGACAGTACCAGGAGTGCCCGGGGGGGGGCTCAGTCTGTGAAGCATCGGACTCTGGGTCTCGGTTCAGGTCAAAATCTCACGGTTTCCTGGGATCGAGCCCCGCATCGGGCTCTGTGCTGACAGTGCTAAGCCTGCTTGGGATTCTCTCTTTCCCTGGCTCTCTACCCCTCCCCTATTCTCCGTCTCTCCCAAAATAAATAAATAAATTTAAAAAAAGAAGATAGTACCAAATATTATCTTCCAGTTTGTATAGTTGTCCCTTCACGCATTATGTCTTTAGTCCACGTGGAATTAATTTGTGTAAACGGTACAAGGTGGGGTCTGGTTTCATTAGTGTTATTCCCACACGGCACCAAATGTTTCCGCGTTTATGAAACAATCTACCCACCCCTGCTCGTCAGTCGCCCCACACCAGAAACAGTGTCCCTGTGCCCACTGACGTGCTCGCGGCCCCTGCAAGCCACCACACCAGGCCCTGTGCTTATTTCTGCACAGACACCACTCTGTCTTTGATTCACAAGCTTCGTGGAAGCAGCCCAGCCAGACATCCTAAATTGCTCCTTTTCTGCTTCTTGGCATTCTTGATCCTTTGCAGTTCCATACACATCTCAGACGCAGGGTTTCGAGCTGGCATCCTGCACTGGCCTCTCTGGGAGGCCTGGCACGCACTCTGTGAACTGTGTCTGTCCGCACTCATCAGGCTCCTTAAAACGTCCCTCTGCAAGTTTTATCATTTTCTCCATGAGTCCGGCATGTCTTTTGTTAGGTCTGTTCCTAGGGACATTGCTTTCTAAAAATGCTACAAAAATGGTCTATTTTTCACTCCCTAACATTCCTTACTTCTGTGTGAAGTGCCTGTTTCACTTTCACCTTAAAACGTGCATCAGCCAGGAGGGCAGCCCTGGGCTGATGGCCCCCTGTACTGCAGGCAGGACTCCACTCTGCTATAGCTTCCATTACAACGAGTGTAGCTAGTCGATATTCCCTGGAAGGACTCCCCTTTTTTATCGCCAAATATTTAAAAATACGCATTTTATTTGTCTCTGGAGTGTGCCAGCTTGCTCACGACATATCTACAGTCTCATTTGCTGTTCCTGGACTCATTGGACCCGAGTGTGTGCGGGTTTGCAGTGCAGGGCCCTCAGCCCCACTGCCTCGCACAATGCCCCCCGAGCAGCCCTCCTTGCAGGGGACCCCGCTCACACCACAGACCCAAGCCCCACCTCCGGTCACGCTCTCCGCCTGTCGTCCCTTCTTTGAGTGTCAGGTAACTTCTCCAGTTCCAGCTTCGAGCTCACGAACTCCAACTGTGACCCGTGTGCTACAAAACCCTCAGTCAGCTGCCCCACGTCAGTGGTATTTTCTGCAGCTCTAAGTTTTATTTGGTTTCTCTTCAAATACACATGCAATTTAAACAAGTTTTCTGTTCTCTTCAGATGTTTTCCCCTTTGCCTGTTGTTTCCCCAAACAACAACCACAGTTACTTTGCATTTGGTCCTTGAGCCCAACTCCCAACATGTGTCTTTTTCGGTGGTGGCCTTGGCCTCCATGAGGGCGTGGCCATGTGGGATGAGAGCGGCTGGTATCTTCCCAGCTCCTGCGAGGGGAGCGCCTCTCGGCACCTGCAAACGGCTGGTCCAGAATCACTTGGTGTTAATCCTCAGCTTGAGGAGTTTGGGGATTTTCTCAGCTCCTTTCGGCTCCAAGGTTCATTCTTGTGTCTTGTGGGAGCGGAGCACGGGGTTCCTCCGAGCTCACCACTACAATGCACGTGTAGCCATTTGAGTCCCGATTTTACAGGATGACTTATCGGCCTTCCATTCTGGCTGCGCCCTGAGCTTGGGCCTGTCTCTCCCTTATGTGAGGCCGTGAGAACCCGGCTCACCAGGGAGGCAGGGGCTCTTGGGACATAGGCTGCAGGTGCCCACGGGGCTCTCTGTGGGTTTTTTCTTTGCCTCTGTCCCTGGCCGAGGACCCCTTGTTCTTACCTGTCCACAAGCACCACACCCACATGGACAGCGTGCACATGCATGTGCCCGTGGTGTCAGTCCACTCAGGAGCCAACCTGCCATGTACCCAGACCTGAGGCTCAGGCTCCCTGTCACTTATACCACTTGCTTGTATTTTATGTTTCTTAAAATCCAGCTTTGGCCCTTTCTGGAATCACGCAGAAATCAAACTCACCCTCTCAGCCTCCACCTCTTTTCTAGAAACAGGAGCCACTGACTCCTGCGGCCACAGGTGTGTTGAAAGGTCAGCCTCCACCTCTTTTCTAGAAACAGGAGCACTGGAGAATTGCACTGTGAGCTCTGAAGTGATGGTGGCAGCAGGAGGCGTCATCGTGGCCAAGGGTAGGTAGTTGTTTAAAAGCTGAGTGGGGAACATTTCCTTAGATGAGGTGGGGCCGTCTCAGAAGGACTCTGGAAGGGTCAGGCGAGTGAACAACGAAATCACCGTGCATTTCGGCAGACAGCGTGCGGGTGGTGGAGTCTGAGCCTCTAACAGAGCACATCAGGCCTTTGGTTCCAGTCACTAGTCAAACTCTCCGTGGCCCTCGCTCTGGTGCCATCATTAGGCTGGCCACCCCTGCACGTCAGGGTCCATGGCTCACATCGGCAGCCACAGCAACGCCATCCAGGGCCAGCTCCTACCTTGCCGGCACTCTGCCAGCGGGGCGTTCAGCCCCACGTCTTGCACCTGCTGCTTTGTGGCACACAGAGCAGGTGGTGGGGCTAGCGTGGGGACGCCAGGCACCATTGGCAGACACTACGTGAGCCCAAGCTTGTCCTCCTTGCCACTGAGACGACAACAAGCGTCCTGGCCTTTGACTCCCCACCGGTGATTTCTCCCTCTCCTTGTTTTTCTGGAGAAAACATTTTCCTCTTTAGGGAATCAAACTTGGGTGGATGTCAACTCCCACACTGTGTGATGTCTTACCTGAAGCTGGGCCTTTGCCCTCAGCACTGTCTCCTTCCACAGGCAAACTCATTTCCTGTTGGTCCTTTAAGACCTGCAGAGAAATAACAGGAAATACGTGACATGGCATCTCTCGCACTGCCAAAGGGGACAGAATGTAGCAGCAAGAGCACAATTTGGAGATGGAGCCATGACGGGCTCTGGGACACTGGCAGCCATCTCGCCTCTTGAGTTCAGAGCACTCACTTGTATGTGGGGCTGCTGATGAGGCTGCGCTGGGGGGGTGGCTTTTCCCTCTGCATGCGCATCAGGACAGAGACAAGTGGTGCTTTTCCTGATGAGCAGGAGGGTCTCCTGGGGGCCAGCAAAGCCTATTTGGACCATTGGCATGGGGGGAAGACACAACACAGGCCGCCTCATCTTGCTTGGCACCTTCTCTGCACAATCTGCTTGCTGGTGGTGAGTTCTGGTTACCCAGGGGCCCCGAATGTCTTCACACCATCTCTCGAAAGCAGGAGGTTTCTCCCTTGCCCTGGTGCTACTGGGCCTGCTGACGGTGACTTCAAATCCCCTGCACAGATGACAGGGGAGAGCCTGGCTCTTGCCAGATGGCCAGGGACGGTGCTCCTTCTGACTTACAGGGCTGCGGTGGGACTGGACTGTGCAGCTGTGCACAACTTTCCTTGGAAGGTTCTGCAAGTCCAGTGTCTCTAGGAGATCTCTAAACCCGTACATGCCTTTGTCCTCCTCCCAGAGCTAGCTCTTGAGAATTAGTCAAGATACAAACTGAGGCATGAATGAGGTTAAATAGGAAGGAAATGAAAGGGGAGCCTCATGAACAATGGCTCCCTGAAGAAGAGGAAGCAAACGGGAACAGACTGCAGAAAAGCCAGGCGTGAGGACAATGCTGTTGAGATGGACAGGCCCCCAGGAGACCCAACGCAGAGGCAGTTGTGGGAGCTGAGGTGGGGGCAGGGCTCTGACGGGTAAGAGGTGGGGGCGCTGGCCACAGAGGGCCACAGAGTAGGCAGCAACCTGATAGAGGCAGGACGTGTAAGAAAACCCCACAGAAGGAGGTGATGGAGCTTGGAAGCAAAGGTGATCAAGGTATTACTGAAATGATGCCCCAGGGAAACGCAATGGAGCCGGGCAGTGGAACAGTGGAGGCCTGCCTGCGGGGTAGAGATTTGTGGGGAGGTGGTGACACGTGTTCTCAGAGTGCACATCGGCATCCTTCACCTGAGGACAAAGCCAGGGAACAGGAAGCATGACCAGATGTGACCACTGTGCTAAAGAGAGCCTTTGGGGTCAACTATTCCAGACTCTGAAGCCAGACCAGACATGGTGCACAGCACCAGGGAAGGGATGCTGCCCAAGTCTCCCGAGTGAGTGGTGTCAACAAAGCAGCGACAAACCCACCCTTGGTCGTCCTGTGGCTACAGGCCAACAGCCTTCATTCCTGTGCAGGCAGTAGGGACTCTGTACTCCAAAACTTGTCTGTTGTGCCTTTGGTTGGTCTGGTCTGGTCATGTCCCAAGGGGCCGGCACAAGGGCTCGCTTGCCCTGGCCCCCTTGGCAGCAGTAGCTGTCTTTGGGAGCATCTAATGGGACACTTATTCCCCTTATTTGCAGCCAGACATTGAAGGAAAACACTGGCTGACCACAGAGATAATGAGAGAAACTTTGCAACAACAAATACATGTTTTGCAAAAGTAGCTTGGGAGAGTCACAAACTGATAGTTCAACAAGCAAAGATCTACAATCCCAAGCAGTGGGAGAATCTAATGTCCAGACTTAACCACATTATAATACTCAGGATATACAGTTCTCAACAAAAAATTATAAAACATCCAGAGAAACAGGAAAATATGGCGCATTCAAAGGAGAAAAATAATTTGACAGAATTTCCTGGAAGAAGCCCAGACATTTGAATTAGTAGTCAAGGACATTAGGTCAGTTATCTTAAATGTGCTCAATGAGCCAAGGTGAAGAATTAAAGGAAGTCATGAAAATACCGAATGAACAAAAAAGAAAATCAATAAAGAGATAGAATTACAAAAAAGAACCAAATTCTGCCACCAAAAAGTGTGAAATTAAAAATTCACTAGAAGAGTTCACAACAGAGCAGGAGAAGAAAGGATCGGTGAGGCTGAAGACAATTGAAATTCTCCAACCTGAGGACCAGGGAGAAAAATGGAACAAAGGAAAATGAAGAGCACCTGGCGGACCTGAGGCCCAGAAGGAGAAGAGAGGGGGCAGAGAGAAAAAGTATCTGAAGAAACACAGCCTGCACGCTTTCCAAATCCGATGGAAGATATGGATCTACACATCCAAGAAGCTCAACAAACTCCAAGCAAGACAAACTCAGAAGGGTTCACACCAAGACACAGCACTGCCAGATTCTCAGAACCCAAAGAGAGGAGTCTGAAAGCATTGAGAGAGAAGTGGTTAATCACATACAAGGGGCCTCAGTAAGATCAACAGCTGATTTCTCATCAGAAACCATGGAGTCCAGAGGGCACCTTTCAAGTCCTGGAAGGAAAATCAATCTGCCAACCAAAAATTCTAAATCCGGCAAAACCATATTTTGGGAATAAAGAAGAAATTAAGATGTTCTTAGATAAACAAAAGCTGAGAGAACTCATGAGCAACAGACCTCCCCTACAAGAAATGCTAAAGGGAGATATTTAGGCTAAAACAGAGGCTCTAGACAGTAGATGAAATAAAGTACGCTCAGAAAGATAACCACACAGGTTGAGACATAAGCCAGGATTGTCGTACTTTGGTTTGTAACTCCTCTTCTTCTCTAGGTGACTTAAAAGACCAATTCACAGAATAATTATAAATCTTTCTTAATGGGCACACAATGTGTAAAGATGTAACAATATAAAGGAAGAGGTAGGAAGATGTATAGGATCAGAGTATATATTACCGAAATTAATGTAGTATTATTCAAACTAGACTCTTATAAGTTTAAGGTATTAATTGTAATCCCCAAGGTAACCAGTAAGAAGGTAACTAAAAAGTATAAGCAAAAGGAAAGAAGATGGGGATCACAATGGCACAGTATGCAAATTCAACTAAATACAGAAAGGCAGTAGTGGAGGAAGTATGGAATAAAAAGTATACGAGACATACCAAAAATAAATCAGTGGGGGAAAGAAGGTCCATTTGATGTTTAGCGAAAGCAGCTGGAACAACAGAAACCCACCTGGAACGGATGAAGCTGGATCCCTACCTCACACTAAACACACCAATGATCCGCAGAGTGAGGACTCAACTCTCAAAATCAAATGTTGAAAATTAGTAGTGGAAAGTATAGATGACTGTCTTTTAGAAGATTGGGTTCAAGATTAAACGAGACCAAAAAGCATTATCATAAAATATGCACAAGTGTGAGTGTGACTCTGACTCATCAAATGTTGAGTTCAGCTAAGCATCGAGTCGAGTTGCTGTGACACTCTATCTGTAATTCACCCAACTAATGAGGCGTTTGTATCAAGCATATATAAAGAACACAAGTATATCTATAAGAAAAGCAGAAACAGGCCAGGAGGAAAATGGGCCAACGACAAGAGCAAGCACTTCCCACAGAAGGAAATTCACGTGGCTAATTCACATTCAGCACCATCGGTGGTGAGGGGAAGGCTGGGAGGGATCATGAGCCGCCAGCCGCACCACTAGGTGCCCCGGGTGTTGGGGACGACACGGACCCACGGGGCTCCGAATATGCATATGCTTCTGCGGGACTGCAGACCGAGCACCCCTGTAGAAGAGTCTGGCCTTGTAGAAGAGATGGCCTACTGCTCATCACAGAGACCTGCACGGGGGCACACGTCCTGCTGGCCACAGCAGAGGGGAGTTACAAGAAGCAGTCGCAGAAGGAAGGCAAATGAGCTCCGCCACCCGGAACAGGGAACCATCGTTTTGACCGAGAGGTGATTCCCCCAAATTCCAAACATCACATGCACACTATGTCCTTTCTGTGAAGTAAAGAGTAACCGATGTGTTGTGAGCATCTATTTTTTAGGAATACGTATGATGTGAAACACTGAAGTGAAAGGAAAACATGAGAACAAAGAGCATGGCCAAGCCACACACACAGAAGCAGACCACATGTGGCTGGGCCACACAGAAGCTGACCACATCAGGACCCTGCCTTTTTCTGGGGGGGTGGGGTGATGCTTCATCTGTTACCAAAAATAAATAAAATACTGAGTAAACTTAGGAAGCAGGTAATGCAGAGATCAGTGATGAGTCTGTGTCCTCAGATGAGGATTATAATTAATGGGCAGCAAGGTCCAAAGCAGGTGTGATGGGGGACGGGGGTTACCATTTACTGAGCACCAGTCCCAGCTGGACACCGGCAGCGGGACTCGGGACCCCACACAGAGTCCATGCATATCTTGCAAGCGTGCAGACCCAGGCACTCCAGGAGGTTAAAGAACTTACTCTGGGCTGTGGAACCAGTCACGCTTGCACACCAGAGTGGACTCCAAGTCCAAGTGTGTCTTATGGTGCCCATTTTTCTCTAATGACTCTGCTAAGAGCTACGGGCCTTGGGATCACCCGCAGAGGGGTGGGCCTGGTGTGAAGTGGGGCACACAGGGTGTCAGGATTAAACGCGGGTTCCAGAATGAGCAGAGAGGAAGCCCCAGCCCGGGGAACGGTGTGAGTTCAGTGAATGTGCATGGGCGGCTGAGCACCAGGGTCTGAGGGGCCCTCTCAAGTGCAGTCAAGCTCGAAGCCGAGGCTTCCAGCACATTGTCTGGAGCCTCGTGCTGTTACAGAAGCAACTCAGGCCCCACTGGCTGGGTGGCCTCGTGAGCCACTCTGGAAGGGAGCACACAGAAGGATGGACGGTGGGACCCGGGTCCTCCACAGCCCTGCCTTGCTGGGTTCTACACTCACCTGCTGGTGAGGCTGCCACCATACTGTGTCTACTTGCGTCTCCTGCCTGGCCACACAGGCCACCCCACACGCCCTGTCCTGGGGCCATGAGCGTATCATCTGCAGGCTTCCTCACTCAACCCCATGTGTGGCTCACACGCTCTGTGTTGACCGTCAGTTATACACACCCCTTCTCTATCCCAACATTTATCCCCAACATTTATTATGAAAAACTCCAAACACACAGAAAGTTGAAGGGATTACACAGGACACCCTGAAAACACCCACTGCTGAGAGTCTATCACAGCGGGCGTTCTGCTCTGTGTCACCTACCACGTGGCCATCACCAACATGTGGCACCAGAGCACACATACGAGGCTTGTTTTAGGGACACCTGTCTGGGGACTCCACTTCTCACACACACGGGCCCCTGTCAGGAGCGTGATCTGCTCTCGCTTCTCCTCCTACTCCACACACACCGTCGGTGCTCTTTGTGTAGTGGCCCAGGCACCCAGTAAATGCAGAACACCAGTGCGACCAGCATCCAGGTATGGTGCTGAGCCCAGTTTACGAGGGAGCCCCAAGCCCTACATCTGAGCACAGGCTCACCTTCAGTGGCAGGTGGTCCTCTGTGCCGGCGGCCAAGGTGGGGTGTGTGGTGAAGTCACTGGATAGCGACAAGGACACCTTGCTCCCAGGTAGGCTAGGGCAGAGCAGGGAAGGAGGAACACATTACAGAGCAGGCCCTCGCTGGGCGGGCTAGCACGTGGGGACCCTGCAGGCTCCACGGTGTCCGTGGACATCTCCCCGCTGGGGCCCCCTCTTATCTGCAGGCTCGGGAGCAGGCAGCGCCTGGAGGCTGAGTGCCAGAGGGGGTCCCGCGCCATAAACATGCAGAAGGTTCATGCGAGAAGGACACTGCAGGCTTCCACCACCAGCGGAAAATTAAAACATGCCACCCGGTGGATTTCTGCTGACAGAAATGCCTTTAAAACCAGACAGAAGCAGCTTCACCTGCATGATGGACCCTCCCCCTTATTCATATATTCACTGTTTGGCTGATTTGTACATAACCAGCAGACCATACACCCTAGACAGATAAACAGCCGGAAAGAAGTACTCCCAATAAGTTTGTCTGCCAGCGACCGCCAGGAACACAAGCTGCATTAAGTCCTACAAGGTTTCCCAGTGATCGACGTCCCAGGGAGGCCCTGGGTAGGTGGGCCTCGAGGACTAAGACTCGGGTGAGGCCTCAGGAGCAGGCCACGGAAGGTGTCTAAAGCGCTAGCTGCTCAACTGGGTCCAAACTCTTTGGTTACCAAAGAAACATTTTCTGCAACAATCCCTGCGGGCCAGAGCAGGAGGTGTGTGTGTGTGTGTGTGTGTGTGTGTGTGTGTGTGTGGTGGGTGACATTCAAGTAAATAACTTGCCCTTTTTAATTTTACTTCAAATGCATTAAAGGGCACTTGGTACAAAGTTACTGAGGTTGTGAAGTCAGGATACAATATTCAGACACTTACAACTGCGAAATATTCCCCAGAACCATCCTTCCAGGCACAGAGGGAGCCTGTGCTCACCGTGTGCTCAGGGAAATGTAGGGGAGACAGCACAGACCTCGCTGACACGGGTGCTGTGAAGCCTCCTGTTACTCATACTCCAGGAGAAGATGACGTCTTGTCAAGGGGACGGTGGTCACCGTGTTTCGCTACACCTGATTTATTCTCTAAAATGTGTGCTTGAAGCTGGGCCATGATGTGAAAGGGGCCACTCTCTGTCTCTGTGGCACAGGAGGGGCAGAGGCCGTGTGCTCCCCAGGGGCCTGCGAGGTGCGGTCACCCACCTGGCACATGGTGAGCCCTGCCACTGCTGCACACGGTCATGGACCGCGGTGTCCTCTGCAAGCGGCACATGCTCACAGACAGAAAGTAGACGGGCATCACTTACACCTGTGCACTAGCTCACATGTTACTTGTGAAGAACCTAGAGAGGTCTCATCGCAAGCTCCAGTGAGCGGAGTATGGCGAGCCCTTCGGGGGGCAGTCCGCATCTGTGACGTCAAGGGAAACTGGTTTGTCTTCGATCACGTCATCACAGTACCCCAAGGTTTCCCACAAAAGACTGTGTTCCTCGGGAATCGTGGTGAAGGCTTTGAGACACGGGAAGCACCTGCAGGAGGCTCAGAGACTCACCTGAGGGCAGATAAAGTCAGGCTGTTGTCTATTTCCTGTGAGAGAAGAAATGATTGTTCACGACAGGAAACAAGATGGAGTGGTCAATGTCGAGCTTATTGTTAAACGAAACCCACATTCTTTATTACCCGATTTGGAGCAAATATCCTCAGGGTCCCAGGGTCAGGGAAGGGGTCTGTGAGGGAGCGCACTCCACAGCCAGTGCCCACACTGGCCAAGGGGCCCGCTCAGGACCGGTATGTGTCACACGCGGCCACCGGCGGGCCCTGACCTCTGTGGCAGGTCTGCATGCGGGCAGCTGCCAAGACTGAGGCGCACAGAAGAGGGGCCGCCTGAGGACTTGGAGGGCTGAGGGGAGACACCCCAGGAGAGTCTGACCTTGACAGCACCTGGGTCTCAGGGCAGTCAATACCTAAGTACGGTATTTTTTTTTTTTAGTTTTTTTATTTTTTTTAAATATACATCCAAATTAGCATATAGTGCAACAATGATTTCAGGAGTAGATTCCTTAGTGCCCCTTACCCATTTAGCCCATCCCCTCTCCCACAACCCCTTCCATAACCCTCTGTTTGTTCTCCATATTTATGAGTCTCTTCTGTTTTGTCCCCCTCCCTGTTTTTATATTATTTTTGCTTCCCTTCCTTTGTATTCATCTGTTTTGTGTCTTAAAGTCCTCATATAAGTGAAGTCCTATGATTTTTGTCTTTCTCTGACTGACTATTTCACTTAGCATAATACCCTCCAGTTCCATCCACGTAGTTGCAAATGGCAAGATTTCATTCTTTTTGATTGCCAAGTAATACTCCATTGTATATACCACATTTTCTTTATCCATTCATCCATTGATGGACATTTGGGCTCTTTCCATACTTTGGCTATTGTTGATAGTGCTGCTATAAACATTGGGGTGGATGTGTCCCTTTGAAGCAGCACACCTGTATCCCCTGGATAAATACCTAGTAGTGCAATTGCTGGGTCATAGGGTAGTTCTATTTTTAGCTTTTTTTTTTTTTTTTTTTTTAATTTTTATTTTTATTTTTGGGACAGAGAGAGACAGAGCACGAACGGGGGAGGGGCAGAGAGAGAGGGAGACACAGAATCGGAAACAGGCTCCAGGCTCCGAGCCATCAGCCCAGAGCCCGACGCGGGGCTCGAACTCACAGACCGCGAGATCGTGACCTGGCTGAAGTCGGACGCTTAACCGACTGCGCCACCCAGGCGCCCCTATTTTTAGCTTTTTGAGGAAGCTCCATACTATTTTCCCGAGCGGCTGCACCAGCTTGCATTCCCAGTACGGTGTTATTTTTATTTCACAATGGATATCTGGTTGTTCCAGGACCATTTGTTGAAATTTTCACTTCTCCCCAAAGGATTGCCTTGGCCATAAATGTGAAGGCTTACTTCTAGAATTTGTATTCTATTCCATTGACTACACTAACCTGATTACTATAGCTTTTTAGTAAATTTTGAAGTCAGATTGTATAATTCTTCCAATTTTGTTCTCTTTTCAAAATTGTTCTGGCTACTCTAGGTACTCTGAATTTCCATGTACATTTTATGATCAGCTTGTTGGTTAAACAACAACAACAACAACAACACACAAAAAAACAGAACCTCCTAGGAATTCAATAGGGATTGTACTATGTCCATAGATCAGTTTTGGGGGAAATGCTATCTTAACAATATTGAGTGTTCATATCCATGAACGTTGTATATCTTTCCATTATTTTAAATGTCTTCAGTTTCTCTCAGCAATGACTTATAACTTTCAATGTATAGACTTTACTACAGTTTTGTTAAATTCATTATTGTTAATGCTATTGTTAATAAAATAACTAATATTATTTTCAGTGGCATTTTTGCCAAATACAGAAATATGATTGGACTTGCTATTTTTTTTAACAATACAAAGTCAAAAGATTTATTTTTTAACAACTGTTTCCATTCCAGATAATGGCAAATTACATAAAACATTTCTAGGTCAGCCAAGGCAATGGAGAAATTTTTACTTTGACCACGTGGTGGCAATTTGCTGTGGAGCTAGCTGGAGGCACACAGAGGTTCCTGACGCCAGGTAGGGACTGTATTTGATTTCAGGTGTGCTCTGGATAACACTGAAGATAAATGTCCCAGAGCTTACTGGAGAGCACTTTACCTGCCTCTTGCAAAGCTATTTCATTACTAGTAGTTTTGTTTTTTGTTTTGTTTGTATTTTAGAATCATGTTGTCTGTGATCAACACAGTTTCACTTTCTATTCTTTATTCCTTTTTCTTGTCTTATTGCACCAGCTGGAACTTCAGTACATCCTTGCCTTGATCCCGGTTTTAAGAGGGATGTACTCAGTCTTTCACCAGGAAGTATGTTAGTTGTATTTAATAGGTGTATTGCATAGGTCAGAATGAAGATCTTTTCTTTTTTTTTTTTTTCATTTCTATTTATTTATTCTTTAAACATATATTTATTTTTGAGAAGAAGTACAAACAGGGGAAGTGCAGAGAGAAGGGGGTGTATGGAGGATCTGAAGTGGACTCTGTGCTGACAGCAGTAAGCCCAATGCAAGGTTTGAACTCACAAACTGCAAGATCATGACCTGAGCCAAGTCATACCCTCAACCAATGGAGCCACCCGAGCATCGTCCATTTATTTTTATTTTATTTTATTTTATTTTATTTTTTTATTTTTTAATATATGAAATTTACTGTCAAATTGGTTTCCATACAACACCCAGTGCTCATCCCAAAAGGTGCCCTCCTCAATACCCATCACCCACCCTGCCCTCCCTCCCACCCCCCAGCAACCCTCAGTTTGTTCTCAGTTTTTAACAGTCAGAATGAAGATCTTTTCATTTCATTCCTAATTTGTTGAGAATATTTTTTGATCACACGTAAGAGTTTCTTATTGGCAACTCCCTTTCTGAATTGACATCGCCATATTATTGTCATTTATTGTTGGTATTTTGTATAATGTCAAATAATTTTCACATAGCCATGGTACTTAATCCTGTATGCTGCTAGATTCGGTTTGCTAACACTTAATCAATGGTGTCTGTCTGTGTTTTCTTGAAGGATTTTGCCTCGTGATATTCTTTTGGGATGACATTGTCTGGCTTTGGTATCAGGTTGGAACTGGCCTCACAGAACAGGTCTCCCTTCTTCTATATTCTGAGAGGGTTTGTGTCATTATTTTTTAAAAATTCAGTAGAATTCGACAGTGTTGGTAATTTGTGTAAATTGGCTGGAAAGGTAACTACCTTTCTTAAGTGAGAAATGCATTTTTCAACACTGGAAGATTTAGAATGAATATACAAATGTTTAAAAGCTCCAGACCCCATGCTATTACTACTGTGGCACTAGAAAGCCATATGACCATATCTGGCATATACAGTTTTGAAAACAGAAGAAAATGTATCCTCAGGGGTGTGGGGTGGGGAGGGTTTAAGCCGGTGGGATCCTAAAGCTCCACGCACACCAAGAGGCGAGCCCAGCCATCAAAGTGGGATGATGATCTATCTCAGATAATCCACAGAGGGATTAAACGTGATGATGGATGACAAGTGTCCAGCAGAGTGACAATGAACGGTCACAGCTTCCTTGGATTCCTGAGACAGGATGGGAATAAGGTGGCCCTGAGACTGCTCTACTACACATTCTAGAGGCGAGCTCCAGAGCCACACACCAGAGAGAGGGCTTCCATATGTTCGCCTGGACACACGTTATAACCAGCGGGGGTACATGGCCCTCACGGTCATACATGGTCAACACCCACATGGTCATCACATCTTTGCTTCTTGAGATGTGTCCTTCATGTCACTCAGAAGCTGTGTGGCCACCACCACCCAAGAAGGGATGGCAGGGATGGGGCGCCAATAGATGCTATCACTGCCACAGCCACCACTGTGACCCCTGGAATGGAGCATCAGCCTGGTCTCCATGCATGTAAAGTGTGTACTTGTTGGAAGGCTTGATGGGAGCGAGTGGCAGGGAGGGGTCATGCCATAATTGTGTTGGCTACGGTTTAAGCTGTGACTTGGCCAGTCACACACAGTCCCCACTGAAGACCGGCCTCCAGCATCTCCAACACGGAGCTCTGACTCCAGGCTCTGCAATGAACGCAGTGGACCAGATATGTCCCTCCTCCCCGCTGACCTGGGAGATGAGCAGGGGCACCCTTCTGCCGTCACAGTAAGTGGGTCACTGAGCCCTTCCTGGCCAGAATCCCGCCAGCTTGCTGGAGTGCACACATGTCACCCAAGCACACGTGTGATGCTTCCGTTCCAGTAGCACCCATTTTTCCGTCATGTTTCTCTGCTCACACACATGCCCTGTGTTTTAGATCGTTTGTGCTGCCCGCCTTGTTTCCCTTTATCCCCCTCCCACCACTGTCCTGTTCAAGCAGTGTCCCCGGAGGACACCATAAATGCCTTAAACCAGCCAGACAAGCAGGTCCAAATACTGTCCTGCCCTTGCTCTTGTGGGGAGCTTAGACTCAGCACTGGACCCCACCCCTGTGTTTGAGGCTCACTCACGCACGGCCGTGCCTCACTTACCATCACCCACGAGTCCTCCATGAACGTGTTGGTGGAGGAGGGTGGACCTGAGTGCACATCCAGCAGCAGGTGGTTGAACTTCACTCTGTGGGATGGCAGGGGGAAGGGGAGACACTCATCAACAAGGACGGCCACTGCTTCCTGGAGGGGATACTGATGGCTGCCGGAAACCACAGGCCACAGCATCACACAGCCTCCTTACCACCCTTTCCCCTCAGGTCCACTGCATGGTGGGAGACCCCGGGAGGGCAGGGGAGGAGCACCTAAAGGGAGAGCTGCAGGAGCAGCAGGGGGTGTCAGGAAGAAGGGGTGCCCCTGCAGATCAGGAGGGGATTTGGGAAGAGACCCTGGGTTTGGAAGGAAAGAGATGTTCAGGAATTACCAAGAGCAATGGTGGGGATGTAGGTCGTGGGACACTCAGCTAACTGAACTGTGCAAGTGGATTGAACAGTGTCCACCAATGACCTCACATTGCTGTAAGGGGGGTTTTCAGATGCAGCGACTCTAGCAGCTCAAGGTGTCATCACCTGAGACCAGCGTCAGCCCGACGACCGCGTCCGTGCAAGAGGACAGGCCCTCAGCCCAACGACCGTGTCCGTGCAAGAGGACAGGCCAGCCCTCGGCCCGACGACCGAGTCTGTGCAAGAAGACAGGCCTTCGGCCTGACTACCACGTCCATACAAGAGGACAGGCCTTTAGCCCAATGACCGCATCCGTGCAAGAAGACAGGCCCTTAGCCCAATGGCCGCGTCCATGCAAGAGGACAGGTCAGCCCTCGGCCCGACAACCATGTCCGTGCAAGAGGACAGGCCCTAGCCCGACGACTGCGTCCATGCAAGAGGACAGGTAGGCCCTCAGCGGGATGACCACTTCCATGCCAGAAGACAGTCAGGCCCTTGGCCTGACGACCGCATCCGTGCAAGAGGACAGGCAGGCCCTCCTGGTTCGTTAATTTTCAATCATTCTTGCCAGAAAGGGGCAAAATGGGAAAACTGAAGAGACAAAGGGAAAACAGCATCAGGTTCGAGCCAAGGAGAGAAGCCAAGTGCAGGTCCTATGACTGGGGACATGTCGAGGTGAGTCCGGCTCCAGCCTCCAGAGCAGTGAGACGGTACATTTCTATTTTTTAAGCCACCTGTTTTGTGGTCCTTTGTCAGGGCAGCCCTGGCAGACCGAGACCCTCACCCTAACGTGAGCATATTTCTCATTTCTCCATGTTCTGAGGTGACTTTCCACGCTGGTACAGTTTCAAAGTGGAGACCAAGTGCACGTTTTAAAATGTGTGCTTACCCTGGGTTGTGACCTTCATAATGGGCCACTTTCTGCTTCTGTGACTTTGCAGGGGTGCACTTTGGGTGCGTGTGTGCCTGCAGGGCTGTCCTCTGTGTGACTCCTCCATGAGCAGGCATGTCCTCTGTGTGACTCCTCCATGAGCAAGCATGGCTCAGGAGCGACGGGAAACTAGGTATTATCAGAGGTCATAAAAAGGAGGCTGGGACCCGCTCCCCACACGTTCTCCGACTGACACACCGAATAAATGAGCGCTGACGCTGGTGTGCTAGTTCAGATGCAAGTTGTCCACAGGGAGAGAATTACTGCATTTCCCCAAGCACGTGGAGCGCAAAAGGTCCCTGCGTAGCTGTACGTGGTACTGTTACGTTAAGCAGAGCTATTTCCTACTGTGTTGTCACATTATTTAAAAATATCCCATCAGAGATGAGTCACTTTCCAAAGCAATTTGACTTAAGATCGCGTAGCCATTTTCATTCAGAGAGAACAAGTCCAACAAGCTTACAACCTACCTGTGTGAGGGTGATTTCAGGTCACCTGTGGCTGCCTGTGGGGGTAAAGGAAAAAGAAGAAGAAATTGTTGGTACTGAGGCTATTCGTAGGAAATCAAGTCCGTCATTAGTTTCAGGTGCGTGTGGCTCAGAGACTTCCCAGGAAGGGGTCTCTGTGTCAGAGGTTAAGAATACATTGAAGATTTTAAGAAACTGTCAAACTACTTTCCACAGTGGTATCACTGTAAACCCCCGACGACTTTGCACACCTAGCTACGGGCCTCCGGTTCCTCTGTGTCTCCCGCTCCTGGTGCTGGTACCCTTTCTCAGGGAGCCGTTCCAACTGTCTTACCGTGGCTTTAGTTGCACTTTCCTAGTGGTGAATGATGTTGAACATCTTGTCAGGTGATTATCTGCCACCCATATATCCTATTTGGTAAAGTTTATTAGAATCTTTTCCCCATTTTAAAAATGGGGCCGTTTTTCCCTATTAAGTGTTGAGAGTTGTTTATTTATTCTGGATTTAAGTATAGGGTTTGCAAATATTTATTCCAACCTGTGACTTACATTTTTATTTTTGCAGTGGTGAATTCTGAACAGGAAATGCTTTCTTTTATAAAAAAGTCAAAATTTCCACTTTCTTCATAGTGGTTTTGGTGCCCATATTAAAGAAAACTTTGTCTACCTCAAGATCACAAAGGTTTTCTTCTGTTTTCTTCCTAAAGTGTTATAGGTTAGCCCCTAAATTCAGAACTGTGGTTGATTTTGAGTTATTTTTGTGTGTATGGTGAGAAGCAGCTATTAAGCTCTTCCCCGCCCTCTTTTTTTACATATGGTCATCCAATTGTTCTGGCACAGCTTATTAAAGATACTCTCATCTCTCCCTGTTTAATTATCCTGGCACCTCTGTTTAACACCCACTGATCAGGTTTTATTTCTGGACTTTCTATTCTGTTCCCTTGACCTGCATGTCTACCCTCACTGGGCACACCACCCTCATGGCTCACACTGTCCTGACTACTGTAGCTTGATAGTTCATTTTTAAGTCAGATTGAGTAAGTCCTCCAATTTGCTGCTTCTTTTTCTAAATTCTTTTGGTCACTCTACGTCCTTTGGATTTCTGTATCTATTTTAGGGTTGGCTTGCTATTTCCTTAAAGAAAAAAGCTTGTTGGAAACTCAATAGGGCTCGTGGTAATTATGTAGATCAATTTTGGGGGGAGTTTTCTATCATGACAATATTTTGCGTTCCAGTCCACAAATATTCTAAATCTTTCCGTTTATTTGGATTGTGTTCAGTTTCTCTCATCGATAGTTTGTAGCTTTAAGTATACACATTTGGTGCTTGTTTTATTTTATTTTATTATTTTCAATGCTATTACAGATGGAATGGTTTTCTTAATATCATTTTGAGATTTTTCATTGTTAGTATACAGAAATATAATGGGGGTTATTATATTCATTTTGTATTCTACCACCTTGCTGAGCTATCTTATTATTTCTACTATATTTTTTGCAGATTTGTTAGAAGCATGTTTCCTGCAAATAAAATCAGGTTCATTTTCAAATCTATATGTCTTTGTATTTCTTGCTGTATTACACTGGCTGGAACTTTAGTAAAATGTCAAATAGAAGTTTGAGGTGGACATTCTTGCCTCAGTCTCAATCTGTGAAGAGCAGACATAAACAGACACACAGACACACACCCCTTACTCCACGTCTGTGTCCTATAGTTATTCGGTAACACTTTTTTAAGAATGGACAATTTCAAACACCCAGAAAAGTGGAAAGGATTGTACAAGAATGCCCAAACACTCAACTTCTAGGTTCTATCATCATTAAAATTTTGCTGTGAATATTTCTTTTTAACCATGTGACTATCCATCCATCATTTTATTTTCTGGTGCTTTTCAAAGCCAGCAGGACACAGACATCAATACCCTTCATTAAAGCACACGGATGCCACTTCAGTCTTCGCACACCCAGATTGCATTGGATTTATCTCTTTCTCCCCCCTTACACACACACACACACACACACACACACACACACACTATAAGCCCTACAGTTAAGGATATTTTCTGTCAGTTTTTCTTCTCTTCTCCCTCCACCTTTGTTCCCATACGAGTAGCATGCCTGGGTACTAAGTAAATGCTTCAAACCAGTCAAACAAGCAATCCCAAGCGTTTTCTGTCCTCATTCCGGGGGCAGCCTGAGACCTTTCACATGCCCAGCGGCTCTCACCTGCAGCGGGGAGCTCTCCTCACACGTGGTGATGGTGGAACGCAGACCCGGGCGCCTCAGCTGCAGCGGGGCCTCCTTGCGCTGCTCTCTACAGGGATGGGGCAAAAGGGAGGACAGACTTCCATGAGCAAAGAAGGGCCTTGCTTTGTGTAGTGAGCTCAGAGAGCACCGCTGACGGCTGCAAAGCTCCATGCACTGGCCGCCATCGTGACCTGCTCATCTGCAGAGCCTCAGAGCCAGGAGCTCCTGGGAGGCCGTCCGTGTGCCCTCGGGTTGGCTGCACAACGGAGGACACGGCGCAGGAGCACCATCCATAAAGGTCTATGACTGCTTGCCGGTGGGAGGCCACAGGGGCGCTTCTTCCTGCTGCGGCACCCCCACGCTGGGCCACTGCGTTCTTGAGTCTGTGGGTGCAGCAGGGCTCAGTTACAAATGGACAAAGTGACCTGCCTTGGAGACCATGGCATTGTCACTTTGTGCTCATTCCTTGCAGCAACTGTAGGAAACTGAGGACTGTCCTTGATTACCCAAGTAGGTCCAATGCAATCACACGAATCCTTAAAAACTGAGAAATGAGGAAAAGGAGGAAGTCCGAGAGATCTAAAATATGAAGAGACTAGACCCACCATTACCAACTTAGAGATGGAAGGGCCACATAGCAAGAGTGGGAAAGCAACAGCTGCACTGGCATTCTCTATCTGCCCCGAAGCAGACTCTTCCCCATAACCTCCAGAAGGGAGGGCTGACCTGGTGAGCCGTGACTGTTGCCTTGGGAGGCACCAATCAGGGACCCAGCTGAGCTTGCCAGGCACATGACCCACAAGCGCTTTCAGACGAGTCTTAGTTCAAGCCACTACATTTGTGGGAATTTGCCAGATAGCAATAAAAAATTAATACAAGCCACTTGATGGACATTAGCTGAGCAGAACACTTGTAGAATTAGGCAAGAAGTATCTTCACACGTGTGATCCTACTTTTGCAGCAGATTAATGGTCCAGAGGAAATACTCCCAATAAATTGGTCTGATACCTACTAATAGAGAGAAGCACCTTAGAGAGTGCTACACTAAGTTCTCCCCTAAAATATACCAGTGATTTACATCATGGAACTCCACAGGCACTTACTGAGTGGATTTTTCTTTTGGGGGGATTGACAGAGTGCCACGTGATTTAAAGATACTCTTTGATCTCTTGGAGCTGACATTCTGACAGTGGGCTTTGCCTAACATGTAAGTTACACGTGGGTGTACAGGTCAAACTAGGGACACTTCTGCAGGAAAGAGAGGCCACTGGGACAGATGGCCCAGCGCATTGAGAGGGCTTGTCTCTCAACACAATCGACCTTTCAATACAAAGGTTAGCAGCTCCCTTTCCAGTTGGAGAAGGGAACACTATAGTGATTGAAAATAAGAAATAACATTCCAGAAATGAGGAATATGGTCCCTCCCAAAGGTGAAGTAACTTATATTCATAAAAATTATGTTTCTTTTTCTTTTAACTATGTCCACAATGTATGGAATTTTTTAAAGTGTATTTATTTATTTTGACAGAGAGAGGCCTTGGGGAGAAGGGACAGAGAGAGAGGCAGAGAGAGTCCCAAGCAGGCTCACTGCTGCCAGCACAGAGCCCAACGTGGGGCTCAACCCCACAAACCGTGAGATCATGACCTCAGTAGAAACCAAGTGTCCCATGCTTAACCGCCTGAGCCACCCAGTGGCACCACAATATATGGAATTTTTAAAAGGGGCTCTAAAGAGTTGAACAATGTGATTACAATTTTATAAAAACAAAGCATTGTGAGTATAACTCACAAAATAATACTAAAACGGAACTTGGAAGACAGTCCTCGGAGCACCAGCAGTGACTGCAGTGCGTGGGGCGGCCAGAGACTTGAGGTCCCCAGTTCCTGCGCAGTGTCCACACCGACTGCCCAAAAACGGGGTTAGTCTCAGTTGCTTCTAGAGGCGGCTGGCCCCCAGGCTGGACAGGGCGAGGGGCACGTGCTCAGATTGTACCTAAAGGACCGCAGTGTGGCAATGCTTCAAGTGAAACTCCAAACGACCCGGGTTTTCCCAGAAGCATGGCTACCGGGTGTCTAAGGAAACAAATGCAAAAGGAATGAGCGGATTCTTTGGAGGAATTCCCGATCCTCGGTCGAGAACCAGCACCAGCCCTGCGACCTGCCCAGCTCCACCAGAACATGGGAGTCGCCCCCCACCCGTTTCTGCGAGGGCCGAACTTCCGAGAGCACCACAGAACTGGGGCACTTACGGCCCGCTCCCCCAGGGGAGACCGACTTCTGGGGCAGTTTCAGGGCTTGGAGCTGAGACCATGCGGCTCCGCTCGCTCCCGCCTCTAAGGAATGTTTCCTGTAACTCCACTTGGAACTCTGCCTTTCTCAGAACTGCATGAAAACTATTTTAAAAATTATACGGAAACTAAAAACGTGGAGGAATTGTCAACAACTATGAAAACTAAAGAATGCCAAGGGCGTTCCCCTGCTGGACATTCAGGGTGAGGCACGGCCGGAAGAGGGTCTCCTGGGGGAGCCGGGGGCACCAGGTCCTGGGCAAATCCACCTTAGCCCCTGTCTCCGTGAACACACAAATTCAGGACGGCTTGGAAATCAAAATGCAAAGCGAATAAAGCTGGTGAAAACACTAGCAAAGAATGTGGGTATTTGTATAACCTTGGAGTAACGAAGACTTTTTAAAGCAAGACTATTGAGAGCATATAGTATTTGTCAGACAGATAAAACAACTCTAGTAAGCTTACACACTTACCTACGAGCAGACGGACTCAGGTCATCTGCTTGCTGTGAGCAATAAAAATTCATAACGTGAAAAAGTTGTTGACACTGGGCTTAGTCTTATACACGATTCAAGTCAGTTATTAGTTAATTTTGAGTAATGGTGCCTCAGAGTCCCTGGGTCCTAGGAAAGGATCTCACTGGGGGATAGCACCCCTGTCACATGAAGAATACCTGTGTCTTCACTTCTAATAGTTAAGAAACTGGAAGTGGGATTGCTGACTTCAACGCTGACTATACATTTCACTTTTTAAGAAAACACCAAACTGCTGATCAAAGTGATATAATTTGGTATCTGCACTAGTAACGTAGGAGCCTTTCGATCTACAGCTTCACCAACGCTTTTTATTATTGGTTCTTTTGATTATAGCCAGTCTACTGGGTGTGTAATGGTATCTTACTGTGGTTTTGTGTTTTCTTAATGGTAAGTGATGTCGATGTGCTTATCTGCCACCGTGGATCCTCCTTGGTGAACAGTTGGTTCAAATCTTTTGCGCATTTAAAAAGTTAAAACACTGGGTCATTTTTCTTATAATTAAATTTTGAATTCTTTATATATTCTGGGCACAAGTATATGATTTGCAAATATTTCTGCCTTTGGCTTATGTTTTCATTTTCTTAGTGGTGCTCGTTTGAAAAGCAAATGTTTTTAATTTTGATGAGAAACAGCTGCGTTAATATATGGGCCTAAAAGGAGTCAGCCCTGCTGGCTTGATTCTGTGGACAGTGAACGTACAAATGATATAACACACATGCACACCACACACCAAACACACATGTACTGCGCTGCACACACACACATACACTGCATCACACACACCACGTACACATGCACACATACACATGCACTGCATCACACACATGTACTCAGTCACACACACACGCACCGTATCTCACACTAAACACACACACACACACACACACACACAACCACACACACATGCACTGCATCACATACTATGCACACATAACCACACACGTGCATCACATTATACACATCATGCACTCACACGTGCAAACATGCAGTGCATCTCACACCAAACACACGCACACACACACACTGCATCACACACACCACATACACATACACACATACACCTGCACTGCATCACACAACGTGCACACACACACACACACACACATGGAATCAGAGAATTGTGCCAACACAGAAGCAAAGGACTGTGAGAAGTTCCAGCTGCAAGGTGACACTGGGCGCTGCCCCAGGCCTGGATAGTGCAGATGGTGAAGCAGAGGGGCACCCGATACCTGTGGCATGCTTATTTTGAAGGACAGCTCTTTCCTCCCTGCTGGAACTTTTGGAATATTTTGATAGCGGTTCTGTGTCACATACTCATATGTGCTCAACTTCTTGAACACTAGAGAGGAGAAAGGCGGAAACAGGCAGTTACAGTTACGCAAGCGGGCAGAGTGGCCCACCGGCCACAACCCGGTCTTCCAGGGCTTCCCCCCCAGGGTGCCGGGAGCTGCCTCCTAACCTGGGGCGCTGGGGGGCTGCTGCATGGCCACCCCGGGGCCCACCTGGCCTGTGGGAGGCAAGCAGTAGCTCGTCACAGCCCCAAGGCTGCTGGCGCCCCGTCCCAGGAACAGCTACCCTGCAGCCTTCCAGGCCCACAAAGCCAGTGTGGACCCGGATGCTGGCTCCGGCACTGTGGCAGAAGCACCCCAGGTCACTGAAAGGACATCTGAGACCCGGGTCTGTCAACAGACAGCACCGTCCACGAAACGGGTTCTGTGCCTGCTTCAGCAGACGCACCAATCCTCCCACTTCTCTCCCTAAAACCAACAAACACGAGGACAGATGGCTTCTAATTATTTCTGGAAAGGGATAAGGGCCACCCACAGAAGCCTAATTGCAGCTGGAAGGGCAGACGGAAGGTGGGCTGCCCCCCACACCCGCGTGGAGCCCGTTCCCTTCCCTGGGTGGTTTGTACAAGGGCATCTGTCTGTGTTTGCTTTGGCTTCCTGATGAACTACACCTGGCTCTTACTGGTTCTCCCACCTCCCCCAGAACCTGTGTGAGGGCATAATTTGCATCTGGCCACATGCTCGCAAAAACACTAGTTCTCTGGCAGGGATTGCAGGGATGGCTGCCATCACCATCAGGTGGCAAGTACACACTGTGTGTTCCCCAGAGCTCACACTCGTCCTGAGTTTTGAGTAGACACCTTCATCTGACAGTAACGAGAGGAGATGTGGCTGGGGAGGGAGGCCAGAGTGCGGTGTGCACTGAATGAGTGTCTGCCGTGTCCCCTCCTGCGACACTAGGCATCAACACAGCAGCCCGGGGCCCCTGGTCTTTGGGATGCTCTGTCCCCCGCTTGTGTGGAGGCGGCTTTCCCCACACCCCTGCTGCTGGTACCAGACATCTGTGCATCTTCCTGGGAGGTCTTGCCCTCACCAATGCTGCACTCCACTCGTGCTGCAGTGTCAGGATGTCCTTCCCCCAAACTTCAAAGAGGCATCCAGCTGCCCACAGCTTCTGACAGGCCCCCCAGCAGCCCCTACCCCCCACCTCAGGGTGTTTGTGTCACGCCATCCCTTGGAGAGTGGGTGGCCCCAGCGCCTTGCACAAGAGGTGAGGGGCGTCACTTCCATGACTGGGCTACAAAAGGCCGGCTGCCCCTTCATGCTGGGGTGTCCTGGTGGGAGGAGGCACCAGCCAACAACTCACGGGGAACTGAGGCCAGGAACTGGCCTGCCAACACCCTGGTGTTGAACCTAAACGTGGGTCCCAGTCGGATGAGACCACAGCCCTTCCTCACACCTGGCGGAAGCCTTGTGGCCGAGCAGGGCCAGTGGACCCAGCTAAGCTATGCTGAACCCATGACCCACAGAGACTGCAAGGTGATAACTCTGTTACTTCAAGCAGGGTAAGTTTATTATAACAATAGCTAATATCCCAACTACTTCTGGAAGTCTGTGCTTTGCTGTCCAAATACCCTGTAAACAGCACCTTGAGCCATAAGCTCCGTGTGCATCTCCCTCCCCTACCCCCACAGTGAGTGTGGCACCACCACCCTCCCTGTTGCTTGGGTTGGGGCCCTCTGGTCCCTGTGCCTGGATCTCCCATTGGCCATCTGTCCCGTGGACCTGTTCTCCAGTCTCACATCTGTCTGTCCTGAGTGGCCGCAGTGGACTTCTGGACCTGCCCAGCTTGCCACCTGCTGGCTGTACTGTATGCTGCAGCTGGGGCACTGTCCCCAAATTCACCCTTGTCCCCATTGGCCAGTGAGTGGAAGCTTTAGGATAAGGGCCTGGGCTGACCCACCTCTGGCTCCGGGTGCTGATTCCGGCCCTGGCTCTGCTGAGGACACTCCCTGTGCCAGACCCGCTCTGGCAGCCACATAGGGCCCCCGCTGCCACCTTCTCCCTTGCAGAAGCCACAGAGAGAATTCATGCCCTCCCCTGGGCCACTGCGTGGTGGGGCCTGCTGCACGCAGTGCCGCGTGGACTCCAGGAAACGGCCAGTGTCCCTGCAGCAAGCTGGGTCAGCAGATACCCTGTCGCTGGCTCACTATTTTTCATTGTTAGGACTTGGTGCTTCTCTAAATCCCCTGTTCTTTTTTTAATGGTGCCTGTTCCTGCCTCGCATGTTCTGCTCCCTTATCTAACTTACTCCTAGTCCCTCTCGTGTCCTCTGCAGGCCTCAGAGCAGAATGAGCCCTGCTGTCCCTCTAGGGGTGTCTCTTCCTGTCATTTGTCTGATGTGCTCGTTTCTAGCAGGGGCCGGCAGACCTTGTCTTGGGCCACGTGGGAACGCAAGGGACAAAGACTGGAGTGGGGGTCAGGACACATACTTAAGAAGAGGTGGAAGATGAACAGGTATCCAGGCAGCAGGAAGCTGAGGGCAGACAGCAGCAGGACGAACACCCCAATGCCCAGGACCACCAGGGCCTTCGTCTTTACAGGGAAAAAAGGAAGGAACAGCAGCCAAGTGTCCTTGGAGACACCTGCGGAGGCAAGGGAGACATGCATGCATCCAGCACCTGGGGCATGGCCAGCCCCTCCTTGGGAGGTGGGGGAGGGTGAGCAGCCCAAGGAAGCCCCTCCCCCACCCCAGTGTGTGCCCTACCTCACCCAGGTGCCCTTGCAGCCCCCTGACTGAGGTGGGTGTCACAGCCCCACTTTACGGGTCTGGAAGGTGAGGCTGGGAGAGGATAACTAAGGGTCCGGGTTGCAGAGCCTGACCCCCTGCCTGGCTGAACCCCCACCCTGTCCCAAGGGCCATGCCACTGTGCCAGGCCCTCCCCGTTCTCAGTCAGCCGCCCTCACAGGGAACTGCAAGGCAGCAGCCAGCGCCTTGGGACATTTCCAGGACTTGGTCATCTGGGCCCCAAGGGCTGTTGACACTTCCAAACTTCGGTGTGAGGAAAGCACTGAGGAATCTGCAGGCAGGCCCATGGAAATGGAATCCAGCTGAAATGCTCTCATCCCACCACAGAGTCTGGGAGGTACTGATTCCAGTCCTTTACGTGGCATGGAAAGTGGCTGCCAGGCCTGCTGTGTGCCTTGGGGGCTGCAGCACAGTGTGCATGAGGCTGGATGTACCATGGGGTGGCTGGCCACATGCTTGTCCCCTTAGCCGGTGATGTCTTGATGAATTCCCACCAATGAGACCAAAGTGCCCCAGGGAACTGGCGGGTAAGCAGCCCCATGGAATCTTCTGGAACAGCAAACCCAGGAGATTGCCTCAGTCATCAGGCATTCATGTGCAGCACATCCACGATGGTTCTGGAGCGAGCAAGTTCCCAGAGAGAAGCACCTTCGGAGACCAGGCTGCCCTCTGTTCTGCCAGCGCGTGGCAGCGAGGGCCCAGCCGACGCCCACATTGGAAGGAAGTAAGGACACGTGCTATGGAACTCGGGTGCGCTGAGGCTGCTGCTTACCATGTGCGAGCCGCATTTCAGAGTGTGTTGGGGCAATGAGAGGCCCCGTGGCCGGGAGGACCTTCGCAGGGAATCCCCAGTGCCCACCGGTGACTGTTCTGAGGCGGCAGTCACCGGCCAGCCCCTCTGTTCAGGCCATGTGTGGGGAATGTCAGGAAGGATGGCAGGTGGAGGCCTCCAGCTGGCTGTGTGCAGAGCGCAGGCGGCTCTTCTGCTGAGCAGGGCCGGGTCTCGCTGAGACTCCCACTGTTCCCTTTTACCATGGAAATATCCAGGATGCACTCCGGAGCAGGTGCAGGTCAGATAGCCCATCCCACCAGGGCTCATCCAGCCCAGGTGCACTGAAGGCCTTGGGATGAAGGTGCACAGGGCATGGTGCCCTTCCAGGAAGAGGGCATGGCCGTGACGTGCTCTGGAGAGAGGCCTGGACCGGGAAAGGAAGCTTTGCTCTGAACCCTGAGGGCTGAGGTCCCCAAACACTCAGGACAGACACATGAGGTGCTCCGCTTGGGGTTCTCCCTGTGTCAGTGTCCAGGGCTGCTGTGACTGATGGCCATAGACCAGGCAGTTTCAACAGCAGAGATGAAGCCCCGAAGTCAGGGTGTTGCAGGGCCCGTCTCCCTCCGAGGCCATGGGGGAGGATCTGTCCTTGGATCTTCCAGCTTCCGGGGCTCCAGGCACCCCTTGGCTTGTGGCCATGTCCCTCCAGTCTCTTATAAGGATGTTTTCACTGGATCCAGGATCCCACACATTGCCAGGTAACCCATGATCATCTCAGGATCCTTAATCACATCTGGGAGGACCCTCTCTCCAAATAAGGTCACGGTCACAGGCCCGGGGTTGCGCAGTGATGGACAGACCTTTGAGGCACATGTGTTCCCAAGGCCAGGTTCCTGGAGCCGCTCAGCAGACACCTACAGCCACACACCACCCAGCACCTTCCCCAGGCAGCCCTGCCCTCCCGCCCCACCCTGCTCCCTGCCAAGACCAACTACTGGGTGATGGGCACGGGGCCCCAAACCTGCCTTCTGGTCCCTGGGGGACTGCTGCCCTCCTGCCCGGCCCCACAGCTCACCCAGCTAGGGGCGGGCCAGACTGACGTCCCCCAGAAGGAGAGCTTTCCCTGAAAGACAGCTGGAGGGAGAGGCTACCACCACGAGTGACCCGAGAGAAAGCAACGCCAGAGAGGGCCCCCCGCCCCGTACCTTCATAGAGCGGATGAGTGCGCAGCACCTCCGGGTTGACTGAGTACTGGATGAAGATGTACAGCAGGATGCTGATCAGGCAGAGCAGGCTGGCCGAGGCGGAGACCAAAGAGCAAAAGAAATACCTGCGGGGGGCAGAGCCAGACTCAGGGCTGGGCAAGGTGCCCCTGACCCCGAACCCAAGGCCCAGGCTTCTTCCTGTCTCCTGGCACCCGAGCTCCCCAAGGGATGCCCTGAGGGCACCTCCAGTTTCTGTGCCCCCCTCCCACCCCCACGCGGCAGTGAGAAGGGCCTGGCCTGGCTCCCAGGTGGGTACACGGAGGCTCCAGGCGGGTCGGGCTGCCCGCAGCTTCCTCCACACGCCGCCACTGCTCACCAGGGCTCTGCCGGGTCGGGATCAGGACCACCACCCCTGCCCCCCATGTTGCACGGGATCCTGGGTGCTGTGCTTCATCCATAAGCATGGAAGCCCAGCAGGTCGGGGAAGCAGGGGTGCTGGGACAGGAGCCTGGCCGGCCAGCGGCCCACAGTGCATCATCTCCACACACCCTCCCGGGGCCTGTGCACACTTCTGTGCACAAGTGACATCTTGTGCTTTGGCATTAGACCAGAATCACTCCTGTCCTCTTGCCTGTGCTCAGGACACAGAGAACAATCTAACCATCAAAAAATTAAATTCTGGTCAGCAATTCTTGGAATAATCTTCTGCAGCAAGGTCTTCCTTTGGGCTTTCTACCGTGGTGATATTTAAGGAAACTGTTTCTTTAGCATTTTCAATCTTCAGCAGTGTCTTTTATCCAGCTGAAATTTATCTGACTCCATTATTCTTTTCCAGAACATCTTGAGGTTTGTTTTTGTTTTTTTAACACATCTTTAGGCAGAGAGCTAAAACGAGAATGTCCTCAAAGGGTCATGTGGATGTGGAGGGCAGCCTGCATTGTGGCCCCTTGTCAAAGGCCCTGGAGGGCACGTGTCCTGTGTGTCCCCGAGGTGCAGGGGGCACAAACCTGGCCCCACACCTGGCTCTGGTTCCCAGGGAGCCTGTGGTGTGCGGTGTAGCTGTTCCAGCCGATGGGCCCACCCCGCAGCAGAAGGCCCTCGGCCATCCGGTGCTGCTGGCACCAGGCCAGAGGCGGCCCTCCCGGCAGGGTGAGGGCCAAAGCCTGTCCAACTGCATGTTCGGGGCCAGAAACGTCGCTGTCGTCTCTGACTCCTGCGTCTGTGGTGCCTCAGCGCCCAGTCCGGGCACTTCCCCTGTGAAGGCACGTCCTCTCAGGAGCTTATCACACTTTGCCAACTGTTTTGGCCAACTCGTCTTGTAAATGTAGGCATTTCCTCTTGCTTTCTCTGCCTGACGGTGGAAGGGACAGGAGGGAGTCTGGGACTCCACGTGGACAGGGGTGGCCATGCCCTCACCAAGACCCCCGCGCACATGGTGCCCTCCCTCACTTCTGCACACACTCCTTGCTGCTGCCACTGCCCAGTGGATAGGAGGGCTCCTGGGGCCCAGCCGTCCCCACCAGGAACTTCTGCAGCCTTTTGTGCCCGGAGGCCACTGTCAGGACCTCGGAACTCCACCCTGTGTGCCCTGTGGGGCCCGGTCAGCTTGGTCCTCCTCAGTGGCAGGGCCACACACCCTCGCCCATCCCAGACAGCCGACCAGACCTCAAGGCGACCAGCCTGTGGCACCAAGACCTTAAGAGGAGCATCTGGGGGAGAGAAGAGAGCCCTGCTACCGTGAGGAGGCAGCCCCCCCACCCCGACTCCAGCTGGCCTGGGGCTCCTCCTCTGTAGTGGAGAGGGCGACATGGGGGCTCCCAGGCCCCCAATTCTCATTTGACTTTTCTAATGATGACGGCTTTGCATTTCCTTCTGCTCAAAGCAGCAACGCTTTTGAAGCCTGAACAAGTGGAGCATTTCTTGACTGGGCTGCACGGAGCATGGCCCTCCTGAACCAGGCTGCCCGGAGCACAGACCACAACGCTCCTGGACCGGGCTGCCCGGAGCACAGACCACGACGCTCCTGGACCAGGCTTCCCAGAGCACAGACCACAACCCTCCTGGACCGGGCTGCCCGGAGCATAACCCTCCTGGACCAGGCTGCATGGAGCACAACCCTCCTGGACCGGGCTGCATGGAGCACAACCCTCCTGGACCGGGCTGCATGGAGCACAACCCTCCTAAACCAGGCTGCCCGTAGCACAGACCACAACGCTCCTGGACTGGGCTGCACAGAGCACAGACCATGACGCTCCATGACCAGGCTGCACGGAGCACACCTGCTATGAGTGGTGGGTGAGCAGTGGAACCCCTTGCAGCGCCATGAGCCGGCGAAGGCCACTCTGAACTAGCTGGGGGAGCCCCTGCGACTTTCTTGGCCACTCACAGCCTGGGCCCTAGCACATGGGGTCCTGGCAAAGCCCGTGCAGGACTGAACACCTGCTCCCAGTGCAGCCTCGACCCACATCCTCTGTGCTCTGATGGCCTCCCAGGAGAAAGCACCCGGGTCCAGGCCAGCGAGCGGGTCAAGGACAAGTCAGCTCAGCCTGAGCCCCTCTGGATGGGGCTGGGCCTCCACATTCGGAAGGGGCTCCAGGCCAACACATTTCAGAGCCAGACAAGGAGAACAGAAAGACGTTAAGGACCGCTGTGCTGGGGACAGCACGTGACTCCCCCCACTGCCTGTGGCCCCCACCCTCTTACCCATGAGGCCCCCAGCCTGCAGGACCCCTCTCTCCAGGCCCCCTCACCCTTCCCCCTGACCAATCCCCCTCCCTCCCCCAGTCCTTTCACCTTCTCCTTCCCTAGCACCCCACCCCTCCCCCCTGCCAAGGACCTCCTCTCTCTCCACCAGGACCTCACCCCTCCCCACTTCGAGGTCCCTCCTCCCTTCCCCACCCCCGGCCCCTGCAATGCCCTTTTCCCTCTTCCCTGCTTGGTCTCCCTCTCCCTCCCCCAGGACTCTGCCCCTCCCTCCCGGACCTCCCCCTCCAGCCCCTCACCTGTAATTCCTGCCCCCTACACAGTTGTTAAGCCATTTGCAATGGTGGTCAAAGTCAGAGACACACTTGTTGCAGGCCCCACAGTGTTTAGCCTTCTGGCTCCTAGCAGGAAGAATTCACATGAGCAGCCCGTTAGCAGCATGTGCGGGAGGAAGACAGGGTCAGAAAGGAGAGACAGGTGGCAGGGAAGACCAGGCCCCAGGCGGGTTATCTTCCCTCAGCCACGCCTGCCACACTGTGCCACCAGCTCCCATCCTGAGCCACAGGCCTCCCTCCCAGGCTGCCTGCTGAGCCCTCAGGGCTCTGACTAGCCCAGGTGGGGTTCCGGTGGGGGGGCTGGGACTCATCTGAGCCCTTAGATGGGTGAGGGGTCCTGCATGTCTCAGGGCCACTGCTGGTCATTCAAGGAAAGCAGCACCGGTCAGCTGCGTGAAAACAGAAAGGCCGGGGCAGGACCTGCCTGTGCACAGCACGGAGAGGGGATGGGTCCACACGGCAGGGGCCGTGCCCTCGGGGCTGCCTGCTCCCACACCCTGGGCACTTACACGGCGACCTCACACAGGTGGCAATATTGGTTCTCGATGACACGTGTGTGTTTTGATGGGTCAAAAGTGGGTATGGGCTCCAAGTATTTCTTGAGCCGTACGTTGGTTTCAGCAGGATCGATGGAAATTCCAAGCAAGTGGACCACGAAGTGGAAACAGAAAAGCCCACCAGTCACCTGGGCGTGAGTGTGTCAAGGAACGTGCAGGCAGGCCTGGTCAACACGGCGAAGGTGCCCGCTCAAACTAGAAGCAGGACCCTGGAGGCGCCTACTTACGGCCTGAGGGTGTGGACCCCGCGCTTCACCAAGGCAGCAAGGGAAGGCCTTCAGGGGCCAGTGGACACCACGCTGGGTGCCGAAGTCGTGAGGGTTCTTTGGGCAGCAGAGATGCTCAGAGCACGTGCGTCGGGGGAACAAGACGGTGTATCATCAAAAAATGAAGGAGGGGAGCAGGGAGGGCTCACACGGCCAGTCTGCACGGTCTGTCTGGGTCCCATCTTGTTGTCTCTCCTCGCCCCTAGGCCCCTCAGGCTCTCTGGCACCCACTCCCGCCGTGGCACCCAGGGTAAAACCAGTCCCCGGGCTCCCACCCTCATCCTCCCCTTCGGGACCAACACACTGTCTGTCCCCTTGGAAACCAAACAGAAGAGGTGGAAGCCGCCTCCCTGTCAGCCCTGCCCTGCTTCCCAGGACCAGTGCTGAATGGGAGGCTTCAGGGTTTACCGGTTGGGTTCCCGGGTGTGGTAGGGGGAAATGACCCAGCCTGGGAGGCGAGGCCATGGGTGCACGGGGTTCTGCCGGGATTTGACAGGGGTGGGGGTTCGGAGCAGGGGGTTGGGGCTACTGCTCAGTCCTGCGGGAAGCCCCTTGGGGGGTCCTCCTCAGACCTGCCAGCAGCCTCTGCTTCCGCCTCTGAACAGCCTGGAGCTGACAGGCGGGGTCCTGCCTCCACAATGCACTAGCCTGAGTGGGAGGCTGCTTCTGGCCCAAATCGCTCATTCCTCCCTCGCCCTCCAGCCTCTAGGCACCACGTGCAGACCCAGGGCTCAGGCTGCCAGATGAAGGCATGGAGGCGATGGGGACCCAGCCCTGCTGGGGGAGGAGGGCAGGAGGAGGGCAGATGAGAATGAGCTGAGGGCCACGAGGATCAGCCCAGGAAGCTGGTGCCCAGGCCAGGGGTGAGTGGAAGGGTGGCTGAGAACCAGCCGGGCCCTGGGGGACCTGCACGGGGGCACGAGACTGACCAGATCCCTCAGTACCACATAAGGGTTGTGGTGACACCAAGGCCCTTCCTGTGGCCACCGGACCCTGCAGGGCTGGGTAAGGCCTGAGCCTCCCCTGCTCTGCTGTCCCATTCAGGGTATGGGGCCGTGGCCGGGTGGTCAGGGGTCTGGTCAGGCTTTGCCATCACAGCTGGAGACACCAACACAGTGCTGGTATGCCATCTCCCTGCACCTATTCCCTGAAGCCTGAGGCGCTGGCTGGAGGCAAACACTGTTTGTGTGGTTACTGGGGCAGCGGGAGCAGGTCCTGAGCAGAGGGGTCCAGCCCAGGACAAGAGGTGCAACAGGAAGGCCCCTTCCTCTGTCACATCAGAAATAGGCAGGCAAAGTATGGGGGAGGGACTGAGGCGTTGGGGCCCTTGGAGACATTGTAGGGGCAGCGTGGTCTACACCATAGCCTCAAACTGGAGGCAGCAAGGCCCCTGACCTGAGCCTGATTTTCCCCACATGTCCCAACCCTGCAGGGGCCGTGGCCAGGCCACTCCCAGGACGTGTTCCCCAGGAACAGAGGGGCAGCCCCCCGCCATGTGGTAGGCAAGCCCCCTTAAGCACGAACACAGGTTCATGACAGGTTACCCGTGGGAGTGACACGGGTGAGCAAAAGGCCACCGCGTTTTGCCTGGCCGTTCACACCATCAGCCACTTGGCTGAGAAGTGTCAGCAGGTGGGCACCACACCAAAGTTCTGCCCCCACATTCAGATGCCCTGGTTATGGGTGTCTCTCAGGTTGCAGATAATAACAAAAGTAAAAGGGACAGGGTAGGAGGTCTCCAGATGCAGAAGGCCAGGCCCTGCCCTCGAGGCCTCATCCCTTAGAGACAATCTGTGTTTGGTAAACACAGCTCCGCCAGCCCAGGACACATGCCCTCCTGACCTTCCTTTTGGGTCCTTCAGGTTCTGCGGCAGGAAGGGGTGAGGCGCCCCCCAGAGCTCCCACCACCCGCCACCAGCCCTGCAGTCACTGAGGCTAACCTAACCAGGGGTTTTGCCTGGCCATGGCGCAGGCCCTGGGACTAAGACGGGTCACATCAGAGGCCAATCCCTCAGCACAGGGACCCTCTGGGCCCTTCACAGGGGCAGGGCGGTGGGGGAAGCTGGCCTCTGAGGTCAGCAGGGAACCAGGGGTCCGCCTCCTCTGCTTTGTCTTCTGGAGGTGCAACCGAGACCTTGCCTTCCCTCCTGGGGCAGCAGCCCCTGCAGCGCCGAATGATGCTGGCGCCCCCCTCCCCCCCCCCCCCCCCCGGTGGCCAAGCGCTTCGGAGCCTGGGGGAAAGGAAGCCAGCCAGAACCTGAGACTTGGGGCCAGCCAGGGGCTCCTGGGAGAAAGGGTGTGCAAGTGAGCTTAGGGCGCCCTCTGGGCCCAAAAGCAGGTGAGTTCTCAGAGTGCTCCCTGCACAGAGGACACGAGGCAGCTCGAGAAGGCCCCAGAACAGGCTGAGCCACAGCGAAGGGAGAAGGGAGACAACGGATTAGAACCCAGAACGCAAACAAACCCACGGTCAGGGACGGAGGTTAGGATACAGATAGAGGGGCAGCTGGAGGCTGCAAGGAGGCCAGGAACTGGCCCTCCCCGGAGCTGGCCCCTGCCGACACTGAGGGCTTCTGGTCCCAGAACGAGAGAGGGCTCCCTCTCAGAACTGGGAGATGTTTCGCTGTGGTGTGAGTCCCAGTGAGAGCGCCATTCTGACCAGGAAGTCGTGGGTCGGGCACTGCAGGCCTTTGTGCTGGGACAGAGAGGAGACCCCTTGCCACATGCAAAGCGTGAATTGTGACTGGATTCTGGATTTAAAAAACCCGACAAAGCAGGTTTTGGGGACCAGTGGAGAAATCTACAAGGCTGGCCGACTTCTGCCCATCCTCTTGTGTGTGAAAGACACAAGTTACACGGGGTGATGTGGGGCGTGGGATGTTGGCTTTGGAGGCCCCACCTAGCGTCGCCAACCCTGGGCCACAGGCCTAGAAGTGGGGCAGCTGCATTCAGACACACAGGACCCACATTCCCGGCTCTGTGCCGCTGGATCAGACACCCTGAGGGCCCCACAGGGGGAGGCCGGCCAGATCAGGGGCTGCGTGGCGCTGGGCAGGGGGCAGCAGGCTTGCACATCAGGCCATGGGGGACGCCCAGGCTCACTGGTGGGGTTGGCCAGCGGTGGCCCCCGGAGCACGGATGCGCTGGCAGAACTGAGGTCCGTCACTCACAGAGTGAGGTGTGAGGAGGGGGCTAGGCTGGCGATGCCCGCCTGGCCAGGGGAGGAGCACTCGGCTGCACCTGCCACGCTCCACCACGGGGCCTGCGCGTCAGCCCCAAGTGCGTCCCTGATGCCTGCCTACCTGGCCTGAAGCCTACTCTGGTGACATGTCTGGAACCTCCTTTCAAGGCCACCACGGGGTTCACAGTCCCCACTGTGTGGCTCCTAGCAGCTGGCAGGTTTTCTCTCTGGCCTCGGCCACTCCAGGCCCGGCCAACACCCTCCACCAGACTCACTTGTTGCAAGAAGGGACACGGTTATAATCGGTGTCTTCCTTGCACCCCTGGCGTGGTTCCCCCACCAGCCAGCCTGACCCACCCCACTGCAGACCTGCAGACAAGTGGGGCCCGCATGGGGCACCCCAGACCCTGAGAACGAACGCCATGTGAATCCCTGGGACTCAGCCTTCAGTTTCTGAGCCAGCCCTGTGACCCCTCTGCGACCCTTTCCTGTCGTCCAGGCTGCCTGCCTCACCCCAAAGACCCTGGACCCCAGGCGTGCTCTCCCTGCACTGACAGCAGGCAAGCAGCAGACACTCCTGTGCTTTTAGCCCCAGCCCCAAGCCAGTGAGCCACACAGAGAACAAACGTAAGATTTCAGGCAGCGTGGCCATGGCGGGTGTCTGGGGTAAAGAGGGGGAGTGGGGTCGCAGAACAGGGTGCGGACCCGTGGGTGACTCAGGTGTGGGGGCTGGTAGGCATGGCAGGGCCCCAAGCCAGATCTGGGGCAGGGCCCGCAGGGAGCCTCCCTGGGACAGCAGGCACTGCTCCCACAGTGAAGGATACACCATACATGATCAAGTTCCAGTTAGGTGGCAGCAAGGGGACGAAGATACAGAAGTTGGTGAAGGCCAAGATGAACAGTATGGTCCAGGCCACCACCTGGAAGGTGTGCAGGGGCCACGACCAGCCATTCACTCTGGACCAGCGGCGGGGCGAGGCCGGTTTCCTGCTGGCTTCCCGCAGGGCCCCTTTCTGGCACCAGCTGCACAGATCCATCTGCAAGACAGGTGGAGGGCCACCCCCACCCCCAGGGACACTGAGGAAAAGGTTGCAGGAAAAGCAGACCCTATGACCACGCGACACTTCTGTGTGCTGAAATCCTCAGGAAATCTTCTGCAAGTTTCCCTTGAGGACGATCCTGCTCCAGAACAAAGGCCTGCTGACCAAGGGGCTTCTGGGGTCTCTGGGCACTCTGGGGACACCCAGGTCGAGCTGAGGGGCTGGGAGGGAGCTGTGGCCACTTCTGGCCAGGTGTCAGTCCGTTGGAGAAGGTGAGCCACATCACAGCTGCCCCCGGCAGAGCCGAGGGTCCTGCGGACTTTGCCTCATTAGGGCGGATTTCTGCCACTCTTCTCGGGGTGTGGGGCCAGGCCGGGCTTACCTGATCAGTGAGACCCCTGGGGGACCACAGAGACCATCCCACATGGACGGCGAGGCCAGCACCCCGGGGGTTGGAGCACAGAAAGGCACCCTGTGTTACAAACGACACAATTCCCGCACGAAAACAACATTTGGATGGAAGTACCGGCCAATGGGAAGGATGCTTCTGAAAACCAAACCCCATAAAACGGGGAGCTGGTGGGGCGCCTGGGTGGCGCAGTCGGTTAAGCGTCCGACTTCAGCCAGGTCACGATCTCGCGGTCCGTGAGTTCGAGCCCCGCGTCGGGCTCTGGGCTGATGGCTCGGAGCCTGGAGCCTGTTTCTGATTCTGTGTCTCCCTCTCTCTGTGCCCCTCCCCCGTTCATGCTCTGTCTCTCTCTGTCCCAAAAATAAATAAAAAAAAAAAAAAAAAAAAAAACAAAAACGTTGAAAACGGGGAGCTGGATTCTAGGGTGTAACCACAGACCTTGGCACAAGGAGGTGAAGCAGGGACGTGGGAGAAATTGGAAGTGCCATGGAGGATGGCAGTGGAGACAGCACTTATCTTGTCGAAGGAACGAGGGGGTGCGGAGAGGACACGAGGGCACAGGGAAGGCACGGGAGGGCGCATGTCAGCCCAGGAGCCCGAGGAAGGCAAGGGTGGGCCACATCCTACGGGGCTTCCCAGGACAGAAATGGTATCACTGACATGTGGAAACACTGAGGTTGCAACTGGCATTGGATTTGGTAAAACTTGAAACAGAGCGAGTTTTCAAGTTCTGAAAGTACTTTGAACCCGAACAGAGACAGCCAAAGTGTCACGGAAACATGGGACCGAGAGTGCACGTGTGGGGGCACCGCAGTAGCACTCCTCAGAGGCCCCCCGAAAGCTTCCCTGCAGCCAATCTCAAAGTGGCACCAAGAGCAACACTCTACGGAGGGTGAGCGCAGCCTTGGTCCCTGGGGCAGGACCACAGCACCATGAGTGTGAGGTCACAACCACGCACACGGCCCAAGCAGCCGCAGCGGGAGGTGCACACTTACCCAGTCACCAGGAGTGGCTGTGGTGGGCACCACCAAAGTCGGGCCCCACAGGATCCATAGTCACGTGGGCTCTGGTGAGCCGGGGGGTCTGGAGAGAACAGCTGCAGGTGGTAGCAGGGGCCTCGCCCCGGACCCCCTGGTGGGGCAGGTGTTCGGCTCCAACACCCCCTTGGATCTTCTGGTTCGGTTTTTCAGTCTCAGAAGATTCCAGCAGTTCTCACCAGGACAAATACACAGTTACCAACAAACGAACGGGCTTCTGACTCCTGCCGAGACCAGACGGCACAGTTAACGTGGGCTCCGTGTATGCACAAGACACCCGTGCGGACACGTCCATCCACGTGCTCACACTCACACACCACACACAGAACACACGTGCACACGCAACACACCTCACATACCACGTACATGACGTACCACACACATACACCATAGAGCGCATATACATGTGGAACACACACCACAGAGACATACACATGCACCACACGTACAGCACACACACAAGACACACACGCAACATAGACACACACCACAAACACACACACACACACACACACACACACACACACACAGCATACGCACACAAGATTTCTCGACTCATTTCTCATTCCTCACCTTTCTCGTGCTATTTCCTCGGCCTGGAGCCACGTCGTTCCCCACCTCCTCCGCCGATGGCCATCTCTTGCCTTTGGAGCCTGTGCTGGTGTCACTCCCTAGACGACCTCCTAACCACCCCCCCACCCCCACCAGATCTGAGCCAGGCCCCCGTCTACTCCTTCCACAAATGCCAGGACTGTTCCCCTGGATTCAGCCTGCAGGAAAGGAACCTAACGATCTCCCTCTTGGGCAGACTCGGTGGGACCTGGGTCCCCTCTTAGCCCAAGCTCAGTTCCTGACATTCGTTTTTCGTTACTCCTAAGGGTTTAGTCCAGGTTTTGGTGTGAGATGTGTTGGAGCCGCAATGCTCCCACAAGGCCATCGTCACCTCCACGTCCCCAACACAAACATGGCCGACTCACAGAAGCTTCGAGCAGAGGCTGCTGCACTGGCCCAGTGTGACTGTGGACGGTGACCCTGCCCCCTGCCAGACAGACACCGTCACACCATGCTCTCTGAACAGGGCGTCCTGGGCACACCTGCGTGTTTATGATATCATAGCCTGGCAAACGTGACCTTCTGAAACCTGACACAGGTCCTGACAGCCCCTGAATCATTATTTCATTCTGTGTCCTGCTTGGGGATGCGCACAGGTTGTGCTTCTGAGTTCTCTGGTCACAGTAGAAGCAGGAGACACCTACCTCGCTGGGAGACAGAACCCGCTCCATTTCTTCCTGGTTAACAGTCCAGGCAGGACCGAGGATCCCAGTCTCACTCGGCCCAGGCCTGAGAAACAACAAAGGCCCAGTTGCCGTGGCAATGATGGAGCCCAAGGCGCCTCATAAAGCCAGGGCCGGCCTCACCCTGGGGCCCCCACAGCCAATGGGGGGCAGGGCGGGTCCAGCTACCGACACCCTGTAGAGAAGGCCCGGGGCCCCCACAGCCAGCTGGGGACACCCTGCAGAGAAGGCCCCCGTGGCCAGGGCAGGGCCAACTTCTGGTCTGGGTCATTCCTACATCCAGCCTGACTACCTGGGCTTCCACGTCTTCAACACATACCCCCTTTGGCCCAACACACCATGCGGAGCGATCTTCAGGAGCAAAGAGTCCCTGGGGATGATAGGGACGCTGATCCTGGCAGCTTTGTCTGACCACAGGCGGGCGAGAGGAGATGGGGCCCAGGATGAGGGGCCGCAGGGAATGAGGGTGCTGGAGGCCAGTGGCCGGGCGGGGGAGGGGAGAGCGGCTGCCCCTTATGGGCCCTGCACACCAGCACCCGCCCGTGGGCAGCCCCGGGCTGGGGCCCGCACAGCTCTGCGTGCTAACCTCCACCTGGAACCACATCCCAGGGAATCCCGTGCCCAGGCCTGCCAGCCACCACTGTCCACAGTGCTACCCCAGGCCAGGCCAACATGCCACCAGAGACCCAGGGCAGACGACAGGCTGCTTGACCAGGGTCTCAGACCCCCAAGAGCCCAGCCATCGGCACAGCAGAGGCCGCGGATGGTGGGAGATGCCAGTAACTGAACACAGTTCAAGTTCAGGGCAGGGCACCCACCAGAGTGCAGGCCTCCCACAGTGCACTCACTTTTGAGCCACCACGTCTGACACGGCATGTGAGTGCTGGCTGTGAGGCCACCACTCCCACTGGCAGAGCTCAAGCTGCGGCAAAGTTTAGTCTTTACAGCGCTTGAAAGTGCTTTTCGGTAAATGAAGACGAGCAAGGTCTCGGCCTTCTGCATAGAACGGGCTTCCCCAGATATGCCTGTGTGCAGGCTGCTGGCCCCTCGCTGGGGTTTTTCTGGGGCCTGGGGCCTCAACCCCTCCACTCGGCAGACCCTGAAAGAGGCACCAGGGAGTGGAGCAGGGGAGGCACTACCCCAGGGGTCCCCCGAGTCTGCAGGTGGTCGGGCCTCCTGGCTGACCTGGAGCCACGGTGACCTCAGCCACTCACACCTATGAGAAATGTGCCTCCAAAAGAGACATCTTCGCTCCATGAGAAAAACTTCAGAAGCTACAACACTAAGAAACAGACTAAAAACCAGAGCCGTAACCCCCGCCCGGGACAACCAGGACTTTTCCCACACACAACTGCATGCCCTAAAGTTCTAATGGGCCCCACTCTGTGCTGTGGGCCCCACTCTGTGGGCCCCACTCTGCAACCCACTCTTGTCCCCTCTACTGCAGCCCAGTGTCCCCTTCCCTCAACACAGACTCCCCCCTAGTTTTAGGGTGCACAGAGCACTCCACCGAGTGTGATCCTCAACCTGCCTGACAGGAAGGTCATTCACAAGCTCTGTTACGGGCCTGCTGCAATCCCGCTGCGCACACACCTAAGCACCCAACCCCCAAAGGATCAGCACTGGGGCTAGGGGCAGGGATGGTGGAGGAGTGAGGTGGGAGTGCAGGACAGGTAGGCGCTGGCACTCACGTGCATACACACAGGCACCAACACACACACGCCAACACGTGCTCACACGTGTACGGACATTGACTCACACACATGCTCACACACGTGCTCACACATGCACTAGCACAATGTGCATGTGCACACCCGTGCACCAGAATAAACATGTGCACACGCGTGCTCACACATATGCTCACGTCACACGTACTCATGTGCACACAGATGCACATACGAGACTGCACAAGCGTGCAACACTCACACATGTGCACACTCTCCATCTCACTGGTCTTGTTTGGAGTGTGGCTTCCCACAGAAAAGGCAGCAAGTTGGACCCCCATCACCTGGCACTGTCTGCCCAGACAGCCCCTTCCTGGAGAGTCAAAAGCATGGTTGAGGTGCTGTGGTGCTCCCATGCATCCGTGGCTGACACGTGGCCACTGTGGCTCTGAGGGACACTCCCCCTCTCAGGCCACCTGCCCCCAGTTATTCTGACCACCAAGAGCACCTGTGGGTTCTGACCTGGATCCTGCCAGCTTCCTGGGGCAGCAAGCCCAGGGAGGCGCCCCAAGCCCCAGGTCCCCCCTTCACGGCTGTGTGTGACATACCCAGGAAGGAGCAGCCTGACCGTGGGGTCTGTCCTCCTGGGGACTTGCTCCTTTGCTGGCACCTGCCACGGCTTCCTGACGCCTCAGCTATGCAATGTTTTGCTCCCCTTCTCCTGAGGTTCCCAAGGCGCCCTACCAGTGCAGCAGGCAGTGGTAGCAGGGCTGGCCCACCCCGTGGCACTTGTGGGCCGGGGGACGTCGTGCTGTCCACTGCCTCCGTCACACATACCCCCTTCCCCCAGGATTCACTCTGCCCTGTGAGGTGACAGAAGCACCAATCTTGTTTTGTTTTAATATTTTGAAGTTTATTTATTTTGAGAGAGAAAGAAGTGTGCGCATGTGTGTACAAGTAGGGGAGGAGCAGAGGGGGAAAGAGAGACTCCCAAGCAGGCTCCACACTGTCAGCACAGAGCTCGACATGGGGCTTGAACCCACGAACTGGGAGATCATGACCAGAGCCAAGATCAAGAGTGGGACGCTTAGACGACAGAGCCGCCCAGGCGCCCTTCCAATTCTGTTTTCAAAAAGGAAGCCACCTGGAAGTTGTGCAGGGTGGGTAAGAGAGACACACTGCGGGCGGAGAACGGGGCCAGACACAGAGTAAACGCGAGAGGGTGAGCAGCCAGAACGGACGCTGCTGACCTCCTGTGACAAAGGTTCTTGCTGAAAAGTCACTTGGAAGTGGATACTTACAGGGGCGCCTGGGGGGCTCAGGGTGGTTGAGCGTCCGACTGCGGCTCAGGTCATGATCCCACGGTTTGTAAGTTCCAGCCCCATGTCGGGCTCTTAGCTGGCAGCTCGGAGCCTGGAGCTGCTTCCGTTTCTGTGTCTCCCTCTCTCTCGGCCCCTCCCTCTCTTGTGCTCTCTCTCAAATATAAACGTTGAAGAAAATTTAAAAAAACAAACAAAGAAGTGGACACCTATGGGGCTGCAAACAATTACATGCAATCGCTCTGTATTTTATTGAGATCTCTACATTTTGCAAATGTAAACAAGCATCCAGTAAACACAACCAGATTAAAAAAGTCTATGGACACAGCACATCACTGTTGTCAGGGGGCAGTGTCAGCTTCCAGCAGAAGGCAGGCCTCGCCCAGCACAGAGCCTATCCCAGGCCAGGAGGGTGCAGCCCCACCATGACCTGCTTCGGAAATGTGGGGACTGCGGGGAGGGCGGGCAGGGCAAACAAGCACACAGGACCCTCAACGTGGGCATCTCTTGCCTCCCAGGGGGTGCTCAGGAAGGAAGCTGGGGCAGGATGGTATGTCCCGGCCAGCCACAGAGAGGAGCTTTACAGATCCCTCAAAGCTCAAGAGACAAAGCACAACGGCTCAACCCCACCCGGTCACACACCTGTATGTGTGCTGTCCACTGTCCAGGATTCATGGGGCTACCCACAGAAACACGGGATCCGCGTGTGGCTGACATGATGCCAGAGACACCTCCCCACCTCCCCGGGGCTGCTTCCTGCACGCCAGAGGGGACAAAACGAAAGTCTCTGTCTCACGACAAAAACTCTGTACACACAAATAAAAAAATAAAAAACTAACGGAAGTCTATCTACAAGGCTAGCTCTTTGCAGAGGCTGCAGGTTCTGGAAACTGAAGAAATTCGTATGGGTCGTGGGTCACCTCTGGCTGCTCCCCGATGCTGAGGCCAGAAGGACTTCCTGCAATTGTGGGAAAGACAGGTGTTCACACAGTGGATCCACACACACGTCGCGGTTCACACCGGGCCGAAAACGTGTCCTAGTGATGGCGGTTAGTGAAACCACAACTCAGCCATAGAGCCCGCTTGTTACTCAGCCAAACCTCCACCATGGACGAGCACCCCCGAGCCCACAACGTCAAGACGTATTTCGCGAGCCCGACCTTCTATCTGGGAACTACAACAGCAGCATGGGGAAGTAAGGGAGTAAATTCAAGGAGCCAGGAAGCGTTTGGTTCCCTTCCTGGTGGGACTGAAATCCCTGTGGGGCCCACAGACCTGCCCGCTCTGTCTCAGTAAACACAGAAGGCCCCAGGCCACCTGCTCTCCCCTCAGGGCCCCGGAGGATCGACACACTCGTTGACACTCTGTGTTAGGACTAAAAACGGGAATGGCAGAAAGAAACAAACGTTCCCCGAGTTGAACTCAGCGTCTGAGGCTCGTTCTGCCCCTTCCAAGGTCCCTGGGGTGTAGCCAGCTGGGGCTCCTCATGACGCAGGGCCGGCCATGTCTCACGGCCACTCCCCACGATTCCTAACCCCAAGTGACTTCCACTCACACGCTTCAGCCCCGTGCAGCTGCCCGACTAGAGGGCGGTCTCAGCGCCCCAGGGGCAGGGGCACCCTGCAGAGGGAGCAGCCCACAAAGTCCCGGGGCCACCTTACCCAGGTGGTGTTGTCCCTATTGGAGGGGGAGGTGTTGGACAGGGAGCTGAGGTTGGAGGACAGCCAGGAGCCCCCGTGCTCTGCCTGTGCCTCGTGTAGGTCCTGCAGAGGCGTACAGAGACACAAGCAACCAGGAGAAGAGGGAGGCTGCAGAGCAGATGACTGGCAGGCCTGACGTCCATCCGCCGGTGGGCAACATCCCCACTACGGGGCGAGCCTGCCTGCAGCGACCCCGTAACACATGCCACTTCTGGGAGGGTCCTGCTCGCGAGGCACCCCAGAGATGGAGCTGGTGACAGGACCCAAAGAGAGCCTGCGGGACACGAGCTCTGCCCAGACACCCCTGACGCTACCTTGCCCCCTGTGAGAGCCGGCTGATCCTGTCCCGAGCCTCGTCAGCTGCGTGCTCCACCAAGGCTAGCACGTGCTCCTCTGCCGTGCTGTCAGTCAGGCTGCAGGCATTTCCTTCCGGCTCAAACGTGCAGCTGCGAGGCAAGAACACCACACACGTCACCGGGGCATGTGCTGCTCCCACCTCACCACGGTCAGTCCCTACCACTCCCCAAGGTCACCATGGGCTGGGAGCAGGGGCACGAAGTACTCCTTGGCCCTGTCCTCATGGCTGTAACTGCAGCAATACGCGAGGCCTCCACGAACAGCAAGGGAGACCCGAACGGCCGCTGGAGGTGTCTCGTGTCTCAGCTGCACACCTGAGTCGATCTAAGAGCAACCTGACGGCAACCTCACTACTCACAATGTCATTCGAGGCACCGTTGGAAAAAGAGGCAAAGCTCCATGGAGCGTGGAGACACCAGAAACAAGGGTGAGCAGGGAGCACAGGTCATGAGGCAAAAGGGGCGTCCCGAGGCTTCGGCAGGTGGCCTCAGACCCCACAAGAGAAGAGCTTTATTTGAACAGCCAAGGGTCGCTGGGTGTAGCACCCAAGGGATGTGGTCTCTCCTGTGGAAGGTTCCAGAAGCATATGGACAGATTCCATCCAAGGAGCTGTGGGAGCAAATTCTGCCTGCAGATCCCAAGCCTGCAAGAAGCCCCCCCCCTGCCCCGGCCCAGGGTGGATGGCTGCAGGAATTGGGGGGTCGGGTATGATGAGAATGAAGCCCCCCCCCCAAAGCGTGTCACTTGCCTAACACAGCACAGCTATGTCCCCCACTCAGGGACAGCCAAGCCAGGCCACCAACAAGTGTCCTGCATAGGAGGGAACTTCTTCAGAGTGAAGGGCCAACAATCACTGCAACACACATATGGGAACAGCAGTGTCACACCTGGAACAGAGCCTGCATATGGCTGGCAGGGGCGGTCCAGCCCTTGTGCCCCTAGGTCCGTTAGCGTGACAAGGCCCGGCTGGTCCAGGTTGCCGGCCAGCTGCCTGGAAACACCTGAGACCAGAGCTCACATGCAGCCTCTGGGGACCAGGCTCCTTCCAGCAGGTTGGGGGGGGGGGGGGCGGTCCACGAGCTACTCCGCAGACACAGGCGCCAGCACAGGCTCACCCTCACTCACATTCCTGAGGTGCGTTTCCCGATACCTGATAACTTCTCTACTTCCTTTTGGATTTCTTGGCAGTTTCAACTTGTACAGGTGCCGCTTCAGGAACGAGCTCCTCAAAAGCTGTGTCTTCGTTGCCCAGAAGATCTGCCTGCTGAGAAAAATCCATGTCCTGCATAAACGACATGCTGTGCTTCAGAGCTAACAGCCGCTCCTAGAATCAAAAAGGACAGAGCAGCAGGCCTTTACCTCTGCCTCGCAGCCAAGGCGCCATGGCGATGGGTTGGATGTGGACAGCTGCAGCCTCGCCTGGCCTAACAGCGGGCTCCCATGGCACTACCGAGGCAGGTGTAGGTGGGAGTCAGCACCACAGGCGCGGCCGACTGGCTGGGCCAGCACTCGGGGCTGGCAGAGGGGGACGGGCCAGAGGGCACAGTGGCCCTCACCTCACCTACAGGCCGATCAGGTACAAGGCACTGGTCCTAGATGCGTGACACATGCAACCTGGCTCGTGGGACAGATCTGGGAAGCCACTCTGGATGGCCAAGACGTCCTGTCCGGACTCAGTGAGGCAGCCACGTAAAACAAATCACAGGCTGGCTGCAATCCATCAGACACCCACACTTAGATCAACAGATCCAGCACTTTCCACCAACCCTAAAGGAGACGTTCCAGCTGGCACAGGAGCAAAGAGAGAGAGAGAGAGAGAGAGAGCTTACCTGGAGGGGAGGGTGGCCTGGGATGTGTACCCTAGAGCAGAAGCTCCGTGCCACTGCCAGTGATGGACTGGTGGAAGCATGTCAGTCAGTGGGGGTGGGGCTCTGCGTAGGCATCGAGACAGAGGGGAACTCACGTCTCTGTGGCTCCCTGCTGCCGCGGGTTTCTTACTTTGCTCATCTTAAAGCCTGCGTGAAGGATCTTCTTGGTCTACTTGTAGTACACGGTGTCTGGTCTGTTGTAGGTCATCGCGTTATCACACATCAGTTTGAAATCAGCCTGAAAGGGAAAAAAATAGAATCTGTCGAATTTGAACCACTAAGATGCCAGCGAAAACCGGATTCCTGTCAAGAGGCTAAAACTGAGTGGCAAGCAACTAAACCAGGCTCTTCAGCTTCACAAATGGTTTTTAGTGACTCTTTGAGGAAAGTTTCAGACCTTACAGTGAGAAGCCTGCCAAACCTGGAGCTTCCTCTTGAGCACGACACATGCTTGCTTTCTGTTTCTGTTGTTTTATTCTGAGAAAGAGAATGTGTGTGTGAGCAGGGGAGAGACAGAATCCCAAGCAGGCTCCACGCTGTCATCACAGAGCCTGACGTGGGGCCTGAACTCGCGAACCATGAGATCATGACCTAAGCCAAAACCGAGAATTGGACGCTTAACCGACGGAGCCTCCCAGCTGCCCCAACAGGTGCACGTTCTAAGAACACCGCAGCTCCCTCTCTCCATCTCCAACTCCCCCGCTTTGGGAGAAATCAGGTGTAAATAGGAACAAGAAATGACAGCCAGGTCCTTTTAAGTAAAAGCTGAGGGATGAGCAGAGACCTGAGCACGTTCACGTCCTCTCTCTGGGATTTTGCCACAGAATTCAAAACTTGGGTCTCTCGGCGATTACTCTAAAAGCATCAGCAAAAAGGCTTTCCGTAAGATAGGAAAATCTTGCTGAACAGCTTACATTAAAAGCAAGCTATTGGACATTTCCATATATCATCACCCCAACCAAATTACAGACAGCACACACCTGTCACAGGTGCGCTGGCCATGAGGACGCATAAGGACAGCTGAAGCCAGCCAGACCCTGACTGAACCCCAGCACTGGCCCCACGGCCAAGGTCCCCAGGGCTGGGCCTGTGGCCCTCAAGTCCCCACCCTCTGCAGGCCTTGATGTAGCAGTCTTGAGGACAAGGCAGAGGGGGGACACTGCTCACATCCAGGACTGTCACTGGGCAGCAGAGCAAACCAGCGCCCGACAAGGAAGGTGGAGGACTGAGGGCCGCCCGCCCCAATACCCTTTCATGTGGCACAGCCTCTGAGGCTCAGCAAACACGCTCAGTCATGTCACCAGAAAATGACAGTGATAGAGCTAAGCCTTCCAAATTGAATAGAAACTAAGAAAGAAACCCGATGCCTTTTCCTAAATGACATCATTACCAAAGTGTCAAGCACTCATCTTGATCCGCCCCTGGTTTCAAAGCCAACAAACAATTCCTACCTCGCAGTTGTACCAAGAAACAGAGTTCAGAACTACACGCTAGAGAGTCATAGCGGCAGTGGTGGCGAGGTGGCATTGGCGGCGTGAGTAATTTATTAGGAATATTATTATTAAGTGTTAGCATATAAATTTTATTATAATAAAACATATTAAAATAAAGATGTTTCTGTAAAGAAAGAAACACCAAATAAGCTTCTTATGGAAAAATCACATAACATTAAGTAGGTAGTTTACAGCCATCTGATATGAATCCTGGGATATTCTCATTTCATACAAACAGAAGTTTTTAATTGTATGCAGAATATATGCACTAAGACCATTTTGTTAAGTATTTTCACTGAATACTCTACATAAGTTACAACTACATATCCCCTTAATTATAACAGGAAAAAAAATTTACTTACAATAACTTTACGGTAAACATTGAATATAATATTAAGTATAAATATAATGCATAAATATACGTTTTATTTCATAAAAACTGAAAATGAAAGTGAGGGACTCATGTCTGTTATATTCCTCAGTTTTCCCAATTTACAAATGCTTAAACAATCCTATCATACTGAGGATGATACCGAGGATCCACTAGATCAAATATTGATTCCCATTATAAACAGAAATCATTTCAAAATACAATTATGATCACAAAATGAAAATTTTAGAACTTTATCCTACATAGATTTCTCTAAAGAATGGTTGGATTGACGTCAGCTTCATTAGAAGACAACTTATGTTTAAAGCCATCATATCTTTCCATACTATTCTTCTTTTGCATCCTTAATTACTTGTATGATATATTCCTTTTGCTACATAACTAGCCGTCCCAAAGGACTTATTCTAATGGTACTCACCTGCATCCTTGAACATATATACCATCTTACGCTGACTGTAAATAGCCAAACCACCTACTTTGTCAGTTCAGAGACAACAAATCAATGCATGATAAATAACACCACTCCACTTTGGACTAAAAAACAGGAGGTTAAAGTGTTTCCCATTATTGCTACCAAGAAAAAAAGAAAATTTTCTGCCTTTGAAAATAGGCGTTGACTTCTCTTGACAGAATGTAAGTTTATCTACAGAAAAGATCCACGAATTCTTAACACATTTTTTTCATAATAATATAGTCTGTCCTTTAAAAAATAAATGTAAGAAAAAACTGTATATATTCTCTATAACAAGTAGGTAAACCATTTCACATACCAACAAAGAGTTATGTAGTGTATATTTCTATACGCTACTGTATAGATATAGGTATATTCCTATATTGAGGTTCTTATAAGGCAGACAGACACATATGAATACATATATCACAAGGTATTGTGCATTTACAATAGTATAGGAACAAACATAAAAAAATAGCCATTAATTATGGTATGTCCCCATGGTGGTAGTAGATGGTGGGCAAGGGTGCTGAGAAAAAAGTATAAATGAAGAGAAAAAAGTTATGGATGAAATGGCATTTAAACTTGGTCTTGATAAGTGAGTAGAATCACAGTAGAAAGATGGATTATAAAAGCAGTCCATGCGGACTAAATATTATGGGTAAGTTCTGAGTATTCTCATGTATATAATTTAATTAGAGACCAGAAATTGAAGCACCTAAAACTGTCAGGATAGGTACTCAAATATGGGTCTAGCTATAGACAACCGAGTGCCAGAATAAAGCGTTCACAATTGATTTGGTAACTAAGAGAGAGAAATTGAAGGATTCTGAGGAGAAAACCTGACTTGCAAGAGAAGATGGGAAGTCTACTGGAATTTGTAGGAATGATGTTGAAAAACAATTTTGACAGTGTAGGTAAGAAAATGTAACCTTGAACTGAGGGAACTAGTTATAAAAGACACCCGATAGCTATCAGTATAACTCTAGTACTTTTCTATAGCAAATTTCCCCAGAAACGGATTAAAACACCAACATGCTAAGGAAAATCATATGTTGTAGGGAAGGCCAGCAAAAGAAACTATGTGCATATGTATGTATAATTTTTTGTTTTGGATGCTACTTTTTTTTAACAGTATGGTAATTAATAACTTCTGTGCACCATAAAAAGATAAGAAGACAAAAGTAGTCTGGGCTTAACTTACAAATCAACAGACATGCAAAAAATCATCAAGGACATCTGTGTGTTATACCTCCCTCAGTAGTATGTCAAAAAGACAACCTACTCTCTCAAGAATGATGCCTGCAAAAAGCAGAGAGGAAAAAGTTCTCCTCAAGAACGCTTTTTGTTTTTCCTACAGCAACATTAATTACACTGTCGGCTAGAGCTGAAAGAATGAGATAAGCAGAAGCAATCTGATTCTCATCTTGTTTAAACTTGTCAGTTCTAAAATGAAGTCAAGAGTTAGGGAAAATGGAGAAGGTCTCCTTCCTCATTTAAAGATAAATGGGAAGTCCAACTCCTGAATTTTTTTTAAAAGGAGGGTTACTCTCTAGAAGACAGTTGTCTCTTTGAAAGTATTTCTAATTCAGCCTCTCACATGACAGCCTCCCAGAATCTGAGAGTGATATGTTTCATCAGGAGACACTCCCATCTTCAGTGCAGCTCTGGATCACCTGTTCTGCCTTTGACCCTCTGCTAAAAGAAAATGGATCTCTACAGGGCTTAGAAGCTGCCAAGACTTAACAAATTTTTCAGCTGAACTTTTGCTTCAACTCAGTGTTCTTACTTCCTAGTTCTGCTGTTTCATGTGGCATGCTAGGCAACCCTAAAGAGAAGCTACTTTCAATAAGCACTTATTTGTTAGAATTCTGACTCCCAATATGATCCTGGAGATTAGATACATGTTCCTCCAGAGAAGAGAAAGAAGGAGAGGGAAAACTGAGGAAAGAACAAAAATAGATGAAGTATGAATACGTAGATCACCTAGTGAAGGGAGGGTTAGAGAGTATGACACAGAGATGTGAAACAAAGCGTCTGAGGGGATGCGATGCCTGGGATTTGTCCCAAGTATCAAAACACTATGAATGTACCATATATTGAAGGGAATTTCAATACAGATCTTATCCAGTCAACATTTTTTTTTCCCTTCTGAGTTGTGAATCCCCTTCCTCTTCTAGTTGTGTATCCCTAAATTTTTCCTCAAATAAAGCCTTTTATTTTTTCAAGTGTTAAACGAGTGGAATGAAAAGAAAGAGACCATTTTATTTCTCATTTCTTGGACACATTTTTTTTATCCCTTAGAAAGTAAATACATTCAAATAATTACTTATTAAAATTATCTGGGACAATGCTTTAAAAAGCCCAATGCATGAATGGTTTTATTGTTGAGATTAATATATTTCACCAAATTCTACCCACTATTACATATCCAGACTGCTCTGATTGTTCACATGAATTTTTTAATGAGATATATTTTTAAAGTGTATTCTTTGAAGAATTTTTTTTTTTTAAATAGAAGCTTAGGCACATGAGTGAGGTCTGACTTTATGGGGGAAAAAAATATCACTTGAATCAAGACATGAGGTCTAGTCTATGCACCGATGCAGTGCCTACAATTCTGATGTGACATTCCAATGAAATCCTGAAAGTTAATACTTCCTAAATTCAGGTTTAGGGTACATGGGCTGGGAGAAAACAATTTCTCCATTATCTTCTTCACAATCTGAATCTTAAAGGTCACTTAATGATGGCAAATTGATGGGAGAAAAACTAAAAGCAACAAAACCAAAACCAACAAATAAGTTTTATTGTCAATTGAAAAAATAAATAACCAGCGCTGACAAGTAACAAAGAATCCTGATTTTAAAAAAGAAAGTGCATTTGCCATTTTTTTCTAATCTCTTTAAAGGTTTTCAATAGTTCTAAATTAAATCCCTTTCACCCTTATCTCTTTTTCCATCAGAAAATCCGAAGAGTATTTGGATTCAGACATCCACTGCACCAAAGATCTTTCATTACACAGCACAAACAAGCAATTTATTGAACAAGAACCCAATTACTTAACCTAGCTTCAGGTTTCATTCTATCTACCCTGCCGCATCTACCTTGACAGAAGCCTACTCATCTCTTCTGATGGACGTTGCTACATATCAGTTCTGATACAGAGAGATGATTCCTAACCTTCTTGTAGAGAACCACTGATTAAAGAAGCTCAGATGCCCATCTCAGCTTCCTTGGACCCAGGAATAACAATGGGAAAGAGTGCAGACAGATATGGACCCTTTCTTCCTCTGTATAAGGAACCAGCATTCAAAGAGTTGAAAAAAAGGAGTATCTGCTCAGAGAAAATGACTAACATTTACCAAAGTCCTGTACTGGCAGTGTCTGAGGTTCTCTCCAGTGTGTTTCTGTTCTTTACATTACTATCATGCTCCCCCCATTTTGCTAGTAGAGAAGAAAATAAATTCCGTAAAGTTCTTGTACCTTTATTGCTGCCATTCTTGTTTTCAAACTTATTGATAAACGATGTTAATGACTTGACTTTTACATCACAAATTCTCAACAGTAAATGCACATTAGAAGAACCTAGGAACCTACAGCCTGAGTCCCATCCCTACAGATTTTGATTTAATTCATCAGGACTGGAACCTGCGCATTGTTATTGTTTTTAAATTTCTCCAGATGATTATAATTTACAGCTAATGTTGAGAAGCATTATTTGATGTGAATAGCAACCAAAATTTTGTTATTATATTAGAATTATGAACAGCTGTTAGGAACCATTTTAGTTTAGCTTCATTTCCAAAGCAGTAATATTTTAAAGAAAAGCCTCTGGGGGCACCTGGGTGGCCCATTGGTTGAGCATCCGAATTCCTTTCAAGTCCTGTCCTCCTGGTTCATGAATTTGAGCCCCAGGTTGGGCTCTTTGTTGAGAGCTCGGAACCTAGAGTCTGCTTCATATTCTGTGTGTGTCTCTCTCTCTGCCCCTCCCTGCTGACACTCTGTCAATCTCTCTCTCTCAAAAATAAATAAACATTAAACAATTTTTAAAAAGGAAAGCCTCTAAAAGTTTAACTCATGAAGACATCGTTACCTCACAGGAAAGTCTATTTCTTTGGTTTCCTTTTTAACATTAAATCTTTAGAGAAAGTTCCCGATATATTTCAAAGTATCCATGTACACGACTGCTCATGACAGCACTGTTTTTCTTAATAAGTTCAATAATACCGACAATAAAGAAGTGGAGTTACACACACAAACACAGAGAAAGAGAAAGAGAAAGAGAGGGAGGAGAGAGAAGGAGAAAGGAAGACACCAACTAACTCACATAAATGGGAATAGGGAGAATGCCTTCAGTGTAAAATACTTTACGGATGTACTTATAGGCATATATGTACATGCATAATACCTTTTTGAAGAACACTGTAAAGGGTGGTTTCTAGAAATATAAGGTTAGGCTTTTATTTCTAGTATATACCTTTTTAATTCTTTCTATATTCTAATCATTTGTATGAACTGGTTTCATATATTTCAACTAGGAGAGACTATTTGGATAATGGGATAACAAATCATTTGTTTCTTTTTTAGAAGTTTTCAGTATTCTCCCAATACTGATGTGCAATTAGCTACCCACACTCTTCCTTGTGCTACCGTTTGGAGGTGATGAAGTTACCAGTCTTCTACATGATGGCCCATTAGCTATTTTAAAGAAAACGACAATGTTTTCCTTTGGTGGAAACTCATTTCAGATTTTCTTCATATTCTTTTGAAGACTGTACAGTGTGTTTAGTATTAATGTGCTGGTATTAAAGGATATGAAAATAATTTCACTAATTTGTGCCATGAAGAAGCTTACATTCGATCAAGGAGATAAAAATAAAAACATAAATAAAAAATAAAAAGTAGTAATTTCATTGCAAGTTCATTTGTAAACAGAGGAAACATTCTCTCAAGATGGTGAGCAACCAACACAGGGAGTGTAAAATTGGCAAATGGGCATGGAACGTGTTTCTCAAAATTTACTTTTCAAGTTAACAGAATTTTGATGTGTTATTTTAGTTCAATTTTACAACAGTATCAGATATTATTATCCCCAATTTATAACTTCATAAGTAGCAGCTCACGATATAATGGCTTTAAGGTCTTTTCTTCTCTGACCATGTTCTGATTCATCAATGTTGCTCTACAATAGCCAAGAATTAAATATACTTTCTAAATATGGTCTGATCAGTGCACAGGCAAGTGACACTACTGAGTCCACTGATTTTAGCACTAATATCTCTGATAATTTGTTCCAGAGTGAAGAGAGTGGAAGGAAAAATAGAGTTGATAGAAGCAGTTGGGTATATGGAGAAAGAAACAGCAAAGCCTGCCTGGAAGACTCAATGACGGCTTCAGAGAGCAGGCAGTGTTGGCTTGAACTGAGATTTGAAAAGCAAGGTTGAGTATTCCGGCCATAAATAGTGGGGTCTTCATTCCAAGCACAGGGAGTAATACAACCAGAATACTACCTGTTTAGACACTATGGATGCTTTCCACATTGTGTACAGTCACAAGAACAGGAACAAAGGGGCAAATGGGAGTGAGGTTTGAAAGGGAGATAGAGGACTGACCATTATTATCTTGGGAATTTGGATATGATTGTATAGGCAATTAATATAACAACATAATAACTCATTTTATGTCCTGGAGAAAGACCTGTGTATTTTCCAGACATTAAAAAGGAATGAAAACATGTATAATAGAGATGCGCTCAGCTAAAATAAAACATCACCTAAATATCAGTAGTTTTTAAGTTGAAATGACAATTTCATACTTTTGTAATTTTTACTCCCCATCAGGAACACAGTTACACACTTTTGTGAGAAACAATGGTCTTTTTCATTAAGCTATGCATGATATAGAAGAGTCAACAGGTGCCTAACATGACTGCTTGCGGTTAGGATCACTTTCAAATTTATTTTGGCATAGTATTTCCATCAGAAAATTCTAAGTCAATAATTTTTCAAAAAATTTGTACTTCTATTACAGGCCATTTATTGCAGGCTGTTTACTATGATTTTTTGCTTACAATTTCTTGCCAAATGAAAAGCCCTAACTTAGCTTCTCCCGAACAATTTCAAGCTTTAGCTTCTATAGTACAGCTGTCTACTGCATATCCTAAAATTGGTATCCCTACTGGGAACAACAGGAGACCATGGTGAGGAAAGAAAACACACAGCAATATGTATGAAAAGAGGCTTTTTTTGTCTCTTGGTTTTAATGTTCTTTAAGATAGCATACTGGTTTCCTCTGATGCAAGAAGATTCCTCAAAAGACACTAAATTTAGAGTCTTTAAACAATATTCTGCTCTATGAAATTCTTATCAAACATTCATTGTTGAGATTTTTAAAATATGGGTTAATAAGTAGTTTCAGACAATAGCAGAACAAAACTACTTATTTTATATTTGGAATATAAGACGAAATTGTATTTGTGTGATACAATGTTAGGGACTATACTGGTTATTTTTACTTGATAGAAGTATGATTTATAGTGTCTTTATGTAGATTGTGATTGTTTCATGTTTTATTGTCAAATTTCCTTGGCTAATAAAGCCACAGATAATGAAGCTGGCACAAGAGATCATTGTCTAGAGTTTTCAAGGTCAATATGTCAATTAAGATCCATGAGCTACTCATTAGGACCGGAAAAAAATGAACATGCTGAGCAAGAGGAGATTACAAGTCTGGGATATCAAACATCTGTATTGACTTATGACAGCGTCAAGTTCTCCCTTTTGTGAAGTGATTTAGAGGGGCAAATTACTTTTTCACTAATTTGACAAAGATGACACTTTTTAAAGCTTCCTAATATAGGTTCAAAGATGCTTCATCACATACATCCATAAACCATGATACATATATTGCATCAAATTCTCCAAGTACATATTGTCCATTTCATCTAGCAGAAGCATTAATTTATTTCCTTCATTCATTTGACAAAGACTTATAATTTCCTGAGTATGTACTGTGAATAAAGTTCTGGGTTAGCCAGAGGAGAGGGGGAAAAATGAGGTAACCACGATTTCTGTCTCAAATACCCTACAGAGATAGATACTAAGCAATTAAATACATGATCAGTTAATTATAGCTGGTATAAGTGTCACAAAGGGAAAGTGCATGATGTGAGAACATACAATTATTATCATATAGGACCTTCAATGAGAGAATCATGTGGTATGAACATATCCACAGAACATAGATATTAATTTACTAACTAAATATAATTGAATATGTATTTATTGAGAACCCACTATATTCCATTCATTCTGTGGGGGTTAAGGATGTAAGAAAATCATACAATGTAATTGGGGAAACAGACATATGTACAGAAAAATGCTAAAAGCTACAGAAGCACAGATAAAAGGTGGTCCCTGAGATTTAAAAAAGAAGAAGAAAAATACTTGAAAGAGAGAACTGGTTCATTCATTTAATAAAATATTTATTAAACATTTATCATTTTTCCAACTTGGTGCTTGGTGTTAGGGACTTATGTCAATAAAATATAACCCCTGTCTGTAAATGACTCACTTTCTACAGCAGTGGTCGAAACCAGGATGGTTTTCTCCTCAGGGGACATATGACAAAGTCTGGAGACATTTTTTTTTTTTGTCATAACTGGGGAGGGGGCACTACTGTCATCTAGTGGATAGAGACCAGAGATACTGTGAAACAGCCTACAATACAAAGAACAACACCCCCAGTGATGAATAATTATATATTCCCAAATGTCAATAGTACCAAGGTTGATAAACCCTTGAGAGCCACAGAGAAATAAGTAACCAATTACAATGCAGTATTATTAGTGATGAAATTGGGCTGTGTTTTAAAAGACTAAGGAAAGTAAAGGAATAAATGTGATGCATTAAGGAGAGTAGGCAAGGAAAATCATTTAACATAGTACACTATTATTGCAAATTTTGGTGAGATCCTGGAAATGCCTGTCAAAATGAAGATAGCAAGGTTAATATAGAATGGATGTGAGAGGGTTTTTGAGAGGTAAAACAAACGTTAATTTATGAAGCAATTATATGATGAAAGTTTGTGAGGTTGAAACAGATGGAAGAAGCAGATGGAAGAGTCAATGCTTTCCTTACAATTTGTTTTGTTTGGGTGGTAGGTTAGATGGTGTTAACATTAATATATATCAGGACAAAGGTGAAAGACAGTTTTGAAAGATATTAATAATGATAATAAAAATAATACTTACATGTTACATGTCAAAGAGTATGTTAGTCACAGCAAACTATTAAATGTGTCATAACCCTTGTTAGGGAGGTAGAGCTATTTAAAGTAAGTAGTTATCTCTAATTTTTAAGAAAGGGCAAGAGAGATTAAATACATCACTCAAGGTCCCATTGCTTATTTGTGGCAACATCCAAACTCCAATTGATATTTACCTTCTGAAGCCAGTGTTGTCAACCTCTATGCTCTACTGGATAAGGAAAGAGAGACTGTAGACCATCTAGGTGGAGTTTTCACAGTTTGGATTTAGATTGCTTGGGTTCTCCAAAAAGTGAAACCTGGCATAAAAGTTTATATACTGCCAGTTTCTTAGGGAATACAATTCCAGGGAAGCAGAAGTGAGGAGAAATTTGAGTGAGACATAGATATACGGAGAGCAAACATTCAATTTTAAGTCAAGCACACTTGATGGTTTGATTGCTGGAATGTCTTCTAAGAGACCATCCTAACTGTTGCATTTCAGGATAGCCCATGGATAAGACAAAAGGGAGAATATTCACCACCTCTCAACAACATTCGTTAAAAATTTGCTCTAAAAACTTTTAACTCTTCTGCCTTTCCTACATTGCTCATCTAGAGATACCAAGTGGGTGTCAGTGGCAACAGAGATGTCTTGAGGCAGGAGGCAAGAAAGATTCAGCATGAATGGAAGATAAAACACAATGAGTTGTGCCAGTGAGAATCAATCACAAGGAAAGCTAATGCAAAATAAGAGGCCAAGCCCTGAAACAAATACAACTGGGAAGCTATGCAATGGTGTGTACGAAATAGCTGACCTATCTGCTCTAAATATTACCAGCTTTGTTGCGCTCAAGTTATTTCCCCTTCTGGGGTCTTAATTTTCTCATCTTCAAAACGGAGAAAATCATGGTACCTATCCAGTAGTATTGAGAGGACTGGAGGATTTAATATATATTAATAATTTAAAACAGAATGAACATAAACACCAAATGCATTTATCATTTATTATTGACATCACCATCATCGTTGTTGAGAAGGAGAATATCAGCCCCTTAATAGCCACAAATGGGCTGAGTCTAACAGCAAGGCCTGGGTGTTGTTAGAGCTGGCCTGGCACCCACAGTTAAGGGTATAATGTCCTCTTGTTGAATATAAATTATCTCGGACAAAACACGAAGATCCAACAATGTCACTTTGTGACCATGATGAAGTGAGACAAAAAAACAAAAACTTAATTGATCAAATAGAGAGTACAATAGTCAATACTCCAAAGAGTATTTGAGAAAAATGGATAAAATAGAAGACAGATTACACTGGGCAAATTGATGAGCAGCAGATGGGGAAATCAATCATTTTTAAAGTATGAATGTGAATAAGACAGAGATGGGAATTTAACTTGAGGAAAATGTAGGGTTGCAGGAGAAATTACGTATGACAGGGAGAAGTAAACAGTTAGTTTGCTTTAAGAAAGGCTCTGTGGGAAAGAAGTGTTTGCAGATCCAAGAAAGAGAGGGGAAATCTGATGAAGTAAGTTCTTAAAGTACATAGAAAGGAGAGATAGCAAGAAAATCATTGGAAAACTAACCCTAAGAAGGAAAAGGTATTTCATTCTCTGAAATTGGAGGAGAAAGTGAGATAAATCCTAGTATCACTGAATATGAAGAATCTGTGATAGAGGGTAAAGAGGGGCAGCAAAGAAATTTCATGACTGTTGACTTGTTTCCTCACTGAGGAAATAATCCAAGACATCTGTTGAAGTTAAAGGATAGTAGCTTGGTAACACTGGGGCAGCCACAACAAAAAAGGGACCTGGAGCCAACAGGAAAGAAAAAGGTATCAGACATTAATAAGTATGCAGCCAACACTTCCTTTTGTGGGCTACAGTGAGAGTGGAAAGTGCGCCCCAAAGGCCTCAGGCACACTGGGAGAGTACAAGGTGATAGAGCACTGCCTGCCTACCCCAAATGCCATACTCTGCTCCTCTATCACGTGCACATCTTTGTACATAATCATGCTGTCAACAAGTCCCACTTCTGGTACTTTGTGTCTCAGCTGAAGAAGATGAATATATCTTCAAGGGAAATTGTCTACTAGGGACAGGTGTTTCAGAAATACCCCATGTGGGTCAAGAACTTTGGCACCTGTCTGTGCCATGACCCCCCAGTGGCACTCACAATATGTACCAAGAGTACTGGACCTGACCACTGCAGGTGCTGTTACCCAGTGCTACTGAGACATGGACACCTGGCATTGCACCTGGGCCCACTCGATCCAGATTATAAAGGTGGAGGAGACTGCAGGCAGCAAGTGCCTACCAGCAGCCAACCAACTCCATGACTCTATAATCAAGTTCCCACTGACCCACCGGGTCTTGCATGGCCAATAGAAGCCATGCTTTACCATGAAGAGGCCCAAAATCTTCTTTTAGATACAGAGCTTCCCTGTCCCTAGGTCTGCCCAAAGAAATGCCTTGGGAAAACCAAAAACCCAAAAAGCCAAACAAACAAACAAACAAACAAACAAAAAAAACCTAAACAAAACAAAACAGAGAGAGAGAGAGAGAGAGAGAGAGAGAGAGAGAGAGAGAATGCAGTTAAGGCAGAAGATTCTACACTCATAACCCTAAAGGATCTGATCAGTATAGCTATGTCATGTTTCTGTAGAAGTCCTAAGCATCTGAGATGACAAGGAGACACATAAAATTCTTGGATCAATCCCTGTTATCAATGGCAAGTTTTCTGTGGTGAAAGGTGAAGAGGAACAAACGAATAAAAAGTCTTAAGCGAGCACAATTGAAATGAGCGATGACTGTGTCCAGGCCACATAAACAGGAAAACAAAGCCTGCTACAGAATGACCCATTAAAGGAGCTCAATTTCTAGGTCACTGGAGATAGGGAATGGAGAAGACAGGTGGAGATGTAAGGGTGGGGTGGGGTGGGGGATGGCAGCTACGCTCAGTAGCAGTGCCACCGAAGGAATTTGAAGGTTGGAAAGGTAGAGGGTTTCAGATAAAGAGTTTTAAGATTTTGGAAACCAAACAATTATAAAAGATAGTGAGATGCAGACAATGATCTAGAAATTTGTCCTTGAAGTTGGGCAGTGTTATGGAGGGAAGTAACTAGAGAAGAGTCCAAGACCCTAGTGGCCAGGAAAGGTGTTACATGTTAACAGGAGATTAACTTTAAAAAGATTACTAAATATTAGTTATCCTATTTTCTCAGGCCAAATAAGATTTCTAGTACACTATAAAAAGAAGAAGAAAAAGAAAACCCCTTTAATGTTTCATATTATAGTTCAGAAAACTTACATTATTGTATAACAATTTCATTAAACTGCAGTGAGATTTATTTTTACAGAATGCTCATATGCTGCAGATAGACATTACCTTCTGAAGAAGATGTCAAATAGACTTGTTTATGCCCAGAGAAGCCACGTATGTAGAAAAAGCCTCACACATCTACTACAGTTTCTGGAAAAGAGTTGAACAATTAGTGGTTACTATGATGGAATTTAAAACAGATTCAAAAGATATAAGAAGCTACATTGTCAAAGGAATGGTATATAATTCTTGTGCTTCTTTACGTATGAGATCTTTTCTAAAAATTTTTTTGATGTTTAGTTATTTTTGAGAGAGAGAGAGAGAGAGAGAGAGAGAGAGAGAGAGAGCGCGCAAACAGGGGGAGACACAGAATCCAAAGTAGGCCCCGAGCTCTGAGCTGTCAGCACACAGACCTACACGGGGTTTGAACTCATTGACCACGAGATCATGACCTGAGCTGAAGTCCAATGCTTAACCAACTGAGCCACCCAGGTGCCCCTCTAGGTATAAGATTCTTAATTTAAAAAGTAACTGCATAAATCTCGTGATGCTAGGAAATACTTGGTTACACTGAAGCTTTATTTAGCCCTGAAAAGAAATTCAGTGTTCTCTCTGGTAAAATTTTGAAGAATCACTCATTAGATCTAATTGTTCTTCCAGAACGTCTGGCTGTTAGAGGTAATTTAGTAGGACACTAAATAAAATATACTCACAGATTACTTGCTACAAATAAGATTGTACTCTCTGTCTGTATCGTGAAACATTAAATCATATTTCCAAAGAGAGAAGTTACCAGATTATCTCCTTGAGAAAATACATGTGTGTTAATTCTTAACATCTTAACTCTACATTTGGGAAGACCTTATTTTAAGGTTTGACTTTTTCCTGCTGCTGATCATAGACATGAAGACAATAATCAGAACCACTAACATAAGATGACAAAGAAATGCCATAAACAAATACTTACATAAGATATACCAGGAAAACAAACAAACAAACAAACAAACAAACAAAAAACTTGTTTTTTCTGGGAAGTCTTACTGTGATATGTAGAATTTTCTTTTACAAAGATTAGGTGATTTTGAGTGGTGTTTACAACTAAAAGATAGGGAAAATCAACATTTTTTTAAATTTTATTTTTCTTCTGGAATCCTCAGGCAATATTATAACTGACTCATTTAACTCATCTGAATTAGTTTTTAATAAGCTCTCAAAGGTGGACCAATCGTCTCTAGTTTCTCCTGGGAACTGGAGAAAATTAAATGAAGGTGCGATCCAAACTCCTAAGGATATTTTTTGGCTAATTTTTGAGACTTCTTACTTCTAACTAATTTCCCTTAGATCTACATACCATTCTGACCCCACATCTACCATGGGTGATTAAGAGTTCTGCTTGCTTCTTTCACTATCAATAGGAATAACTCTTATTTCAAACTTAGAATTTACCTGCAAAGCTGAAAAACTTGTCAGTTCTTATCTACCATTACACTCTGTCTTATTCACACACAAAAAAATCATTTATTGATTTCATATGTAACCAATGATGGGTTTTACATTCTTAGCTATTAACCAACCACTCCTTTTGATTTTGGTATATTGTTAGAATTTAGAATTCAAACCCAATCCCTTACTCTTGTCTCTCAACTTCCACATATCTATTGGCATAATCAGAAGTTAGGAATAGGTCATGTTTGAGAACCTAGAACTCTCTGCATGTCATTTAACAGCCACCAGTCACCAGTCATGTATAGTTATTGGGCCCTTGAAATGTGTCACTACTCTGAACTGAGATGTGCTGTAAGTTTAAAATATAAAGCAGGTATTTAGGTCCTAGTACAAAAAAAGGTAAAATATCTCATTAATTTTTATAATGGTTTGATGTTGACATAGTAATAGTTTTATATATTTGCTAAAATACAACATTGAAATATTTTATAGTGTATATAGTATAGTAGTCTGGCTATAAAAATTTTTAAATTACATATGAGATTCACATTTCCGTTTCCCATTACAATTTTATTGGACAATACTGCCCTAGCACAAAGTTTGAAATTAGCATTCTCAGTAAATGTTGTATCCTACAAAAGAAAGCAGATTTGGAAAATGTTACAGGACACCCTACTATCTGCTGCACCATTTCTCATGAGTTGGGCTCATTCTTTCTCTTTGAAAATAACCAAGATTTTTTTTTTCTTTTTTAATGTGTATTTCTTTTGAGAGAGGGGAAGAGGGAGGGATAGAGAGAATCCTAAGCAGGCTCCAGGCTGTCAGAGCTGAGCATAGCATGGGGCTCAGTAGCATGACTGTGAGATCATGACATGAGCCCAAATCAAGAGTTAGATGCTTAACCTACTGAGCCACCCAGGTGCCCCCAAAATAACCAAGATTTTCAAACAGCTGTTTAAAGGTATACCAACAAATAGCAAGATTTTAAAACAGCTGTTTAAAAGTATGGATTGACAAGAACCAAGTTTTAAAGTGTTTTAGAGTGTAAGCCAATAATTGTAGTCTTTCTACTGCTCACAATGTCATGTGTTATTCTGTAGTCATAACATTCAAAATATCCGAGGAGGTATGAAGTTGAATAGAACCTCTGCATCTTCTATCTCTAGCATTCTTTAGACAGTAAAACAGTTATGCATAGGCAGACAACATTTAAAAAACCAAGGCTCTCACATATTTACTCCTCTGGTCACAAATGTGCAATCATTCCCCAGGCAGTACTGTCCACATGTATAGAAACAGAAGCTTACCTTACATTACCTCCTCAATAACTAATAATGACTTGTCCCTACCAATAACACTACAACCATGGGATACAGCTTGGACAGGGTCATGTTTTATAAATGCTGTCTTTAAGAAAAAGAGTAAAGTGGCTACTAGCTCACAAATTGGGTATGAATGCCAGTTAATCATTTTTTATTTAAAGAATGCTTATAGTCTTCATCAAGCCTCAAAGTCCTAGTAGATCACAGAATTGAATACGGATACTGAAAAAAAAAATACTAAAAAGCAATAAAAAATAAGGCAAATTATATAAATATGCAATTAAGAAACAAAATTCAGAAGGAATAATACATTTGTTTTAAAAGTTCTTTTTTTCATGGTGCCTGGGTAGCTCAGTCGGTTAAGCATCTGACTCTTGACTTCAACCTCAGGTCATGTTCTCATGGTTAATGGGTTCAAGCCCCGTATCCACCTCTGCTCTGACAGCTTGGAGCCTGCTTGGGATTCTCTCTCTCTGTGCCCCTCCCCCACTTGCTCTTTCTTTTTCAAAATAAATAAAAATAAACCTTAAAAAATAAATTAAATAAATAAATAAATAAATAAATAAAGTTCTTTCCTCATTTACTAGAAATGAAATGCAAATTAAAATATGATATGATTTTTGTCAATCTAGTCAGCATTTTTTAAAATTTGACCTTTATTTTTATACAGAAGTTTTAGATTCATACAAACTACAGGGCTTATCTTAGTTACATATTGTATGGGTCTGAACAAATATATAATGACATATATCCATCAGTACAGTATCATAAAGAGTATTTTCATTGCCCTAAAAATCCTCTATGATCTTCCTATTCATCCTTCCCTGCCCAGAACCCTTGGCAACCACAGATCATTTTATTGTCTACATAATTTTGATTTTTCCACAATGTCATAGAGTTGGAATCACCCGGTACATAGCCTTTTCAGATTGGCCTCTTCCACTTAGTAATATGCATGTATGTTTCCTCCAGGTCTTTTCATGGCATGATAGGTTTTTGTTTTTGTTTTTGTTTTTGTTTTTGTTTTTGTTTTTGTTTTTTCAGCGCTGGATAATATTATAAGGTGGCTTGCACGTTTTGCTGAATTAGAGTAAATGTGCTACAAACATCCAAGTACAGGTTTTTGTGTGGGTGTAAATCTTTAACATAAACATTGAACTCCTTTGGAAAAATACCAAGCAGTATATTGCTGGAGACTGTGATTCTTTTTTTTTTAATTATTTTAAATGTTTATTATTTTATGAGAGACACAGAGTGTGATCAGGGAAAGGGCAGCAGAACCTGAAGCAGGCTCCAGGCTCTGAGGTGTCAGCACAGAGCCCAACTTAAGGCTTGAACCCATGATCTATAAGATTATGACCTAAGATGAACTCGGATACCTAACTGATTGAGCCACCCAGGTGCCCCACTACGATTAGTTTTGTAAGAAAACACCAAACTGGGTTCCACAGTGGCTGCATCATTTTACATTCTTACTAGCAATAAATCAGAGTTCCCATTGTTCCACATCCTTGCTAGCATTTGGCGTTTTGGATTTTGGCCATTCTAATAGGTGTGTAGTGGAACATTGTTTTCATTTGTAATTCCCTGATGACATATAATGTGAAGCATCCGTTTAGATACTTACTTGCCATCTTTCTATCTTCTTTGGTGAAGTGTCTATTCAGGTCTTTGGTCCATATTTTAATTAAGTTTTTTGTTTTCTTATTGTTGAGATTTAAGTGTTCTTTGCATATTTTAGAAAACAGTCGTTTATGAGAATGTATTTTTAATTATTTTCTCCCAATGTTTTACTTATCTTCTCATTCTCTTGACATTATCTTTCACAGAGCAAAAGGCTTTAATTTCAATTTTTATCCAGTTTGTCATTTATTTCTTTCATGGATGGTGTCTTTAGTGTTGTATCTACAAAGTCATTACCAGGTAGCATCTTTTAAATATATGTATATATACCTAGGAATAAATCTAACCAAAGATGTAAAAGATCTGTATGCTGAAAACTATAGAAAGCTTATGAAGGTAATTGAAGAAGATATAAAGAAATGGAAAGACATTCCCTGCTCATGGATTGGAAGAATAAATATTGACAAAATGTCAATACTACCCAAAGCTATCTACACATTCAGTGCAATCCCAATCAAAATTGCACCAGCGTTCTTCTCGAAACTAGAACAAGCAATCCTAAAATCCATATGGAACCACATAAGGCCCCGAATAGCCAAAGTAATTTTGAAGAAGAAGACCAAAGCAGGAGGGGCGCCTGGGTGGCGCAGTCGGTTAAGCGTCCGACTTCAGCCAGGTCACGATCTCGTGGTCCATGAGTTCGAGCCCCGCGTCAGGCTCTGGGCTGATGGCTCGGAGCCTGGAGCCTGTTTCCGATTCTGTGTCTCCCTCTCTCTCTGCCCCTCCCCCGTTCATGCTCTGTCTCTCTCTGTCCCAAAAATAAATAAAAAACGTTGAAAAAAAAATTAAAAAAAAAAAAAAAGACCAAAGCAGGAGGCATCACAATCCCAGACTTTAGCCTCTACTACAAAGCTGTCATCATCAAGACAGCATGGTATTGGCACAAAAACAGACACATAGACCAATGGAATAGAATAGAAACCCCAGAACTAGACCCACAAACGTATGGCCAACTCATCTTTGACAAAGCAGGAAAGAACATCCAACGGAAAAAAGACAGTCTCTTTAACAAATGGTGCTGGGAGACCTGGACAGCAACATGCAGAAGGTTGAAACTAGACCACTTTCTCACACCATTCACAAAAACAAACTCAAAATGGATAAAGGACCTGAATGTGACACAGGAAACCATCAAAACCCTAGAGGAGAAAGCAGGAAAAGACCTCTCTGACCTCAGCTGTAGCAATCTCTTACTCGACACATCCCCAAAGGCAAGGGAATTAAAAGCAAAAGTGAAGTACTGGGACCTTATGAAGATAAAAAGCTTCTGCACAGCAAAGGAAACAACCAACAAAACTAAAAGGCAACCAACGGAATGGGAAAAGATATTTGCAAATGACATATGGGACAAAGGGCTAGTATCCAAAATCTATAAAGAGCTCACCAAACTCCACACCCGAAAAACAAATAACCCAGTGAAGAAATGGGCAGAAAACATGAATAGACACTTCTCTAAAGAAGACATCCGGATGGCCAACAGGCACATGAAAAGATGTTCAACGTCGCTCCTTATCAGGGAAATACAAATCAAAACCACACTCAGATATCACCTCATGCCAGTCAGAGTGACCAAAATGAACAAATCAGGAGACTATAGATGCTGGAGAGGATGTGGAGAAACGGGAACCCTCTTGCACTGTTGGTGGGAATGCAAACTGGTGCAGCCGCTCTGGAAAGCAGTGTGGAGGTTCCTCAGAAAATTAAAAATAGACCTACCCTATGACCCAGCAATAGCACTGCTAGGAATTTACCCAAGAGATACAGGAGTACTGATGCATAGGGGCACTTGTACCCCAATGTTTATAGCAGCACTCTCAACAATAGCCAAATTATGGAAAGAGCCTAAACGTCCATCAACTGATGAATGGATAAAGAAATTGTGGTTTATATACACAATGGAATACTACGTGGCAATGAGAAAGAATGAAATATGGCCTTTTGTAGCAACGTGGATGGAACTGGAGAGTGTGATGCTAAGTGAAATAAGCCGTACAGAGAAAGACAGATACCATATGGTTTCACTCTTATGTGGATCCTGAGAAACTTAACAGAAACCCATGGGGGAGGGGAAGGAAAAAAAAAAAAAAGAGGTTAGAGTGGGAGAGAGCCAAAGCATAAGAGACTCTTAAAAACTGAGAACAAACTGAGGGTTGATGGGGGGTGGGAGGGAGGGGAGGGTGGGTGATGGGTATTGAAGAGGGCACCTTTTGGGATGAGCACTGGGTGTTGTATGGAAACCAATTTGACAATAAATTTCATATATTGAAAAAAAATAAATAAATATATGTATATATATTATAAATGATCTAATTTGCGAAGACTAATGTATACAGATACTTACAATTTTGTCTGAAATGGAAAAAAGAACATACTTGAATTATGTGGAAATTTTAAATAAATTACAGCATATTCAAAGACTGAAATATCAAGTATGCATCAAACTTATCTTGAGAGTATTCTAATATAGGAAATTATCTATAATAAAATTTTAAAATAAAAGTCAAAAACCCTGATATACTCAATTAAAAACAATGATATTTATAGAAAGACTAGAGTAAATTAAAATATACAAAATGTTTTCTCTGAATAGCAGGATTATGGATGCTTTAAATATTATTTTAACAATTTAATTTTCAAGTTTTCCAATTTTTTTTAAATTATAAAAATACAAAAAAAATCACCCTTTAAAAAACAGATTAGGACAAATCTAATCAGATCAAATGATGAGACAGTTTATATACTGAAGTCTCTGAACAATGATGATGATATGACTGACATGTAAACTTTAAGTATTCTCCCAATTTTATCAAGTCTATTTTCAGGGAGAAGAAGGAAAATTGACAATTCTAATTATATTAAAGGTTTCATCACTGTAGATCCTTACATTCTCTGAAACTTCTATGCCTAGTGCACTTTTTTGTTTCAAAATACTTAAACATGTAAGTTTTGTTTGTTTCAAATACATTAATATATAAATACCAGAAGCACAGAACATACAAAATATTTTTCAATATGCACCAAAATTGGGCAAATTTGATTTGAGATTCTAAGGTCCCAGGTAAAAGACCTATTCATTTGCTTACCAGTTCTTTTTTTTTTTAACCTATTTATTTATTTAAATATAATTTGTCAAACTGGCTTCCATAAAACATCCAGTGCTCACCCCAACACGTGCCCTCCTCATTGCCCATCACTCACTTTCCCCTCCCTGCCCCCCACCCATTTGCTTGTTCTCTGTATTTAAGAGTCTCCTATGGTTTGCCTCCCTCCCTCTCTGTAACTTTTTTTTTCCCCTTCCCCTTCCCCTCCCCCATGGTCTTCTGTTAAGTTTCTCAGGATCCACATACGAGTGAAAACATATGCTATCTGTCCTTCTTTGTCTGACATATTCCATTTAACATAATACCCTCCAGTTCCATCCACATTGCTGCAAATGGCCAGATTTCATTCTTTGTTGTTGCCAAGTACTATTCCGTTGTAAACATAAACCACATCTCCTTTATCCATTCATCAGTTGATGGACATTTGGGCTCTCCCCATAACTTGGCCTTTGTTTGAAAGTGCTGCTATAAACATTGGGGTACAAGTGCCCCTATGCATCAGCACTCCTGTATCCATTGGGTAAATTCCTAACAGTGCTATTGCTGTGTCATAGGGTAGTTCTATTTTTAATTTTTTGAGGAACTTCCATACTGTTTTCCAGAGCAGCTGCACCACTTTGCATTCCCACCAACAGTGCAAGAGGGTTCCCGTTTCTCCACATCCTCTCCAGCATCTGTAGTCTCCTGATTTGTTCATTTTAGCCACTCTAACTGGCATGAGGTGGTATCTGAGTGTGGTTTTAATTTGTATTTCCCTGATGAAGAGCGACATTGAGCATCTTTTCATGTGTCTGTTGGCTGTCTGGATGTCTTTGGAAAAGTGTCTATTCATGTCTTCTGCCCATTTCTTCACTGGATTATTTGTTTAAAAAAACATGTATTTATTTTGAGAGAGTGTGTGAGTGGGGGAGGAGGGAGACAGAGAATTCTAAGCAGCCTCCATGCTGTCATCACAGAGCCCAACCTGGACTTGATCTCAACGACTCTGAAATCATGACCTAAGCCAAAACCAAGAATCAGACACTAACCGACTGAGCCACCCAGGTGCCCCTGACATGGTAATTCTTGAATATGTTGCTTCATGTAGAAATCTGCTTTCCTGTCCTAAATGTTCTGGATATTTTCTTCTTACACTATATGTGGATATTGTCATAATACAAGTAATGTCATCCTGATGGATCTAGGGTATACCCAGTTTTTCCCATTAGTACGGTGATATAAAAGCTTTTGAAAGGGCATGCAGGTTTTTTACTTAAATAAGTCAAGGTAATTAAGGTAGATAAGATATAAAAAGTACTTTTATGTATAAAATAAGATGGCTTTAGGAAATGGTGGCATCCTAGAATTCTAATTTATGGTAACAGTGTTTGGTCCCATGCTCCCAGTTGATGTCTCTTTTATAGGAAATCAATTTTATGGTCTCTGTTTAAACGAAATGCAGAAGTAGAGAGAAAAATTGTAATTCAAATGTCTGGCTGGCTCCACTCATGATGCCATGTCCCTGAGTGTGACACTGCCGATGTGAATGTCCTGTGCCCACTGTCCTTCTCAGAGCACATCTTGAGCCCATGGATAGGAGCTGTGCTTTTTTTTGTTTCAATATATGAAATTTATTGTCAAATTGGTTTCCATACAACACCCAGTGCTCATCCCAAAAGGTGCCCTCCTCAATACCCATCACCCACCCTCCCCTCCCTCCCACCCCCCATCAACCCTCAGTTTGTTCTCAGTTTTTAAGAGTCTCTTATGCTTTGGCTCTCTCCCACTCTAACCTCTTTTTTTTTTCCTTCCCCTCCCCCATGGGTTTCTGTTAAGTTTCTCAGGATCCACATAAGAGTGGAAACATATGGTACCTGTCTTTCTCTGTATGGCTTATTTCAATTAGCATCACACTCTCCACTTCCATCCACGTTGCTACAAAGGGCCATATTTCGTTCTTTCTCATTGCCATGTAGTACTCCATTGTGTATATAAACCACAATTTCTTTATCCATTCATCAGTTGATGGACGTTTAGGCTCTTTCCATAATTTGGCTATTGTTGAGAGTGCTGCTATAAACATTGGGGTACAAGTGCCCCTGTGCATCAGTACTCCTGTATCTCTTGGGTAAATTCCTAGCAGTGCTATTGCTGGGTCATAGGGTAGGTCTATTTTTAATTTTCTGAGGAACCTCCACACTGCTTTCCAGAGCGGCTGCACCAGTTTGCATTCCCACCAACAGTGCAAGAGGGTTCCCGTTTCTCCACATCCTCTCCAGCATCTATAGTCTCCTGATTTCTTCATTTTGGTCACTCTGACTGGCGTGAGGTGATATCTGAGTGTGGTTTTGATTTGTATTTCCCTGATGAGGAGAGACGTTGAACATCTTTTCATGTGCCTGTTGGCCATCCGGATGTCTTCTTTAGAGAAGTGTCTATTCATGTTTTCTGCCCATTTCTTCACTGGGTTATTTGTTTTTCGGGTGTGGAGTTTGGTGAGCTCTTTATAGATTTTGGATACTAGCCCTTTGTCCCATATGTCATTTGCAAATATCTTTTCCCATTCCGTTGGTTGCCTTTTAGTTTTGTTGGTTATTTCCTTTGCTGTGCAGAAGCTTTTTATCTTCATAAGGTCCCAGTAATTCACTTTTGCTTTTAATTCCCTTGCCTTTGGGGATGTGTCGAGTAAGAGATTGCTACAGCTGAGGTCAGAGAGGTCTTTTCCTGGTTTCTCCTCTAGGGTTTTGATGGTTTCCTGTGTCACATTGAGTCCCTTTATCCATTTTGAGTTTGTTTTTGTGAATGGTGTGAGAAAGTGGTCTAGTTTCAACCTTCTGCATGTTGCTGTCCAGGTCTCCCAGCACCATTTGTTAAAGAGACTGTCTTTTTTCCGTTGGATGTTCTTTCCTGCTTTGTCAAAGATGAGTTGGCCATACGTTTGTGGGTCTAGTTCTGGGGTTTCTATTCTATTCCATTGGTCTATGTGTCTGTTTTTGTGCCAATACCATGCTGTCTTGATGATGACAGCTTTGTAGTAGAGGCTAAAGTCTGGGATTGTGATGCCTCCTGCTTTGGTCTTCTTCTTCAAAATTACTTTGGCTATTCGGGGCCTTTTGTGTTTCCATATGAATTTTAGAATTGCTTGTTCTAGCTTCGAGAAGAACGCTGGTGCAATTTTGATTGGGATTGCATTGAATGTGTAGATAGCTTTGGGTAGTATTGACATTTTGACAATATTTATTCTTCCAATCCATGAGCAGGGAATGTCTTTCCATTTCTTTATATCTTCTTCAATTACCTTCATAAGCTTTCTATAGTTTTCAGCATACAGATCTTTTACATCTTTGGTTAGATTTATTCCTAGGTATTTTATGCTTCTTGGTGCAATTGTGAATGGGATCAGTTTCTTTATTTGTCTTTCTGATGCTTCATTGTTAATGTATAAGAATGCAACTGATTTCTGTACATTGATTTTGTATCCTGCAACTTTGCTGAAAACATGTATCAGTTCTAGCAGACTTTTGGTGGAGTCTATCGGATTTTCCGTGTATAATATCATGTCATCTGCAAAAAGCGAAAGCTTGACTTCATCTTTGCCAATTTTGATGCCTTTGATTTCCTTTTGTTGTCTGATTGCTGATGCTAGAACTTCCAACACTATGTTAAACAACAGCGGTGAGAGTGGGCATCCCTGTCGTGTTCCTGATCTCAGGGAAAAGCTCTCAGTTTTTCCCCGTTGAGGATGATGTTAGCTGTGGGCTTTTCATAAATGGCTTTTAGGATCTTTAAGTATGTTCCTTCTATCTCGACTTTCTTGAGGGTTTTTATTAAGAAACGGTGCTGGATTTTGTCAAAGGCCTTTTCTGCATCGGTTGACAGGACCATATGGTTCTTATCTTTTCTTTTATTAATGTGATGTATCACGTTGATTGATTTGCGAATGTTGAACCAGCCCTGCATCCCAGGAATGAATCCCACTTGATCATGGTGAATAATTCTTTTTATATGCTGTTGAATTCGATTTGCTAGTATCTTATTGAGAATTTTTGCATCCATATTCATCAAGGATATTGGCCTGTAGTTCTCTTTTTTTACTGGGTCTCTGTCTGGTTTGGGAATCAAAGTAATACTGGCTTCATAGAATGAGTCTGGAAGTTTTCCTTCCCTTTCTATTTCTTGGAATAGCTTGAGAAGGATAGGTGTTATCTCTGCTTTAAACGTCTGGTAGAACTCCCCTGGGAAGCCATCTGGTCCTGGACTCTTATTTGTTGGGAGATTTTTGATAACCGATTCAATTTCTTCTCTGGTTATGGGTCTGTTCAAGCTTTCTATTTCCTCCTGATTGAGTTTTGGAAGAGTGTGGGTGTTTAGGAATTTGTCCATTTCTTCCAGGTTGTCCAATTTGTTGGCATATAATTTTTCATAGTATTCCCTGATAATTGTTTGTATCTCTGAGGGATTGGTTGTAATAATTCCATTTTCATTCATGATTTTATCTATTTGGGTCATCTCCCTTTTCTTTTTGAGAAGCCTGGCTAGAGGTTTGTCAATTTTGTTTATTTTTTCAAAAAACCAACTCTTGGTTTCGTTGATCTGCTCTACAGTTTTTTTAGATTCTATATTGTTTATTTCTGTTCTGATCTTTATTATTTCTCTTCTTCTGCTGGGTTTAGGCTGCCTTTGCTGTTCTGCTTCTATCTCCTTTAGGTGTGCTGTTAGATTTTGTATTTGGGATTTTTCTTGTTTCTTGAGATAGGCCTGGATTGCAATGTATTTTCCTCTCAGGACTGCCTTCGCTGCGTCCCAAAGCGTTTGGATTGTTGTATTTTCATTTTCGTTTGTTTCCATATATTTTTTAATTTCTTCTCTAATTGCCTGGTTGACCCACTCATTCGTTAGTAGGGTGTTCTTTAACCTCCATGCTTTTGGAGGTTTTCCAGACTTTTTCCTGTGGTTGATTTCAAGCTTCATAGCATTGTGGTCTGAAAGTATGCATGGTATAATTTCAATTCTTGTATACTTATGAAGGGCTGTTTTGTGACCCAGTATATGATCTATCTTGGAGAATGTTCCATGTGCACTCGAGAAGAAAGTATATTCTGTTGCTTTGGGATGCAGAGTTCTACATATATCTGTCAAGTCCATCTGATCCAATGTGTCATTCAGGGCCCTTGTTTCTTTATTGACCGTGTGTCTAGATGATCTATCCATTTCTGTAAGTGGAGTGTTAAAGTCCCCTGCAATTATCACATTCTTATCAATAAGGTTGCTTATGTTTGTGAGTAATTGTTTTATATATTTGGGGGCTCCGGTATTCGGCGCATAGACATTTATAATTGTTACCTCTTCCTGATGGATAGACCCTGTAATTATTATATAATGCCCTTCTTCATCTCTTGTTACAGCCGTTAAAGTCTAGTTTGTCTGATATAAGTATGGCTACTCCAGCTTTCTTTTGGCTTCCAGTAGCATGATAAATAGTTCTCCATCCCCTCACTCTCAATCTAAAGGTGTCCTCAGATCTCAAATGAGTCTCTTGTAGACAGCAAATAGATGGGTCTTGTTTTTTTATCCATTCTGATATCCTATGTCTTTTGGTTGGTGCATTTAATCCATTTACATTCAGTGTTATTATAGAAAGATACGGGTTTAGAGTCATTGCGATGTCTGTATGTTTTATGCTTGTAGTGATGTTTCTGGTACTTTGTCGCACAGGATCCCCCTTAGGATCTCTTGTAGGGCTGGTTTAGTGGTGACAAATTCCTTCAGTTTTTGTTTGGGAAGATCTTTATCTCTCCTTCTATTCTAAATGATAGACTTGCTGGATAAAGGATTCTCAGCTGCATATTTTTTTTCTGTTCAATACATTGAAGATCTCGTGCCAATCCTTTCTGGCCTGCCAAGTTTCAAAAGAGAGATCAGTCATGAGTCTTATAGGTCTCCCTTTATAAGTTAGGGCACGTTTATCCCTTGCTGCTTTCAGAATTTTCTCTTTATCCTTGTATTTTGCCAGTTTCACTATGATATGTCATGCAGAAGATCGATTCAAGTTACGTCTGAAGGGAGTTCTCTGTGCCTCTTGGATTTCAATGCCTTTTTCCTTCCCCAGTTCAGGAAAGTTCTCAGCTATTATTTCTTCAAGTACCCCTTCAGCACCTTTCCCTCTCTCTTCCTCCTCTGGGATACCAATTATGCGTATATTATTTCTTTTTAGTGTGTCACTTAGTTCTCTAATTTTCCCCTCATACTCCTGGATTTTTTTATCTCTCTTTTTCTCAGCTTCCTCTTTTTCCATAACTTTATCTTCTAGTTCACCTATTCTCTCCTCTGCCTCTTCAATCCAAGCCGTCGTTGTTTCCATTTTGTTTTGCATTTAGTTTAAAGCGTTTTTCAGGTCCTCCTGACTGTTCCTTAGTCCCTTGATCTCTGTAGCAAGAGATTCTCTGCTGTCCTCTATACTGTTTTCAAGCCCAGCGATTAATTTTATGACTATTATTCTAAATTCACTTTCTGTTATATTATTTAAATCCTTTTTGATCAGTTCATTAGCTGTTGTTATTTCCTGGAGATTCTTCTGAGGGGAATTCTTCCGTTTGGTCATTTTGGATAGTCCCTGGAGTGGTGTGGACCTGCAGGGCACTTCCCCTGTGCTGTGGTGTATAACTGGAGCTGGTGGGCAGAGTCGCAGTCAGACCTGATGTCTGCCCCCAGCCCACCACTGGGGCCACAGTCAGACTGGTGCCTTCTCTTCCCCTCTCCTAGGGGCAGGATTCACTGTGGGGTGGTGTGGCCCATCTGGGCTACTTGCACACTGCCAGGCTTGTGGAGCTGGAGATCTGGCATATTAGCTGAGGTGGGTAGGCAAGGTGCACGGGGGCAGGAGGGACAGGCTTAGCTCGCTTCTCCTTAGGTGATCCACTTCAGGAGGGGCCCTGTGGCAGCGGGAGGGAGTCAGACCCGCTGCTGGAGGGGTGGCTCCGCAGAAGCACCACGTTGGGTGTTTGCGCGGAGCAAGCAAGTTCCCTGGCAGGGACTGGTTCCCTTTGGGATTTTGGCTGGGGGATGGGCGAGGGAGATGGCGCTGGCGAGCACCTTTGTTCCCTGCCAAACTGAGCTCTGTCGTCCCGGGGCTCAGCAACTCTCCCTCCCTTTGTCCTCCAGGCTTCCCGCTTTCTGAGCAGAGCTGTTAACTTATGACCTCCCAGATGCTAAGCAAGTCCCGCTTGCTGTCAGAACACACTTCGTCCGGCTCCTCCGCTTTTGCGAGCCAGACTCGGGGTCTCTGCTTGGCCGGCAGGCCGCCCCTCCGCCCCGGCTCCCTCCCTCCAGTCCGTGGAGCACGCACCGCCTCTCCGCCCTTCCTACCCTCTTCCTTGGGCCTCTCATCTGCGCTTGGCTCCAGAGACTCCGTTCTGCTAGTTTCTGGTGGTTTTCTGGGTTAGTTAGGCAGGTGTAGGTGGAATCTAAGTGATCAGCAGGATGCGCGGTGAGCCCAGCGTCCTCCTAAGCCACTATCTTCCCTAAACCTCGCTTACCAGTTCTTGAGAGTATCTGCAGTGTGTGACATTTTCTAATTTTCTCAGCTTTAAAGTCCTGTCCTCACCACTAAATAAATAGATCTTCAAGAGGTAGTTCTTATGGGGTAGTAACTACTCTCAGCAAGCCCAATCTTAAATCACATCAACACAAAATTACTTTAATTAAAAAGAAAACTAAAACACAAACACTACAGACACATATCCATATCCATATATATATATATATATATATATATATACACACACACACACATACCTGCAGTTCTCTAGAGATCACCCACTTAAACTTTCCTTAAAGTTCAAATAATATATTCCTGAATTTAACGTGGATCATATGATACAAAAATCTTTGGTTTCATTCATCTCATTATTTACAAGTCAGTCTTTTCCAGCAAACAGTTAAATAATTTTTTAAAATTAACTGACAATTCTAATGACATATTCACAGTTGCCTAATAGGCTAAAGAAAAAAAGACTCCAAGGAAAAGCAAATAGAGGCCCATTCAACCTCCTTTTAACAACAGTAAAACTCCAGTACTTTCTCACAGTTGAGTCTCCAAGCATTTATTTCCCTTCCTTCTAATTTTAACCACACAGCCAACGTTGCCTTATCTTCCTTTACATTTGTTGTGAAATCTTCTGCCACTTTTCTTTTCCCTCTCTTGTTGAAGTTGTCAGTCTCTATTTTCCCTTCAGTATTTCACTCAGCCTTAATGAAAATTAACCTCACAGTCAAAATAAAATGGAGCTTAATGGGAGAAAAGAAGAAGGTAATACGTTTGTAAGAAAACTGATGCCATACTTAGGAAAATCAGTGTCAAAAGCTGTGATCATGGTATCACTTAATGATACAACGTAACGCAGCTGATGTAAAGTGATCCTGAGTATAAGTAATTGTGTCTGAGAGAACACAGGTGTGAGTGTACATAACCACCCACTGGATTCTACTCAGGATCTGGGAAGGTCATATGTGGTCATCACATTCAGGACCTCATACCAAAATAGCAGCACCTTTGATGATAAAAGATAAGGCTGGAGCATGAACAGAAAACCAATTGTCTTCTTTATAATGCAGAAAGCTCACACTGCAAGGCATTTCCATTCTAATAGAAATACACTTCACGCTTTCCACAGATCAAAAGATATTTGAGTCTCTCATATCTGGCATATGAGGATATTTCACTTTATGTTCCAGACAATTCTTCCTCTCTCTCTTCTTCTCCCTTCACTCCCCTTCCCTGTTCTCTCCTCCTTGACCCCAGACCATGTTTCCTTACTAAATCACACCACAAGCAATAGTTTCAACTTTACCTAATCAAATACACATAAACTGATCACAGTGATTAAATGATGAAGCACCAACCAAAGATTTACAGTAGGCTCTATAGAAAATGAAGGATACAACATCTCCAGTAAAGCTTATACTTTCAAACTGGTAAACTTTCTGTCTATTCACTTTTGGTTCCCTGGATTTTGATAATTTTTTGTAAATCTGAAGTTCAAGAAACCAAAGAAAATCCACGAGAGATCTTTAGGGTACAATGATAATCTGGTGTCGAAGTTTTACCTCTTCCTAAACAATAAAAAAAAAAAAAACCTGAAACTACATATAAAATGTAATTAAAAATCATCCATATTTCTCTAGTAATCCAGTGTTCAGAAACAGTTGATTCTGGAATAAATAGGTTTGTAAATTTTTTAGTGTGATTAATTATGATTTAGTAAGAGTAACTAAGTTTTATTAGTTTGCCTGAATTTATGATCTTTTTCTTTTTTAAAAGCAGTATCTTCGGGGCACATGGTAGCTCAGCTGGTTAAATGTCAAACTCTTGGGTTCAAGTCTGGGTCAACTCCCGGCTGGACATGAAGACTGCTTGGGATTCTCTCTCTCTCTCCCTCTGCCCCTCTCCTCTACTCATGCTCTTTCTAAATTTACAAAAAATTAAAAACTGAAAAACAAATAAAAAATAAAAGTGCTCTCTTCGCTGACAGTTAATTCTATTTGTGGCCATAACATTCAAGATTCTGAATGCTTCTTCAGTCTCCATTTTCGTATTTATTGTTTTTTTTTTTTGTAGACACATTGTTTTTTTCTTATTTGAGGGAAAGAATGCATGCACAAGCAGAAAGAAGGGGCGGATGGAGAGAGACAGAGAGAGAGAATCTTAAGCAGGCTTCACACTCAGCAGGGAGCCTGATGTGGGGTTCCATTCCACGACCCTGGGATCATCACCTGAGCCAGTATCAAGAGTTGGATGTTCAGTCAACTGAGCCATCCACGTGTCCCTCCATTCTCTTATTTATTAAAGAGTCATGGCCATCCATTCTTAAAGGCAAAACTATCCGAGGCTCCTGTATAAAAGTACCCAGGTGATTCTAGATCTATCATTTAGTGGTTAATACATGTTTTTTGGCTATTGACTCCCTTTTGGGGAAATATTCATCTCCTACTCTCAATTCATGTGGTTCCCATGAAACTGATTCCATTCATAGGTACAGGCCTGGCATATGACTCAAACCTGGCCAACAAAAGCCTCACATTTGTCTACCTCAGTGATTGGCTCAAGGATACACACTGACCTCATGAGAACCAACTAAAGCAGGTTTTACTAAGATTTCCCACAGAGAATTCATCTGCTTTCTTTGCAGTCGTTGGCCTAGTGGTACCCAACTTGCAAACACAAGAAGTCTACCTGACAATGGAGCTTATATGAAAGAGAACCAGGGTCTGGAGAGAACAAATGGATTGAGGGACATTGTTTGATCCTCTGAATTAAGCAGCTAATGAGTTTATATATATTGCTGGAAGTCTCAGTTTCCAGGGATAATGATTCTGACTTTTGTTTAAAGCAATTTGAGTTAAATTTTATGTACCTTGCAACCAAAATAGTCTTAACGGACACACAGCAATGATCACTCTCACTTCATATATTCTGTAGAAATTAAAACTGTACAAACTGTCAATGTAATAATATACAGGTTTAAATTACTTAGCATATATTAAGGAAGGCTTGTTTTTAATCTCTCTGATAGGATTTAATTTCTACAAAGAATATTTTATCTTATAATTAGCCATGTTCTCCCATATGAAAAGGAAAACTGAGAAGCACCTGGGTGGCTGAGTTGGTTAAGTGTCAGACCCTTGGTTTAGACTCCGATCATGATCTCGCAGGTTCATAGGTTTGAGTCCTGCATCAGCTCAGCTCTGACAATGCAGCCCTGCTAAGGATTAGCTCTCCTTCTCTCCCTCTCTCCCTCTCTCGCTCTCCCAAAATAATTAAACTTAAAAAAAAAAAAGGAAGACTGAGATAGATAAATTTTTCAAGAGCTTATTTGATCACACTTCTAATGGAATTGCAGGGCAAACCAAGAATAGTTGGAAGCATTCCACCCACAGAAGCTAGGGGCAAGGTTTTTATAGAGGAGAAAAAGAAGCAAAGCAATTATTTGACTGGTTATAGCTTAAGCAGTTGTCTGATTTGGGAAAGCCTAGGTGGCTGTTTGTGACTGGCTGTCCTCAGGGTTCATTTTCTTGAATTCAAATGCACGGACTCAGGCTTAGTGTTTGGTTTGCTTAATGAAGCATTAGAGCCACCCCTGTCTAGTGGCCTCCTGCTTTAAATATTTTCACACCAGCATATATTCTCCATAGGTTTAAGTTTAAATATAATGAGCAGGGACAGAAACAAACCTTGCTGAAGCAAAACTGTTAGGGATACTTCCTTTTCTTTTAAGTTTATTTATTTATTGAGAGAAAGAGAGAGACAAAGAGCTTGAGTGGGGGAGGGCCAGAGAGAGAGGGAATAGAGAGACCCAAGCAGGCTCTGTGCTGATAGCAGCACACGCTGAGAGCAGCATGGAGTCTGACTTGGGGCTTGATCCTTCGAACCGTGAGATCATGACCTGAGCCAAAATCAAGAGTTAGACGCTTAAAAGACTGAGCCACCCTCGTATACCATTAGGGATGATTCCAACCTGACCTTCTCAATTTAACTTTAATACTAACAGAGACAAGGATGGTTCACACTGTACAAATATCTTTCTTATTCAATTATTAGATGGATTTTTTATGAATGAATTTTATCAGAACTGCTAATGGATTAGATAATTGCTCATCGTTTAGCAATAACAGAACTCCATAATATTTTATTTCATTTATGGGGTTATTTACTTAAAGCATAATTATATTTATTGTCATGATAAAAAGATTTCTGGGTTTTTTTTCTTTTTTCTTTGAGAGAGACAGAACACAAGTTGGGGAGACGGGCAGTTGGAGAGAGAAAGAATCTCAGGCAGCCTCCACATTCATCATGGAGCCTGATGCGGGGCTCAGTCCCACCAACCTGGGATCATAAACTGAGCCAAATCAAGAGTCTGACGATCAGTCACCTGAGCCACCCAGGAGCCCCAAAGTGGGTTTCTGATATGATTTCTCAGTACCTTAAGTATTGGAAATCTTCAAACTGGTCTTTCTAACGATTATTTTCAGGCTATCAGGCCAAATTTTCTCTCTATATCACCTGCTTTGTGCTATATGCTATATTGCTCTGGGTATTACAATCATAATTTATGCCAGTGTGTGTTGAGATGTCACTTTTATGTATTTGGTCTTAATTATTAATTGCATAAATGCCTGTTTGCATGTATTTGTCAAAAATTGACTTTTAGGGAGAGTAGTATTGGTTTTTACATTTTTCTAACGCTTTCAAACACATTTCTGTCTCAGTTATCATCACCTAGGACGTTTTTCTTCTTAATTAGATTGCTGTGAATGTGCTAAGGTACTATCTCTCCACCTCAAGCCCCCATCTTCTCAGTTCTCTGATTACATGGCAACACGTTCTCTAACTCTTGCTTCAGTTGCTTCAGTTTTATGACATTATCTAAGTCACACCTCTTAACTGAAAGAACCTTTTCACCAGAAAATGCAGATCCCACTAAGAGTCAAAAACCCTCGATATTGAGTTACTTTCTATGAACTACATTAAGCGTTTCCTCCACCTCAAAGTCACAAGTATTTTGTTGTTATTTAAATACCATATGATACGTGTTCACCAGAGCCTTGCAGTTAAGATACACTCAATGATTATGTTGAGTCATAAGAAAACCCATTGACTGACAGAGGTAATGGACACCATACATTTTTGCTTCTCAGTCTTTTCAATTGTGGCATTCGACATAAGTCTGTTAGCTGAAATAAGAATTTCTAGGCTGATCAGTAATTCAATAAATTATTAACTTCAGTTGAATACATGTGTCAACACGTAATTAAGAAGGTCATCAACTCAACAAGAATGATGCTACCATCTTCATTGTGTATTAACAACCTCTCAAAGAGTAGCTCTTCAGTCTTCGGGGTTTGCGCTGAATTCATGTTTTGAATACAATTCTTAATCCAAGATTAATTCATTTAAACTTTACCTTTGTGTACAACCTATCTTCTTCAAGCAGGCTTTAGTGGGACTATTGGAACTCAGGGACTCTATAATGCCAAAGTGTAAGACTAAAGGAGTTTAATATGAGAACATTTATATTTTATCAGAACATGTGAAAAGTCATCTTCTCCATTTGTATTTTGGTCTACCACATTATTTCATGAAACTATTTTCTCCTGAAAATCAATTTGGCACAAAGCTTTATTGTATAACCTGTTATATACAATGCATTAGGTAATAAGAATTTCAAGTTAGAATGGTTACTTCTTTTGAGAAATGTCCATTATTATTTACAAATATTTTAAAATCTCTAACAACATACAATGAGATATGATAATAACTGTATGTGGTCAACTCCCCTAATGGTACAATGGGAAGAATGTAGATACTGATGAAGGCTGAGAAAATGTTTCAAAAAGTAGAATTCGAAATTTTAGGATTGATAAACAGCACTTTTATAAAAGGGTGAAATTAAAGGAAATAAAAAGTGATCACAAGGATGAAGTATCAGCACTACATCATTACAGAGCAGTCAGGAAACTAACCTTAGTTTGTCAATGAGGTGGATGACATAAAACATTAAAATCCAGGGATGTCTGGGCGGCTCAGTCCGTTAAGTGTCTGACTTCAGCTCAGGTCATAATCTCGCGGTTCCTGGGTTCAACCCCACATCAGGCTTTGTACTGACAGATCAGAGCCTGGAGCCTGCTTTGGATTCTGTGTCTCCCTCTTTCACTGCCCCTCCCCCACTCACACTCTGTCCCTCTCCCTCTCAAAAAAATAAACATTAAAAAAAATTAAAATCCAGACAGATATTTTCAAAACATTATTGTGCAGACAGTAGATTCACAAAAATACAAGTATTATCAATTGACAATTATGGGGATTTCTTTAGAAACTCTGAGCTGTTTCTTTAGAAACAACTCAGTTGTTCCTGTCATCACTCCTCTGATTTGTAAACGAAAATAACAATACAGTATTCAGTAGCAATAATTTAGAGAGAAAATAATCAAATAAACTTTGAACTTGAGGTGAGAAGCATAGTTAAATAAGAAGAGAACCCAAAGCAGTTAAACAAAATACATTTTAAAAATTAAAAATCAGATGAAGAGAGACAGGAGAAAAACTAGGATGCAAGAGTTTTATGAAAACAAAGGGAAGAAAGTATGTTTCCTCCCCTGTTTTTTTTCTTGTATGAGAATGCACACTTAAGGCTTTATCACAACTTGTTATTTTTAGTTCACAGTTCTTAATAGACAAGCTAACCTATAATTACCAAAGAATCACTAGGAGTAGTTCTTCAGATAACAGGACACTGAAAACACATTTCCACTTAACAGGAGGGGATTAGTTGGTAGAATGTGTTAGAAAAGCTGCAAATCTCCTACAACAAATATCAATCCTCTCATTCGGGGGTTGTTTTTCATCACTGACTAAAAAATATAGTCAATCCATTAAACTTTCTTTCAAGTTCTAAAATTGTCCCAGGTGAATTATCAGGGTTTTTTCCCCATCATGTCACTCTGGTGGGCTGATAAAGACCCAAAAACAACATATGGTCAAATGTTTACTGTCAAACAGCAATCTCGTAACGTTAAAAGAAAATGGGTTTTGGATTCAAAACTACATTAAAGAAACACTTTTGTTCGTTTGTTGTTAGTTTATTATGTGCCAAAAACTGAGGTGGGCACAAGCACCCCCCCCTCAAAACAAAACAAAAACCCACAAAACTAAAAAACAGAAAAACAAATGTATTACCATTTAGTGATAAAATTAAACAACAACAACAAAAGAACACACAAATACCAACAACACGATATGATGTGGTAAAACATTCTGAAAAGACAGAAGGGAAAGTGACTTTTTGTAAGGTGAGAAAAAGGCAAGTAGTTAACTAACTTGGATCTTAAAAGAGAAGTTGTTTTCCTTTTGTTGTTATTGATTTTTGTCTTTTTTTTTTCTGAAAAGAAGTAGAGGAAGGCAAAGGGGAATAAGTGTTAAGGTATGAACCCTATTCATGTTTGAGTAGCATCAAGCTTTCTCTGAGATTGGAATTTAGACACACACACACACACACACACACACACACACACACACAGACGGAGGTAGTAAATGATTGGTAAGGCTGTTCTACTAGAAATCATCCCTGTATTAGCCAGGGTTCTCTAGAAAAAGAGAACTAATAGGATGTAGACACACAGATTAGAAAGATAAGGAAGGGAGGGAGATTTACTATAGGAATTGACTCATGCAGTTGCAGAGATCTAAAAGTCCCATAATCTTCCCTCCACAAATTGGTATAATTCAATCCATGTCCAAAGGCCCTTGTACCAGGGGCTCTGATATTTGAACACAGGAAAAGATGAATATCCAAGCTCAAGAGAAAGAGTGAATTTGCTCTTCCTTTGTCTTTTGGTTCTATTCAGGCCCTCAACAGATTGGATGAGGTCTACTCACATTGGTGAGGGCACACGTCTTTATTCAGTCTCCTGAATGAAATGCTAATCTCTTCCACAAATACCCTCACTGACCACCCAGATATAATGTTTTCCCAGCTGTTTGCATTCTATAGCTCAGTTAACACATAAAATCAACCAATACCGTCGCCACTAGCTCCCAGACTTTTCACAAATCTGCAACTATCCCATCACTTAAGTTCCAGTTCAGATATTGTAATTCCATTGAGATCTTCCCTGATGCTCTAATCTAAGTCAAAATTGCACCTTCTCTCCAGTCCTGTCACATTATCTTGTTATACTTGCTCTGTCTTTTGTTTTTACCCTATTTTTCCTTCCCCATAAAACTTATGACTTCCTGATGTTTTTTGTCACTTACATATTTATTTATTCTATGTATCTTTCCACTAAAAATGTAAATTCCATAAAAGTAGGGTCCATGTATTTGTACCCACGGGAATATTCTGCGGGAGTAATTAGAGATGCATCTTATATGTGCATGAAAGCAACAGATGAGCACACAGTATTTCAAAGATCATTTCAGAGAGTGATTATTTTAAAAATAAGAAAGCATATAATCCTAAATCAGTTTCAAAAGCTTAAGGAATGAAAGAAGTAATGATTATCCAAAGATCACAGTCTCATTCAGGAGGGGTTAATTTTCTATTATGTATATGCATATAATATTTATTCAAAAAATGAGACTAATGCATTTATTTTCAGAATTAAAAAAGATAAAGTTTGAGGAAAATGAAAGTTATTATAGATAAATCAAAAAAAGATTTGTTGCTGAAAGTTTAAATTCCAAATCTTTTCAAGTTTCCAAAAAATTAGTTATCTGTTAATTTCTTAATGGATCAAAGAACTTTTCTCCTACCACCCCCAATACCCATTAATAAAAATCGTCTAGTTATCTGTATTAGACTACCAGAAAAACAGCTGTTTCGTTAGAACCTGCCTTGCAATTCTGTAATTATCTTTCAAGACTCATTTATTTAACCTTTTTTTCATTCATTTTTGAGGGGGGGGGGGTGGGGGAGGGAGGGGCAGAGAGAGATGGAGACACAGTATATAAAGCAGGCTCCAGGCTCTGAGCTGTCAGCACAGAGCCCGATGTGGGGCTCAAACCCACTAACCATGAGAGCCTGATCTGGGATGAAGTTGGGCGCTAAACCGACAGAGCCACCTAGGTGCCTAATACTCATTCTGAAGAGAGCCTGGTCCCCCAGTATTTGAAGGTTTCAAAACATGCGTGCAAGTTCTGATACGTCTTCCATCAGGAGATAAAGTCTATGCTCCCACCTTCCCTTGAGTCTGGGTGGGTTTGTAATTTGCTTGCAACAAATACAAGGGGCAGCAGAGACACTGTAAGATTTCTGTAGCTAAGTCACAGAAACCAGTGCAGTTTCTGTCTTGTTCACCCTAACACTCATTTGCACAACTCTGAAATGACATGTAAGGATCTAACCAATCTGAAGAAGCTATGCTATGAGGAAGCCTAAGACCCATGAAAGCACCACAGGTAGATGCGCCATTTGAGAATCCAGGTTAAGGTCCAAGCTAATATTGGAAATGAACTGCCATATTTGTGAATTAAGACAACTCCAGGTGAAACTGTACATTCACCTGCAAGTGTGAAGTCTCTCCAGCTCTGGACCCCGTCATCACTAAACAGTGAAAATCTATGTCTGCTATGGCTTCCCTAAAATTTTTTACATTGTTTTTTGATGTTTATTTGTTTTTGAGAAAGACAGAGCATAAGCAGGACAAGGGCAAAGAAAGAGTGAGACACAGAATCTGAAGCAGGGTCCAGGCTTGGAGCTGTCAGCACACAGCCCGAGGTGGGGCTCAAACCCATGAACCACGGTATCATGACTTGAGCTGAAGTCAGACGCTTAACCAACTGAGCCATCCAGGTGCTCCAGACTGCCTTAAAATTTTAGCTCATAGAATCAGTGAGGCTCACAAAACTGTTGCTTCAGGTCGCTAAGTATTAGAGTAACTGTTAGGCAATTACAGTGATCACTATGCAAAGACTAGAAATTTCAGCGACACCAACAAGAGATTCCCCTATGTATGGAATAAAAAACAGGTAATCCTTCAGGAAAAATCTCCATCACAAGAGCTTATTCTCAAATAAGCAGTTAGTCACTATTAAAGAGGATTCCACTTGGCCTGGAAGAACCCTAGCATTTGGAAATTCTAAAAAAATATTTACCATACTGGGTAGTATCGTGCTCTGTCAAGTCAAGAACTCTATAGAAACTTTATGTGCTTAAAGACTTTAAAACTGGGTCTGTCTTTTCTATTTACCTTAAACTGGTCATTGTGAACAGGTATAATATTTTATTCTGAGTATTTTTGCCTTTAAAATAGGCCTTACAAGCATGGGGAATGACTGTGTAAAACAAGCAAGCAAGCAAGCAAGCAAGCAAGCAAACAAGTGACAAGAGAAGATAACCTCTTTCTCATCAGAACTATTTCAACCTAGAGAACATGTTTTTCTGATGGTATGACTGCTTGAATTACTTAGGCCAAGTCTGTGTGCAAAGATATTTGCATGAGATGAAAACTATCAATGCAATTTCCAGTTAGAATCGCTTCATTTATGAAAGCTAACACTTACTTATACCCAAAGGTGGTCCCTAAAAAATACAGCTAACTTTTAGTGCAGACTGTACATGGTCATGAAGACTGAAAAATTATCCATTTAACTTAGACAATGTAGCTAGGTATTCTAGACGACAATCTATGTCTCCCAACAAATTAGAATGCTCTTTTTCCTAAAAGCATATAAAAATCACTAGATTTCAAAGATTATTCTGTTTTAGCACATTATTTCCAAACATTAATAGACATTGGTTATAATATAACCTCAGTATTATTTTGTCTTAAATAAATTCTACTTGGATTTTGTCATGTAAATTGGAAAATATGCCATCTTTCACGAACATTTAATTCACCTAAACGACTAGGCTGTAAATTCTCTGCAATATGCTTGAGGTACTAGCAATTCTATGGAACAGTGTTGACCAATAGAAATAAAATGTGACCACAAAAAAGAATTTTAAATTTGCTAGTAGCCACATTTTAAAAAGTAAAAAGAAGCCAGTAAAATCAATTAATTCTATATGTGTATATACTTATTTATATATTTATATACTAAATATGTACAATTATATATAATTTTTAATTATATACGTAATTAAACCTAATATGTCCAAATATTATATTTCAACCTGTAATGTATATACATACATATATACATATTTTGCTGTACTAGGTCTTTGAAATAGATTATGTTACCACACATCTCAGTGTGAGATACAAGCCTTGTTTCAAATGTTCAGTAGTCACATGTGACTAGTGTCAACTAGTTGGAGAGCTATAGAATATTACCCACAGTGGAGTTACATCCAGGTTTTGTGCACGTTTACCTGTTTCATTTTTCCCCTTTATGGCAAGGCTCTAATTATTTCAAGAACCTCAAATAAAAGTAAATATATTTGATTGTATCCTTTTATGTAAGTTATTTACTATTTAAAATAAATCTTTATTTCTTCCCATTAGTTTCAATGCCAAATACTGATATGCTACCCTAATTCAATATGCAGATGTAATCAGTTTTCCAAACCTAGTGAGAAAAATATTAAATGTAATAAATAATTCTTTTGGCTGAATTATGAGCTGTGCAGAGAAACCTTCTCTAACCACCTTCTTGGGCGTTCCCACCCTCCATCCCACCAGACACTCCATCATGTAATCCTGCTTAATTTTTTTCATGTTTCATATAACTATTGACAATTTAAGAACATTATTTAAATCAGTTTACCTGTTCATTGTGTATCTCTGCTACTATAATATAGGTTCTTTGAGAGCAACCACATTTTTTTTTCCGTGAAGCACCAATGATGCTCATTGCTTAGAAGAGTGCATAGCACAATGGAGGTGTTCAATAAATACTTGTTCACTGCATTTTAAAAACATAGACAAATCAGCTAAAATGGTGTTTAGAGAGCTTCACCTAAGAGTCACTGTCTTCTTAAAATCTTTCTAGGAAGTATTAAAATCTTCTAGAAAGTAGTGCAATGTTTATAGTGTAATTCATATGGTGGAAGGTCTCCTTTAAAAACAAGGAGTTCAGAAATGGAAAACATCTCATTTCTAATTAGGATAAGAGAAAAGCTTATCCTCCCCCCCCCAAATATCATCTACAGTCTACTCAATACAATGCTATTAACCCAACATACAAACATGTTTCTTTCTCGTTATTAAAAAAAGCCTCTCAAATTTAAAGTCAATAAAGAAATTAAAAGCTTAATGAGAGCAAGAATCCCCTGACTGTGTTCATGCTGTTATCAGCCTGTGATGCTGTAAAAGATAGGATGATGATTTCATTACCAGACAACCAAAAGAAGAGGAAGGATAACAAGGAGAGCTGTGAAAGACCTCCTGGTGAGAGAAATCTTGCAGTGAAAAATTGTTGAGCTTAATCAAGTCAAGGGAGAAATTAAATACAAAAGGGATAGCTTTTAAACATAACCACCTATTGCTTAATGCAAAATAATTTGGGAAAATAAGGAAAAATAATTTGAGATTGATCTAAACAAGATTCCTATTCAATGTAAAATTTTGTGGGAAACCCTGAGATAATGCCCACCATCTCTTCCCACGTAATCTCAAGAAATTACAATTGGCCTGGTCAGAATATAAGTAATTTTTTTATTACTCACTTTAAAAATAAGTATTATATGAACTAGAAATTTACTGCAAAATTCTAACATTTCGCTCCCAGATTAAGAGAGAACCAACCCTTCAGCAGATGTCAAAAGCTTCCACAACTATGGTCAAAAGAGAGGTGTATGGGTACAGTACTGGACTTTTCCTGCTTCCCACTGCCTTCACAAGTACTACACAGGGTACCCCAGACACAAAAAGGTTCTCACCACTTCTCCCTTCTATAAGACCACTACCCCCACACCCTCTGTTCTGGCTTCTTTCAGATCATCATCAAAACCTCCTGGCATTGTTCTCAATTCCCACACTTTCACCCCTTTAGACTCTGCACAGCTCCTGTTTATTCCCCCTCTCTCAGCTTTCCACAGTTCCTAAAACTTGCCCACTGTGTTCTGTGCAATTCACAATGCATCATCTTCAAAGTCCCCAGGATCTTGACACTTGACTCTGAATGTTCCCTTCCTCACCTTGCTCAAAGGAGCCCTGGATCTTCTCTGAGAAAAGTGTTTTCCCAATGGATCATTTTGTTTTACACCGTCCTTCCTCACATGCTTGAGACTGTACGGGGACAAGTGTTCGTTCTCTTTACAGCTCATCTCCAGTTCTAGATTATTCCCTCTTCCTTCTCTCTGAATTACTCTAGCTTTGAATCATGTCATCAGATATTACCGCATACCACTCTTGAGAGTTAGCTCCTATCCCTCAGGTTATTCCTCTTCATTTCTTGAAGATTTTAGTTTCTACTTCAATCACTCTCTCAAAGATCTTACAAATCTTAGAGATACCAATTTATAGGAGGTGATTCTTCCAACATTCTAATTTCATGTAAATGACAATAAAATTTCCATATTCACAAGTTCAAACATTTACTTTCTGGTCATGTACATACATATTAGGGAGAGAGAGGGAGTGGAAGGGAGAGGAGGGGAGAAGAGAGAATGGAACAAAGAAGAGAGAAGACTGGTTTCTTTTCAAATTTTTGAATGTGAATCTTAAAGGATTCCTTAATAATTCCTTAAAACTCAGCAAATGTAGTCTCTTTTTAGTCTCCCCGTCTTGACCTTCAACCCTACAAGTTTTGTATGATACAGCAGTAGTTTACTATTTGTAGTCATATACATACATGCACATATAAATACATATACACACACAATCTCTGTACATAAATACACATTTGATGATACTTTTGGGTTACTCAGAACAATCTCCTTCCCACATGGTTATCTTGCAAAATATTGGGGTTTTTCCCCAGGGTTTAAGGTTAGATGAGTGGAGGTAAGGTACCAGGCCAGCATGTACACCTCATCAGAGGAATGCAGATTATTAGATTAGTAACAATGCTATAAAACATACCCTGGCACTTTGGTGTGCCATAGCCCAGCAAATTAGACGGGTGTCCTTAGTCCTTAAGGAAAACACTATGCTTCCAATCCTTTACAAGTTGATCTATGAATGTAAACCTGGCACTCATTTCAATACATACAGGTAGTAAATAAACCAAAGGTTTATTTCAATTCACAAAAATTTCAAAAGGAAGAGAACATGATGGGGAAAGCATATGTTTCTTAGATACACTAAGCAAGATTACTAATTTCAGAGATATACCAGCATTAACCATAACAACAACAACAACAACAACAACAAGAGTAAGGATGCTTACACACATCAATAAAAAGCAATTATTTAATTTACTTTTAACTTACTCTATATCTCCGTCTTGCCTTGATTTAGCTAATTCTTGGTTTCACTCTACTCAGGGATATCACTCTCTTTCAACATCAGTTTTACTGCCATCGACCTCCCCTCTGGCAACCATCACTTTGTTCTATCTATTTAAGAATCTTTGTTAGTTGATGTTTTGTCCATTTATCCATTTTTTCAGTTTGTTATTCATTTGTTTTGTTTTTTAGATTACCCATATTAGTGAAATTATATAGTATTTGTCTTTCTCTGACTTATTTTACTTGGTATAATACCCTCTCGGTCTACCAATGTTTCTATTATTTACAAGACAAATATGGAATCAAGTGGTTAATAAGCACCTAAATAATTAAAACTAGCTTATATTCCATTTCAAAAATTTTATTCATTTTGCTAGACATGTGTCAAATATGCATGAATAAGTTGGAACTAGGGAATCAGTTATCCAGGATCACATGCAGATATCCCAGGATCAGTGATCCGTGAGGTTTTCTGAAATGGAATTTGTGTTTAAACATTGCTTCTGGACTTTGTGTAAGTTTCCTGTTCATTTTCTCCTTTACATAATTTTCAAATTTTGAGTTTCAGGCTATCTACTCCATAAGAGTTTGATATCTGACATTGCTAAATGAAACTTCAAGTTCTAGCACCTTCTTAATAATAACAACCTAGAGCAAATAATTTTCCTGCTCTCAGACTTCCTTGACTATAAAATGGAGCTAATACCTACCTCTTAGGTTTACTGTCAGGATAAATGGAAATGTTTCTTTGAAGCAATCTAGCTCAGTGACTGGTACATAATAGGTGATCATTATATTGGTATAAGCCATCCATTCAACAAAATTCTAGTATAGGTCAGATGTTTGTCAGTAAGTAAGCATTTTAGCACCCCTGGAAGTACCTTCTAGTGATAAAGACAGTCAACAAAGGTATAAACAAATTAACAATCTGGTGGTGATAGGTACTATAATAAAACAAACCAGGTTATGTTTCAAATCAATAAGTCAATAAATGAATAAATCAGGTTAATTGGAAAAAAAGAATGTAAAGACGAGCCATCTACTTTTTCTCAGCCCTTTGTTTATTGGACATTGTATCTGAAAACACAGAGAATGTCATGCAATAAACATGTTATGATCGTTTTATAAAAATTTGGTTGATTATATGTTCTTACCATAAGAAGTTCTTCATAAGATCCCAAAAGATGATTTCCCTGATGACAAAAAAAAAAAAAGAAGATTAGAAATATGAGTATCACATCATATGTGATTTAGGTTTAAGTTTTATTTTCATATTCTGATTTCTCTTTTTTCTTGAACTGAACCATATTTATTAAAGTAAGACTCCCATCACTATTTGAATAATCAAAACAATTTTACATTTGTTGTAACACTATTTGTCTCTTAGTAAGTAAAAAAAAAAAGCACACCAACCATATAGAGTGAAAATACTCAAGACCTTTCCACGTCTAATTCTAATATTAATTATTTAACCTTTACTCGACTCAGTTTCCTCATTTTATAAAATCATGGAATTTGTTCCAATGGAATTAGAGCATATCTAAAATTTGAATTCTGTTAAAAGTTGAGCCAAAGTAATTTTAACTCATTTAAAGAAAAGTTTTATACATATTAAATTTGAAATACCAATTATACCACATACATACAACGTGTGAAGATATATTGCATATATCTCATGTTTAAACTAGAATTGGAAGTTATTGAGTAATTTAAAACCATTTAATTTCAACCAAGAGAAGAATATATTTTCCTTCAACTTTAGAATTCTAAACACTGAAGCCTGAGATGAAAAAGAAGAACGAAAATTCTAATTTGTCCCTGAGTGATTTAAGTGGTTTTTAAAAGCATCTTTTGCTCATAGAAAATATTTTTCTATCCATTCCTTTTTTTCAATCCCTACCATGTCTTTTTCCAATACCACTTTAATTTAAATTTTGACTACCAACTTCGAATTGAGCAGAAGAAATAGATTTCCAAAATCAGTGGGCTGCCATGAATCACTTTCAAAAAGAGAAGACAAACAAATGGATTACAGCTATCATTAGGCTCTGGAATTGAAATTACAAGCACTCTGAGGAGTAATTCTAGTATGTGGTCCAAGGATCCTGCTGCTCATGTCCATTAACATGGCACACCCTGCTGAATTATGAAAATATTCCTAAGATCTAACATTTTTACAAAACGATGCCAAAACCAAATCCCCAAAATACTCCCTTGATAAATACAGGTTCTATAAAACTCAAGAAAACTTTAAGAAAACTTTAAGACATACAGATATATTTCACATATTAAAAGCGGTGAAGTGTCTGGTATTAAAATTAATGTGCAGCGCAACTGAAAACTCCATTAAATAGATCCTTATTTTAAATTCCATCACCAATAGACAATGACTCTGGTACTCCCACACTAATAAAGCCCAGAGTTCTTTCTCTGCAACTCAAGAATGCAGACCTGGGGCAGGTGAAAGTTCCAGAAAGGTGGATTTCATCTTACTATAAGGAGGAAAAAATACATCATGAGATAAGAGTGTTTTCAGTGACTAAAAACATTTAAACAGAGAAGAGGTTCATGTTAGACCATTCTAGCAAAGGTTTCTGACCAGAGTGCCCCTACATTTCTTTCCCACATTTGGGCCATTATTTCTGTGTGTCAATAACCTTTGTAGTGGGCTTACAAAAAAATGTGAGACACAAAACAAATCTGTGTTAAATATACATTAAATATATATTCCATATTAAGCATTTCTTTAAAATGTGCCATGCTGTTCAAGAGTGTATCATAATCACAAGTAGCCCCTCACATTTGGAGTTTCCTAGGTCTCAAACACTCTTTTCCCATCCTCTTTCCCAGTAATATAACCTATCCTATAGGTTCTAGGTATGTACTACCTTTTCCAGAAATGAGTTTCTGCCCCTCTCCAATGTTGAAACAGATTGTGTTTTACCTATTTCCTTTGCTAGAACCATAGGCACCCATAGGCAGCAGTTGTGGTTATAATTAAATTGTACCCCCAAAATTAATTCTGTAGAAACACCAGATCCAGAATGTTGATGCACTTTAAACAGATTATTTTTTGAGATAAATTTGGAGAACGCTGCATGATTCAGAGATTAAGCAAAGTCATTTATTAAAGGACATCACAGAGCCATGAAACTTTTATATTCTGTGAATTACTATTAAAAAGGTAAGTGGGTACAGAATTTCTCAAAATTGTTTTCCTTCAGACTAATTTTTTTTTTTCATGGAGCACCTTCTAAGACTAAAGTTTCTTCACATTTGTTTTAGAGGACACAGAATTATTTTATTCACCATACTCTTGACTGCACCTGGCACAAAGTAGACAGGTAGGAAAAACTAATTGTATCAGTTTTTAAAGTGTAAACTAACCGGCTTTCAGGTTTCTTGATAAATGCCACCCCAACTGCCCCTATTTTTTGAAAAGGGACTTGGTGATCATCCTCTTCGTTCTGATTACAGGAATTCCCTGATATACTTGGTCACTTAATTTCTGTGAGAATAATTCAGGGCTCAAGATATTACATCTACACGAGCAGTGGGTTTCATTTTTGGATAGCAATTGTTCAAAAAATTCTTTTTCACTGGGGCACCTGTGTGGCTCAGTTGGTTAAGCTTCTGACTTCAGCTCAGCTCATGGTCTTGTGGTTCCTGAGTTTGAACCCCACATCAGGCTCCTCATGGACAGCGTGGTGCCTGCTTGAAATTCTCTCTCCCTTTCTTTCTGCCCCTCCTCCACTTGTGTATCCTATCTCAAAATAAACTTAAAAAATTCCTTTTCATTGAATTTATAACTGAGCACCTCTAACTGCAGTGCATTGATTCAAGCTCTTCCTCTCCAAATGACTAAAAAAGTTTACACTCTCTTCTACCTAACACTTCATAGGCATTCCTTTTAGGTTTCTACCCTCTCAAGTGAACATCTTAGTTCCCTTATTCCTACTGCAGTGTGGTTTCCAGATTTCTAAGTTCACAGCAAACTTGCTATAAAAATTTAGGTTGTTAACTCTGTGTTATTCTTCTAAAGCATACTTGAGGTCAAAATAAGACAGGATCTTAATGTTTTGGAAAGATGCCACGGCTTAATCCTGTGCTCTCTATTCCATTCATATTGTTCCTGTGGCCCAGAATGCTGTTCTTTCTTTCCTTCACCTCTACAAACAGCGTTTACCTTTTGAGATCAAGTCAACCCCATGGCATGCTCAACTACTTTAGCTGCCATTTCTTCTCTCCTGCTCTCAGACAAATCATTCAGGACTCATTGTCTACTATCACAATTTACCCTCCCAATTTTCTTTATTATTCGCCGATGTTCCATGTGTATTTTTCTTTATTCCCTAAGAAGTTATAAAGGTATGAGGGCAAGTACTTTACTTTTTACTTCTCCAGAGCACTTTATAAAAGGCTTACACACATGAAATCTATTGGTTAAATATTTGCCTGAAAATGTTGGTGCACATTGATATGCAGATTGCTATGGCTACCATCCTTACAAACCTCCCCTTGCTCCTTAATATTTAGAGGGCTAAGGTAAAGAGCACTGGGATCGACATAGTCAGGATGCAGTTTACTTTCTGACTGCCCAAGCTTTTTTATTTGCTCTGAGGGAAAGGTGGTGTGCTGAAAAGGACACTTGCAGATTCTCTGGCCTTGTTTCCTGATAGGTCCCTCAAACGGGAGGCACTGGTAGGAATTTAAAAGGCAAAAGTGAGGGAAAAATCCTTCTGTTTTCAACTCTCAAAGTAGCAGAAAGTCAACTACCAAGAGGGTGTAGACTCCAGCATATGCAGGTACTCACAGCAGCAGGTGAGGAAGCTCCGTTTCAGAAGCAGTGCCTCAGCTTAACTGGGAGTGCTCTCTAGGACAGAGGCAGGGGCAGCTCCCTGATTCCATGTCATATCTACTCATCCTTTTCCCTGCCCATCTATCACTTTTGAAAACATTCCTCTGCCTTAAAAAACCTCTCTTTGAGGGGACACAAAGGGCCGTTAAACCGACGAAAATCCATCAAGGAAATACAAATTAAAACCATAATGAAATACCTTTCAATAAATCACCCAAGCCATTTAGAAAGTACAGAAATAGGGGCTCCTGACGGACTCAGTTGATAAAGCGTGAGACTCTTCATCTTAGGGTTCTGAGTCTGAGCCCCACATTGGGTGCAGAGATTAGTGAAAAGATACAATAAAATTTTAGAAAGTAATAAAAACAGAAAATACAGAAAGGAAAGAGAAAATACCAAGCGTTGATGAGGATGGACAACAACCAGAATTCTCAGACACAGCTTCTGGAGCTGTAAACTTGGCACAAACTCTTTAGGAGCCTAGCTGGCTGTTTCTACTGAAAGTGAACTTAGGCCACCTCTATGGTCCCAGAGCTCCATTTCTCTAGGCATATGCTCATCATAAATGTGTACAAATGTTTACCAAAAGACACAGAATAACATGTTCACAACATACTACTTGTGGTCGCTGAAACCTGGATATTACTCAAATCTTCAGTAACAACAGAAGGATACATTGGGGTATATTCACATAATAGGGATACTTAGAGCAATGATGATGGCTGTCTACAACTACATGCAACGATATGGATGAATTATACAAACAATGTTAAGTTAAAGTAGTCAGTCATGAAAGTACACATACTGTATTATCCCTTTTATATGAAATTACAGCAGACAAGACTAGCATATGCTGTAAGAAGTTAGGACAATGTACTACCTTTTGGGGAAGCAGGAGACAGCCTAATGGGGTGCCAGGTGATCTGTTTCTTTATCTGGATGCAAGGGACAGGGATATTCACTTGGTAAAAATCATTGAGGTTCACTCCTACAATATGTGCACTTTTCTGTATGTATATGTGTATACACACACACACACACACACACACACACACATACAGAGAGAGAGAGAGAGAGAGAGAGAGAGAGAGAGGGAGAGAGAGAGAGAGAGAACGAACTCAGTACAAACTTTAAAAAAGGTCCTGGTCTACTTCAGACCAGGGAATATCAGTGACTTTGTCACCGCATACCTAGGGTAATATACTGGAAAAAAATGAAACCAACTATTCTAAACATTTCTTTTAGCCATTAAAACAAACAAGCAAGCACTAAGCAAGTTTTCTCAGAACACCTAACTATAAAATAAAATAACTGAAAAACCTGCAGTAGTTTCTGTCTTCTTGACTTAATGCATATAGATGTAGGTTTCCTTGCTTTCCAAGTTAACACATGTAATTCTTATGTTCTATTTCAAAATAACTTTTATCATTTCCATAAAATAACTAAAAATTCCAGAACACACATGTTAAACATTTCTGCCAGAGGCACCTCGGTGGCTTAGTCGATTAAGTGTTGGACTTTGGCTTAGGTCATGATCTCATGGTTCATGAGTTCAAGCCTTGCATCGAGCTCTGTGCTGACAGCTCAGAGCCTGAAGTCAGCTTTAGATTCTGGGTCTCCCTCTCTCTTTGTCCCTCCCTCGCTCGTGCTCTCTCTCGAAATAAACATTAAAAACAACTTCCGCCAAATCCCATGAAGTGTTTCAAACCAGTAAGATATGATTCAGGTTTTAAAAATATGTAACAAACACCACTGGCATTTTCACATATTTTAAATACCCAACTTTATCTTCCAGATCATATTTAAACATTTTCATTCATAATCATTATTTTCATAAAAGTTGAGTCTTTAACCAGAATAAAACTTCCCTACTGCTAGACAAGGAAAGGAGTTATGAAATAAAAAACCTGAAGGGAGATACTTTGTTTTGTCTTTCATTATTAAATACAATTCAGAGGCTCACACTATTTAATGGAATTTCTTTTAAAACATACAGAAGTGAAAGGGAGGAGAAGATGGCAGCGTAGGAGGATGCTGGGCTCACCTTGTCCTGCTGATCGCTTGGATTCCACCCACACCTGCCTAAACAAGCCACAAAACCGCCAGAAGACGAGCAGAACGGACCCTCCGGAGCCAAGCATAGACAAGAGGCCCACGGAAGAGGGTAGGAAGGGCGGAGAGGCGGTGTGCGCTACACGGACTGGTGGGATGGGGCTGGTGTGGTGGAGGGGCAGCCCGCCCAGTAAGGCATAGCCCCTGCGTCTGGCTTGCAAAAGTGGAGGGGACAGACTGCGTGAGTTCTAACAGCCAGCAGGACTTAATATCTGGAATGTTAAAAGTCAACAATTCTACCCTCGGAGATCTGGGAGGGCGAGAGGACCCCGGGAGAGTTGATGAGCCCTGAAGACGGAGCTTAGCTCGGCGGGGAACAAAGGTGCTGGCCAGCGCCATCTCCCTCTCCCATCTCCCGGCCGAAATCCCAAAGGGAAACAGTTCCCCTCACCAAACTTGCTTGCACCATGCAAACACCCAACGCTGTGCTTCTGTGGATCCATCCCTCCGACGGGTCTGCTACCTCCCTCCAGGTGCTACAGGGCCCCTCCCGCAGGGGACCACTTACAGCAAAGAAGCTAAGCCTGCCCCGCCCACCCCTGTGCACGTTGCAGATCCACCCTGCCTAATACGCCAGATCCCATCAAAGCAGCACAAACCTGGCAGTGTGCAAGTAGCCCAGAGAGGGCCCACACCAGTTCACAATGAGTCCTGCCCCTGGGAGAGGGGAACGTAAGGTGCACACCAGTCTGACTCTGGCCCAAGCGGTGGACTGGGGACAGACATTGGGTCTGACTGCGGCCCTGCCCACCAACACAAGTTACTCCAAACAACACAGGGGAAGTGCCCTGCAGTTGGGCGCCACCCCAGGGACTATCCAAAATGATGAAACGGAAGAATTCTCCTCAAAAGAAATCCCAGGAAGTAGCGACAGCTAACGAATTGATCAAACATGATTTAAGCAATAAAACAGAACAAGGATTTAGAATAATAGTCATAAAATTAATCCCTGGGCTTGAAAAAAGCATAGAGGACAGGAAAGAATCTATTACTACAGAGATCAAGGGACTAAGAAATAGTCATGAGGAGCTAAAAAATGCTATAAATAAGGTGTAAAATAAAATGGAGGTGACAATAGCACGGATTGAAGAGGCAGAGGAGAGAATAGGTGAATTAGAAGATAAAATTATTGGAAAAGAGGAAGCTGACAAAAAGAGAGAGAAAAAAATCCAGGAGTATGAGGGGAGAATTAGAGAACTAAGTGAGGCAATCAAACAGAACAATATCCGCATAACAGGAATTTCAGAAGAGGAAGAGAGAGAGAAAGGGGCTGAAAGTGTACTTGAACAAATCATAGCTGAGAACTTTCCTGATGTGGGGAAGGAAAAAGGCATTGAAATCCAAGAGGCACAGAGACTCAATTCAGATGTAACTTCAATTGATCTTCTGCACTACATATCATAGTGAAACTGGCAAGTACAAGGATAGGGAGAAAATTCTGAAAGCAGCTAGGGATAAACATGCTCCAACATATAAAGGGAGACCGATAAGACTGATGACAGATCTATCTACTGAAACCTGGCAGGCCAGAAAGGAATGGCAGGAATACTTCAATGTAATAATGAACAGAAAAAATATGCAGCCAAGAATCCTTTCTCCAGCAAGTCTCTCACTCAGAATAGAAGGACAGATAAAGGTCTTCCCAAACAAAAACTGAAGGAATTCATCACCACTAAACCAGCCCTACAAGAGATCCTAAGGGGATTCAGTGAGTAAAATGTTGCAAGGACCACAAAGTACCAGAGACATCATTACAAGCATGAAAACTACAGACATCACAATGAATCTAAACCCATATCTTTCAATAACAACACCGAATATAAATGGACTAAATGCTCCAACCAACAGACATAGGGTATCAGAATGGATTAAAAAAAGAAAAAAACACAAGACCCATCAGTTTGCTGTCTACAAGAGACTCATTTTAGACCTGAGGACACCTTCAGATTGAAAGTGAAGGGATGGAGAACTATCTATCATGCTACTGGAAGTCAAAAGAAAGCTGGAGTAGCCATACATTTATCAGACAAACTACACTTTAAATTAAAGGGGATAACAAGAGATGAAGAAGGGCATTATATAATAATTACAGAGTCTATCCATCAGGAAGAGCTAACAATTGTTAAGTGTCTATGCGCCAAATTTGGGAGCCCCCAAATATATAAAACAATTAATCACAAACATATGCAACCTTATTGATAAGAATGCAGTAATTGCAGGGGACTTTAATACCCCACTTACAACAATGGATAGGTCATCTAGACACAGGATCAATAAAGAAACAAGGGCCCTGGGGCGCCTGGGTGGCGCAGTCGGTTAAGCGTCCGACTTCAGCCAGGTCACGATCTCGCGGTCCGTGAGTTCGAGCCCCGCATCAGGCTCTGGGCTGATGGCTCGGAGCCTGGAGCCTGTTTCCGATTCTGTGTCTCCCTCTCTCTCTGCCCCTCCCCCGTTCATGCTCTGTCTCTCTCTGTCCCAAAAATAAATAAAAAACGTTGAAAAAAAAAAAATTAAAAAAAAAAAAAAAAAAAAAAAAAAAAAAGAAACAAGGGCCCTGAATGATACATTGGATCAGATGGACTTGACAGATATATTTAGAACTCTGCATCCCAAAGCAACAGAATATACTTTCTTCTCAAGTGTACATGGAACATTCTCCAAGATAGATCACATACTGGGTCACCAAACAGACCTTAATAAGTATACAAGAATTGAGATCATACCATGCACACTTTTAGACCACAATGCTATGAAACGTGAAATCAACCACAGGAAAAAGTCTGGAAAACCTCCAAAGGCACGGAGGTTAAAGAACACCCTACTAAAGAGTGAATGGATCAACCAGGCAATTAGAGAAGAAATTAAAAAATACATGGAAATAAATGAAAACGAAAATACAGCAATCAAACGCTTTGGGATGCAGCGAAGACAGTCCTGAGAGGAAAATACATGTCAATCCAGGCCTATCTCAAGAAACAAGAAAAATCCCAAATACAAAATCTAACAGCACACCTAAAGGAAATAGAAGCAGAACAGCAAAGACACCCAGAACCCAGCAGAAGAAGAGAAATAATAAAGATCAGAGCAGAAATAAACAACATAGAACCAAAAAAATCCTGTAGAGCAGATCAATGAAACCAAGAGTTGGTTTTTTGAAAAAAACAAACAAGATTGATAAACCTCTAGCCAGGCTTCTCAAAAAGAAAAGGGAGATGACCCAAATAGATAAAATCATGAATGAAAATGGAATGATTACAACCAATCCCTCAGAAGTACAAACAATTAGCAGGGAATGCTATGAAAAACTATATGCCAACAAACTGGACAACCTGGAAGAAATGGACAAATTTCTCAGCACCCACACACATCCAAAACTCAAACAGAAAGAAAAGGAAAACTTGAACAGACCCATAACCAGCGAAGAAATTGAATCAGTTATCAAGCATCTCCCAACAAGTAAGAGTCCAGGACCAGATGGCTTCCCTGGGGAATTCTACCAGACATTTAAAGCAGAGATAATACCTACCCTTCTGAAGCTGTTCCAAAAAATAGAAAGGGAAGGAAAACTTCCAGACTCATTCTATGAAGCCAGCATTTCTTTGATTCCTAAACCAGACAGACTCCCAGCAAAAACAGACAACTACAGGCCAATATCCCTGATGAATATGGATGCAAAACTTCTCAATAAGATACTAGCAAATCTAATTCAACAGCATATAAAGTGAATTTTCCCCATGATCAAGTGGGATTCATTCCTGGGCTACAGGGCTCGTTCAACATTCGCAAATCAATCAATGTGATACATCACCTTAATAAAAGAAAAGATAAGAACCATATGATCCTGTCAATCCATGCAGAAAAAGCATATGACAAAATTCAGCATGCTTTCATAATAAAAACCCTCAAGACAGTTGGGATAGAAGGAACATAGTTAAGCATCCTAAAAGCCATTTATGAAAAGCCCACAGCTAATATCATCCTCAGTGGGGAAAAACTGAGAGCTTTCCCCCTGAGATTAGGAACATGACAGGGATGTCCACTCTGACTGCTGTTGTTTAACACAGTGTTGGAAGTTCTAGTGAAAGGGCGGGCCTACACCAGCCAACTCCATCTTGTTCTGTGTCCTTCACCTTGACCACACCACCTCCCCTTGAGCCACCCCCTCCCCCACCTGCCTAACAGAACTCGGACCTCACCAACTGCCCTTAGGGGAGTTGGTGCTCCCCTTGAGCAACCCCCTCCCCCACCTGCCCAACAGAACTGGGACCCTTCCCCAGCCAATCAGCTGAGGCCATAGCTATTACCTCACCAACTGCCCCTAGGCCCCAATAAAACCTTTGGGCTTTGGAAACTCGCTCTCTCTCTCCCTGGTATCTCACCGCTGCGTCGGTGCAGGTAGGGGATTGAGCTTGAGCTAGCTCAAATAAAGGCTCTTTTGCTTTTACATCGGACTCGGCTCCCTGGCGGTATTTGGGGATCACGAATTCTGGGCATAACATTTGGGGGCTCGTCTGGGATCCCCAAGACCCCCGAGGGACCCCCGACCCGGAGAGCCTGACTGGCCACGGTTAGTGTCTGTCTGTTCTGTCTTTTCCGTGTGAGCTCATTTAATTCTGGTAGTGCCCGACGCGGTCTAAGTGGACGCACTGGAGGACCACGGGCTGGGAGTTTTGGAAGACGTTCCGATTCTCCCTTCTGGAGGGACGTGGAATCCCCTCATCTGTTTTGGAGGGACGTGGAATCCCCTCATCTGTTTTGGAGGGACGTGGAATCCCCTCATCGGTTTTGGAGGCACGTGGAATCCCCTCAAAGGTCTGAGACGAGGCGGGTCGCTCCCGCTGGTCGGCGTGAGGCCATCGTCTTTGGAGGGACGTGGAATCCCCTCATTGGTTTTGGAGGGACGTGGAATCCCCTCATCTGTTTTGGAGGGACATGATTTCCCCTCATCGGTTTTGGAGGGACGTGGAATCCCCTCATTGGTTTTGGAGGGACGTGGAATCGCCTCATCTGTTTTGGAGGGACCTGGAATCCCCTCATCGGTTTTGGAGGGACATGGAATCCCCTCATCGGTTTTGGAGGGACGTGGAATCCCCTCATCGGTTTTGGAGGGACGTGGAATCCCCTCAAAGGTCTAAGCTAGCTTTCAGTTTTGCTTCCATGGAGTTGGAAGACTTTCTAGGGGCCCTCTGTTTGTCTGTTTTTGTGTTTCTCTGTTTTGCTCTGTGGACTTACTGGACGGACGTTATGGGACTCAGACTACTCCTCTAAGTATTATGATTGATCACTTCAAGGATGTGAGGGGAAGAGCTAACAACCTCAGTGTGGAAGTCCGAGAGGGTCGGTGGCAGTTTTTTTGTTCTAGCGTGTGGCCAACTTTCAATGTCGGACGGCCACCAGAGGGGACCTTCGACCTCCCTACCATCCACCGAGTCAGGAGTATCATCTCTCAGCCTAAGATGGGCCATCTTGATCAGCTCCCTTACATTACCACTTGGTAGGACCTTGTAGAAGACCCAGCCTCTTGGCGTAAGCCTTTCCTAGACCCACTCCTTCTGGAGCCAAAACCCATTCTTGCTTTGCAGGGGACAAAGAAGAAAAGTCTTACCCAGCCTTCAGCACCCCTCTACCCTGTCCTACAAGGGGGGACTGAAGAAGAATTAATTTTTCCTCCCCTGTATAACCCCTCTAGGATGCCGGAAGAACACCATCCTCCCCGTCCGGGGGAGGCATTGCTATTCCGAGAGCAGGAGGCAGAAACGCTCCAGTGGGAAGCCCGCCCTTTACCAGACAAAGGGCTCAGAGGGAGCAATCCGCCTCCGCCGCCGCCGACTCCACTGTTCTGCCCCTGCGAGCCACCGGACCCCCAGACGCAGAGGGGAATCAGCCCCATCACTTTTGGCCTTTCGCCACTAGTGACCTCTACAATTGGAAAGCTCAGAATCCTAAGTTTTCCGAGAAACTGGCAGGGCTTATTGATTTATTAGACTCTGTTCTTTTTACCCATCAGCCCACGTGGGACGATTGCCAGAAGCTTTTGCAGGTCCTGTTCACGACTGAAGAAAGAGAAAGAATCCTCAATGGGGCCCGAAAACTAGTTCCAGGCGCAGACGGGAATCCCACCACCAACCAGGCTCAGACAGATGCCTCCTTCCCCTTAACTCGGCCCCAGTGGGATTTCAACACGGCAGAAGGTAAGGAGAGGCTCCGGGTCTACCTCCAGACTCTAATGGGGGGGGGGGGTCTCCGAATGGCTGCTAGAAAGCCAACCAATTTGGCCAAAGTAGGAAATGGACAACAGGGAAAAGATGAATCTCCGGCTGCCTTTTTAGAACGGATCATGGAGGCATTGTGTACCTATACCCCCAGGGATCCAGAGGCTCCAGAAAGCAAGGCAGCTGTTATCATGGCCTTTGTAAACCAATCGGCCATAGACATTAGGAGAAAATTACAGAAAATAGGTAGACTAGGAGAAAAAAGTCTGCAGGACTTACTGGTGGTAGCCAAAAAGGTATATAATAACCGGAGCCTCCTGAGGACAAGCAGGCTCGCGCCATGGCGGCTGCCAGCAGTAAGCAGACTCGAGACCTGGCCAGAATACTACTAGCTACCACTGCTGACTCCCCCGAGGAACGAGACCGCCGTCTCCGGCAGCTGGCAGACAATGCAAGAAAAGGTAAAGGAACCACCAAGGTGGGGAAGCAGAGGCTGCAGAAGGATCAGTGCGCATACTGCAAGCAGATAGGGCATTGGGCCCGAGATTGTCCAAAAAGTGCTGGCGGGAAGGGAAGCAAGACTGATCGAGTAAAAGTCCTAGAGCTAGATGAACTAAGTGATTAGGGGAGTCGGGGTTCGGACCCTCTCCCCGAACCCAGGGTAACTCTTAAAGTGGAGGGGACCCCTGTCGACTTCCTTGTCGACACCGGAGCACAACATTCGGTCCTCCGCACCCCACAAGGAAAACTAGCTAGCAAGAAGTCCTGGGTACAAGGGGCAACTGGTATGAGCCAGTATTCATGGACTACCCGAAGAACGGTAGATTTGGGAACGGGCCGGGTATCCCACTCCTTTATGGTAATACCAGAATGCCCCTACCCGCTGTTAGGACAGGACTTACTGACCAAGATTGGAGCTCAGATAACTTTCAGACAAGGGGGGCCTCAGGTCACCGATGGCAAGGGCCACCCCATCCAGGTCCTGACCATGAAACTGGAGGATGAATACCTCCTCCACCAGGAGGCGCTCCCGAGAGAGGATAATATAGACAGATGGCTACAAGAATTCCCCTCGGTTTGGGCAGAGACAGGGGGGGATGGGACTAGCCGCTCACAGGACCCCAGTCCTGGTAGAGGTCAAGCCAGGACAGAGTCCGGTAAGGATCAAATAATACCCCATGTCTCAGGAGGCCCGGAAGGGGATCCAGACACACATCCGGAGACTACGAAGCCTAGGGGTACTAGTTCCTTGCCAGTCTGCCTGGAACACCCCCCTACTGCTGGTCAAAAAGCCTCACACAAATGACTACCGACCGGTACAAGAACTCTGGGAAGTAAATAAGAGGGTCGCGGACATACACCCAACTGTTCCCAACCCATATAATCTCTTGAGCTCCTTGGCGCCCTCCAGGGTCTGGTATACTGTACTAGATTTAAAGGATGCCTTCTTCAGTCTGCCGCTGGCACCCCAGAGCCAACCCTTGTTCGCCTTCGAGTGGCATGATCCGGAGGAGGGCTACAGTGGGCAGCTCACCTGGACACGGCTACCTCAGGGATTCAAAAATTCACCCACCATCTTCGATGAGGCACTACACGAGGGCCTGGGTGAGTACAGAAGGGAGCACCCTGGCCTCACCCTTCTACAGTACGTAGATGACATCCTGATTGCTGCCGACACGGCCAAAGACTGCGAGCGAGGGACCCAGGACCTGCTGGCTACTCTGGGGGCCTTAGGGTACTGGGCATCTGCGAAGAAGGCTCAGATATGCAGGGAGAGGGTAAGTTACCTGGGATATATCCTGGAGGGCGGACAGCGGCGGTTATCAGATGCCAGAAAAGAAACTGTCCTAAAGATCCCTACTCCTACCTCCCGAAGAGAAGTGACGGAATTCCTAGGATCAGCCGGCTACTGCCGCCTCTGGGTTCCAGGTTTTGCTGAGATTGCCAGGCCCCTATATGAAGCTACCAAACAGGGGAAAACATTTAAATGGACTGAAAAAGAAGAAATTGCCTTTAATCAGTTAAAAAAGGCCCTCCTAAGTGCCCCAGCCCTGGGCTTACCAGACATTACGAAACCCTTCCACCTCTTTGTAGACGAACATAAGGGAATAGCAAAAGGGGTTCTAACTCAAGCCTTAGGCCCCTGGAACCGCCCAGTGGCTTACCTGTCTAAGAAACTAGATCCAGTGGCTGCCGGCTGGCCGCCATGCCTAAGAATTATTGCGGCGACAGCACTCCTAGTCAAGGATGCAGACAAGCTGACCCTAGGACAGGAGATCTGGATCACGACACCACACACCATTGAAGGGGTCCTGAAACAGCCTCCGGATAGATGGATGAGCAACACACATATGACTCATTACCAGAGCCTCCTACTCAACCCTCCACGAGTGCAGTTCCACCCCAGTCCAGCCCTCAATCCTGCAACCCTGCTGCCCGACCCTGACCTAGGTACTCCATTACATGACTGTGTGGGAATTCTGGAACAAGTACATGGATTCCAGACGGACCTGACCGACCGGCCCCTCCCCGATGCTGAGGCTACTTGGTTCACTGATGGCAGCAGCTTTGTGCAAGACGGACACAGGTATGCGGGTGCAGCGGTGGTCACCGAAACAGACACTGTATGGGCGGAGGCTCTACCCTCCGGAATGTCAGCCCAGCGAGCAGAGCTCATAGCCCTCCCCAAGGCGCTGATGCTGGGAGCTGGAAAACGGCTTAACATCTACACAGACAGCTGTTATGCGTTTGCCACAGCTCATATTCATGGGGCAATTTATCAGGAGAGGGGGTTACTGACAGCAGAAGGACGGACTATAAAAAATAAGCAGGAGATACTTAACCTGCTTACGGCCTTATGGCTTCCTGCCAAGCTAGCAATTATCCACTGCCAAGGGCACCAAAAAGCTGATAACCCAGTAGCTACAGGTAATCGAAAGGCTGACCAGGCAGCCAAGGCAGTCGCCCTTACTTCAGTCCCCACCAGGACCATACAACTACCGGGCCCGGGAGACCCAGTTTTACCAGACCAGCCCAAATACTCCCAGGAGGAGTTACAGTGGATCAAGAAACTCCCCATGGCCCAGGAGATAAAGGGATGGTGGTATACACCTAACAAGGAGCTCGTGCTGCCAGACCGGCTCGGAGTCTCAATATTAGAGCACATGCATCGGTCTACTCACATGGGGGCCCGAAAATTAAAAGACTTAATCCGACATGCCGGAATCAAGATTCACCAACAGGACACCAAAATACAGCAAGTTGTATCTGCCTGCAAGACCTGCCAACTCACCAACGCGAGAGCCACATCAAATAAAAAAGGAACCAGGCTCAGAGGCACCAGACCGGGAGCCCAATGGGAAGTCGACTTCACTGAAGTCAAACCAGGAAAGTATGGTTATAAATATCTTTTAGTATTTTCAGACACCTTCTCTGGCTGGGTGGAGGCATACCCAACCAAGCATGAAACGGCTCAGACGGTGGCTAAGAAGCTACTAGAAGACATTTTACCCAGGTATGGTTTTCCTGCCATGGTAGGATCAGACAATGGACCAGCTTTTATCTCACAGATAACACAGGCAGTAGCCAAGGCCGTGGGGGCAAACTGGAAATTACATTGTGCTTATAGGCCCCAGAGCTCAGGACAGGTAGAAAGAATGAATAGAACCCTAAAAGAGACCCTTACCAAATTAACCATGGAGACTGGCGGGGACTGGGTGACTCTCCTACCGTACTCCCTTTACCGGGTTAGAAACACTCCTTACACTCTGGGTTTTACTCCCTACGAGATCATGTTTGGCAGGCCACCCCCTGTTATTCCCAGCCTTCGAGCTGAACTTATTGCTGAGTTTAAAGATCGAGAACTTTTTCTTTCCTTGAGAGGGCTCCAGAGGGCGCACAAGGACATTTGGCCGCGCCTCCATCCCATCTACGAGGCTGGCCCGACCCCAACACCTCACCAGTACAGGCCGGGAGAACTGGGTCTACGTCAAGAGGCACCACCGAGAGACCCTCGAGCCGCGCTGGAAGGGACCCTACATCGTGGTGTTAACCCCCACCGCTCTCAAAGTAGACGGCATCGCGACGTGGGTCCATCACACCCACGTTCGGCCAGCAGACCCCTCCTCGATCCGGAAGGACTTTGTCACGCGATGGGCCATCAGTCAGGACCAACACAACCCGCTCAAGCTCAAGCTACAGCCCATTCGACCCACCTAATATTGATAACTCTGTTAACTCTGCTTGTCATTGCTCATGCTGCCGGGAGTCCCCACGCCCCCCCAAACATCACCTGGCAGATCATAGACACCAGCTTGTGGACAATACTTTTCAGACCTCCCAGAGCCACCCCAGGGACACTTGCTTCCCAGAACTTTGCGTAAACCTCCAACTCTGTTCCCCTTGTCACCATAAATGCAGCCAGTCCCATGATTGGGTCCGTAAGCTACATGACAAGGGGGGAATGAAAGGGCAGGCCTACGCCAGCCGACTCCATCTTGTTCTGTGTCCTTCACCTTGACCACACCTCCTCCCCTTGAGCCACCCCCTCCCCCACCTGCCTAACAGAACTCGGACCTCACCAACTGCCCTTAGGGGAGTTGGTGCTCCCCTTGAGCAACCCCCTCCCCCACCTGCCCAACAGAACTGGGACCCTTCCCCAGCCAATCAGCTGAGGCCATAGCTATTACCTCACCAACTGCCCCTAGGCCCCAATAAAACCTTTGGGCTTTGGAAACTCGCTCTCTCTCTCCCCGGTATCTCACCGCTGCGTCAGTGCAGGTAGGGGATTGAGCTCGAGCTAGCTCGAATAAAGGCTCTTTTGCTTTTACATCGGACTCGGCTCCCTGGCGGTATTTGGGGATCACGAATTCTGGGCATAACACTAGCATCAGCAGTCAGACACCAAAAGGAAATCAAAGGCATCAAAATTGGCAAGGATGAAGTCAAGCTTTCCCTTTCTGCAGATGACATGATATTATACGTGGAAACCCCAACAGACTCCACCAAAAGTCTGCTAGAACTGATACATGAATTCAGCAAAGTTGCAGGATACTAAACCAATGTATAAAAATCAATTGCATTCTTATACACTAATAATGAGGCAACAGAAAGACAAATGGAGAAACTGATCCCATTCACAATTGCACCTAGAAGCATAAAATACCTAGGAATAAACCTAACCAAAGATGTAAAAGATCTGTATGCTGAAAAGTATAGAAAGCTTATGAAGGAAATTGAAGAAGATATAAAGAAAAGGAAAAACAATCCGTGCTAATGGATTGGAAGAATAAATATTGTTAAACTTTTTTTAAAGTAAACTCCACCCGATGTGGGGCTTGAACCCAGGAACCCAAAATCAAGATCGCATGATCTGCTAGATGAGCCAGCCTGGTGCCCCCATGACACTGACTTTGTATTCGGCTATGAATTAGCGATTTCTTGGCAATATGAATTAGTCACCTGTGGGTCTTGAACCTTCAACTCTGTGGCAACAATAGACACACACTGCACGTTTCTGCTCAGAAAAGGATCATTAAACTCGGTCCACATGTAGTCACCAAACAAAATGTTATGTCTGTTGATCAGCTTTCTAACGCTCAGCTTAGTATGTTCTTTTTTGGCAGGGCTGGAAACACAAGACACAGAGGTCAGGATGGTAACAAGTGCCTTCTACAAAGTCAGACCTTTCAGAGCACAGCCGTGGGCTCGCCTGGGGGTTCAGCCCCAAGCCAAGCCCTGCTCTCCATACGCCAAGAGGCCACAGCAACAGCTCCTGCCACCCGCGGCTGCCCCAACGGAAGATCAGCCCGGACACACAGGCCTGGCGCGTGCCGCGAGCTCTCGCTAGTGCTGCTACTGTTAGGAACCAAGGCGCAAAGCTCCCACAGCCGTGGGGTTGCAGCTCGAGTCCGCATTTTAACAAAAGCCCGAGGCCTCTGATTCACGTGGGAAAACTCTGACACTTTCCGACTGGCCTTCAAGGCTTCCAGGACGCTGACCGGTTCTGGACCATACCTGCCTCCGCTCCACCTCCCACACTGCCCCAGCCGGCCTCCCCCTCGGCCTCGCCCTCTGCGGCAGGCAGGCCCGGGAGGGTCCACCGTCCCGGGCGCCTGCCCCACACAAGCCACACCCAGACCCCTCTGAAAACTGCGGACCACGCGGATTCGCCTGGGGTCCTGAGACGTCAGGTGGTGGGCAGCTAGGGTGACCGAACAGCCCGACAAACGCCAGCTCTGAGGATAACTGGCACACACGCCCCTTCATCCCAGGGCCGTCAGGCTCCGCTTGGGTGCGGTGCCCAGGCTCACCTGTGCTCCTCTGGTGCACCTCCAAGTGGACATTCGGCGCCTCGGCAACGCAGGGCGGCGCTTGCTTAAGGTGGCCCACGGCCTCATCCATGGCGCCGCCTGGAGCAGTGGGGACCCGGCCGGAGCGTGGCCGCCTCGCCGCCTGGAGCCGCTGCGTCACCCCGCGCCTCCGCAGCTGCCTTGCCGCCGCCTCGCGCCAACCTCGCCTCGCGCCGCCGCCTCGCCTCACGTGGTCGCTGCGACAGCTCGTGCCGCTCCCGCCTGGAGCAGCCCTTGCCTCGCGCCGCCAGACGACACCGACGCCACGGCTCCCTCGCAACGCCCATGAAGCCTCCCACACCGCCCACACCGCCTCCCGCCGCCAACGCCCCCGCCTCGCGCCGCCCCCGCCTCGAGCTGCCCTTGCCTCTCGCTGCCACAGACGCCACCGACGCCGCAGCTCCCTCGCACCGCCCCGCCCTTGCAACTTCCCTGAAGCCTCCGCCGCCGCCAACACCGCCTGGCGCCGCCAACGCCACCGCCGCCGCCTCACGCCGCCCCCACCTCGAGCAGCCGCTGACGCCGCTGACTCCACAGCCTCGCGCCTCAAGTGAAACAGGATGATGTGATCAGGCTGGAGACGAGGTGCAATTTTGATTTAGATTAGAGCATCAGGGATTACAATGGAATTACATTATCTGAACTGGAACTTAAATGATGGGATAGCTGCAGATTTGTGAAAAGTCTGGGAGCTAGTGGCGACGGTATTGGTTGATTTTATGTGTTAACTGAGCTATAGAATGCAAACAGCTGGGAAAACATTATATCTGGGTGGTCAGTGAGGGTATTTGTGGAAGAGATTAGCATTTCATTCAGGAGACTGAATAAAGACGTGTGCCCTCACCAATGTGAGTAGACCTCATCCAATCTGTTGAGGGCCTGAATAGAACCAAAAGACAAAGGAAGAGCAAATTCACTCTTTCTCTTGAGCTTGGATATTCATCTTTTCCTGTGTTCAAATATCAGAGCCCCTGGTACAAGGGCCTTTGGACATGGATTGAATTATACCAATTTGTGGAGGGAAGATTATGGGACTTTTAGATCTCTGCAACTGCATGAGTCAATTCCTATAGTAAATCTCCCTCCCTTCCTTATCTTTCTAATCTGTGTGTCTACATCCTATTAGTTCTCTTTTTCTAGAGAACCCTGGCTAATACAGGGATGATTTCTAGTAGAACAGCCTTACCAATCATTTACTACCTCCGTCTGTGTGTGTGTGTGTGTGTGTGTGTGTGTGTGTGTGTCTAAATTCCAATCTCAGAGAAAGCTTGATGCTACTCAAACATGAATAGGGTTCATACCTTAACACTTATTCCCCTTTGCCTTCCTCTACTTCTTTTCAGAAAAAAAAAAGACAAAAATCAATAACAACAAAAGGAAAACAACTTCTCTTTTAAGATCCAAGTTAGTTAACTACTTGCCTTTTTCTCACCTTACAAAAAGTCACTTTCCCTTCTGTCTTTTCAGAATGTTTTACCACATCATATCGTGTTGTTGGTATTTGTGTGTTCTTTTGTTGTTGTTGTTTAATTTTATCACTAAATGGTAATACATTTGTTTTTCTGTTTTTTAGTTTTGTGGGTTTTTGTTTTGTTTTGAGGGGGGGGTGCTTGTGCCCACCTCAGTTTTTGGCACATAATAAACTAACAACAAACGAACAAAAGTGTTTCTTTAATGTAGTTTTGAATCCAAAACCCATTTTCTTTTAACGTTACGAGATTGCTGTTTGACAGTAAACATTTGACCATATGTTGTTTTTGGGTCTTTATCAGCCCACCAGAGTGACATGATGGGGAAAAAACCCTGATAATTCACCTGGGACAATTTTAGAACTTGAAAGAAAGTTTAATGGATTGACTATATTTTTTAGTCAGTGATGAAAAACAACCCCCGAATGAGAGGATTGATATTTGTTGTAGGAGATTTGCAGCTTTTCTAACACATTCTACCAACTAATCCCCTCCTGTTAAGTGGAAATGTGTTTTCAGTGTCCTGTTATCTGAAGAACTACTCCTAGTGATTCTTTGGTAATTATAGGTTAGCTTGTCTATTAAGAACTGTGAACTAAAAATAACAAGTTGTGATAAAGCCTTAAGTGTGCATTCTCATACAAGAAAAAAAACAGGGGAGGAAACATACTTTCTTCCCTTTGTTTTCATAAAACTCTTGCATCCTAGTTTTTCTCCTGTCTCTCTTCATCTGATTTTTAATTTTTAAAATGTATTTTGTTTAACTGCTTTGGGTTCTCTTCTTATTTAACTATGCTTCTCACCTCAAGTTCAAAGTTTATTTGATTATTTTCTCTCTAAATTATTGCTACTGAATACTGTATTGTTATTTTCGTTTACAAATCAGAGGAGTGATGACAGGAACAACTGAGTTGTTTCTAAAGAAACAGCTCAGAGTTTCTAAAGAAATCCCCATAATTGTCAATTGATAATACTTGTATTTTTGTGAATCTACTGTCTGCACAATAATGTTTTGAAAATATCTGTCTGGATTTTAATTTTTTTTAATGTTTATTTTTTTGAGAGGGAGAGGGACAGAGTGTGAGTGGGGGAGGGGCAGTGAAAGAGGGAGACACAGAATCCAAAGCAGGCTCCAGGCTCTGATCTGTCAGTACAAAGCCTGATGTGGGGTTGAACCCAGGAACCGCGAGATTATGACCTGAGCTGAAGTCAGACACTTAACGGACTGAGCCGCCCAGACATCCCTGGATTTTAATGTTTTATGTCATCCACCTCATTGACAAACTAAGGTTAGTTTCCTGACTGCTCTGTAATGATGTAGTGCTGATACTTCATCCTTGTGATCACTTTTTATTTCCTTTAATTTCACCCTTTTATAAAAGTGCTGTTTATCAATCCTAAAATTTCGAATTCTACTTTTTGAAACATTTTCTCAGCCTTCATCAGTATCTACATTCTTCCCATTGTACCATTAGGGGAGTTGACCACATACAGTTATTATCATATCTCATTGTATGTTGTTAGAGATTTTAAAATATTTGTAAATAATAATGGACATTTCTCAAAAGAAGTAACCATTCTAACTTGAAATTCTTATTACCTAATGCATTGTATATAACAGGTTATACAATAAAGCTTTGTGCCAAATTGATTTTCAGGAGAAAATAGTTTCATGAAATAATGTGGTAGACCAAAATACAAATGGAGAAGATGACTTTTCACATGTTCTGATAAAATATAAATGTTCTCATATTAAACTCCTTTAGTCTTACACTTTGGCATTATAGAGTCCCTGAGTTCCAATAGTCCCACTAAAGCCTGCTTGAAGAAGATAGGTTGTACACAAAGGTAAAGTTTAAATGAATTAATCTTGGATTAAGAATTGTATTCAAAACATGAATTCAGCGCAAACCCCGAAGACTGAAGAGCTACTCTTTGAGAGGTTGTTAATACACAATGAAGATGGTAGCATCATTCTTGTTGAGTTGATGACCTTCTTAATTACGTGTTGACACATGTATTCAACTGAAGTTAATAATTTATTGAATTACTGATCAGCCTAGAAATTCTTATTTCAGCTAACAGACTTATGTCGAATGCCACAATTGAAAAGACTGAGAAGCAAAAATGTATGGTGTCCATTACCTCTGTCAGTCAATGGGTTTTCTTATGACTCAACATAATCATTGAGTGTATCTTAACTGCAAGGCTCTGGTGAACACGTATCATATGGTATTTAAATAACAACAAAATACTTGTGACTTTGAGGTGGAGGAAACGCTTAATGTAGTTCATAGAAAGTAACTCAATATCGAGGGTTTTTGACTCTTAGTGGGATCTGCATTTTCTGGTGAAAAGGTTCTTTCAGTTAAGAGGTGTGACTTAGATAATGTCATAAAACTGAAGCAACTGAAGCAAGAGTTAGAGAACGTGTTGCCATGTAATCAGAGAACTGAGAAGATGGGGGCTTGAGGTGGAGAGATAGTACCTTAGCACATTCACAGCAATCTAATTAAGAAGAAAAACGTCCTAGGTGATGATAACTGAGACAGAAATGTGTTTGAAAGCGTTAGAAAAATGTAAAAATCAATACTACTCTCCCTAAAAGTCAATTTTTGACAAATACATGCAAACAGGCATTTATGCAATTAATAATTAAGACCAAATACATAAAAGTGACATCTCAACACACACTGGCATAAATTATGATTGTAATACCCAGAGCAATATAGCATATAGCATAAAGCAGGTGATATAGAGAGAAAATTTGGCCTGATAGCCTGAAAATAATCGTTAGAAAGACCAGTTTGAAGATTTCCAATACTTAAGGTACTGAGAAATCATATCAGAAACCCACTTTGGGGCTCCTGGGTGGCTCAGGTGACTGATCGTCAGACTCTTGATTTGGCTCAGTTTATGATCCCAGGTTGGTGGGACTGAGCCCCGCATCAGGCTCCATGATGAATGTGGAGGCTGCCTGAGATTCTTTCTCTCTCCAACTGCCCGTCTCCCCAACTTGTGTTCTGTCTCTCTCAAAGAAAAAAGAAAAAAAAACCAGAAATCTTTTTATCATGACAATAAATATAATTATGCTTTAAGTAAATAACCCCATAAATGAAATAAAATATTATGGAGTTCTGTTATTGCTAAACGATGAGCAATTATCTAATCCATTAGCAGTTCTGATAAAATTCATTCATAAAAAATCCATCTAATAATTGAATAAGAAAGATATTTGTACAGTGTGAACCATCCTTGTCTCTGTTAGTATTAAAGTTAAATTGAGAAGGTCAGGTTGGAATCATCCCTAATGGTATACGAGGGTGGCTCAGTCTTTTAAGCGTCTAACTCTTGATTTTGGCTCAGGTCATGATCTCACGGTTCGAAGGATCAAGCCCCAAGTCAGACTCCATGCTGCTCTCAGCGTGTGCTGCTATCAGCACAGAGCCTGCTTGGGTCTCTCTATTCCCTCTCTCTCTGGCCCTCCCCCACTCAAGCTCTTTGTCTCTCTCTTTCTCTCAATAAATAAATAAACTTAAAAGAAAAGGAAGTATCCCTAACAGTTTTGCTTCAGCAAGGTTTGTTTCTGTCCCTGCTCATTATATTTAAACTTAAACCTATGGAGAATATATGCTGGTGTGAAAATATTTAAAGGAGGAGGCCACTAGACAGGGGTGGCTCTAACGCCTCATTACCCAAACCAAACACTAAGCCAGAATCAGTGCATTTGAATCCAAGAAAATGAACCCTGAAGACAGCCAGTCACAAACAGCCACCTAGGCTTTCCCAAATCAGACAACTGCTTAAGCTATAACCAGTCAAATAATTGCTTTGCTTCTTTTTCTCCTCTATAACAACTTTGCCCCTAGCTCTGTGGGTGGAATGCTTCCAGCTAGCTCCAGGGTCATTTCCTCCAGGAAACCTTCCATGATGTCCACCAAAGGCATCCCTCTTTGATGCTTCAATATTTTTCTGAGCATGATTGTAACACTGCTTTTACTACATTGCTTGGAAATTATAAATTGTATTTGTGTGTGTTCATCTTTTCTTCCCAACGTGTTTGTAAACATTAAAAGCATGAGAGTTTTGATATGAAATTACTTAAGACCACATAGCACCATTTCAGCCTTCCTTAGCGCTGCTGCCATCTGACTGTGTGACTTAAACTCTCTGAATCTCAATTTCATCTTCTGTACAGGATGATGATGTTAATAGTAATGTTACAATGTTACTTTGAGATATAAATGAGTTAGCCCATGTGAGAAATGTGATTATACCTTGAATATCTCTCTTTCCATACTGTATCTAAGTCAGTGACAGGCACATGGAAGGCATCATTTTAATAAATGTTTACAGAGGTAGTGGGTGAATCTTATAGGGAGTATTTTGTGAGAAGGAAGGCACCCTGGCTCTATGGTGGGTGGGAAGTGGCTATCTGTGGAGATAAGAAACCTCAGGAAATCCCTGGGGAAGGCAGACCTCCTGGGTACACTCTGAATGATAGCATGGGAAAACCGACTCCCAGGAGACCATGAGGGGGACATTTCTATCCCAGTCCTCATGCTGTGCTAGTCATATCAGAAGGAATTCTCTGAGGACTCCAGCAGGTATGAAGTCTATCCTCCTTCCTTCCCAGCTTCCTGAGGAGGAGCTGACATAAAGAACTGAACCTGGACTTTGTTGTTGTTTTTAAGTTTATTTATTTATTTTGAGAGAGAAAGAGAGAGGATCCCAAGCAGGCTCCATGCTGTCAGCTCAGAGCCCAACCTGGTGCTTGATTTCTTGAACCATGAGATCATGCATGACCTGAGCTGAAATCAAGAGTCAGACGCTTCACTGACTGAACCATCCAGGTATCCTGAACCTGGTCTTTTTAAGTCCTGAATGTTTCTAGGCATTTTATTTCTTCTGCCCAGTTGTAATTTGTCTTTCAATGCTGTGGGAAAAAACTTTCTGAGTGTTCTCTATATATGCTTTCCAATATAGGATAGCTATTGAGCAGTTAAAATGTGGCTAGTCTGACTAAATAACTGATATTTAAATTCACTTAAGATTTAAATTGTACAGGGCAAGTGTATATAGCAAATAAAAGGTTCTCATCACATGGTAATTTGAAATGTCAACAAACACATTTGTATAGAATTGCACTGTTCAATTTTTTTTTTTTCTGTCTCAAATCTACTCTCTACACAGCGACCAGAGGAGCTGACCAGGTCCCTGACCTGCTTAAAAATTCCTCAATGGGTTTCTATCATTTTCAGGATCGAGTCCCCTGCTATTTGAGTTCTCCAGAATCTGTACTTACCAATTGATGCAGCCACTCCTGTCCTTGCTGTCCACCCCAGACACACTCTCCTTTGCTTTGTCCATGCTGTTCCCATTGCCCCAACCACCTTCTCCCCTTGTCCCACTGTTTTCTTTGCCAAGCTTATTCCTACCTGCCCTTGAAGAGTTAGATCAAACACTCTCCTCCAGGAAGTTTCCCCTAAATATCCCTTAGCCTATCCTCTCTACCCCAGGCTGGGTTGTATACCTCCCTCTGGGCTCCCACAGCCTCCCATGGTTGCTCTAATCAGAACATCAATCATGCTAGGTTATAATTATGGATTAATTCTCCTTCCTTTTTTGGATTGCGAGCTTCTAGAAACCACGGACAGCGGTATATTCATTTTTTTCTTTATCTTCGGTGTGAAAAGTAATAAAAGGAAACCTCATTTAGAAAGGAGTCAGGAGGTGGGCAGAGGGCAGAGGGAGCTGTCAAGTTGAGTACTCCTTGTTTCCTGCAGACCTACTGGAAGTGAGGAAAAATGAGAAACAGTCACAACACACTCAATGAAAACCTGTCACAACATACTCAATGAAAATCTGGTATACTTTAAACTCCTAGTTTCGTCCAATGGACTTTATAACAGCATTTCCAACTTTCCCCCTTTTCTCTATGAGAGAGCATATCTCTCCTTTCCAGGAGGCCTTGTCTGTGGTTTTGCCACAGTTTGCTTGTCTCAGGTTGCAAATCTCTATTCCCAGAGAAACCTGTTTTTATTGGTAAAACAGCTGGAAGTTTTATCTGTTTTTTCAGAAAAATGTTTAATGTTTATTTGTGTGTGTGTGGGAGAGGGAGAGAGAGAAAGAGAGAGAATGAACGGGGGGGGGGGGAGGGGACAGAGAGAGGGAGATGCAGAATCTGAAGCAGGATCCAGACTCTGAGCTGTCAGCACAGAGCTCTAAGGGAAGCAGAGCTCCAGATCATGACCCGAGCTGAAGTCAGAGGCTTAACCCACTGAGCCCCTCGGCACCCCTGTCATTTTTATTTTTTAAGTTTAACACTAGCATCTGCACAGAGCCTACTCAGCAATGGAATCAAGGTATGTTTATGTTAATTGTTCAAAAACATGCCAGGTTCTTCATTTACCATAATTATAGTTATAAAATGCATTTTAACCTGTCTCATTTGTGACTTACTGCACTCTTTGTGGTAGGCAGCACTGTTGTTTGGGTTTGTTGGAAAAGGAATCTGAGGCTCAATGTCTCTTTAAGTGATTTGCCCAAGAGTTTGAGTAGAACCTTGGTTCCCAAAGGCCTTTTTTTTTCCATTTTGTTATACTTCATGAAGCTCCTTTGTCCTCTTCAGCCTTCAGTGACCCCTCCCACACTGAAATTCCTATAGCCCCCACAGCCTTTACCAATCATTAGGATTGATGTGTAAAAGCTTGTGTATATTCATCTTGATAGTTGTAGTGAGAAGCCTTGTGAATTTTTAAACTACTCAGCTATGGAGGGCTATTTCTGATGAGTATTTTCATGTAACTTTTTGTAGAGGTTCTTCTGGTGCCCAAACTGTTACGCCCAGAATTCGTGATCCCCAAAGACCACCAGGGAGCCGAGTCTGATGTAAAAGCAAAAGAGACTTTATTCTAGCTAGCTCGAGCTCAATCCCCTACCTGCACCGACGCAGCGGTGAGATACCGGGGAGAGAGAGCGAGTTTCAAAAGCACAAAGGTTTTATTGGGGCCTAGGGGCAGTTGGTGAGGTAATGGCTGTGGCCTCAGCCGATTGGCTGGGGAAGGGTCGGAGTCCTGTTAGGCAGGTGAGCGGGAGGTTACTCAAGGGGAGGAGGTCAAGGTGAAGGACACAGAACAAGATGGAGTTGGCTGGCGTAGGCCCGCCCTTTCATTCCCCCCTTGTCATGTAGCTTACGGACCCAATCATGGGACCGGCTGCATTTATGGTGACAAGGGGAACAGAGTTTGCAGGTTTACTCAAAGTTCTGGGAACCAAGTGTCCCTGGGTTGGCTCTGGGAGGACTGATTAAGTATTGTCCCTGAGCTGCTGTCTGTGATCTGCCAGGTGATGTTTTGAGGGGCATGGGGACTCCCAGCAGCATGAGCAATGACAAGCAGAGTTAACAGAGTTACCAATATTATGTGGGTTGAATGCACTGTAGCTTGAGCTTGAGCGGGTTGTGTTGGTCCCAATTGATGGCCCATCACATGAGGAAGTCCTTCCAGATGGAGGAGGGGTCCGCTGGCCAAACGTGGGTGTGATGGACCCAGGTTGCAATGCCTTCTACTTTGAGAGCGGTGGGTGTTGTCAGCACCACGATGTAGGGTCCCTTCCAGTGCGGCTCGAGGGTCTCTTGGTGGTGCCTCTTAACATAGACCCAGTCTCCCGGCCTGTACTGGTGAGGTGTCAGGGTTGGGCCGGCCTCGTAGATGGCACGGAGGCGCAGCCAAATGTCCTCATGCGCCTTCTGGAGCCCTCTCAAGGTCTTTTTCTTTCTCAAGGAAAGAAAAAGTTCTTGATCTTTAAACTCAGTAAGAAGTTCAGCTCGAAGGCTGGGAATAACAGGGGGTGGCCTGCCAAACATGATCTCGTAGGGAGTAAAACCCAGAGGGTAAGGAATGTTTCTAACCCGGTAAAGGGCATACGGTAGGAGAGTCACCCAGTCCCCGCCAGTCTCCATGGTTAATTTGGTAAGGGTTTCTTTTAGGGTTCTATTCATTCTTTCTGCTTGTCCTGAGCTCTGGGGCCTGTAAGCACAATGTAATTTCCAGTTTGCCCCCACGGCCTTGGCTACTGCCTGTGTTACCTGCAAGATAAAAGCTGGTCCATTGTCTGATCCTACCATGGCAGGAAAACCATACCTGGGTAAGATGTCTTCTAGTAGCTTCTTAGCCACTGTCTGAGCCGTTTCATGCTTGCTTGAGTATGTCTCCACCCAGCCAGAGAAGGTGTCCGTAAATACTAAAAGATATTTATAACCATACTTTCCTGGTTTGACTTCAGTGAAGTCGACTTCCCATTGGGCTCCCGGTCTGGTGCCTCTGAGCCTGGTTCCTTTTTTATTTGATGTGGCTCTCGCGTTGGTGAGTTGGCAGGTCTTGCAGGCAGATACAACTTGCTGTATTTTGGTGTCCTGTTGGTGAATCTTGATTCCGGCATGTCGGATTAAGTCTTTTAATTTTCGGGCCCCCATGTGAGTAGACTGATGCACATGCTCTAATATTGAGACTCTGAGCCGGTCTGGCAGCACGAGCTCCTTGTTAGGTATATACCACCATCCCTTTATCTCCTGGGCCATGGGGAGTTTCTTGATCCACTGCAACTCCTCCTGGGAGTATTTGGGCTGGTCTGGTAAAACTGGGTCTCCCAAGTCTGGTAGTTGTTAAGCCGTTTTCTAGCTCCTAGCGTCAGTGCCTTGGTGAGGGCTATGAGCTCTGCTCGCTGAGCTGACGTTCCGGAGGGCAGAGCCTCCACCCATACAGTGTCCGTTTCGGTGACCACCGCTGCACCTGCATACCTGTGTCTGTCTCGCACAAAGCTGCTGCCATCAGTGAACCAAGTAGCCTCGGCATTGGGGAGGGTCAGTTGGTCAGGTCCATCTGGAATCCATGTACTTGTTCCAGGATTCCCGCAGTCATGTAGTGGAGCACCTAGGTCAGGGTCGGACAGCAGGGTTGCAGGCTTGAGGGCTGCACTGGGGTGGAACCACACTCGTGGAGGATTGAGTAGGCGGCTCTGGTAATGAGTCATATGTGTGTTGCTCATCCATCTATCCAGAGGCTGTTTTAGGACCCCTTCAATGGCGTGTGGGGTCGTGATCCAGATCTCCTGTCCTAGGGTCAGTTTGTCTGCATCCTTGACTAGGAGTGCTGTCGCCGCAATAATTCTTAGGCATGGCGGCCAGCCGGCAGCCACTGGATCTAGTTTCTTAGACAGGTAAGCCACTGGGCGGTTCCAGGGGCCTAAGGCTTGAGTTAGAACCCCTTTTGCTATTCCCTTATGTTCGTCTACAAAGAGGTGGAAGGGTTTCGTAATGTCTGGTAAGCCCAGGGCTGGGGCACTTAGGAGGGCCTTTTTTAACTGATTAAAGGCAATTTCTTCTTTTTCAGTCCATTTAAATGTTTTCCCCTGTTTGGTAGCTTCATATAGGGGCCTGGCAATCTCAGCAAAACCTGGAACCCAGAGGCGGCAGTAGCCGGCTGATCCTAGGAATTCCGTCACTTCTCTTCGGGAGGTAGGAGTAGGGATCTTTAGGACAGTTTCTTTTCTGGCATCTGATAACCGCCGCTGTCCGCCCTCCAGGATATATCCCAGGTAACTTACCCTCTCCCTGCATATCTGAGCCTTCTTCGCGGATGCCCGGTACCCTAAGGCCCCCAGAGTAGCCAGCAGGTCCTGGGTCCCTCGCTCGCAGTCTTTGGCCGTGTCAGCAGCAATCAGGATGTCATCTACGTACTGTAGAAGGGTGAGGCCAGGGTGCTCCCTTCTGTACTCACCCAGGCCCTCGTGTAGTGCCTCGTCGAAGATGGTGGGTGAATTTTTGAATCCCTGAGGTAGCCGTGTCCAGGTGAGCTGCCCACTGTAGCCCTCCTCCGGATCATGCCACTCGAAGGCGAACAAGGGTTGGCTCTGGGGTGCCAGCGGCAGACTGAAGAAGGCATCCTTTAAATCTAGTACAGTATACCAGACCCTGGAGGGCGCCAAGGAGCGACCCTCTTATTTACTTCCCGGAGGTCTTGTACCGGTCGGTAGTCATTTGTGTGAGGCTTTTTGACCAGCAGTAGGGGGGTGTTCCAGGCAGACTGGCAAGGAACTAGTACCCCTAGGCTTTGTAGTCTCCGGATGTGTGTCTGGATCCCCTTCCGGGCCTCCTGAGACATGGGGTATTGTTTGATCCTTACCGGACTCTGTCCTGGCTTGAGCTCTACGAGGACTGGGGTCCTGTGAGTGGGTAGTCCCATCCCCCCCCCCGCCTGTCTCTGCCCAAACCGAGGGGAATTCTTGTAGCCATCTGTCTATATTATCCTCTCTTGGTAGCACCTCCTGGTGGAGGAGGTATTCATCCTCCAGTTTCATGGTCAGGACCTGGATGGGGTGGCCCTTGCCATCGGTGACCTGAGGCCCCCCCTTGTGTGAAAGTTATCTGAGCTCCAATCTTGGTCAGTAAGTCCCGTCCTAACAGCGGGTAGGGGCATTCTGGTATTACCATAAAGGAGTAGGATAACCGTCCCGTCCCCAAATCTACCGTTCTTCAGGTAGTCCATGAATACTGGCTCATACTAGTTGGCCCTTGTACCCAGGACTTCTTGCTAGCTAGTTTTCCTTGTGGGGTGCGGAGGACCGAATGTTGTGCTCCGGTGTCAACAAGGAAGTCGACAGGGGTCCCCTCCACTTTAAGAGTTACCCTGGGTTCGGGGAGAGGGTCCGAACCCCGACTCCCCTAATCACTTAGTTCATCTAGCTCTAGGACTTTTACTCGATCAGTCTTGCTTCCCTTCCCGCCGGCCCTTTTCGGACAATCTCGGGCCCAATGCCCTATCTCCTTGCAGTATGCACACTGATCTTTCTGCAGCCTCTGCTTCCCCCCCTTGGTGGTTCCTTTACCTTTTCTTGCGTCATCTGCCAGCTGCCGGAGACGGCGGTCTCGTTCCTCGGGGGAGTCAGCAGTGGTAGCTTGTAGTATTCTGGCCAGGTCTCGAGTCTGCTTACTGCTGACAGCCACCATGGCGTGAGCCTGCTTGTCCTCAGGAGGCTCCCGGTTATTATATACCTTTTTGGCTACCACCAGTAAGTCCTGCAGACTTTTTTCTCCTAGTCTACCTATTTTCTGTAATTTTCTCCTAATGTCTATGGCCGATTGGTTTACAAAGGCCATGATAACAGCTGCCTTGCTTTCTGGAGCCTCTGGATCCCTGGGGGTATAGGTACACAATGCCTCCATGATCCGTTCTAAAAAGGCAGCCGGAGATTCATCTTTTCCCTGTTGTCCATTTCCTACTTTGGCCAAATTGGTTGGCTTTCTAGCAGCCATTCGGAGAACCCCCCCCCCCCCATTAGAGTCTGGAGGTAGACCCGGAGCCTCTCCTTACCTTCTGCCGTGTTGAAATCCCACTGGGGCCGAGTTAAGGGGAAGGAGGCATCTCTCTGAGCCTGGTTGGTGGTGGGATTCCCGTCTGCGCCTGGAACTAGTTTTCGGGCCCCATTGAGGATTCTTTCTCTTTCTTCAGTCGTGAACAGGACCTGCAAAATCTTCTGGCAATCGTCCCACTTGGGCTGATGGGTAAAAAGAACAGAGTCTAATAAATCAATAAGCACTGCCGGTTTCTCGGAAAACTTAGGATTCTGAGCTTTCCAATTGTAGAGGTCACTAGTGGCGAAAGGCCAAAAGTGATGGGGCTGATTCCCCTCTGCGTCTGGGGGTCCGGTGGCTCGCAGGGGCAGAACAGTGGAGTCGGCGGCGGCGGAGGCGGATTGCTCCCTCTGAGCCCTTTGTCTGGTAAAGGGCGGGCTTCCCACTGGAGCGTTTCTGCCTCCCGCTCTCGGAATAGCAATGCCTCCCCCGGACGGGGAGGATGGTGTTCTTCCGGCATCCTAGAGGGGTTATACAGGGGAGGAAAAATTAATTCTTCTTCAGTCCCCCCTTGTAGGACAGGGTAGAGGGGTGCTGAAGGCTGGGTAAGACTTTTCTTCTTCTTTGTCCCCTGCAAAGCAAGAATGGGTTTTGGCTCCAGAAGGAGTGGGTCTAGGAAAGGCTTACGCCAAGAGGCTGGTTATTCTACAAGGTCCTGCCAAGTGATAATGTAAGGGAGCTGATCAAGATGGCCCATCTTAGGCCGAGAGATGATACTCCTGACTCAGTGGATGGTAGGGAGGTCGAAGGTCCCCTCTGGTGGCCATCCAACATTGAAAGTTGGCCACTCGCTAGAACAAAAAACCTGCCACCGACCCTTTCGGACTTCCACACTGAGGTTGTTAGCTCTTCCCCTCACATCCTTAAAGTGATTAATCATAATACTTAGAGGAGGAGTCTGAGTCTGTCCCATAACGTCCGTCCAGTAAGTCCAGTACATCCACAGAACCAAACAGAGAAACACAAAAACAAACAGGGCCCCTAGAAAGTCTTCCAACTCCATGGAAGCAAAACTGACAGCTAGCTTAGACCTTTGAGGGGGTTCCACGCCTTTCCAAAAGGGAGGATCGGAACGTCTTCTGAAACTCCCGGCCCGTGGTCCTCCAGTGCGTCCACTTAGACCACGTTGGGCACTACCAGAATTTCAGAAATGAGCTCACACAGAAAAGACGGAACGAACAGACACTCACCGTGGCCAGTCAGGCTCTCCGGGTCGGGGGTCCCTCGGGGGTCTTGGGGATCCCAGACGAGCCCCCAAATGTTATGCCCAGAATTTGTGATCCCCAAAGACCACCAGGGAGCCAAGTCTGATGCAAAAGCAAAGAGCCCTTATTCAAGCTAGCTCGAGCTCAATCCCCTACCTGCACCGACACAGCGGTGAGATACCGGGAAGAGAGAGCGAGTTCCAAAAGCACAAAGGTTTTATTGGGGCCTAGGGGCAGTTGGTGAGGTAATGGCTGTGGCCTCAGCCGATTGGCTGGGGAAGGGTCGGAGTCCTGTTAGGCAGGTGAGCGGGAGGTTACTCAAGGGGAGGAGGCGTGGTCAAGGAGAAGGACAGAGAACAAGATGGGAGTTGGCTGGCTTAGGCCCGCCCTTTCAAAACCTTATTCCTGATTTCAGTGTAGCTCTAAGCCTGTTACTAGCTCAAATGCTTTCTGGTCCATCTGCTTTTCTGCCTCAAGGCTTTCTTTCAAATCCTAGTAGAATGCTTAGCCTTGGGCAAGCATAATCAGGAAATGTTAATGAGTTCCAGCTGGGGGATTGAGATAACCTTCAAATAATGGGGATGGAAATTAAGAGGCAAATGACCCAGTCTCCTTGCTATTTGGTGGTGCAAAGCTGAGGCACCTTCTACATGGTTTTCAGAGGGTCTCCAGTAAAATCAAGCCCAATTATCTAGTAAAGCTATCAGCTCAATATCACACACTTTTCTTGGCTTTTCTGCTTTCCCCTCTTTCATTCTGTCTCCCTCCCATCTGTTTTTGGAGCTTACTTCCCAAACAAATTACCAGCAACCAAGTCCTGGCCTCAGATTTTGCTTTTGGGGAACCCAACTGAAGACATTACTTAGCTATACAGGAGTTTCTTTAGAGATAATGTTTTGCCCTAGGAGTTTTGTGCTCTAGCCTCCTGGACTTCTTTGAGTGTCACTGCTGTTCCCTACACTCTGCCTTGCTCATGCTGCTCCCTCTGCCTGGCACAGTCTTCCTTTCCTTTGCCTGGCTGACAGCTATTCATTCTTCAAGACTCAGCTAGGGTATCCACTCCTCTTTAGGATTTTCGTTGTTTTACTCCTGCCACCTCTAATTGAGAGTTCTCTCTGTGATTCGGTAGCACTTCAAACACTAGTTAACCTCTACCAAAGCCATTTTCTCTCCATCTCTCTCTTTTTGTTTCTGTGACTACATCTTTTTGTTCAGTAAAGAAATGTATGGAGTGTCCACTCTCTGGTGGGCTAACATCCTAGAATAAGTTGAAGTCCAGGCTGGAGGTGGTGTCTCTATGAGGTATATAAAGCCATAATCTCTTCCTTTCTCTGTGAGACCTTTGAAGAGAAGGGGCCTAGAATGGTAGTTGTTAAAAAATTAAGTGCTCAATAAAACTGGTAGGATGTGCAGGAGTGAACTTAGGATTCATTTTTCATTCCACAAACATTTACTTTTATGAAGCACTTACCTTGTGTCAAGCACTATGCTGTGGTATGGAGTATACCTAGATGAAGTGTCAGACCCCAGGCATCAAAGAGCTCACCTCACCCTTAAGTGAGGAAGAGAGAAGTAAATAATGCATAAAGCATTGTCAGCATCAGGCCAGGGACACACAGGTGACTGTGGGAGGATAAAGCAGCTCAGAAAAGGGTAATGTTTAGCTTGGTTCTAGAAGATAGTGTCGATTCACCAGGGGGAGATGGGAAAAAACATCCTAAGTATACTGAGAAATACAGCAGTAAAGTCTAGGGTTAGGGCTGGTGCAGTTGTAGAGGGGCAAGGAGCCAGAACTCTTTGGGCCTCTTCGAGTTTGGTATCGGTGGGCACAGAACTATTGATTCCTCGGTGCATTTCAGTTGAAGAAATAGGTTACCCAGCACCTCGACCAGAACCAGGCAGGCCAGGAGGAGATGTGTTGGGAAATCAGGAAATCTGTCTCAAGTCCCAAATTGAGCTTCAACCACAGTAAAGCCAGTCCTTACATGTCTGGGGTGGGCAGGAAGAACCCCTCAGTGCAGCAGAGCGCCATCCCAGCACAATGGGTCCCCAGAGGTGGCTGAGCATGCTCAGTTGCCAGGACTCGAATGCCCAGGAGCAAAATGAGAAGTGCTGGGGACTCCTAGCCCTGTGGGCACCTGGACCCAAGAGGACTGGGGCCATGGGGGGTGGGGCCTCAGGCGACTGCTCCCTCCCAGCCCACCTACCACCTCCCTGCCAGGCCCTCCACGTGCCTGCAGCTAGCACGTGGACCACCAGTTGCTCTATCAGCCATTGTTCCCAGTCTTCCTGAGGAAGGTATGTCACCCCGAGGATCCTATTGCCCACTCCCCACTGCCCCGCGATTTTTGCGTGGGCTTAGAAGTGGAGGGACAACAAAACATGGCGGAGCAGAGCCAGAGGGCACCTGAGGCAGGTCTGTGGGCACGGTCGTTCAGGGGAAAGCGCTGAAGCAGCTGGGCAGTCCTGGGTCTGAGGGGAGAGGGGACTTGGGCATGGCCCTACTCCTGAGGAGACGTCCCTGTGTGTTTGTGTGGTGGGGCTGGGACCTCGGGGTCAGGGGTCAAGGGAAGTCATACAACTCTGAATGGTGGGAAGGGACCTCGGAGTCCCAGAGAAGGCACAGGGATGTATGTGCGAGTGTGCCCACTCCTGAGTGAGCATGAGCCCAGAAAGTGCTGGGGCTCCAGGGAAGATACAGGACTCCAATCCTGAGGGGTGCTTGTGATGGGGCTGATCATAGGAGTGGGCTTAGTCATGGAGCGGGGTACACAGACTTGTGGGAACATGGGAGGGCTCCCTAAAGGGACATGGTTTGATAGAGTCTCTAATTGTGAGGAGGCAGGTATCTGTGAGGCGAGTGTTACTGTAATATCAGGCAGTGCCATGGAAAGGGGGTATACACTGAATATTTGTGTTTTGGGGAAGTACAGTGCCTTAGTTTCCGCCCAGGCCACCCAGAAAGTATACAAATCCTTCTGTGGGTTCTGATAAAGACAAGAGGCTTGAGGGGGCACTCAGAGCCCCAGTCCTTCAGAACCTTGCCATCTGATGCTGGAGCCTGAGTTTGAGTATATATGGGATCAGTGATCTTGAAGGTCATTCAGAATCACAAAGGAGTTCATGTCCATCTACATGTGGGTAGAAGATAGTCTTTAAGGTGCAGGAGACTGCTGGGAAGGGAGAGACCCAGGTTCCTTTTCCTGAGGGGCCCCCAGTTGTGGGTTTGACTGGACCTGGAGAGTAGTGACCTAAGTGTCTCACAGTGTCAGGGAAAAGAGCAAGGGCTTTCACAGTCTTGTGTATATGGGAGGGAGTTTGTACCTGAAAGGGGCTGTGGACTGGAGAACTGAAGCTTCAACACAAGTGATATCTGTGTGTGTGTGTAGTAAAGAAGTGGCTTTAGGGATATGTGTGGTGGTGAGTGATGGAAGTGGTATACACAATCTTGTATCCGTGTCCTGATTAGGTATTTTGGTTTTAAGAATGACCCACTTAAATTATCCAGCCCTTGGCACTGGGGAAGGAAGGGTATGGATACTAAATATGGTTATACTAAGACCATATAATGACTGGAACTGGAGCTGAATGAAGCCATTGAGAATGAATGGTTCAAGAGACTGTTATCTCTCAAGACCTGCCTGGTTTCTCTTTGTTTCATCCATCAAGTAGTTCCTCTAGTCTTTTACAGTTTACACTTTCTCATAACTTGAACATGCTCCTTCCTTTATTCATTCGTCTGCTCAACAAATATTTATTGAGGGCCAACTCTATGTCAGATACCAACTCAGGCACTGGAAACTCTCTGCTTGTGATTTTCTTACCCTTTTTTTTTTCTTTCTTCCCCCTTACCCCCAGTCCCCAGACTTACTGGCTTTACATATATTATACATTCTATGCATTATTTTATTGGTTATTGCCTGTTTGCTTCCACTAGAATGTAGGCTTCATGAAGGGAAGGGTTTTTTGTTTCTCAATCCCATATGTTTAGAGCTATACATGGTGTATAGTAGGTTTTTATTAAATATTTGTTGAATAAATAACTAAATGATCTGATAAAGTCTAGTTGTTCAAGAAACTTTCTGTGAGGAAGTGATATTATGAGATGAGATATAATAAGGATTAATTAAGTGAAGAGAAGGACGAGGAGTAGTCCAGGCAGAGGGAAACCATGTGCAAAGATCCTAAGGTAGCAGGAAATATAACCTATTATGTTTAAGGAACTGAAAAAAAGACAAATATGGCTGCATGTAGGGCAACAGAAGAGGGAAAGAAGCTGAAACATATCTTTGCAGGTCTTGACTACTATGATATGTATTTTCACCAAACATCTTAAGAATAGTAGGAAGCCATTGGTGGACTCTTCAGCAGGAACATGACATGATTAGAATCATAAAAAAATATAACTGGTTACAGTATGGAAAGTACACAAGATATTAGAATGGATATAGGTATACCTGTTAAAAGGTAGCAGTGGAGATGGAGAGAAGGAATTGAGAAATATTTAAGAGATAAAATTAATAGGATTTAGTAAAAGATGGGGATAAAGGAAAAGGAGGTATCTGGGCATGCTTCTAATTTTCTAATTCGTGATCTGGTTACTTGTTGGGGCCATTATGGAGGTAAGGAGCACTGGAAGGGATCTTGGCTATGTTTGAGAGGGAAGATCATGAGTTTGGTTTGGGACATATGGTGTCGGAGGTATCATTTATCGTTGAGCCATCCAGAGAAGTGAGAGATGGACAAGGCAGTTGAATGTGTAAGACAAGTCTGAGCTAACATGAAGATAATTAGTGAAGTCAAAAGTGTGGATGAAATTGCATAGAGGGACAGTGGGGTGTGGAGATTAGAGGCTTGGGATTAAGTGTTGAATAGCTGCAATTTTTCAGTGCTTTCCAAAGAGAATGAGGAGAATGGTCTTGAACATATGGAATGCTGCCAAATGATATAAAAATGAAGACTGAAAGACTAGATTCAGCAACAGTCTTAGCATCGTTGGTTACATTGATGAGAGAAAAATTGATGAAGGTAGGAGCCAAACCATATAAATTTTGAATTATGATTGATGGGCTTAGTCCTTGTTTCTTAATTCAGATTCCCAAGAGAGAGAAACTAGTAGACATGCATCATATTTTCACCGGATCATATCATAGATTTCAAGCCAGTGTAGGATTGACTGTTTTCGGATTAGATGTCCAGCTATTGCTGACTGGAGTCACCTGGTTTAAAACATGTCCATCTGGTGAGTTTTCATCTCAGTAGCAATAGCTAACATTTCTGGAGTGTTTACTATGTTCCAGATATTGTGCTAAGAGCTTTATATATTTTAATGTATGTCAGCATCATAACTAATTTCTAAGGTATTATCACTACTGTTTGAAGCAGTTTTGGCACAGAGAAGTTAAGCAACTTGCTCAAGATCTGCAAATAAGTGTAAGATTATACATGTTTGGGCTTATTTTAAGTTTATTTATTTTGAGATAGCACACATGTGGGGAAAGAGCAGAGAGGGAGAGAGAATCCCAAGGAGGCTCCACACCACCAGTGCATATCTCTGTGGGGCATGAACCCGAGAACCAGGGGACCATGACCTGAGCCAAAGTCAGACACTTAACCAACTGAGCCAACCAGGCACCCCTGTTTGGGGCTTATTTTAACATTATCCAGATTCATTATTTGGCTTTCTCTTTATATTGCAATATTCTATATAATGAAGCAATAATAGCCATGATGAAATCCCTGTCCTACAGGAAATGTCATTCTAAGGTAAGCATATGTTAGCAAGGTAATGTGGAAAGAACTGGAATTCAGATCTTTGTTTAAAATCTGTTCCTGTAAGCTATTAGATGAGAACCATGGACTCCATTTTCTGATCTATAGTTTCCTCATCTATAAAATGGGGGTGATATCTTCAGGATAGTTGTGAATTCTAGAAATAATATATCTGAAGTGCACGAAAAATGATATTTTCTTAGTACCCCCTGAAGATTGAATGTCAAAAAATTAAGATGTATTACCTATACATATAAAAGCCAGCTCTAAGCATACAGTGATGAATTTAAGACATTCTTTTTTTACCTCCTTTTTTCCCATTGGTATAATGTATTTACTGTTACAAGAAAGGCAGACACCAAGTTTAGGAGCATGTGGAATTGTTACGTGAACTCAATGTCATGGAATAGGTCTGTATATGAGATGGATTTTGAGGAATTTCTTGGAGTGAAGGGATAGTTAATTTTTTTTCCAAGCATATAGATATCTCTGTTAGAAGGTCATATTTGCAAAAGGAATTTTCTTTAAAATATTATATATTTTTTAAATGTATGTATGTATGTATGTATGTATGTATTACTGTTTATTTATTCTTGAGAGAAAGAGAGAGAGGAAAAAAAAGAACAAACCGGGAAGGGGCAGAAAGAGAGAGAGAGGGACAGAGGATCTGAAGCAGGCTCTGTAGTAACAACAGACAGCCAGATGTGGGGCTTGAACTCACAGACCACGAGACCATGACCTGAGCTGAAGTGGGAAGCTTAACTGACTGAGCCACCCTGGTGCCCATAAAATATTGTACTTTAAAATGAGAACAAGAATGTTTGAATTTTTCTTCTTCTCCAACAATTTGACTATTAATAATAATAAAACAGAAACCTTATAGCTAACTACATGTAGGAGTATTAGTCTCACCCTAGATTGCACTTGCTTCAATTTCTCAGATTCTTCTTCCTTGCCAACTGTATAAAAGAAAGCTTTGTGTGAATTACCTGGTCACATTTTGTTCCTGTATTGCCAAGTGTGTTATTTTTGTGGAGGCCCATACCAACCAGAAATTTTAGAATGATGCAGTCCGTTAAGAATGGCCTGTACCTTGGGGTGCCTGGGTGACTCGGTTGGTTAAGCGTCTGACTCTCGGTTCTGGCTCAGGTCATGATCTCATGGTTTTATGAGTTCGAGCCCCATGTCTGCCTCTGTCCTGGCAGCACGGAGCCTGGTTTGGATTCTCTCTCTCTCTCCCCCCTCCCCTGCTTACTCTGTGTGTGTCTCTCTCTCTTAAAAAAAGGGCCTGTACCTCGATCACTTTGTGAAATAAATGCATATATTTTTAAAAAGTAATTTTATGATACCTGAAATCATCTATAGACAGAATGTTGAAATTTTAAAAGCCTTAGAAATGAGAATAGTGTTTTCATCTTTTGTTAGTACTTGGGCAAAATACTTAAGTCTGTTGTAATTGGGAACAGTAAGATCAACTTCTCAGATGAGAGTTAGAGATAGATTTGGAAAGTGCATAATGTGTTACACCCTACCCTCAAAGAAATGGTAGTTTATTTGGTATCTGCGTGTGTGTGTGTGTGTGTGTGTGTGTGCATGGGTGTGTGTCTTTTCCTAAAGCTTACTAGTAAAATTGTCTTTTAAAGAAGAGGAAATGTACATCTAGAACCCCTTATTCGGAGCTTTGGATGCAAATATATTTCAGAATTTAGATTTTTTTTTTTGATTTGGAAAATTAATACAGCATATGTACGGTTGATTACATAATATCCCCATGGGGCATGGGAGATTACCTTGTAATCAAACACATTAATATCACATTCACAGTAAATGAATAAGTTATAAATAGTTTCATGTCAATTTAGCTTACATTTCATTGACAAAATAGTTTTGGCACCAAATTTATGAAAAAAAATGCGGTTTTTAGAGATTTATGGATTTTGTAATTGTGGAAAAGGGAATGTGGATTTACATAATTTTATCCCTTTTTAGAAGAAATATTTTCTAAAGCTTAAAATTCTTTTTGTCACCTATATATTTTTCTGTAACATTAGCAAGTATACAGTTTTATTAATGATCAGAAAACACATTTGGTTTCCATGATGCTCCTGGGCTTATTTCTTCTAAGCAACTGATCATGTTGGAGATGTTATAAGGTTTCATTTGGCTTCAGTTTCAGTATCATTGCTCAGTGTTAATTTTTAAAAATCTTTTTGTAAATTTTATTTTTTGTTTTTTAAAATTTACATCCACATTAGTTAGCATTAGTGCAACAATGATTTCAGGAGTAGATTCCTTAGTGCCCCTTACCTATTTAGCCCATCCTCCCTCCCACAACCCCTCCAGTAACCTTCAGTTTGTTCTCCATGAGTGTCTTCTGTTTTGTCCCCCTCCCTGTTTTTGTATTGTTTTTGTTTCCCTTCCCTTATGTTCATCTGTTTTGTGTCTTAAAGTCCTCATATGAGTGAAGTCATAGGATTTTTGTCTTTCTCTGACATATTTCACTTAGCATAATACCCTCCATTTCCATCCACATAGTTGCAAACGGCAAGATTTCATTCTTTTTGATTGCTGAGTAATACTCCATATGTGTGTGTGTATATATATATATATATATAGAGAGAGAGAGAGAGAGAGAGAGATCTATATCTATCTATATATCCATCTATATAGAATATAGATAGAGAAGAGTAGAAGACTAAAGAGTAGAGACTAAAATAGCAATTAGTATATGCTTGCTACCTAGTAGGCATTCAATTAACATTTGTAGGCCAAATGAATAGAAACATTTTTTATCCATAAATTTTAGGTTAAATGTTACAACTTAGGCTACTAGAAGCTGAGGATGTTAACAGAAATGAAGGGGAAAATGAAGAAATTTTTACATTTCACAAACGATGTCCTAGTTGAATAGGGCTTAAACACAGTTACTATACTGTGGATGGAAGAAGCTCATTACAATCTCATTTGGGAAACTTCTGGGGAAGGTGGCAGAGTAGGAGGATGTTAAGCTTACCATGTCCCATTGATACAACTAGATAACATGCACATGGCTGTATATAACCCAGAAAACAACCTGAAGTCTGGCAGAACAGGCTCCCCAGGGCTATGTGTAGAGAAGAGGCCATATCAAAGAAGGTTGGAAAGACAGAAACGTGATTGGGAGGCAAATGGATCTACAGGAGGAAGGAAGGGAAGGATGCTACAGGTGCAGAAAGGAGAAAGAAACATTCTCCTAGCATATACCAGGGGTGGAGTATCTACACGAGGAAGATGAATCCTCATAACATTTGGCTTTGAAAACCAGAGAGGCTGAATCTATGAGATCTTACAATCAATGGGGCTTAACACCTGGAACTTTAAAAATCAGTTTGCTCAGCTTTGGGACAGACAGGAGGGCTAGAGGAAACTGAATCCCTGCCCTTAAAAAAGATAGGGGAAGGAGGAGTTCCGGAAGATGGCGGCGTAGGAGGACGCTGGGCTCACCGCGCGTCCTTCTGATCACTTAGATTCCACCTACACCTGCCTAAAGAACCCAGAAAACTGCCAGAGGATTAGCAGAACGGAGTCTCCGGAGCCAAGTGCAGACGAGAGGCCCACAGAAGAGGGTAGGAAGGGCGGCGAGGCGGTGCGCGCTCCACGGACTGGCGGGAGGGAGCCGGGGCGGAGGGGCGGCTCGCAGGCCAAGCTGAGCCCCCGAGTCTGGCTGGCAAAAGCGGAGGGGCTGGACGGACTGTGTTCCGACAGCAAGCACGACTTAGCATCTGGGAGGTCATAAGTTAACAGCTCTGCTCAGAAAGCCGGAAGGCTGGAGGACAAAGGGAGGGAGAGCTGCTGAGCCCCTGGACGGCAGAGCTCAGCTTGGCGGGGAACAAAGGCGCTCGCCAGCGCCATCTCCCTCGCCCATCCCCCAGCCAAAATCCCAAAGAGAACCAGTTCCTGCCAGGGAACTTGCTTGCTCCGCGCAAACACCCAACTCTGTGCTTCTGCGGAGCCAAACCTCCGGCAGCGGATCTGACTCCCTCCCGCTGCCACAGGGCCCCTCCTGAAGTGGATCACCTAAGGAGAAGCGAGCTAGGCCTGCCCCTCCCGCCCCCGTGCACCTTGCCTACCCACCCCAGCTAATACGCCAGCTCCCCAGCACCACAAGCCTGGCAGTGTGCAAGTAGACCAGACGGGCCACACCACCCCACAGTGAATCCCGCCCCTAGGAGAGGGGAAGAGAAGGCACACACCAGTCTGACTGTGGCCCCAACGGTGGGCTGGGGGCAGACATCAGGTCAGACTGCGGCCCCGCCCACCAACTCCAGTTATACACCACAGCACGGGGGAAGTGCCCTGCAGGTCCTCACCGCTCCAGGGACTATCCAAAATGACCAAACGGAAGAATTCCCCTCAGAAGAATCTCCAGGAAATAACAACAGCTAATGAACTGATCAAAAAGGATTTAAATAATATAACAGAAAGTGAATTTAGAATAATAGTCATAAAATTAATCGCTGGGCTTGAAAACAGTATACAGGACAGCAGAGAATCTCTTGCGACAGAGATCAAGGGACTAAGGAACAGTCACGAGGAGCTGAAAAACGCTTTAAACGAAATGCAAAACAAAATGGAAACCACGACGGCTCGGATTGAAGAGGCAGAGGAGAGAATAGGTGAACTAGAAGATAAAGTTATGGAGAAGGAGGAAGCTGAAAGAAAGAGAGATAAAAAAATCCAGGAGTATGAGGGGAAAATTAGAGAACTAAGTGATACACTAAAAAGAAATAATATACGCATAATTGGTATCCCAGAGGAGGAAGAGAGAGGGAAAGGTGCTGAAGGGGTACTTGAAGAAATTATAGCTGAGAACTTCCCTGAACTGGGGAAGGAAAAAGGCATTGAAATCCAAGAGGCACAGAGAACTCCCTTCAGACGTAACTTGAATCGATCTTCTGCACGACATATCATAGTGAAACTGGCAAAATACAAGGATAAAGAGAAAATTCTGAAAGCAGCAAGGGATAAACGTGCCCTCACATATAAAGGGAGACCTATAAGACTCGTGACTGATCTCTCCTTTGAAACTTGGCAGGCCAGAAAGGCTTGGCACGATATCTTCAGTGTGCTAAACAGAAAAAATATGCAGCCGAGAATCCTTTATCCAGCAAGTCTGTCATTTAGAATAGAAGGAGAGATAAAGGTCTTCCCAAACAAACAAAAACTGAAGGAATTTGTCACCACGAAACCAGCCCTACAAGAGATCCTAAGGGGGATCCTGTGAGACAAAGTACCAGAGACATCACTACAAGCATAAAACATACAGACATCACAATGACTCTAAACCCGTATCTTTCTATAATAACACTGAATGTAAATGGATTAAATGCGCCAACCAAAAGACATAGGGTATCAGAATGGATAAAAAAACAAGACCCATCTATTTGCTGTCTACAAGAGACTCATTTGAGATCTGAGGACACCTTTAGATTGAGAGTGAGGGGATGGAGAACTATTTATCATGCTACTGGAAGCCAAAAGAAAGCTGGAGTAGCCATACTTATATCAGACAAACTAGACTTTAAATTAAAGGCTGTAACAAGAGATGAAGAAGGGCATTATATAATAATTACAGGGTCTATCCATCAGGAAGAGCTAACAATTATAAATGTCTATGCGCCAAATACTGGAGCCCCCAGATATATAAAACAGTTACTCATAAACATAAGCAACCTTATTGATAAGAATGTGGTCATTGCAGGGGACTTTAACACCCCACTTACAGAAATGGATAGATCATCTAGACACACAGTCAATAAAGAAACAAGGGCCCTGAATGATACATTGGATCAGATGGACTTGACAGATATATTTAGAACTCTGCATCCCAAAGCAACAGAATATACTTTCTTCTCGAGTGCACATGGAACATTCTCCAAGATAGATCATATACTGGGTCACAAAACAGCCCTTCATAAGTTTACAGGAATTGAAATTATACCATGCATACTTTCAGACCACAATGCTATGAAGCTTGAAATCAACCACAGGAAAAAGTCTGGAAAACCTCCAAAAGCGTGGAGGTTAAAGAACACCCTACTAACGAATGAGTGGGTCAACCAGGCAATTAGAGAAGAAATTAAAAAATATATGGAAACAAACGAAAATGAAAATACAACAATCCAAACGCTTTGGGACGCAGCGAAGGCAGTCCTGAGAGGAAAATACATTGCAATCCAGGCCTATCTCAAGAAACAAGAAAAATCCCAAATACAAAATCTAACAGCACACCTAAAGGAAATAGAAGCAAAACAGCAAAGGCAGCCTAAACCCAGCAGAAGAAGAGAAATCATAAAGATCAGAGCAGAAATAAACAATATAGAATCTAAAAAAACTGTAGAGCAGATCAACGAAACCAAGAGTTGGTTTTTTGAAAAAATAAACAAAATTGACAAACCTCTAGCCAGGCTTCTCAAAAAGAAAAGGGAGATGACCCAAATAGATAAAATCATGAATGAAAATGGAAATATTACAACCAATCCCTCAGAGATACAAACAATTATCAGGGAATACTATGAAAAATTATATGCCAACAAATTGGACAACCTTGAAGAAATGGACAAATTCCTAAACACCCACACTCTTCCAAAACTCAATCAGGAGGAAATAGAAAGCTTGAACAGACCCATAACCAGCGAAGAAATTGAATCGGTTATCAAAAATCTCCCAACAAATAAGAGTCCAGGACCAGATGGCTTCCTAGGGGAGTTCTACCAGACGTTTAAAGCAGAGATAATACCTATCCTTCTCAAGCTATTCCAAGAAATAGAAAGGGAAGGAAAACTTCCAGACTCATTCTATGAAGCCAGTATTACTTTGATTCCTAAACCAGACAGAGACCCAGTAAAAAAAGAGAACTACAGGCCAATATCCCTGATGAATATGGATGCAAAAATTCTCAATAAGATACTAGCAAATCGAATTCAACAGCATATAAAAAGAATTATTCACCATGATCAAGTGGGATTCATTCCTGGGATGCAGGGCTGGTTCAACATTCGCAAATCGATCAACGTGATACATCACATTAACAAAAAAAAGAGAAGAACCATATGATCCTGTCAATCGATGCAGAAAAGGCCTTTGACAAAATCCAGCACCCTTTCTTAATAAAAACCCTTGAGAAAGTCGGGATAGAAGGAACATACTTAAAGATCATAAAAGCCATTTATGAAAAGCCCACAGCTAACATCATCCTCAATGGGGAAAAACTGAGAGCTTTTTCCCTGAGATCAGGAACACGACAGGGATGCCCACTCTCACCGCTGCTGTTTAATATAGTGCTGGAAGTTCTAGCATCAGCAATCAGACAACAAAAGGAAATCAAAGGCATCCAAATTGGCAAAGATGAAGTCAAGCTTTCGCTTTTTGCAGATGACATGATATTATACATGGAAAATCCGATAGACTCCACCAAAAGTCTGCTAGAACTGATACATGAATTCAGCAAAGTTGCAGGATACAAAATCAATGTACAGAAATCAGTTGCATTCTTATACACTAACAATGAAGCAACAGAAAGACAAATAAAGAAACTGATCCCATTCACAATTGCACCAAGAATCATAAAATACCTAGGAATAAATCTAACCAAAGATGTAAAAGATCTGTATGCTGAAAAGTATAGAAAGCTTATGAAGGTAATTGAAGAAGATATAAAGAAATGGAAAGACATTCCCTGCTCATGGATTGGAAGAATAAATATTGTCAAAATGTCAATACTACCCAAAGCTATCTACACATTCAATGCAATCCCAATCAAAATTGCACCAGCATTCTTCTTGAAACTAGAACAAGCAATCCTAAAATTCATATGGAACCACAAAAGGCCCTGAATAGCCAAAGTAATTTTGAAGAAGAAGACCAAAGCAGGAGGCATCACAATCCCAGACTTTAGCCTCTACTACAAAGCTGTCATCATCAAGACAGCATGGTATTGGCATAAAAACAGACACATAGACCAATGGAATCGAATAGAAACCCCAGAACTAGACCCACAAACATATGGCCAACTCATTTTTGACAAAGCAGGAAAGAACATCCAATGGAAAAAAGACAGTCTCTTTAACAAATGGTGCTGGGAGAACTGGACAGCAACATGCAGAAGGTTGAAACTAGACCACTTTCTCACACCATTCACAAAAATAAACTCAAAATGGATAAAGGACCTGAATGTGAGACAGGAAACCATCAAAACCTTAGAGGAGAAAGCAGGAAAAGACCTCTCTGACCTCAGCCGTAGCAATCTCTTACTCGGCACATCCCCAAAGGCAAGGGAATTAAAAGCAAAAGTGAATTACTGGGACCTTATGAAGATAAAAAGCTTCTGCACAGCAAAGGAAACAACCAACAAAACTAAAAGGCAACCAACGGAATGGGAAAAGATATTTGCAAATGACATATGGGACAAAGGGCTAGTATCCAAAATCTATAAAGAGCTCATCAAACTCCACACCCGAAAAACAAATAACCCAGTGAAGAAATGGGCAGAAAACATGAATAGACACTTCTCTAAAGAAGACATCCGGATGGCCAACAGGCACATGAAAAGATGTTCAACGTCGCTCCTCATCAGGGAAATACAAATCAAAACCACACTCAGATACCACCTCATGCCAGTCAGAGTGACCAAAATGAAGAAATCAGGAGACTATAGATGCTGGAGAGGATGTGGAGAGACGGGAACCCTCTTGCACTGTTGTTGGGAATGCAAATTGGTGCAGCCACTCTGGAAAGCAGTGTGGAGGTTCCTCAGAAAATTAAAAATAGACCTACCCTATGACCCAGCAATAGCACTGCTAGGAATTTATCCAAGGGATACAGGAGTACTGATGCATAGGGGCACTTGTACCCCAGTGTTTATAGCAGCACTCTCAACAATAGCCAAATTATGGAAAGAGCCTAAATGTCCATCAACTGATGAATGGATAAAGAAATTGTGGTTTATATACACAATGGAATACTACGTGGCAATGAGAAAAAATGAAATATGGCCTTTTGTAGCAACGTGGATGGAACTGGAGAGTGTGATGCTAAGTGAAATAAGCCATACAGAGAAAGACAGATACCATATGGTTTCACTCTTATGTGGATCCTGAGAAACGTAACAGAAACCCATGGGGGAGGGGAAGGGAAAAAAAAATAAAAAGAGGTTAGAGTGGGAGAGAGCCAAAGCATAAGAGACTGTTAAAAACTGAGAACAAACTGAGGGTTGATGGGGGGTGGGAGGGAGGGCAGAGTGGGTGATGGGTATTGAGGAGGGCACCTTTTGGGATGAGCACTGGGTGTTGTATGGAAACCAATTTGACAGTAAATTTCATATATTAAAAAATAAATAAATAAATAAATAAATAAATAAATAAATAAATAAAAAGATAGGGGAATAAACAGCTCCTTACAGACGTAGCATAGAAGCAGCATTTTGAAAAAAAAAAAATTGCCCAAGGTATATAGGAGAGAGATTTGTTTAATAATCTCCGAATGTGTGCTGAAGGGGCAGGGATTCCTGGGAGACTTCTCCAGGAACAAAGGAGCTGGTGGGTGCCTTTTCCATCTTTGCCTCCCAGATGAGACACAGGGACATCTGCAGGAACCAGCATGATATCATTACTCTCTACCTAACTTGTTAATGGAATGCCCTGCCTCTGAATTCTCCTGTGGTCACACCTCCTCGAGCCAGGCCTTGGTTCCAGGCCTCCTCACATAGAAAATCCATGCAAACTTTGCAAACACCATATACACCACCACCTCCAACCTTGCCTTGGTCCCTGGTTGCTGGAGGTCCCCTCTCACAGTGGACTGTGTTAGAGTCCTTGCTGGTACAGGGTGCCCCACTGCTTTATTCTCCTGCAGACCTGCTCCCTCCAAATCGCTCTTGGCTGGAGCCCATCCAGAATAGTGCCACAAGCCTGGCAGTGTATAAGAGCCTTGACATTGACTCTTTTCTTGGGGAGAGGACACACACACCAGTCTGACTATGGTCCCGGCAGTGGGCTGGGGACAGACATTTGTTCTGAGTGCAGATCCCACCCATCAGTGAAGCTCCTCAGGGGATAACACAGGGAAAATGACCTATAGTTGGTTCTATTGCATCTCTGGCAAATGCCTGGTCTGATTCAACTCAAGCCTAAGATGGCCCCAGATTGGTTCACTAACTGTTGTTAGTGACCAACACTGGCTACAAAAGGCAAAGAAAGCCATGCAGATGACTGGAGTAAAGGCAAATGCAGCTCAGCCACAACAGCTGGGCACATGCAGTAGACCTAGGAGACCACCTTGAGCACCAGATTCTAGTGAACAGGGGATATTGCATTGCAGGACACTGTAATGCCCTTCATAAGACCACTACTTTCAAGAACAGGAGACATGACTTAACTTTTCTAAGACATAGAAACAGACACAGAGAGTTAGACAAAATGAAGAGGCAGAGCAGTATGTCCCAAATGAAAGAATAGGACAAAATCATAGCAAGAGACCTAAACCAAATGGAGATATGTAATATGCCTGATAGAGAAATTAAACTAATGGTCATAAAGATACTGGATTTGAGAAGAGTGGAGGAGCTAAGTGAGACCCTTAACAAAGAGAGAGAAAACATTAAAAAAAACAATTAGAGATGCAGAGCTCAATAACTGAAATTAAAAGTAAGACTAGATGGAGTAAATAGTAGACTAGAGAAGGTAGAAGAACGGGTCAGCAACCTGGAGGTCAAGGTATTGGAAAGCAGTCAAGTTCCACAAGAGAGAAAAATTAATAACAATGAAAATAGACTCCGGAAACTCAGTAACACCATCAAGCATAATAATACTTGCATTATAGGAATCCCAAAATGAGAAGAGAGATATGAGGCAGAACATTTATTTGAAGAAATTATAACTGAAAATGTCCCAAATCTGATAAGGAAACAGAAATTCAGGTCCAGGAGGCACGGAGAGCTACCAATAGAATCAGCCCAAGGATGTCCACGTTGAGACACATTAGTAATTAAAATGGCAAAAAGTATTGATAAAGAGAGAATTTTATTTTATTTTTTTTTAATTTTTTTTAACGTTTATTTATTTTTGAGACAGAGAGAGACAGAGCATGAACAGGGGAAGGGCAGAGAGAGAGGGAGACACAGAATCTGAAACAGGCTCCAGGCTCTGAGCGGTCAGCACAGAGCCCGACGCGGGGCTCGAACTCACGGACCGTGAGATCATGACCTGAGCTGAAGTTGGACACTTAACCGACCAAGCCACCCAGGCATCCCAAATTTTAAAAACACTAAGAGAAAAGAAAAGTATCATATACAAGAAAATCTTGTATCACCTGAATTTTTTTTTTTTTTTTTTGGCAGAAACATTGCAGGCCCGGAGGGAGTGGCATGACATGGCAAGTACAAAAAGAAAAACCTGTAGAGAAGTATACTCTATCCAGGAAGGCTACAATTCTGAATAGGGGAGATAAATTTTCCTAGACAAACAAAATTGAAAAGAAATTCATCACCACTAAACCACTTCTACAAAAAAAAGTTAAAGAGGACTCTTTGAGTGGAAAGGAAAGAAAGACCAGGGGTACGGAAAGGAAAGGACTGGAATGTAGGAGTAAGAAAAGTAGGAAGCTCAAACGCATAAAAAGAAGCTTAGCTATAAAAATCAGTCGAGGGGCGCCTGGGTGGCGCAGTCGGTTAAGCGTCCGACTTCAGCCAGGTCACGATCTCGCGGTCCGTGAGTTCGAGCCCCGCATCAGGCTCTGGGCTGATGGCTCGGAGCCTGGAGCCTGCTTCCGATTCTGTGTCTCCCTCTCTCTCTGCCCCTCCCCCGTTCATGCTCTGTCTCTCTCTGTCCCAAAAATAAATTAAAAACGTTGGAAAAAAAAATTAAAAAAAAATAAAAATAAAAATAAAAATAAAAATCAGTCGAGGGATTCACAAAATAAAAGGATGTAAAGTATCTGACATCTACCTAAAATATGAGTGGGGAAAAGAGTAAAGAATGTGTTCCTATGTAAGCGACTATCAACTTAATGTAGATTGCTATATGTGGGAGATGTTACATACATATATAATGGTAACCACAAATCAAAGTCTAGTAATAGATATGCAAAGAATGAAGAGAAAGGAATCCCAGTGTGTCACTAAAGAAAACCACAAAACTTTGGGATGAAAGAACATGAGAAGAAAGAAACAGAGGACTACAAACAGAAATGCAGAACAAATAACAAAATGGTAATAAGTTACATACCTATGTATAATTCCTTTGAGTGTAAATGGACTAAATGCTCCAGTCAAAAGACATAGGGTGCTGAAATGGAGAAAAAAACAAGACCCATCATATGCTGCCCATAAGAGACTCACTTTAGATCTAAAGACACATGTAGATGAAAGTGGAGGATTGGAGAAGCATTGATCATACAAATGGGAGTGAAAAGAAAGTTGAGGTAGCAATACTTCTGTCAGAGCAAAGACGGTAACACAAGACAAAGGAGGACACTACATAATCATCATGGGAACAATCTAAGGAGAAAATAGAACCATTGTAAATATGTATGCACCCATCATGGCAGCACACAAATACATAAGGCAGGTAATAACAAACATAAAAGAAGTAATCAATAGTAATACAATAATAAAGACTTTCATACACCACTTACATGAATGGATAGATCATCCAAATAGAAAATGAAAGAGGAAACAGTGGCTTTGAATGACACATTGGACCAGATGGATCTAACAGATATATTCAGAACATACCATCCAAAAACAGCAGAATACACATAGTTTTCATGTGCACGTGGAACATTCTCCAGAATAGGTCACATATTAGGCCACAAAACAAGTCTCAACAAATTCAAAAAGATCGAAATCATACAGTGCATCTTTTCCAATCACAACACTGTGACACTAGAAATCAATCGCAAATAAAAAAGTCTTGAAAGAACACAAATACATGGAGGTTAAATAGCATGCTGCTAAACAATAAATGGGTTAACCAAGAAATCCAAGAAGAAACAAAAAAAAAAAAATACATGGAGACAAATGAAAATGAAAAGACGGTGCTCCAAAATCTTTGGAATGCAGCAGAAGTGGTTCTAAGGGAATTTTATACCAATACAGGCCTACCTCAAGAAACAAGAAAAATCTCAAATAAACAAGCCAACCTTATACCTAAAGCATCTAGTAGAAGAAGACCAGACAAAACCCAAATCCAGCAGAAGGAAAGAAATAATAATGATTAGAGCAGAAATAAATGATATAGAAACTATAAAACAAAACAAAACAAAAAAAAAGGAGAACATCAATGAAACCAGAAACTGCTTCTTTGGAAAGAACAAAATTGATAAGCCTTTAGCTGGACTTATCCCCATCCCTGAAAAATGAGGACTCAATAAACAAAACAGGAGGGACGCCTAGTTGTCTCAGTTGGGTAAGTGCCAGACTTCACTCAGGTGGTGATCTCTGACTTCGTGAGTTTGAGCCCTGCACCGGTCTCTGTGTGGACTGCTCAGAGCCTGGAGCCTGCTTCACAATCTGTGTCTCCCTCTCTCTCACATCCCCCCCCCCCCAACTCACACTCTGTCTCTCTCTGTATCTCAAAAATAAAGAAAACATTAAATTAAAAAAATAAACAAAACAGGAAATGAAAGAGAAATACCTGATACCACAGAAATATCTGTGGTACAGATTATAAGAGAATATTATGAAAAACTATATGCCAACAAGTTGGGGAACCTAGAAGAAATGGAGAAAGTCTTAGAATGTATATCCTCCCCAGACTGAATCAGGAAGAAATAGAAAATTTGAACAGACTGATTACCAGCTATAAAATGGAATCATTAATCAAAAAACTCCCAACAAACAAAAGTCCAGGACCAGTAGCCTTCACAGGCGATTTTGCCAAACATTCAAAGATGACTTAAGACCTATTCTTCTCAAACTATTCTGAGAAATAGAGGAGGAGGGAGATTCCAGATTCCTTCTATGAGGCCAGCATTATTCTGATACCAACACCAGCAAAGGACAGTACCAAAAGAGAGAACTAGAGGCCAATATCTCCTGTGAACATAGATGAAAAATCCAGAACAAAAGATTAGCACATCGAATCCAACAATACACTAAAAACTCATTCACCATGATCAAGTGGCATTTATTCCTGGGAGATAAGGGTGGTCATTATTCATAAATCAATCAGTGTGATACATCACATCAGTAGGAGAAAGGATAAAAACCATATGATCATTTCAATAGATGTAGAAAAAGCATTTCACAAAGTACAACATTCATTTATGATAAAAACACTCAACGAAGTAGGTTTAAAGGGAACATAACTCAATATAATAAGGCCTTATATGAAAAACTCAGTTAACATCATACTCAGTGGGCGGAAACGGAGAGCTTTCCTCCCAAGGTCAGGAACAAGACAAGGATATCTACTCTCACTATTTTTATTCAACATAGTGCTGGAAGTCCCACACTCAGCAGTCAGAAAAGAGAAAAAAATAAAAATCAGATTGGTAAGAAGGAAGTCAAACTTGCATTGTTTGCAGATGACATGATACTATATATAGAAAACCCTAACGACTCCGGGAAAACAAAACAAAACAAAACAAACCAGGGAACTGAACAATAGATTTGGTAAGTTCACAGGATAAAAAATCAATGTACAGAAATCTGTTGCATTCCTATACACTAATAATGAAGTACCAGAAAGAGAAATTAAGAAAGAAATGCCTTTCACATTTGCACTAAAAATAATAAAATCCTTAGGAATAAACAAAAGAGGGAAAGACCTGTGCTCTGAAAAGTACAGAACATTGATGAAAGAATTTACAGATGACACAAATGAAAAGATATTTCCTGCTCATGGATTAGAAGAACAAATATTGTTAAAATGTCTACACTGCCCAAAGGCAATTTGCAGATTTAATACGATCTCTATGAAAAGACCTAACAGTATTATTCACAGAACTAGAACCAACAATCCAAAATTTGTTTGGAACCAGATAAGACTCTGAATAGCCAAAGCAGTCTTGAAAAAGGAAAACTGGAGGTGCCACAGTCTCCAATATTAAGGTATAGTACTACAAAGCTATAGTAATCAAAATAGTTGTGGTACTGGCACAAAAATAGATACAAAGATCAATGGAGTGGATGGAAAGCCTAGATATAAACTCCTGAACGAAAAAGCAGACTTTTAACTGTACATAATAAACTAACAGTTATCAGAGGAAGGTGGATGGGGGGATGGGTGAAATATATGAAAGGGATTAAGTGAATGCTTATCAAGGGGTATCAGTCTTCTCAAGGGGTGCCTTTGTGGCTCAGTCTGACTTTGGCTCAGGTCAGGATCTCATGGCTTATGGGTTTGAGCCCTGCATCAGGCTCTGTGCTGACAGCTCATAGTTTAGAGCCTGCTTCATATTCTGTGTCTCCTTCTCTCTCTGTTCCCCTCCCTCAAAATTAAACAATTAAAAAAAATTAAAGGGTACATTTATCATGATAAGCACTGAGTAATGTATAGAATTGTTGCATCACTATATTGTACACCTGAAACTAATATAACACTGTATGTTAACTATACTAGAATTAAAATTTTAAGAAAGGAATAATGAAGGTTTTGTCATGTTGAGTGTGAGGTGTGGCAAAATGACCAAGTAGAAATGACTAGTGGATAGCTGAAGCTATAATTCTGATTGCTAATGAGAAGATAGCATGATTTGGGAGTTATTAGTAAGGAAGTAATATCAAAGTCATGAAAGGGAGATCTCTGAGGGATGGAGAGGACAAGAGCATAAAATCAAGATCCACTAATGAAGAGTTTATGGCATTGTTAGCTCAGTCTAGTTCTTGATGTATACATGGGAAAAACTGAGGCCCAGAAAGAAGAAAACAACTTGATTAAAATTATTCACTAATTCAGTGGAACCAGAGTCCATGTCTCTTCAGTCCCAGCCCATAGCCCGCTTTCTTCCACTAATACTTATTTCAACCAATTTAGGTGTTCTGCAACAGAGGACTAGAGCTGCTCATGTGAAATTGACACTTGAAATGGAAACCAAAATCATGTACAGGAAGAGAATATTGACTTCCTTACTTTTACTCACTTTTGCCCAGAAATTCTTAGGTTCATCTTAGAAGGCCTGGCCTCTGGGGATCAGGGGACTGCACATTCCGGTGTGATTACACATGGGTTTATTTCTCTCTTGGTTTTTTTTTTTTTCCCTGTAAGTTTTGGTGTGTGTGTGTGTGTGTGTGTGTGTGTGTGTGTGTGTGTGTGTTCTGGTTTTTGTTTTGCTAATTTTCTTTTCTTGGAGGACAGTTTGCTGAAAGACATTTGAAATATTGCTAGGGAATATGTGGCTTATCTTTCAAAACAGTAATTTCCCCTTTTCCTCAGCTGCTGGGGAACCCTGTCCTGAACATATTCACCACTTCCTCTGCCAGGAGATTTGCCTTGACATGCTTCCTAATTCATACTCTGCCTCCTTTAACCTTCTCCCACCAGTGGCAAAGAAATGAAAACTCCCTTTTCACCACTGTTTATTAATGCCTGTCTACTGTGAATCAGGGTTCAGTTTAATGGAAATGAATTATTTCAGTAGCAAAGTGTGATCAGTATAATTTTACCTGTCTTACAAATAAGGAAATTGAGACACAGATAACGGGTCGTGTGACATGATTATGGTAGATAGAATAAGGATCCTCCAAAGATGTTCATGCCCTACTTCCTAGAACCTGTGAATATGTTACCTTACATGGCAAAAGTGACTTTGCTCCTATATAGTTAAGGATTTTGAGATGAAAAGATTATGCTGGATTATTTAAGTGGGCCCAACATAATCACAGAGGTCCTTAAAAGAGGAAATCTGAAGGGTTAGAGTCAGATGAGACATGGTGATGGAAACAGGTTAAAAGAGAGACAGGTTTGAAGATGCCATGCTCCTGGCCTTGAAGATGGAGGAAGAAGCCACAAGCCAAAGAATGCAGATGACTTCTAGAAACTGAAAAGACAAGGGAACAGATTCTCCCCAGAGCCACCAGAAGGAATGTCACACTGCCCACACTTTGAAATTAGAACTCAAAAATGTTAACAATTTTTTAATGTTTATTTTTGAGAGAGAGAGAGAGAGAGCGGGAGGGGGGCAGAGAGAGAGGGATACACAGAGTCTGAAGCAGGCTCCAAGCTCTGAGCTGTCCACATAGAGCCCAATGTGGGGGTGGAACTCAGGAACTATGAAATCATGACCTGAGCCAAATTTGGAAGCTTAATCGACTGAGTCACCCAGGTGCCCCTAATTTTTTTTGTTTATTTCAAACAAGTGAGGGAGAGAGAGAGAGAGAACATGAGCGGGAGGGGCAGAGAGAGAGGGACACACAGAATCTGATGCAGGCTCCAGGCTCTGAACTGTCAGCACAAAGGCCAAAGCAAGGCTTGAACCCGGGAGCCGTGAGGTCATGATCTGAGCCAAAGCCGGATGCTTAACCATCTGAGCCACCCAGGCACCCCTGAAATTCGAGCTTCTTACCTCTAAAATTGTAACATAACAAATTGGCATTGTTTTAAGCCACTAAGTCTGTGGTAATTTGTTACCAAAGCAAAGGAAGCTGATACATTAAATTTAACAGCAGGTAATTTTGCCAGTGATTTCTGTTTTTCCACATGTAAACAATGCACTCTATAGACATGTAACTGAACCCTATCTTTCATGACATTGTTGACCCCTTCTTTGTGACTCTCTTCCCTTGCATCTCAGATAGTAGACACCCTTAACCTCTTCCTCCTTCTCTGATCATTTTGTCAATTATGGGTTCCATCTTTTATTTATTGTCTTCTAAATATATTTCTCTTTCCTTTCCATCTCCTAGCTTCCCTTTTCTTTACTCCTTTTCATACTGTCCCTAACATTCACCCCTCATTACTCCTACTTTTCCCCTTTATGCTAATGATTCCCAAAGATGTCTCTTCTCTAATCTTTAGGCTCCCTATTCATATCTATCCTTGGAGAACTGAGAACTAAGGCAGAGAAATTTTTAAATACAGCTATAGACCAAAGACCAATAATCTTCAAAGGTACAATAGATATGACCTTTCAATAGGGATGATAAAAGTCAGAAGACTATAGATTGACATACTTTTTTAAAAAAATAACATTTATTTATTTCTAAGAGACAGAGCATAACCAGGGGGAGGGACAGAGACAGAGGGAGACACAGAATCTGAAGCAGGCTCTATACAGGCCCTGAGCCGTCAGCACAGAGTCTGACGAGGGGCTCGAACTCACAAGCTGTGCTGAAGTCGGCCACTTAACCGACCTAGCCCCCCAGGTGCCCCATTAGGAGATAACTTTGAATGTTAACTGAAAATGTAGAACCCGATATGATGTGTGTTAACTATGATATTAGTGTTTGGATACCTAGATACATGACAAGAATGAATGATAATGTGAATAAAAATGAACACATGCTCTGTGATGAAACTCCAATGCTTCATTAATTCTATGATTGTGAAATTTTCATTTAGGACTTTCACCACAACTTCAGAGAGGATTGTAAGTTAACATCATCTTCAAAAATTGTGCCAGTCCTGGAGAATTGTGGGTACCTGGACGGGAAATCCCTAACATTTCTGTGACTCAAGCAGTGGTTCATTCCCTATATTGGACTGTGTTAGCAAATCCTACCCCATCCCGCCAAGATAGATATCTCCAGGACTGAGAAAGTGAAAGACCATTGCAGAACTGGAAAGGGTCCCATTTCCAGTTCCATCTTAGAAGAGCAATGGGTACATATGGTCATTCCTGCAAAGACAAAGCACTTCCACTCAGAGATCCATTTGGAATTGGACTCTGCAGACATCTACTCTTTGCTCTATATGAATGGTCTTTTAAAAGAAAGTGCTAGGACAATGATTAACACAGAGTTTCTGTTTTGTAAGTTACACCTGCAAGAATGCTAACGTAGGGAGGATGTAGGAACTCTAAGATGAGTTCTGGCCTGTTTTCAGATCAATTCCTTTTTCCTCGTTGGTCAAAACATTTATTATATCCCTGAGGTCTGTTTAAGTTGAATGGGTGAAACATGGTATTCAAGGGGTCTCTAAAACATAGGATGTTGCCTGCAACATTTTGGGTTGTCTACACACATATGCACCTGGGAGAATGAAGGAGAAAGTCTATAACATCTTTCTGATCCTCAAGGGAGAATCGGACTGAGGAATCAATGGTGTGAACGTGCCATGCAGGAGTAGGAGCACCTAAATCACGTTATTCACTCATTTATCAAATTTTCACTGAGTAATGTCTGTTTCATGGTACCTTCACTACTTCAGAAACTGGACTGTTTATGAGCGTGACAGTGTCAAATATACAATCTTGTCTTCATAGAACTCCAAATTCTGGTGCAAGTCATGTGTTTCTGTATTGCATAAGTAATCTGCTGGTAGTCTACAATGAAAAAATGTGCACTGTATAAGATAAAGTTGATTCTAGAAGTTTGAGAGGCTCTATATTTTCACAAAGACTATTATTAAAAATGTTTTATAAAATTCTGAACCTTTGAAAAGGTCTGCCTGTGTTGTAACATAGGTCAGCACTTCATTCCCTCTTTGCTGAATAATATTTCATTGTGCAGATACAGGACAGTTTATTCATGCCTCAGTTGATGAACATTTGCTGCTGTTAGCACTTTGGGGTTATTGTGAATAAAGCTTCTGTGAACATTCATAGACAAGTTTTTGTGTGGACATATCTTTCATTTGTTTAGAAAAGTGCAGTTGCTGGGTCCAAAGTTAAGTCCCTATGTCCCTATTTGAATACCTGCAAGACTGTTTTCCAGTGTGACTACAATTTTCCATTCCACCCAGCCAGGTGAGAGGGTTTCAATTTCTCCATCGTTTCACTGACAGTCTCAGCACGTCTTTTTGGTTATAGCTATACTGTGGCTATGAAAGTATATATGGTGGTTTTGGTTTCTGGGCTTTTGATGACGAGGGTTGTTGGACACATTTTCCTGTCCTTAATGGTGTTCTGAATACCTTCTGCAGAGAATAATCTTTGGCACTCATTTGTCCATGTTTAAATGGAGTTCCTTATCTTCTTATAAATGAGCTGTAATGTACACTAACAATGTTTCTCATTAGCTCTATGAACTGTAAAGTTTTCTCTAGAGTGTGGGGTGTCCTTTGAATCACTAAAGTTTCACCTTTTAGTGAGGTCTAATGTATAGATATTGGAGTCCTACTCAAAAGTTATTTAAGCATTATCACATATCCATGTCTGCATTGTGGTTGTAGAAACTAAAGGTCACATGGGAAAGGGGGAAATTTCGAGTATGTTCAGCTTTGGTATAGATCCGATAGATTTCATCAGGGAATATGTCATTTCCCCGACCAAATTTTTATTTATTACTAATTTTTGTTTGTTCTCATTTCATTTCTAAGACCTAGCTTTGTTTTCTTGATTTTTCTATTGTCTTCCCATTTTTAACTTCATTGAACTTCTACAGTAATTGTTACTTCTTTCTTCTGTTTGCTTTGGGTTTATGTTGTTCTTCTTTTCCTAAGATTATTGTTGCAGATCAGTCTTCTTTCTAATACATACCTTCAGTGCAGTGAATTTCTTCTTAAAAACTGCTTTCACTTCATTTCACACACTTTCAGGAGTTGTATGTTTTCATTTCCATTTAGAGGAAAACGTTTGAAATTTCTCTTCCTGCTGCTGCTGCTTCTTTTTCTTCTCCTTTTTTTTCCTCCTTCTCTCCCTCCTCCTTCTTCATCCAGCGACACTATTTCCTCATGGTTAGGGCAACAAGTACTTTTAAAAGAGAATTCTTTCAATTCCTCTATCCCATCACTGAACAAAATTTGTTATATATTTTCATTATTTATAAACTATCATCAAAATTATTTTTGCAATTATTATATTAAGAAATGAGTCTTTAAATCAGCTTAAAAGAAGAAAAATAAGACCCTAAGGACAATTTTACCTTCATTTCTTCCTTTCTCTAAAACCCTTTCTTTGTGTGGAGTCAAGTTGCTGACATATATGTTATTCTTCCCTCTGAATACCCTCTTTAAGATACCTTGTAAGGAACATTTAATGTTGGCAATTCCAATTTCTATTTATATTAGAAAGACTTTATGTCTGCAGCGGTATTGAAGGAGAAATGTATTTGATTCAGAATTCATCTAATTAATTTTTTCTTTCTACACTTTAATCCCACTCTCTTCCTGCTTGCATGGTTGCTGAAGATAAATCCAGAATAACTCATACTGGTTCTTCTACACATAGGACTTTTCCCCTCTGTCTCCTTTCAAGCTTTTTTTTTTCCTTTTTGTCTTGATTTACTGCCCTTTGCAAATGCTTTACAAAGGTATTGATCACTTGGTATTTCTCTTGCTCTGACATTCCTGGATCTGTGGTTTCATACATGTTGAATTTGTCAGCGCTAATTGCTTGAAATCTTTTCTGTGCCCCTTCCTTCCTTCCTTCCTTCCTTCCTTCCTTCCTTCCTCCTTCCTTCCTTCTTTCATTTGTTCCTTCCTTCCACATTCCTCACTCCCTCCCATCCTTCCTTTCCTGTTTTCTTTATACAGATGTTACAATTTTTACAATGTCCTATAGTTCCTGGATGTTCCTTTACATTTCCTTCTGTCATTATTTTCTTCTTTAGTTTGTAAAGATTCCAGTGGCATGGCTTCAACTCACAGATCCTTTCTTCATTCCTGTCCCCAGCTATCCATGAGCATATCTAAAGTATTCTTCATTTCTAATATAGTGTTTATTCCCACCATTTACTTTACATTCAGTAGAATTTCCATCTCTCTGCTCACATGGCTAATTACACCTTTTCCATTGCAGCCCTTAAGGTTTTAATTATATGTTAAATCCATAGCCTAATAACTCCCTACTCTCTGTCATAATCTGAATCTGATTATGGTGCTTGCTCTGTCTCTTCAAACTGTTGCCTTTTGACTTTTAATAAGCATTGTAATTTTTTTTTTTTATTAAAAGCTGAACATAAGGTGTTGGGCAAAACCAACTCAAATAAGTTGGTCTCTAATTGAGTTTTTTATATTCTAGGAGTTAAACTATGTTCTCAGTTCACTGCTAGGATAGATATCCAAGCTACCATTTCCTTTGTTTTTTGTTTGTTTGTTTGTTTGTTTGTTTGAAGGATTTTTGCTGTTATTTATTTTGTCTCTCCTGTGTGCTTTGGGTTTCCTTTGATACATCTTCAATAACATCTGAGACTTGGAGTTCTTCAGGTAAAATCCCCTTTTGATACAGGATTTTTAAAATCCCTATTCATGCAGCAGAAATGTATAGGGGAGGGGGCGTATTGTTCTATGATGAGACCTCAGTCTTTCAGTGAGCCTGTGTCCTTGGGACTTGACAGTGACAGTGCTTCTCAGAATCCTCCTTCCCATGGGGTGAGAGAATTCAAGAGGTAGTTGAGTCCCTTCCTCTGCATGGAAACTGGAGTGACTAGATTTGGGCATTCCCTTTCCCCAGGCCACTTATGCTCCTGTCGCACCCAAGGTGATTGCTCTGCTGAGACACTTTCTTTGAATGAAGGCTTCCTTAAAGAGAACAGAGGGCACTGGGTGTGTTTTGGAATGGTTGATTCTCTTCTCCCTGGTCCAAAGTTTGAAGGATTTTTCTTTGACTTTCACCTTGAGAATGTGGAGGGGTACTGGAGGTAAACCATGGAAGTGTGGAGGCCCCACCCTCTGGGCCCCTGGAAATTTGCCCTTCGCATCGTGTGCACACTGAGCCTTCAGAAATTCATCATTCAGAGTGGAAGTGTTGCAGCCCAGATCCCTGCTCCTGCAGAAGCCTCTGCTCCTGAATCTCTGACTCTTCTGTATTCACCTATTCTCCAATTATTCTCCAATAATTCTCCAATTATTACAATGATAGTTTGCCCTGTGAGATCAGTTCTCTGTAAATTTTAGGAATTGTTTATTTTCAGGTTGTTCTGCATTTCTCTTGTGGTGAGCACGGGAGTGATGATGTCTCAGCTACATACATATCAGACCACAAATTAGAAGTATTTCTTCTTTTTTATTAAAAACCTGACTAATTTTAGTTTGGTTCCTGCTCGAATGGCTCCCTTTCATCCCTAAAGTTGCAGAAAGGAGGAGAGGAACAGAGAGAGTCCTGATATTCAAATCAGGATGCCACAAATCGCATGGGCATATGTGGCAGGCTAGAATCAACGTTTTCCTTCTTTTCCCTGGCAAGAATGCTTCCCACCAGGCCCACAGTATGTAGATGAAAAGTGTACATAGGTGATATGCCTAGGACTTTCAAGCAACAATGTTTAAAAAGTGAAACTGTTACATAGAGGAGGCTTTTAGTCTTGGACTCTTGGGTAATTTAATGTGGACTCCTGGTGACAGCTAGTAATGGTAGAAGAGATTCGTCAGAGTGGTGTTTTAGTGGTAGCAATTTCAACAAGCATGGATGACTGTCCTTGTTTATTCCTCCCTTGCGCTTTTGGTATATTCCAAGTGTTATCCTTAAACTCCAACCACACTTTTAAAACTCAGGTGTCCATCCTAACCATCAAGGATTGCTACTTTCTCTAATCCATTAGTTGAGTCTCAGGAAATTTGAATCAGGTCTTTCTCTCATGTTGCCCCTCATGATTTTCCACACTTGATCTACAGAGCACACTCACAGGAGAATTCTGCAGATGAACAAGAGGCAGGCTTTATGACAAATATGGAGAAGTTACGAGGGTCCCGGGAAGAACACAGGCAGAGGGCAGGAGTGCAATATAGGCCACGGGAGAGTTCCAGATCCAGGACTGTGAGAAAAGGGAACCTGGTTCTCTGTCTACTATGCTGAGGGCTCCAACGACAAAAATTGAACAGTAGCCTCAAACCACCCACTTTCAAGCATGCTGTGCTGTGTGCCTCTAGTTTGCTCCAGGGCCACAGAGGTCAGTGGTAGAGATGCATTTCAAATGGAAACAAGGCTCACCTGTGGTCCAGCCTGGGAGGAAGGTGGACATTGGAAAATTCTAAGGGCAGGAAAATTCTAAGGGAGCACAACTCCCTGGGGCTCTCTTCTCCTAGAATACAGTGCATATGTCTCCTGGATTCCTGCCCCCCAGGTCCCTTACGGGCAACCACAGCACTCCTTCGAAGTTCAGCAGCTGCTGGTGGAATGATAGCCCAGGATTTCATGGCCTTGTATAGATTAGATTGAGGTTCCTTGGGGAATGTGCTCAGGATATCCTTCAGGGTCTACAGGGATTATGGCATTAATCTTGTCTCCTCTCTGTGGTCACAAGCCCTGGCAGCATCCCAGGTTTTGGCTGGGTTTCCTGAATTGCCATGTAAGCTATGCAGAGATGGAGAATGTGTGCCCAGGTTTCCTTACCCTTTTCATGACAAACTCACCACATTTGCATTTGCTCCTCTGGTGACAGCAAACCTGCTTACCCTGCTTTTAATCATAAGTTGAGCGAAGGGGTGCTTCTTGAGAGATGGAGGGAAGAGCTGAATCTAGCATGAAAAGATCCATTCAGGCAGGAAACACACAGTGACGGAACCCAGGTAGATCCCCACTTCCTGAGACAGGTCCAACAAGTTGGGCTCAGCCCTGCTGACTCCTTCACCCCCTCCCTTCTGGGCCATTTGGGACATTTTCTCCAGACTTCATGCTGCAGTAACATGCTGACACTAAGTGTCCAGAGGGACACTAAGAAAGGGACTGAGGGGTTCTGCAGAGAGGTTACATACAAGCTACATATGCAAGTCATCACTGCCTGCATGAAGCCAGGTATATCAGCATGGGGATTATAAAAGGATTGAATGGGGAGGGCTCCAAAGCGTTGCTTATGGATGGCAGAAGAGAGTTTGTGCAAGACACAAAGGAGGAGGAGATGAATTACAGGCAGCACGTTGCTCCTTTCTTCTGAATCCTTGCCATCCTTGGAGTTGCCTTCCTTTGGACAGGGCATCAACCATGTTTGGGTAGCTGTTGAAAAGGGCAGGGAAGAGTTAGTGGAGGTGAGAACCTGTGGCCCTCTGCTCTTGGAATGATGGATCCTGGCTAAAGGGTGATGGGTCTTCAGTTCTGAGTCCTCCAGACCTCAAGCCCTTGAAACTTCAGGGGAGGAGTGTGTCTCCTATCTAACACTCATTTGTACCATCTCAGGTTATCTCCATGACCAGGAATGAAGCCTGTGTCATCCTGCCCATCCTCCAGGCGCTCACTGTCCCCATGACTGTGCAGGACTTTGCCTAGGTCCCTCCTTGCAACTCACATTTCGTGTTCCCCTTCCTCCTCCCTTCCCAGATATACTCCATTTCCATTCTTCTGACAACCTCCACAATTATACTGTTCTCAAATATGAGGAAAGATAGGTGATTTCCTGGCACCACTCAAACAATCCCTGATCTCTCCTGTTTGTAGAGTACCTGTCATGCATCTGGGCTGCTGGGTACCTAGAGGGAGAGAGTACTGACAGTATCCACATATCCAGTGTCAATTCTGTCACTGAGATGACTTTCCTAGGGACACACGTTAGCCAAAAACAACCTCAACATTTCCCTTAATCTTATGTTAAGTGAACCTTTGTCAATCATGTCTACCATAGTCAAAAAATCTGGAAACACTCTTTCACGGGGAGATCGATATTGAGCTCTGTTCAAAAGGTAGCTAACGCTGTACTAGAAACTTGTGTACTATTCAACATGGATCCTGTGTTGATATAGAAATGCTTCTTAATTTCTATAGTTATTGTACTATGATTGACTTAAGGAATTTGAATTTGTAGCCTTGAAATCACTGACACACCTGCCTCGACATTTTATACTGTCCTGGTAGTACAGGACAATGAATGAAAAAAAATTATTCTTAATCAACTTAGTAAATTTCCATGGTACCTTCCTCTGGTACAGTAAGAGGTTGCATCCTGATGTGCAACCAGAAGAGGTCTCCTTTCTTTATGGATGTGGTTGTCCTGGGTGGCACATCTTGTGCCTTAAGTTGTTTACTTGCAATTTTCTGGGAACTGCAGAGAATCAGAGAGTAAGGTTGGTATCTTGCTAGCAGAAGACCATAGAACAATTCATCATACTTTACCCATAATCAACTTCCCACTCTCCCTACTCACCAGCTGCCCAACAAATCTCATGCATTCAAAATGGACTTAGGAAGATGTTGAGCTTTGGTTTGCACTGAAAAGGGCCCACAGCCAGGTTTGGTGGGCCAGTCCTGATATTTAGCAGGGACACTAATATAAATGCCAGAAAGCAGAGTCACCACATGTGATGGTCAGAGTTGACATCACAATAAGAATCTACACATACTTGAGAGAGACCGGAGAGGGCTCCATTCCTCAGTTTCCTGTTCTCAGATGTGAATATGTTACTATGCTGTGTTCATTTGTTTCTGTGATGGGGCTAAAAGTGATGTACTACAAGTGGAACCTTGAGAAAAGTAGCGGTTGGGTACTTCACAATTCACAAGATTTAGCCTCTAAAGGGAACTCAAATCATAATTTGGCACTGTTTATATTTATACTGTCTTAGGATAGCTACCTTAAGTTGTTTACTTGCAAAAGCCTTCTTCACACTACATCAAGCCCCTCTTTCCACTGGCAGATGGACACAAATGTAAGTGGGGATTCTCCCATCACACTGGTGAGATTCTCTTTCTCCACCTTAATGTACCCAATGTGACTAGAGTGACTTGGGAGGACTCATTGTGGAGCCTCAGATGAAGGGTGTTTTGTGTGAGGAAAATGGCAAGAGTGACATATTATGACCAGTCATGCCATGAGACCTACCAGGAGGTGAGGTCCTATTGTCTCTGACTCTGTGACAGATATTGTGTGATGAGAGATTTGTTTTCCTGGTACATTGACATGTGTTGGGCATATAATGAACACTTTTCAGTTGTACTGTTTGATGCACTTTTACCTGCATAAAAACTCATGATGTAACGGTGATGGGATTTTTTATTGAGATAGTCGACACCATTAATTGCAAGGTTTAGGGGATTATATATACATCTAGGGAAACTGCATACAAAACTGACACACACAGGCATATGCACACACATGCAAACACACACATACACACAAGCACTGAGAATTACAGGCACATGGTTGCACATGTAGACAGCTATTTCCCGGCACACAAACTGCCATCACCTGATGGCACTACCACTGCTTCCAGGGATGCTACAATGTGACTATAGGTCTTTTCCGGGAAAACCTCTATGGACTGCCATGTGTCTTCTTATTACGGCAGGAGCTGGAATCAGAGTGGCTCTGCACAAGAAACCTGCAAGAAAGCCCCACGTTTTTCATCTTCCAGATTTCTCCTTACCAAGTGAGGGACTACAGAATACATACCGCTTTCACATTCTAGAAGGGTGCTCTCCAAGATCAGAAAAGAAAACACTATGAGGTTCAGATCATGCTGTGTTTTGTTTGCACAGCTCTTTTGTTACCTTAGTGACAGGAGCAAACAAGATAGGAAAGAGTGATAGAGGATCCTTATATTGGATCTTTATATCAATGTTATGGCAGCAATGGAATGAAACATAAAGGAAATCAATCAAGGAGAGAGAGGCAGAGCAGATGGGGAGACATAAACAGAAAACAAGAGGAGGAAAAGCTTAAAGAAAAAAAGTATAAAAAAGGAGAGAAGAAGAAAAGATGGGGGCATAAAATAATAGAACAAGAGATGAGAGATAGAATATTCATCCCAAAATGAGAAGGGGAACAATGGAAGTGGCCTAGTTGGTTCTGAATTATTAGAGTAATGGATTTTTTTTTGTATTTGTTTGTTTGTTTTCCTCCCCTCAATTTCAATCTGGTTATGCCCTTTAGAGTAGTTTAAAATACTACCTCTGTCTTTGGAAAAGTGATTACTGAACCCACTTCCTTCACTGCTCTTCACCAGGAGCATGTGTGAGACCTTACTCCAAGTGGAGTCCCTACAGTGGCCATCAGAAATGGCAGAGTTCTCGGATCTGTACGTCTGGTGCTGGGGCAATTTCACAACAGGGTTTGGCTGACTTCCAAACAGGGTTTGCAACACGGGTCTCACTCTGCAGTAAATAAATGTGTGGCATTTGGAGTCTCCGCATTTATGGCTAGGTGGCTCCTCGAGTACAAGGTGGAGTCAATGGCTGGGCTTTACCTCAGGGGCAACCCTTTTGCTATGAACCTTGAAACCAACACATATAGAAAGACACGGCCATCACTTCAATTTCCAGTCTAAGCTTGATGTTCCCGTATCATACCTTGTCCTCCTTCTCTTAGTGTTTTGTAACTGCTTGTTGATTAGTGTTCTGGGGAAAAAAAAAAGACTCAGAATTGGAATGAAATGGCAAGGGCGTAAGTGTTTTCAAGTCCCCAAGAAGATCGTGGAAAATAGCCTTCCCCGCCATTGGGAGATGTTTTTGTTTTGATTTGTTTTGGTATGATTTAGTCATAGAATTAGTGGGACAGCTAGGTTCTTTTTATTTTTCTTATTTCAGCAACTGAATTCTGTAACAAACTCCTATGTATTTTGAATTATGTATGAATTCTTATGTTTTAACTTTTAAACTGTCAGGAAAATCCATTTTTATGAATGTGAAGAAGTGATAACTACATAGAAGAGGGAAGTTTGAACACTCATAACTCAGCAACACGTACACTGCTCTGACTTGCTCTTTTTTAGCACTTCACATTTGTGTTTTATTTTTCCCTCCTTCTATCAGCTCTGACGTTGATGTCATTCAAACATGAAGGTGAGAAGAGTACCAAATGTAAATTTATACCTAAATATAAATGTGCCATGGTGCAGGTCCTCTGAGAGGAGAAGCAATATCAATGAGGGAAACAAACAAACAGAAATAAAAGGGCTTACAATAAATAGACACAAAGCAGACAAACTAATGCATGTATATTAATTTCTTAAAAAATAAAGCTGGAGGAATTGCCCAGAAAATTGAAAAAAAGACATGAAAAGAATAGAATATATGAGAAAAGAAAAAGGATGATCCCAGGAGTTTCACCATTAGTGCTTAGAGAAAGGCCAACAAAATATATAAAAGGGAAAACAATTCCAAATAAATTCAACAAGAAAATCTCCAGAACCGAAAGGCACACATCATCAGATTAGAAAAGCTCACAGGTATCAAGCAAATGAATAAAATAAAACTAAGAACTACTTAAACCTATCAGAAAATCTAAAAACGGTAAAGAAAAGGAGGAAGTCCTAGAAGCTTTTGGCGTGAGGAAAACATTATCAAACATAACAAAATAGAATTCACCTGCCATCAGATTTCTTAATAAAAATGCGGGATGTTATAAAATAGGGAAGTAATGCCTTTAACCTCTGAAGGAAAGTATTTTCAATCCAGAATTCTATACTCAGGGAAATTATCAATAGAATGGGAAGTGAAAATAAATTAATTTTCAGGTGTACAAGTTCTTTAAATTTATCTCTTTAGATCCTCCTCTTAGGAAGCTACTGTGGGATGTGTATCAGAAAAACAAGAGAGAAAATGAAAAATGAGAAGGACATGAAATCTAGCTAAGGAAGAATCTGAACAGCACAGGAGACCTAAGAAAACCAGAGCAGGGGACAGACACCTGCAGAGTGAAGGTGTTCCAGAAAACAATCAAGGCCAAATAAAAAAAGGAATTCTGCTCAGTCAACTGAAAAATTTACCAATAGGCATTTGAAAGATCTGTTGGAATATTTGGAAAATGTAGTAATGATTCCAAATGAAACTGGGAAAATAGAGGGAGGAAAGGCAATGATTAATTAATTTCACAGGAAAAATGTAAGAGAAAAAAATGCTATCATACACACACACACACACACACACACACACTAGGTAATGTAATCCCTGACTTCCTGTCAAAAAAGTAATGTTTAATTTTTTTTGAGAGAGACAGAGAGAGTAAGCGGGGAGGGGCAGAAAGAGAGGGAGAGAGAGAATCCCAAGCAGGCTTCCCACTATCAGCATGAAGCCTAATCCAGGGCTTGAACTCATGAACCTGAGCCACCCAGGCGCCCCTAAAAACAATGTTAAACTATATTGGGAGAATGAGGGAAAGGGAAGAATGTGTGTGTGTGTGTGTGTGTGTGTGTGTGTGTGTGTGTGTCTACATGCTTATTTATGTGTGTGACTGAGGCAAGGTGGACTTAATTGCCATAACAAAAATAAAGTGATAATATCTGAAATTGAAGACTGAAGAAATAGTAATGCAAGTCAATTATTTTAGAATATTGAGATAAGTAGAAGGAATAGCCAGAAGAATTAAAACATTTTAGGGACAAGGTTGGGACATAGAAAAAGTGGAGGGGACTGCAATTTATATTAAAAAAAACTTTTAGAAAATATGTGACGTGAGGGGTGCCTGGATGCCTCCAGTTAAGCATTTGACTTCGGCTCACGATCTTGTTGTTCATGGTTTCGAGCCCTACATCGGGCTCTGTGCTGGCAGCTCAGAGCCTGGAGCCTGCTTCAGATTCAGTGTCTCCCTCTCCCCCTTTACCACTGTGCTATGTCTCTCTCTTTCTCAAAAATAAATAAAAGTATCTTTAAAAATTTTTAAAAAGGAAATATATGACTTGAAAGCATTTAATTCATTACTTTAAAATAAAAATAATTTTTAAAAGAAATAAACATAAACTACACCAGTTGTAATGTTTTAATCTACTAATATGAATGTAGGTTTTTTTTTTTTATGCTATCAATACCACTCAAGATTGTGAGACAAAACATGGTGCATGGGCTTAAGAAAATGATCCTACAGGGCACTTGGGTGGCTCAGTTGGTTAAGCATTCATCTTCAGCTCAGGTCATGATCTCACTGTTCATGAGTTTGAGCCCCGAAATGGGCTTTCTGCTGTCAGCGCAGAGCCCGCTTTGGATCCTCTGTCCCTCTCTCTCTCTCTCTGCCCCTCCCCAACTTGCCCTCTCTCTCTCTCAAAAATAAACAAAACTAACATTTAAAAAAATATAAAGAAAGAAAATGATCCTGATTTACACCTTGATTTCCTGTAAATGAGTTTAAAAAAAAAACAACAAGGTAGAAGTTTGTTCTATCACAAGGAATTGGGTAAAGGATTTACAGGATTTGCAGGTATGACATCTGCCCAGAGGTTGCGTATTATTCAGATTTTGATGAATTTTTGAGAGATATTAATTAAATTGATGAATAATCCTAACTAAGGTGATTAAAATCCAAACATTCATTGATGTATTGTAATTCATAATATCAAACCAGCCCTGAGATAAACTCTGTGTGTGTGTGTACGTGGTGGAGGGGCAGACACGATGACAAGAATCACATAACTTTCCTGTACCCCAAGGATTACTATTGATGCTTCTGATCCCGAGGGCTTACAGATGAACTGTGTTCCACTCCAAGGCCTTCTTTACTTTTGGGTAACACGTTATCAGAGGAAACTCTCTCTTTGTGCCATTAAATCGGTCCAGTGGCTCTGTCTTTTGAGGTTTTACCAGTTACACTGACAGCATTTCTGCATTGTTTCTAGTTTCTTTCCCTTTGTTCTCAGCCTCAGTGGTACATGGTTTGTTCAGTTCCCCTCCAGCCTATTTCTCTGCTTATTGCTCAGAGCAGCAGCCACAGGGGTGAGGCCCCCCCCACATCAGTAGACAAAGAGCCTAATTTAAATCCTCTCTCATGATTCAGAGTTCAGCTTTGAACCCACTTCTTCATCACAACACGGACCACTTCATCTGTCTCACAAGATTTCTTCTTAATTCTTTTGTTAAGTGCCTTTATTTAGTTATTTTGATTGTGTTAGCATTCCCATGTGTTTGATTATGCTGTAACCTTGCAATTATGATTTTTTTTCTTTTAGTGCACCACATGCTATGGCACGAAGAAAATGGTTGCTGAGTGTCAAGTGTTCTGGAACTATTTAGAGGTCAATGGCCCTCTAAAATACAGCACCTGTAATCCTGGTTTGCAAGACAGATGTGCTTTAAAACAAAGTACACTCATAAATGGTCTCTGTAGGGATAGCTTATTTTATGCTATGGAAAAGGGAAGGTACTAGAATGTTGAAGATTGCATAACAGGTACCCAGTTTCCTTTGGGATCGAGGGGAAATGCAGAATCAGTTAACTACTCATTACTATGCTTAGAAAAAAGCAGTATTAGCTTTAATCAAAATCATATAACCAACCTTCTTTTTACAGAATACCTAGTCCAAGGGCCAGCCAGTGTTTTGTTTCCCTAGTACAAGCCTCCAGTGCTTGCTGACTGATGGGATAGTGACAATTACCAGTAATAAGTTAATTCAATTCCATCCAATTCAATCAGTAATCGTGTACCAATTACATTGTGCAAGTACACTACTTGCAATACAGTTTTCCTACGACTCAGTTCCTGTCCTGGAAGAGTCACAGTCTAGTAGGAGAAATAAACATATGATTAATTAAGCATACCAGTAGGAAAGAAAACACCACGACGACCATAGCGGCAACTTTCTATATCTGGAGTTAATGCGCTCACAAATGTATACACAAAAGTTTAAAGCACTTCTTAATTTTGAAACATTTTTAAATACCTTTTCTACTCATGCATCTCTCTTTAACCACTATCTAGTGATTTTGAATTCCTCCAGTGATTTTGAATACTCTTCTGGAAACAGGAGTATTGGTGCATTTGTGTGAATATCTTCTGGAGTAAAACTTGATGGGACAAGGTGCTAGATCTCCACTCAGGAGTTTCCATTAACTAAAAAGCACTGAGCTTCAAAATCTAATCCAGGATATTCCCCCATTCTTCCAGAGTTGTCCTTGTCCAGAAAAGCATCATCACATTTCTATCTTCTTGAACATCAGCATTGACAAGAGTGGCCTATGATGCAATTATGTTGGTCCCTGAGTGCCACAGGGTAAACCTCTCCAAAGCCAGTTAAATTAATCAAGAAGGCGAAATGTTAATATGTCAATATGGTGACTAAGCAGGGGAAATTCGTACCCTGAGCATCATCCCGTCTGCAAAACTGGGTCTGATACATGGAATAGCGATATGAAACGTGACTTGATTTGAGAGTAATGTTGGATGATGTGTCATAGCCTGATCAAGTCAGCAATTAAATATAATCAAAAGAGAGAGTTGTTTAAAAATGTTACTCTACTTCACTTTGGTGGAATACAATTCTACAGAACACATTCAGAATTAAGAGGCGTGTATTTAGCTTAATTAAATATTTAATCACATGTCATCTACCTATTATTTCCACTCTCCAAGTTTCCATAACACCCAGAAGAGTTGGCTAATTTTTAACATTTCTGTTGACTTTCTCCAAATTGAACACTATTGTTTTATGCTTCTATCCACCTTGTGGTTGTCACAAAATCTCTTCCTCTCATTACCTTCAGTTTTGCTGGGGAAACCAAGTGGAATTAGCAATCAATCACAGCATTTAGCAGCTCAGCTGGCCTGAATGAAAAGCTCAGGACACATCCAGGTGAAAAATGAAATTGCTTTGCCTTGTTGCAATCCTCACATATTTCTACTCCACTCCCTATAACCATTTCTTACTCTTAATCAGAAGGAAAAATGCAAGCAGATACATTATGTAAGACAGTGGACTAAAGACCTGGCCCCAGGTAGAGGCCATTTAATTAAAAGGTGTAAGATGAATAGGCTGTAAAATTCAGCTAGTCCCATATAAAAAGTGTTGGCTTAGCAGAACTGAATGATGATCCAAGTTAACACATGTGAATTTGTGGAAAAGAGAAAAAGAGCTTTGAAATCTTATTAGCTTTGCTTTTACTTTCGTTATGCTTCACATTCAAGATTACAGGCTAAGGAAAAAAATTTTTTTAACTGAAGAAAGGAAGGAAGAATGGAAAGGACAGATGGAAGGAAGAAGGACAGCAGTCATAAGTATGTAGTTGCAGATTACAATCAAAGAATATTATTATGTTTTGTTTGTTTAGTATTAAGTGCCCATCAGCATATATCTTCATAATTTTCAAACTGTTTCAATAGTAATTAGGAACAACAAATGTCTGGACTGTGGCTTCAAAATAGCTTATCCCAGATTTACGATAACAAAGAGGAATTTTGCAATGTTTGCTAGGGGGCACTGTGAGGCCATCTTCGCCTTGTTTGTTCCTTTGAGTTGTTAGTGGTTGGTCCATTTTAATTATCTGTGTTTCTGTGAGACATGAAGTATTACATTGTTAATTATGGAGTTTTCAGCCTCATAATGGTTTTTGTCTAACTACTTTGACTCCAGGTATTTCCTGTGCCCTTCAAAATTTATGTTTTCTGGTGGGATTTGGATAAATTGAAAACACTAGATTATAGTGGGGCTTCATCTGGGAAATGTAACCGAATCCCGCCTCCACTATGAAGAGTGACATTCGGGGTGCCTGAGTGTCTCAGTAGGTTAAGCGTCCAACTTCAGCTCAGGTTATGTTCTCATGGTTGGTGTGTTCCAGCCCCGTGTTGGGTTCTGTGCTGACAGCTCACAGCCTGGAATCTGCTTCAGATTCTGTGCCTCCCTCTCTCTCTGGCCCTCCCCTGCTCATGCTCTGTTTCTCTCTCTCTTTCTTGGTCTCAAAAATAAGTAAACAAAAAAAAAAAAAGAAAAGAAAAGAAAAAGAAAAGTGACATTTGTTTTCCTCTAAAGTCGCCAGGTCTAAGCACATCACAGAGTTTGGTGTTGAACATCTGAATCTTGGGACTTATACACTGAAAAGTATTCCTTCTATTCTGATATAAACATAATAGATTTTTGAAAACAAGATGCTATCCTCTCTATCATCAGCAGGGCCTGGGTTCACCGACCACAATGCAGTTAAATAATAAGAATATTCATAAGCACCTGGGGGACTCTTGATTTGGAGATTTTAATTTTCTAAGGGAAACAAAAATAGTTTCTGAGGCACTGCTGCTCCGACCTCAGAGCACCATAACTGAGCCAATTTAGGTTCTTCTGAGTCCATTTGTCCACAGCAGAGTTCTCCTAACTAAAATGTATTTGGTATTTTCATGGTCCAGGTAAGGCCACTCAACAGTTGAATTCTTTCATTCAAATTCTCAGAAATTAAGAGAACAATTTTAGTGTAAATGCTCCAACAAGAAGCAGACACAGAACACTCACAAGGTCAGCAGAAAATGGAGAATTCGTAGCTTGAACATCTCTAGCAATTTCAGACATGAGTAGTCTAAGCTTAATTTATAGGGGGTTAAATCAATCATTTGCTTGCGAGTTCGAGTAGCAGTCAATAGATTTTGCAAGGCAAAGGGCCACCCAGATGGCATATATTTGTAAATCAGTCCTTCCCAAAACTTGAAACTAAAACTCATTTCATTTCTATGAGGCCCAGTTCTTAGGGTGGGCCCTCTGTGGTGACCAACAGACATGTCTCCAAGGTATAATGGAAACTTCTCTATCCATCACATTCAATTATTTGGGTGGGCAACTGTTACCAACTCAATACCTATTTCTCATTTACTTCCTTACTAACACAGTACCAATTTTATTGGGTGTGGCGATTGTCCAGCTAAAAACCCTTTTCCCAACCTTCCTTGTAGCTAACATTTCCCATGTGAAACAGTTCTGACCCACGAATTTGAAAGAAAATTTTGTTGGGTGCTTCCAATGAGACATTTAAAATGGGACAAACTTGGCTGGCTTGTCTGTTATCCTTTCATCTTTTCCACGCTCCTTTATTTCTGGAATATAGATTCAATGATGATACAGAGTAGGAACCATCTTGTGACCCATGTGGGCTGGATGAGCACCATGGCAGAAGGTGCTTCCCGACAGCCTGTGCCAACACTGGACTCCCTAACTCACTCTTGACTTCTCATTACCTGATAAATAACACCTCTACCTCATACAAGCCACTGATATTTCAGATATCTCTTTAATGAGGCTGACCTAAGTTCTTATCTGGTACGTACACCCTATAGCAAAAAAAAAAAAATATATATATATATATATATATATATATATATATATATATATGAGCAATTGACGAATGAACAGCAAACTTTAAATTTCTTCAGTTTCTTATTTTATTTTGAAAAATTCAAACATTTTATTTTTTATACCATAATATACCTAAAGTAAAATCGATGACCTGGGGGAGGGGGGTGAAGGCGCCTGGGTGGCTTCAGTCAGTTAAGCAACTGACTTCAGCTCAGGTCATGATCTTGTGGTCCTCAAGTTTGAGCCCCATGTCAGGCTCTGTGTTGACATCTCAAAGCCTGGCATCTGCTTCGGATTCTATGCCTCCCTCTCTGCCCCTCCACCACTCACACTGTCTCTTTCAAAAATGAATAAATGTTAATTTTTTTTTTAAATTGATGATTCAGGTAATGTGGCATTTATCCTCTGCCTTCTGATAGCACATCATGTCACTGTGTATCCAATACGGAAGATACAACATTGGAATAAAGTCCAGGAAGTTTGCAACAACACGTATCCCATGAAAATGCCATCAGTAGGTTAAGCTTTCATGTTCTCATATCTAAAATGGGAATAAAATATTTAAAACATCTCATTGTGAAAAAGAATACATAAGATGAAGCTAAATCCCCTAACACTATGAATGGAAATCTCTGCCCACATTTCTATTGAATGAAAGACTGAAGAATAAAATAAAAAAAGTTCAGTTATCTGAAAGGTAACTTTATCTGAAAGGTAACTTTAACACTAATGAGAAAATCTAAAGTGGAAATGGAGCAGTTCAAATCGAAGTGTCTCAAACAAGGTAGATAGACTATATGGAGTAGACCACACCAACTGGACTTGTGTTAAGATCCAGGAGCATTCTAAATTCAAAAAAAAACAACATGAAGAGCAAAGTCATGTACAGAGATATCCTCTAAACTCATAAAAATTAAAAATGACTATATAAGCCTATACTTATCAATACAGATTAAATATCTTTTTGACAAATCAAGCCTGAAATCCTTAGCTATCAAACAGTTGGCAAGTTCCATTTGTAGGGCTTCATAAGTCACCTACTGCCAAAATACAGAGATTGCCTGTGTTTCAGACCTAGAAAAGGCATAGCATATGATTGATTTGCAAAGAAAAATACTCTAGGATATTTCATAAATGAAGAAATTAATCATGTTTTGACTTAGGCCTAGATTTGATGTGGTGGAAAACAAAAAACAAAAACAAAAGGCCAATGTAACACAACACAAAGGAATATACAAAAGATATTAAAATCCATTGGACAATGAATTTATATAGTATCTGAGGAGTCATGAAGTTGTATAGAGAAAACATCTTCTATATTCATTAAAGCTGCTGAAATGGAAACTTGACTTTGGATTGACTATCCCTTTCTGATTAAAAGGAAGGTGGTTTAGAGGCCATGGGGTTTAATTAAAAAATGGCACTGGATTGAAAGTGAAGATCACGGCTCTAATCCCAGCTCAATCTTTAACATATGACCTTAAAAAGGTACTGTCTCTAGGTCTTGGTTTATTCAACAGAAAATGAAGGTAATAATAGCTACACTACAGGTCTGCAGTGGAGACTGAATCAGATAATATACGTAGAAGTTTGCTAGCAGAGGACTTAACCTTATAGAAAATATTTCAAAAACATTCCTTTCTTGACTTCAGTGAGTTAGTGTCGTGCCTGATGGGGTGCAGTAGAGTCAGTATTTTTACTGAGCAAACCCAGTTGCAGAGTATACTCCAATCTGTCCATCGCACTGCACAAAGGGAACAGAGATGGAGGGAGGGTTATAAATCTGGCTACTGGGGCGCAGTAACCCACAGCCACTGCATATCATGAAAAGGTTATTATGGGTTCACACTTTTTGGGGGGCAAGTGTCTCTAAGGAGTCTTATCAAGTGAATTGGGCAGGGTGGCCAGAGATTCTAGGAAATATTCAAGGTCAAGACTACTAGGAATATGGTTCTAGGTGACAAGTGCCTTCAGAAGAGAACCAATCCAGTTACTGAGAAGCTGGTGAAAATACTGAGCAGGCTTGTAAGAAAGAGCAGGACAGAGGATCAGAAGAGGATTCCTTTCCCAGAAGGCCAGGGACATGACAAGCTCAAATTTACAATCCTTAGTTCCAAGGTTTCTGTATTTGTCATTTTAATAGATTCTGCCAACTTTACCTCCTTGGGAATTTCACAAATTCACACTTCTATCAACAATTTGCAAATCACAGGTGTGTTCTCAAACTTTTTGAGTTTTCCTGATGTGGCAGTGAAAACTCTGTATGTTGTGGTACCCTGTTTGTCTGTCTAAAGGTATCATAAGTTGGGTCTTACTTTCTCCCACTTTTATATCCTGGTGGATCATACCTAGGAATTTTTGACAAATGTTAAGTTCAGCATTACTCCATGAGAACAAGTAGCCAAGGAAAGAAAGCATGCACTCTTATATCCAAACAAGCCTGACATCAAAACTCATTTACCCAATTACTTAGCCGTAGACCTTTAGGAATTTATTTCATTTTTCAGCTATAATTTCCTCCTTTGTAAGTGGCATTATTGAATCGTGGGATTTACTGAAAATCTTATAAAGCACCTGTCATTTATCATGCATATAAGGTCCAATTTTTAAAAATTTAAATGTTTTTAAAAGTATTAAATTGTGATTGGGTGAATGTGTGTGTATATTTGTGTGTCATTTCATGCTAAAATGCTTTTTATCCTATTTGTGCATTCTTTTGGAGGTAAGATATCTAAATTCATTAATACAGAACAAGTTATGCCCTGGACATTTTAGATAAGCAATGTGAAATGCATTTACTGATAATGTGTAATTAAATCAGTAAGTTAGATTGTTATGCCAGTAAACTTGGTTTCCTTTAGGGTTTCATAATAGGTCCTAATTCCAACTTCTTTCGCAATAACTTTGCCTAAGTGTTTGAAAATGGTACACGAGAATAGAATTTCTAGTGGTGGCAGTTTTACACACTCTCAGTCCTTTCTCTCCAAACTTAGTACATCATTGGATACAAGACTGATAAAAGAGGTCTCATTCCTGTTATCTGTTACTTCCCATTATGTAAGACAATTGAATTTCCATTCTCAGTTTTTGGGAGATTTGCACATTTCCAACTGCTAGGAAATTTAGCCCTAATCCTTCTAGTCAAAGTAGAAAAAAAAATCTACATCCGAACTTAATCTTATGCCATGCCTTCCACAAAGTTTACTTAATTTCCCAGTACCCTTTGAGTCTATTTTGAGTCTCTTTTACCTCCTAGTACTAACCAAAAATCGTAATTCTATATATGTGTGTATATTTCCTTTTAAAGATTGCCTTTTCACCACTAAAACACAAGTACCATGTAGTTAGGGATCATGTTTGTTTTATTCACCGCCTTACACTGCCATACAATTCCAAAAATTGTATTCAGCCTGTAGTGGCTATTAAAACATATTTATTGAACGAATAAATACATTCCCATGCCTTCAGATATCTTTATGCCCCTCTTAGGAACAGATTACTAATCACATCATGGTTTAGTTCAAAGTCCTTCTACATGGTCTCTCTTTTTCTTTTTAAACTGTATCTTCCTAAAACCTAGCAATTTTTATTTCTTCTCTCTGGGCTGATATGATTCTCTGAGTTTCATTTTTCCATGTTAGATAGTTTCCAAATTAATTAAAAAGCAATGAAACAAAATATTTGTAGTCTCAAAAGCATGAGCATATAACGCTTTTATTTTTGCACTATAGCTATTGGTAAAAATATAAGACTATGTTTCAGTTCAATAAGTTTCTCTGACTGTCTGGTAAACGCGGCAATTATTTTTTGGCACTTCCTGACATATACCGAGAGAATAGAGCTTAAGAGCCTATCTTTGTCTCGTAGGATATAAAAATCAGTATGACAACTGTCAACTCTCCAAAAGACCAGGAGAAAATTCTGTTAATCCAACAAAGCTAAGTTTATTACTGTAATAAAGGAAACTACAACTTTCACAGAGTCTTTGTGGCACTTCAGAAGGGGAAAATCTGGGAGGTGGGTAATATTTGTATACTTTTAGGTTATGAAAGGGGGAATTTTAAGTTGGGTCTTACCAGCAGGGGAACTGGTTGGGACTGGGCAGAGTTTATGAAATGACTATTTTCGATTGGCATGCACAGAGAAGTGAGGGTCTTGAAGTGGGTATGATGAGTAAGCTGTTAGTCTCTGTAAGTAAGCTATTCTTGTTTGTTTATAGTCCTATCTCCCAGGAGCAAGTATTTCCTGGAGCAAGTACCTAAGTTTACTTTGCTTATTCTCGATATTATTTAATGGAGTCAGAGGAAGTATGCCTAGCCCCAGTATTGTTTAACACAGGAATAGATGCGATGCCTGGGTGGCTCAGTTGGTTAAGTGACCAACTCTTGATTTTGACTCAGGTCACGATCTCATGATTTGTGGGATCAAGTGCCATGTGGGGCTCTGTGCTGTCATCATGGAACCTGCTTGGGATTCTCTCTCCCTTTCTCTTTGCCCTCCTCCCAACTCATGGGCACCAACTCTCTCTCTCTCTCTCTCTCTCTCTCCCTCTCTCTCTCTCTCTCTCTCTCTCTTTCAAAATAAATAAATAAACGTTTTTTAAAAACCACACAGGAAGAGAAAATCATTTTGTTATCACGTTTCAGCCCTTTCTTGATTCATCAGTGTTAGCTGAGAAAGACTCTATTATCATCTGAACACAGGATAAATCTGTATCTGTATATTTTTTATGGTCATGGTTGTGTATAATGTTTCTGTCAATAATCATTTCAACTTAAGTTTCAGACTTTCTTCTATATTTGTTGGAAGATAATTTATCGTATTGTTTGCTAGAACTATAGCTGTGAAACAACATTTAAGACTGGAGATTATTATACATCTGGGTGCTGTGACACAAATACTAATCTCAATGATTATTATCAGGACTGTAGGCCACTTCTAGGCCAGCCATAAAGAGTCCTCAAATGAAATCTTGAGAATAGATCAAATCCCACATCTAAATGGTGCACAAAACCATACAAGGGGTTGTTAGCTACATTTATGAATCTTTTATTCCTTAAATGTTCTTAGATGCAAGACAGATATTCCTCAAATATTAAAGATACAAGAGAGATCTTTTTCTTGGGGGGCTGGATGGCTCATTTGGTTAAGCGTCAAGTGTCTGACTTCAGCTCAGGTCATGATCTTGCAGTTCATGGGTTCAAGCCCCAGTGTTGGGCTCTGTGCTGACAGCTCAGAGCCTGGAGCCTGTTTGAGATTCTGTGTCTCCTTCTCTCTCTGCCCCTCTCCCACACACGCTCTGTCTCACTCTGTCTCTCTCTCTCTCTCTCAAAAATAAATAAACATTAAAAAAATTAAAAGAAGATCTTTTTCTTGATCATCAATTCTTGAATCCTCAAATTTAGCTGCTTTTCTACCTTTTCTGTAGCTTCATTATGTACTATACATATTACTTTAGCACTCTCTGGAGCAGTCCCATGTACAAAATAGCAGATTTCCTCTTCTTTTTCCTGAATGTAATGCACTGTGGAATCATTAACATTGAACACATGGTAAACACCACTGTAACTAAGCCTGAGTGAAGCCTATCTAACACATATTTTCTAATAAGGCACATCACGGCCTTCTTGTGCTAAGGGATACTAAACAGAACTCTAGAACTACACTTGAAGAGAGTTTAAAATGGCAAAATCACAACAAAAACACAAAACTGCAAAAGGCTTGGCATTAAATATACATCAAAAAGGACACTGTTTACGGTATGAACACTTAAACAATAAGGCAGCATGTTGCCTTCAGTGACTTCGGAATGTGTTTAAGAATGTGTGTGAGGGGCACTTGGGTGGCTAAGTCGGTTAAGCATCCAACTTGAGCTCAGGTCATGATCTCGCGGTTTGTGGTTCAAGCCCTGCTTCAGGGTCTGTGCTGATGGCTCAGAGCCTGGTGCCTGCTTCAAGTTCTGAGTCTCCCTCTCTCTCTGCCCCTCCCCCGCTCATGCTCTGTCTCTGTCTCTCAATATTAAATAAACATTAAAAACAAAAAAGACTGTGTGTGAGAACGTGTACGTCAGGTGCCTCAAATCTGTCATTGCTCGGCACATGTTGGTGAATGACTGAATATTGCCATGGATATTAATTTGGGGGATTACAAATAAATTTTAGCGAGTAGCCAATTTCACAAATACAGAATCCATGAATAATGAGGATGAACTGTATGTTAGTGTGTTTAGTTGGATGCTCCATTTTTCCAGGGCTCTTGTTACTTTTTCCTCATTCTTTTTTTCTTTCTGCTCTCAGATTGGATGATCCTTACTAATCTAGCTTCATGGTTACTGATTTGTTCTTCTCTCCACTCCTGTATACTCTTGAGCCCCTCAAGCACATTTTGTAATTTGGTCATTAGACTTCCGAACTCCAGAATTTCCTTTTGGTTCATTTTATAACTTTTATTTTTCATTAATATTCTCTAATAGATGAGACGTTAGCATCATACCTTCCTCTAATTCTTTAAGCCTGGATTCCTTTAGTTCTTTGAACATATTTATAATAGCTACTGTCTGCTAAGCACAACATTAAGGCTCCACTAAAGGCAGTTTCTGTTGCTTACCCTTTTAAATCCTGAGTGTAGGTTACACCTTCTTGTTTATTTGCTTGTCTCATAATTCACCTTTTTTTTTGCTCAAAACTAGATATTTTGGTAATATATTGTAGAAACTCTGATACTGTCACCCTACCTCCAGGGCTGTCGTTGTTCGCTTACTTGTTTATTTTTGGGGGTACATGACTGAACTAGTTGAGTGAAAACTATTTTTCCCAAAATGTGCCACCTCTGACGTTGCTTCTCAGAGAGTGCAACTGTGGCCATGTACACAGGTACCCTAACTTCTACTCCACTGGCTTGACAATAGTTTTATTTTGACTGTCTCTTTCCATGAATGCCCTCTTAAGCTACTGGCTCTGTCTGCCTATATTGGTATCAGACCCAGCAGTTAGTCTACGCTCATTTCTAGCTGATTGCGCTATTGTTTTTGGCAACCCGCTGATAAATAAATGACTCTGAAGTCTGACCCAATCCTATCTGAACAAAAATGGTCTGACTCCTGTTTGTAGGAAGAGACTTTGAGGCTAAACCTTAAGGCTTCCTTCAATCCCAGGAGAGCCCTTCTTTGCTGCTTCTTTCTTCAGTTATTTCTGTTAACCTTCTAGCTGTTTTCTTTTCTCTTACTGCTGTTACAGAGTCACAAGCCCCCTACTAATTGCCCACTGTCAAAATCTCCACTGTTTTCTATCATGCTCTTACACTTGAACTTCTCCACACTCTGTCCCATATGAAGTGCGTCTTTTAGGGAGAACTATGGAGAGTTTGTCCGTATGACCTTCCTTTTCCCCCTGGGAAGAACATGGATGCTAGTGCTCCAGAGGTGGGATGAGGACAGTAACCCATTTCACTTACAGGGACATCCATGTTCTATGAACAGAGTTGTAGGCAAAGAAAGCCTCTGGTCTTCCTGGCTTTCTTCTCTTATCATGTAATTTTTGCTATGCACATGAAATGGGTCAAGAATGATTAGGACCCAGTATTCACAGCCTCTCATGCCTAGTAGAGAACTTCCTATGACAAGGGACTGGGGGAGAAAGAGGACCCATAACTTCTGTGTCAGTTTTGGCTGGAATAGAGCTTCTGCAACATGGAGCTGGGAGAGGCAGGGATGAGAAATACTGGTAGCCTGCCCCTCTTGGGGAGATGCCCTAACACTACACTTGGAGCTGTAGTGAAAGAGCTCCCCATTCTCTTAGCTTCACATGCTTAGAGTAGAGCTTCCATCATTCTGACCTGGAGAGATAAAGGGAGAAAGTCATGGCTCAAATTTACTGACTATTTCTGTTCTTGCTGCCAAGATTTAGCTTTTGTTGAATAAATATTTCTCCACTTACTGAATGGCTTTCGGGGGATTTAAAAGTTTGTTTTTTGTTTTTTGTTTTTTGTTTTTTTAGCTTTTCATGTTACTTTAGTTTACTGGGAAGAGGATCTACAGAGCTCCTCACATGACTATTCTACAAGTGCTTCTGACCTGGTATTATTTTGTATAGATGTTATCACTATTTACACATTGTTACATTGAAATACTTTTTCTATCTCTGATTATTGTTCTAAAAGCTTTTATCATGACAGAGCGTATGTCATCATTTGTAATCTATTATGATCATCATTCATGTTGGGAGACCGTCTCTTCCAAGACTTCCAGTTGGGCATCGAGACATAAGTTTTTTCTGCTTTCTTATTTCCATCCTTAATTAAAGTTTCAACCACAGTGTTGGCAGGTACTAAACATGGGCATAAACAGAGAATAGATACCCAAGCCAGACGCTTAATTTTTCTAGTCCTAGTTTCTCTCCTCTTCAAGATCATTGCTCTAGTCCAGGAACTGTTTCTATCTCTCTCTTTGCTGTATGGTGTGAAAACAGCTCTCATTTCATCAACCCATATCTTCCATACTCTGTTTTGGTTTTGTTCTGTTTTTAAATAAAAGCTGTATTAAATCCACAAACACTTGCTTAAACCTCTTAAACCCAAAATGACTTGCTCTCTCAAAATTCACAAGTGTTAGAAATCACAAAGGTTTTTATTTTCAATAAATTGCCTTTTCAGTAAGTTTTCAATAACCCAACAAAGAATGTGGCTGCTTATTCCTGCCTACCCTGAAGGGCAAGGCATAACGAAAGCTGCCAGAATGGCCCAACCGTTGACAGTAGGGCAGTCAATGAACACAACAAAACTTGGACAAAGACATGTCAAGTAACATTTCAAAATATTACCCTGCTATGACTTTAGAATTGCTCAGCAAATCACATGATCTTTTTATTGGCGAGGGCGACTGTGGGATGGTAGGATGGGGAGAGGGTGGCTGCTAGTGAAAGCTTGCTTGTTTCCTTTTTTCTGTAAAAACCAAATGTAATTGAGAAGAGAGAGAAGAATAAAGGAATGAGTTACTTTGCTTTCATATGTTTTCTTTTAAAGTAGTGATTTGTGCAACCTGTTTTTCCTTAGCTCTTTTCAGAGTTTCATTCCTGGATGATGGGTCCAGAGTTCCCTCAATGTCTCGGCCATGCCATGTTCATCTTCTGTGCCTTTGTAGAGGCTGTGGTTTCTTCATCCCATCTGCATGGGCTTTCGTTGAGCATTCATTCCCTGCTTTTTTAAGTGAGTTCCACTTGGTTATTTCATGCCTCATTTTTTAGTATGTCTGAAAGTCTGCACCACCAGAGCAGAAAGGGCAACTTTTCACTGTAAGGAAGCTAAGCGCTCATTATAAACTATTTTTACTTATTAGAAAACAAAAGGGAACATTTTCTAAGAAGATAAAATAAAATGAGAAAGCTGCCAAAATTGCTAATCATCCCTTCTCCAGATCAGAGCACCCATGTGTTCAAAAACCAGGGGGAAAGCTTGAGGGTCATGAAATCTAGTGTGGGAGAATAATCTTTTCATATCTTCCCTGATTCATTTCTCCTGAAATTTCCAACTTTCTTTTTTTATCTTAGCCATTTTTTTTCTCTGTTCAGCGAATCAAGGAAAGGATTTAACAATGGAAATCAGGGTCAAATGGATTGTCTCCTCTTGACTTCTGATTTTCAAAAACCTGGATCCTTGTTGAAATAGAAATGGCTCCAGGCATAGAAAAAGTATTTTTGGATAATACTTTAGTAAGAGCAAAACATTCTTGCTGTCCACTAAGAGAAACGAGAAACAGAAAAGAAATCAACAGTAGTGGGTCCCCTAGGTAAGATCACTGTGCCACCCTGCATGGGTTGTTTACCAGAAAGGTTGAGGGAAGGGTAGAAAATCCCCAAGTAGGTTTATGTCTCAATTCCCAGGTAGATCTTGCAGAGACAGCATGTTACAAGAATAAAAATTCTCTGTTGTGTAAAGTCTTCTACCTCTCCACTGAGTTTCCCATACCTTAACGTTATGTTGTAGAAGCAACAGAATACTCTCTCTCCAGTGTGCCCAATGTGCAGGTAAGGAAGGGGAGTAGCAAGAAAGAGAGCTCTCAGATGTGAACAGATGATGTGTGTGAAATTGACTTACATGACCTTGGGAACCTATGTGGACGAAGAGCCGAGCCCCAAATAGGATGGTGGATGTCTCTGCAGATTATCACTATGGGTTAAAGACACAAAGGTTTAGATGTTTGTGGTTTTGCAGATTGGCTTCATTGTCGAAGAAGATTGCTCTAACGAACTATCACACTAAATTTCTAGCCAGTAGGAAAATGTCTTCTTTATCTGTTAAGTTCTACATATAGCATTTCCTTATATCTCATTGGCCAAAGCAGGTGAAAAACAAAGAGACTAGGGAATACAGTGTTTGGCCGGTTCTTATTAAAGAGTTCTCTTTCTGTGCACCTCTCTTTTCTCTGATACTCTTTGCTGGGACCTCTAGCGATCTTCCTCCAGACTCTCAATACCAACTTTTCAACTCAAGGAATTTCCTGGGTGCAACCTGGGTTTGACCTCACGCATAACAACCTGGACTCTTTCTCAAGTCAGTGGGCTGGGGAAATTTTAGGGCTCACCTTTTTTGTTTCTCATTTTGAAGGATCGCTTTCCTTCATTGCCTGATATCCAGGATCTCAAAACCGTTTGTTTCATATGTTTTATTTCCTTTTATTGTTTGTGTGTTTTTGGTGGGAAAGGTTAATCAGGTCTCTGGTATTTTGTCTTGGCTAGAAGTGAAAGTTCCCTACCCTATTCACTCCCCCCACCCACACTATTTATTATTATATCCCATCTCTTTCGTCTACACGGTACTTTGCAAATTATTTTGGTATTCTTTGCAGTTTGCTAGACTATAAAGTGAAGTTGGCATATACACATTACTTCTTGCCAGAGATAAAGTGCTTTTGAATAGTCTCATTTCTAATTATGTCTCTCTGCCTGCACAATTTGAGCCTGGAGAGATGGGGATTGGTTCAAGAAGAGGATGTATCTGGGGGCACCTGGGTGGCTCAGTCAATTAAGTGGCTGACTTCAGCTCAGATCATGATCTCATGGTTTGAGGGTTCCAGCCCCATGTCAGGGCTCTGTGCTGACAGCTCAGAGCCTGAAGCCTGCTTTCAATTCTGTGTCTCCCTCTCCCTCCCCTTCCTCCACTTACGCTCTGACCCTCTGTCAAAATACATAAAACATTTAAAAATTTTTAATATAAAACAAGAAAATGTATCTGAAGTGAAAGATTATGAACCTAGGAAAGTGGTAAGCAATATCTCAAGCAAGACTGTGTTATAGAGACAGCAAAGGTGATGGGTATTGAGGAGGGCACCTGTTGGGATGAGCACTGGGTGTTACATGGAAACCAATTTGACAATAAGTTTCATATTAAAAAAAGAAAAGAAAAGAAACAGCAAAGGTCGTTTTAGAAAGGCCAAAGTGCATGATGAACAGGTTAGATCGGAGTACTCATACTCTTGTGGACTTTTTGCCTAATCGAAATTTGCAAAATGTCTCATAAAATGTTTAGCAATTAATGCATTATTATTTTTTTAAACTACTAAATTTAAGCGATTTGCAGGCAGATTACTCAAGTCTGGTCCTAGTTCTGGCATAAAATATTTTCAGGGTAGGTAATCTACCATTTCTAAACCTGTTTCCTTGTAAAGATTGTATATGGGAAGGAATAAACTACTTGATTTTTTCCATACTAAATTTCTATGTTTTTGTGGGAGGCTTTCTGAAAGTAGGCCACCCTATTGAAGTTTCTACAGATGTCAGAGAGCCAGTTTATCCTGGAGCTTTCCCCTTTCCTAATCCTTACAATTCTTGCTTACACTCAGGTCTGCATATAAAACTTTCATTGTAACCTCCAGGGTGTGCACAATCTGAAAAATTAGAAGAATTACATCTTGGTGAGTATTTGCTTTGTTGCACTTTCTCCCCTTCTACAATTCAAATTTTTTTTGCTAATAACAACAATAACAAAAGTGTCATGTAAAAGAATTAGTGCCCACACTTGAGATGAAAAGATTTCAGAATATAAATCAAGTTGAACATAGTGACGGGATATTTTCCATTGGCAAACTATTCTTTATAAATCTGGGGGGGGGGGGGACTGATGTGCCTGAATTTCAATCTTAAGGGAGCACAAGTTTTGTAGATATGAATTCTGTTATTACTATATTGTTTCTAGCACATTTTACAAAAGCAAAATGTCTTCGTACCACTAAACAACATCTACTTGCAAGTGAAGAGGGAACAAAAGCTCATAAAACTGCAATAAAATATTTATTTGTCTTCAGCGATAGGATTAATTTTATCACTGTAGATTTATGACCCCAGAAATTTGTTGCTGGATATTTAATATATCAAAATAGCAGAACAAGGAGCTTGTATTAAGAAATGTGTTGTGAAACTTGTGATTTACCAGAGAGAACAGGTTTCCTTTTTTTTTTTCTGTAAGACTTAATAAAACAGGAGCAAAATTGAATTCGTTTGGCATAAAGTTTAATTGCCTGACCAAAAAATTTGACACTATTACTGCATTACTGTTTATGTGCAACATTTATTGGACTTGTGGGTTATCATCCCCTCCCCCCCCCACTAGACCCTCAGATGGGGAGGGTTAATGATGGCAATAGGAACGCAGTGTTAGCGTCTAGGAATCTGCCTTTGATTGCATCTTCCTATCATAAAGGAGGAAAAGTTTGCCACAATGACCTTTCCAAAAGAGAAAACAGGGTTTTATAGCTTGCTGCCTCCCTTAATGCAATTCCTTTGTTGAATGCCTACCTCTTCAGGAATTCCAGAGCTCTTCAGCACTATAGTACCTTGAGATAGTGTGCCTTAGTGACCTTCACTTTATGCATCTGGGAGCTTTCTTTTCTTTTCTTTTTTTTTATGATGGAAATAGCCTGATAGCAGAAAGTCATAAAAGACCACAGCAAATCTACAAATTTTCTCTATTTTGAATTGTGGGTATAGTTCTGAATTACTCTTTTTCTGCTCACATTTTTTTTTAAATCTTTTGAGCTCCTATAAGAATTAGGTACACACTTAGGAAAAAACACAGTCTCCTCAGATTGTAATGTGGGAACTAGACATCATCATATTCAGAAAGGTTAGAGGAATATGGTCTGGCAGAGGCAGAACAAGTTCAGTCTCCATAATTCAACTAGCATGGAATTCAAGAATAGAGCCACTAAATCGATGATGCAGCCATAGAATTTACAACCAGAAACCATCTCAGTTCTTATCCATAAAGCTTTTAACAGCTAACCTTCATGGGGCTTGCTTTGTGAATTTCCAAGCAGATGGACAGTTCCCAGAGCGTGGCTGAGTCTGGATCACTGTTATAGAAAATAATTAAGTGAAAATATATACCATGGAAGAGGGAGAAGCCAACAATTTCCTTTATATTTGATTTGAATGAAAACAAAAAAAAGAGCTGGATTTATTTTCTCTTGTCTATCCTAGTGTTTCCTGGGGGTCTTGATATTTCATGTTTTTAAAGAAAACCACTTGCTTTCCTTCACACCTCTGATTTGCTCTCTTGTCCCATTGTACGCTCTTGGTAGCAGAAACATATGTAACTTGATGGAGTATATTTGTTGGAGGCCAGCATTTTCAAGATTTGGGGGAAAATTGTAAGATATCCAGTGCTTTTATTTCCACCCCCATAACTGTTTATTATTAACCTACTCAGAGATGTTAAAGACCACACAATGCATAAACCTGATTCACTGACAACCAGCCATTATTAGGCTTCTGTATGTAAATCTTGCTGAGTGATTCATCAAAAACCAATGATGAGATTTTTGAGAATTTCCAATCAGAAGTTAAAATAAAAGATTGAACCCATAAAACCTGCATGTGTTTATGGTAGAAAAAGAGATTATCAGTTAAATTCAAGGTAACATGTTCACATGAGTGCTCGTGTCTATTTCTCTCCTCAATTCTTGATTAAAATGACCAAATAAGTTTAACAGTAGGAAATTAGTTTAATTAAAGGGAAAAACTCACATCAACATTTTTTTACTGAAAGAAAAGAGTATAAAACTGCGCCATCTAAAAGAAAAGTAACTTCGGGCTCTGTGCTGAGGCTCAGAGCCTGTGCTCAGAGCCTGGAGCCTGCTTCAGATTCTGTGTCTCCCTCTCGCTCTGACCCTCCCCCCGTTCGTGCTCTGTCTCTCTCTGTCTCAAAAAATAAATAAACATTAAAAAAAAATTTTAAAAAAATGGGGCGCCTGGGTGGCTCAGTTGGTTGAGTGTCCGACTTCGGCTCAGGTCATGATCTCACAGTCTGTGGGTTCTAGCCCCGCGTCGGGCTCTGTGCTGAGGCTCAGAGCCTGTGCTCAGAGCCTGGAGCCTGCTTCGGATTCTCTGTCTCCCTCTCTCTCTGACCCTCCCCTGTTCATGCTCTGTCTCTGTCTCAAAAAATAAACATTAAAAGAAATGTTTAAAAGAAAAGTAAGATTATACACTTAAAAAATCTTCACAAAAGTTAAAAGCAAAAGATGGGCAAAAATATACAACACTCATTGAAATGAAAAGAAAGTAAAGGTGGCAACATTAATGCTAAGCAAGATAAAATTCAATGCCAAACATATTAAATGCACCCGCAACACTGTATTATTGATGAAAGGCACAATATTCAAAGAAAATTTTAAAAGCTGTGTTCTTTGCATAAAAGTAACCAATATCAAAATAGGTAAAATAGTCAAAATGTTCAGATGGTAGAAATCCAAAAGAAGTTGAAAAGAATATAATGCAAGAGAAATGCATTTTGTATCATCCTAGAGGTAGCCCTAACACATAAATAAATTAATTAATACATCAATGTCCTACAGAGATTTAGCATTTCTTTCCCAACACTCATAAAACACTTGCAAAGAACTGGTTGTGTATTAAGCTAAGGGTTTTGGAGAGTCCAAAACCTTGCAAAATGCTGCCATTGTAGTGGATACATTCTCTGACCATAATACAAGAAAATAATAGCAACATAAAATGAACAAGATGCAATAACCTGACTGTCTTCTGAGTTTTGCAGGATTATGTTATGACTCTCTATTTCCAGGAGCATTTCTTTGCATATTCTTGCAGAGAATTTCTTAATCTAAAACCATTCTCTGTGGCCACCCCACTGGCATCATCCAGTACTTTTTTAGGTAGTTAATAACACCGGAATTCTTTTGGGCCTCTATGTATCCAAATAGCTCTAGCTCCTGCAGCACAAGACAAGGAGTTAAATCCCGGAGCTTGTCACATTTGCCCTGAATGACATGTGCCATTGCCCTTCCTAAAATGCCACTTAGTTGTGCTTATTTATTTTTATGCATGACCCTATTTTCAAAGCCTTTTTCATTTCCTAGCATTTAAAAGTTAAACGGACAACTTTTCTAAATAATTCTTAGACCACAAGAAAATATAAATGTAAATTATATAACATGCAGGGAAATATCAGCAGTGCGAACTTCACGTATCAAAGTTTATGAGAGATTTCCAAGACTATACTCAGAGCAAAATAAATGTCTCTATATATTTTAAAGATTACAGAAAAAAAGGTAAACATTTTAAATTATAAATTTCATTTAAAAAGTTACAAAAAGAATATCTAAAATAAAGCGGGGATTGGCAAACTTCAGTCTAGTGGCCAATTTCAGCCCACCATCTGTTTTGGTAAATAAGCTGGTTACTGGAACATAACCATGCTCATTCATTTCTGAGTTGTCTATGTTTCTTTTTGTGCTTCAAGTACAGAGCTGAGTAGCTGTGACAGAGGCCATTTGGCTTGCAAAGTCACACAGCCCTTTACTATATGCCCTTTACAGAAAAAGCTTACTGGTTCTTAATCTGAAGTATGCAGAGAAAGGGATTATTAAAAATGAAACGAAAAACTAATAATGTGGGTAGCAGAAAAGACTATAAAATTGAGAGATATATCAATTATTGTTTAAGCACATAGAAAACTGAGCGACGTTATAAATCTTATTTTGTTAGCATTTTCTCAAAAAAAAATCATTGGGTAAAAAGCATAATTTAAAAAATATAGAGGGGCACCTGGGAGGCTCAGTAGGTTAAGCATCCAACTTTGGCTCAGGTCATGATCTCACGGTTCAATGGGTTTGAGTCCCGTGTCAGGTTCTGTGCTGACAGCTCAGAGCCTGGAGCCTGCTTCAGATTCTGTGTCTCCCCCTCTCTCAGCCCCTCCCCAACTCATGCTCTATTTCTCTCTGTCTCAAAAATAAATAAATATTAAAAAAATTTAAAAAATATACACTTTTTTTTTTTTTTTACATATGGGTGGAAAATTTTTTTCTTTTTTGAGAGAGAGAGAGAGGGAGAGAGAGATAGTGCAAACAGGGGAGGGACAGAGGGAGTGGGAGAGAGAATCTTAAGCAGGGTCCATGTCCAGCATGGATCTCACAACCATGAGATCCTGACCTGAGGCGAAATCAAGAGTCAGACGTTTAACTGACAAAGCCACCCAGGCAGCCCAGCATACAGGTGAAAAATTCTAAGAAAACATTAGTAAATCTAACTTGGCAGTATACTGAACTATTAGTAAACTTCAGCAAGTTAAGATATACTCCAGGGATATTGGGGCGCCTGGGTGGCGCAGTCGGTTAAGCGTCCGACTTCAGCCAGGTCACGATCTCGCGGTCCGTGAGTTCGAGCCCCGCATCAGGCTCTGGGCCGATGGCTCGGAGCCTGGAGCCTGTTTCAGATTCTGTGTCTCCCTCTCTCTCTGCCCCTCCCCCGTTCATGCTCTGTCTCTCTCTGTCCCAAAAATAAAAAAAAAAAAAAAAAAAAAAAAAGTTGAAGAAAAAAAAATATTTAAAAAAGATATACTCCAGGGATATATAAATTATTTATCATAAGTAAATATGTTTTTATACCTAATCACATCATACAAGTCAAAACAAGAAAGAATATACTAATCTCAATAGATACAGAAAAACAGTTGGTCTTTTTTATGATAGAGAAATAGGAAGAAATAGGAAGGGAAATTCTTAGTATGATGCCAACATCCAGTATTTTTTCACAGCTGAAAAGATCAGAGATAATTTCATGAAAGTCATATGTAATGTAAAAATGCCTATTATTGTAATGAGTATTTAAAGAAAAAGGTTTGTAAAAGCTCTAGTCAATGGAATAGGACATGAAAAATTTTTAAAGGAAAATATAAAATTATTATTTTCAGATTACATGAGTATATTTCTTGAAAACAAACTAAATCAGGAAATTAACATTAATATATTATTATGATCTGATCTTTGGACCCCAGTCAAATTTCTTCAATCAGCAAAAGGCTCCAATTCAGTGTTACATGTTGCATTTACTTATTGTGTCTCTTCATTTTTCTTCAATCTGGAATAGTACCTCATTCTTTTATTTTAATGTTTAATTAATTAATTTATTTATTTATTTCGAGAGAGATAGAATGCAAGTGGGGGAGAGGGGGACAGAGGATCTGATTTAGACTCCACACTGACAGCAACTAGCCCCATGCGGGGTTGGAACTCATGAACCACGAGATCATGACCTGAGCCAAAGATGGACGCTTAACCAGCTGAGCCACCCAGGCATCCCAGTACCTCATTTTTTATTTGTATTTTATATCTTGACACTTTTGAAAATTATATATTACTTATTTTGTAGAATGTCTCTTAATTTGGATGTGTCTGGTGTTTCCTCATATTAGAGTCAAGTTTCACATCTCTGGAGAGACTATTTTAGAAATAACGTGTTCTCATTTTATCTCATCGTATCAGATACACACATTTTTCCTTTGCCTTACTAATAATATATACCTTTGATAAGTTGATTAAAGTGGTGTTGGTCGGGTTATTCCATTCTAAAGTTATCACTTTTCCTTTTGTAATTTATAAATATTGTCGGGAAGGTACTTTGGAACAATAAAAATATTCTGTTCTCCATCAAACTTTCTATTTATTCATTTATTTATTTATATTGGTATAGATTCATGGTACTCTATTTTGTTCAATGGTTATAATTTGTTTCTATATTTATTTGTTTTTTTAATGTTTGTATTTATTTTTGAGGGGGCAGGTGCTCACACACATGCATGCACAAATGGGGAAGGGGCAGAAAGACAGAGAATTCCAAGAAGGTTCTGTGCTGACAGCAGAGAGCCTGACGCCGGACTGGAACTCGTGAACTATCAGATCATGACCTGAACAGAAGTTGCACACTTAACCAACTGAGCCACCCAGGCGCCCCTCTATATTTATTTAAAAGCTCAAATTGTCCCAGATTGAGAGGTAGGAGCCCCTTTGATCTGGCTCCTGTGTCCCTTTGATGTGTCCCTATCATTCTTTAAGCACTTTTACATTCTGACATGAGAGTATATTCTGATCCCATCTTGTGATTTCTCTCCTCCAGCTGTGGGATCAAAACAGAATACAGATATATTTGGGGGCCACTTTTCAGCTTACCTCAACTAAGGTGTTCAGATTCCTTTTAGTAGAATCAAGACCTGGGTGCTAGGTGCCCTCCTTACTGTTAGGCTATTGCTGTTCCCAGATTCTTTCTTTCTGTGGAAAGGGCTGCAGAGATTTTTAGGTGTGTATTCACACACACATTACTACATATCTATCTATCTATCTATCTTTTTACCTATCATCTATTCTATCTAAAAACAATGAGCACATACTGACACCTGTTAGCATTCCACCACTGAAGAATTCATACTAGTTTCTCCCTTTCTGAATTTGTAGTTCTCTTCTCTAATAATGAGATAACTGACCCCCATCACCCTTAATTTACTGATGTGATTAATCTCCCAGTATGGAACAAATCTCCCACTGCTGCTGCCATTCCCTCCCCTGGAGATCCCTCTTCATCCCACTAGTGCTCTAACGCTCTACACCTGGTCAGCACCTGTACTCTGATGCCCCACACAGGGATATGCTACGCTGCAAGATCCTTCTTTACCAAGCCTGGGTTTCAACACCTCATGGCAGGCAATCAACCGACACGATTTTTCTTCTCCTCCTCATCCCAGTGGCAGTCTGCTTGACTATAGCAGGCTGTCCTTAACAGCTAGCTTCCTTACCCTGCTTACATTCTGCCACACTGCTCTGGATAACCCTTTTACACGTTTGCCCTTCTCATTCTTCTTGGGCTTGGATACCCTCCCTGCTTGGGCCGCTGGTGCTTCCACCTCACGTAGATGCCTGCCTTTCTTGAGTCCATCAATATCTCTAAAATTGTATTGTTCAAAAAGGGCGGGTGTACGGGGCGACTGGGTGGCTCAGTTGGTTGAGTGTCCGTCTCTTGATTTCGCCTCAGGTCATGATCTCACAGTTTGAGATTGAGCCCCATGCATGGCTCTGAGCTTTCAAAATGGATCTTGCTTGAGATGCTCTCCCTCTCTCTTTCAAAATAAATAAACTTAAAAAAAAAAAAAAAAACAGGGCAGGGAAAGGAAGAGAAAGATGTCACCATTTTCTTTTAGAAAGAAGAGAATTAAATAAATGAAAAAAGAACACTTCCTCATACTTTTCAATGGTTTTAAGAGTTAAATGTTAAAGAAAAGCCATGATTTAAAATAATATATATAAATATAAATATATATATATAAATATATTGTATATATATATATATATATAAACATTTTCCTTACATTAGGGTTTTTAGGTTGTAAAAGCAAACAGCATACGTTCAAAATCATGGTTAATTAAAAAAAAAGAGTATATCATAAATAATATGTTATAACATATAATGGATAAAATTATTAGTATTATAATTATCTAAAGCACTCTTACAAAATAATAAAAAAAAAAAACATCTCAATGGTAAAACAGGCATAGGTTATGAATGGAAATTTACACATGAAAAAACACAAACTACCAGTAATGATGAAAGAAATGTTCAACCTCTCTAGAAAAAAAAATTAAAAAATAATAGAAGTAATAAACCATTTTTCCTTTCAAAATGACATATTGAGATGAAAATAATTAGAATGGTTGGCAAATATAGATAGTCTAATTCCCTGCTTGACAACATGTAAATTGAGAAAGAATTTTTGAAGGAAAAACTTGTATCAAGTATATGAAAAATATATATAACCTTTGAACTAGTACTCTACTTCTAGGAATTAACCTTAGCAAATAATCAGAGGTGGACAAAGATTTATGATGGTGTTGATTTCAATATTATTTAATATGGGAAAAATAATATGTACTATGATATATCAATATATACACATATTTAATATAAGAATTGAAAAAAATAGCCTTTGGCCTAAAATAAGGAGTTGGTTAAGGGGTGCCTCATTGGCTCAGTTGGTTCAGCTCCAGACTCTTGACTTTGGCTCAGGTCAAAATCAGGTTCTGTGCTGACAGCGCAGAGCCTGCTTGGTATTCTCTCTCTCCCTCTCTCTACCTCTCCCCTGCTTTCTCTCTCTCAAAATAAATGAATAAAACAAACTTTAAAAACAATAAAATAAGGAATTGGTTAAGTAAATCATGCTATATAAATAGATACAATATTAAGTAATACAATTAATAACTTGAGAATCAAAATTATTTTATTACATGAAGAAAGTACAATATAAGATGATCAATAAAATATGATTTTTTTTAGATTCTATTTTCAAGTAATCTCTACTACATCCAACATGGAGTTTGAATTTACAACCCCAAGATCAAGAGTCTTATGCTCCACAGACTGAGCCAGCCAGGTGCCCCTAGAATATATGATTCTGGGTGTATATGTACATACGTGCATTATGTATCTGTGTGTATGCAGCTGGATCTATATCTTGATAAAAGATATATACAGAAGAAAACGCACCAACATGTTAACTATGATTTTCTCATGGTTTATTTCTATTTCCTTCTTCTTTACCAGATTTTCTAACATGAATGAACATAGATAACTATTGGATTACTTTCCTATTACTGTTTAAATTATCACCAACTTGGTGGCTTAAAATAACACCAATTTGAGGTGCCTGGGTGGCTCAGTTGGTTAAATGTCTGACTTCAGCTCAGGTCACGATCTCACAATTCATGGGTTCAGGCCCCGCGTCAGGCTCTGTGCTGACAGCTTGGAGCCTGGAACCTGCTTCAGATTCTGTGTTTCCCTCTCTGTCTGCCCCTCCCTCACTTGTGTTCTGTCTGTCTGTCTCTCTCTCTCTCTCTCAAAAATAAATAAACATTAAAAAAATGTAAATGACACCAATTTATTTTCTTACAATGGAGGTCCAAAGTCCAGAATCGGTTTCATTGGCTAAAACCAAGGTGTCAGTAGTTCCTTTTGGAAATGCTGAGGGAAAATCTGTTCCCTTGCCTTTTTAAAACTTCTATCACCACCTATATTCCTTGGCTTGTGGCCATTTATATTTTTCCATCTGTAAAGATCATTCTGCTTCCACCAGCACATCACCTTTTCGGACTCTGACCCTCCTATAGGGATGATGCAAGGGCAATCACATCGTTCTGGATTATCCAGTCCCGGGGATGACCCAGGATAATCCTTCTAGCTGAAGATCCTTAGTTCAATGAGACTTGCAAAGTTTCTTTTGTCAAATAAAGTAGCATTCACAGTTTTCTGGGATTAGTACAGAATACAGATATATTTAGGGACCACTTTTCAGCTTACCTCAACTATTAGCATTATCAAACTTTTCATTACTATAGGGATATATGCTTCACTATGACACTCCTTTAAGGAGGGATTGATTTCTTTGTAATGTTATGGAACATAATATATATTACTAGAACATACAGGTGAAGAAGAGGAAAAGATATATTCTGAGGGGCTCAATATATATTTTAGAATTCAATAGGGGTGATTTACAAGAAATAAGGACATAGATAGGAATTCATAATTAAAGAGAGAGATTTAGGAATTCTAGCCAATATCTTCGGAAATCACTGCCCCTTCCTAGAAGAAAACCATAGGGATGGCTACTAGTATCTCACTTAGGCCAACCACACTGATGTGTAGGAAACGTTTAATGACACTTTTTATTCAGTCATATATGTCTGCTTCCAGGAAGATGATGCCTAGGGCAGCTACTGAAAACTCACCATATGGCCAGTAAATATAAATATATAGGCATTCCCTATTCAAAAATAACAGAATACTGGGGCACCTGGGTGGCTCAGTCACTTGTGTCCAACTCTTGATCTCAGCTCAGGTCATGGTATTATTCATGAGATCAAGCGCCACTTTGGACTCTGCACTGACAGCATGGAACCTGCTTGGAATTTTATACCTCCCTCTCTCTTTCTGCCTCTCTCTCTCTCTCAAAATAAATAAACTTAAAAAATCAAAATACAGTGTTTGCTAGCAAAAATTTATATATAGCAGTATCCACAGTAATGTTACATATAACCACAAGAAACTGGAAACAATCTCACTGCACAACAGTAGAGGAATTTACAAAAATTTATGCATTATCATATGTTGTGGACTGGTCTATAGCCCTAAAATCATAAATGTTATTATGTTGTTCATATGTTATTCATGACATCAGAGAATGCTATTATAATATTACAGGAAGCAAACTAGCTGCCAAAGTACATATGTTATGATCTTGAACATGTTAAAAAATAAAAAGAAGCTGGGGGAATAGGAACATTACTATGTATCATGGATCCTCAGGATGTAGAGTTATGTGACTATTACTTTTTGGAGTTTCCAAATCTGTCATTGTACATGCTATATTTTTATAATCAAAAAGGGAAAGAAGCACAATAAAAACTATTGAATCAGCTTCCCATAAATATTGACTCAGTTATTGGGCTAAGGGAAGTTTTACTACCTGGGAAGCTTTAATTTTTCCACTGGGTATCAGTCTATAGGAGAAGAAAGTGTGCCACCCTTTTTGAGTAGGGTCCCTGGGCAGGAGAGTGTACCATTAAATCCACTAAGTGGAGATAATGATCATTATCTGCTAGGTGACCTGGAAAGGCTGGAGATCTAGCAATTCTGGATATATTCTACTTTACAAACTTTAAAAGAAATTCATCTCCATCTCAGTGGGGAATACAGCCCTGAAAAAAAAAAAAAAATAGAACTAAACAGAGCGATATATACACCAGATATTATCAGACAACAGAAAATAAAAGGACTATGTGTTAAAAGTTCTTTACTCTAAAAAGATACAATGCAATACAGTATGTTCGTTCCCCTCAACTGTACTGTGATATTTAGGGGGGTTGTTAATGCTTGCCATAAACAGACTGTATGTGTAAAACAGTCTTGCTCTTTTTTCTTTATTGATTCATTGCACATTTACTTGACTTCAGTCCTCTTTGGATTGAGCAGGACAACAATACTTAGTGCTTGAGAATTCACAATAAAAATTTTGAAACCTCAAGCTATATCTGCTTATTCACAATTAAATAAATCAGCCTTTTAATCCTTTAATCTACTCTAGAAATTGAATAATTAAGCCAGAACGGGGATTGTTCCATCTGATTCAAAACATTTTGAGGTCAGCATCTCAGAAGAGAGACTTTTCACATGTTTATTTGCTCTAATTCGCATAATTAGTATGTTAAAATGAACAAATTAGAAACAAGCAAGCAGAGGGTGCTGGATTAGCAGGAGTCTTAAAAGCTTTGCAGCTTCTTCATATGATTATTGAGGAGGCATGTTTAATTAGTATAACACACATTAGTAACAATTAAACAGAGTCGAGTTCAGGAAATTAACTCCTTGACATTTAAAGTTGGCATTTTAATTTTATAGCACTCTCAGCACAGCAGAAATTCATATATTTCAATGTAGTATTCTCATACTGTTATAACATTAAAAATCAGTCTTTTTGATATTATCACAACATGCTAGTTTATAGGTAGGAAGATGAGATTTTAGCTTCTAGAAATATCTCTATAAGACTCTCATAAATGTGAAAGTTCGATACTCAAGGGAATAAGGATGTACGTACAATTTCAAGTGACTGTGCTTTGTTAGCTGGACTCTTTCTGAGCTGAGTGAAAAATAGAATGGAGAGACTTAAATAGTTGCTCCATTTCCTAATCCCACATCTTGTACCTCATTTGAAAGGGGTTAAGAGCCCATTAAATTCTCTTCTTGGTCCATAAGCTTCTTTTCAGTACCTTTCCCAGGTTGCAAAGAAAATTTCCTGAAGGTTAGCCATTAAAGATTACTGTACTCCTCAAAATCCTTGACTTATGTCTTGAAACGTGGGGTCATTTTAATTATCTATGGATGAAAGACAGTGGTTTGACTTCAACTGACTTTAGGTGTCTCTTATGATGTATAACATTATAAGGTTTGGAAATACTGACTTCCTAATTACAATGGGAGGAATGTTGCATTTTCTCAGCTTTTAGTTTTTATTTCTACCCTGTGTAGTTGATGACTACTGATACATCAGTCCTAATCTCTATGGAGAATGAAATGAGAATAAAAAAAATACAAATTTGAAAAGCAGGCTTATGGATATTATCCTTACAGTTTCCGTAATGAAGGTACCGTCCCTTTGATTAAAGATGTCAAAACTGTTCTCAATAATTATTATAAGAACCAGAGGATAAAAAAGGTGGTGGAGTTATGAAAGTATTGTGTGATCATTTCTGTGTATGAAATCTTTCATATTGAAGAGTGAAATCTGATTTATGATCTCCAGCTTTTTTTTTTTATTTATTTTTGAGAGAGAGAGAGAGCACAAGTGGGGGAGGGGGAGAGAGAGACAGAGAGACAGAGACAGGATCTGAAGCAGGCTCCCGGCTCTGAGCTGTCAGCACAGAGTCCGACTTGGGGCTCAAATGCACGAACCGTGAGATCATGACCTGAGCCCAAGTTGGATGCTTCACCGACTAAGCCATTCAGGTGCCCCTCAAACTTTTTTAAAGATAGTTTTCCGATGGAATAAAGATTGCAGCCCTATTCATCATACATTTCTATTAATTGAATATGTAATATATTTAATGTGGATGAAATATATATTTATTAGAGAGTTGTCCCATGTTAATTGTGATAAATACTTGGTCTTTTCTTTAGAAATTAAAAATAAGAAGTCAATGCGAGATGAGTTGTATAGAAACATATGAATAAAAGAAGGCCTTCTCACATCTGAGGCTGTATTCTGTCATCAGGATGAATTTACCAAAGCTAGGGTCTTTCCTTCAGTTCTGAGACTTGGAAACATGAAATTTTTAGGATGTTAAATACAATTTCTATTCTCAGGGAAAGACTCACATTAAACTAGCACACACAAATAATGTATGAAAATAGAATGTCAAGTTATGAATATAAAGATAAATTAAAAATAAAGAAATTACAATATTCTAGGCACCTGGTGGCTCAGTCAGTTGAGTGTCTGACTTTGGCTCAGGTCATGATCTCACGGTTCATGAGTCCAAGCCCCACATCGGGCTCACAGCTGTCAACTTAGAACCCACTTAAGATCTTCTGTCTCCCTCTCTCCTCTCTCTATCAGTCCCTGCCCGAGTCTCACATGCTCTCTCTCAAAAATAAGTAAAAAACATTAAAAAAAAAAAAAGAAATTACAACATTCTGTATCTTTTTAAACTGTACTTTCTCTCCCTTTAGGCGGAGCTGATCTGGATGTCAAAAGTAATCAGGATTCATGAACTTTTCTGTATGTATATTATACCTCAATAAAATTTACAAAAACACAGTAAAAAGATGAGAATGAAATCAGAAAATAGCAAATCTGGGGGCGCCTGGGTGGCTCAGTTGGTTAAGCCTCTGACTTTGGCTCAGGTCATGATCTCACGTTTGGTGGGTTCGAGCCCCGTGTTGGGCTCTGTGCTGACAACTCAGAGCCTGGAGCCTGCTTCAGATTCTGTGTCTCCCTCTCTCTCTGCCCCTCCCCTGCTCATGCTCTGTCTCTCTCTAAAAAATAAACATTACAAAAAATATAAAATAGTAAATCTGGTGTTTAATGACATCGCACTCATATAAACTGTAACCTAGTCATTCATTCGCTCAATGAATATTTTTCTTGAATATGGATATTAGGTGCCAGGCTCTGTGCTGGGCCCTGGAGTAAGCTATAGAAGCTAAATGGACATCATCTTTCAGGAAGACAAAGTACAAGCAAAACTGACAATGAAAATAGGTATTTTCAAAGAGTTAAAGCAAAACAAATTGGGTGATAAGATGGAAGGCAGTGTCCATTTGGACATGTTCTCATGGGCTCAGTGAAATTTTCAGTGAGGAGATAGCACCCGGTGAGGGCAAAAAGGATGTAAAGCAGCAAGCCATGTGAAAAGGAAAATATAATCATTCTAGGCCGGGAAGCAAACCTGAAGAGGTTCTGTGTGGCTGGAATATGTTTGTGTAAGCAAGAGTGTGGTCTGTGATTTAAAGTGAATTTCACATCCTTTTTATAAATCTATGGCCCCTCCACCCTACCTCCCAATCACAGAAATGAGCCCATTCAAATGTCCCCCACTTCTTTCCATGACAGTCTCCAATACCTCCTTACATGTTCCCCGGGGACAATTCTGTTGACTTCCTTTCACCCAACTGCTTAGCATTGCCACTACACCGCAGCCACGTGTCAGAGAAAAACTTGTGAGATCTCTCCACTGGGGTTGGCAAGCTCTCTCCAGTGACAACAGTTGTAACTTCAGGTCATGGCCACCAGGGAGGGGATGTTGTTCTCCCCTGCCCTGCTTGGCTCCGTACCTTGGTTCCACCTCAGTGCAGCTGAGACCAGATTAATCCATTTGAATGTAGCTTTCCTGAAGCTCAGGGATAATGGAAGAGATTCCAAACTATCGCATAACTTTCGATCACCCCAGGGCCTCTTATAAGACAATGATTGGCCTGGATCCCAGCCTATCAATGTTTGTCAAGGGACAGTTTACCACTCCATACCAGATCCGCAATAGAACCTTCTAAAGTCTTGAGGTTCAAGCCAAATTCACTCCAAGCTCCAGAGGGAACAAATGGTGTCCCCAGTCATAACCTCAGGCTGAATTCCATAAGTCTTAATTCTCTATCATAGGATTAATTTCGTATCAGGATGGTTAGTAGCAGAAACCATCTGTAGTGTCTATTCTACAGAGATGTGGTCTAGATCCATTGTCCTTATTAAACCAGATAATCACAGAATAATCTTACACTTTTAGTACAGTTCCCGAAGACTGTATTATTCAGGATTGCCAACACTCATCTTTTATGCTATGATAGTCAAAATGATGTGGCCAAAGACAGAAGAAATTTCAAATCCACTGACTAATTTAACTCTCACCTGGCTAGCACTTTGATGTGCACTGCCAACTTTTACCTCTGGTACTCTACTTTTTCTACATTTTTATAGGAGACTAATTCTTACTTAAATTTTAATGACATCTTTTTTCTTCATATATATTAATAAAATAACTCCACTGATTAATCAGATTACAGGCAAAATGTACGGCCTTGGGAGTCATTCTTTCTCATTTAGGTGACTTTGTCTTTCTCGACTCCGTTTTAAAAAATGTATTGATCCCACAGTTTCACTCTTAATGATCTCTCTTTTTCATGTCCTTGGGGGATATCTGCTTGTCACTGCCATGTACTAACCCAGGTAGTAATCATCTTTCCTTCACAGACCAAAGCCAATATCCTATAGAGAGTTCCTTGATTGTGCAGTAATATAAATCCCCTTACATTTAAGGGAAAGAAGCCTAAGAATCAAGAGAATTACACAACCAGCACCATCACCCTTCACATTAGAAGTTTTTCACTTTCTAAAATAAGAATATTGGACTAACTGGTTTTAATTAACCATATGTCCTGCTCTACAAAGTTAAAAACCTGTAAGACAATATTTTTGGTCTCCAGGTATCCATTTGCAATAATTTGGAATGAGTTTGCATGGCAGAACAATTATGGTGTTCTAGTTTCTGCATTAGTAGCCTCAGGTTTTGTGGTTCAGTGTTATAGAAAGGATCAAATTATGCTTTTTCTCATTGCATATGATGTCATGTTTAGAAAATCCATGAAATCTCTGAAACCTAGGGGCCAGGACTCCATATGGTACATAATAAGACAATGCATTGCTCCTGGAATGTTCCTGAGGGCGAAGGACAATAGCCACAGGAATTTTCAGTCATGATTTGGAGCTTTAATTTCAGAATCCTAGATGCATGCATTTGGAAGGGACCTTAGAAATTTGGATGGATGGCCAGAGAAGACCTTTTGTTCCTAAACATTGTGGATGACACTCTAATGATTTATGTTTTTTTTTTTTTCTGGAAGTTGCCTAAGATAGCTTTACTTGTCTCACTTGGCAAAACAGTTGCTAGTGTTTTCTCTAAACTGGAGGTCAAGATGTAGCTCTTACAAAATTTTTCCAATTATTTCAATTTATTTCACAACTCTTTGACCTTACTGACCTCTCTTACTTAAAATACCTGAAAATAATTGTAGTTTAAACTTGGAGTTGTAGCTCTTTGAAAGCTTGTCCCATGTACTATATCTTCCTGGGCTTTCAGCTCCTGGAAACTCCAAAGTGTTGGACTACTGAATGTCATATGGTTCTGGATATTTAAAGCTATTCTATCACTTATCAACTGTGTGACCTTGAGTAAGTGGTGAAACTTCTCCCAGCCTTAGCTTCCTCATCTGCAAAGTCAGGAAGTGAGTACCAACGTGTATAATACTACTATAAGAATTAGGTGAGGTGTAAGTGCAGTGACTCTGGTAAGCATTTAATAATGGAAACAGCATCTTGTTCTCGGTCCTTTAGTATGGTCTTAAAAATATATAATCAATCAAACTGACACCTCTGTGGAATGATAGGGTCTGTAGATAACAAACAAAATCAATTTTCAGCTGATTAACTCTTATTTTTTCCATAATTCTGCTTTGGGATAAGAGGAAGAAAATTTGGCTGGAAGCAGGGATGAGCCACAAGAAAATTGTCCTCCAGAACCATCTGCCTTGGATGGAATTTGTTGTGCATTGGGAGGGTGTGGATTGAGAGTCTGGCAATGCTGGTGTAACTCTGGTGTGGATGCCTTATCTCCAGCTAGCATTAATTAACCTATTTTATTTTTTTTAAGTTTATTTATTTTGAGACAGACAGAGACAGACCAAGTGGGGGAGGGGAAGACAGAGAGAGGGAGAGAGAGAATCCCAAGCAAGTTCTGCGCTGTCAAGGCAGAGCCCAACAGGAGGCTTGAACCCACAAACCATGGGATCATGACCTGAGCTGAAACCTAGAGTGGAACACTTAACCAACTGAGCCATCAAGGCACCCACCCCTTAATTAACCTATTTTAAATGTATAACTCTGTTTACCTTTATTTTTTTTATTTTTCATCTCTTTATTCTCTCTTTTTTTCGTGGTTGTCCTCTTTCTTTCATTTTTGGTTTTTGTTTTATTTTGTTTCGTTTGTTCTGTTTTGTTTTTTATTCTCTAGAGCTTGCTAAATAAAGTGTGGGTTTAGATACCAGAATGGATTCATTCAAATCCTTGCCCTGCCACTGGCCAGCAGGTATTCAACATTTATATTTGAATATAGAATAGTAAATATTTAATAATACATGTGACATACTGGCATATCATAAGAAAGATAGCTATTGTCTTTAACCACAAATTTGCAATGCTCAAAATATCAATGTTCCGCAATCATTCAGTGAACTCAGGACAATTCTGTGGTATTTTCTCTGTGCTCCCCACTTTTCTTCTTTAAACTCCTTTCCCTATTCTTTACCTCTCTCTTCCTATCTTTTATTGTACCGTTTTTTCTTCCCCCAACCCCTGCCCTGAGTCATCTGCTTTGAAGATCTCCTCTTTGAAGACTTTCTTGATTCTATAGGCAAGATTTAATCTGAATGTCCCACTTGATCTGTAAATACCTTTATCTTGGCACTTATCTCATTTTAATGAAAATTTCTATTTATACACGTTTTTGAAACACACACTGCAAACTAATTGAGGTAATGACCATGGCCATTGTTGGTGGATGTTCAAAGTCTCTCATGTTAATTCTTGAGTGTCATCTGGCCTACCTTCCCCCCCTCTCCTCTTCTTTTCTTCCCTCTACCTACATTGTCTCATTTTTCTACTTTTTGTTTTTGTATCCTTGCTTTCTCTTTCCCATTGGATCTGTCACTCTTGTTTTATTCTCTTTCTGACTCCATTATTATGGCCAAGCAAAAAGATCTTCAGTACTCCTGTGGTCTCCACTTTCCTTGTCCTTTTCACTGCTATCCACAACTTCTTAGAAAACATTTTTGGTTGTTTTCCTTACTTCCTAGGGTACCCATTTACTTTGTGATCATTTTGTTGCAGGATTCTTTACCTGAAAACGAGGAATTCATTGTCTCACTGTTTTGAAGAATGAAGAGGTGGACACAAAATGAGTATCAGGCAAAAGTTGACTAGAGTATAAGATCAGAAAGGAAGAATAGTATGAAAGCTCTCTTTACAGAGAGGGGGCATTTGAAGGTGACTATCTGGGGCTATAGGCAAGGGTCCTTGTTTTATAAAGTTCTCATCAGCCCTCTCCACTGTTTCCCTCTCAGGTCCTACCCTTATTGGCTTGATAGCTCTAGGTGCTGGGTTGTCCATCCTGATTGTCTCACTTGCATTGTATGAGGGGTGGCCTATGGCCCTCTCACTTCTTTATTGTTTACATTTATTTATTTTTGAGAGACAGAGAGACAGAGCATGAGTAGGGGCAGGGCAGAGAGAGGGAAACACAGAATCCGAAGCAGGCTCCAGGCTGTGAGCTGTCAGCACAGAGCTCAATGCAGAGCTTGAACCCACAAACCGTGAGATCGTGACCTGAGCTGAAGTTGGACATTTAACCGACTGAGCCACCCAGGCGATCCTGGCCATATCACTTCTTATAATAAAATATGTTTTATTTTTAGTTGGGTCTTTTGTCAAATTCCTGAGGGAAACCTGAGGAAGAATAGGTAGTGTCTATCACATTCTTAAGAGGAACCTTACACTGGAGGGACTTCTGCTGTTCTCAGACACTCCCAGTATTGATCCAAAATACGTGTTTTTCCTGCACACAGGGACCTCAGGTCCTAACCTTTGCCTCTCTGCCTACTGAATCCTATATTTTCCTATCATCATTTCAGAACATTTGAAAGGTAATTTTTAAATATTATTTTAGTTTCCTTTCACTGCAGGCATAAGATGTTTCTTCTTCAGTCTGACCATGCTTAAATCTAGAAGTGCTCTAATCCACTAATCCTCCTTACCCCCATATCCAGGCAAAAGAACTTGCAAAAACTTAGTCCTCTTTAAATACTTATATTTGTCAAAATGTAAGAGAAATAATTCTGGCCAAGGTCACCAAAGAATAGAGATGTGACAAATAGAGATTTAGTCCAACTTCAGTTGGGTTGGGTGCTCAGTAACCATCAACTCACTTGAACATGAATGAAGGGGAGCCCTTGGAACAAACTGACATGTTAATCCTAAAGAAACCTAGCTTCACCATTTCCCAATGTAGCTGATAAATTGCATTCAATTCACTTAAATAATATGAATGGTGGATTTCCCTTTGTATATAAATTGGGAGTCTCTAAAGTTTTTTTCCTTGGAATAACTCCTGATTACCACCTCTCTTAATAGGTACAATAGTAAAGGATGAATAAACAACACGTTTTTCCAGTGCCAGTGGAATTCTCAGAATTCTTAATCTAGAAGATAAATCTGCCAATATCTTATTTCCTTTTGTCAATATAAATTATCCAATCTATGAAGGTCTCAGTTGCCTCATCTGGGATATGATGTGGATAGCCTGACTAACATCTGGGACTATTCCAATAGTTGAGAGCTAAGCCAAACACAATGGCTTGTTTAATAATTAATCTGGTCCTGTCAAAGATCAAACATTCATATCCATATATATTGCAGCACACTGACTTTCGTAGTACAAAGTAACACAATACCTTCACACATAATTAAGGTCACTATGGCATGGTTTTAGGTTTTCTCTTGTCTTAGACAGGGACTGTAGATCAATGGATTTCTTTCTCTGCCTTTTTAGTAGTAAAGGTCTTTCCTAATATCTTGAACTTTAAGAGATAGTTAGGATTTTGGCATGTGGACCTTATGTGGGCTGTTTCATGTGACAGAGACAATGTGAGCTAAGGCAGAGGGAAGAATGGCTTTTGAGAATGGCATGTGATTTTTACATGGGGAGAGAAGCATTTCTTCTTTTTTTAAATCTTATTTTTATTTTAACATGTATTTACCTTGAGAGAAGAGAGAGAAAGAGAGAACAAGTGAGGGAGGAGCAGAGAGAGAGGGAGAGAAAGAATCCCAAGCAGGCTTGGCGCTGTCAGCATACAGCCTGACATGGGGCTTGATCTCATGAATCGTGAGATCATGACCTGAGCCAGTCTCCCAAGTTGGATGTTTAACCAACTGAGCCACCCAGGCGACCCGAGAGAAACATTTCACAATCTCTGTCCCGCAGAACACTGGTTTTAAATGATATTGATGTAGTTCTGAGGCAACAGCATCTGGGGGAAAAAAAAAGTGTACCACATCCCCTCGTGATATTCAACTTACATATTGTTGCACTATAGACTCTGAGAAGTTTTGAAGGAAAGAATTAATGTAATTAACTTGTTTAATTCCGTCTTAGTCAAAGTTACTTGACAACTGAACCCTTTTTTCAGAGCAAACCCCCAATCAGCTTAATGGAACTATATTTTGTGGAAGGCCAGTTTGAGAAATGCTGATATAGAACTTAGGGTATTTCAGGGTTGGGACAAGCATATAATTTCTTTTCTCATAATACTTCACTCTTTAATGGCCTAACATTTGTCACTTTGCAAGAATCGGTTTTTAGCCTTCTGCTTTTATTTGTCTCATTATGCCCCTTAAAAAACTCAAGAATTCTGGCGTCTTCATCTCTCACGCAGTACCTGAGAGTTCTGAAGTATGTTTCATGGCACTGGGCATTTACCACTCATTTCTGCCAGATTCCTTTCCTCTGACTTCAAACTTGTCATGAATATGAGCTAATTTTTTTCTTAACTTCTAGTGTCAAAACCAGCTACCTCTCATGTTCACTGTCTTATGGTCATAAGACACGTATTAAATAAGGTGACGTGTATAAACATAGCTCAGGAATTGACACCGTAGCATATTCTTGATAAAATTGTATTTCCTTCCTTTGTTCAAAGGTATCCAAACACTGCCAAAGTTCTTAAAATAAAGTAGAGTCATCTAATTTATCCAGCTCATCCAACCATCTAAAGTTGATCTTTTTTCTTATGCACATGGCCCTTTATTTCCAATAGTGACATTCTATTCCATGGTGAGTACATTATAAGTTATTACTGCATTAATACCTTGGCTATTCCTTGACTAAGGTAAAGTTCTCCTCACTCAACTGACACCCTCACTATCCTAATGGATTTTTTAAAGGTATAAGTGGAAACAATAAACATCAATTGCACTGATCATAAATGAATTTTTACATCTTTATATGCCCATGCATTTGACAGCAGGTCAAGGTATTATAAAACACTTCTAGTGCCCTGATATGCCCTCTGTCACTTCCTCCAACCCTATATCCCTCAGAAGTAATCCCTATACTGACCTGTATCACCATACACCATATAGTAGGAAATAGTATGTACTCTCTAAAGTCTGGTAACTTGGCAACATATCAAGTACATCAGTAGTTTATTTCTTTTATTGTGTGCCCCTAATTATTTAAAACCAAACATACTGTGTCAAAGCACCACTGCTTTCTAAATATTATTACACTGATCTACACCTTCAGGGACACACCACAGCCTCTGTCTTTCCACCTACTTCCTCTTTGGTCTAAATTCTATTTTACTTAACCAATCTCAGCCAGCCTTGCTGCCACTATTCCCCAACACTCCACTGCTGTGGTCATCGGGTTTGCTCCTTATTTCATACACCATCTATGCTCATTCCTGACACTGCTAGTTCCCTGCCTTGACAGCCCTTTGTTCTTCTCCTTACATAACTGTTTAAGACTCAACCAGGACCCTACCTCTTATCAGAAGCCTTCTCAGAAGATCTCACTGATTTTTTGGAATTCTATTTTAATAAACTCCCTAGCAAGTGTAATCTGTGTCTGATGATCTGGTAATTGATTACCCACAGTTCCCATCAATTAGTGTTGGCTTTCCATTTGTGTTCTTATTGTTTACAAAAGCAGATTTTAATGCCTTGAACCAAAAAACAATGCCATTTTCTTTTTTAGTGCAAGGATCTGTGATACTAAATTAAATTAATCTGCTTTTCCCTCACTTCTCATTCACCCTTAGCACTTGTCTGACATAAAAGCACAAATGACACTTACTGGTTAATAGGTTTTCCAGCCCTTGATTCTGGTTCCTAGGTCTAAGCTGTACCTCTAAAGTACTAATGACTACTTTCTAATTGTCATGCAACTCAGGAATTAGCTAAATCATTATGAACTTAGAAATACATCTTATAAGAAGATCTTATAAGAAAACCAAATGGATATCATAAGCTTAGGTCCAAGGGAGAGATGTTATGTGAGTCATAGGTCAATGGGGCTCATACTTAGTGATTTGCTCTTCCAATTTTCCATTGTAATTAAGAAAGGAATATGCAAATATATTATTAATATTTAACAGTATTGATAAAAAGAAAAAGAGAGAGGAAGGGAGGGATAAGGTATTTTGAGAGCTTTGTGGAATTTATGAACACATATGATTAGATGGGGAAATGGAAGAAATAAGGGCCACCAGCCCACAAATGAGCTCTGAAAAAGAGAAAAGAACTCATCTGGTTTGCAAGTAGGGACTCTTGCCCTACAGAATCTAGAAAATCTCCACAACCTGAGCAGTGTTGGCAGAGGCCAACTTAAAGGCCTTGAGAAATGCTGCAAAACCCTCACACAGAAAAACTTGTCACTCATCTAGCTCCTCCTGATATGCATACATTTATTAAAGTCAGATCTTTGCTGTGTGGAATTCTTCTTTGGGCAATTAGGTCAAATCAAAAAAAGCCAACTTAGGTTGCCAGAGTAAATAAAGAGAAGAAACATAAAAAAAGAACACATCACTCATCTGTAATTTTCCCCAATGTACTTAGCCTCCATGATAACATCTTACCTACATGCTACTGATAACAGATGAACTAGATTGAGCAATAAGGTAAACAAGTCCCTATAGAAACTTAATTAACAGAGAAAATAAAAAATAACTTTAAACACAAAACTCATAAATTTGAAAAGTTGAGGTGATAGTTCAATAATAAAAATAAGATCTAGTGAGGGCTGAGAAATTTTAGAAAAACTGGATAGAGAAAGAGAACATCTGTTTGTAGGCACCAGAATGTTAGAAAAAAGCAAAGATATATGGGCCAAATTCTGAAGAGAAGGGAAAACATAGGCACAAGCTTGAAATTTGGCACAGCTTTTCTCCTGGGGCATTTGCTGATTCAAAACTTTTGAATTTTTTTCAAAAATAATTCATTCCTTGGCCTGAGAAGCCAAGAACTTCAAAAGACAGTAAGCACAGAAGTCAAGTGACAAGAGTTCCAGCAAAAAGCAACATGTAAGAAACTGACAAGCAGAGCATATCTCAGGTAATCTCATAGGGTTGGGGAAACAATGAAGTTTAAAGCTCAACAAGTAAAAGGTACTTGGGAGCAGGGGGATATTAGACTTTAAAAAAAGTGGTAATCCCAAGGGCCATACTCTAGATCAGCCTTCACAAAGAAAGAAGACCAGCTTTAAATGAGGTCAAACTGGGGTGCCTGGGTGGCTCAGTCTGTTGAGCGTCCAACTTCAGCTCAGGTCATGATCTCATGGTTCATGTGTTCAAACCACACATCGGGCTCTGTGCTGACAGCTCAGAGTCTGGAGTCTGCTTCAGATTCTTTCTGTCTGTCTGTCTCTCTCTCTGCCTCTCCCATGGTCATGCTGTGTCTCTCTCTGTGTCTCAAAAATAAATAAACATTAAAAAAATAATAAATAAACAAACAAATAAATAAAATTAAGCCTGGTATTCAAAAAAAAATAAAATAAAATAACTTGCCATATGAGGAAAAAAAGCTAAATGATCAAAAACTAAGGAAAAAAACAACAGGCACAGGAGGTATTGGATACATTTGATATTTTTTAAGTTTTTATTTAAATTCAGTTAACAAACAGTATAGTATTGGTTTCAGGTGTAGAATATAGTGATTCATCAGTTCCATACAACACCTTGTGCTCATCACAAGTGGCCTCCTTAATACACATCACTTATTTAACCCATCCCCCCATCCACCTCCCTTCCAGTAACCACCAGTTTGTTCTCTGTTAAGATTCTGTTTCTCAGTTTGCTTCTCTTTTGTCCCCCTGCTATGTTCTTTTATTTTCTTAAATTTCACATATGTGTGAAAACATATGGTATTTGTCTTTCTCTGACTGACTTATTTTGCTTGACATAATACTTACATTGCAAATATAAGGTTTCATTTTTATGACTAATATTCCATTATATGTATATACATAAATACTACACATTCTTTATCCATTCATCAGTTGATGGACAATTGAGCTCTTTCTGTAATTTGGCTACTGCTGATAATGCTACTGCTATAAACACTGGGGTATATGTATCCATTCGCGTTAGTAACTTTGTATCCTTTGGGTAAATATCTGGTAGTGCAATTGCTGGATGGTAGGGTAGGTCTATTATTTTTTAAATTTTTTTAACGTTTATTTATTATTAAGAGACAGAGCATGAACAGGGGAGGGGCAGATAGAGAGGGAGACACAGAACCGGAAGCAGGTTCCAGGCTCCGAGCTGTCAGCACAAAGCCTGACGCGGGGCTCTAACACACGAGCTGTGAGATCATGACCTGAGCCAAAGTCCCACTACGAACCCACAGAGCCACTCAGGCGCCCCAGGATAGTTCTATTTTTAACTTTCTGAGGAACCTCCATATTGTTCTCCAGAGTGGCTACACCAGTTTGCATTCCCACCAACAGTGTAAGATGATTCCCCTTTCTCCGTATCGTCACCAACACCTGTTGCTTCCTGTGTTTTAGCCATCCTGACTGTTGTCAGGTGTTATCTCACTAAAGTTTTGATTTGTATTTCCCTGATGATAAATGATGTTGAGCATCTTTTCATGTCTTTAATCTGTTCGAATTGATTTTTGTGTATGGTATAAGAAAGTCATCCAGTTTCATTCTTTTTCATGTTGCTGTGCAGTTTTCCCAACACCATTTGTTGAGAAGACTGTCTTTTCTCCATTGGATATTCTTTCCTGCTTTGTGAAAGAATAACTGACCGTCTAGTTGTGGGTTCATTTCTGGGTTATCTATTCTGTTCCATTGACCTATGTGTCTGTTTTTGTGCTAGTACCATACTATCTTGATCACTACAGTTTTGTAATATAGCTTGAAGTCTGGGATTGTGATGCCTCCAGCTTTGCTTTGCTTTTTCAAGATTGCTTTGGCTAGTCATTTGTGGTTCCATACAAATTTTAGGATTGTTTGCTCTATCTCTGTGAAAAATAGTGGTAGTATTTTGATAAGGATTGCATTAAATGTATAGATAGCTTTGGGTAATATAGACATTTTAACAATGTGTGTTCTTCTAAACCACGGGCATGAAATATTTTTCCATTTCTTTGTGTCATCTTCAATTTCTTCTATCAGTGTCATATAGTTTTCAGTGTATAGATCTTTTACTTCTTTGGTTAGATATATTACTAAATATCTTATGGGTTTTTGTGTAATTGTCAATGGTACTATTTCCTTGATTTCTCTTTCTGCTGCTTCATTATTGGTCTATAGAAATGCAACAGATTCTGTACGTTGATTTTGTATTCTACAACTTTACTGAATTCGTGTATCTGTTCTAGCAATATTTGGTGGATTCTTTTGGGCTTGCTATATAGAGTATTGTGTCATCTGAAAATAGTGAAAGTTTAACTTTTTCTTTGCCAATTTGGATGACTTTTATTTCTTTTTGTTGTCTGATTGCTGTGGCTAGGACTTCCAGTACTATGTTAAATAACAGTGGTAAGAGTGGACCTCTTGTCACATTCCTGAACTTTAGGGAAAAGCTCTCAGTTTTTTCTCCATTAATATTATTATCTGTGGGTTTTTCCACTTATGGACTTTAGTAAGTTTTTTTTCCCCTCTAGCCTTATTCCTTATTTTGTTAATTTTTGTTTTGTTTTGTTTTGTTTTTTTTAATATCATGGATAGGTGTTGTACTTTGTCAAGTGCTTTTTCTGCATCTATTGAAAGGATAATATAGTTCTTATCCTTTCTTTTATTAATGTGATAGATCACATTGATTGACTTGCAAATATTGAACTGCTCTTGCAGTCCAAGAATATATCCCACTTGATCATGATGAATGACTCTTTCAATGGATTGTTGGATTCAGTTTGCTAGTATTTTATTGAGAATTTTTTTATCCATGTTCATCAAGTATATTGGCCTGTAGTTCTCTTTTTTAGTGCTTTGTCTGGTTTTGTTAACAGAGTGATACTGGCCTTGTAGAATGAATTTGGAAGTTTTCTTTCTTTTATTTTTTGGAATAGTTCAAAAAGAATATATATTAACTCTTCTTTAAATGTTTGGTAGAATTCCCCCATGAAGCCATATGGCCCTGAACTTTGGTTTCTTGGGAGATTTTGGATTACTGATTCAACTTCTTTGCTGGGTATCAGTATGTTCAATTATTCTATTTCTTCCTGTTTCAGTTTTGGTAGTTTGTATGTTTCTAGAAATTTAGCCATTTTTTCCAGTCTGTCCATTTTGCTGGCATATACTTTCTCATGATATTATCTAATAATTGTTTGTATTTCTGTGGTGTTAATTGTTATTTCCCCTCTCCCATTTGTGATTTTATTTATTTGGGTCCTTTCTCTTTTCTTTTTGATAAGTCTGGTGATGAGTCTATAAATTTTATTAATTTTTTCTAAGAAGCAACTCCTGGTTTCATTGATCTGTTCTATTTTATGATTATTGTGATTATTATTTTAGTTTCTGTATCATTTATTTCTGCTGTAATCTTTATTATTTCCTTTATTCTGTTGGAATTAGGCTTCATTTGTTGTTCTCTTTCTAGTTCCTTCAAGTGTAAGATTAGGTGGTTAGGTTGTTTCTTTGAGGTTTTTCTTCCTTCTTGAGGTAGGCCTCTATTGCTATATACTTCCCTCTTATGACTACTTTTGCTGCATCCCAAAGGTTTTGGAATGTCATGTTTTCGTTTTCATTTGTTTCCTTGTATTTTTGAATTTCCTCTTTGATTTTCTGGTTGGCCCATTCATTGTTTAGTAGTATGTTGTTTAACCTCCATGTATTTGTGGTGTTTCCAAATTTTCTTTAGTTGATTTCAAGTTTCATAGCATTGTGATCAGAAAATATGCATGGTATAATCTCAATCTTTGTGTACTTGTTGAGGCCTGATTTGTGATGTAGTATGTCATCTATTCTGGAGAATGACTCGTGTGCCCCTGAAAAGAGTGTGTATTCTGCTGCTTTAGAATGAAATATTTCTAATGTATCTGTTAAGTCCATCTGGTTCAGTGTGTCATTCAAAGCCTTTCCTTGTTGATTTTCTGCTTAGATGATCTGTCCATTGCTACCAGTGGGGAGTTATAGTTCCCTTTTATTATTTTATTATTAACAATGAATTCCTTTATGTTTGTTATAATTTGTTTTATATATTTGAGTGCTTCCATGTTGGGACATAAATGTTTACTTACAATTGTTAGATATTCTTGTTGGATAGACCCCTTTATTATGATACAGTGCTCTTCTTAATCTCTTACCACACCCTTTGGTTTCAAATCTAGTTTGTCTGATATAAGTTTTGCTACCCTGGCTTTCTTTTGATGTTCATTAGCATGATAGATTGTTCTCTATCCTCTCACTTTGAATTTGCAGGTGTCTTATGTCTAAAATGAGTCGGTTATCAGTATCATATAGATGGGTCTTATTTATTTATTCCTTCTGACACCCTATGTCTTTTGATTGGAGCATTCAGTCCATTTACATTCAGAGTAATTATTGATAGATATGTATTCAGTGCCATTTTATTATTTGCTTTCTCACTGTTTCTGGAGATTCTCTCTGTTCCTTTCTAGTTTTGTCACTTTTGGTCTTTCCTGCCCACTCAGAGAGTCCCTTTAATATTTCTTGCAGAGTTGCTTTAGTGGTCACAAACTCCTTTAGTTTTTGTTTGCCTGGGAATTTCTTTATCTCTCTTTCTATTCTGAATGATAGCCTTTCTGGATAGAGTATTCTTAGCTGCATATTTCTCCCTTAGCATATTGAATATATTAGGCCACTCCCTTGTGGCTTGCCAAGTTTCTGTTGAGAGATCTGCAGCTAGCCTGGTGAGCCTCCCTTTGTAAGTTAAGGACTTCTTTTGTCTTGCTACTTTTAGAATTTTTTCTTTATTGTTATATTTTACAAATTTAATTATAATATGTCTTGGTGTTGCCTGCTTTTGTTGATTTTGATGGAGTTGCTCTGTGCCTCCTGGATCTGATACCTGTTTCCTTCCCCAGATCACAGAAGTTTTCAGCTATGATTTCCTGTAATAAATATTCTGGTCCATTTTCTCTCTTCTTCTTCTGGGACTTCTATGATACAAATATTATTACATTAGATGGAGTCAAATGTGATGGAGATCTCTAAGTCTATTCTTGTGATCCATAATTCTTCCCTCTCTCTTTTTTTCAGCTTCATTATTTTCCATTATTTTATCTTCTATATTTCTTATTCATTCCTTTGCTTCTCCCATCCTTGTGGGCATTACATTCAGTTAGTTTTGAATCTCAGTTATTGCATTTTTCATTTCTGATTGTTTTTTAACTCTTTTATTTCTGCACTAGGGGCCTCCCTGAAGTCTTCCCTGCTTTTCTCAAGCCAAGAAAGTATACTTATGATTGTTGCTTTAAATTCTCCATCAGGCATATTACTTATACCTGTTTTGGTTAGATCTCTGGCCATGACCTTATCTTGTTCTTTCTTTTGGGATGAATTCCTTTGTCCTGGCATTTTGTCCAAGTCGCTGTCTTCTTCTGTGTTTTAGAAAAGGCAGTTTTATTTTCTGCTCCTGAGAGTAATGGTTTTATGAAGAAGAGGTCATATAGTGCCCAGGGCCTAGTGCTTCAGGGAGTGTCTCTCATGTGTGCCGCATGAGCTCTACTGCTATGTTTTCGCTGCTCTATCCTTCAGGCCAGTTGTCTTTAGAAGCTCTTGCCTGCAGTGGACAGGGTTTGGTCCTTGGCCAGTGTGGTGAGGTTTTACTAGGTGTGCTCTTGTCTGCTTGTTACATGAGACCAGATGCTACTTCCACTAGAACTGAAGCCTTGCAGAACTCTCTGGCCTGGAGTTGTGGTTATGAATGTGGGTTTCTGCTGGTCTTCTGGGGAAGGGACCTGCCTGTGCTGGTCCTTAGGTACACTTGCTTGAGAAAAGCAGTATTGGCGGAACTTGTGGTGGCAGGACTTGGTGAAGGTGCAGAACAACAGGTATTCACGTTCATGGCTGGTGGGAATGCAAAATGTTACTGCTGCTTTGCAAGATTTTAAGCAGTTTTGGTTTTTGGGTTTTTTTGTTTGTTTTGTTTTGTTTTTTGTTTTTACCAAACTAAATGATCTCACCATATGATCTAGTAATCATGTTTCTTAGAATTTACCCAAAGAAGTTGAAAAGTAATGTCCATATAAAAATCTGCATATTGACGTTTTACAACAGCTTTTTTTCATAATTACCAAAGCTTGGAATCAACCAAGATGATTTTTTAGTAGGTGAATGGATAAACAGTGGTATATCCATACAAAGGAATAGTATTCAGCAATAAAAAGAAAAGCTATCAAGCCGTGAAAAGAGATGGAAGAAGCTTCAATGCATATTGCTAAGTGAAAATTGCCATTTTCAAAGGCTACATCTTGCATGATTCCAACAATATGAAGTTCAAGAAAAGGTAAAACTATAGAGATAGTTAAAAGATCAGTGGTTGCCAGAGGTTGGGGGAGGGAGAAATTAATAAGTGGAGCACAGGGGGCCCTCTAGAGCAGTAAATCTACTGTAAGTGTGGATATGTGTCATTACACATTGGTCTGAAACTGTGTAATGTACAAAACAAGTGAACTCTAAAGTAAATTATGGACTTTAGTTAATAATAATGTATTAATACTGATTCGTTAACTGTAACAAATGTTTTATACTTATGTAAGATGTTAATAATAGGTTAAACTAGGCAGAGAGATGAGGGGTTTTGTGAAGCCTCTGTACTTCTGCTTAATTTTTTCTGTAAACCAAAAATCAATTAAAAAAAGCCTATTAATTTAAAAATTTTGCTAGACTTGCACACAAAACTTTGCGCCCAAATATAGCCATAGCAGGAGTATTTCTAATAGCCAAAAAGTGGAAATAATGCAAATGTCCATTAATTGATGAATGGATAAATAAGATATGATATATACATACTATGGAATAATATGCAGCCATAAAAAGAAATGAAGTGCTGATATATGCTACAATGTGGATGAATCTTGAAAACATGCTATAAAAGAAGCTAGTTACAAAAAACTAAATATTGTATGATTCCATCTGTATGGAATGTACAAAAGAGGTAAATCTGTAGAGACAGACAGTATATTAGTGGTTGTCTAGAATTGGGGAAAATGGGGAGTGAGTGACTACTAATAAATTTCATTTTCTTTTGGAAGAGGAAGGGAATAAAAATGTGGTAAATTTGACTGTGGAAATAGATGCACAACACAATTTAAATTGTACATTTTAAATTGTATGGAAAGTAAATTGTATCTCAATGAAGTTATTATTTTCAAAAAACTTTTTAATATTTATTTATTTATTGAGAGAAAGAGAGGCAAGTGTGAGTAGAGGAGGGAAAGAGAGAGAGGGAGATACAGAATCCAAAGCAGGCTCCAGGCTCAGCTGTCAGCACAGAGCCCTATGTGGGGCTCAAGCTCACAAACTGTGAGATCATAACCTGAGCTGAAGTTGGATGGTCAACTGGCTCAGTCAGCTTCAGGCATCCCATGAAGGTATTATTTAAAAACTATGATTCCTGTATTCAAGAAAATCCATGGACAACATATACAATTTTAGCAAAATTATCTTTGAAAAGCAACCAAAGGAAAATTCTGGAATTAAAAAAGGAATAGCTGAAATTAAGTACTCAGTTGATTGATTTAATATTACATTAGTCAAACATAAGAAAGGATTAACAAATTCAATTAAAAAGATAACCAGACTAAAATTTGGAGGAAAAATTATATAAAATAGAGAACTAAGCATATAAGACATATGGAGTATGTATAAAGTACTTTGACTTAATCACTCCCAAGTTATAGGGGTAGGAAAAGGACATGCAACCTACTTGAATCATAGGGACTTCACCAAGGGAAAAATTAGGTTCTGGTGCCAGAAGTGGAAGGAATAAATTACAAAGAAAAAAAAAAACAATGGTAAACTGTAATCTAGATAGACTAGTAAATACATTAGGCTCCCTGGGATTGTAACCTTGTGCAAACAATAAGAAAATGATGTGACACATGATATAGGGAACTTGACATTGTTAAAGAAAAATGTCTGGGCAGGAAAGACTTTATTTAATGTTTTGGAGTCCATATATAAATGATACCACGTAGCATTTGTCTTTCTTTATCTGGCTTATTTCGCTTAACATAACACCCTCCAGTTGCATCCATGTTGTTGAAAATGATAGGATTTCCTGCTCTTCTCAGGTTGAATAATATTCCATTATATATCTATATATTGCATTTTCTTTATCTTTTCATCTATCCATGGACACCCAGGTTGTTTTCATACTTTGGCTATTGTGAATAATGTTGCAATGAACGTGGGAGTGCAGATAACTCTTCAAATAGTGATTATGTTTCCTTTGGATATGCAGGTGACCCTTGAACAATATAGCAGTTAGGGGACACCAATGCCTTGTGCAGTCAAAAATCTGCATATAACTTTCAACTCCACCAAAACTTAACTGTTACTAGCCTACTGTTGACTGGAAGCCTTACTGATAACATAAACAGTCAATCAACACATACTTTTTAGGTTATATGTATTATATACAGTATTTTTACAATAAAGTAGGCTAGAGAAAAGAAAATGTTAAGAAAATAGCAAGAAGAGAAAACACACTTACAATGCTGTGCTATAAAATATCCACATATAAGTAGACCTGCACAGTTCAAACCTGTGGTTTTCAAGGGTCGACTGTATAGCCAGAAGTGGGAGGAAGACTTTATGACACAAATTGACCATGTATAAAAGATGTTGTAGGAATGAAAAACTCTGGACACCTAGAAAGAAGGACTATGGAGTGTTTGAAAGGACCATTGTTCAAGGTTATATATAGTTTAAATTATGACATTTCAGTAAGCCTGTGTATGAAGACTTGCTTATTTTTCTGGATTTGAATAGACTGCAAAGGAGTCTTGCTAAGTTTTTGATCAACACCAAAAAAAGAAATATTTTTCTCTTATTATGACACTAGAGGAAAAGGAAGCCTTATAAGCATCATGAAGGCCCAGTAGAATTTTCCCTGATGATAGTGCTAATTCAGGAAAAGGGTCTAAGGCCATAGAACAATTTTGAAAGCAAAATAAGGCTGCCAAGGCTTCACCCAGTGTATGAGATTAAGTTTTAATGGCATATCATGAAGTGGCTATGACACAGCTGGCAGAGTTGGTATGTTGTTGAAAATGGCTCTCGAATGGGGCCCCTGGGTGGCGCAGTCGGTTAAGCGGCCGACTTCAGCCAGGTCACGATCTCGCGTCTGTGAGTTCGAGCCCCGCATCGGGCTCTGTGCTGACAGCTCGGAGCCTGGAGCCTGTTTCCAATTCTGGGTCTCCCTCTCTCTCTGCCCCTCCCCCGTTCATGCACTGTGTCTCTCTGTCCCAAAAATAAATAAAAAACATTGAAAAAAAAAATTTATAAAAAAAAAAAAAAAGAAAAAAGAAAATGGCTCTCGAAGGAATTGGACAGTGGACATAGAACAACAAAAAGGTAAATCCAAAGAGTAAAAGAAAAAAATTAATAAACAGAAAAGCCAAAACAGGGAAGAAAATCTGTAACCTTGACAAATAAAAGCAAAATCTTGTTCTTTAAAAAGACCGTTAAAGTAAGCAGTATTTGAAAAGTATGACAGATGTGCTTAGCCATAAAGCAGAAAGATTTTTTTTTAATTACAAAGAATACCACATTAACTCTATACCAACACATTTGAAAATCTAGACAAGGTGGATGAGTATTGAATAAATTATATGTAGTCAATATTGACTTACATGTTGAGCAGAAAATACAAATAGTTTTATGAAATTAAAAATCATAATTAAAGATCCACAACTTAGAGAAACATTGGTTGCTTTCCAATTCTTTTAAAAAGCTAGAGACCCCTAATACAGACATCAGACATGGAAAATATATCAAAAAAATGCAAACAGAGGTTGCCAGAGTACATTTCTTTTAAGCTCTTAGGTTCTAATTAATGTTAGGGTGCATGGGTGGCTCAGCTGGTCGAGCATCTGACTCTTGATCTCAGCTCAGATTGCAATCTCATGGTTTGTGAGATTGAGCCCCACTTCAGGCTCTGCTCAGGGAGTATGGAGCCTGCATGGGATTCTCTCTCTCCCTCTTTCTCTGCCCTTCCCCTGCTCGTGTGTACTCTCTCTCTGTCTCAAAAGAAATAAATAGACCTTAAAAAAACAATTACTATTAGCAAATGGATTCCAGCAACATATTGAAAAAATATGTCATTATGACCAAGTATGATTTTTCACTATAAAGCAGATTTGTAAAAGTAAAGTAATAGTTGGAATGAGGAAAGGAATGTCCATATCCAGTATCAAAATATACTCCCACATTTCAGTAGTTTAAAAAATCTAATAAGCTGCAACAATACATCAGTATAGCATTGAATCAGAAGAGGAACTCATGTATACATGGGAAATAAAATATAGAAGAAATAAATTATAGGCTGTCCTCATTTGTGGAACTGCTGAAATGATCATGTAAGTGTATCTGTTTGAAGTGATCTTAATGATCAATGAGAAAAATATGATTGTTCCATTACCTTAAACATTTTCTGACAAAACATGAGAAACTCTCTTCCTTGGATGCCTGGGTGGCCCAGTTGGTTAAGTGTCTGACTTTGGCTCAGGTCATGATCTCTCAGTTCCTGGGTTCAAGCCTGGCATCAGGCTCTGTGCTTTTAGCTCTGAGCCTGGATCTGCTTCAGATTCTATGTTTCCCTTTCTCTCTGCTCCTCCACTACTCATTCTCTCTCTCTCTCTCTCTCTCTCTCTCAAAAATAAATAAACATTAAAATTTTTTTTCAAAAAAACCAGAAACTCTCTTTCTGTTGGTTATAAAGTTACAGATAAATTTAAAAAATAGCAAGCCTTATATTTAGTGAATATACTGTAATTAAAACATTATACATACTTGGAATTAACATAGTTTATTTCATTGTAAAAACCTCATGATACTTCCAGTTTCCAGTGCAACATGTAAGGAGCTTAGAAGTCACAACTCCATCCTAATAGGTAAAAACCTGAACAAACTAAAAAATCAACAATTCTTCTTAGATTCATTACAAGAGTGAGATCACAGGGCCAGTCACTGTCTACAAAATTGGAGAAGCAAATAGGCACATATGGAGAATGACAACTTACTGGAGTAGAAACTCCAAGACCAGAAATCTATATAGAAACCAGTACAGAGGTAGGAAACACTGAACTTTAATTGGTGAATTGGTAGAGGCTCACTGTAAACAAAAAAAGCTATGAGTTAAAAACTCCGGGGAAGCTCCCATACTTTTGTGAGTTTCTGTCTTGGAGCTCTACCAGATTGTCATTTTGAAGATCAGAGAAAAATCCCCTTAGGGGTTCTGGCAGGGGGAGGGGAAAAGGCACAATTTTGAAATACATCAGAGCATTCCATCATTCTTAAGGTCTCTCCTCAAGACCAGCTCTTTTGCCAGAGGCTTAACTTCTTGGGGTTTTGTCAAAGTGTACCTGACCTGGAGAAAGGGAAGTACCTAACTCCAGCCCTATTTAGCCATTCTGTCCATGCCAATAGGTGGAGGTAAAACAGAGAGACACTTGTGAATCAGACACATAGCTGAGGGGCACAGGCTCACTACAAGACTGAAGTCTAATTGTAGGACTCCAGAAATCTTCTTCTCTCCCACACTATAACATCACATCACTAAAGGCTTATTTTCTGCAGTTAATTTCATCCAGTGCATTAGGTCTGGATTTTTAAAGGACAGAAAATGGAATCATATAAAATGCTTCATTAACACCACTAATGGCAGAAAAAGAGTGGCAGACAAAAATAGGTATAGAGAACAAGGGCAACAAATGCAAAACAGTAACAAATATGGTAGATATTAATCCAGCTATATTAATAAGCACCTTAAATTATTTTAAAAAAATTTTAATGCTTACTTATTTTTGAGAGAGAGACAGCACGTGAGTAGGGGAGGGGCAGAGAAAGAGGGAAACAGAATCCAATGCAGGCTCCAGACTCTGAGCTGTAGTACAGAGCCCAACACGGGGCTCAAAGCCACAAAGCATGAGATCATGACCTGAGCCCAAGTTGGTCCTTTAACCACCTGAGCCATCCAGGTGCCCCATCAATAATCACTTTAAATGCCCATGGTCTAAATATACCAATTAAAAGAGGGAGGTTGTCAGAGGGGATCAAAAAACAAGATCCAGCCATAAGAAGTCTACTTTACATATAAAGACACATATAGATTAAATGTAAATGGATGGAGAAAAATATACCATGCTAAAACTAATCAAAACGAACAAAATATACCATGCTAAGACTAATCAAAACAAACATCTCTTTCTTTGGGCGAAAGAGATGAATCTATTATTATAACTGGAGATTTCTACATCCATTCATTATAAATGGACAGGTCCAGCAGGCAGAAAATCAGTAAGAACATAGCTGAATTCAACAACACCATAAACCAAATGTATGTAACATTTACAGATTACTTCATTTAACAATAGCAGAATACACATGTCTCAAGCTCATGTGGAAAATACACCAAGACAGGCCTCATTCTGGGCCCTAAAACATACCATGACAAATTTAAAACAACAGAAATCATAGTGTAGCAGGATTCTCACACAGAGAGTGACACCGAGGTTTTTCTTTTCAGGAAGCAACTTTATTCATGCTGGCACTGGCTCAATTGGGTTCATACCCAAAGAACTGAGTCCTGAAGGCCACGTGGCATAGTTTTTTTATACATTTTTTCTACTTCTTTGTCTCACAAACATGAGGTCTGATTAGGTGGTCTTATGTTACAGAGTCATGAGGGATGTCATGTATACATATAGGAAGGTTGCCTTCCTTTATCTTGAGGTGTTCTTTTTTTTTTTTCTTCCACATTCCTTAGGAAGGAGATCCTATCAGAAAATATCTGTTCCTAGACCACACTGAAACTAAACTAGGAATCAAGACCAACAGATAGCTAGAAAATCCCTAAATACTTAGAGATTAAACAACAAACTTCTAAATAATACATGGCCAAAAAAAAATCTCAAGGGAAAGTTTTAAATATTTTGAACAACATGAAAATGAGAACACATCAAAACTTGCAGGATGCAGCAAAAACAGTGTATAGGGGGAAATTTATAGCATTGAATGCGTGATTAGAAAATAAGAAAGATCTCAAAATCAATCACCTAAGCTTCTACCCTAGGAAACTAGGAAAAGAAGATCAAGTACATTTCAAAGTAAGCAGAAGAAAAGAACAGTAAAGATTAGAGCAAAAAGAAAAGAAACTGAAAAGAGGATATTGACAAATTGATAAAACCAAAATCTGATTTTTTGAAAAGATAAATAAAATAAAAAAGCTCCAGGTTAATGAGAGAGAAGACACATCATTAGTATCAGAAATGGAGGAAAGGAAGGGCGCCTGGGTGGCTCAGCTGGTTAAGTGTCTGACTTCAGATCTGGTCATGATCTCACAGTTTGTGAGTTCAAGCTCCGTGTCCAGCTCTGTGCTGACCACTTAGAGCCTGGAACCTACTTTAGCTTCTGTGTCTCCCTCTCTCTCTGCTCCTCCCCTGCTCGTGCTCTGTCTCTCTCTCAAAAATAAAGGAACATTAAAAAAAATTAAAAAATGGAGGAAAAGATATCAATACATATCCCATGAACCTTAAAAAGATAATAAAGGAACACTATGAGCCACTCTGTGCCCACACAATTGAGAACCTAGATGAAACAGACTAATTCCTTGAATAACGCAATCTGAAAACTCACACAATGAGAAATAGACAATCTAAATAAACCTATATTTATTTTTTAAATTGAATCAACAATAACTTTCAAAAAAAAAAAAAAAAGAACATGAGGCCCAGATGTGTTCACTGATTAACTCTACCATTTAAGGGAGAAATTATACCAATTCTCCACAATATCTAACAGAGAATAAAAGCAGAGGGAATACTTCCTAACTCATTCTATGAGGCCAGCATTACCTTAACATCATATTGAATGGTGAAAAACTAAAATCTTTTCTGCTAAGATTAGGAACAAGGCAAGGAAGTTTCCTCTCAACACTCCCTTTTGACATTATACTGGAAATTCTACTAATGCAATGAGATAAAAAAAAGGAAATAAACTGTATCTAGATTGAAAAGGAGAAAATAAAATTCTTTGTTTTTGCACATGGGACGACCATCCACGTAAAAAAAAATGAGAAAAATATCGGAAAACTGCCGAAACCAATAAATGATTATAGTAAGTTTGCTCCTTCCACACCTTCCACACCTGTGAGAAAGGCCAGACTCCAGAACACAGACAACACCAAATGATGGCTACCAACAAGTATGTGGAGCAACACACTCTGAGTGTGAGTTTGTGAGTGAGTGCAAAATGGTACAGCCACTTTGGAAAATAGTTTGGTAGTTTTACATAAAAACTAAACATGGGGCTCTGAGGTGGCTCAGTCGGTTAAGCATCCGACTTCAGTTCAGGTCATGATCTCACAGTTCGTGAGTTCAAGCCCTGCATGAGGCTCTGAGCTGTGAGCCCATAGCCTGGAGCCTGCTTTGGATTCTGTGTCTTCCTCTTTCTCTGCCCCTCCCCTGTTCATGCTCTGTCTCTCCCTGTTGCTCTCTCAAAAATAAACATTAAAATAATAATAATAATAACATACTATTAAATAAAATGAATAAACAAACAGAAAACAGAATCAAATCCATAAATACAGAGAACAACTGGGGGTTGCCAGAGGAAAAGATGGTGGGTAGATGGACAAAACGGGTGACGGTGAATAGGACATACAGGCTTCTAGCTATGAGATGCATCAAGTTAAGGAAATGAAAGGCACAGAATAGGGAATATAGTCAATGATTTTGTAATACTGTTGCATGGTGACAAATGGTAGCCACACTTATGGTGAACACAGCATAACCTGTAGGGCTGTTGAACCACTATGTTGTATACTTGAAACCAACGTAACATTGTGTGTCAACTATACTCAAACAAGAAAATTAAAAAGAAAACAAAAAACTCAACACACTCTTGCCATACGACCTAGCAATTTGCTCTCCTTGCTCTTTACCCAAAGGAGTTGAAAAGTGAAGTCCACATAAAAACCTGTCTGAGGATGTATATAGCAGCTTTAATTGCCAGCACAGTGGGTGAATGGATGAATATCTGTGGTACATTCAGACACCAGAATACTGTTCAGTGTTAAAATAAAATGAGCTATCAAGCCATGAAAAAACACGAAAGAAACTTAAGTGCATATTGCTAGGTGAAAGAGGCCCATCTGAAAGACTCCATGTATGATTCCAACTCTATGACACACTGGAATAGGCAAAAATACGGAGATGGTAAAAAGGTCAGTAGCATTCCAGGGATTAGGGTCAAGGAAGGGACGAATGTGCAGAGCAAAGGGAATTTTTAGGGCAGTGAAACTACTCTATATGATACTACAGAGGTAGATATATGTCATTATATATTTGTCCAGACCCATAGAATACTGGACGCTAAGAACGAATGCTAAGGTGACTGTCTGTCATCTTTGAGTCATAATGTTTCAATGTAGGTTCATCGATTGTAACAAATATGCCACTCCATTGTGGGAAGTTGATCATAGGGAGGCTGTGTCTATTCAGGGATGGAAGGTATACATGAATTCCCTACTTTCTGCTCAATTTTGCTGTGAACCTAAAACTGCTCTAAAAAATCAAGTCTATTTTAAAGGAGAAAAGACTTCCTCAGACTAGTCTGCACAGTGATTGCCCTCCTCTTGTTGCATAGCTTACCATAAAGAGCAGGAATCCCTTCCATGCTTTTGCAAATTCTCCCACTCCATTTTGAGTTTGTTATCAGCTTCTGACATTTTATCCTTTGTGCCTTCATTGTGGGGAAATATATCTGAGAGTTCCTTGAATGTTAACCTTTTTGCTGATGTCATTTACTCTCCTTGTTGCCCCTCACCCCTGCTTGCGATTATCCAGTTTTGTGAACTGTGATATGGACATTCACTAGGACGACAAGGAAGCAGCCCAACAATACGTTTTGCTGTCTCTGTGTGAACTGAATGCCATGCATGGTGACCCAGCACTTACAGATCAAGACAGAAGTCACCACTGATCATGACACACATCTGTGATCTGCATAGTAATTTGAGTGCTGAAGGACTGGCTGTGAAGTTTGTACTTTTGCAGATTTTCTAACTGTTAATATATGGTGTTGTTCCAGGACTGGGATTCTTTAACTAAATCATGGTAGCTGAAATTCATGCATAGGTGTCCTGTGCAGAGCAAGGACTGCCTGTATAGCATGCATTTGATGGTAGTTTATTGTAAGAAAATATGTACAAGATTGTAAGGTAGGATGAAGAGTACTATTCTTGCCACGATGAAATCTTTCCCTAAGCAGAACACAAAAGTGAGAGATCATAAAGAAAAAGACCACAGATTTGACTTTGTAAAAGTTAAAAAAAATTCTACATGGCCAAAGATAATCTAAACAGAGTTAAAAGACAAGTGACTGATTAGGAAATATAATATGAGCATCTGACCAAGAATTTGGCCAGCCATTCCTTCCTCCACAACAGTATAAAGATGGGGAAATTTCAAGGAGTCAAACTTCATGGATCAACCAATAGCTGAGAGGTTAAACTCAATTTCTCATGGTGCAGACTTGATTTTATGGAATGCAAAGAACTTTCCAACAGAAAAGGCAGAGTATTTCCAGTCTAATTGAGGTCCTGTGCAATGCACTTAGAGAATCATTGAGTAACTGTGTGTTAGATGAATTTGTTATCTGTTCTATAAGAAAAGAACAATTAACAGGATGGCTGTTTCTCCCCAGGGCAGAATTCCACTATTGTCTCTGCACCACTGAGCCTTGAGAAACATTGAAACCCACAGTCTCTAGCAAATCACTCTAAAACAATCAAGAGGGGAAGAAATGAAAAAGCTAATGAACTTGCCAATTACCCTTATAGCCCTGACTCCTGAAAATAAGGATGATGAGAAATAGATGCCCATGTATGGGGACCTTATAGGGCATACAGATTCAAATGCAGCAGAGAGGAAAGAAAGCCTCTGATAACCTATGGAGGTTGATTTATTCATAGTCTCAATGGGGAAATGTTGACTAAGAAATGAGAGGCTACAGGCAGGAGCAGCTCCTGAAATTGTGCCTGAATACCTCAAATATCCCTAAGGAATCCCGAGGACAACTGTGTCAGAGTGTAGCTGACAAATGGAGTATAGTAAGCACAGACATCATGCCCTTGTCAGCCAGCATACGGAGAGCATTACTGATCCTCAGCAAATCATTACTGATTCTCAAAAAAATGTACTGTGACTGGATCTAAAACCTGACTGGAATTTTCCATAGGTGTGTGATATTGGAGACCGGTTTGCAGCTGCACTTGCCAAATCACCTTTGCAAAGCACAGTAGGTCACGGCCAGAGGAGCAAAGGCTGGTCTGCTCTTTCTCAAGCAGAGAAGGGTTTTCTAAGTGCCAAGTTCTCTCCCACAAAGGACGGGGATAGCCAATTATGGGTTAGTGATGAGTACAAGCATCTGTGATCCCTCAGCTAATTTCCATCTTGAAGTTGGGGTATAAGGTCTCAAGTGCTAGGTGATCAGTCACAATCCCTTTGAACAGGTGCTTAATCAAGACTGGATAGGATGCATTCAGGTTGGGCATCTGGCATCTGGTACTAGCTCTTTCTCTGTCCTCTAGGATGGCTTCAGACAAATCCCTCACACTTTTTGTTTTGCATCTATAGTATCTGTTATTGTTGTTTTGTTATTTAAATATATTAAGTAATGATAACACTACTTGGTGGCATATTCAATTTAAAAAAACCTCCATTGTCATGGGGCGCCTGGGTGGCTCAGTTGGTTGTGCGTCCGACTTCGGCTCAGGTCATGATCTCACCATCCGTAAGTTCAAGCCCTGCATCAGGCTCTGTGCTGACAGCTCAGAGCCAGGAGCCTGCCTCGGATTCTGTGTCTCCCTCTCTCTCTGGCTCTCCCCTGTTCATGCTCCATCTCTCTCTGTCTCAAAAATAAATAAACATTAAAAATAAATAAAAAACCCTTCTTTACCAAGTGCAAACCAAACAGTAAATGCTCTCTCTTAGGAAGACTGAATAGCAGATTTCTGAGCTCTTTTATTCTGGGAAATGTTCATAAATACACCAGGAGAACAAAGTGAGAAAAAGGAGACTGTACCTAGCCTTTTATCTAATGCAGTGTGACTCAACCAAGGATACACAGTGGCTAAAAACAGGGTAATATTGGCTTGGAGTGTGTCCTATAGTCAGCATGCCAGAATTATTTATTTATTTGTTTGTTTGTTTGTTTGTTTTAATATTTATTTTTGAGAGAGAGCATGAGTGGGGGAGGAGCAGAGAGAGAGGGAGACAAGGGAGACACAAATCCAAAGCAGACTCCAGGCTCTGAGCTGTCAGCAAAGAGCCCAACATGGGGTTCGAATCCTCCAAGTGCAAGATCATGACCTGATCCAAAGTCAGTGGCTTAACTGACTGAGCCACCCAGGTGCCCGAGCATGACAGAATTTAAATTGCCACTCTGAAACATCATAATACCTTGGGACAAATTACTTCTCTAAACTTTTTTCCTGCATCTCAGAAAATAATACCCTTGCCACAAAATGTCCATGTCCGAATCCCCAGAACCTGAGAATGTCACCTTAAAGGGCAAAAGGGATCTTGTAGATGGGATTGTTAAGGATCTTAAGGTGGAGATATTATTTCAGATTATCTGATGGGCCCTAAAATAACCCCAAGTGTTCTAAGAGAAAGGCAGAGGGAGATTTTACCACAATTAAAGAGAATGTGTTGATGAAACAGGGATTAGATTAATGTGGTCAAAAGACAAGGAATGGTAGCAGCCACCAGAAGCTGGAAAAGGTAAGGGCATGGAGCTTCTAGAGGGAGCACAGCCTTGCCAACTCCTGATTTCAGCCTAGCAAAAAAGGTTTTGGACCTCCGACTTTGAGAACAGTAAGAGAAGAAATGTGTTTTAAGCCACCAAGTTTGTGGTGAATTGTTATGGCAGCCATAGGGAACCCATACCTCACAGGAATTGTTACTCCAGATAAAATGTGTGACTGGTAGTTCGTGGGTTCAAGCCCCACATTGAGCTCTGTGCTGACAGCACAGGGTCTGCTTGGGATTCTCTCTCTCCCTGTTTGCCCCACCCCACTCTCAAAATAAACAAGCTTTAAAAAATGTGTAACTGGAAATACACTTAGTAATGTGTCTAACACACAGTAGGGATGCTGTAACTGTATGTCTTTCTTGGAAACTGAAGCTTGGTTTGAGGGATCATTGAAACCAGTACAATGGTCACCATTGTTTTAATATGTATTTATTAACATTTTATTTATTTTTGTGAGACAGAGAGACACAGAGTGCGAGCAGGGGAGGGAAGTGAGGCAGACACAGAATCAGAAGCAGGCTCCGGGCTCCGAGCTGTCAGCACATTGCCCGTGGCAGGGCTCAAACCCACAAACTGTGAGACCATGACCTGAGCTGAAGTTGGACACGTGACCGATTGAGCCACCCAGGAGCCCCGAATGGTCAGCATTTTTGTCCATGTTCATCCTGGTAAAATGCTAGACACCTGCTAGAAAGATCTTTATACTCCCCCACAATCCCCCACTTCTCCTAGTAGAGGGGAAAGATTCCTTCTCCTCACTTAAGTCATATTATTATTTTCCTTTCTACTTTTTTTTTATTATTGTTACTCTTCATTCAACCAGTCTTTCCAAACTTTAAACAAAGTCATTTATCAGTGGATTCAGGTGCTATCTTAATTAACCAACAAGCATCTTATTTTTTCTAGTCCTCATCACCAGAAATTTCTGAACTTAGCTCCTCCTCAGTTTCTGCTGTCATTCATTTTCTCATTTCTCCCCTCTGCTTTTAGTTCATTCTTGACAACTTAGTCCTTTCCCTAAAAACAGTTTTTAATAAGGTAACACAGCAAAGTGGTAAAAGTCTAAATGGCCTTGTTTCAAATGTTGGGTTTTGTCACCTACTTACTGTGTGATTCTGGACAAGCTATTTAACCTCTCTGCTTTCCCCCCAGAAATGGCTATTATGAGTAATACCTGCTGCTATTATGAAGATAAGTGAGTTAATATTTGCCAAGTCCTTACCATAGCACTATAGTCACAGTGTAAGCACCACAAATATATTTGCGAGCAAAGATAAATGCAAAGTCTGAGCATACACTTTTCTCAACTTTCAGTCATAACTTTGAGATATGTATTTGGTGAAATCAATATAAGCCTTTTCAAGGGACGCACGAGATATTTCTATCCAGAAAAATCGTTGTGAATGATTGTCCATGTGGCTAGTTTGGGTGTTTCACCAGTGTTTCCAAATTTCTATATGACAGCCTGGGTTTAGTCCAGTGAAAAATTAGAAACTTGAGCTTCTGTTTTAAACCCTTTACCTTAAGGCCTCCCACCCTCATCTCTTTGCCCATCAACTTTCATTTGTCCTCCATGCTATGAAAACTACTCCTAAGAAAGTCTCTGATGTCCAGCCTAGCATGGATTTAAAACAAAGGCACTGTTGGGGAACCTGGGTGGCTCAGTCGGTTAAGCATCTGACCTTGGCTCAGGTCATGATCTCGCAGTTCATGGGTTGGAGCCCCACATCAGGCTCCATGCTGACAGCTCAGAGCCTGGAGCCTGCTTCGGATTCTGTGTCTCCTTCTCTCCGTTCCTCCCCTGCTCACACTCTGTCTGTCTGTCTGTCTCTCTCTCTCTCTCTCTCAAAAATAAATAAAGATTACAAAAAAAAAAAAAATTAAAACAAAGGCACTGTTTGCACGAAAGAGACTAGCTTTCAGGAGTTGTTTTGTCTTGCTGTTTGGTTGCCCTCCTCCCACCGGCAGCCTCGGACAAAAATCCAAAGATCCACGTCGTGGCTCTAATTCTTAGCCCCTGTTTGATTATGCAAGCTCAGTTCTCCTACCTGGAAGGGGTATCTGAGGGCAATGCTCTGTCTTTGGGACTGTTGAACATTTCCAGTTCAGGTATGAACTGTTGCCAGGAAGCCTGGTTATATCACATCACCCCAGGATCCTAGCAGTGATTGGCTCAGGAAGGGCCTGAACAGGCTCATCACAGGTAGTTTCAAGGTCTCTAAAATGAATGCATTTAGGACAAGAAAGACATGTATCCAGGAGTCTGAACTACTGAAAATTTTCACAAGCTACCTTTTAGTTCTTGAGAAATAGATGCAGGGAAAAAGTCCTGCTTATCACTAAGAGTTTTAGCCCAAAATGCTATACAAAATTTCTAATCTTATAAAACATATGGGATTTTTGGTGAGCTCTCACTGATGGCCTAGTGTGGTACAATATGAAATGTGGACTACCTGGAGTGCTAGCTGAAACCCATAGTGCTGTTTCTCCTACAAAGCTACAAAATTAGGATGATGGGGCTAGAATGATGCATTTCTCATAATTAGTGATTAGTGAGCATTTCTGGCCTAGCCTAAAGGCAGTCTGAGTAGTCCCTTTGGCCCCCTTTCTTCTGGAATCATATCCTTTGGTGTTGTAGCTTCCAAACTGTATAAGGGAGGTGCATAGAAAAGGAAGAAAGAAAAGGAAGAAAAGGAAGGAAGAGACCCAGCCAAGTAAAGAAAATAATATCAAGTTAGAAAAAAAAAATTTTTTAATGTGCAAATAGTGCAAGGATTAAAAGAGAGAAATAGTACAAATTTTAGGAAAAATAATTTAAGATACATGAAAAGTATAAACCAAACTAAAATGTAGCATGATTTTGAACAACTGATGTTAAAGAAAAGACAGAGCACTATACTGACAGAGCAGAAAATACAATCCTTTCACACTATTTTCCCCAGAACTAAGGAATACTTCATCAACACAGTTTGTTGGTTTTCAACCCTTAGAGCCAACCTGTGGATAAAACACAGAACACTCTGCTACAACTGTATGGCAAAATGTCAATGCTAACAATACAGACAAACAAAAGCAAGCACGTATTCACAGATGGTGATTCGTACAAGGGGAAAGGAAAGGTAGAGGGGCTGCAGGGCACAGCCTCGTGCATAAAGAAAATCATGAGATTAGGGTGAAAATTAATAACACAAGATATAAAGAATAATAGCTAAAGTTCTTGAGTTCTTCTGTGTGCTAGACTCGCTAGGATACAAATGCATTATTATTTGCATTATCACAAACAATCCCATAAGGTAGAGAGGTATCCTTTTCTCTGGTTTATGGATGAGAAAACAATGGGTACAGGTAGGATGTGTAAATTTCGCAGGGATACAGAGCTAATAAAAACAGAAGAACAAGGATTCTAATAACTCCAGGGGTCCATCTCCAGAACCAGTGCTTTTAGCCTTCTGCTACTACTTTCCTCACCAAGAAAGCCAGCAAAATTACATGAAGTTACCAGAGAGAAGCAGCAAAATTAATTGAATATGACATATTGGAAAGGAAGAGGGAGGGAAAACAGTGGTAGTGGAGTTTTATCTTCCTGCTAATGTTAGAGTGGTAAAAATATTGTCTAAAGTGAGTATGTCATGATACAGCAAGATAAGCATAATGTTTAGAATTAAGGGGATGACATCAAAGTAGCAAAAACCTGTCTCTGGAGAGGGGAACTCAGGAGAAAAGGGGTACATTTCAATATGATTCAAGTTGCTATTATGCTTATGTATTATTTTCATAAAAACAAAATATTTCTGTTTATTTAGAAATTGCTTCTATGGGGCGCCTGGGTGGCTAAGTCGGTTAAGCGTCCAACTTCAACTAAGGTCATGATCTTGTGGTTCGTGGGTTCAAGACCCATGTCGGGCTCTATGCTGATGGTTCAGAGCCTAGAGCCTGCTTCAGGTTCTGTGTCCCCCTCTCTCTGCTCCTCTCTCTCTCTCTCTCTCTCTCTCTCAGAAATAGACATTAAAACAGATTTAAAAAAAGAAATTGCTTCTACTGTGTAAGTGCATCAAAACATGAAATTCAAGTGGCAGCTGGGTGGTTCAGTTGGGTGAGCATCCAACTACAGCTCAGGTCATGATCTCATGGTTTGAGTTCAAGATCTGCATCAGGCTCTCAGCTGTCAGCTCAGAGCCCGCTTCAGATCTTCTGTGTCCCTGGCTCTTTGCCCCTCCCAACTTGTGCTCTCTCTCCAAAATATTAAAAATATAAATAAATAAATAAATAAATAAATAAATAAAATTCAAAATCTTTACATCTATCACATATTTGTTAGCTGTTTGTCTTATCAGGATATTACTTTTAGCTTGAAGGCTTTAAAAAAATCGGGAAGTATAAATGTTTAAAAGTTGTCCCTGGAAATATTACCAGGCATGCCTGACAGAGGGTGCAAGACTATTAGAAGCAAACTGGATTTCAATACTGCTTCTGAGAGTCAGTTCTGACTACAAAGGGCAGATGATTCTCTGCAGTCACAGAGCACAAAGAAGGAACTTTGATCCTCTGGAACTGTAATAAACAACTCAGAGTAAATGAAAAAGGCAGAGAGTGCCTGGAGGGATCCGGCAGCCTCTATGTGCTGGCGTTCTTTCTTCGTACAGGGCTAATCTCATAAATGTTGCACTAGGCTCAATGCTGCACATTTTTAGGCTCGGTTATAGTATTTTTTCTATGTGTTTACTTCATAAAAGTAAGGACTTTTACGCTCCTGTTAAAATGGGATCTCCTATTCGAATTGCCTGGTGAAGGCAACATTATTGCCTAAGGAACTCATTAAGTGTAGATATATTATATCTCCCATTTCCATCCATGTATTATATATGTATGTATGTATGTATGTATGTATCTATCTATCTATCTATCTGTCTATCTATCTATCATTCATCTATCCTTATTTATAGAACAAAACAACAATAATAATTTAAATTACTTCCTTACCTTATTTTAGTTTAGCCTTCCAAAAATCTTGCAAGGTAAATAGGCCATGTAAAAGCATTGAATTCACTGAGACACTTGAAGGATGGCTCTACCGTTTGTCATTGTGCAACCAATAAATGGTGCAGGGAATTCAACCCACATCTTCTCTGTCCTCCTCTCTTACCTCCCTAGTCCTCCTCTCTTACCCCACCTTCCTTGTGAGGCTTATCCTGTACACTGTTTAAATTGAAAGCTGTGATTCTGCCTAAATCTCAATGCTCCCTATGCTACTTTATACTCCATAACATTAGTTACTGGCTAATCTATCAGATAATTTGCATGTTTGTATTTTTACTCCCATCCACTAGAATGTAGGCTCCACACAGTCACAAATTTTGCTTTTTAAGTCTAGTGGAGATCCAGCAAAAAAGTCTAGTGTCAGCCAGAACTGGGCACAGTTGTAACTTGTATGATTTGATATTTTAGTGATTTAGAACAGAGCTGGGTCACTTACTGAAGAGCATCTCTTCTACTGCATTTAAGCAGCACGATACATTCAAAGAAACTGAAATTTCCAACAATTCAAAGCGGGTATGTGCCCTTTCTCCCTTTGTTCCTCCAGGCTCAAATCTATCCTCTCTGGGTGATATAGGAATGTGTAAGAATGACTGGCCTAAGTCTAAATTACATAAGAAGACACAAAAGAGAACATTTAAACATTTCTAAAAAAAAAAATCATTGAGTGGTTTCCTTTGACACATCAGAGGTTATCTAGCCCTAGTAAGGTCAGAGTGGGGTGAAAGAAGAGCAAAACACAGAGGGAAGAGGCAAGGGTGAGTCACCTCATCTCTCCCTCCTTTGGACCTTACTTCCTCTTGGATTGTCATCCCTTACATTCAAAATGAAGATTGTAGGAGTCAGTGTGTGCAGGTAGAGCATGTGGCCACTTCTAAATCCCAGTCACTGCAAGGTGGAAAATTCAGCATAGTGAAGTCTGGCTCAACCCATCACCACTCACACAGCTTAATTCTTTCTCTACTGCTGAGTCAAAAAGACACATGAGCAAAGACAGATTAATAACAAAGTTTTATGTACATTAAGTACACAATATGGGAAGGATAAAGGCCCATGGAGGCAAATAGGTAGGGGTAAAGGGAGCCCCTACAGGCAGCAGTGGTATCCTGCCCATTCCAAGACCAGAGAAAACTGGTCCAGAGCTTGGGTCAGCCAAGTTCACAGTCATGCCAGGGATGGCACGGTTGATGATTTATGTAGCTTTCTTCCATTCTCCACTAGAACTTCTTGAATCTGGTGTCTTTCTGGTGTAGTTCTAAACGGGGCTCATGTGCCCCTTGCCCTCCAATACATGCACATGCAGAGAAATACACATAAATACATGTATGCACACAATGTACACACTTTCTGTGTGAAGAGATCAGTGTAAGTTTCACTTAAAGGGGTTGGGCTCCTTTCTTGTGCAAAGAAGTCAATTTCTGGTTATATCCAATTTGCAGAGGAATATTAGGTCCTTCTTCATGACAAAAGAAAGGAATTTGTAGGTGAAGTCCTAGTCAGGTTATGAAGGTGCTCCAGTCATGCCCAGAGCACAGGCCCAGTTGACCAGGAAACACACAGTGTTTGATCTTCCAAAGTCAGAGGAGTACCTGACTAGGGCAAGTCCAAGTTCTGTTTAAAATTTCCTGGGGCGCCTGGGTGGCGCAGTCGGTTAAGCGTCCGACTTCAGCCAGGTCACGATCTCGCGGTCCGTGAGTTCGAGCCCCGCGTCAGGCTCTGGGCTGACGGCTCGGAGCCTGGAGCCTGTTTCCGAGTCTGTGTCTCCCTCTCTCTCTGCCCCTCCCCCGTTCATGCTCTGTCTCTCTCTGTCCCAAAAATAAATAAAAAACGTTGAAAAAAAAAAAAAATTAAAATTTCCTGGTGCTACCCCCCATTGCACCACCAGTGCTGTGCTGATGGGGGGTACATGTGCTCTGTGTGGCTGAGGGACCATAAGTGTATCCAGTCATAGCAGGCATGGAGCTGTTCCCCAGAGCACCACCTGTGTTAGGGGTAAGTGAGCTCCCAGTGTTATTATGGGGGGTGCCGACATAGAGGCCTGCCATCACAGATGTGATACTGTCTGCATCTGCTATGGCACTTGCTGCATTTGTATTGGGTCAGCCACAATTATTCTGATGTGAAGAACTACTAGGTTCTACATTCACACAGAATGGGATTCATGGGAATCACGTTGTCCCCTCCATGCATACCATCTGTATGCTGGGTGGGAGGACCGCATTTGCGTGGAAGGACAGTGGAAGTACAAGTGGGTCCAAGCATAGAGCTGGTGCTGCCACTTGCAACTGCAGCAGAGGCAGTGTGGCTAGGCAAGTCCGAGGGGCTCTGTAGGGGGTAAACACGCACGCCTCTTGATACATGTGTCTTCTGCTTGGTAGTGGCTCTTCCACGCGAAGCAATTAGTTCTTGTATACATGGCTTCCAGGTGCACTTCTGGCTAACAATAACAAGACGGCCTCCACCTGCGGGAACTGTATGGCCCTCTCCCACTACTCCATCACCTGGGTTTTTGACGGTTGGCTCCCTGCTGCTCAGATTTAAGGGGGAAGCTGCCTGGTCTCTTAGTCCTCTTCTCCATGGTGGCATCTCCTCTACCTGAGGAAAGTTTTCTCCATCGGGATGAGCCCCCAGGGCACTTATGAGTAGTGGGGACTATAGAGTCTCCACCTGTGGGAACAGTGCAGCCCTGCCCCACTGCTCCACTACCTGGGTTTTGGATGGGTGGGCCCCAAGTGCCTGGATTCAAGGTGGAACTAGCATTTTGTCCAAATACTGTGACAGTATTTTTTCCTCCTACAGCAGCAGCCATGCCATCACCACAGCGATTCCAGGTTTTCTGACCTAAAGTTGGAGCAGAAATGGTTCTTGGTACCCCGTTCAGTCCTGCCCCAAGGTTGAATGCTCCAGATGCCTGTGAATGAGTGGGGCCTGGGATGTACACACCACTGCCCATAGGGGCTGCAGGTCCCAAAAACACATGTTGGCCTGAAGTACTGTCAGCTAACAGTGAGACACCATCCCCGGTGCTGGGCATCCCCGTGGCAACTCCAAAGCCTGTTGTGGTAGATACGCCAATGGGCAGAATGCCTGGCTTGTCACTCGAGGCCAGCTGGATCCTGAGTGTAGTAATAGATGCAGAACCTGCCAAACCTGCCTTCACTGTGTTGTCTCTGGGGGGCTAGGCTACAAGAGCAGTTGGGCCCATAGCTTGTGTTGAGGCTACTGGTGTTCCTAACAGGTGAGAATTGTCAGGCTGCTGTCCATTATGATGCCCAATTGTGGGCTGAGAGGTGATTCCTGGGTCAGAGTGGTTGCAAATTGAGGTCTGTCCAATGGATGACTTTTTAGGTAAATGGATAGAGTCATGGGCCACCAGAGTGCTGCCATGGGTGGTGTGTTATCAGAACCATAAAGCACTGTGTTAAGTGGGAAATGGTTGTCCCTGGACTCAGGGGACGAACAGAAGATGGAAGCCTGAGATGGTGATGTAGTGTCCATGGCTTCACAGTTACAGGCCGAGTTGCAGTTTGCAGAGGGCTTGCCTACTGGAGTGGAGGTGACTCAGAATCCGTAAGGGACAAGCTAGTGGAAACAGCAACACTAGTGAGAAGGGCTGTCTTCTGATCTCCAGGTGGGCTGGTGAAAACTGGAGATTTTGCAGGGCACCTCTGCTTCAAACTGCAATGGCCCTGGGGAAATGAAGGAGCTCCCATTCTGGATTCTTGGGGAGATCTGAAAATAACAGCCTTTGAAAGGGGAGTGGTGTCCATGTGGAATACACCAGGACCTGAAGTAAGCTTGGAGGTAGATGTAGATACATTGGCTACGATGGTAGAAGCAAATGTCTTAGAACTGATGGGCTGGACAATTGAAACAGGGCTATGTGTGGAAGGATTTGGAAGAGGGGCGGGTAGGATAGGAGGGGGGGAATCTACACACATAGGCACTGGGGATTCTGTGTTGCAGGAGGGTGGCTGTAAGGAGGGGGTTGAGGTGTTAGGAAGTGTGGTGATGTCAGAAATAAGATATGTTACAGTAGCGACTGGCTGAAGAGGGCCTTCTTTCTTCACAGGAATTCCACAAATGAGATTGGAACTAAGATGAGGAACAAAACCAGCAGGAACAGCTGGAGAAGATTTAGAAACTATCTGTGCTGTCTCCTGACCAATGTTTGGTGTTAAAGATGGAGGGACAGAGGGAATCGGGGACTTGGCAGATTGGTCAGCCAAGTCATCAGTAGGAACAGGGACTTGCAAAGTGTGACTCTCCGAAAGCAGAGAGTTAGCAGTCTCTGAGGCAAGTAGGGATAAAGAAGTGGCAGGCTGAGCATCTGAGCAGTCTTCTTTGATCTCTCTTTTGTCTTCCAAGATCTTTTTCCTCTGACATTTGGTATTCTTCAAGGTGTCCAGGTTTTTGTCAATAGCTATGCAAGGAAACTTAGGAAGTGGGGGCAACTCGCCGTGGCCTCACAACTGGGGCGGTGGCAGTGGCCGAGAATGTGATGTGGATGTTTTCCATTTGCAGGGCCTACTGCTGGCAGATACGGGGGAAAAAGAGCTCCTTGATGAGATGCCTGAAGGCTCATTAGCCTATATCTCCTTCCTAGATAGGTATGATGTGTCCCCTATAGGCTGATGGTTTTCACCCAACACTTCCTTTGTTGATGTCTCCTGCAGTAAGGGGCAGCATGGGGTTGGGTCGCGGAGCACTGCAGCATCTGTGTCAGGCATGACATTTCCGGCTGGGCCATGTGAGGAGGTGACTACGTGGCCTTCAGGGCAGCAGTTCATCAGAGACTTCTGGGTGTTCTCCCTCAAACTGTCTCCTGGAGGATTAGGATGGAGGTCCAAAGGTGTGGGGCTGCACTGTGAGGAACTGAGAAGCCCACCGGTCTCCAGGGAACTAGATTTTAATGGTATGTCCCCAACATTATGGGGGACCCTGTTCCCACCATTCTGCCCTTTGGTCTCTACAAGATCCTCCATGTTTTTTCTAGGATCTTCTTGGACCTTCTCCTCCACCCCATATGGGCAAGAAAGTGGGAGGTGCCTGGATGGTACCGGCTCCACAGCTTCCTCTACCTTCTCAGATAGTGAATGTGGGAGAGTGAATTTGCGCCCCAGAGGAGGGATCCTTTTGGCTCTGGAGTGTCCAAACATCATGGAATTATGAGCAGACAGCACAGGTTTTTTCGGAGAGTTACTCCAGTTCACCAAGGGAAGGATCCCCAGAGGGGTACATGCGGCCTGCAGGATGGGGTACGGCCTCTTTGGCTGGATGTATAAACTAGCTGGTAAGGCCTATGATCCCGGTGGAATAGCCTGTGCCCAGAGCCCAGGGCAAGTGAAGGAGCAGCGGGGTGGTCCCCGCAAGGTTGTGGAACAGCATCACTGGAGAAGGTGGGGGAAAGGGCCGACCACGGCCAGACATCGGAAGGCGACGGGGTGGGAAACGAAACTTACAAAGCAGGTTGCCCATATTGGGCTGGTTGTGCCTCAAATGATTGTGAGATGGGAGTAAAAAAGCTGGAGAGCGCCTCCTGAGCTTCTGACTCCTTTCATAGTTAAGCAGGCACTGAGCCTGAGTGACTGAGCCGGGCCCTTGTGACGCCTCCCTGGAACATGGCACAAACAGGGGCGCGCATGTGCAGCATGGCAAGTGACCACAGCAAAGGGCAAAGGGCGAGGCCCCAAAGCCCCGCCCCTTAGCCTCCAGAGTCTGGGACTTCCTGCCAGCAGCTAGTTGCTGGTGTATAGATTTCCTGCTGCCTGTGGCTGTGGTATACAAGCAGCAGGGCCACTGCCTGGGGACTGTGGGGGGTGTGGTGGTAACTAATTGGCTTCTGCAGTAATTAGCAACTGTAAGACAAACACTTAGGAGCCATTGTAATTGTCTGCATTAGGAATACACCTGCTGTACAGATGTAATTAGCAATTTAAATAGTTCAGAAATTGCATGCCTCTTGCGTTTATACTCCCTGAAGTACTATTCATTAATGGGGGAAAAATTGCTAGAAAATGTCATTTGCATTGTCTTGCGTTAAGGGCTCTACATCAAAGCCTCCCTTGCTGCTTCATACTGAATAATTCTGAGCTGTGGCTTGTGGACCAACACAGCTGTAATTAGGCAATGATGCCTTTGTAAACATGTGGCACAAAATCTGACAGGAGTTTGTTTTGCTGTGAGGTATCTCCTTCATGATTTAAGCTATACATAAAATGAAGAAGAACTATAATAGAGGTAGAGGTAAAATAAGTAAATAAAGATTGCAACAGATATTGACTCTTTGTGGGCCATTGAAGTGATGGTTGAAAAGTTACATTGAAAGACTTTTCACAAAGTTTTAGTTCCTCATGTGATTTGAGCAATGAAGTTGATACAGATATGAATGAGTATGACTGGGGAGAATGGTCAAAATTATGATCTAAGGATTATGCTGATGGTAAAGTAGCTTTTGATGATATTTGTGGTATATAGTGAGAATTACATGTAATACATCAAGTCTACGATGAAAGTCTAAAACACAACTCAGGTGCACTCTATTTCAGAAATGCCTCAGTCAGAACTGACATCCCTGATTACCAAAAATTTGATTTATGCCATTCACATGGTTAAGTATATAGGTGGGTGTCTTCTGTTGTGGATCACAATTTCCAGTGTAAAAACATCAAGCAATAAAATGTCTGGTGGAGACTCTGGAACTTCAGAAGTTTTTAACTCAGTTAAGAATTCTTGAGAAATGAAAACAATAATTTGGGTAAAAAGAAAAAGAGAAATTTGTTATATTGTGGATATTAAATCTGGGAGAGATGATCAAACACAACAGAAGACCAATCAATATTCAAAGTGATATCAACTGGCTGAGATAAAAAATTAAGACACCAAAGATAAAACAAGCTTGAACTTATTTCAAAATGCAAGATGTGAATAAGATCTGAGGATCTTGGGGCGCCTGGGTGGCGCAGTCGGTTAAGCGTCCGACTTCAGCCAGGTCACGATCTCGCGGTCCGTGAGTTCGAGCCCCGCGTCAGGCTCTGGGCTGATGGCTCGGAGCCTGGAGCCTGTTTCCGATTCTGGGTCTCCCTCTCTCTCTGCCCCTCCCCCGTTCATGCTCTGTCTCTCTCTGTCCCAAAAATAAATAAAAAACGTTGAAAAAAAAATTAAAAAAAAAAAAGATCTGAGGATCTTTTTAAAAATATATGATCCTGGGGCGCCTGGGTGGCTCAGTCGGTTGAGCGGCCGACTTTGGCTCAGGTCACGATCTCGCCGTCAGTGGGTTCAAGCCCCGCGTCGGGCTCTGGGCTGATGGCTCAGAGCCTGGAGCCTGCTTCCAATTCTGTGTCTCCCTCTCTCTCTGCCCCTCCCCCATTCATGCTTTGTCTCTCTCTGTCTCAAAAATAAATAAACGTTAAAAAAAAAAAAAATTTAAAAATATATGATCCTAGTACAAAATCTTAGTGTGACATACCGGATGGAAGACAGTGAAGTTTTGAGGTGGATTAATAGAAATATAGTTTCCGTAAGGAAGGTGAATAATAGTTCCACTGAATTTTGCATTGCCTATGTTGTACACTACGATTCCACTTGGATGTTGTATTTTAAAATGGACACAAACTAGTTGGAAGATGTCAAAGAAATTTAAGCAGTTGGGGTGCCTGGGTGGCTCGGTAAGTTCAGCATCTGACTCTTGATTTTGGCTCAGGTTGTAATGCCCCTGATTTCGAATCCGAGAGACCACCAAGGAGCCGATACCGATGCAAACACATGGAGGTTTATTTGTAAGCTCAAGCTTGGGCCCAAGTATACCCAACACAGTGGAGCAGGGACTTGGACCACTAGGTTAAGTGGTATAGCAGTTTTATAGGGGCCAGTGGCCAATGAGATTGTAACACACACAGAAAGTTGCATAATCATGTCAGTCCACACGCAGGTGGCCAATTGAATTACAATTTACCCTATAGTAACTGTTTGAACTAGCCTATCACTCTTGTCAGAATTGGGGCGCAAGTTTGGCGGGCAAAAGGCAGGGTTTACGTTCTTTTGTGGTTAGGGGTTCCGCATTCCTATATGAGCCAGTTTCCAGTAAGGGTGTGCTCAGTGGCTTGACTTGGGTGGGGTTATACATGAGATGGTGGGTGTAGCACAAAATGGAGTTAGTCTTGCTCTGCTTGTCCAGGGGTAGGGGGTTTTTGTTAAATTCCTTGGGTTCCACAAGGTCATGATCTCACAATTTGTGAGTTCGAGCCCTGCACTGGGCTCTACACTGACAGTGCAAAGCCTGCTTGGGATTCTCTCTCCACCCTCTCTTTCTGCCTACCCACCACCCCCACTTGCTCTCTCTTTCTAAATAAATAAACAACAACAAAAAAAAGGTTAAGCAGCATGGAGCATCTGAAGCCATACCGTGTCTCAGGAAAAAAGGTTGATAAAATTTGTAATGCTACATCAGAAAAGATAACTTCTCTAATAGCTTCAGAACTGCCATATAGAAAGGTTAGAGAATTACATTGCATGGTCTCACCAGACAGACCGGGGATTACTACAGAAACGTTGCTTGATGATTTTAGCTTAACATCTAAAGAAAAGTTTAAAAATTGGAGGTGGTGGATAATAAGAATGGGTTGCCTTTTAGATTACATTTCTTTCCTGTAACTACTCTTTAGTAAAATCCTGTACTGTTAGGACACAGGATTTACGTTGTCTCCAATTATGGTAAAGCAAATGTAGGGAGGAATGTTCATTACCACCTATTGGTAAAAACACAGAAGTAAAACAGATTCAAGAGCATTTGTTTATTCTGAAGTTAGAATTTATGAGCAGACAAATAATATTTAGTGGTTATTTTAATAATGATACATTAAAATCTGTGAATGGAAATCATGTGTTTATATTATGCAAGCGCCGTTTCAATGGAAAAGTCCCTACTTTGAAATTAGCTTAAATGTAAATATAAAGAAAGGACAATTGTGTGATGTGTAAACGAATACATTAAACTGTAAAAATAAACAGTTAACATATGCATCGACCTTTAGGAAATAAAACAGGAATAGTGTTTTATCATACAAATATATTTGTGTATTTAATGTAATTTCTCATCATTTGCTTGTTTATAACATCACAAGAGCACAATATTTTTAAGCTAAAAAATCCTATATTTTAGGAACTATTGAAAGATTTTATAAGATGAGTGATGACATCACTAAACTTTAATTTTATACTTATGTACTTTTGGGGGTATAAAACAGACTAGTTTTGTGTTTATAATTAAATATGCTTATTGGGGTTATTGTCAGTGGAGATGATCTTTGGCAATTTTGCTGAAGTGTTGAATTATGGCATTAATGAGTTATTCTACATTCAACTGAAGATCCAGTAGATACATATAAAAATCTCTCATAAACACTTCTTTCATGTTTTCTGTTATGAATAATTTAGCAAGCACCTGCTATATGCCTGGAACCATTGTAGGGCTGGAGGATGGAACAGGCAATAGGAAAGGTATAGGCCCTTACTCCTGAGGCTTACAATGTATTTTGGGGAGGTAGGGTAGAGGTGAATATGCACTCTGGATAACAAGCCAACAGAATCATTTCAGATAAATGCGAATGTCTTAAAGGAAATAAAGCAGAGTCATTTATACTGCCCATCATAGAGCCGGAGCACTTGGATTGTGTGGCATGGGAAGGCCTTTCCTTACAAGGTGCTGGGTTGAAGAAGAGTTGCAAATTATCAGTCACCAGCTGTGCAAAAAGTCTGGGAGAAGAGCACTGCAGGCAGAATAAAAAGTTGATGTATAAGTTATATGCTGACAATAAACTTTCAGGTTCAAACAATTGTGAGGGAAAGAAAGAGTATACAGAATACAGAGTAGGACAAATGGTGGAAAAGTTTGGGAAGATAAGACAGTGGCGAGATCATGTAAAGTCTCATGGGTCAGTTAAAGAACTTGTACTTTATTCTAAGGCAAGGGGAAGTGTTTGGTTAGTCCTCAGTTAGGGAAGGGGTGGGTCAAATTCAGCAGCATCTTAATTTTTGTAAACAGGTTTTATTGAAATGCCACCACACACTTTTGTTTATCTTCGTGTATTATCTGCGGCTATTTTTTCATTAAAAAAAATTAATGTTTATTTATTATTCACAGACAAAGAGGGACAAACTGTGAGCAGGGGAGGGGCAGAGAGAGCGGGAGACACAGAATCTAAAGCAGGCTGCAGTCTCTCAGCTGTCAGCACAGAGCCCAACATGGGACTCAAACTCACAAACTGTAAGATCTTGACCTAAGCCGAAGTCGGTGGCTCAACCAACTGAGCCACCTTGGTGCCCCTATCTGTGGCTATTTTCATGCTACATGGCCGAGTTAGGTATTTGCAGTGAAGACTATATGATCCACATGGCCTAAAATATTTACTCTCTGATCCTTCACAAAAACGTATACCCATCCTTGAGGAGTCATAGCTTTTGTTTATTTTGGGCCATGAAATCTGTAGAGAAAAACTGTAGGGGGATATAAAAAGAAGTTAGGAGGCTATTAATATAGTCTAGGTGAAACGTGATTGTGTTTTAGACCAGGCTAGAAATGATGGAGGTGGGGAGATGGAAAGATGTAGGAGATGTTAAGGAACCAGAGCTAAAGATACTTGCTAATGGTTTACGTGTGGGTAAAATTAAGAGAGAAATCAAGAATAATTCCCAGAATTTTGGTTTGAGCACATGCATGGAAGGTGATTTAAATATAAAATTATCAATTATTTATAAAACTTTTAGGACTAAGATCATATTTTTACTGATAAACAGAAAAAAATAAAACAATTTTTTATGATATGAAGTAGCAAGTCCTGTCTGTTTATCTATCTATAAATCTATCTTTCATCATCATCATCTACCTACCATCTATCTATCTATAGTTAAAAATATGTTACCTTGGAGTTAGCTAAAACCTGCTTAGGCAAGTATTAGCTGAGGGTCTTGGACAAACTACTTCCCATCTCTGAGATGAATTTTTCAAAATTAATATTAAAACATGGGGCACTTGGGTGGCTCAGTCAGTTAAGCATCCGACTTTGGTTCAGGTCACGATCTCACATTTCTTGAGTTCGAGCCCCTTAGCACAGAGCCTGGAGCCTGCTTCGGATTCTGTGCCTTTCTCTCTCTCTGTCCCACCTCTGCTCATGCTCTGGTTCTCTCTCTCTCTCTCTGTCTCAAAAATAAATAAACGTTTAAAAAATTTAAAAATTTATGAATAATTATACAGAGACACCACATAATTGGTTTTTTTCCAGCTTTATTTTTTAAGTTTTAAAACTGGGGTAAATTACACATTCACTTTACCACTTTCACCATTTTTCAGTGTACAGTTCAGTGGCATTAAGTACATTCACACTTGTGTGCACGGTGGTGTGCACCACGATCCACCTCCAGAATATTTCTCATTTTCCAAAACTGAAACTGTACCTATTCAACAGTAATTCCCCGTACTTCCATCCCCCTAACCCCTGCCAACCACATTCTGCTTTCTGTCCCTATTAATTTGACCACCATTGGTACTTTAAATAAGTGGAATCATATGATATTTGTCCTTTTGTAATTAGCTTATTTTACTAAGCATAATATCCTTTTTTTTAAATGTAGTCTGAATCTTCTTTTTTTTAATTTTATTCATTTGTTTTGCCAAAGAGACAGAGAGACAGGAGGGGCAGAGAGAGAGAGAGAATCCCAAGCAGGCTCTGCACTGTCAGGGCAGAGCCTCATCAGGAGCCCAAACCCACAAACCGTGAGATCACGACTGAAGCCAAAATCAAGAGTTGGTCTCTTAACCAACTGAGCCCACCCAGGCCTCCCACTAAGCATACTATCTTAAGATTTACCCATGTGATATCATGTGTCAGAATCTCCTTCCTCTCTGAAGCTGAATAATAGTTGACCATATATACCATATTATGTTTTTCCATTTGCTATAAAATCAATGTTTGTGTCCCCCTGCTTCCAAATTCATATGTTGAAACCTAGTGTCCAATAAGATGGTATTTAGAAGTGGGGGCTTTGGGAAGTGAATGGGGTCATGATGGTGGAAATTTTACAGATGGGATTAGTGCTCTTTTTAAAAGAGGCCCCAGAGAGCCCCACATCTATGAACCAGGAAACAGGTTCTCACCAGACACTGAATCTGCCAGTGCCTTGATCTTAGACTTCCCAGCCTTCAGAGCCTTGCAAAATAAATTTAGGTTGTATATAAGCCACCCAGTCTATGGTATTTTTGTTAGAGAAGCTCAAACCCACTAAGATACCATTCATCTGTCAAGTTGCTTTCACCTTTTGACTATTGTATCTAATGCTGCTTTGCACCTGGATGTACAAACATCTGTCCAAGTTTGGCTTTCAATTCTTCTGAATGTACACCAAGAAGTGGAATTGCTCAGTTATATGGTAATTCTGTTTTCAGTGTTTTTTGAGGACCCACTATACTTTTTCCATAGTGCTACACCATTTCACATTTCTACCAATAGTGCACAGGGTTCCAATTTCTCCACATCCTTGCCAGCACTTGCTATTTCCTATTTTCTTTTCATAATAGCTATTTTCGTGTGTATGAAGTGGTATCTCCTTGTGATTTTGATGTGCACTTCTCTAATGATTAGCGACATTGACCTTTTTTTAAGTCCTTATTGGTCATTAGTATATCTTCATTTACTCAGAAATTTACTCAGTCCTTTGTCCATTTTTAAATTGGGTTGTTTGTTTTTCTGTTCTTTAGTTGTATTAGTTATTTATATATTCTTGATATTAACCACTTGAGCTACATGATTTGCAAATATTTTCTCCTATTCTTTGCGTTGTCTTTAAAAGACAGAGTTAGGGCACCTGGGTTGTTCACTTGGTTAAGCATCTGACTTCAGCTCAGGTCATGATCCAATGGTTTGTGGGTTTGAACCCCATCAGCTTCTGTGCTGGCAACACGGAGCCTGGAGCCTGCTTCAGATTCTGGGTTTCCCTCTCTCTCTGCCCTTCTCCTGCTCAAACTCTGTGTCTTTCTCTCTCAAAAATAAATAAACATTAAAACAAGGCAGAATTAAACCCTGTTGATAGTGTCCTTTTATGTATAAAATGTTTAATTTTGATGTAGTCAAATTTGTCTATTTTTTTTTACATTTGTTGCTTGTACTTTCGGTGTTATATACAAGAAATTATTGCTAAATCCAGTGTCACAAATATTTTGCCCTGTGTTTTCTTCTGAGAGTTTTATAGTTTCAGCACTTATGTTTAGGTCTTTGATCTACTTTCAGTTAATTTTTAGATACAATGTAAGGTGAGGGTCCAACATCATTCTTTGCATACAATTTTCCCAGTACCTTTTGTTGAAAATATTGTCCTATCCCCACTGTATGGTCTGAGCATCCTTGTCAAAAATCATATATATTTATATAATCATTTTTGGAAGGGATTATTTCTAGGCTCTGGATTCTCTTCCATTGATTTATGTGTCTGTCTTTATGTCAATACTGTACTCAAGGAAATCTGAATAAAGCATGGACTTTAGTACATAACAACTTACTAAATATTACTTTATTAATTATGATGATATACCATAATAACATAAAATGTTAACAATAGAAGATACTGGGTGTGGCATATATGAGAACTCTCTGCATTATCTTTACAACTTTCCTATAAACTTAAAGGTATTTTTTTTAAATATTTTTTAATGTTTAGTTATTTTTGAGAGAGAGACAGAGTGCGAGTGGGCGAGGGGCAGAGACAGAAGGAGATACAGAATCTGAAGCAGGCTCCAGGCTCTGAGCTATCAGTACAGAGCCCAATGAGGGGCTCAAACCCACGAACCATGGGATCATGACCCGAGCCAAATTCGGACACTTAACCGACGGAGCCAGCCAGATGCCCTTTTAAAGGTATTTTAATATAAAATGTTTACTTTAAAAATGATGCATGGAAGTCTAGCTTATTTAAGAGCTCAACAAATTTTGGCTCAAATTATAAAGATGTTTCTGTTATTTGATAATCTTGTTACTCTAGATCATTTCTATTACCACAATATTTGATTTCCTTTAATATAAACAATCCTGCAAGCATATTTTGGCCACCAAGATTCCACTTATTAAATGATTGTTATCTTCCTCAAATTATAATGAACTGGAAGAAAGAATGGTGTTTTGAATAAATGGGGCTCCTTCAGTTGAATATTCATTTAGAAGAAATATACATCTTGAATCCTACTGCACACCATACACAAAAATTAATTCCAGATGGGTTGCAGGTCAGATTTGTGAAAGATAAACATTATAGCTCTTAAAGAGAAATATAGAAAAAAATTGTTACCTTGTAGTCGGAAAAAAAAATTTTAATATTGCACAAAAGCATTAACAATGAAAGATAAATGGATGAATGGGAACATATTAAAATTAAGTACTGTTCATCAAGAAACATGATTCAGAAAATATAAAGGCGATATACAAGGTAAGAGTAGATACAATGAATATATCTGATAAAGCTGTCAGTATATTTAAAGGTACTTTACAGATAGCTATATAAAAGCTGACACATCAGTAGAACGCAAAATACATAAATAGGTTCTTTCTAAATGATGATAAACATATAAATATATGAACTGATGCCAACTTCATTAGTCATCCAGGAAAAGCACATAAAAGCCAAAATATAATAACACTACACACCCATGAGAATTGATGAAATGATATTGCAAACGAAGTTATGGAACACCAGAATTCTTATACAGTTGCTGATAGCAGTGTACCTACCATTGGGCAACAACTTTGGAAAAATACTTGGCAATATCTGTAAAGCTGAATATACTCATTCCTGATTCCACCCCTAGCTGTTATCCAACAGAAATGTATACATTTATTTACCAACAGATATATTCCTGAATGTTCATCACAGTCTTATTTGTAATAATCCCAAACAGGCAACTACTCAAGTACCAATCAAAAGTAGAACTGGGGTATTTTCACAGACTAAAATATAGAAAACAATAAGAATGAATGATATAATTACATGTAAAATATAATTACATGTAAAATATGAATGAATTTCAAACAGAATGTTGAATAATCTGAATGTAACCTCTCCAAAAGTACATGCTGTACGATTCTATTTGCATAAAATACAAAGTGAAGAAGATACAGTGGTTTATGATACTAGACATAATGATTATTTATGTGTGTTTTGTGCTAGGTGTTGACTGGAAAAGAACAAAATGAAGGGTCTTGAAGTTCTGGTAATTAATGTCTGCTTTTTTTATCTAGTTTCTGGTTACATGGCTGGATTCAGTTTGTAAAAAATCATTGAGTCCTACTTTTATGATTTTTCTACTTTTCTTTTTATACATTACTCTTCAATAAAGAAATTATATTTAAAATTGTTTCCCACAGCACTGAATAAAACATCAGAGTTTCCAGCTAACTGGGGAGCAATTGACCAGTGGAAAAGTTACCCATGTGCTAGTAAGGAAGGAAAATACAATTTTAAAATCTAATTTTAAAAAATACTCATAAAATTGTATATCTGACATGCCTCTATAATTCTCCCAAAGGATACAAAAATGTTCTTCAAAAGATTTTAGTCTTTATTCTTTCCTTTTTTATCACTGTTACTCCTTTTCTTTTTTTTTTTTTTTTTTTTCTTTTTTTTTTTAAATTTTTTTTTTTCAACGTTTTTTATTTATTTTTGGGACAGAGAGAGACAGAGCATGAACGGGGGAGGGGCAGAGAGAGAGGGAGACCCAGAATCGGAAACAGGCTCCAGGCTCCGAGCCATCAGCCCAGAGCCTGACGCGGGGCTCGAACTCACGGACCGCGAGATCGTGACCTGGCTGAAGTCGGACGCTTAACCGACTGCGCCACCCAGGCGCCCCACTGTTACTCCTTTTCTAACACTCAATTTCAGAAACCGTTCTAGAAAAACAAAACAAAACGAAAACATTTAAATCCTGGAAGATCAGCAATTTTCCATTAAGAAATTGTTATTTTTGATCAGGAATTATTATACCAGCTCTTAAAATTTTATGTAAAATATAGATTCCAACTGCTGAAATACTATAAATTAACTGATCTCTAGAATAGAAATCATTTGCTTCTTTTTGCCCTATGCTCTTACCATGTTGGAATATCCAGATTGTTTAAATAATTATATAATTAGTGATTTATTTAGTGGCATGTTGTCTTTAACTGCTTTTTATATGGAAAAACTTACGCTTTTTACTTGAAAGGATACATTGTTTCTTTGTGAAACTAGTATTTTGTAATATTACTCTTTTGTCTAAGTTAAAGAAGGAAGATGTAAGATATCAATCAATTTTTGCAGTACTCATCAATTATCAACCAGGAGCCTAAAGTATGCTAAAAACACGAAGGCATACTAAATAAGGATACACTTCATACCGTGTTTCAGTACCTTTTACTAATAGTGGACAGGACAAACAAGGTAATGCATAATAATGAGAACACAGGCTAGAGCTAAACTGGAACTTAAAGGCAATATATTTAGCTGCAGTTCAGAAAAGAAGAAATTAGGGTTAAAATCAGTGGTGTTCAAATTTGCACATTAGAATCATGTAGGAAGCTTTTAGAAGCTTTTATGTGTGATGATGGAGGAAGCTGCCTACCAGTAATGACTAAGTATCTCCTATTAGCCTAGTCATCCCACAGATAAGAACTATAAATTCTAGATAAAATAAAATATAATAAGAAAACACTGGAGATTGACTAAAGAGAGCAGAGAAGGGAATTGACAATTGAAAGAAGTAACTGTCCCTGAGAAAGTTTATTATTTCACAGCTTTACCCTATCCTATGAGATTGCTAGAACTTGGATAGTGGCTAAAGTCATCTTACTGGCTTGAAAAAGCATAGAACAGAGTTCAAGGCAAACACAACAGCTGAAAAATGAGGGGAGAGGGTCTTAAAAGAGAAGCAGTCAGGGAAGGGAAGCCCTGAATTATCTGCATAAACTCTTGCAAAAAAGTTTGATGTCTGAACTATGCATGGTAGATTCCAAGTGGCGCAGATAAGTAAAGAAGAAAAATTAAATTGAGATTTCAGCAGATGTCTAATGCAGGGGACATAAAAGTTTTCTGTTTGAGGAGTACCTGGGTGGGTTAGTCAGTTAAGTGTCTGACTCTTGGTTTTGGCTCAGGTCATGATCTCACAATTCATGAGTTCAAGCCCCATGTCAAGCTTCGAACTGAGAGCATGGAGCCTTCTTGGGATTCTCTCTCCCCCCATCTCTCTGCCCCTCTCCTGCTCACAGTCTCTCTCTGGAAGTAAATAAACTTAAAAAAAAAAGTTTTCTGTTTGAAACCAAGTTAATAACATTCTAAAAAAAATAGAAATCTCTTCACAGGAGCATAACAGAATCCAGAATCTACATATTATTGACGTTATATTATTGACCATGTCAAAAATTAATACACACATGAAGAAACATTAAAATGTTACCAGTACTAAAGAAAGTATACAATACTGCACATACGGCAATAAGCTAACCAAGATTTACTTAAAATAGCTTATTAATTGTGCTCATGGACATAAAGGAAAATATGCAGATAATAATTGAAGAGACAGGAAATCTCATTAGAAAGATAGAAACTATGAAAAAAACCAAATAGGAAAACTAAAGCTGAAAAAAATATAGTGTCTGAGATGAAATGTTAAATGTATGGGATTGCCAGGAGATTGAATCTAAGAGAAGAGTCGGTAAGAAACTTTTTACTTTGATACAATCTCATTTGTCTATTTTTGATTTTGTAGCCTGTGCTTTGGAAGTCATATTTTAAAAATTATTGCCCAGACAAATGTCATGAAGCTTTTCCCCTATGTTTTCTTCTAGTAGTTTTACAGTTGCAAGTCTTTTGTACAGCAAAGGAAACAATCAACAGAGTGAGGTGACAAGTTAATGAATGGGAGAAATTATTTGCAAACCATACATCTGATAAAAGGTTAATACCCAAATCGTATAAGGAACTCAACACCATAGCAAGAAAACAAATAACACGATTTAAAAAATGGGCAAGAGACCTGAATAGACATCTTTCAACAGATGACCAACAGGTGTATGAAAACTATTCAACATCACTAATTATCAGAGGATTGAAAATCAAAACCACAGTGAGATATCACTTCATACCTATTAGAGTAGGTATTATCAAAAAGACAAGAGATAACAAGGGTTGGCAAAGATGTGGGGAAAAGGGAGTTCTTGTGCACTGTTGGTGGTAATGTAAGTTGATAAAGCCATTATAGAAATCAGTATGGAATTTCCTCAAAAAATGAAAAATATAACTACCATGTGATCCAATGATGCCACTTATAGGTATATATATGAAGGAAATGCTAATGGATACAAAGTTTCTTTTTGTACCCACTCCATGAATATACTGAACCCACTGAATTTTAGGTTTTAAATGGGAGAATTTTTACCCCAATAAAGATGTTTTTAAAAACACACTAAATACAAGCAATTAGCCAGTGGAAGCCTTGAATAAACACAGGTAGAGAAACAATGTACAGCAAAAGATATAGTTACCGTCAGCAGTATGAGGAAATAAAATGTAAGCCAAACTGAAGCGAAGTCATATGGATGCTGATTTGTCAAGATGAGCGTTTCAGAGGCATCACTAGGAGAGTGGCTGCTTGGGCTTTAGAGCTGTTTTTCCTTATTGCACAGTCATATAGGATGTTACCATTCTATGAAAATTAATTGTGGGGTTACAGTTGAGACTTCTTAGTCTTTATATACTTGTAGTCAACTTTAATTACGGTTGTCAAGTTGTCAACAGGCAACTTGAACTTGTCTGTTTCTCACAACCAGAAGACATTGCCAAAATCCCCGTGTTCTGGCTTTTTCCCATTTCATAGATAGTGGAAACCAAAATTTCTGGTTGATTTTTACAGAATATCATTCAAATAGTAGATAAAAATGAAGTTGGCATTGTTTTCAGTTTACTTGTTGCAGAATAACTTTAAGATAGTAGATAAAAATTATTTGTCATTTAAGCCTAATTTAAGAAAAGCTTAAAGAAAGAAGGTAATTATTCCCTTTATTTCAATTTCATCAATCATTTAAAAAATAAGACACATCTTTTTAAAAAAAATTTTTTAAAGAGTAAATAAGAATATCTCATTATATATCTATGAAGTATTATGTTTATATATATTATATATATTTAAATTATAGTAGAAATACAAGAAATGTTATGGTGAAATCAGATCACTCTCAATTTGTTGGTGTAAGTTGAATTTATGTAATTATTTTGTATTTCAATTTAACAGTAGTAAGAATAGAAATGTTATGTTATTTGGCTTAGGAAACTTCGTAGTTGAGAATTTATGGTAAATTAAAATTTAAATGAAGAAGAGGATAGCTTTCCCTCTCTTTCTAAGTGGTTAATAAAGAAGCAAATTATAGTAAACACATTCATAAAAATATTATGTAGAAATCAAGGCCATAATTATAGGAGATGTGGAAAATTCAAATAATCACAAAACAGAAAACAAAGACAGAGTATAATGTTGCATTCTTGCTATGGTTGTAACAACGTTAATAAATATTGAGGCATCCGGGTGGCTCAGTCGGTTAACTGTCCAACTTCAGCTCACGTCATGATCTCAAGGTCTGTGAGTTCAAGCCCTGCATCTGGCTCTGTGCTGACAGCTCAGAGCCTGGAGCCTGCTTCGGATTCTGTGTCTCTCTGGATTCTCTCTTCGGATTCTGATTCTCTCTTTCTCTGCCCCTCCATGCTCTTTCTCTCATACCACCTCTATAATTTAATGGGAAAATTAGTTAAGTCTTGATATGCATATAAATATATGTTACATATGCTGTAATCTAAAATGGAAAGAGGAAAAGTAAAAGTATGTAAGATAAGACCAACTCCAGTACCACCTCTTTCTGAAACAGCAGTGTCTGAAATAACAGCAGTATCTAAATTACAGGGTGTGTGTGTTTGTGTGTGTGTACACACAAAAGTTCAAACATTCAGAGAAAAATATCTTGAACAAAATATTTCTGCAAACACGTGTGTGTGTGTGTGTGTGTGTGTGTATGTGTGTGCGTGTGTGTGTTTATCTCTATTGGTAAGGGAAAAGAAAAGATGCTCAAAAAAAATAAAGAACAATATATTTCTGAATTATGTCTTTCCAGCTGGGCTTTAGGTTTTGTCTGAAAAAAACATCAAAAACAACTTTTCCAGACAAAAGCTTGAGATAATCAACAGCACCCTCAGGACTTGTTAACAAATGGCCTCTTTCAGGGAAGACAACATTTTGGGTTCAAACTAGAACATTTCCACCAGGGAAAGCTCCCATGAGGTGCAAAATCTTCCTAAGTATGGACATGGAAGAGTCTTTGATGTTGGGGGAATTCTTGCAAATGGGTTAGGAATCACTGAAGAACTCTGATAGGTTAGCGATTTCATTACCTAAAGGAGTTTAATTTCTTGTACATCCTTGCCCAGAATGAAAAAGGAACAATATATATTATATAATATATTATATATATATATATATATATATATATATATATAAGCATTTCACATTAAAAAAAAGATATTTGCAGTATCCAAGTAATTCAGCTAGTGAGTTATTTGCTTAAATTACTAGCATAATTGCTCTAAATTATTTGAAATATGTGTATGATTGCTGTCTGTGTTGTTAATTTTCAGTGTGCAAGTACAACTGTCACAATTTAAAAGCCAAACCCAATGATTTTCAAAGAATTCACACACTTTTCCAAGACTAGTCCCCTCTGCTCCATCTATGGTACTTGGCCATGATGCTGAACTACTCTTTGATCATTTAGCCTTAATCTATCCTTTTAATATCAGAGGAGGAAAAATAATGACGAGAACTACTGATTGAGTTTATTTTTACAACAGCCATGTCTGGCCTTTATAAGGCATTTCCATCAAGGTGGTTTATCTTCACATGGCAATCATTTATAAATGATGACATGGTCGGTAGAGGTGAAAATATTTGTGAAGAAAAATGTGGTTGTATTGGCATCATTAAGAACACGAGATGCAGCTTGTAAATTTGACAACTCCTAAAAATATCTAAGTGTTTCTGCAACAAGGGGAAAAAAAACCCAAAATTGGTGGAAAATAATGTGTTAGAATTTTCTGATTTTCTATTCTAAAACACAGATTCACTTAGTGTTCTTCCAAAGATAGAGAGTCATGTCTTCCTATAAAATGTTATGAGGAACCCTGATGTATGTAAAAAACAAAATCCAGCTGCTTGCTTAATGTCACTTGGGAAATTCAGGGCGCTCTCATTTCTGTGTCCAGAAATATCTTTGTGGAAATTCCAGAGTTCCCAGTATCATACAGTGTAAAGATTGCTGAACTTAATGATTCTACTTCTCTAGCATGTAGATGGCAGAATAATGTCAGTCACTTACTTTTGTTTTGCAAAGTAGTTTCAAGATTGCTGTTACAAGTGAGTCAGTACCCATTCAAATTAAATCTTCATGAAGAGTCCTCTTATACATAATCATCAGAAAATGTTTTATTTTCAAGAATAGCTTAAATTTATTTGCATCTCTTACATTGTAAAGATGAATTTCATTTCCTCAAAAAGATGAAGTTTTTGATATGTTTGAAAATATGGTTAAAAAAAAGAAAATATGGTTTCTAATAGTTTATTTCTCTGAAGGGAGGGAAGGAAAAAATGAACAAATAAAGGGAAAGAAAGAGTGAGTTCAGGACCAAACAATTTAGTTTCAAGCATTTGAGATCTTTTCTACTAAGTTCTTACTTATGTACAACTCTTGAAACTTTTCCCTCAAAATGTGAGTTCTTCTGAGCACTCTCTGCTATAAAATCACTTTTAAGGGATGCCTTCTTTTATTTCCCAGAGAGAGCTGTGTCAGAAATGGGTTCTGATACCTACATAATAAGAGCAGGACTCGTTGGAAACCAGCATGCCATCCTGATACCACCAATATTGCAACATAACTATCATTTCCAAGAGGATATCTGTTCTAAATACGTGATTTTTTTTCTCTTTGTTAAGGATAGGGGCAATAATCCAGTTGAAGCATCTCGAGGATATTTTCATATTTGACTTTCTTTCCCCCCATCCCTCTCTTCCTGTGCAAATTAAAATGCTAGTCTCATTTATCTCAGTCTTTAGAAAAGAAGTTTAGTCTATCTGCCTTTTTGTATGCATATGTAAAGATTTTCCTTATATGGATTCATTCCAAATAAGACTTGTCAAACGTAAAGACACCTTGTGGGGCTAAATAATACTTTAATTTTATTTATTCTAATGGAGACACCCCTAGACATGAAAGAAAACCACATCAAAATACTTTTTAACCTTCTTCAAGGGAACAGTAATTTATAAATATGAATTGTATACCATGCTAGTTTTTTTTTCTTCTTCTCATTTTTATGAAGTGTTTTGCAGGAATTGAGGATTTAGGGTACAGGGTGTAGCTTCTTGCCGATTTTTCAGTGTTCTTCTCTAAAGATTCTTCTTCTGGGCGGGGTAAATTTCCTGTGCATAAACAATACCATGTTTAGATAAAAGCAGAATTTGTTGATGACTAAGTATAAATTTTGAAAGTATAAATTTTGAAAGTAATCCTTGACAACAATTTTAAAGTCTTTTGTAATGTTTTATTGATGAGTCAGAAACTTCTTGATTTCCCCTACTGAAATAAGAGGGCAACTCTTTGCTCAGTAATTATTCCAACCAGCACCAAAAATAATTATCCACTGGAAAACATTCAAAATATGTAATTGCATCTGGCTTGGTGCTTTTGAATCAAAAAAGGTATTCTTCCTTTCTTTTTTTTTAATCTTTATGATATATTTTATTGTATATTTATTTACTTCTGCTCATTTTTTTATTCTTAAAACAGTTTACAATTTTCTCTGTGAAGGTCTTTTACATCCTATATTAGGATAATTCTTTTTTTTTTAATATATGAAATTTATTGTCAAATTGGTTTCCATACAACACCCAGTGCTCATCCCAAAAGGTGCCCTCCTCAATACCCATCACCCACCCTGCCCTCCCTCCCACCCCCCATCAACCCTCAGTTTGTTCTCAGTTTTTAACAGTCTCTTATGCTTTGGCTCTCTCCCACTCTAACCTCTTTTTTTTTTTCCTTCCCCTCCCCCATGGGTTTCTGTTACATTTCTCAGGATCCACATAAGAGTGAAACTATATGGTATCTGTCTTTCTCTGTATGGCTTATTTCACTTAGCATCACACTCTGCAGTTCCATCCACGTTGCTACAAAAGGCCATATTTCATTCTTTCTCATTGCCACGTAGTATTCCATTGTGTATATAAACCACAATTTCTTTATCCATTCATCAGTTGATGGACATTTAGGCTCTTTCCATAATTTGGCTCTTGTTGAGAGTGCTGCTATAAACATTGGGGTACAAGTGCCCCTATACATCAGTACTCCTGTATCCCTTGGGTAAATTCCTAGCAGGCTATTGCTGGGTCATAGGGTAGGTCTATTTTTAATTTTCTGAGGAACCTCCACACTGCTTTCCAGAGCAGCTGCACCAATTTGCATTCCCACCAACAGTGCAAGAGGGTTCCCGTTTCTCCACATCCTCTCCAGCATCTATAGTCTCCTGATTTCTTCATTTTGGCCACTCTGACTGGCGTGAGGTGATATCTGAGTGTGGTTTTGATTTGTATTTCCCTGATGAGGAGCGATGTTGAACATCTTTTCATGTGCCTGTTGGCCATGCGGATGTCTTCTTTAGAGAAGTGTCTATTCATGTTTTCTGCCCATTTCTTCACTGGGTTATTTGTTTTTCGGGTGTGGAGTTTGATGAGCTCTTTATAGATTTTGGATACTAGCCCCTTGTCCGATATGTCATTTGCAAATATCTTTTCCCATTCCGTTGGTTGCCTTTTAGTTTTGTTGGTTGTTTCCTTTGCTGTGCAGAAGCTTTTTATCTTCATAAGGTCCCAGTAATTCACTTTTCCTTTTAATTCCCTTGCCTTTGGGGATGTGCCGAGTAAGAGATTGCTACGGCTGAGGTCAGAGAGGTCTTTTCCTGCTTTCTCCTCTAAGGTTTTGATGGTTTCCTGTGTCACATTCAGGTCCTTTATCCATTTTGAGTTTATTTTTGTGAATGGTGTGAGAAAGTGGTCTAGTTTCAGTCTTCTGCATGTTGTTGTCCAGTTCTCCAAGCACCATTTGTTAAAGAGACTGTCTTGTTTCCATTGGATGTTCTTTCTTGCTTTGTCAAAGATTAGTTGGCCATACGTTTGTGGGTCTAGTTCTGGGGTTTCTATTCTATTCCATTGGTCTATATGTCTGTTTTTGTGCCAATACCATGCTGTCTTGATGATTACAGCTTTGTAGTAGAGGCTAAAGTCTGGGATTGTGATGCCTCCTGCTTTGGTCTTCTTCTTCAAAATTACTTTGGCTATTCGGGGCCTTTTGTGTTTCCACATGAATTTTAGAATTGCTTGTTCTAGCTTCGAGAAGAATGCTGGTGCAATTTTGATTGGGATTGCATTGAATGTGTAGATAGCTTTGGGTAGTATTGACATTTTGACAATATTTATTCTTCCAATCCATGAGCATGGAATGTTTTTCCATTTCTTTATATCTTGTTCAATTTCCTTCATAAGCTTTCTATCGTTTTGAGCATACAGATCTGTTACATCTTTGGTTAGATTTATTCCTCGGTATTTTATGCTTCTTGGTGTAATTGTGAATGGGATCAGTTTCTTTGTCTTTCTGTTGCTTCATTGTTAGTGTATAAGAATGCAACTGATTTCTGTACATTGATTTTGTATCCTGCAACTTTGCTGAATTCATGTATCAGTTCTAGCAGACTTTTGGTGGAGTCTATCGGATTTTCCATGTATACTATCATGTCATCTGCAAAAAGTGAAAGCTTCACTTCATCTTTGCCAATTTGGATGCCTTTGATTTCCTTTTGTTGTCTGATTGCTGATGCTAGAACTTCCAGCACTATGTTAAACAACAGCAGTGAGAGTGCGCATCCCTGTCGTGTTCCTGATCTCAGGGAAAAAGCTCTCAGTTTTTCCCCATTGAGGATGATGTTAGCTGTGGGCTTTTCATAAATGGCTTTTAGGATCTTTAAGTATGTTCCTTCTATCCTGACTTTCTCAAGGGTTTTTATTAAGAAAGGGTGCTGGATTTTGTCAAAGGCCTTTTCTGCATCGATTGACAGGATCATATGGTTCTTCTCTTTTTTTTTGTTAATGTGATGTATCACGTTGATTGATTTGCGAATGTTGAACCATCCCTGCATCCCAGGAATGAATCCCACTGGATCATGGTGAATAATTCTTTTTATATGCTGTTGAATTCGATTTGCTAGTATCTTATTGAGAATTTTTGCATCCATATTCATCAGGGATATTGGCCTGTAGTTCTCTTTTTTTTTTACTGGGTCTCTGTCTGGTTTAGGAATCAAAGTAATACTGGCTTCATAGAATGAGTCTGGAAGTTTTCCTTCCCTTTCTATTTCTTGGAATAGCTTGAGAAGGATAGGTATTATCTCTGCTTTAAACGTCTGGTAGAACTCCCCTGGGAAGCCATCTGGTCCTGGACTCTTATTTGTTGGGAGAGTTTTGATCACTGATTCCATTTCTTCGCTGGTTATGGGTCTGTTCAAGCTTTCTATTTCCTCCTGGTTGAGTTTTGGAAGCGTGTGGATGTTTAGGAATTTGTCCATTTCTTCCAGGTTGTCCAGTTTGTTGGCATATAATTTTTCATAGTATTCCCTGATAATTGCTGGTATCTCTGAGGGATTGGTTGTAATAATTCCATTTTCATTCATGATTTTATCTATTTGGGTCATCTCCCTTTTCTTTTTGAGAAGCCTGGCTAGAGGTTTGTCAATTTTGTTTATTTTTTCAAAAAACCAACTCTTGGTTTCGTTGAGCTGCTCTACAGTTTTTTAGATTCTATATTGTTTATTTCTGCTCTGATCTTTATTATTTCTCTTCTTCTGCTGGGTTTAGGCTGCCTTTGCTGTTCTGCTTCTATTTCCTTTAGGTGTGCTGTTAGATTTTGTATTTGGGATTTTTCTTGTTTCTTGAGATAGGCCTGGATTGCAATGTATTTTCCTCTCAGGACTGCCTTCGCTGCGTCCCAAAGCGTTTGGATTGTTGTATTTTCATTTTCGTTTGTTTCCATATATTTTTAAATTTCTTCTCTAATTGCCTGGTTGACCCACTCATTCGTCAGTGGGGTGTTCTTTAACCTCCATGCTTTTGGAGGTTTTCCAGACTTTTTCCTGTGGTTGATTTCAAGCTTCATAGCATTGTGGTCTGAAAGTATGCATGGTATAATTTCAATTCTTATATACTTATGAAGGGCTGTTTTGTGACCCAGTATATGATCTATCTTGGAGAATGTTCCATGTGCACTCGAGAAGAAAGTATATTCTGTTGCTTTGGGATGCAGAGTTCTAAATATATCTGTCTAGTCCATCTGATCCAATGTATCATTCAGGGCCCTTGTTTCTTTATTGACCGTGTGTCTAGATGATCTATCCATTTCTGTAAGTGGAGTGTTAAAGTCCCCTGCAATTACCACATTCTTATCAATAAGGTTGCTTATGTTTGTGAGTAATTGTTTTATATATTTGGGGGCTCCGGTATTCGGCACATAGACATTTATAATTGTTAGCTCTTCCTCAGGATAGACCCTGTAATTATTATATAATGCCCTTCTTCATCTCTTGTTACAGCCTTTAATTTAAAGTCTAGTTTGTCTGATATAAGTATGGCTACTCCAGCTTTCTTTTGGCTTCCAGTAGCATGATAAATAGTTCTCCATCCCCTCACTCTCAATCTAAAGGTGTCCTCAGATCTCAAATGAGTCTCTTGTAGACAGCAAATAGATGGGTCTTGTTTTTTTATCCATTCTGATACCCTATGTCTTTTGGTTGGTGCATTTAATCCATTTACATTCAGTGTTATTATAGAAAGATACGGGTTTAGAGTCATTGTGATGTCTGTATGTTTTATGCTTGTAGTGATGTCTCTGGTACTTTGTCTCACAGGATCCCCCTTAGGATCTCTTGTAGGGCTGGTTTAGTGGTGACAAATTCCTTCAGTTTTTGTTTGTTTGGGAAGACCTTTATCTCTCCTTCTATTCTAAATGACAGACTTGCTGGATAAAGGATTCTCGGCTGCATATTTTTTTCTGTTTAGCACACTGAAGATATTGTGCCAAGCCTTTCTGGCCTGCCAAGTTTCAAAGGAGAGATCAGTCACGAGTCTTATAGGTCTCCCTTTATATGTGAGGGCATGTTTATCCCTTGCTGCTTTCAGAATTTTCTCTTTATCCTTGTATTTTGCCAGTTTCACTATGATATGTCGTGTAGAAGATTGATTCAAGTTACGTCTGAAGGGAGTTCTCTGTGCCTCTTGGATTTCAATGCTTTTTTCCTTCCCCAGTTCAGGGAAGTTCTCAGCTTTGATTTCTTCAAGTACACCTTCAGCACCTTTCCCTCTCTCTTCCTTCTCTGGAATACCAATTATGCGTATATTATTCTCTTTAGTTCATCACTTAGTTCTCTAATTTCCCCCTCATACTCCTGGATTTTTAATCTCTCTTTTTCTCAGCTTCCTCTTTTTCCATAACTTTATCTTCTAGTTCACCTATTCTCTCCTCTGCCTCTTCAGTCCGAGCCATGGTCGTTTCCATTTTATTTTTCAGTTCGTTTATAGCATTTTTTTCTCTCCTCCTGACTGTTCCTTAGTCCCTTGATCTGTGTAGCAATAGATTCTCTGCTGTCCTCTATACTGTTTTCAAGCCCAGTGATTAATTTTATGACTATTATTCTAAATTCTCTTTCTGTTATATTGTTTAAATCCTTTTTGATCAGTTCGTTAGCTGTTGTTATTTCCCGGAGATTCTTTTGAGGGGAATTCTTCCATTTCGTCATTTTGGATAGTCCCTGGAGTGGTGAGGACCTGCAGGGCACTTCCCCTGTGCTGTCTTAAATAACTGGAGTTCGTGGGCGGGGCCGCAGTCAGACCTGATGTCTGCCCCCCAGCCCACCACTGGGGCCACAGTCAGACTGGTGTGTACCTTCTCCTCCCCTGTCCTAGGGGCAGGGTTCACTGTGGGGTGGGGTGGCCCATCTGGGCTGCTTGCACACTGCCAGGCTTGTGGTGCTGGGGATCTGGCATATTAGCTGGGGTGGATAGGCAAGGTGCACAGGGGTGGGAGGGCAGGCTTAGCTCGCTTCTCCTTTGGTGATCTGCTTCAGGAGGGGCCCTGTGGCAGCAGGAGGGAGTCAGTCCAGCCACTGGAGGTGTGGCTCCACATAAGCACAGGGTTGGGTGTTAGTGGTGCAAGCAAGTTCCCTGGCAGTAACTGGTTCCCTTTGGGATTTTGGCTGGGGGATGGGCGAGGGAGATCTTGGTGGTGAGCGTCTTTGTTCCCCGCCAAACTGAGCTCTGTCGTCCCGGGGCTCAGCAACTCTCCCTCCCATTGTCCTCCAGCCTTCCCACTCTACGAGCAGAGATGTTAACTTATAACCTCCCAGATGTTAAATCTCGCTTGCTGTCGGAACACACTCCGTCTGGCCCCTCTGCTTTTGCAAGCTAGACTCAGGGCCTCTATTTTGCCCGTGGGCTGCCCCTCCACCCCGTCTCCCTCCCACCAGTCCGTGTAGCATGCATCGCCTCTCCACCCTTCCTACCCTCTTCTGTGGGCCTCTCGTCTGTGCTTGGCTCTGGAGACTTCTTTTTGCTAGTCTTCTGGTGGTTTTCTCTCCTATACACCATTTCAACTTCATGATAAATTGTTAGTCTGAGTATCCAACCTTATTCCTTAGAGATTCAGATAACATTGTTCCTGATGAGCAGCTCAAATTTCAGTCACTTGATGTTTTCTGATAAGCCATTTTTTCGCTATGATGTTCCCCTAGCAAACCAGGAGCTTTTCTCAAAAAGAGATAGATACCCCCAGAAGGGGACATAGATTTAGTCTAAAGTCCTAGATGTCTGTGCTATGATTCTCCTACTGGGGCTTGTGAGAGACTTAATGTAACACAGGTATTTCTCACAGGTTTTTCCTGTATTGTTGGATCTACTGGATCATGAAATCTTAAATATAAGTACATACACTAATTTCCAAATTCCCAATATTCACTCCTATCTACTACCCTGAACTCAAATTCACATGTCCAACTGCTGCCTTGACAACTGTGGTTGGATGCGAGAAATCTCAAATCCTACATATTTGAAACAAATTCTTAATTCTCACCTCCAGCCCCAACTAAATTAAAACATGGTCCTCACCCAGTTTTTCTCAAATTTTAAAACTATCCAGTTTTTCAAGACCACCGTAAAGAATACAGATAGACCTTATCATATAGCTCTTTATTAGACAACTGTTTCCATTCTGCCATCCCTCTTCCTTTCTCCACTATATTTTATTTAAGGTTTATTTATTTTTGGGAGAGAGAGAGAGAGACAAAGCACAAGGTGGGGGGGGAAGGGCAGAGAGAGAGAGACACACAGAATCTGAAGTAGGGTCCTTGCTCAGAGCTGTCAGCATAGAACCCAGTCACGGCTTGAACCCACGAAGTGTGTGATCATGACCTGAGCCCAAGTCGGATGCTCAACCAACTGAGCCACCCAGGCAACCCTCCACTATATTTTATTTAAAGAGTCAGAGTGAGTTTTTAAGACATAAGTCAGATTATGTCTAAGAGTTCAACATTTCTTAATGGAATTCCCTCAATATTGGGCATTTAAAACTATTCTCAGAAATTAGGACAATTTGATACATAGGAGACCCTGGTACACAGAATAATGCCCTTCCCAAAGATGTCCATATCACAAACCCAAGAACCTCTTTACATAGTAAAGGAGACTTTGAAGATGTGGCTAAATTAATAATATTGATGGGGAGATTATCCTGGATTATCTCTATAGGTTCAGTATGATGACAAGGGTCTTATAAGAGGGAGATAAGAGGTTTAAAATCAAGAAAGATGTGACAAAAGAAACAGGAGTCCTAGTCAGAAAGAGATCTGAAGACACTATGTTGAGGGCTTGAAGATGGAGAAGAAGCCATAAACCAAGGAACGCAAGTGGTCTCTAGAAGCCGGAAAAGTCTAGAAAACAGTCTCCATTAGATTTTCCAGAAGGAATGCAGATGTGCTGACACCTGGATTGACCTTAGCCCAATGAGACTCATATTAGACATTTGATCTCCAGAACTGTAAAGAGAATAAATATGTGTTGTTTTAGGCCATGAAGTTTGTGGCAATTTATTATATCAGCAATCAGAAACAAACCCAGAGCTTCCTAAAAAATACTGCAAAATGATGAAACTAAATAAATTCTAGTAGAACAATAGCACTTGAAGGGGACTTGAAGTCATAAAATCTGGATTCTATTCCCAGCTCTGCCATATTAACTGCAGAGTCAGGAAAAAACCATGATATTCTTATAAAGTGGAGATGATGCCTCACCTTCTCAAATCTCAGAATCATTAATAGGTGTATTAGTTTCCTATTGCTGCTGTTATAAATTACTACAATCTTCGTGTATTAAAACAACACAATTTTCCTACATTTCTAAAGGTCAGATATCCAAAATTGGTCTCACTAACTAAAATCAAGGTGCTGGCAAGACTGTGTGTTTTTTGGAGGCTCTGAGGGAGAATCCGTTTCCTTGCCTTTTCCAACTTTAAAAAAGGCCACTTGAATTCCTGGGCTCAGTGTCCCTTCCTCCATATTCAAAGGCAGCAGAGCATTTTTAAATCTCTCTCTTCTTCCTTTGACACATTGCCTTCCTGACTCTGATTTTTCTTGCCTCTGTCAGATAAGGACTGTTGTGATTGCATTGGGCTCATTCAAATCATCCCTGGTAGTTTTCCCAGCTCAAGCCCCTTAACTTCATCACACATGGAAAGTCCGTTGTGCCACATAAGGTTATATATTCACCAGTTTTGGGGAAGTAGGATGTGAATGTCTTGGGTGAAGAACATTATTCTGTCTACCCTACAAGGTCTAATAAAATAATCTCTGGACAAATGCCCTGGGGCCTTCAAGCATGAAGCAAATATAGGATAAATTCCAGTTAAAGAAAAACTTCAATTTGGTTTAAAGAGGAGACCTTGAAAAGTCAAGTTTTAGAACTATACTCTTACTTTTCTGTTTATCTTTAGAGTATAATTTTTTTTTAATTATCAGGTGCCTTCTTCATTTCACTGAGTGAGGCTTTCTTAATCACTCATTCACCTTTACCACATAATGCAAAGGGAGATTATGTGCTTCTCTGAACAAAATAATGATCTAATTAAAAATGAAAATCTAAAACCCACATCATACTCTCTAGGAAGCCAATATCACTTACTATTATTGCTGATAGACACTGAAACCATCTTATTCTCTGACAAACAATCACTTCAATTTTCAGGGAAAAAAATGAACTATACCATAATATCCATATTTAAGGTATTTTAAAAATATTTTCCAGGGGCATCTCATCTCAGTACTATGCTTTATTCTGTACTATTTTCCAATAGGTATGTGGCAAAATATTGGTGAGATCAAACTTCTTGGGCTGTGCCTATGTATTATTGTTTGGGTAAGTAGATTGCCAAAATTCATTCATCTGTGAAAAAAGTAGGTGATCCTGTGTAGGTTTTCATCAAACTTCACTGGTCAAAAACAGAGCACCTTTTCATATATAATTATATGGTCTCCGTGCTGGAAAGATACCACAGTCCAATGCTTGCTGAATTTCTGAGTCTCCTTTCCCTTCACCAAAACTCACAAACAGCTTTAGGTCAGGTAGGAGAATGATAAACATTTCTGTAGCATGTGGAAATTTTCTGGGTTCAGTGAGTGGAAGAATACCTTTTTTGAGAATCTGGCTTTTGACCTCCAACTCCAACACAACCCCGAGGTCAAATGCCCTTCAGACCTGTTGAGATGAGCACAGGGTGTTGTATGGAAACCAATTTGACAATAAATTATATTTAAATTTTTTAAAATGTTTAATTAAAAAAAAAATTCAGGATCCTGGGAGGGAAGATGGCGGCGTAGGAGGACGCTGGGCTCACTGCACGTCCTGCTGATCACTTAGATTCCACCTACACCTGCCTAAAGAACCCAGAAAACCACCAGAGGATTAGGAGAATGGAGTCTCCAGAGCCAAGCACAGACAAGAGGCCCACGGAAGAGGGTAGGAAGGGCGGCGAGGTGGTGCGCACTCCACGGACTGGCGGGAGGGAGCCGGGGCGGAGGGGCGGCCCACCGGCCAAGCATAGCCCCTGAGTCTGGCTGGCAAAAGCGGAGGGGCCGGACGGACTGTGTTCCGACAGCAAGCTCGACTTAGCGTCTGGGAGGTCATAAGTTAACAGCTCTGCTCAGAAAGCGGGAAGGCTGGAGGACAAAGGGAGGGAGAGCTGCTGAGCCCCTAGAGGGCAGAGCTCAGCTTGGTGGGGAACAAAGGCGCTCGCCAGCACCATCTCCCCCGCCCATCCCCCAGCCAAAATCCCAAAGAGAACCAGTTCCTGCCAGGGAACTTGCTCGCTCAGCGCAAACACCCAACTTTGTGCTTCTGCGGAGCCAAACCTCCGGCAGCAGATCTGACTCCCTCCCGCTGCCACAGGGCCCCTCCTGAAGTGGATCACCTAAGGAGAAGCGAGCTAAGCCTGCCCCTCCTGCCCCTGTGCACCTTGCCTACCCACCCCAGCTAATACGCCAGATCCCCAGCACCACAAGCCTGGCAGTGTGCAAGTAGCCCAGACGGGCCACGCCACCCCACAGTGAATCCCGCCCCTAGGAGAGGGGAAGAGAAGGCACACACCAGTCTGACTGTGGCCCCAGCGGTGGGCTGGGGGCAGACATCGGGTTGGACTGCGGCCCCGCCCACCAACTCCAGTTATACACCACAGCACAGGGGAAGTGCCCTGCAGGTCCTCACCACTCCAGGGACTATCCAAAATGACCAAACGGAAGAATTCCCCTCAGAAGAATCTCCAGGAAATAACAACAGCCAATGAACTGATCAAAAGGATTTAAATAATATAACAGAAAGTGAATTTAGAATAATAGTCATAAAATTAATCGCTGGGCTTGAAAACAGTATAGAGGACAGCAGAGAATCTCTTGCTACAGAGATCAAGGGACTAAGGAACAGTCACGAGGAGCTGACAAACGCTTTAAACGAAATGCAAAACGAAATGCAAAACAAAATGGAAACCACGACGGCTCGGATTGAAGAGGCAGAGGAGAGAATAGGTGAACTAGAAGATAAAGTTATGGAAAAAGAGGAAGCTGAGAGAAAGAGAGATAAAAAAATCCAGGAGTATGAGGGGAAAATTAGAGAACTAAGTGATACACTAAAAAGAAATAATATACGCATAATTGGTATCCCAGAGGAGGAAGAGAGAGGGCAAGGTGCTGAAGGGGTACTTGAAGAAATTATAGCTGAGAACTTCCCTGAACTGGGGAAGGAAAAAGGCATTGAAATCCAAGAGGCACAGAGAACTCCCTTCAGACGTAACTTGAATCGATCTTCTGCACGACATATCATAGTGAAACTGGCAAAATACAAGGATAAAGAGAAAATTCTGAAAGCAGCAAGGGATAAACATGCCCTCACATATAAAGGGAGACCTATAAGACTCGTGACTGATCTCTCCTTTGAAACTTGGCAGGCCAGAAAGGCTTGGCACAATATCTTCAGTGTGCTAAACAGAAAAAAATATGCAGCCGAGAATCCTTTATCCAGCAAGTCTGTCATTTAGAATAGAAGGAGAGATAAAGGTCTTCCCAAACAAACAAAAACTGAAGGAATTTGTCACCACTAAACCAGCCCTACAAGAGATCCTAAGGGGGATCCTGTGAGACAAAGTACCAGAGACATCACTACAAGCATAAAACATACAGACATCACGACTCTAAACCCGTATCTTTCTATAATAACACTGAATGTAAATGGATTAAATGCACCAACCAAAAGACATAGGGTATCAGAATGGATAAAAAAACAAGACCCATCTATTTGCTGTCTACAAGAGACTCATTTGAGATCTGAGGACACCTTTAGATTGAGAGTGAGGGGATGGAGAACTATTTATCATGCTACTGGAAGCCAAAAGAAAGCTGGAGTAGCCATACTTATATCAGACAAACTAGACTTTAAATTAAAGGCTGTAACAAGAGATGAAGAAGGGCATTATATAATAATTACAGGGTCTATCCTGAGGAAGAGCTAACAATTATAAATGTCTATGTGCCGAATACCGGAGCCCCCAAATATATAACAATTACTCACAAACATAAGCAACCTTATTGATAAGAATGTGGTAATTGCAGGGGACTTTAACACTCCACTTACAGAAATGGATAGATCATCTAGACACACGGTCAATAAAGAAACAAGGGCCCTGAATGATACATTGGATCAGATGGACTAGACAGATATATTTAGAACTCTGCATCCCAAAGCAACAGAATATACTTTCTTCTCGAGTGCACATGGAACATTCTCCAAGATAGATCATATACTGGGTCACAAAACAGCCCTTCATAAGTATATAAGAATTGAAATTATACCATGCATACTTTCAGACCACAATGCTATGAAGCTTGAAATCAACCACAGGAAAAAGTCTGGAAAACCTCCAAAAGCATGGAGGTTAAAGAACACCCCACTGACGAATGAGTGGGTCAACCAGGCAATTAGAGAAGAAATTTAAAAATATATGGAAACAAACGAAAATGAAAATACAACAATCCAAACGCTTTGGGACGCAGCGAAGGCAGTCCTGAGAGGAAAATACATTGCAATCCAGGCCTATCTCAAGAAACAAGAAAAATCCCAAATACAAAATCTAACAGCACACCTAAAGGAAATAGAAGCAGAACAGCAAAGGCAGCCTAAACCCAGCAGAAGAAGAGAAATAATAAAGATCAGAGCAGAAATAAACAATATAGAATCTAAAAAACTGTAGAGCAGCTCAACGAAACCAAGAGTTGGTTTTTTGAAAAAATAAACAAAATTGACAAACCTCTAGCCAGGCTTCTCAAAAAGAAAAGGGAGATGACCCAAATAGATAAAATCATGAATGAAAATGGAATTATTACAACCAATCCCTCAGAGATACCAGCAATTATCAGGGAATACTATGAAAAATTATATGCCAACAAACTGGACAACCTGGAAGAAATGGACAAATTCCTAAACATCCACACGCTTCCAAAACTCAACCAGGAGGAAATAGAAAGCTTGAACAGACCCATAACCAGCGAAGAAATGGAATCAGTGATCAAAACTCTCCCAACAAATAAGAGTCCAGGACCAGATGGCTTCCCAGGGGAGTTCTACCAGACGTTTAAAGCAGAGATAATACCTATCCTTCTCAAGCTATTCCAAGAAATAGAAAGGGAAGGAAAACTTCCAGACTCATTCTATGAAGCCAGTATTACTTTGATTCCTAAACCAGACAGAGACCCAGTAAAAAAAAAAAGAGAACTACAGGCCAATATCCCTGATGAATATGGATGCAAAAATTCTCAATAAGATACTAGCAAATCGAATTCAACAGCATATAAAAAGAATTATTCACCATGATCCAGTGGGATTCATTCCTGGGATGCAGGGATGGTTCAACATTCGCAAATCAATCAACGTGATACATCACATTAACAAAAAAAAAGAGAAGAACCATATGATCCTGTCAATCGATGCAGAAAAGGCCTTTGACAAAATCCAGCACCCTTTCTTAATAAAAACCCTTGAGAAAGTCAGGATAGAAGGAACATACTTAAAGATCCTAAAAGCCATTTATGAAAAGCCCACAGCTAACATCATCCTCAATGGGGAAAAACTGAGAGCTTTTTCCCTGAGATCAGGAACACGACAGGGATGTCCGCTCTCACCGCTGTTGTTTAACATAGTGTTGGAAGTTCTAGCATCAGCAATCAGACAACAAAAGGAAATCAAAGCATCAAAATTGGCAAAGATAAAGTCAAGCTTTCACTTTTTGCAGATGACATGATAGTATACATGGAAAATCCGATAGACTCCACCAAAAGTCTGCTAGAACTGATACATGAATTCAGCAAAGTTGCAGGATACAAAATCAATGTACAGAAATCAGTTGCAGTCTTATACACTAATAATGAGGCAACAGAAATACAAATGGAGAAACTGATCCCATTCACAATTACACCAAGAAGCATAAAATACCTAGGGATAAATCTAACCAAAGATGTAAAAGATCTGTATGCTGAAAACTATAGAAAGCTTATGAAGGAAATTGAAGAAGATATAAAGAAATGGAAAAGCATTCCATGCTCATGGATTGGAAGAATAAATATTGTCAAAATGTCAATACTACCCAAAGCTATCTACACATTCAATGCAATCCCAATGAAAACTGCACCAGCATTCTCTCAAAACTAGAACAAGCAATCCTAAAATTCATATGGAACCACAAAAGGCCCCGAAAAGCCAAAGTAATTTTGAAGAAGAAGACCAAAGCAGGAGGCATCACAATCCCAGACTAGCCTCTACTACAAAGCTGTATTCACCAAGACAGCATGGTATTGGCACAAAAACAGACACATAGACCAATGGAATCGAATAGAAACCCCAGAACTAGACCCACAAACGTATGGCCAACTAATCTTTGACAAAGCAAGAAAGAACATCCAATGGAAACAAGACAGTCTCTTTAACAAATGGTGCTGGGAGAACTGGACAACAACATGCAGAAGACTGAAACTAGACCACTTTCTCACACCATTCACAAAAATAAACTCAAAATGGATAAAGGACCTGAATGTGACACAGGAAACCATCAAAACCTTAGAGGAGAAAGCAGGAAAAGACCTCTCTTACCTCAGCTGTAGCAATCTCTTACTTGACACATCCCCAAAGGCAAGGGAATTAAAAGCAAAAATGAACTACTGGGACCTTATGAAGATAAAGGCTTCTGCACAGCAAAGGAAACAACCAACAAAACTAAAAGGCAACCAACAGAATGGGAAAAGATATTTGCAAATGACATATCGGACAAGGGGCTAGTATCCAAAATCTATAAAGAGCTCACCAAACTCCACACCCGAAAAAAAATAACCCAGTGAAGAAATGGGCAGAAAACATGAATAGACACTTTTCTAAAGAAGACATCCGGATGGCCAACAGGCACATGAAAAGATGCTCAACGTCGCTCCTCATCAGGAAAATACAAATCAAAACCACACTCAGATACCACCTCACGCCAGTCAGAGTGGCCAAAATGAACAAATCAGGAGACTATAGATGCTGGAGAGGATGTGGAGAAATGGGAACCCTCTTGCACTGTTGGTGGGAATGCAAATTGGTGCAGCCGCTCTGGAAAGCAGTGTGGAGGTTCCTCAGAAAATTAAAAATAGACCTACCCTATGACCCAGCAATAACCTGCTAGGAATTTACCCAAGGGATACAGGAGTACTGATGCATAGGGGCACTTGTACCCCAATGTTTATAGCAGCACTCTCAACAAGAGCCAAATTATGGAAAGAGCCTAAATGTCCATCAACTGATGAATGGATAAAGAAATTGTGGTTTATATACACAATGGAGTACTACGTAGCAATGAGAAAGAATGAAATATGGCCCTTTGTAGCAACATGGATGGAACTGGAGAGTGTTATGCTAAGTGAAATAAGCCATACAGAGAAAGACAGATACCATATGTTTTCACTCTTATGTGGATCCTGAGAAACTTAACAGAAGCCCATGGGGGAGGAGAAGAAAAAAAAAGAGGTTAGAGTGGGAGAGAGCCAAAGCATAAGAGACTGTTAAAAACTGAGAACAAACTGAGGGTTGATGGGGGGTGGGAGGGAGGGCAGGGTGGGTGATGGGTATTGAGGAGGGCACCTTTTGGGATGAGCACTGGGTGTTGTATGGAAACCAATTTGACAATAAATTTCATATATTGAAAAAGAAAAAGAAAAAAATGGTGTGTAGGAAATCGGACTCCAGGAAGTCCAAGAAGCACAAGTAATTTGCATCAGCAGAAAATCCAGATTTCTTTGACAGCTTTGCATTGTCTCTTCTCTCCTAATCTTCACCTATATTTTCATGCTGGTTCCTTATGACCACCTAACTGATGAGCAAAACCTTGAACCTGATTCACAGATGGTTTTGTATGATTTTCTGGCACTCACTTGAAGTGGATGGTTGTAGAATTTCGGCCTCTCTTGGTTTTAGCCCTGAAGAATGGTGGTGATGAGAAATTCCTCAAATGGATAGAACTTTAAACAGCACATTTGACTTTGTACTTTGGCTCACATGATAGATAGATACTTAGAAATCGCACTGATATATGGACAGTTGCTAATACAACATGGGTTTGAACTGAACAGGTCTGCTTGTACATAGACTTTTTTCAATACATACAGTATTATAAATGTATTTTCTCTTCTTTATGAATTTCTTAGTAACATTTTCTTTCCTCTAGCCTACTTTATTGCAATGATACAGTATATAATGCATACAGTATACAAAATATAATACCTGTTAATCCACATGTTATCAGTAAGACTTCAGTCAACAGTAGGCTATTAGTAGATAAGTTCGGGGTAGTCAAAAGTTACATGCAAATGTTCAACTGCATGGGGAGCTGGCGTCCCAAGTCCCCATGTTGTTCCAGGGTCAACAACAGTTTGGAGCTGAATCATCAGAGACTTTAAAAGAACAGAGTTGGAAAATGGTGACAAGGTAAACAACTGATAGAAAAATCTTGTTTTTAATTGAATTTTTATGCTTTCCTGGTGTGTTTCCTTTTTAAAGTTCTATATAAATTTTCCCCTAGTGATTTAGAAGACATAATCTATTTTTGAATTCTAATGATAGTTTTCTTTAACTTTCCAGTAATATACTAGAATCCACATTTGTCTACAATATTAACCAAAATAATTTCACAACAAACACTGGCTAATCTTAACAAAAAAATTTAGTCCAGTCTTATTTCCCCTTACAGAATCAATAAGGATTCTCATAATAATGACCTTGAGTTATGAAGATACAATTCAATTATGTTAATATCATCTGGTTAAGAGGTGAAGATTTTCATTAGATAAAAAGATATTATCAGAAAAATTGAAATAAAAATGAAGTATTGGAGCTAAAAAGTCACCTTTCTGTCATACCTCATTCTGAGGTAATGATGAAAAAAATTAGTTACACTAATAAACTCCCCATGTCCATATGAATTTGCAGTATTTGCTTAACAAAACAAATTCTGAAGTCTTTGCAAGTTTTCCATTAATAACACTAGAGAAGTCCACCAAATCTTTTGTAAACTATGGATAATTTTTGGTTTCAGAGTTTTGGGCTTGAGTAAATCTCAAGTGTGATAATGTGGACTTCTAAGGTAAATGTTAAAGTGGTGGAGACACTTCATGAAGACTGAATATGTCATTTGACCTCTTGGTGACTCTGGTCTCATTCATAAATTGGAGTTTATATTGAAACACTGCTGGGAGTATGATGATGTAATTGGCTCCAGAGCTCTCCAGAGTTCCCTCCAAACAGAGTATGGAAGATGCCTGGTGCCTGAACCAAACCATCAGGAAAACAATGGTGATGAGGAAACAAATCTGAAGAATGAAAAATAGCTGACAGAATCTAGCAACTACTCGGAATAGGAACTTAAGATACACACTCAAACAATGGCCAGTCTGTTTCGATATAGAGTTAGTTCTTCTCTGTTTTTTTGGTGAAAGTTTACTGCATTTCTTTACACCAGTATCCTCTGCCCTCATATTTTAAGCATAAAAAGAAACTTTAGACAGCTAACTTGAACACTGTCACACAAACAGCAACTTCTCTTGCAAACCTGTCTCAAATATTTCACTGTAAATCAGTTTGGGAAGCACAGAGGGATACGGCATCCACAACTACTTCAGTCAGTGTCTTATAATTGTATTATCCATCGTTATGTTTCCAAGTATAGATAGACCTGTAAGAAGCAGGATGAACACACATGCTTCAAACTGCTTTATCAAAAGTATTGGATTGGCTCAGTCTTTTAATCAAATTTCATCTACCCAAAGCATCAATATATGCACAGAAGAAAATGTTACCAGAGATTTTAACACATTTTAACTCTTTTGTAGGAGAGCTGAAAAACAACTGGAGGACAGAACTAGTAAGATGGCTGTGCTATTTGCATCCCATTTAGAATTTTAATTTCTATCTGAATTGGTTTTCCTGTTTACCAATTATTTAATCCATTTTGAAAGTTTCAAAGAGTCTTTAAAACTCGAGAATTTGAGGTCCTTTGTGAGAGCAGCCTTCTGAGAGCATGAAAGCCCTGTGATTGCTTTCTCTTTAGGTCTGGAAACTAGCAGAGCACTTTGGAGTCAGAAGTCACATACAAAGAATAGAGCCTGACTTAGAATTTTGTGGAAAGGGTGTTTAGAAAGTGAATAAAACTGGAATTTATAAGCTGCACAAGATTAGCTGGTATGGCTGTTTACATTAAATGTCTCCAGCCTCTTGCAGGTTAGGTGATATCCTCCAGCTTCCTGCTGTTAAAGTAAAACTCGTCATTCTTGACAAGTCTTGTTACAAAACATAATCCCAATTGCTTTGTAAAAGTTAAATAACCAGATTGCAAATCAAAACAAAACCCTGAAATAGGAGCCTTGAGAACAATAATTTTACAAGTATCTTTACTTCTCTACTTAAAAAAAAAAATGGTTGGGAATTGGTGAACTATGAATAACTGGAAGTAAGACCAAGAGAGGAGAAATAGACAATAGAGATACTCATATTCTGCTGAAGATGACAGTTGGTAAATACTACCTTTTGGGAATAATTGATCATTTCCTCTAGTGGAGTGCCTTGTTCTTTAGTAATTAAGGGCACAGAGGGTAAACCTCATTCCTGAGTATTAGCAACTCAGCCAAAATGCCTTTCTTAGAAATTTTTGTTACACTGTTCTAGATTTCCCATTTCTTTTAGTGCTGTGGTCAGAGAGACAATAGGGAGATCTACTTTATAATCAGCATACATTATATGGGTTCTGGGGTCCTCCAATTAAGCTGCCAATCAGACATTCAGTGAGCTAATTTCCCCTGAGCTCATATTATAAATATTGGGAGAAAAATGAAAAACGCAAAGGTGTGGTCCTTACCTTTAAATATGTAATAGTCTAACAAGGAGAGTACACATAAAACGTTCCAAAGAAACTAGCTCAGTGAATGTATTCTTTTGTGTATTTCACACACAAAAAATTGTGGGCTTTGGAAGAAAAGCTCAGATTGACTGCAGTCTCACGTGGTCTAGTGCATTAGTGTGTGTGGATGTGGGGTTGATCGGGAGTGGAACTGGATATCTGTTCCACACGGCCACTCCACCTCTGGGGTCCACAGCATATTCTTTGCCTTGGGTGAGGATTTGCACTGGGGAAAGGGCACTCAGTATCATAGTTCATTTTAGGTGGGGTTGGGCATGAAGGGTATCTGCATGTCACCTGGGCACAGTCCCATGACGTAGGCATCACTCCTTTTGATCAACCAGAGGTGTGTTGGCTATTCTTAGGGTGGGTGGCTTCCGGACCACAATGAGAAGGACAACTGTTAAAGCTCTTTGGTACCGGCATTTTACTGGGCTACTTACATGGAGACTGCACCTCAAAGTACTGGTCTGGCTCCCTGGTGGTATTGACAGAGAAAGTTTTCTGTTTGGGGCCAGGCAATTGCTTGAGCAAGTCTTCCTGTGCAGTTGGTCCATCCAGGTGGGGTTCCATAGTTCCAGGACTCCTACCCCTCTACCTGCTCATGCTTCTCCAATATTCTCCAATATTATCCAGACCCTGATACATTTATCAGTTTCCATGGGTCAAGGAAAACTAACTCTTGGTGATCAAAAATTTAAATATTTTTCATTATTATTGTTTCATAACTGGACGATTGCTCTTGAAAACAAAACCAAGAACCAGACTCTTTTATTCTCTGCTTCTTTTGTAAATAAATCCTCTTCTGAAACAATGATGTGTCTCCTAACCTTAAAAAGGGGAGTGTGGGGGTGCCTGGATGGCTCAGCCGGTTAAGCATCCTACTTCAGCTCAAGTCATGATCTCACAGTCCAGAGTTCGAGCCCTGCATCAGGCTCTGTGCTGACAACTCAGAGCCTGGGGTCTGCTTCAGATTCTGTGTCTCCCTCTCTCTCTGACGCTCCCCTGCTTACTCTCTGTCTCTGTCTCTGTCTCTGTCTCTCTCAAAAATAAACATTAAAAAAATTTAAAAAGGGGAGTGTGGTGGTGTAGTAGAAAGTAAAGGGGAAAATAACACTGGTTAATCAATAAATGTTATTATACTACAGTTGTAGTGAAGAATTTCATGTATCCATGTGTTTTTATTTTTATTTATTTTTTAATGTTTATTTAGTTTTGAGAGAGATACAGAGACAGAGTGCAAGTGGGGAAGGGGCAGAGAGAGAGAGGGAGACACCAAATCCGAAGCAGGCTCCAGACTCTGAGCTGTCAGCACAGAGCCCGATGAGGAGATAAAACCCATAAACTGAGATCATGCCCGGAGCCGAAGTTGGACGCTCAACAGACTGAGCCACCCAGTCGCCTCTCATGTATCCATGTGTTAAGGATTTGGGCAATTCTTATAAAAACCAAAAGAAACATGTATAGTGAGATTAAAAATGAATGAGAAATGAAGAGGTTTTGATTTTTATTCTAGCACTCTGGTCACAAGTTCTGGGGCAAAATATTCAATGTCTATAAACTCTAGAATCTTCTTAACAAATGTGTATAATAATTATGAATCATGCCTGTGACCTGGGAGGTGGTATTATATTGTGGCTACAGGAATTCAAAGTCAGTCTAGCTAGTTTTGAATATAGCCTCTATCTTTTTTAACTGTGAGATTTGACAAATTATGCAATTTTCCTAAACCCTAGTTTCTTCAAGCGAGTTGTATTTAGGACCAAATGTTCATGCATATTTATATGTATGATTAGTATATAGTATTTATATACATATGATTATATATAGTATTTATAGATATCCCTGACACATAAAGAAGTCATTCAATAATTAACTATTATTGTTCTTACTGCCTTACTCCAAGTAGTAAATGGGTTCACACACACAAAAATGTGATGTACATTATGAGATTCCATATAATCATATTTTAGACATTTTGGTAGGTTTTGCTCTAAAATCACTTATACATGAGCCTGTGTTTGTAAACTTAGCCATTTTTCCCTTGAAAGTGATTCCGTGTTATTATGAGCACATATTGCCACAGGATGTTAACCCATACTGATTATTTTTGAGTCAGCTTACTTTCTAAAAATGGTTTCTAATGCTTGGCTGTTGGAAACAATACTTCAATGAACAGAGGGGTGCAGATATCTTTTCAAAATAGTGATTTCATTTCCTTTCAATAAATACCCAGAAATGGAATTTCTGGATCATATGGTAATTCTATTTTCAAATTTTGGGGAAACCTTTATACTGTTTTCTATAGTGGCTGCAACAATTTGCATTCCTGCCAACAGTGTACAAGGGTTTCCTTTTCTACACATCCTCATCAACACTTGTTATCTCTTGTCTTTTTGGTAATAGCCATTCTCACATGTATGAGGTGATATTTCATTGTGGTTTTGATTTGAATTTCTCTGATGATTAGTAATGTTGAGTACCTCTTCATGTACCTGTTGGTCACTTAAATATCTTCTTTGGGAAAATGTCTGTTCGTTCCAGACCTTTGCCCATTTTTCAATTGGATTCCTTAGGGTTTTTTTTTTTTTTTAAGATTTATGAGTTCCTTATTTATTTTGGATATTAACCCCTTATCATATATGTGGCTTGCAAATATTTTCTCCCCTTCTGTAAGTTGTCTTTTCATTTTGTTGAGAAGCTTTTTGGTTTGATACAATTTATTTTTGCTTTTGTTGTTTGTGCTTTGGGTGTCATATCCATAAAATCATTGCCAAAACCAATGTCAAGGAGCCTTTTTCCCTATATTTCCTCCTGGAGTTTTATGGTTTCAGGTCTTACATTTAAGTCTTTGGTCCATTTTGGGTTCAGTGTGTGTGTGGGGGGGTGGTACAAGGTAAAGGTCTATTTTCATTCTTTTGCATTTGAACATCCAGCTTTCCCAACACCATTTGTTAAAAAGACTGTCTTTTCTACACTACTTTTAGCTCCCTTGTTAAATATGAGTTGACCATATATGTGTGGGTATATTACTGGGCTCTTTATTCTGTTCCACTGGTCTATGTATCTGTTTTTATGCCAGTTCCATACTATTTTTATTACTTTAGCTTTGTAATATAGTTTGAAATCAGGAAGGGTGATACCTACAGCTTTGCTGTTCTTTATCAGCATTGAGTTGGCTATTTGGGGTCTTTTGTGATTCCACATGAATTTTAAGGTTTTTTTTTTCTATTTCTGTTAAAAAAGCCCATTGGATTCTTGATAGAATTGCATTGAATCTGTAGATTATTTTGAGTAGGGTGGACATTTTAACAGTAATAATTCTTTCAATTCATGCACACAAGGTATCTTTCCATTTGTTTGTGTCTTCTTCAATTTTTTAATCAATGTATATAGTTTTTAGCATTCAGATCTTATACCTCCTTGAGTAAATTTATTCCTGAGAATTTTATTGTTTTTGATGCTATCTTAAATGGGATTTTTTTTCCCTCTGATTTTCAGATAATTCATTGTTAGGGTATAGAAATGTAACCAATATTTGTATGTTGATTATGTATCCTACAACTTTACTGAATATATTACTTCTAAGAGCTTTTTGGTTGAGTCTTTAGGACCTTCTATGTACAATATCATGTCATCTGCAAGCAGAGACTATGTTACTTCTTCTTTTCTGACTTGGATGTCTTTTATTTCTTTTTCTTGCCTGGTTGCTCTGGCTAGGACCTCTAGTACTATGTTGAACAGAAATGGAGAGAGTGGGCATCCTTATCTCATTCCTCATTGTAGAGGAAAAGCTTTCAACCTTTCACCATTGAGTATGATATTAGCTGTAGGCTTGCCATATATGGCCTTTATGTTGAGTTACATTCCTCCCATATCGAGTTTTAGGGAAGTTTTTAGCTTGAATGGATGTTGAATTCTGCCAAATGTTTTTTATGCATCTATTGAGATGATCACATAATGTTTATGTTTTGTTCTATTAATGTGATGTATCATACTTATTTATTTGCATATCTTAAACCATCCTTTCATCTCAGAGATGAATCCCACTTGATTATGGCATGTGATCCTTTTAATGTGCTGTTGAATTCAGTTTGCTAGTATTTTGTTCAGAATTTTTGTGTCTATATTCATTAGAGATATTGGCCTGTAGTTTTCTTTTCTTGTGGTGTCCTTATCTGGCTTTGGTACCAGGGTAATGCTGGCTTCATAAAATGAGTTTAGAAGTGTACTGTCCTCTTCAATTTTTTTGAAATTTGAGAAAGATCTTTAAATGTTTGGTAGAATTCATCAGTAAAGCCATTTCTCCTAGACTTGTGTTTTGGGAGGTTTTTGATTGCTGATTCACAGTTCTTTCTTGTAAGTCATCTTTTATATTTTATATTTCTTCATGATTTTTTAATGTTTATTTTTGAGAGACAGAGAGAGCACACAAGAGCAGGGGAGGGGCAGAGAGAGAGGGAGACAGAAGATCCGAAGCAAGCTCTGCACTGACAGCAGAAAGCCCCATGTGGGGTTCAAACTCATGAACCATGAGATCATGACCTGAGTCGAAGTCAGACATTTAACCAACTGAGCTACCCATGTGCCCCAGTGATTCATTTTTGATAGTTTATATGTTTCTAGGAATTTATCCACTTCTAGGTTGTCTAATGTGTTGTTCCTAGTAGTCTTATATGATCCTAAGTGTCCACTGATGGATGAGATAAAGAAAATGTGCATACAATGCATTGGATACATTGTGTTCAATATATACAATAGAATATCATTCACCCTTAAAAAAGAAGGAAATCCTGCTATTTGCAACAATATAGATGAAACTTGAGGGCATTATTTTAAATGAAATAAGTTGGAGATAGATAAACAAATACTGTATGATCTCATTTATATGTAGAACCTAAAAAAACCCAAAAAACAAAAAACAAAAAACCAAACTTATAAAAGCAAGAACAGACTGGTGGTTGCCAGGGGCAAGAGGTTAGGTGGGGTTGCCAGGGGCAAGAGGTAGTCAAAGAGTACAAACTTCCACTGATAACGTGAATAAGTTTAGGAGGTATAATGTACAGCATGGTGACACTGGTTAATATTATATTGTTTATTTGAAAGTTGCTAAGAGAGTACATTTTAATTTTTTTAATATTTGTTCATTTTTGAGAGAGAGACAGAGACTGAGAGAGCACAAGTGGGAGAGGGGCAGAGAGAGAGGAGATAGAATCTGAAGCAGGCTCCAGGCTGACCTGTCAGTACAGAGCCCAACACGGGCTGGAACTCACGAACCGTGAGATCGTAACCTGAGCTGAAGTCGGAAGCTTAACTGGCTGAGCCACCCAGGTGCCCTGAGAGTACATCTTAAAAGTTCTCAACACACACACACACACACACACACAAACACACACATACACACAAGGTAACTATGTGAGGGGATGGATGTGTTATATAACTTTGTGGTGGTAACCATTTTGCATTATGTACATATACCAGGTCATTGTATGTATACCTTATGTTTATACAATGTTATTGTCAATTATATCTCATTAAAATTGGAAAAAATAAAAAATAAAAATGGCTTCCTCTCTGCAGTTTAACTGTCAGCTGTTACTTCCCAGGTTTATCCTTTCATTTATCTCTGATGGCCAGAGATATACTATAGCTTGCTATCTTCGATATAATATGTTTTGGGGAAATTAAATCATTGACTTGTTTCAGAATTGTGAAAGAATAATTATCTCTGGATAAAGTTAGAGACCAAGGACTGCCTTTTAATTTGAGGGAGTTCTGTCTGTGTGTTGCTTTTCTTATTGGCTGATCCAGATTGACTATGTAATCATCATAACAAGATGTTAAGATAAGGCTCTTTACATGTCAGTCTCAGTTTTATAACCAACAACATAAGTGACAAGGAATTTGATATTCCATAGTAAGGGGCTAGGTTACATATGTTAAAAACAAGTTTTGTAACTTTTTTTTTTTAAGCTGAAGAGACTGAGGGAGAAGTTATAATTTGAAGAGAGAATTTTCTTCTATGGAAGTTGCCAGTGAAGAAGGGAAAGAATTTCTTTATTCCTGTTTTAGATCTGGTAGAGGTGTTCTTATATCAGGCCCATAGAGTATTGGGGAGTCACACTGGAAAATGGTGAAAGACATGAAGGTGGCTTAATCAGGCTATGCAAACAAAGTGGAAAATTACAGCTAAGTAGTGACTGCACTTCCATCTATGGGACAAAGGTGTATTTCAGAGGGGTATAATGCTAGAGAGGCACCTTGGGATTGTCTTGTGTCTCGGCCAAGAAGCCTACCTAGAGAGGTAAGTAAGCCTCCGCAGAAATAGCCTAATTAATAGCCATATTACTAACTGCTCCAAGGCTGAGGCAGGAGTCTTAAAACAATCTTCTGGAGAAGATTCATTCATCTGCATCAGAGCAGTGGCAGTTCAGGGATCCTCAACTGTATTAGTTTTTTATTGTTGCTGTAACAAATTACCACAGATTTAGCATCTTAGAAAAATACCAAGTTATTCTCTTACAGTTATACTGGTCAGAAGCCTAAAATCAAGGTGTGATCAAACTATTCCTTCTGGAGACTTCCAGAGAATAATCTGTTTCTTGGCCTTTTTTAGCTCCTAGAGGCCATCTGAGTGGTGTTGTGGCTCCTTCCCTCATTTCCAAGGCCAAATCTCTCTCTCTGTCCCGTTTTTTCCATTGGCATATTGCCTTCTGGTTTGGACCCTACTGTCTCCTCCTCTTATAAGGACCCTTATGATGACATGGGACTCACATGAATAATCCAGGATTACCTCCCTATCTCAAGATCATTAATTTAATCACATCTTCAAAGTCCCTTTTACCATATAGAAAAAACATTCACAGGTTTTGGGGATTAGGACATGGGTATCTTGGGGGGAGGGATGCTATTCTTCTGTGTGCCTTACCAGTGAAGGAAGGTGGCTCAAGAACCCACCAAGTACCACTAGAGGAAGAATCAAATTTAAACAATGCCAGGCTAAGAGAATATTGGTACCAGCTCAAAAGGGTAAAAATCAAAGAAGACATTTTCTGCCTCTTCCTTCCCCTATTTCTCTTTCCATGACCCCAAGGATAAGAAATTTCTGATGGCAAGCTAGAAAGGAAGAGAGAAATACAGGCTAGGGAACCAGGGAAGAATGAATCATTTTCTCCTATTGTCCTATTTTAAAATTCCCACCTACAGCCACATTGAGTTGAGGGAAAAGGGAGGCTTTTACTTTGAATAAATTCAAAGTTGATCATTATTGTGAAATGAACATTATAGTTGGTGAGTCAGAATTACCAGAGGATGATACTGATGATGATGATGATGATGATCTATGAGTGATCAGACAAGTCATGCCCAGGACTCATGTAAGGATGGTAACAAATTGAATCCACAAAGTAGATTGGAATAGGTACTGTCAGTGAGGAAGGAGGTGGGAGAATTAAGCTGTTTCCTTATTAAACTTTGAAGGTTATGCTTCTTCAACATAATGGTTTAATAGTATGTTCCCAACTCTCATTGTTTTACACACATGAAAAAAACAGACAACTGAAAGATTGATAAAGGCTATCATGTGATGGAAAAGTTAAGAAAATGTAACCCTTAATTAGAGTTTGGTATTTTAACTCCTGAATTTTCCAAAGCTAATAAATGGTTTAATTGGCAGGAAAAGAGAAAGAAGTGAACATAAAGGCTACAGAGAAGTAATTGCTGACAGTGCAAACAGAAATAGAAACAACTAGGGGCGCCTGGATGGCGCAGTCGGTTAAGCGTCCGACTTCAGCCAGGTCACGATCTCGCAGTCCGTGAGTTTGAGCCCCGCGTCAGGCTCTGGGCTGATGGCTCGGAGCCTGGAGCCTGTTTTCGATTCTGTGTCTCCCTCTCTCTCTCTGCCCCTCCCCCGTTCATGCTATGTCTCTCTCTGTCCCAAAAATAAATAAAAAACGTTGAAAAAAAAAAAGAAATAGAAACAACTGAAGTACAAGATATGGAACTACTGATAGCCATATAAAGTGACACTGAAGTACATAAATTGTCATTGGGGAAAAGAGGAGAAAACGTATTAATAAAAACAGAAATGTAGTTTGGGGACATGTAGTGAAAGGGCACACTTAAACACCCTTCTGTTATTAAGGTCATATAACAAAATAATGTCAATTCAGTAGCTATCTCTTTTGACTGCTCCATGAAGGACCACTTGTTCCTTCATAATTTAATTATGTCTGAAATTTCCATTGATCTACAACACAGTACTACACTGATGTTCATGATGTCCTAACCTTGTAAAAAAGAAAGGTGACTTTTTGGAAGTATACCATTTTCTATTGCAGGAACATGAATAACACATTTTAGAAAGATTGCCATTAAAAGGTTCATATAAAAGAACTGCAGTAACTAACCTCCAATACGGTGCCTAATGGTCCACTTCTCCTGGAATTCTTGCTCTCCCTTGTTGAATCAGGGTTTGCTCTGGGTAAACCAATAGAATAAAGTGGAAGTCATGATATATGATTTTTGAAGCTCAATGACATTACAACTTCTGCCTTGGTCTCTTGGATCACATGCTCCAGAAGAAGTCAGCTAGCATGCCATGAGAATATTCAAGTAGCCCTGTAGAAAGGTGCATGTAGACAGGAACTATAGTTCCAATCAAATGGCCAGCACCAATTTTCCAAGCCACATTTGAAAAAGCCCGATTGGAAATGGACACTCTAGCTCCAGTCAAGTGCTCTGATAACTATAGCCACACTCAGTATCTAACTAGAGCCTCATACTAGACCTAGAGACATAGCCCCCAACTGTGCAGAATCCTCATCCATAGAACTGTGAGAGATTATAAATGGTTCTTATTTTTTAAGCCACTATATTTCTTAAATTTATTTATTTTGAGAGAGACAGAGACAGTGTGAGCAGGGGAGGGGCAGAGAGAAAGAAAGAAATAGAGAATTCCAAGCAGGCGCCTCACTGTCCATGCAGAGCCCAATGTGGGGCTCAAACTCACAAAAACTGCGAGATCATGACCTGAGCTGAAACTGAGAGTCAGATGCTTAACCGACTGAGCCACCCAGGCACCCTTAAACCACTCTATTTCGATAGTTATTTGTTACATAGCAATAAATAATAATATATTCACCCTTAAAAAGTACAGTGTGGAAACTAACCCAATCAGATAGCTTTGGACATGCTTGTCCAAAAACAAAGTCACCAGCAATTGAATTTGCTCTCTTCTGGTTGAAATTGCTATAAATTCCTAGAGCTTTACTTGCATTCTTCTTCTAACTCAGGCATTAACCAGCTGCTTGAGTTAGAGCACATTTTAAAACTGTTTTGAGCCTTTTTTTCATTCATGAAATGGGTTCATAATATCTACCTAACAGTTTGTTGAGGGGATTAAATATGCAACATATTTAAAGCCTTTGGCATGGCAAGAAAGTTGTTAGAAAATGTTTCTTTATTTCCCCTTTTTCTAAAGATTTTAGATTGATAAAATCTCAGTTATAATGATTGCACATTGAGTAAAATAATTTACAGTATTTTTTTTAATTCCAGAGGATATGTTAACAGCCTGTAGGTTTATATTTTCTGAATATGTTGAAACAATGCTTTTGAGGGAGATAAGATTGGTCATGCCTTCACAATGCTCTGGGGTGCCAAATTCTGCTTATTAAACCAATTGCTATTTGGAGTGCTATGTGAATTTTGAAGAAAAATTCATATTAATTGCAAGGATTGAGAGAAAATTTTCTCAATGTAGCTTCATATGTTTGGAGGAATATTACAAAACGATAGAAAACAGTCACTAATAAAATATGTTCCATTTTGAAACATAGTAGTTTGATTAAAGGCAAGCAGGGAGAGAGAGAGGTTCAGATCTGAGCTGAAATCTATCTAAGTCCATGGCTGATATGGTCTAAGGATTTAGGGAGTTGTATAATTAAAATCTTTAGTCTGCTGTGGAGATTCAATATTCACCTGTAGTTCTTCACTGTTGCTAGAGAATGTCTCTAAATTTGTTCTCACCTTTGTTTTGCAGCACACCTTACCAAAAATGTAAGCCTGTACTTTCTCAATCTTTGTATCTGCAAGTTTCTTAGAGTTATTCTCAGCATTTTCATTTCAAGTTAGGCTCCAATGGATTTAGGTTTGGCCAAACTGAAGCGAGAAAACCTGCCTAATCTAGGCCTGCCCTGTTGGGTCCCCCTGAATTTGGGACTAGTCCTATATGTATTCTGTCGTGTTTCATGGCAAACTTCCTGAGCTTATCCCCAACAACTTGGTTCAACTTGCAACTTCAACGGACCAAGAATATGAAAACCATCTGCAGCTCATATAATCTGAACATCCCTGAAATTGGAGATTTTTAAACTACAAAACCAAAAGAGAATCAAAAGTCAAGGGGTGCCTGGGTGGCTCAGTCGGTTAAACATGAGACTCTTGGTCTCGGCACAGTTCATGATCTTATGGTGCCTCAGCTTGAGCCCAGTGTCCAGCTCTGTGTGCTGTCAGCACAGAGCCTGCTTGGGATTCTCTATCTTTCTCACTCTCTGCCCCTGCCCTGTTAACATTCTCTCTCTCTCAAAATAAATAAATAAACTTAAAAAAATAGTCTAGACAGAATTTTTGCAGTTTATTTTGTCCTTAATAATTTACATCTTCTATCTCCTGCATGGGTTCACTTTTATTTTATTTTATTTTATTTCATTTTATTTTATTATCACATGAGAGAAAGAGGGTGTGAGGGTGGAAGAAGGTGATAGGGAGGGGGAGAGAGAGAGAGAGAGAGAGAGAGAGAGAGAGAGAGAGAGAGAATCTTAAGCAGGCTCCACACTCAGCACAGAACCCAACTCAGGGCTCAATCCCACACCCCAGGATCATGACCTGAGCCAAAATCAAGAGTCCAATGCTCAACTGGCTGAGCCACCCAGGCGCCCCTTCTTTCATATTCTAAATAATTACACCTCTGTTCTTTTCATATCACATCTAGATGTCCCAAGAATGATAATGCATATTAAATATATGTTTATATGTGTTGAATATATTAAGTATATATCACATGTCATATGTACTTATTTATAATGTATATAAAATATATATGTATTCATAGATATATATTCAGATATTTAAATATTCTTTTATTTAATGTATTTTTAAATTTAACATCCAAGTTAGTTACCATATACTTCAACAGTGATTTCAGAAGTAGATTCATTAATACCTCTTACCCATTTAGCCCATCCCCCCTCCCACAAACCCTCCAGTAACCCTCTGTTTGTTCTCCATATTTAAAGAGTCTGTTATGTTTGGTCCCCCTCCCCGTTTTATATTATTTTTGCCTTCCTTCCCTTATGTTCATCTGTTTGGTCTCGTAAAGTCCTCATATGAGTGAAGTCATATGATATTTACCTTTCTCAGACTAATTTTGCTTAGCAAAATACCATCTAGTTCCATCCACATAGTTGCAAATGGAAAGATTTCATTTTTTTTGATTGCTGAGTAATACTCCATTGTATATATATGCCACATCTTCTTTATCCATTCATCCATCGATGAATTTGGACTCTTTCCATACTTTGGCTATTGTTGAGAGTGCTGCTATAAACATTGGGGTATATGTGTCCCTTTGAAACAGCATACCTGTATGCCTTGGATAAATACCTAGCAGTGCAATTGCTGGGTCGTAAGGTAGTTCTATTTTTAATTTTTTGAGGAAACTCCATGCTGTTTTCCAGAGTGGCTGCACCAGTGTGCATTCTCACCAGCAGTGCAAAAGAGATCCTCTTTCTCTGCATCCTCGCCAACATCTGTTGTTGCCCGAGTTGTTAATGTTAGCCATTCTGACAGGTGTAAGATGGTATCTCATTGTGGTTTTGATTTGTATTTCCCTGATGATGAGTGATGCTGAGCATCTTTTCATGTGTCTGTTAGCCATCTGGATGTCTTCTTTGGAGAAGTGTCTCTTCATGTCTTTTGCCCATTTCTTCACTGGATTGTTTGGTTTTTTGGGTGTTGAGTTTGATAAGTGGTTTATAGATTTTGGATACTAACCCTTTATCTGATATGTCATTTGCAAATATCTTCTCCCATTCTGTCGGGTGCATTTTGGTTTTGCTGATTGTTTCCTTCTCTGTGCAGAAGCTTTTTATTTTGGTGAGGTCCCAGTAGTTCATTTTTCCTTTTGTTTCCCTTGCCTCCAGAGGCGTGTTGAGTAAGAAGTTGCTGTGGCTAAGGTCAAAGAGGTTTTTGTCTGCTTTCTCCTCAAGGATTTTGATGGCTTCCCGTCTTACATTTAGGTCTTTCATCCATTTTGAGTTTATTTTTGTGTATGGTGTAAGAAAGTGGTACAGGTTCATTTTTCTGCATGTCGCTGTCCAATTTTCCCAGCACCACTTGCTGAAGACACTGCCTTTATTCCACTGGCTATTCTTTCCTGCTTTGTCAAAGATCAGTTGGCCATACGTTTCTGGGTCCATTTTTGGTTCTCCATTCTATTTCATTGATCTGAGTGTTCTTGTGCCAGTACCATACTGTCTTGATGATTACAGCTTTGTAATACAGCTTGAAGTCTGGATTGTGTTGCCTCTTGCCTTTGTTTTCTTTGTCAAGATTGCTCTGGATATTTGGGATCTTTTCTGTTTCCATACAAATTTTAGGATTGTTTGTTCCAGCTCTGTGAAGAATGCTGGTGTTATTTTTATAGGGATGCATTGAATATGTAGATTGCTTTGGGTAGTATTGACATTTTAACAATATTTGTTCTTCCTATCCAGGAGCATGGAATCTTTTTCCATTTTTTGGTGCCTTCTTCAATTTCTTTCATAAGCTTCCTATAGTTTTCAGTGTATAGATTTTCACCTGTTTGGTTAGATTTATTCTGAGGTATTTTATGGTTTTTGGAGCAAATTTAAATGGGATTGATTCCTTGATTTCTCTTTCTGTTGCTTCATTATTGGCGTATAGGAATGTACCTGCTTGCTATGCATTGATTTTATATCCTGTGACTTTGCTGAATTCATGGATCAGTTCTAACAGGTTTTTTAGTGGAATCTTTTGGGTTTTCCATATAGAGTATCATGTCATCTGAGAAGAGTGAAAGTTTGATCTCCTCCTGGCCTATTTGTATTCCTTTGATCTCTTTGTGTTGTCTGATTGCTGAGGCTAAGACTTCCAATACTATGTTGAATAACAGTAGTGAGAGTGGACACTCCTGTCTTGTTCCTGACTTTAGGGGGAAAAATCTCAGTTTCTCTTTCTGTATTCAAGAAAAACAAAAGAAAATTGTATAGATGGACCAGCGAACAGACTGAAATACGGTTGAAATTACATCATTTTCCCTTAGAAGTCAAACTATGAAGCAATTTATAGTCCATAAACTAAGCAGGTAGAGAGTTTTGTGGTTTTCCTGAAGAGCAAGGTTGGACAAGTTCGGAGGGGCTTAGTGTAGTGGCTCCATTCTCCACTAGATGGTTCTGCTTAACTTACTGGGGTGGATTGTTGTGGCACTTGTAGGTGTGTATGTGCCTGCACCTGAGGGATGAAAATGGCATCACCCAGCTACCCAGTCTCTAGCATAGGAACTCTCTTCTCCCATATCAGCAATCACACACCTGTCCTTTTTCTCTGGCTTCCATCCAGTCTCTGTTTTTACACTGTCCATGACCAGGCTGTGAAGTGGCCAGGTGGCACCTACCTCCTGAGTTTTATCTCAGATTTGGCTGTGTTTCCCAATGCCTCACTTCTGAGGGACTGTGGCTTTGTCCTGCTCCGACCTTCTGGAAGAGGGTCTCACCAAGCAATGGCCAGGTGGTGGATGCACCCAGGAATATTCTGGGGACTGTGCTGCTGCCAATGCCCAGAGACTGCGGCTGGGTGCCAGCCCACCCCAGAAAATGTTCACATGATCATGTAGCAACAACGTTTCAGGGATTTTGGAAAATCTCAACACACATCTGGCACCAGGCTTCACCTTTAACAACCTTGTTCCAGCACCAGTGAATGTGGTTGTGTTCTGGGGTCTGCTGGCACCTTTGCCTGCTGAGTTCTGTGGTTCAGGTTGTGCAGATTGTTATGTTAATCCTCAAATAAGTAGTCTAGGTGTGCAGGATTGTTTAGTGTTGATCTGGCTCTATTTCATGGATATGAGATGCAAAAAAACTTCCATGGTGTTGTGCCATCTTGGCTTCTCTCCCCATATATATTTAAATATTAAGATTAAAAGAAAATTCCAACCTAGCAGTGTCCAATATGGAAACCTTATGTAAATTAAATTCCATTAAAAATTTGAGTTCTAAATTGTACTAGTCTCACTTCAGATGCTCAGTAGTGGAATTCACAGAGAGTGTAGATTTTGAACATTTCTATCATTGTAGAAAGTTCTGTTAGATGGCGATTTAAAAAAGAGAGAGAGAGAGATGGCTCTATTCTAGACTCTTGAAGATGCACTGAAGAAGTACTGAATCTTTAAATTAAAAAAAATTAATGTTTATTTGCGTGTGTGTGTGTGTGTGTGTGTGAGAGAGAGAGAGAGAGAGAGAGAGAGAGAGAACGAGCAGGGAGGGGGCAAAGAGAGAGACACACACACACACACACACACAGAATCCAAGGCAGGCTTCAGGCTCTGAGCTGTCAGCACAGAGCCCGACACAGGGCTCAAACCCAAAACCATGAGATCATGACCACAGCCAAAGTCGGATGCTCCACTGACTGAGCCACCCAGGCACCCCAGTACTGAATCTTTAGACTGTAGTTCATGCCTCCTTTAAGAAACAGATAATGGCAATGACACTTTCAACAAAGTATTCTTATGATGAGGAAGGTTTAGACAGTAAGTGAATAGAAAAAAGACAACAAGAAAGAGGGAGGGAGAAGGAGGAAGGGAGGAAAGAAGGAGGAAACTATGTATTAGCGCCTTTCTCACATATAGTGCCATATTAAATTTTAATGACAAACACTGGCACTAAGTTTGTTTGAATCCAAGTAAAATACTCCCTCCTCTAATAATCAGCATCCTCCTTTGGGATAACTAAATGTTCTACTGAATTTGTCTGTTAGGCTATGGCTGTATAACTATAACATCATCTTATTGGGGAAAACAAACAAACAAACAAACAAACAAACAAAAATGGTGCTTTCTCCTTGCTGTGTTACATCTTTGTGACTATTCCAAGGACAGTGACTTGGTATTACTCCTTGTAGAATGTTAATTAAGATAGCCCACAGATACGATACAGTTTTTCACACTCCTTGTGTTCATATAGACATGACTTAAAAGTTTATTTCTCTAAGTGGACATTTCTCTGTAAGAGTATAACTCTAATATAATATTACTACTGCATATTAGTCACAGAAGTATGATATGATTTTGTGTAATTCATGATGAATGAACAGCCCAGAGAAATTTTTCCTTCAAGCTTCCCTGATAAGCATAGTCTGAGCCTCATAGGTATAAAACAAACAACTTTTTATGAACTGGACATTATGATAAATTTCCTTTATTTTAGCTTTTATACCTGTGTAATTATTCCACAGTCTTAATACACCCAAGGTTAAGGTTCTGTTTGCAGAATTTGAGACAAGGTTAGAGGACATAAACTTAAAGAGACTCAAACAAAATGTGATGTGTGATGTTTATAATATGCAAAAGAGAATATAATAATAAAGATATTTTTAAATCATTGCTTCTTTAAAAATTTTTTTAAATTTTTTATTAAAAAAGTTTTTTTTAGCATTTATTTATTATTGAGAGACAGAGAGAGGAGGAGACACAGAATCTGAAATAGGCTCCAGTCTCTGAACTATCAGCACAGAGTCCAACACGGAACTCAAACCCATAGCTGTGAGATCATGACCTGAGCCAAAGTCATATGCTTAACTGACTGAGCCACCCAGGCACCACCTCACCAAAAAAAACCCCTTTCCTTAATGTTTATTTATTTTTGAGAGAGGCAGAGAGATCAGAGTGCAAGTGGGGAAGGGGCAGAGAGAGAGAGAGACACAGAATGTGAAGCAGGCTCCAGGCTCCAAGCTGTTAGCACAGAACCTTGATGTGGGGCTTGAACTCATGAACCAAGAGATCATGACCTGAGTCAAAGTTGGATGCTTAACCAACTAAGCCACACAGGTACCCCTAAAATCATTGCTTCATAAAACATGAATGATGTTGTGAGGATAATGTTCCTGAGCAGTGCTAGGTCTGGGCAATATTTTGGTGAAGGTGAAGACTACTTTTTAGTGTATTCTCTTCCATTCGTTTTAAAATATTTTTTTTCAGAGGGTCCCTGGGTGGTTCAGTCAGTTAATCCTCCGACGCTTGGTTTTGGCTCAGGTCATGAGTTCGAGTTTGTGAGTTCGAGCCCCTTGAGGGTCTGACACTGCAGAGCCTGCTTGGGATTCACTCTCTCTCTCTGTCTGCCCTGCCCCTGACCACTCTCTCTCTCTCTCTTTTAAAATAAATGGATAAACTTTAAAACAAATTAAAAAATCAAATATTTTTTTTCCTGAATGCTATATTCTTTAATTAATCTCTCTTCCTCTGTCAAAAGGTGACAACTTCTTCAGGCTATCCATAATAGGTGACCCATAGCTTTTCACTTTTGTGCCCAGTAATGGACATTGGTTCAAGCCCTAGATTTTTAGTCTTTTCCAATCACAAAATTGTTTTTCCATCTCAGAAAACTAAATATTTAATTTAAAAAATTACCCCTTCCAAATGATGTTTAATGTTAACATTTGTTTTCAACTCCAGTTAATACTGAGAATGTCAGATATGATAGAAAATTGTTGAGATCTTTCTTGCTGTGAAGGTGTTACTCAGGTGCCTATGAATTATTGTGTTCTTGATATATAATTCACACACCATAGAATTCATTGCTTTAAGGTGTAAACTTCAATGATTTTTAGTGTATTCACAAAGTTTTAAAACCATCACCACTATCTAATTCTGGAACATTCAATCACCTTAAAAATAAACTAAACCCATTAGCATTCTCTCTCTATTCCCCCCTCCCATCATCCCTTAACAATTACTAACCTACTTTCTGTCTCAATGAGTTTACCTATTCTGGACATTTCACATAAATACAATCATAACACTACATGTCCTATTGTGTCTGGCTCCTTTTACTTAGCAAGCATAACGTTTCCAAGATTTATCTGTGTTGTAGCATGTATCTGTACTTTACTCTTTTTTATGACTGAATAATATTCCTTTGTGGAGGTGTATCATATTTCTTTCACCATTCAGTAGTGGGTTTGTTATTTGTGTTTTTCCCAACTTTTAGCTATTATGGATAATGCTGCAATGGACATTTATGTACAGTTGTTTTGTGAACATCGTATTTATTTATTTATTTATTTATTTAATGTTTTATTTATTTTTGACAGAGAGAGAGAAACAGAGCATGAGCGGGAGAGGGTCAGAGAGAGAGGGAGACACAGAATCCGAAGCAGGCTCCAGGCTCTGAGCCGTCAGCACAGAGCCCGACGCGGGGCTTGAACTCACAGACTGTGAGATCATGCCTGAGCCGAAGTCGGGCGCTCAACCGACTGAGCCACCCATGCGCCCCTGTGAACATCGTTTTTAATTTTAAGGGGTATATACATACGAGAGAAATTTCTGGATAATATAGTAATTCTGTGTTTAACTTTTAAAGAACTGCCTGACTGTTTTCCAAAGATTATGATGGTTACAGTTTATCCATTTCTCATCAATGTGTCTTATTATCCTTTTAATTTTTTTAAATTTTAGCCATAATAATGAGTGTGAAGTGATATCTCATTATGGCTTTAGTTGCATTAACCTAATGATGTTGAGTAGTTTTTCATGTGCTTATTGATCATTTACATACTTTATTTGTAGAATTATTGATTGAAATCCTATGACCATCTTTAAACTGAGTTGTCTTTTTATGTTTAAGGTCTAATAGTTCCTTACGTATTCGGCTTTCTAGATTCTACTAGATATATGATTTACAAATATTTTTTCCCTGTCTGTAGGTTGTCTTTTTTCACTTTCTGGATGGTAAACTTTAAGGCACAAAAGTTTTTAATTTTGATGAAGTTCAATTAACTTTACCCTTTGTCTTGTCTTTGGGCATGTGCTTTTCGTGTATAAGCAACCATTGCTTATCCAGGTTAATGAAAATTTATGCCTAGGTTTTCTACTAAGATTTTTTGTCATTTTGGCTTTTAGATTTATGTTTTTGATTAATTTTGATTTAAATTTTGTATATAGTTTGAGGTTCAACTTTATTCTTTTATATGTAAATATCAAATTGTCCAGCACCATTTATAGAAAAGACTTTTTTTCCTCTACTGAAAATTTGCCTTGACACTATTGGCAAAAATTAATTAGGCGTGAATGTAGAAGTTTATTTTTGAGGTTTCAAATCTGTTAATCTCAGTTTCTTTCCTTATGCTAGTACCACAATGTTTTGATTACTGTAGCTTTGTAATAAGTACTGAAATTGGGAAGTGTGAGTCCTTGAACTTTCTTTTTCTTTTTAAAGATTGTTCTGGTTATTCTGAACAGTTCTTTATGAAATGTTATTCTGAAATATCCCCTATGATTTTTAAGATCAGTGTGTCAATTTTTTTTAAAGAAAAACAAAGCTTAGATTCTGATACAAATTACTCTGAATCTGAAGATCAACTAGGGGAATATTGCCATATTAACCATAATAATCCCTCCAATCTATGAACATAGAACACCTTTTAATTTTTTAGATCCTCCTTAATTTACTTCAATAATGTTTTGTGGTTTTTGATGTAAGAGTCATGCACTTTTTAATTAAATATATTCTGAAATATTTTATTCTTTTTATGTTATTAAAATGTTTTTTTTCTTGATTTCATTTTTGCACTTTTCATTGCTGGTACATTGCAATGCAGTTGATTTGGGTATAATCCTGCATCCTGCAATGTTGCTAGAATTTTTCTTTAGTTTGAGTTAGTTTTTGTTAGCACATGTCCATTATTAATATTATTTTTAATGCTGCATTTTGGACTGGGATATGTTGGGATAGAGGCAATTTTGCCTACACTTCTCTGCTAATCTAGAAGTGACATGACAAAATTTCTCTTCCAATAGTGTGATAACATGACAATAACAGAGAGATCATAAAAAGTCACTAGTATCAAATTCCCAAATCTCCAATTCACCTGATGCCATTGAATTGCTTCAATGTCCTTTGGACTGAGGCACGGTCTGTTTATTTAAAGCCAGAAACAAATTGATTCACTGCTTGGAGAGAAAGAGATAGTTTACTAACATATATGTATATTTTATAAAGATCCTGTTTTCCACTGTGTTGTAAAGCTTATATTGTTTCCTGATTCAATGCATGCTTTTACATATATATATATATATATATATATAGGCATTTACTAGAAAGGATAAACTTTCTATATATATATATATATATATATATATATATATATGTATATATATATAGGCATTTACTAGAAAGGATAAACTAACTCAAACTTTGTCTGTGGATTGTTAGACACTCACTTTCTTAACAGGGTTTTAACCAGTCAATATATATTATAGCATTATCTTTAACAGCAAAACCCATGGTCTTATTGAAGCTAGGTAATTCTTACTTTTGCTGCAAAACTACAAATGTGATTCTGACTTCAATATTTGCTAATAACTATTCCCTATTTATGGATATTAGATTCATGCTTAACACTAAAATTAGTTCAGCTCAAGGCATAAATGGACTACATTTGCTCCTATTGTCTGTCATGCTAATTACTACCAATCTCTATAGACCAGTCAAGCATTCAAACTGCCATTATCATCAGACTAAACATTACATGTGCATGTGCACGCATGTGCAAACACGCACACACACACTCACAGGCTCAACCCAAGAATTGCGTTTTTGTTTTACAGTATTATAACTTTACTGAATGACAATGGATGTAGCAAAAACTAAATGCATAAAATATGATATGTACAAATCTTTAGAATGTTGATTTTTAAATTTATACTTCATTATTCTGGAGCAGAAAGTGTTTCATTCTGTGTTCTGATAGGAAGTGTTTCCTTCATTCCCACCTTGGCTCCTCCATTTTCTGTGTAACCCTGGGCAAATCTGTTTCATTCTTTCTGGTTCAAGTTTTACATATGTAAAATTGAAGTGATAATTGCCATTTATATATTTTTTTTAAAAATATATCATGAGAATTAATGAGATTATTAGTCAGTAGACCTCCAGGCCATTGTTACTGCTAGGATAAGATTATTGGCTTCTAGAGGAAAAGGAATGGGAGGGCTGAGAAGGGAGAGAAAGAAACCTTCATGAAATGAGAGAGAGATTGGAAATGGAGCCAAGTAATGACATGTCTTTAAAAACCCAGATAGGGGCGCCTGGGTGGCGCAGTCGGTTAAGCGTCCGACTTCAGCCAGGTCACGATCTCGCGGTCCGTGAGTTCGAGCCCCGCGTCAGGCTCTGGGCCGATGGCTCGGAGCCTGGAGCCTGTTTCCGATTCTGTGTCTCCCTCTCTCTCTGCCCCTCCCCCGTTCATGCTCTGTCTCTCTCTGTCCCAAAAATAAATAAAAAAAAAAACGTTGAAAAAAAAAAAAATTTAAAAACCCAGATAAAGGGAGTAAGAAAGACAGCAAGAAGCTCCTCCATTTCCCCTTGTTCTAATATAAACCTGTCTTCACTAATTCTGTACCACCCAACTCAGACTAGGTTATACATGTTTCCTCTGTTCTCCATGTAATCTCTAGTGTCTACTCTCCTTCCATCATTAATCACAGGAGATTGTTAATATGACTTTCTTATCCATTACACTGTGATACCTAAAGACAGATGCTGTATCTTATTTGTCTCTAGATCCACAGAGTAGAACACAGGGTCAGGCAGGTAAAAAAAAATTACAATATGGATTTAGATGGTGGGAGATTTTGATATGATTGAAAGATGCCATTTGTTTAGAAAGGAGAAACGACTTCTTATTCTGTAATGAATTTTCTGTGAACAACATTTTTTGGCACTCTGAAATGGATGTCAGGAAAGGCTTTAATCTAATATTCATTTGTTCATTTCTTTAATCGCCCAATTGCCAAGCCTTGCTTTCTGTGATGACAGAGAAGCAGGAAGAACTTCCTATTAAGCTGAAATTGATGTTCAAAGTAAAGGTACTCAGCACTAAATCTGAATTAGTAATCAACTAATTAGATCAGTCCATATGCTTGATGGTGATGTTTTCCTTAACTTTTTCTTTAATCAGCTAATGATGCAATCCACTAAGCTTGCCTTTGTTGCTTTAAAATTCTTAAGTGTGAAGTCCTCTAATCATCGTTTAGCAAAATATATACCTAAAAATGGAGAGAGCTTTTTTATTTTTAGAGCGAATCCTAATTTCTATTTTAGTAAAAAAAAAAAAAAATCAACCTAACCCATTTATTCATTTCTCTCTCTTACGGAGATTACAAACAAACCACTTTGTTTCCCAGAGACTTAAGCTCAATAGCAAATGCATATTCTAAGTAATCACAAATGATACCATATGCAGACTTGTTCACTGTGACATGTCTCTTCATCATCACGGCACAGGGAACTCATTCCAAAATGGCTGAAAAGACACCAAAGGTCTCAATTTTATATGGTTTTAAATGGTTTGCCTGCTCATATAGTTTATAGAGGTGAAAAACTGCCAGGGTTGCCTAATTCATCTCTCTGGGCATGAATGGTGACACTGAGGAATAGCTGCACAGATGCCCGGGCTGCTCGTTGCCTGCCTTCCTGTACAGGCTGCTTCCCACTCTGACATGCTCCCTGCCTGAATATGGCATTATAGTTTTCAAGTAGAACTCTGTGAGGTCACTCGATTTCTCCATTCTCTCCTTGTGCCACTCCTACTCATTGCCCTATTTAATTAACATGCAGTAAAGAGGCTTTCAGGCACTACTTCAACTTTTATAGACTTTGAGTTAACTCAAGTCAAGTGTTGGTGATATAATACATTTGAAAAACAAAGAAGAGATGTAAAAAAGTGACTTAAAAAACATCTGTCTTTGTAAACATACTACTGTAAATAATTTCCATAATGTTAAGAGCAGGGTCTATGTTTTACTTAAGTGACAAAAGGCTTCTAATCTATAGAAACATTTATCTGTGAAATGTGGCATGTATTTAAGGAAACAAACAAAAAAACATGGCAGTGGCAACAAAAGAACTTACCTTTTTTTTTCTGAGAAAATGATCTTGCATTTTGTTAAGTAGGTAGCTTTAATTTCCCTTTCATAATTCCCAGGCCTTTCCTGTCAGTTTTTTTTTTATAGCATCAATGCACTGCTGGATATATATTGTTTGAAAAATGTATGTACCCAGTATGCAAAATTAAGGGCCTTCCATCTGAGTGGTTTTGCACAAAAGTTTGTCCTATATTACTAAATGGAAACTTAGAACACTTTTCCATGGAAATAACATTGTAAATGGTTATTAATTTGGTAGGCCAGTTCATGAAAGTCTGGCTTTTTAATATTCTAGGACAGAACTTTAAAAAAGCAGAAACACCTCTTCTATGATAGCAGCAGTGAGGGCAAAGTCCTCCCTCTTTCCCATCAACTCCAAACTAACTACATCAGAGCTCTCAGAGGGGTTCAGACGTAAAGCGTATTCATAAAACAGAAGTTCATACTTGTAGTCAGTTCATGCAAGAAATAAATGATGTGCTAATCTTCTTTATAGTGTTGAACAGTAATAATGAGGTGGGTATACAAATATATATTCACAGACATCCAGTAGAAAATGAAATGCAAAAGAATGCTTTTTGTCCCTTCTGCCCCCAACACAGAAAGAAAATGAGGTTCATTAGCCATTTCCTACATAAGAGGAACTGTCACATACGGATCATTTAAACTTTATTTCAACCCTGTCAGGAAGGTATTACTTAAGTCCAGTTGGCAAATGAGAAAACTGAGCACAACTGGCCCAGATGTTTGTCCCCCATCTCCCAGCCTACAGGTGGAAGAAACTGATCCACATTCTACTTGGCTCCCATACCCAAAGCTGGTTCTTCTGCCACGACCCACATGGCGGCTACCAAACTTGGTCTGGGGGGCTAAAAGGTTCAAGGACACATTTTCAACAAAAGCCAAGCTAAGCACTCAGAATGCCTTTCCTTGCATAGATTTAAGTGTCCCTAGCAACAACAACAAAAAGAAAGAAAGAAAGAAAGAAAGAAAGAAAGAAAAAGAAAGAAAAAAAGAAAAGAAAAAAAAAAGAAAGAAACCAACTTAAAATGATAATTACATTAATTTATCTGAAGACATAAACAGAATTTTGAAGACCACATAATGAAAGACATCAGTATAAGTATCTGGCCTAGGTTTCACATCTAACCACAAGAGTGGAGCAAAAACCAATTTATCCATTCTCCAAAGCAGAAGCTGCCAGCCAATAATGCCTCAAAGGAATGAAACAAATATGCAATTTAAGCATAAACACCAGTTTTTAGATAGTGATGCTCATGTGGATCCTAAAAAAAAAGAAAAAAAAAACCACCCAGAATAACTTACATTTTCCTTTTTGACAAATGATGTTTTTTAACTTTAATGTTTACTTAACTTATACCAAAAGAAATGTCAAGGGTCTGCAAATGAATTTAATACTTGACAATATGCCACATTACAGCACAGTAGGGCTGTGCTGCTGTGGAAAGGCATTATTGGGTCTATGGTCAAGGGTGGCCAGGAAATGCTACACTGGAAAATGGTTAGTTGAGTGAAGCCTTCACTTGGAAATTACTGATTTAGAGTTGTTTTCAAATGACTCCCCACAATAAGCAAATTCTTGTTCCTTTTATTTTCTTCTGGAAGCCAACGAAGCAGGAGATCCCTCTTCTTCACAACTCCTACTGGGGGATAAATTAAACAAAGGAAAGAGTGGCAATAAATTGAATGATTAATGTTTGGAAGAAGTGGTTCACAGGTACTGATTCCTTGGAACCAGAGGAGGAAATTTGAGGGGAAACTACAATGCTTTCTCAGATCAAGAAACTTGGGCTTGTTGTATACATGCTACAGTCTTTGTGAGGTGCTTCTGTACTTATAGGATAATCGATGGAAGGCAATCCTACAGGCATGCACATTCTATAGAAGTAGCAAAATAAGCTGTCACATGTAGCAAATTGGTCCCTATTAGACCATTTTATTTGCTAACTTCTTGGGGAAATTTAGGGGAAGGCTTTCTCTACACTATGTTGTCATGTTAAGGCAACTTGAAATTTGAAGATAGGAGGAAACTGATGGGAATCAGGAGAGAGGAGGTAGGAATGCATGTGTGATAGAATCAGAAGTGCAAGGATCGAGCAGTATTTGGGGAGAATACCATTCCTAATTTAGTAGGAAAATGGAAGAACTACTTGGTAAGGATGACTCAACATGGAACATGAGAGAAAGGAATGGAAGGGAGAGAGGTAACTAGTCTGAACCAAAAACTTGCCTCCTGGAGCTCTTTGCTTAATATTATAACTTATGGGCAGTTATTAAAATTGTTCTGGTTGGGTAGCTCTCGGTCAAGATACTTTTTTATTAGATTATCAAATTTTGTGTAGTAGCCCTATTCTGCTCTTTGTCACTAGTTTGATATTTGACAGCTTTGGAATAAATATAAAGCTATGTTCTCTTATCTTATTTAAGGATCAATAGTAGGGCGTTTGAGATAGAGATTATATTTTCATGTTAATGTCATGGATATAAAAACTTTCAAAAAGGAATCAGTTCCAAAGAATCCCACTTAACTTCTATTTTCCTACAGGAAGCTCTACATATCAAGATGGAGATGCCCCTAAAATAGATATGGCCATTTTAAAGAAGATAGAAAATGCCTTCATGTTCTGAGAATAAAGAGACTTAAAAGGATCTTCATGGTCTCAGCAGAGTGAGCTGACCAAATTGAGTTACAGAAAGATAGGTGGTACACTCAGGAGCTTTAGATGGATTAAATTCACAACACCCAATAAATTACATCTTCAGAAGAAGCGTGAGGGTCCATGAGCTCCCTAAGAACATTCCAAGCACACATTTTCATACTTATATTCTCACTCATAGATTTAGATACATCTAAAGTTGAAACTCAAGTTTTGCTCCACCATTTTTTCATAATGCATGCCTATGAAATGAAGAAACCAGTCAGCCTCTGGGGTCACCTTTTTACATTGGAGGGTCTATGGCTCACTCTTTTCCTCTGACTTTCTTTAGAATTTTCCATTTATATTGTTAATTTTTCACTTACTGATTAATTACTATGCACTTGGGGAATCATCTTAGATTGCCCAAACTTTAATTCTAACATTCATGAATTTAAGAATTTGGTATATATTAACAGCCAATCTACTACACAGTGGATATAAAACCAAAATATAGTGAATAGGCTGAGTTGCAGTTGGAAAGCTATCCAAAAGATAAATAAGAATGTCCAGTCCTTTCTCCTAAAATGTGGGAAACACTAGCTACTTCACTCAGTGAAAACTTTCCTAGGTTCCTCTTGGACCATGCTTCCTGGCCGAAATAAAACACTTAGAACTGATCTAGTCATGTATTTTTTACTACCTAAAACTTAAATTGTAAAAATCTGATCATTCTGCCATTTTTAAGAATAGTAGAAGAACCTACTGAGTGTCAGAACATTCTCCTTTCAAACATAAATTTTTTTTCACTTCCTCCTTCCCTATAACATTTATCTGAACAAATTTCTATTTGATGAATCCATTCCCAAATACATTTGAATAATGCTAATCATCTATTCGATTAAAACTTACAACTCTACTTCCTCACAAAGAGCTCAAAACCTGTAAAGTTCACATCAGAAACCAGCATCTCTCTGAGTGTTGACAATAATATTAGTATGAAACATCTTTCAGATACCCGCATTTCTTTTCTGCATGTAACATAAAGCCTGTCATCAACTCACCCTCTAAGTAAACATAGCAATATGTGGTCTCAACATGGGAGCCAGTCGTTGCTTTGAAGACAGTGTCAATTATTGCTTCAGTATTCAAAACTGGCTCTGCATTCCAACAGTCAGCAGCAGCACATTTACTCAGCAATGACACTTTTATGCAATGTGAAGGTTTAAAAAGAAACGGCAGTTCTCATCTATTCATATGTATTAGATCTTTTTCAGAACTCGCATTCATATCCAAACGATACAAAGAACTTACACAATTTAATATCAAAAGGCCAAATTACCCAATTAAAAATGGGCAGAGCAGCTGAATAGACATTTTTCCAAAGAAGGTATACAAATGGCCAACAGACACATGAAAAGATGCACAACAACACTAAGCATCAGGAAGATACAAAGCCACAATGAGCTATCACCTCACACCTGTCAGATTGACTATTATCAAAAAAGCAAAAAATAGCAAGTGTTGGCAAGGATGGGAACCCTAGTGCATTGTAGGTGAGGACATAAATTGGTGTCACCACTGTGGAAAACAGTATGAAAGTTCCTCAAAAAATTAAAAAAAGAACTACCATATGAGTCAGCAATTCCATTTCTGGGTAGTTATCCAAAGGAAATGAGGGGCGCCTGGGTGGCGCAGTCGGTTAAGCGTCCGACTTCAGCCAGGTCACGATCTCGCGGTCCGTGAGTTCGAGCCCCGCGTCGGGCTCTGGGCTGATGGCTCGGAGCCTGGAGCCTGTTTCCGATTCTGTGTCTCCCTCTCTCTCTGCCCCTCCCCCGTTCATGCTCTGTCTCTCTCTGTCCCAAAAATAAATAAAAAACGTTGAAAAAAAAAAAAAAAAATTTCAAAGGAAATGAAAATACCAATCGAAAGAGATATATGCACCCCTATGTTCAATGCAGCATTATTTATAATAGCCAAGATATAGAAGCAATATGTGTCCATTCATAGGTGAATGGATAAAGATGTCACACACACACACACACACACACACACACACAGAAACACAATATGAAATAATACTCAGCCATAAAAAAAAGAAATCTTACGTTTGCAACAACATTGCTACCTCGAGGGTATTATGTTAAGTGAAATAAGTCAGAGAAAGATACATACCATATGATTTCACTTATATGTGCAATCCAAAAAAAACAAAACAAATGAACAAACAAAACAAAAACAGACTTATTGTTACAGGAAACCAACTGTTGGTTCCAGGGAGAGGAGTTGGGAGCAGGCTGAGTGTGAATTATATTGTTAATTTATAATAGTTTTAAGTGTATTAGGGCATTTTGAGCATTATGTACGAGAGGCAGTGCTCTGACCTGTTTTGCTTTTTTTTTTTAAGGCACCCTAGATTAAGAGCCACTGCAAGCTTAGCTGAAACATGAAAAGCTGTCTTGAATTGCAGAAACCTACTTGGCATTATTATTGCTATTTGTGATCTCCCTGTGGCACATGTTCAGCCAAATCTCTTCCTTACTGGTTTTTAGTGATGCTTTGTGCTAAGCTGTGTTTTTCCCCCCAAGACAGTGATTATTGTTTACCACTGTACCAGCTACCTATCTCTCAGATACATGTGCCCAAATCCCCATTTCTGTATATATCCTGCTACATAATGCTTGAAGATAAATGGAGCAAAGATGAGATTATGCTTTGGCTTGTTGGACTAATCCAGAATAGCCCAGGAATACTCTGTAGCCTGGAATGTCTTGGCCCAGTCTGAAATGGTGGAGTTCATTTTGAGAGTTCTTTCCTGCTGATAGTCGTGAGACCTAACACTTAATGTACTATCCTTGGGGCTGGGCATCCCAGGGTGGGCAGGTCATAGTATCTCATCCTCCATTCAACCCATATTCCCTTGCTTATTGCCCACTCCTTACCAAACTGGATATTTCAAAGCAATATGTTTATAATTAAGATATAATCTGTAAGCCAGCCCCATGGAGAATGTATCTAGTTTTGTGCTTTTGCACAACAGCTCTGAAGTTATGGAAATGTTCCCCAGCCTTGCCTGTGGCTTCAGCTCCTGCATTAGCCCCATTAATTTGCCAGCTATCCTCTGTGCTGGCCCCATCTTGTGGGCGACCTGGCTGCCTCAGATCCAAGCCACATTTTTAACATTGTTCCCATGAATTCTGAATTACTTTCTTATACTCTTTCCTTATTTATGTAACAACCATGATCGCTCGATGCCTGTAACTTGACTGTGCATGTCTATATACTTATTTTTAAGGTGGACTGGCTAGAATTACCAAGAGGAAGAAGCACATAGTTTATATAAGAACAAATCACCTTTGTAATAAAATTAACAAAAGTATATATTGTAATCACTGACAAATTTCCAGGATTTTCAAGGCCTCTATGATGAAATTCACTGTCATCATTATTTGGACATTGCAATGAATAGAGAGAACATCTGGGAAAACTCTAAAATCAAAGAATCTGTTATTCATAATTCCGAGCTTTCCCTTTCCACAATAGCAGAGCTTTGGATTTGACCTTTGTTCTTATTTGTCTTCTATAAGATTATGCCCAAACACTGAAACCTACAATTTCTCAAACAAGGGAACTTGCATCAGCAAATAATACTTATGAGCAGCCAAACTTTCTGCTGCACACAAATGAATAGAAAGGCACCAAGAATGTTGACATTCAGCATTCATTATCAAGTTTTAATAAATTTCAGGTTATTGAGGAAATGATCTGAGGTGATGAGGCTGCAGGTTTAGCTCAACAGAGTATTTCTAAATATCTACCTTTCTCTGCAATAACTGAAATTATATAAATATTCATTGATCATCTGTACAGAAAATATTCCGGAATATTTTTTAGGGTGAAAAGGATGAAATTTGGATTGAGATTTTGGTAACTGAGTGTAGATGAATGCATCATAGGCCCAAGCATCCTTATTTTTAAGGTGGACTGGCTAGAATTACCAAAAGGAAGAAGCACATAGTTTATATAAGTTTATATAAGTTTAGCTTTCAGTCCTGGGGATATTTGACCAATGGGCCAAATTCTGTCAAGTCTGGTTTAAACTGGCAAAGAAAATATGGCCCCAGTTTGTTAGTGAGCCTGCAACTATTCCTGTGGGCCTAGTACCAGATTTGAATATATCGAGGACTCAATTTACCAAACTATAACCATTTATATACTATTGTTCTTACTTTTTTTCCCAAAAATTTCCCCTTCTGTATCACTTCTGTTTGTATTTACTTAATATTTTTAAATCAATTCATATTTTTATTTGAATTTGTTTTGCAAGGGTACTTTATGTCATTTTCATGAGTGGAAATTCATGATAACCCTGTGCCATAACGAGAAGGTGACTATAAGCTAAACTTAATGGAAACAGAACAATGTTATTAAATTTTAGCTGGATAATGATGCTTAACAAAGGCTCGTAGCCTGAAGTGCACCTTAGTGTGTTACAAGGGAGAAAACAAGTTTTAGAGAGCTATTTAAGACACACTGGCAGTGAACGGAGACTTTCCTCCTTGGAGTAATCAAGACTAAATGATAACTGGAAAATACTTGTCTAACATGTAACTTAATATTAGCCAAAATTATCTCCACTGGTAAGAGTGCCACACTATAAGATAATGAGAAACACTTACTTATACTGACCCACTGGCTGCTGCCTCACATAGGATTGTGTTCAGTTGCATGTAGCCATTATTCAACTCTTGTGGCTTAATCAAATAGGTGTTTTTATTTGTTCTCACATCAGTTGAAATCTGGAGATAGAGTGTAGGGATGGGGCAGGTGCGTGAGAAGGTGGTCCATGACCCAGCTTCCTTCTAGCTCTGCTCCTCCACCTAAGCCTCCACAGAGAAACACAAGTAAAAGGTGAAAGGCAAAGAGCAGCCTGCCAAGCCTTCCTTTCTAACATGAAAAATTTCATAGCTTATTCTTCAGGTGATTTCCATCTCATTGGTCAGAATACAAGGGCTTTGTGGCAAGTAAGTCTTTTTCTGCACATTTTCTCTCTGAACAAGTCTAGGGAACTACTAATAAAGATGAAGGGATAAAGCAGTATCTGACAACAACCATACCAAACATTTCTCCCTGGAATCACAAATTATTATCCTTGATACATCTTACTACTTAGAGAAATTTGTACCAGTTGGTATTCAGGGTCACAGGACAATACCATCAGTGACCCCATACTATTGCTGGATACCATCACACAAGAATGGATCTACCTAGGTGGCAATGGAAGCTACTCAGAAACTTGAGTTTAATATGCCCTGGGTATATTACAACCCAGGTTTGTCGCAACCCACAAGTAGTTCAGTGGCCCTTTTCTGCATGCCCTGATTTCTTCCTTTTCTGACTTTCTCATATCTACATTATCATTCAAGCACACATGACAATTCTATCTAAAATATATCAGTGATATCAACAAAAGTGGAGTGTGTTTTGGTAATCTTACTAAATGTACGTCTTAGTAAATGTCTCAGCTCTTTATAGTGTTGGCTGGTTTGTTCAGACATAGAGACCAGATACATATACACACGTGATATGTGTGTGTGTGTGTGTGTGTGTGTATAGGCAGTTACATATTTTCCTTAATTATATATATACATTTTTCTCTTTTGTCAATATATTTTCTCCCCTGATACTTTGTGGTCATTCATCTAACTGCATTCTGGGATCATCTGCTTACATGAGTGATTTATCTCACTCAAATGCACAGAAAAATATCCCCTCCAAAGCAGTTTGAATACCTTAGGGAAAAAAAAGAAAATACAGTTCAGAAAAATTTTCGTTCCCAGGAGTCTAAAGTTTTAGAAACCTCTCCTATGTTTTCCATTTTTCTGTAAAATCTAAGGCTTAATGTGAATAATCATTGTGGTTACATTTTATCCAGAGAGATTATATATCTGTCAAGAAACTAAATCCCCAAGTCTACTGTAGTTGAATGAAATGCAGCAGAAAAACAATTTATTTGATAAATCAAGATTTCCCATTTTTGTCTAAACTACCCAGAACATCTATGTAGAAGTGAGTTTTAAAAATTACCATTTGCCTAATGTTTGCCCCCAGTCTTTACTTTGTTGGACTATATCTGACTTAATGTTAGTAAAATTGGTATTTTTGTTATGCTTGACAGATTTAAAAGTATTTAACCTTACATAATCTAATTTGATTCTAATTTTTATAAAGTTAGTGGAAAGTATATTATCATCTACATTTTATAGATAAAATTGAAAGTGTTTTAAGTGTCAGGTGTAGAGTCTGCATTTAGTTCTATGCTTCAGCGGTTTGCCAGACCATTGGGAAACATTTCTTTTTCCTTAATAAAAGGCAGTCTGAATTGTTATATATATTGACAATGAGCATAAGGTCCCAGGACTAGACATTTCACTGATACAGTTTCTGTGTACAATGGATAAATCTGCCATGTTCCAGATTGAGGACAAGTACCTCTCTTTACTAATCTGGGAGATAAGGTTTGAAAGAATGAAGTGTGGTAGAAGGAAGAGGAGCAAAAATTATTTATTTTTTTCCTTCATGGTTTATAACTTTGGGCATCTTATTTAAGCAGATCTTTTCCCACCCTGAAATCTTAAAGATATGCTTCTATATTTTTCTAAGAATTTTCCAGTTTTGTTGGAAATTATTCTTTTATGTTCTTTAAATTACTTGGTATTTATTTTTATGAATGATGTAAGGTAGGGATCATTTCCCCCCCAATAATCCAAGTAATGGTCTTGGATTATTTATCGATGTGTCAATCTTCTCTCCACTAACATGTAATGCTACCTTAGTCATTTGTTATTTTTGTATGCATGTGTATTTTGTATGCATGCATTTGTTTGTTTGCATGCCTGTGGATCAGCCAGGAGACCAGTGTGGCTAGAGCAATTAACATGACATTGGTCCAGATGTAAAAGTTTCCACCAGTGATACACTCTATTAATTTTCAGACTTTATAATACGTCTTTATAATTTGATAAAGTACCCAATATTTAGGGGTTGGAGGCATCAGAGGAAATGAGCAGTGTGAGATTTGGTTGAATTACAAAGTGAAAGAATGATGATCTAAACATGAGTGGTAGAAAATAAGCTCACCTGAGGTACCACACTAATGTACTAGTCTTCTAAGCTTTTGTTCTTGTCCCCTTCACAATCTGTTTTATTCTCATCAGTCGCAGTCAAACCATGAAAATTAAGCCAGATCATGTAACTCCTCTCATCAGATTCTCCAATGACTTCCCAGCTCATTTGAACTAAATCCAAAATCCTTAACATTCAGACCTACACAGAATTACAAGAGTAATTCTGACCTCACCACTTATCACTCTCCACTTTTGACAATCTGCTTCAACTCTGCTGGCCTCATTTCAGTTCCTCAAACCTGATAGCCATAGTTCAGCTGTAGGGCCTTTGCACATGTTCTGCCTGGAAACCTTCTCTGCCAGATGGTTGCTGTCATCCTTCATTTTATTCTTATCCCTGTTAAAAAGGCACCTCACTAAAGAGTCTTTGGACTACAGAGCACTTTCCCACCATCGATGTTTAACCCATTACTGTGCTTTATTTTTTTCATAGCACTTCCTACTCCTAGAAATGTCACATATTGATTTTCTTACTGTCTGGTCTTCCTCCCTTCACAACATTTATATGCCCCATTTCAGCAAGGCCCTCATCTCTTCATGCACTGCTGTATCCCAGAAAGTTAAAACAACACCTTCACTGCAAGCACATCACTCAATGTAATTTAAATAGAGAAAGTGCCATTTACCTTTAAGCCAGTTCAGGACTCATGGAGAAATTCCAGCAAAAATCATGAACTTTGGGGTCACATAGAACAGGAATTTGAAACCCTACTCGAAGACTTATTGTGTCCTGACTTACTTTAAGCCTTGAAGACTGATCATCAAAGGGATTAAATAACTTGTTCAAAGCCTATCAGATAGAAGAGCAGATTCCCATTTAAGATTTTGCCTGACACTTTCCACTGTGCTAAGTGTTTTCAACACAGTAACACTAAGGGACTAATAAAGTATTTAGCATCTCTGCTCTGATAACTGGAATAAGTTGAACCAGACAATGGTATTAAAACCAATAACAAAGGTCTGGTACCACCAGTAAGCGAGAGAACAGTGACTTGGTTTTTAAAAGGGCAGCACTCAAAATGCAACTGTAAGATTTTTTGTTTCTTTAAGCCCTGTATTCTGCACTATTTCATAGGAAGAAAGTGACATTTGTATATTTTTTATTACCTAAAAACAAATCTGTTTCCATTTATAAAAGCAAACTAGGAATAATAGTAAATGAGACAATCTGTTTTTCTCAGTTGTCTGTGCAGAAAGCATTTGTAAGACATAAAAGAGCATTCAATGGAGTTTTGGGGAGTTGGTCACAGGGGAATTTCTATATGTTCTTTCCCAAGAGACCTCATGGAATCACAATAAATGAGTAAATCTGTCACGATCTGGCCTTCTTTGCAGACTTCCTAGATTTGTTCCTAGAATAGCTCCTTCTCCTGGGAAGTACTTATTTTTAACTGCCCAAAACTCATGTACATTATTTCTTTAGATGTATTGCCATATTTGCTCTGGTTATGTGCTAGTGTTCCTGGCCAGGAGTGATGATGACAATGATGATAGTAGCAACAATAATAACACTAAATGAAGAAAAAGCACTTTACATCTATTGCTACTAATGTAGCCTCAGAACAACATGATAAAGTACTATTACTTTAATCTCTATTTTAGAGATGAGGAAACAGAGGCACAAGTAGATTAACTAAGTTTCCCAGGTGCACACAACCAGAAGGAATGGGGCCTGAACTCATACCAGGCAGCCTACCACTGGTGCCTGTGCTCTTAACCACAAAGCTGGGCTGTTGCATGTAGGTGGTTGTATATCTCTGATGGGGTCTGATCTGATCTGTGTTAATTTTGCTGTTTCGGTGCCCAGAGAGGAATCCCATTTCCCTACTTCCGAGTTATGAAGAGGCTAGGCGGAGGCACAATATCACACATGTGCCATGAAAATGACCACATTTTCAGAAGCATGTAGTGGGGGCATGTGATGTATTAATGGATGTTTGCATCAATTGCAGGGTTAAAAGATCATTTAGAACTCTGCATGATCGCTTAGAAGCATGAAATGTGGGGATATTTTGGAAATTGTGTTGGTTTGTGGAAAAAGGCATGAGAGTGTTTGAGTTTGGAAGTTTCTGTCTATATGTATGGAGAGAGAGCAAGACAGAGACAGACACAGAGACAGAGCAGAGACAGAGAAAGTCCATACCCAAAGTAAATCTATCTGCCGACCTTCAGCTGCCCTAAAAATCTGGCAGCTGATCCCAGTTAAAGGCAAAAATACCTTAGGAGGATAAAGGAAACTTTCTAGTATGCACCCAGAAATCTCAGCATTTTTGAGTGATAGAGGGAACTTTATTTATATGGTGGAATTGGGGCCTGTCCCCCAATAATAGCAATGTAAAAACTTTGTACCATATTTTTTAGTGAAGTTTCATTTTAGTATTTCTTATACTTTGTTTTTCCCCTAGGGAAAGAAAAAAGGAGAAAGAAAATGAAGGGCACCTTTTATTCCTATAGTATCCTAACACAATTTCCCTATTAAGTTATATGGAATTGAAATTATATTTGCCCAAAGAAAATTGAAGAAAATGCAAAACTCATTACAAAGAATGGGGCTATTAAAAATTGAAATAATGATACTAACCTGGAATTGCAGAAACCACGAACCTCATAATCATTAATTTCCTGTGTTTCAGATGGTATGTGTTATTGCCTTTCTGAGGCAGAGCCTCATAAGACACAATGATGGAGCTGTCTGATTAGTCTTTTCTGAATGGTTTACATGTAAACCTCTTCATTCAGTTTATGGCTATTGTTACTGTTTATAGAACCCATTCTTCTCTCCTCTTTGGCTGTAGGGTTTTGTTTTTGTTTTTTTGGTTTTTTACCCTAAAACCCATTGTGTTAAACATATTCTTAACTGCTACTTGCCATGTTGATCTTTTTGTTGTTTTCAAGTATTTCCATCAATGGACAGGTTTTTGTATTGTTTTGTTTTGTTTTGTTTTGTTATGGAAAAAGTGCCTGAACTATAATTATGGGGAAGGTTAGAACATTTTCTTTTAAATAAAACTGTTTCTGTTACACAATCTTTCAACTTCTCACCCGTAAATAAAAAATGTATTAATGTATAATGTATCACACTAGTTCATGGTGGGTTTAGGAATATACTGACTTTATCAAATATGAGCCTCTGAATCATGTATGTCTAAGTAATATTCCTCACATCCTCCGTAGCGCTGAATTTTCAAAGTTGTAATTAAAGGTTCATATAATTGTCTTTTACCAAAGGTAATTTTAAGGGATGACTTAATATTACAAGTTTTTAAGGCTTTATTTTCAAAGGGAGAGGAGCAGGGAGGAAATGAGAAAGAGAGCCTTTGCTTTCAAGGCAAAGGGATCTACTTCGTGTGAAATCATCAGTCTCAAAAAGGGAAACACTCAATGCACACTCTGTTACAATTACGGGGTCCCCTGACTCGTCCTGCCCCCTTGAAAGGATAGCCACGTTCCCACTAATTCACCTGCCACAGGACCATTTCAGCTTCCAGGCCTGCATATATGCCACTCCCCAGTTTGTCATCTATTCACTTGCATTGTTAGGTTTTGTACAGTTTGAAATACACATCAATTTAATCCTTGTATTACTGTGCAAATGCACACTCAGTGGGACTCTTTAGATGAATAATGCTTGGTACTCAGCAGTAGCATCTACATCCAAGATATTTCCATTCTATCTTAAATAACCTCTGTACACATGAAGAAATGACTCTCTTTCCACTGTTCCAACCATCCTTTCTGTTTTGAGTCTATGAGTTCACATACTGTAGTTTCCGCATATAGGTGTATGCGTTTTCGTTTGTGTTTTCTTTCAAAAAGCGTATTACTTATTCAAGGTGCATCCATTTTGTAGCACCTTGTAACATTTATGATCTTTTATGTCTGAATAGTTTTCCATTGTGTGCATGGGTCAATTTTATTTATCTTCTCTTCACTTGATGGACTTTTGGGTGGTTTCTCCATGGCTACCATGAGTACTGCTGTCGTGGACATTTGGTGCACAATTTCTGTCTCTTACTATAATGCGGATACATGTCATTCTGCATTTGACAATCGCATAAAATCCTAAGACACATAGAAGGTCTTTCAATAAAGCCTGTGAACTTGATTTCAGAAGTATCGATGTCCTTTCATGAATTGTGACATATGTAATAAGCTCACGTAAGATGTTTTGAATGCGGGAAAGTGGAGGCTGGTATATTAGGACTTGCTGTATTATCAGCTCATATTTTATATTAATCAAATCCTGTTCTCAGTCATGTCTACTAATTTCAAAAAATCTGGAATCAGTGTTTCACAGGCAGATCTATATTTATCTTGTTCAAAAGGTAGCTAATGCGCATACATTACAGTACTACATACTTTTGTACTATTCAACATGGATCCTGTGTTAACATGGAAATCCTTCTTAATTTCTATAGTTATTGTACTATGATTGACTTTATGAATTTAACTTTGTAGCCATGAAATCACTGAAAAACCTGCCTCAGCATTTTATACTGTTCTGGTAGTATAGGATAATGAATGAAAAGAATTTTTCTTAATCAACTTAATGAGTAAATTTCTACAGTACCTTCCTCTGGTTCAGGAAGAGTGTACACACTGATGCACAAACAAATGCAGTCTCTTTTCCTTATGGATGTTGTTGTCCCGGGCGGCACATCTTCTTCATTTCCACAGCAATTTCCTGGGAAATGCAGAGAAATAGAGAGTAAGGTTGGTATCTTGCTGGAAGAAGACCACAGAACAATTTGTTATGTTTTACTCATAGTTTGACCTTCCAATCTCCCTGCTCACCAGCTGCCCGACAAATCTCATGCGTCAAAAATGGTCTTATAATCAATCTGGTGCATTACTTTGATTCGAGGATGTTAAACCAAATTTGTGTTTGACAGATAATGCCACTTGTTAATTGTATGTTATTATTTTGACATATTGTTGGATTCAACTTGCACATTTTAAAAATAATTTATGTGTCTATATCCATAACAGACAATGCTCTGTAGCTTACTTGTGATTTTTTTTTTCTTGATCTGTTTCCTGGGTAATAACTGACCTCAAAAAATGTCTTGGTAAATGAATTTGTCAATTTCCCAGTTGTTTTTCCTGTTTTGGAAATATTTGTAAAGTATTGGTATGTTAAATTATTTTAATTAAATGTTTCATAAATTGAAGTGGAAATCCACATGAGTCTGGGCATTTGGTTGTGTGCAGAAAAATATCTCTTAACTCTCTTTAGTATAGTTCTATTCATATTTATATTCCTTCTTGACTTTAGTTAGACAATGTGTATTTATATAGGAATTGAATTCTAGTTGGTAGCATTCATGTTGTTATATTTTTACCAGTTGTGATGGAATAATAAGGAATAGTGAAGTAGAAAAATAAGTTTTTGGGGCAACTATAATACCAATTTCATAGATCCCTCTGTTGTAAGAAAGAGTGTTACTACACTCCTAGACTTACTACTCATCTCTATTGTATGGGAGAGATATAATACATAATCCAAACAAATAAGGAACTGTGCCACTTGATTTTGGGCTTTATCAATACCATGGAATAATCCTAATTTTTCTCTTGCATGAATATTGGAGGACATAATAAATTTTTATAAGAACATTTAAATGACATATAGAATAGCATTGAGATATGAAATATTAATGAAAGAGAGTCGTTAACATTACATATCCAAAGTTAGGCAATATTCAAATGATATCCACATATAGATATAGTTTCACAGAATTTAATGTATAAAAAATAATCCATGTAAAACAGACACTAAGACATTTAAATTATATTAAGTGATGATAAAGTTATCATAGTAATAATGTGATATATATACATATATATATCAAACAAATAAACACTTTCTAAGTGCCAAATAACTGTATTATAAAGTTTTTACAGTTCAAGTCACAAATTTGAAGTATTGTTCATGACTAAGAGAAGATGTCACAGACACACATGCCAGAGAACATTAATTTAATTGGCACATTTTAAGGCCTAAAAAATCATAAAATATATGAAAGCAGAAATCTCACATGTCATATTCTCTGGGCTCTGTGAAATTACGATAGATACTGTCAATTTAAATGTAATCAAAAATTAGTATCAAACTAAATGAATATCTTAAGACATTTTGCATAATTACGACATAGAAAATCCAAACTGAGATTACTTCTACAAAGACTTGGAAGTAAGAATAAAGCATAGCAGGTGGAGGAAAGGACTTGAATTCACAAAACTAAGCTCTACCAAGAGTAACTCAATTTTCCAGAAAAACAGTAATGCATTGTGATGCACAGACTTCATTAATAGTCACAGATCATCCCACCAGAAATTTGCACAAAATGAAGGTATTTTCAAATATGATCAAATAATCATTTTCTACAAACAATATTGTGATATGGCAACTTAGAAGATAAAAGAAATGTTTGAAATTCATAACAGATAAAATTTTATAAGATACTGTTGTCTGCCCCTATACACACACACACACACACACACACACACACATATTGATATATTTTCCTCATGTGTACAATGTGGATTTCGTGGCTTTAATTTTTAAAAAGTGTGCAATTTCCAAAACTCCTTTCATGCTATTTTAAATAACTAAAATTACTCAAAATTAAAGGAATTGTTGGGAGTAGCTAAGGTGTCATAAAGTAACGGGACCCTGGGCTTTCCTCATACCTAAAACACAGCTATATTGAGATCAGATCACTTGGAACACCCTGGAAATCAATCTGCAGAGTGGGAAAAGGATCTCCACAGTTGGAGGTAGACAGTGTAGAGGGTGGGATGCTTAATTCAACATAAAATCAAAGCACACCTAGGTAAAGCTCCAAACACTACCCATGCAAGCAAAGAGATATTCTGAAAACAATGGACCAATGGGAAAGAGCAGCTAAAACACAACAATATAGTGCATACTGAGTACACCAGAAACACTTTCTGAAATTACAGGCCCTATACAGTGTATGGTCCCTTTTGAATATAGTAGTACTTTCAGGTGCAGGAAATATAACAAGCTTTTAAAACATGCAAAACACAGAAATTTAAGTAAGATAGAGGAAATTTCCCCAAATCAAAGTCCAAGAAGAAATCACATCCAGGGTCTTGCTCAAAACAGATGTCTGAATAAGAATTTTGAAGAAAGGGTCATAAGACTAATAGCTGGACTTGGAAAAAGATGCCAGAGAAAACACGACTGCATAGATCAAAGACCTAAAAACTAGTTGGGCTGAAATAAGAAATGGTATAACTGACTTTCAGTACTGATTGGATACAGTCACAACGAGGATTGAAGAAGCAGAGGAGAGAATATGTGATATAGAAGATAAAACTATGGAAAATAATTAAGCTGAAAAAGAAAGAGGTAGAGGAAAATACAAGATCATAAGGGGAAACTTTGAGAAATAAGTGATTCTATTAAATGAAACCATATCTGTATCATAGGAGTCCTAGAAGAAGATTAGGGAAATGGAGCAGAAGTTTTATTTGAGCAATTTATAGCTGTAAACTTACCTAATCTGGGGAAGTAAACAGACATTCAAGAGCAAAGGCACAGAGAACTTCCCTCAAAATCGACAAAAGTAGGTCAACACCATGAAATACCATAGTGAAACTTGCAAATTACAAAGATAAAGAGAGAATCTTGAAAGCAGCTAGGGACAAAATGTACTTAACCTGCAAGGGTATACACATAATATTAGTAGATTTCTCTCTGAGTGGAGAAAAAATTTATAAACAAAGCAAAAAAGACTACACAGGACCAGGATATATCACCAGAAACAACCAACTCTACAGGTAACAAAATGATGCTAAATTCATACCTTTAAGTAATCACTCTGAATGTAAATGGATTAAATGTTCCAATAAGAAGACATAGGTATCACTGGGTTATTTGTTTTTCGGGTGTGGAGTTTGATGAGCTCTTTATAGATTTTGGATACTAGCCCTTTGTCCCATATGTCATTTGCAAATATCTTTTCCCATTCCGTTGGTTGCCTTTTAGTTTTGTTGGTTGTTTCCTTGGCTGTGCAGAAGCTTTTTATCTTCATAAGGTCCCAGTAATTCACTTTTGCTTTTAATTCCCTTGCCTTTGGGGATGTGCCGAGTAAGAGATTGCTACGGCTGAGGTCAGAGAGGTCTTTTCCTGCTTTCTCCTCTAAGGTTTTGATGGTTTCCTGTCTCACATTCAGGTCCTTTATCCATTTTGAGTTTATTTTTGTGAATGGTGTGAGAAAGTGGTCTAGTTTCAACCTTCTGCATGTTGCTGTCCAGTTCTCCCAGCACCATTTGTTAAAGAGACTGTCTTTTTTCCATTGGATGTTCTTTCCTGCTTTGTCAAAAATGAGTTGGCCATACGTTTGTGGGTCTAGTTCTGGGGTTTCTATTCGATTCCATTGGTCTATGTGTCTGTTTTTATGCCAATACCATGCTGTCTTGATGATGACAGCTTTGTAGTAGAGGCTAAAGTCTGGGATTGTGATGCCTCCTGCTTTGGTCTTCTTCTTCAAAATTACTTTGGCTATTCGGGGCCTTTTGTGGTTCCATATGAATTTTAGGATTGCTTGTTCTAGTTTCGAGAAGAATGCTGGTGCAATTTTGATTGGGATTGCATTGAATGTGTAGATAGCTTTGGGTAGTATTGACATTTTGACAATATTTATTCTTCCAATCCATGAGCAGGGAATGTCTTTCCATTTCTTTATATCTTCTTCAATTACCTGCATAAGCTTTCTATAGTTTTCAGCATACAGATCTTTTACATCTTTGGTTAGATTTATTCCTCGGTATTTTATGCTTCTTGGTGCAATTGTGAATGGGATCAGTTTCTTTATTTGTCTTTCTGTTGCTTCATTGTTAGTGTATAAGAATGCAACTGATTTCTGTACATTGATTTTGTATCCGGCAACTTTGCTGAATTCATGTATCAGTTCTAGCAGACTTTTGGTGGAGTCTATCGGATTTTCCATGTATAATATCATGTCATCTGCAAAAAGCGAAAGCTTGACTTCATCTTTGCCAATTTGGATGCCTTTGATTTCCTTTTGTTGTCTGATTGCTGATGCTAGAACTTCCAGCACTATATTAAACAGCAGCGGTGAGAGTGGGCATCCCTGTCGTGTTCCTGATCTCAGGGAAAAAGCTCTCAGTTTTTCCGAAGAAATGGGCAGAAAACATGAATAGACACTTCTCTAAAGAAGACATCCGGATGGCCAACAGGCACATGAAAAGATGTTCAACGTCGCTCCTCATCAGGGAAATACAAATCAAAACCACACTCAGATACCACCTCACGCCAGTCAGAGTGGCCAAAATGAAGAAATCAGGAGACTATAGATGCTGGAGAGGATGTGGAGAAACGGGAACCCTCTTGCACTGTTGGTGGGAATGCAAATTGGTGCAGCCGCTCTGGAAAGCAGTGTGGAGGTTCCTCAGAAAATTAAAAATAGACCTACCCTATGACCCAGCAATAGCACTGCTAGGAATTTATCCAAGGGATACAGGAGTACTGATGCATAGGGGCACTTGTACCCCAATGTTTATAGCAGCACTCTCAACAATCGCCAAATTATGGAAAGAGCCTAAATGTCCATCAACTGATGAATGGATAAAGAAATTGTGGTTTATATACACAATGGAATACTACGTGGCAATGAGAAAGAATGAAATATGGCCTTTTGTAGCAACGTGGATGGAACTGGAGAGTGTGATGCTAAGTGAAATAAGCCATACAGAGAAAGACAGATACCATATGGTTTCACTCTTATGTGGATCCTGAGAAACGTAACAGAAACCCATGGGGGAGGGGAAGGGAAAAAAAAAAAAAAAAAGAGGTTAGAGTGGGAGAGAGCCAAAGCATAAGAGACTGTTAAAAACTGAGAACAAACTGAGGGTTGATGGGGGGTGGGAGGGAGGGCAGGGTGGGTGATGGGTATTGAGGAGGGCACCTTTTGGGATGAGCACTGGGTGTTGTATGGAAACCAATTTGACAGTAAATTTCATATATTAAAAAATAAATAAATAAATAAATAAATAAATAAATAAAAAGAAGACATAGGTATCAGAATGGAAAAAAAGGTCCATCTGTATCATGCCAACAAGAAATTAACTTTCAGTGTGAAAAGAACTTCAGATTGAAAATGAGATGGTTGAGAACCATCTTTTATGCTAACGCATGTCAAAAACCGCCAGAGTAGTCCAACTTATAACAGGCTACATTTTAAAAAATGTAACAAGAGAAGGGTTTTATATCATAATTAAGGGGTCTGTCTTTCACGATCTCACAGTTGTAAATATTTATGCTCCCAACTTTAAAACACCAAAATATATAAATCAATTAATAGCCAAAAATAAACTCAGTGATAATAATCCCATAATAGTAGGGGATTTTAATACTCCACTTGTACCAATGGACAGATCATCTAAGCAGAAGATCAACAAGGAAACAATGGGCCTGAATGACATTCAGGACCAGATGGACTTAATAGATACATTCAGAACATAGCCTAAAGTGACAGAATATACATTGTTTTCAATTATACATGGGACATTCTCCAGACAGGATCACATGGTGGATCATAAATCAGCCTTCAACAAGTACAAAAAGATAAAGATCATATGCATATTTTCAGAGGACAACACTATGAAACTTGAAATCAACTCCAAGAAAAAAAAATAAGAAAGCCCTCCAATGCATGGAGGTTAAAGAACACACTACTAAAGAATGAATGGGTTGGTGGAGGAAGCCAACATGGCGGAGAAGTAGGAGGATCCATACCTCCCGCATCTCACAAAGAAGTGACGAGGCCAAAGGACTTTGAACCTCAGAGTCTGGGAGCAAAAGAGTCTGAATCTACCAGGAATATAATGGATCAATTGGAGAAAAGATAGGTGGGTGATTGCAAACTGGGGGAGATAATACAGGCAATTTAGGCATGGAGGGGAGGGACCCATTTCTGCAGAGAGACACAGGGAAGAGAAAGAGCCGCTAGGGAAGTGTACGACCATATGTGGACAGGAGAAAGACCTCGGACTGGGAGTGAGAGGGATCCTATCTCTAACTGTGGGGCTTTCTTCCCACCGAGGCTGGATCCCTGTTCCTGCACCTGGGGAGGAGGGGAACCAGTCCTGGGTTAGGTGGTAGGTTGTGAGTCCACAGTTGGAGAAAGCAGTCCCCTCCCTGGAGGTCTGCACGATAGTACAAAGCCTGCCTGTGCCTGCCACCCCGGGGTTCAGTGGCTGGGCATAGTCTGCAGTAGGAGAAAGGGGCTCCCTCCCTGAAGTGCTGTGCGAAAAGACAAAGCCTGCCTGTGTCTGCCTGTGTCCACCACCCCTGGGGCTCAGTAGCGTGTTCTGTGGCACAGTCTGCAGTAGGTGAAGGTGGTCCTCCCTGAAGTGTGGCAGCACAGACAAAGCCAGTCGGGGCCACATATCGGGACACACTGAGAGGTGCTTCCCCAGTGCCAGAACACATGGAATGAGACATTGAATCCTGGGCAAGTGCAGGGTCAGGGAAGTTGGAAGAGCTAGAAGGACTGCCCCACCTGCTCCCAGGGCACAGTGAGGACGACTCAAACAGAGTCACCAGGTCCAGTTCCACGGAGATTACACTGGGGGATAACCATTTCCCCACCACCACCACCAAGGCAGGGCCTCAGGAATCACTCCTGGGGCCCATAGTGGAGGTGGGTCCAGACTGCTCCAAACCACTCCCCTTGGAACTGAGTAACTGCATATATACCTGAGCTGGACAGACCCTGCTGACAGCTCCCCAGTCCAGCATTACAGCATTGCCTGGATTAACTCTAGGTCAATTCTCGATATATAAATATATTCACCCACCACCACCATTTCTCCTTCTTATCTTTTCCTTACCCTAGACTGGTTACTCTGGTTATTGGCTTGTCTAAACAGACATATTTAATCCATTGTCTTGATACATGTTCTACACATCCTTCTTTACACTCCTTTCTCTCTCTCTGGAATAATCAAGCCATATAAGTTTCTCTGTCTGGGTAACTTTATCTTCCTTTCTTTTCCCCTGCCTCCTTCTTTGTTTTTCTTTCTCACTCTCTGGGTTAAGCTTTTTAGTCTCTCAGCCTAGTCAGTTTTTATTTTTTCTTTTCCCCAAGATCCTGTATTTGTCTCTTTGTATGTGCTCTTTCATCAGCTTTGCCACCACCCTGTTCTTTACTTGTAGTTGGTGTTTTAGGATTTTTTGTTTTTAGTTTTTTTTGTTTTTGTTTATTTGTGTTATTTGTTTGTTTATGTGTTTTTGACTCCTGTTTGTCTGTCTGTTTGTTTTCATTTACAGGGCTACTCCAAGGAACAAATCAAAGTGCATCTGGTGGAGGGTCCAAAATATCACTACAAGTAAGGTAATAAAATAACCAAAGTCACAACAACAGAGAAGCAAGTAACAATCTACAAAGAACACCTCCTGAAGGGCCAGGCCCTGGACAGTGTATGACCCCCTCCCACCCCAACCCCCATGATATAGCAGTGCTCTCAGGTGCAGAGCACACAACAAGCTTTTAAAATACATAAGGGACAGAAAACTGAGCAGATGACAAAACTGAAGAATTCTCCTCAAAAGAAATTCTATGAAGTAGCAACAGTTAACAAATTGATCAAAACCGACTTAAGCAATATAACTGACAAGAATTTAGAATAATAGTTATAAAATTAATTTCTAGGCTTGAAGAAAGCATAGAGGACAGCAGAGAATCTATTGCTACAGAGATCAAGGGACTAAAAACCAGTCATGATATATTATAAATGCTATAAATGAGGTACAAAATAAAATGGAGGTGGCCACAATGTGAATTGAAGAGGCAGAGGGGAGAATAGGTGAATTAGAGGATAAAAATATGGAAAAAGAGGAAGCTGAGAAAAAGAGAGATAAAAAAATCCAGGAGTATGAGGGGGGAATTATGGAACTAAGTGATGCAATCAAATGGAACAATATCCATATCATAGGAATGAAGAGAGACAGAGAAAGGGGTTGAAGGTGTACTTGAACAAATCATAGCTGAGAACTTCCCTTATAAAAAGAGAATTCTGAAAGCATCCAGGGATAAACAGGCCTTAACATACAAAGGGAGACACATAAGGATAGTAGCAGACCTCTCTACTGAAACTTGGCAGGCCACAAAGGAATGGCAGGAAATCTTCAATGTGATGAACAAGAAAAATATTCAGCCAAGAATCTTTATGCAGCAAGTTGTCATTCAGAACAGAAGGAGACATAAAGGTTTTCTGAAACAATCAAAAACTGAAGGAATTCATCACCACTAAACCAGCCCTACAAGAGATTCTAAGGGGGATTCTGTGAGTGAAATGTTGCAAGGACCACAATGTACCAGAGACATCACTACAAGCATGAAACCTACAGACATCACAATGACTATAAACCCATATCTTTTTATAATAATGCTGAATGTAAATGGACTAAATGTTCCAATCAAAAGATGTAGCATATCAGAATGGATAAAAAATATAAAAAATAATAAAAAAAGACCTATCTAGTTTCTCTCTACAAGAGACTCCTTTTAGACCCGAGGTCACCTTCATACTGAAAGAGAAGGAATGGAGAACTGTCTATCATGCTACTGGAAATCAAAAGAAAGCTGGAGTAGCCATACTTATATCAAACACACTAGACTTTAAATTAAAGGCTGTAACAAAAGATGAAGAAGGGCGTTATATAATAATTACAGGGTCTATCTATCAGGAAGAGCTAACAATTATAAATGTCTATGTGCCAAATACAGGATCCCCCAAATGTATAAAACAATTACTCACAAACATAAGCAACCTTATAAGAATGTGGTAATTGCAGGGTACTTTAATAATCCACTTATTAAAAGGATAGATCATATATGATAGATCATCTAATGAGAGAATCAGTAAAGAAACAATGGGCCAGAATGATACATTGGGGCAGATGGACTGGAGAGATATATTTAGAACTCTGCATCCCAAAGCAACAGAATATACTTTCTTCTTGAGTGCACATGGAACATTCACCAAAATAGATCACATACTGTGTCACAAAACAGCCCTTTGAAATATAAAAGAATTGATATCATACCATGCACACTTTCAGATCACAGTGCTTTGAAACTTGAAATCAACCACAAGAAAAAGGCTGGAAAACCTCCAAATAATGTAAGCTAAAGAACATCCTACTAAAGAATGAATGGGCTAAACAGGCAATTAGAGAAGAAATTAAAAAAATATATGGAAACAAATGAAAATGAAAATACAACAATCCAAACGCTTTGGTATGCAGCGAAGGCAGTCCTGAGAGGAAAATACATTGAAATCCAGGCCTATCTCAAGAAACAAGAAAAATCCCAAATACAAAATCTAACAGCACACCTAAAGGAACTAGAAGCAGAACAGCAAAGACACCCCAAACCCAGCAGAAGAAGAGAAGTAATAAAGATCAGAAAAGAAATAAACAATATAGAATCCAAAACAAACAAAAAACAAACAAGAAAAAAAAAAACAAACACAGTTGAGCAATGAATGAAACCAAGAGTTGTGTTTTTGAAAAAATAAACAAAATTGATAAACTTCTACCCAGGCTTCTCAAAAAGAAAAGGGAGATGACCCAAATAAATAATATCATGAATGAAAATGGAATTATTACAACAAATCCCTCAGAAATACAAACAATTATCAGGGAATACTATGAAAAATTATAGGCCAAAAAATGGACGACCTGGAAGAAATGGACAAATCCTGAAACTCCTACACACTTCCAAAACTCAAGCAAGAAGAAATAGAAAATGTGAACAGACCCAGAAGTAGTGAAGAAATTGAATCAGTTATCAAAAATCTCCCAAAAAATAAAAGTCCTGGACCAGGTGGCTTCTCTGGGGAATTCTTCCAAACATTTAAAGCAGAAATAATACCTATCTTTCTCAAGCTGTGGCAAAAAAGAAAGAAAGAAAGAAAACGAAGGAAAACTTCCAGGCTCATTCTATGAAGCCAGCATTACTTTGATTCCCAAACCTGACAGAGACCCAGCAAAAAAAGAGAACTACAGGCCAATATACCCGATGAATATGAATGCAAAAATTCTCAAAAAGATACTAGCAAATCGAATTCAACAACATATAAAAAGAATTATTCACCATGATCAAGTGGGATTCATTCTTGACCTGCAGGGTTGGTTCAATATTTGCAAATCAATCAACGTGATACACCACATTAATAAAAGAAAAGATAAGAACCATATGATTTGTCAATAGATGCAGAAAAAAAAACATTTGACAAAATAAACATCATTTCTTAGTAACAACCCTCGAGATATTTGGTATAGAAAGAACATACTTAAAATCATAGAAGTCATTTATGAAAAGACCACAGCTAATATTATCCTCAATGGGGAAAAACTGACAGTTTTCCTCCTTAGATCAGGAACACTACAGGGATGTCCATTCTCACTGCTGTTGTTTAACATAGTGTTGGAAACCTTAGAATCAGCAATAAGACAACAAAATGAAATAAAAGCCATCAAAATTGGCAAAGATGAAGTCAAACTTTCACTACTTGCAGACAACATGATATTCTGCATGGAAAATCCACCACACTTCACCAAAAGTGTGCTAGAACTAATACATGAATTCAGCTAAATTGCAGGGTACAAAATCAATGTAGAGAAATTGGTTGCATTTTTATATACCAATAATGAAGCAACAGAAAGAGAAATAAAGAATGTGATCCCATTCACAATTGCACCAAGAACGTTAAAATACCTGGTAATAAACCTAGCCAAAGATGTAAAATATCTGTATGCTGACAACTATGGAAAGGTTATGAAGGAAATTGAAGAAGATACAAAGAAATGGAAAAATATTCCATTCTTATGGATTGCAAGAAGAAATATTATTAAAATGTCAATACTACCCAAAACAATCTACACATTCAATGCAATCCCAATCAAAATTGAACCAGCATTCATCTCACAGCTAGAACAAGCAATCCTAAGATTTGTATGGAACCACAAAAGACCCAAATAGCCAAAGTAATATTGAAGAAGAAAACCAAAGCGGGAAGCATCACATTCCCAGACTTTAGCCTCTGCGACCAAGCTGTAATCAAGACAGTATAGTATTGGCATAAAAACAGACACATAGACTAATTGAATAGGCTAGAAAACCAAGAAATGGACCCACAAATGTATGGCCAACTAATTTTTGACAAAGCAGGAAAGAGTATCCAATGGAAATAAAGACAGTCTCTTTAAAAAATGGTGCTGGATGGGGCGCCTGGGTGGCGCAGTCGGTTAAGCGTCCGACTTCAGCCAGGTCACGATCTCGCGGTCCGTGAGTTCGAGCCCCGCGTCGGGCTCTGGGCTGATGGCTCAGAGCCTGGAGCCTGTTTCTGATTCTGTGTCTCCCTCTCTCTCTGCCCTCCCCCGTTCATGCTCTGTCTCTCTCTGTCCCAAAAATAAATAAAAAATGTTGAAAAAAAAAATTTAATAAAAAAAAAAAATGGTGCTGGAAGAACTGGACAGCAACATGCAGAAGAATGAAACTAGACCACATTCTTACACCATTCACAAAAATAAACTCAAAGTGGATGAAGGATGTGAATTTGAGACAGGAAACCATCAAAACCCTAGAAGAGAGAGCAGGAAAAAACCTCTGTGACTTCAGCTGCAGCAATTTCTTAATCGACACCTCTCCAAAGGCAAGGGAATTAAAAGCAAAAATGAACTATTCAGACCTCACCGAGATAAAAAGTTTCTGCACTGCAAAAGAAACAATCAAGAAAACTAAAGGGCAACCGATGGAATGGGAAAAGATATTTTCAAATGGCATCAGATAAAGGACTAGTATCCAAAATCTGTAAAGAACTCACCAAATCCACACACGAAAAACAAATAATCCAGTGAAGAAATGGGCAGAAGACATGAATAGACACTTCTCTAAAGTAGACATCCAGATGGCCAAAGGACACATGAAAAGATGTTCAACATCACTCCTCATAAGGGAAATACAAATCAAAACCACACTGAGATATGACCTCATGCCAGTCAGAGTGGCTCACATTAACAAATTGGAGACTATAGATGCTGGAGAGTATGTGGAGAAACGGGAACCTTCTTGCACTGTTGGTGGAAATGCAAACTGGAGGAGCCACTCTGGAAAACAGTGTGGAGGTTCCTCAAAAAATTAAAAATAGATCTACCCTATGACCCAGCAATAGCACTTCTAGGAATCTACCCAAAAGATACAGGAGTGCTGATGCATAGGGGCACTTGTACCCCATTGTTTATAGCAGCACTTTCAGCAATAGCCAAATTATGGAAGGAGCCTTATTGTCCATCAACTGACAAATGTATAAAGAAGATGTGGTTTATATATACAATTGAATACTACTTGGCATTGAGACAGAATGAAAGTTAGCCATTTGTAGCAACGTGAATGTAACTGGAGGGTATTATGCTAAGTGAAATAAGTCAGGCCAAGAAAGACAGTTACCATATGTTTTTCACTCTTACGTGGATCCTGAGATACTTAACAGAAGACCAGAGGAGAGGGAAATGGGGGAAAAAGTTACAGAGGGGTAGGGGCAAACCATAAGAGACTTAAATGCTGAGAACAAACTGAGGGTTGATGGCAGGTGGGGGAGATGGGAAAGTGGGTGATGGTCATTGCAGAGGGCATCTGTTGGGATGAACACTGGGTTTGTATGGAAACCAATCTAACAATAAATTATGTTTAATATAACAATTAAAAAAAAAGAATGAATGGGTTAACCAGGAAATTAGCGAATAAATTTTTAAAAATATGTGGAAGCAAATGAGCATGAAAACAGAACTGTCCACACACTTTGGGATTCAGCAAAGATCATATTAACAGGAATATACATTAAGGTAAATTCTATCTCAAGAAACAAGATAGTTCCCAAGCTCACACCTACAGAAACTAGAAAATGTGCAGCAAATAAAGCCAAAAGCCAGCAGAAGAAGAGGAATGATAAACATTAGAGCAGATATGAACAATATTTGAAACCAACAAACAAAACACAGTAGAAGAGATCACTAAAAATAAATGCAGGTTTTCTGAAAGAATTAAATAAAATTGATAACATCCTTAGTCACACTTATCAAGAAGAAAATAAAGAATACTGAAATTGAAAAAATCACAAATGAAAGAAGGGAGAGCACAATGTATGCCACAGAAATATAAACAATTATAAGAGACTACTATGAAAAATATATGCCAAAAATTTGAAATCTGGAAGAAATAGACAAATTCCTTGAAAATCACAAACTACCAAAACTGATACAGGGAGAAATAGAAAATTTGAAGGGCCCTAACCACCAATGAAATTGAAATCGCTTATCAAGTATCTCTCAACAAACAAAGATCCTGGACCAATTTTCTTCCCAGGAAATTTCTACCAGACATTTAAAAGAAGAACTAATACCTACTTTCTCAAACTGTTCCCCAAAAATATAAATGGAAGGAAGTCTAGCACACTCATTCCAGGAAACCAGCATTACCTTGAATCCAAAATCAGGCAAAGATGCCACAAAAAAGAAAAAAAAAAGAAGAAGGAGAATTATGGGACAATATCCCTGATTAATCTGGATGCAAAAATCTCAACAAGATGCTAGCAAATAGAATTCAACATTATATTAAAAGAACTATACACACTGATCAAGTGGGATTTATACATGGGCTGCAGAGACGATATAAATATTTGCAAAGTAAGTCAATGTGATACACCACATTAATAATAAAAGAAAGGATAAGAATCATGATACTCTAAATAGATACAGAATATGCATTTGACAAAATACAGCACTGTTTCTTGATAAAAACCCTCAAGAAAATAAGGATAGAAGGAAAATTTCTCAACATCATAAAGGCCATTATAGGAAAGACCCACACCTAATATCATCCTCAATGGTAAAAGCTGAGAGCTTCACCCTAATGTCAGGAACACGACAAAGATGTCCATTCTCACCACTGTTGTTCAGCATATTACTGGAAGTCCTAGCCTCAGTAATCACAGAACAAAAAGAAACAAAAGACATACAAATTGGCAAGGGAGAAGTCAAATTTTCACACTTCACAGATGGCATGATATTCTATGTTAAAATCCAAAAGACACCAAAAACTGCTAGAACTGATTCATGAATTCAGAAAGCTGCAAGGTATAAAATCAACATACAGAAACTGGTTGCATTTCTTTACACCAATAGTGAAGCAGCATGAAGAGGAAACAAGGAACCAATCCCATTTACAATTGCACCAAATAAAGTAAAATACCAAAGAATAAGCCTAACCAAAGAGGTGAAATACCTATAGGGTGAACAATATAAAAAGCTTATGAAAGAAATTGAAGAACACACAAAGTGGGGCCCTTGGTGGCTCAGTCAGTTAAGCATCTGACTTTGGCTTAGGTGATAATCTCTGGGCTCTTGAGTTAGAGCCCCATTTTGGGCTCTATGCTGACAGCTCAGGACCTGTAGCCTGCTTTGGATTTTGTGCCCTCCCCCCGACTCACACTTTGTCTCTCTCTGTTTCTCAAAAATTGATAAACATTTGAAAGATTAAAAAAAGAAGACACAAGGGGCGCCTGGGTGGCGCAGTCGGTTAAGCGTCTGACTTCAGCCAGGTCACGATCTTGCGGTCCGTGAGTTCGAGCCCCGCGTCAGGCTCTGGGCTGATGGCTCGGAGCCTGGAGCCTGTTTCCGATTCTGTGTCTCCCTCTCTCTCTGCCCCTCCCCCGTTCATGCTCTGTCTCTCTCTGTCCCAAAAATAAAAAAAATAAATAAAAAATGTTGAAAAAAAAAATGTTAAAAATAAAAAAAAAAAAGAAGACACAAAAAATGCATGAACATCCCATGCTTATAGATTGGAGGAACAAATATTGTTAAAATGCTTATACTACCGAGAACAATCTATACATTCAATGGAATCCTTATTAAAATAACATCCGCATTCATCACAGAGTTTGAAAAAAAATCCTAAAATTTGTATGGAAACAGAAACGTCCTGGAGTAGCCAAAGTAATGTTGAAAAGGAGAAAATATAGAGGCATCACATTGTGGACGTCAAGCTATAATCATCAAGGTGGTATGGTATTGGCACAAAAACAGACACATAGTTCAATGTAACAGAATAGAGAATCCAGAAATAGACCCACAAATGTATGACCAACTAATCCTTGACAAGGCAGGAAAGAATATCTAGTGGAAGAAAAGACAGTTTTTTCAGCAAATGGTGCTGAGAAATCTGGATAGTGAAATGCAGAAAAAATTAAGCTGGATCACTTTCATATAGTATAAAAAAAACTAAATTCAAAATGTATGAAAGCCCTAAATATGAAACAGGAATCCATTAAAATCCCATAATAGGAAACAGACAGTAGCCTCTTTGAACTCTGCAATAGCAAATTCTTACTAGACTTGTCTCTGGGAGAATGGGAAACTAAAGGAAAAATGAACTATTAGGAACGTATCTAGATAAAATAGCTTCTGCACATCACAGGAAACAAACAACAAAACTAAAAGACAACAGATGGAATGGGAGAAGATATTTGTAGATTACACATCGGATAAAGGGTCAGTATCCAAAATAGGTACTTCTTAAACACAACACCCAAAATACAAATAATCCAGTGGAGAAATGGGCAGAAGACATTCATACACAGTTTCCAAAGAACACACCCAGAGGACCAACAGACACGAAAGATGCTTAACATCACTCATTATCAGAGAAATACAAATCAAAACCACAATGAGATACTACATCACACCTATTAGAATGGCTAAACAAACAAGAGAGGAAACAACAGATTTTGGTGAGGATGTGGAATTAGGATAACCCTTTTACACTTTTTGCGGGACTACAAACTGGTGCAGCCACTCTGAAAACAGTATGGAGGTTCCTCAAAAAATTCAAAATAGACCTACCCAGCAATTGCATCAGTAAGTATATATCCAAAGGATACAAAAATGCTAATTCAAAGGGACACATGGACCACAATGTTTACAGCAGCACTATCAACCATAGCCAAAGTATGTAATGAGTCAAAAGATCCATTGACTGATGAATGGATAAATGTATCATATAATGGAATATTATTCAACAATCAAAAAGAATGAAACGTTGTCATTTGGAAACATATGGATGGAACTAGAGTGTATTATGCTAAGGGAAATGCTAAGTCAGAGAAAAACAAATATATGATTTCACTCATATGTGGAATTTAAGAAACACAATAGATAAACGTAAGGGAAGGGAGGGAAAATGAGATAAAAATGAAGAGAGCAAAACCATAAGAGACTCTTAAATACAGAGAACAAACTGAGGGTTGCTGGAGTGGTGTTTGTTGTAGGGATGGGGTAAGTGTGTGATGGTGATTAAGAAGGCACTTGTTCAGATGAGCACTGGTCATTATTGAAAGTGATGCATCACTCTGTTGTACTTCTTAGAACAATACTACACTATCAGTTAACTAACTTTAATTTAAATAGAAAATATATATACAATACAAAAGTAAAAGAATCCTTATAATGTACAGCAAAGGTAATAATAAAATATAAAAACATCCCAAAAAGTTAAGTAATTCAAGTTAAGGATCTAAAGAAGCAATCAAAATCAGAGACCATCTCGCCATCCAAATATTGGCTGACCACATGGAACTCAAACCTGTGCAGTACTCCAACTTGTCCTCAGGGTGATTGGTACAAAGAAATAGACTATAGATATCTGCACTATGATATGTCCCAAATTTTACAATGGAATTAGTAATGGTGAAACACAATTAAATGTGCTACTAAGTATAGGGTAGAAGAAATTACATGTCACAAAATAAATATATCAGCAATATGTTTAAAATATTTGATGGACATTGAGGAGGGCACCTGTTGGGATGAGCACTGGGTGTTGTATGGAAACCAATTTGACAATAAATTTCATATAAAAAATAAAACATTTAAGTAAAGACAGGAAAATAGGAAATGAAAATAATGTAGAAAGAAAAGAAACTATACACTTGTAAGATATATTGTGAAGAAGCCTAATATAAGTAAATCTTGAAAATTAAAGGAAATGAAAATTAAATAACTCAGTTTAGTACACAATATTTTAGTTAAATATTATATTAGTCTAAGTTGATGAGAGAAATAAACTAGAATACTGAACAAAAATATTGAAGCCACATACATTCAAGAGAGAACATTCATGGAGAATAGATTTGTCACTATGTTATATGAAGATCAGAATGGGAAGAAATAAGAATCATTTAATTGTTTCACTAGTGTGTACAAAATAATAAAACAAAACTAAAAAAATGATGATTATAATAAATTTCTAATTTCAAAACTAGGCATGAAGTTACAAATAAGAAATTAATTGTAGTAAAATCAGATAAGTAAAAATACTCACCATAAATATTAATCAAACTGTGTAAACAAAAGAAATTAATTAAAGAAAAGAATTAATCAAACTGTGTAAACAAAAGAAATTTGTATATATACATACAGAGGTGAGAGTACACTCTCTGCAGCCCTAATAGACGCCAGAACTCATAGAAATAAATATAAATAGTGCTGAGAAAAGTGTTACTCAATTAAAATTAGATGCACAGCTAAATATCTTGAAGTAAAAAAGTAAATACAATTTTCAAATGTTGCATTACCAATAGGTAATTACTAGCATTGTACTGTAGTACAATAGCCATGCTTTAGAGTGTATTTCTCTTGTACAGAGAAAAATTCTCCTTATATATAAATAAACACTATAATTTGAATAACATCAAAATGATCAGTTCTAGATAACGATTTCCAGAATATGTACCTATAACTTGATTGTCATTTTCCCACACTTCCGAAACACATTTTCTATCCTTTTATCAGAACTTATTAGCACCAACACACTGACAGTGGCATAGACATTGGGCACAAGCTTCTAGAAATCCAGAATGACTGTGTCATATGCCCATTAGAGAGTGGAGGAGAAGGAGATGATGATTCCCACCTAGTACATGACCACAAAGAAACTTGCCAACAGCAGGATGGTTTGGGTGGCCCTTCTCTCTGGGGAGACTCTTGAGGAAAGATTGGTGCTGTGAAGGTGCTGGCACTGCCTCTGATGCCAGGACAAAAGAATCACAATGTACACACTTGAGAGCAGCATGCCTCTAACAAAGGAAACATCCCTGGATATAGAAAAAGTGAAGAAAGGTACACTGATGATGGAGTTTAGCGAGAAAGTGAGCTGTATTTACTGACACGCAGTGATTGCTCTGGGACATTACAAGGAGTAGCAGTATACAAGATGCAGTTACTAATGAGAGACAAACTGAGAAACCATAAGATGATAAAAGAATGGAAGATGTACTTTTTGCAAGTATGTTTAAAGCTGGCCAACCAGGAGGTGCTAGGGCTGATCATGATGGCTTTGAACATGCTCAGGAGGCAGATGGTGCTCATGGAGAGACCCCGTGTCACCCTGATCATGGAGAATAAAGCCTTGCATTTGAAATCATTTAGAAAGTTCAGTACTTCAAACAGGTCTGAAGACATTAAAAACAGTGCAGCGAAGAGTTTCATTATGTGGACAAAGGCCAAGTGATAGATGATCAGGTCAGAAGGCTTATGCCTGTGATCCAGAAGTAGCATGAAGATGTGGAAGAGAAGCGGGAAGGTGTTGGCAAAACTTCCAATACCAACTTGTAAAAACTGGCCTATCTTCATAGTAATATAAATGGAAGATATCATCATCACAGTGACAAAGAAAAAACATATTTTGTGTATCCGAAAAATTAGACCTCACAATATCAATGTCATCCATTCTGTTGTCAAAATCATCACAACACATTTTTTATTTTACTCAATTAATCATTAAGTCTATATTGTATAAAGTCTTAGAAATACAGTCTCTAAATTATTTGTACACCATTTGACTGTGTGTATATTATATACATACATATCTATCTGTTATCTTTCTATATCTATCACTCTATCTGTCTATAATATATGTATCATCTAACTTGGGAAAGAGAGAAAGAAAGAGAGGAAGGTCAGAGAGACAGACAGAAAGAGAGATCTCATATCCATATTAATGCCAGTATGATGTACCTATTCCCCATACTGCCCATACGGTACTTTCATTTCTTTTTTTGAAAGTTTGCTTTCCTGTTCTGCATTCTCCTGTCTCATATTCAGCATGAAGAATCCTAATAGTCATTAAAGTATGCATAGGTGTTTGTATAGTTGAACTGTTGTACATTTTATGCTAATGGGGAAAGAATTACCAAAGAAACAATTGGGAAAAAAAATATGCCCAGGCAAGTCCCCATCACATACTGTGACACTTTTTCTTCTCCCTCCTTCCACATTTAGAGACCATATATATTACGTTTGGTCTATCCTGTTAATTCAGCATAATCTCACCTTAAAGTTAGATAATTATTAATCATCCTTCTATCAAAACCATGAACACTTAAATTCAGGAGAGAGGACAATTGAGTTTCCAGGACACTGGCCTTGCCAGGAACTTTTAGAAAATAAGCCTTGCAATTGAGCAGAGCACAAGACAATCAAGTCTCCAGAATACTGGTCTTGTCAAGAACCACCAGACCATAGTTCTTCCAAACCAGCTCTGCAAGGAATCACGAAGACAGTGGGCTCCCCATATGCCCTTGTACCTGGAGCCCTCCGACAGAAAAGGGCACAGGCAAACAAGTCTCCAGAAAACCAGGTTTGCAAAAAGTATTCAAACCATAAACCATCCTATCTAGCTCTGCACTAGGCCAGGTAGTGACCTGGACAGTGCACTCACCACTTGCCCTTGGACCTGGAGCCCTACTAAAGAGCAGAGGACAGGACAATCAAGTCTCCAGAACAGTGGGCTTGCCAACAGTCTTCAGACCACAAACCATCCAATCCTGCTGTACACTATGCCAAGGATTCATGTGGAGAGCAGGCTTATCATGTATCTTAGAAATGCTTCCAGGGGCGCCTGGGTGGCTCAGCCAGTTGAGCGTCCGACATCAGCTCAGGTCATGATCTCACAGCTTGTGAGTTCGAGCCCCATGTCAAGCTCTTGCTGACAGCTCGGAGCCTGGAGGCTGCTTCAGATTATGTGTCTCTCCCTCTCTCTGTCCCAACCCACTCGCATTCAGTCTCTGTGTCTCTCAAAAATAAATAAAACATTTTTTTTAAAAGAACTGGTTCCATCCACCACAGCTCTGCACAAGGAATGTAGTTACTTGGACAGTGGACTCAACATGTGCCCTTGTACCTGAGGCTCTCCAAGAGACCACAGCACAGAGGAATCAAGTCTCCAGAATACTAAGCATGCAGGAGTCTTCAGAGAAGAAGACATTAAATCCAGATCTTCCATAGGCCAAGGAGTCATGTGGACAGAAGGCTCACCATGTGCCCTTGTACCTGGAGCCTTCCAACCCAACAAAGCACAGGGCAATTAAATCTCCAGACCACTGGGCTTCTCAGGATCCTTAAGACAACAAGCCCCCCAACCCAGCTCTGCATTAGGCCAAGGTGTCACCTGGACAATGGCTTACCATATGCTCTTGTATCTGGGGTCTCCAAACCAGGTCAGGAGTAGGCCAAGGAGTATCTAGGACAGCAGGATCACTCTGTGGTTTTGGGTCTGGAGGGCTCCAAACCAGCTCTACACATAGCTGAGGAATCACCTAGAGAGTTGGCTTACCAAATGCCCTAGAACCTGGAACCTTCCAACCCAGCTTATCACCAGGCCAAGGAGTCACCTGGACAGTGGATTCACTATGTGTCCTTGGACCTGGAGCCCTATAACCCAGCTCTGCTCTTAGCCAAAGAATCACCTAGGTAGTGTACCCACCATCTGCCCTCGGACCTCAATGGCCCCAAATATGCTCAGCACTAGGCAAAGGAGTCACCTGGAGAGTGTGCCCATCACATACCCTTGGACTCAGACCCCTCCAATAGAGTAGAGCACAGGGCAGTACAGACCCCAGGACACTGGGTTTGTCACAAGCCTGCAGACCACAAGCCCTTCAAACCTGTTCTGCACTAGGTCAAGTAGTCACCTGTAAAGTAAGCTTAATGTGCCCTTGTAACTGGAGCACTATAATAAAACAGAGCTCAGGGCAAATGAACACTGGGCTTGGCAGCTGGCCTCAAGCTATGAGACCTCCAAACTAGCTCAGCACTGCACCCATATGTCTACTGAACCCATGGCCAAATGGGAGTCATCAAACTATGAGCCAGCATCTGAGAAAAAAAAAACTGGGAAAAAAAAAAAACCTCACTGGGACACGGTCTTACCCAACCCCCTCTGACTTGGAGCCCCCAAACCAGCAGAGAAGTGGACAGTCAACTTACCAGAATATCAGGCCCTCTGGGAGCCCTATGGGAGCCCTATGACCCCAAGCCCTTGATTTCAGCTTGGCAATGGGCCAATGAGTCCCCTGGACACTCTACTGACCAGGGGACCTTCAACCAAATTCTCTGCATCCCAGCAGAGCACAGGGCATTTGAATCCTTTCTCACCTGGAATTTACATCAACCTTATGTCCTTGAGGTCTGACACCTGTGCAGCCTTCCTCTTTTGGGGAGTTCTCCTTTCCAGAAGAAAATGACACCAGGCCCTAAAAGCTCAGCTCCATGTGGTGGAGAGATTCTTTGTGCTACAAAGGACTTCCTGGAAGCTTTTGCCCTGAAGGTAATGTCCAAGGGGTGATGCCACCAACCATCCACCCAAGATGGCATAAACAGGGAGGTGGGAAAAATATGGTCATCTCCAGTAGTGTAGGTGTGGCATGAGTTTAAAATTTACGTGATTTTTAAATAGTCTTAAATGATCATTTCCAAATAATTAATTTAAGGGAAACAATCCCTGGGTGATTGTAATGTGCAGCCCAGCTTACAGTCACCTCTGTGTTTTATTAGTCATATTGTCCTGATGGTGGGCAGCGGTTTCCATGGCTCTGAGAAAGTATTGGTGTGGGGCGCCTGGGTGGCTCAGTCGGTTAAGGGTCCGACTTCAGCTCAGGTCATGATCTCGCAGTTCGTGAGTTCGAGCCCCGCGTCGGGCTCTGTGCTGACAGCTCAGAGCCTGGAACTTGTTTCAGATTCTGTGTCTCCGTCTCTCTCTGCCCCTCCCCCGTTCATGTTCTGTCTTTCTCTGTCTCAAAAATAAATAAAGGTTAAAAAAAATTAAAAAAAAAAAAAAAAGAAAGTATTGGTGAACTACAGGGAGCTGACACTGAACACAATCTGCCTGTCCCCATTAACACTTTCCTGCACATTGACTTCTAGTACCCATGGGCAGCTGCTGATATCAGAACATTCTGATAGAAATGAAAAGAGAAGCAGAATGAGAGCAAATGTGTCAAGACTAGAGAGCCAGGGTGGAGGGAGTCCAGAGACATTGGAATACTCCCTGTCTCTGGTTAGGGTGTGTGGTATCAGTGTGGTAGGCAGAGAGAGAGGTATGAGGGACTATGATAGTGGGTTGTGTTCTGACCAAACAAGCACTTCAGGTATTGACGGAGACCTGTGGGATTCAAATTGGGTTCTTTAGGTGCAGAGGTTGAGGGAAAGAGGCAGCATGCAAGAGAAGTGGGAAGTAGATGAACTGTGGAGAATGTAAGGTGTGCACGGGCATGAAGGCAAGTGGCCACTTTCAAGAGACAGAGTTGAGATACCATGATGAATTGGGCACTGGAAGTTAGATGGGAGTTGGAAGTTAAGGTTCCATGCTCAGACCCTCTTAGAAAATGGTCACTTTTAGCTCCAGGGATATGGGGTGGAAGCTCAGGTGATGTTCAGATCCCAGTGAGATGGGGCCCATCTGTGGTTGCAGCTGAGGTACAAGGGATGAGACTTGTCCCATGGTTCTTGAGCTGAGCTCAAGGCAGGGTGCTCTTAGCACCTGGGCATAAAGTGATGGGGGCCATGCAGAAGGCAGCTCTGGAAGTGGAACATGAATTTCAGGGGGACATGGTAATTGGTGGCTCACATCTTGAAGATGGATGGTGTCTGAGCTTAAATGAGGGCTGCTGTTTTTAGGAGTCTGTGTGGAGGCTGGTTGAGTCCAGGTCACGTAGATGTAAGGCGAATGAGGGTCGCTTATGTGATCCCAGCACTTGGAACCTCCTGTGAATGGTTGCTCAGACCCTGTTCACCACACCCTGGGTTTCCAAAAACATCAGACTGCTAGATGGTCTGAGACCCCAGAACGGCTCACTCCTTGAGTCCCCATTCTTTCAGGTGTAAAACGCAGACAACTTGGGGGTAGTGGTTGTGTGAGCAGGAGGCAGGGAGCAGGGATGAGGAGGGGATCCACAAGGGCAAGGTACAGATGGGGTCCTGAAGAGGGAAGGAAGAAGGAAAGGTCCACTGTGAGGTCTTTGTCCTGTCCCTTCCTTCCCAAATGGAAAACGTCAGCTCTGGGAGGCCCGCAGTCTGGGTGCTGCCTCTGTCCCAAACCTGGCATTCTCTGACCCACAGGGTTACAGTCTGTCACAGATCAGCACCATCCCAGTACAGTTCAGCTCCAGACCCCTCCTGCCACTTTCACTGCTGCTTGATACCCTCAGGTTATGGTGCTGAGGAAGTTTGCAGCTCTAGGGAGCCAGGGTGGGACTTCTAGCTTTAGGGAAGTATTCTGAGATGTGATGATAGGTAGAGCATTAATATAGGTAGGTATGTATGCAGGTAGATAGATTTATAGATTCACAGGAAGCTGCAGGTGGTACAGGAAGTTCCCTTCACAAAGGCACCCTGTGTTCATTTTGCCCCATTGTAATATCTTATGTCACTACAGCACAATATTAACACCAGGAAATGGACACTGTATGATGGGCATGTCTGGTTCTTTCAGTTTGCCATGTACATTCACAAATCCATCAGCACAATCCAGGTGTGGAAATGCTACATCAGCACAATGCTCTCCCTCATCATACCCACCCCAGCCCCCACCATCCCTGGCCATGGCAATCACCTATTTGTTTTACATTTTGGGAGTTTTTGGCATTTTGTTACATGAAGGTTATCCTACAGCTGTTACCTTTGATGTTGGTTTTGATTGTTCATTTTCACTCAGGATAATACACCATGGATCCATCCAAGTTTTCTGTATCAGAACTTTATGGTGTCTTTATCACTGAGTAGAGTTCCATAGAGTAGATGTGTAAGTTTGTTCATCAAGTCACCTTTTGAGGGACAATTTGGTTATTTCTACTCTTTTGGCTATTAAAAATAATCCTTCAGTGAACATCTGCACACAGCATTTTTGTGGGATCTTAAGTTTTATTTTTAAAAATTTTTATATGTTTATTTATTTTTGATAGTGAGAGACAGAGCACAAGTGAGTGAGGGGCAGAGAGAAGGAGTCACAGAATCTGAAGCAGGCTCCAGGCTCTGAGCTGTCAGCACAGAGCCCGACGCGGGGCTCAAACTCACAAACCATGGGATCATGACCTGAGCTGTAGTTGGATGCTTAACCAATTGAGCCACCCAGGCGCCCCAGGATCTTAAGTTTTAATTCCATGGCATAAAGATCCAGGAAAACGTTTGTTGAATTTTAGGGTTTATATTTAAGTGAGGTAAAAGCTATCAAACTCTCTTACCAAAGTGGCTGTGCCATTTCATTGACATTCCCACCAGTGATGATTGAGAGTGTTGCCTTTTTCCAACATTTCATGTGTTTACTGTGTTAGTTTAAGCAGCTCTTCTAACAGATGGGTTTTTAATTTGCATTTCACTCATGGCTGTGATTTGGGGCATTTTCTCATATGCTTATTTGCCACATGCATGTTCACTGTGATATAATGTCTGCCCATGTATTTTTGCCTATTTTCTGTGTGGATAGTTTTGTTTTTCCTGTTGACTGTTGAATGTTCCTTAATATTCTAAATAGAAGTTCTTTGTCAGACACTTGGTTTGAAAATTGTTTACTTAGTCTATAGCTTGTCTTTTCATGATCCTAAAAGGAGCAAAAGTTTTTACTTCAATAAAAGTTTATAATTTTGGTATAATCCTGTTTATCAAGTGTTTTCATTTACGCACTGTGATTTTAATGCTATGGTTAGGAACCCACCTAACCCTAGGTCCTGAAAATTTTCTCCTGTGCTTCATTTCTAAAAGTTTTATAGTTTTACATTTTATTTTGAATCTAGGCTATGATAAATTTGAGTTTACATTTGAATAAGGGGTGAAGTTTAGGTTAAGTATTTTTGTTTGTTTTGATTTGTTTCTTTGCCAATGGATGTCTAAAGGCCCTGACACCTTTTGCTGAAAAGGCTCTCCTCACTAAGTGCATTATTCACCTTTGTCTAAAATCAGTGAGTCATACTGGCATAGGTCCATGTTATTGTTCCCTGTTCTCTATTGATCCTGTTCTTTGCCTCCACCAACACCACATCTTTAGATGGAGCATACTAATTCCTCCAAAGTTATTACATTTCAAACCAATTTGATCTCTCCTATTTCCTTTTAATTTCCATAGAAACGCTATAAAAAGCTTGTCTGTGTCTAAAAATAAATATTTCTTGGCTTTCCACAGGAAATGAGTGAAACCAGTTTATTGATCTGGAGAGACTTGGCATCATTACTATGTTGCACCTTCTAATCCATAAGCATGATATATCTCTCATTTATTTAGATGTTTGATTTCTTTCATCAGCGCTGTGTAAATTTCAGCATACAAGTCTTGTTCATGGTTTTTTAGCCTTTGATCTTAGTGTTGTAATGATGATAAATGGTGTATTTTAAATTTTCATTTGTCATGTTTTCATTGCTAGTGTATTCATTGCTAGCATATTCGCAATACAAAGGTGTTCTTCTATGTCTGCTCTGTATTGTGACAGCTTGCTGAATTCACATGTTACATCTAAAGCAGTTTCTGTTTTGTTAGTGGTTCACTGGAAATTTCTAGATAGAAAAAGACTGTAATTTTCTACATATGCAAATATGCTATCCTAATGTATGGACACTTTTATAAAAAATAAAAGCAAAAAGCTTTCCAGTCTGTATGCCTCCCCACACCTTTCTATGCTTTATTATCCTGTATAGAATTTTAGCACCACATTGAATAAGACTGGTGGGAGAACACAACCTTGCCTTGTCCTGATCTTAGGAGAAAACCATTAATTTTTCACTTTTGTGTATAACGTGAGCGTAACTTTATATAGAGATGCTTCATGATGAATTCTTTCCTATTTTGATGTTTTCTGAGTTTTATTTATTGAACGTATGCTGAAATCTGTGAGATGCTTTCTGCATCAACTGATGGGTTCATATGATTTTTTTTTAGTAGCCTCTGGATAGGGTGGGTTACATCAATTAATTTTTAAGTATTGAAACAGTCTCACATCTCTGAAATAATCCCCATGTGGTCATGGTGTATAAAACTTTTTTCTGTAGGGGTGAATTCTATTTGATAATGTTTTGTTTTGGATTTTGGCAGGTGTAATCATGAGGAATGTTAGTGTAAAGGTTTTTTTTCTTTCTATGGCATGTTTAGATTCAAGGTAATGCCAGCTTCACCAAAAATTCAGGAAGTGTGCTTCCTTGTTTCCTTTCTAATTGCTGGAAAATATTATGAAAAACACAGGTTAATTTTTTAAATGTTTAGAATAATTCTCCATTGAAACAATGTATGCCTGGAGATAACATTTTTGGGGTGTAAATTATAACTCCAATTTCTTGCATAGTTATAGGGATGTTTCAAATACCTATTTCAATGGAGGACATGTAGTAGTTTGTGCTTTTTGGTCCTTTCATCTCAGATGTCCTATTTGTGTAGGTAAGAGTATTGCCTTCTTAATCTTTTGATATGTGCAGAGTCTGATCTTATACCCCCAGTTCATTCCTGACCCTGGGAATTTGTGCTTCTCTTTTTATCAGTTTTCCTATACTGTGGTTAATTTTACAGATTACTGTTTCATTGGGTTCTTTCTTTTTGCCAATTTAATTCATTTATGCTCTTATATTTATCATGAATATTATTTTATGCTTGTCCTCAGTTAATTTTGTCCTTCTGTTTACTAAGTTTCTCAAGGTATGAATTTAGATGATTGGTTTGATGCTTTTCCTCCTTCTCAATGTAAGCATTATGTTAATACCCTCTCAGGGCAGCTTTAACTATGCTCCACAAATTTCAGTATGCTATATCTTATTATAATTTAATACTTTTTTTTCTTTCCATGTGGACTTCTCCTACATATATATACATATACATATACATATATATACACATATACACATATGTATATATATGTGTATATATATGTATATGTATATATATATTATATAGAGGTGTGTTTTTAGCTTTTAAGTGTTTGTAAGTTTTCTTGTAATCTTTTTTTTTATTCATTAGTATGATTTCATTGTGGTTGGACAATCTACTCTGTATGATTTTAATTCTTTTAAACTTGTTGAAATTTGTTTTGTGACCCAAAATATAGCCTAGTTTGCTATACGTTCTGCAGGCACTGGAAAACAATATGAATTTTATAGTTGTGTAGGTTGTTTCATAAATGTCTATGTCAATAAGCTAAACTTGTACTATAACAATCTACAAAAAGGAAAAGCAAAGTAAACCTAAGCTAAGTAGAAGGAAGGAAAAAATGAAAATAAGAGAAGACATCAATGAAACTGAAACAATATTTACCAACTTCTCGCTGTCTGCTCACATTGCCCTTCTTTGTATGAGTGCAAAGATTGAGAGAATGGACTCTCTGGTGTTTCCATCTTCTTCGTCCCCTGGAGACGTCCCTCAGGATCCTCACAGAGAAGGCACCCCCACACACTATCCTATATACCAGACCACCCCACCCATCCCATCTGTGCGCACACTAGCCCCGACAGGCTGTTACAGTAAATGTGATTGCTTCCTCTGTCTTTACCCCACAGAATGTGACATCCAAAGGTACAGGGACTGAACTCCTAAATATAGTCCATGCCCAGTAGATATTTTGCACTTATGGATGTTTTGTTCTTTTGGGTAAGCCAATGTAAAGAAACAAACTTAATGTAGTACTATGCAGTATAGAGTTGTAGTTGAAAAGGAACTTTATATCCAAGTGTTATAAGTTTTTTTTTTTAAATGCATTAAGTGTCTGTGCCATAAAATATTGCCCCAGTGCACAGGACAGGGTACTTCCCAGGACACAGCATGTTCCTGCTCTGTTGTTGGGTTAACCATGCATTGAATCCAGACGGAGATAACCAGTTCTAGGGATGATGGGAGGTGGACATGAAGTCATACTTCCTAGGGGACCCGGTTCCAGAGGCACTTTCATCTTCAAAGTGAAGTTCAAATGGCTTATACCATGTTTATAAGGTCTTACTTTGTGGGACTCCCATTTGCCTGTCCTTCTGCATCCTACAACTCTCTCCTGTCAACCTATATCCTACAGAATGTTAGGTCATCATTCAGTCCATTTCCATCCCCTTCCTGGCCTTTTCCTAGTTCTCTCTTTGATGAGGAGCACTACCCCACACAGCTCTCAAATTCACCTGGCTCATCCTGTTTAGTTTTTCCTGATCCTGTTGGTCTGGGTTTCAATGTGAGCCCCCCTGGAAGCTTCCCTGCCTGGCTTGGTGTCTGGTACATGGCATTGCTTTACCTGTGCTGGCATGGCTGTTAGTACACTTCCTTGTAATAACCTGTTTATTATCTTTTTTCCCTTCCTAGATGTTTCATTCACTATGACATCCAGTGATGTGTTATATAGCCTATGTGTACTGACAAATGAGAGGCTGTTGTCACTTTTCCTGATTCTGCGTCCAGTAACATCATGGTAGTAGTACTTAGGCCATGGAAATCAACAAATGCTACAAACTGATTTTTTAATATATTCACTTACATAATTTTGGGAAGCCAATGATTGAAAATTTTCCAGCCCACAGTGACTGTTTCTGTGGCCCCTTTAATAGTTGGAATGTCATAGATATTCAGTTAATATTGGATGGTAGAATGAATGAATGATAAGCTTCCATTTGACCTGAGATTATCCCGTTTCACAAGACTTTGGCCTCCATATTCCAATGTGTATGCTAGAATGCACTTACTCCTCATAAACAGAACAAAGCTCCAGGCCCTGAGGACTGGACTTCAAGCATGTCCCCCCTGGTTTAGGGACACCTGTAGCTTGCCCACAGGGACTTGCTCAGCTTTGCTCTAGTAGAGGTGGGACGACATTCAGGTAGGCATTTATCTGCACTATGTGCCACGTTTCCTCAGGATGGCAAGTAAGAGCACAGCCAAGTAGTTAGCTTTCCTGAGGTCAAAACTTGCTCTCTCCACTGACTGTACGACCCTGGGAAAATCATGTAACCTTTTTAGGGTTCGTGACTTCATCTGACTAGTTAACTTTAATAGTACTCACCATTTTTGGTTTTCATAAGGAGCCATTGAATGAACTGTGTGGAGGAGCCAGTAAACACGATGCACTCAGTAAATTTCAGCCTTTATTTCTGTGTCCATCTGCTTGTAATGAGATTGTAAAGGTGCATATTATGTTGAGATGTGAGAATTACCTCATTCCATGTGACTCTCAGCTTCACAGGGAATTCTGGAATGTCCCAGTGCTTGGTTCTTGAGGCTCCCCTTTTTTCCTTTATATTCTTTCTCTTGCTTTTTTTGTCCAAACATGTGATAATGTTCTCTGTACACTGATGACTCCTCAATGAATGCCTGCAATTCAGAATGCTGCCCTGCTTTCTAGGCCCATGTATCACCAGCTGTGCATACAGAAACCAGAAGATGAAATAAAGCACTTAGAAGAAGAGAGAACAGCCTTAAATGTGAAGCTCCAGAATTCCCTGCTGGAGGTGAATCCCTCATTGGTTCAGTACTTGGGGAGATGGTGCTGGCATTGGGAGCTTCTTGTGAACTGAGATGCCAGGAATCACAGGAAACTGTCCTCACCTTCTTGCACATCCTCACATGAAAGAAAAGGTCTTCATCCTTACAAGAAGCCTTTCTCAGGGGACATGAATTTAGTTTCCAGGAATAGAGAGGGTGATTTTCAGAGGCTTTAAAAGGAGACATTTAATGTGTCACATGAAAAAAAAATCATCAGGGTGCTGTTCATATTGATTCTGTGGCTAAATGATAGCAGGCCTGGTAAATCTGTGATTCTCTTGATCTCTCCTTTGCCAGGCCACATTATCACTTCACTTTTGCCTTTGTGGGCTCCTTCCTCTAGGAAACAAAAAAAATGAAATTGTACTTTATTACTACATTGGTATAAAGATTAATGTACCAGAGTTCTATTTTTCTTCTTATTTTAAAAGGAATTCAGACATTTTCATGGCCCCTAATAGTATCGTTGTCCCTCGGTACTGTGTCTGCCGTTTCTCTTGGAGAAATCAGCTCTGAGCCCTAGGCTTTGGAAATGGCTGTCACTGTTCCATTGTCACATACTAGTTTAATCCAGGGAATGAGGGGGAATATTGCCCAGGCCAGCCACTTCCTCAGTAAATCAGAAGCATATGCAGAGGCCCCAGCTGACTCCTACTTCCATGGGTCATATCTGACTCAGGTGGACTGGCTGGGAACACAAGGATTTAGCTGTTAAGCCTCCTTGGTAGAGGCAGGCAAGGGAGAAATGGGATGGTTATGGATGTAGACCAGTTGAAATTCAGACTTTACTACATAGTCCCATGGGTCCAGACCACCTAGAGATCATGGTCAAAGTTTTTTAAAACTGATGGCCATGTTACTGGGGAGAAGAAAGAATAGGAGGGATGGAAACAGCTCTTTCTTGAGCCTAATTACACAGAAAATATCAAGAGGTTTCCTTGATTCTCCTGCCCTCCTGTACACTTCCCAGATGAGCCTTGAGTCAGGCACCTTCTCAGGAGCCCATGAAATAAGTTCTTCATACCTGGTCGAGCACCACAACCTCCTGTGGGAGTCTGTAAGAATAAAGAATCATGTACTAAAGAGTATTGATTATTCAGTGGAGTTCAGTCTAGAGATAGGCATGAGAAACACACAGACAAATCTGAACCTGTGGCCATTTCTGGAAGGGAGAGAAGACCACGGGTCAGGAAAAGTGCAGGGGCTGCAGCTATATTACAGCAGAGTGATGCATATACAAATTATGTTTCTCTCCAGTGTTTTTTTTTTTCTGTCACATGTGTCATTTTTTTAAAAAAAGATGAGCATGCAATGCCTTAGATTTGTATGAGTTCTCTAGAGGAGAGGTCTTGGTGGCAAGTCTCTGCTGCAGAGTCTCTCTTCTTCTCATCCCATGGTTGGCTGCACAAAAAGGAGTCCATTTCTCTGTCCCTCCTGCCTCTCTCCCTGGTGAGTTATATGCCAGTCTTCACATTGGATCTGGACCACTCTGTTCTGCAGACTTAGGGTGGCTTCACATAAGTGTGGGACCCAGCACAGTTATTCTAATGAGGGACACTGGGGACAAACCCTGACTGTTTCTCTGAATGCCCCAGGACACCCCTCTCTAATAATGACAATGAGGAACCTTTGTCCAGTGCTTATTTTAGTTCAGGCAGTAAGTGGTTTCCATGTATTAACATTTAGTCCTCACAACTACCAAACAACGTAGTTCCTATCATTATCTCTGGTTTATAGATGAGAAAAGTGAGGCACAGAGAAGGAGAGTCACTTCTTCAAGGTTACACAGGGAATGAGCAGGGGATCTGGGTTTCAAACCCAGGTAATGTTTCTCTAGAGCCCTACTCCTAACCACTATGCTGACAATACCTCAGGCACAGATGCTGCATCTTTGCTGGCCCAGGATCATTCAGGACCTGAATATTTGCAGATGGCAAGGCATGACCCAGAGGGTGACCTTACACATAGTGCCTCAAGCTGCTCTTCATCTTTCATTTCTTCTACCATCTTAGTGGTGCCATTATCTATTCATCTGCTGACCAAAGCTTGACATGGAAGAGTCCTCCTGGACCACATTTACTTCTTCTGTTTGCCCATCCTCACCTGAGTCCCTATCCTGCCCCACTGTCACACCCAGTCACTTGTCAGGTCCTGTGGGTCCTATCACTGAAGCCTCTCAACCACTACCCTCTCTCTAGATGACCCTCAGGGAGGCTTGTCTAGACTCTTCTCTTTACCTGCTTATAGATACTACATGAACAGTGCACAGGGCTCATTTGAATATTCATGAGCCTTAGCAAGATTCAACATAAGTAGTTCCATAATCTTTAATGTCTCATCCCCAAACATCCCTCATGTAAAGCTGGGAAGATGTTATGATGGCCTTGTGATCTCTTGTGATGTTTCTAGTGTCTTTTGAGACCTTTGTCCTGTGTCTCCTGCCTCCATATTCTCCTTGGGCCAGGACATCCAGAAGTAGTGTTCTAAATCCCAAATTTCCTCAAGGTCCCACTCCTCTTTCCTACCATCTTTAAATCTCATATAATAAAAAAAAAAAAATCTCATATTTTCCGTAATTAGGGTCCAACTTACCTCACCACCAACCCTCCCACAGAACTGTGTTTCCTCCCATCTTTGGTGCTTGGTCCTGCAATATGGATCCTTTCTTCAGTCCTCACACACATTCTACCCTCCATCTGCCATTGTCCCTGCTATTCCTTCCTGTAATGTCCTTTCTCACTCTTGCCAGTGACTTAATCCTATGCATCCTTCAGTGCCCCTAAATCTGTCCTCAAGTGCCCTGGGCGGAGTTTATTGCTTTAAACTATCTGCAGTAATACTTATCTCATAGAGTAGTTGTTCTGAGATTAAGTGAGTTAACACTGTAAAATACTCAGGTCCATGCCAGGCACCAAGAAACCACACTGTTAATGACAATGTTATGATTTTGTGCTTATTTCTACTGATGTTGCTATGATTATAAGCATGCATCTCCCTCCTCCATAAGATGACAGCTCCTTGAAGGCAGGGGCCATATGTTATTCCCTTACTGTCTTGTTTTCACTTATCCCTCCCCCTTAACTCTTAAAGCCTGGCATGGTGCCTGAGGAGTATTCGCTTTCCTACAAATATATCTTAGCTCATCTGAGTTTCCCTTATGGTTATTGTTCTTGTTCTTCTCAAAGTCTAGTGGGATAACCCATTTATCCCATCCCCCTTCCCATCTCCCTCTGATAACCATCAGTTTGTTCTCTATAGTTAATAAGTCTGTTTCTTAGTTTGTCATTCTCTTATTTTCTCTTTCTGATCCTTTTTATGTTTCTTAAATTTCACATATGTTGAAACCATATATTTGTCTTTCTCTGACTGACTTATTTCTTTTAGCATAATATTGCCTAGCTTCATCCACATCATTGCAAATGGAAAGCTTTATTCTTTTTGATGCCTGAGTAATATTCAGTAGTAGATAGATCCTACATCTTTTTATTCATTCATAAATCATTGGACATTTGCGCTCTTTCCATAAATGCACTATTCTTGATAATGGTGCTTTAAATATCTGGTGCATGTTTCCCTTCAAATCGATATTTTCGTATCCTTTGTATAAATGCCAATTTATAGATTTTACCTGTGAAGCTGTCTGATCCTGGACTTTGGGTGGATTTTTAATTACTAATTCAATTTCATTATTAATAATCACTATGTTAAAATCTTCTATTTCTTTCTGTATCAGGTTTAAGAGATTGTACATTTCTAAGAATTTATCCATTTCTTCTCATTTTTCCAGTTGTTAGCATATAATTTTTCTCTATATTATTTTTTAATTATTTGCATCTTTATGTTTGTGTTATTTCAATTCTTTTTTTCTGATCATATTTGAGTCTTCTTTTTTTATAAGTCTGGTTGAAGTTTTTCTTTTTTTTAATTTTTAATGTTTATTTATTCTTGAGAGAGAGAGAAGCAGAGTGTGAGCAGAAGGGTGGAGAGAGAGGAAGACTGAATCCGAAGCAGGCTTCAGGTTCTGACCTGTCAGCACAGAGCTCGACATAGGGCTGGAACTCATTAACTGTGAGATCATGACCTGAGCCGAAGTCGGACATTCAACCAACGGAGCCACCCAGGTGCCTCTGAAGTTTTTCTTTAAGATTGTGCTTATCAGGGCGCCTGGGTGGCTCAGTCAGTTGAGCATCCAACTTTGGGTCAGGTCATGATCTCCCGGTTTGTGAGTTCCACATTCACATCGGGCTCTGTGCTGACAGCTCAGAGCCTGGAGTCTGCTTTGAGTTCTGTGTCTCCTCTCTCTGCCCCTCCCCCACTTGAGTGCGCACGCGCGCTCTCTCTCTCTCTCTCTCTCTCTCAAAAATAAATGTAAAAAATATCAAGAAAAATAAAATTGTGTTTATCATTTTAAGGATCATGTCTTGGGTTCATTTCTACTTTCTATTCGTTTTTGTTTATATTTTAGATGGTAGTTTACTGTTTAAATTTCATACCACCAAAAAATGCGGGGACTGTTGTTGATGACCTGGTTCATACTCTTGTGGCAGGTGCTGCCAATGAAGAGAACCTACTTCATTTGTTATGTAATATATCTTACATTTTTAATATCATATATTGGAAAAATAATTTTTATTCCCAGAAAAAGTGAGAAGAAAGTATAAAGAATTTCAGTATATGCTCTGCTTCCACACATGCATAGCTTCCTCCGGAATCATACCCTACCAAAGTGGTACATTATGTACAATTGATAAACCTACATTGATACAGTATAATCAACCAAAGAACAGCATTTACATTATTATTCATTCTTCGTATTGCACAGTTTTTGTGTGCTTGGAGAAAAGTTTATTAAGTTTTAAGCATCATTATGGAATTAAACAGAGAATCCTGATTGTCCTAAAATTCCTCTATGTTCCAAATATTCCATCTTCTCTCTTTTCGCAACCACTGATCTTTTTACTTTCTCTGTATTTTTAGTTCATCCAGAATGTCTTATAGTTGACAGCCTTAATAGTTTATAAAAAGTCACTACTCAAATACTAGATATTGTTTGATACAGGAGTGCACTTGTGATTTCCACTGGGTGTTGTATGGAAGTGTTGAATGACTAAATTGTACACTAAAACTAATACTGCACTGTCCATTAACAAACTAGAATTTAAATAAAAACTGCAAAAATGGACCATAAACACATCAAGCATGATAAGATTAAGGTAAAACTTGATCATAAAAAGTTGTTCTTATGGCTGTTATAAAAGCAATTTGTCAGTTTCTAAACTTGTTTCCCTATGTGTGAAATAAAAGAGCCCTATAAGAAGATTCAACTGAGGATACCGAAGGTTGGGAGTGACAGAACACACCACCATGGGACCCTATAGGTCTAATCAAATAATATACCTTGGTAAGGGGAGTGAATATCTCAATCCTAAATCCTGCTTGAATGGAAATACACATCTGTTCAAACAGGTGGAGGATTAGATGCTGGAAGGCAGGCTACAATTTTCTCGCCATGCAGGTGCCCTGGCACAGTGCTGAGTCCCCTATAAAGACGATTACTTCATGAAAGTGAAGCGGAGAAGACATTTTCTCACTCCACAAATGTGCTGTATCATCTAGTTATGCACCTGAAACCAATTTAGAACACTTGTGAAGACTGCCAAAAGCTGTTGAACCATGGGAGATACATTGGGGAATCTGACATGGTGTTCTAGCAATCCAAAATTAGTGTTGTTAAAAGACTTTTGGTTTGTTGACAGGTACCATACAGCTCACCAGAAGGGTTATCTATGAAAATGATTTTGCATAAACAAAAGTTTGGAACCCAGGGGTTTCTCTATTATTATCCAGGAATTAGGTGATTTCGGTTTTCCCTGTGGTTTCTCTCCTTCACAACATATCCTAAAGCTAGGGATGTTTTGTTTCTACCAGTGTTGTAATGCTTAAGGGCATCATGGAGACGAGCTGAAGACATCACTTCCTTATAACTATTTCTACTCCCATGTCATGTAAACAGGATAACTCTAAAGTCTAAGTTGAGCAATGTTTCTCGGCATCATTATGAGTGAGATGGCAGGCAAGACAAGGCAGGATTTTTGTTGAAGTGTTAGAATTATATTCTCATAATTTCAGCCTTATAATGTATTGAATTATTAGAATTATCTGATGTTTCGAGATTAAAGGTAAATTTAATTAATACTATTCATATATAAATTTATATATTTATAGAATTATATTTTCATTTCTATCATGTTCAATTTTAATTTGATTTTTTTTAGTTTTTCTCACTTCCATTGCTTATGCTTTTCCCCAGGATTGCTTACTTAAATGTTTTAAAATAATGATATCTTTGTCAGCCATCATTGTTTTTATCTGCACTGTACAATTGCCAAAGAACAGTAGATGCTTTTTAGTATCTTATAATATACTCATTATCTTGGTATTTGTATGTTTTACAACAATATTTTCATGGATTTCTTCTATTCAAAAGGGTTTTTATTTTCTTTTTTGAAATTTCCAGCTCTGTTTCTCATGGTGCCACTATCACCGCTGAACGAACCACCTGCACCTTGTCACTTCCAATCCTCATAATAACTTTAAGCTGTCAGTAACTAACCATGGTTTTGCAATGTTTTTTTTAAAGAATATACTAAATTGATGAGAAAAATTATGATATACAGGAGTTTAAATAATAAAACAGAAGAGAAGATGTGATTTTGCCATAGAGATTATATAAGTGTGTGCGAGTGTGTGTGTGTGAGAGAGAGTCAGGAAGGACTATATGAATATTATATAATTAAATAATACAGCTCTACATGCAGGACTTTTTAAAAAGATGAGGAAATACGTATTTATAAAACTCTACTTTCCCCTAAGTAACATATAATCTACTGAGAAATATCACTTAGGTCCTTGTAAATGACTTCTTCCTTTTATTACACATTATCATTTCATATATTTGATGTCAATACAAAGAACTTATGAGTATTTCCCCCAGGTTTATTTAATGATGATATTAACCCACCATCATCCATGATTATGTACATAACTTGTGTTTGATATATTGAAATAAAATATTGAGAATAGTCTGGAGTGAGAACATAAAAGGAGGAGGAACTTCAGCTGCATTATCTGTCTTCTGGGACTGCTCGGGGACTTCAACCTCAACCCCAGGAAAGACTAGCTGTTTCTTCTCAGAGTGACGGGCTAGGATGTGCACTTGGATATATAAATTTTCAAGATTTGAGCTGGTACCAAGTTCCCCTGTACATTCTCACCAGCCCATCAATTCTATAGACTTTTTTTTTTGTATATTTCATTTCTACTGATACACCCAATGTTTTCTAAGCCCCATGATTTTCCCATGGTACTATTTGCAGATTTACCACATATAAACACAAGTTAAAGAGAAGTTTGAAATTAAAAAAGACAGCAATGATTTGTACCACTCTGCAATATTGCCTTAAAGTGTATGAAATAGTTGGGACATACATATACTAAAAAATTACACATTTGCCTAATCAAATTTAACTGACTGTCTTGCACTTTATTGCTCACATTGTATATGAGAAACATGGTGCTTTCCTATCCAGGCTCAGCATTAACACCCTAAGATTGTCAGTGGAAAAAAGAATTATTTCTTCATCAGGAATACACTTTTTTCAGTGTATGGCCATTTACACAAAACAGGAATGACTAAGAGGTGGTCAGCCACATATGCCATGACCTGGTAAAAAGAAATATTAAAAATTTTATCTATGTTCTTTTATTGAATAGATTTCATTATCTCTTTTTGGGGTATGATTTTTGATACATACATTCTATCTTTAAAAATGATTTACATATACAGTTAATAATTCCACAAATATTAGTGGTCAACACCAAATGCTGTTTTACTGTACTGGACTATGATCTCTAAAACTTGATATCATTGTGCCTTAAAGCCAGTATCATCCTACTCTTCAGGGCCCAACATGACAGCAGAACCTAAGTGTCCTGTGGGTACAGATACATTCATTCAAAAACTTAAAGCCAGGGGAGATGTGATGATAAATTGAAAATATATAAAGGAAAACTTTCCAAACAGGAATATTATTATTACCAGAAAAATTGTCAATCAAACATAGGAGAAAGCTGTCCTTCAAACAAAGAGATATAATGATTGTCCCAATTAAACAAAAATGATGGAATATATACACACTAGACTTGGTTTAAAGATCTGATTTTAATTTTTTTAATTGAAATAAATGGACAGGAAAAGCAACAAAAGAGCTTATGAAATTAAAAATATCAATACTTACAGTAATTATATAGATAAACAGTATATTGTAATAGTGTTTATAGTGGTTGGTAAATCATTTATAACACCAACATGCAAGAAAATGAGCAAATGTACTAATAATAATCACAAAAGTCTTTAATACATACACAACGTAAGAAATCATTCTGCTATCAAAACAAATACTTTGGAGCAATGAGAGTGCACAGTACTTTAATAATTTTGAAGTTAACTTGTTAGCAGATTAAAGAGGCATTTATATCTCTAATAGCTTTATATCATGTCTCAAAAAATTATAGTAAAGACAAAGAGAAAATAATCAAATTCTATCACTAAAAAAGGATTAAACCTCTAAGAAAGACAGCATGAAAGGGGCGCCTGGGTGGCGCAGTCGGTTAAGCATCCGACTTCAGCCAGGTCACGATCTCGCGGTCCATGAGTTCGAGCCCCGCGTCAGGCTCTGAGCTGATGGCTCGGAGCCTGGAGCCTGTTTCCGATTCTGTGTCTCCCTCTCTCTCTGCCCCTCCCCGTTCATGCTCTGTCTCTCTCTGTCCCAGAAATAAGAAACGTTGAAAAAAAAAATTAAAAAAAAAAAAAGAAAGACAGCATGAAAAAAGAGAGGAACAAGAGATCTATAAAATATCAAGAAAATTATTAAAATAATGGAAATCATAAGTTCTTATATATGAATAGTTTCTATAAAGGTAAATGGAGAAATATACCAATCAATACACATATATAGAGTGTTGAATGACAAACAAAAACAAATCTAACAATATGTTATATACAGAAGGCAACTTAGATATATAAACACATAAATTTGAAAATGAAGGGATAGAAAAATATATTTTATGCAAATGTTGACATCACTAACACAAAAAGGCAGGGGAAAGTTTGCTGACTATACTTAAACAAACACCATTAAGTCAAAGTTTGCCACAAAATAAAACAAGTTCATTACATAAATAAAAAATAAACGTTTGGATCAATAACATGATATAACAGTCATGTGTATGTCCCCAACACCTAAATATACAAAGCAAATTTAAATACATATGAAGAGAGAAATAGACAGCAACAAATATATAGTAGGAGACTTCAAGAAACCTTTGTTATAATTGGTAGATCATCCAGAGAGAATATATGTAATAATATTAAAAATAAAAAGACATGTAAAAAAGTATAAACTGAATGTGCTTGCTTATAAATCACATACAGAAAGAACATACTACCCAACAACAGCAAAATACACATTCTCATCAAGCACACTTAAATAAAACATTCTCTAAGTTGGATCACATACTAAGTCACAAAGCAAATATAAACTGATTTAAAGATAATATAATTATCCCAAGGATCTTTTCTAAGTAAAATAAAAGACTGATTTCAATAACTTAAGGAAATGAGAAAAATCACAAATACATGAAAATTAAGCAAAACACTGTTGAACAAACATCAAGTCAAAAATAAGAAAAGTAAAAAGTTATCTCCAGACAAAAATAAAAATACAACATACTAAAATTTATGGGATGCAACATAAAAACAGTAAGGTGGAAGTTCATAAAAGCCTACATTTGGAAAAAAAACTTTAGTAAATAAGATAACTACATCTCACAACACTTGAAAAAGAAAAAATTCAGCTCAAAGATAGCAGAAGTAAATAAGTAGATAAATAAATAAATAAATAAGGTGTAGGTCAGAAATAAATTAGAGGACCACAAACTTGAAAAGTAAAAACAAAAAAAAATCTAATTAACAGATGCATTTTTTCTTGAAAATATAAAGTTTTCTTTTTTTCCCCTAGACTAAGTAAGAGACAGAAGAAAGGAAGGAAGGATGAAAGTAAGGTAGAGGAAAAAAAGATGGGAGATAAGATATTATTATAAATAATTATATGTCAATAATTTATTCAACTAAAGGGAGTAATTCCTATAAACATAAGATCTACCAAGACAGAAATGAAAGGAAGTTGAAAGTTTGAACAACCTAATAATAATCATTGAGACAGAGAAACCAAAGATCTTTCAATAAAATTAAGCCAGAACTAGATGTATTCAAGGAGAATCTTATCAAATAATTTTAAAACTACTTATTGTCAATTATTTTTCAACTCTTCCTAAATGATAAAGTGGAAGCAGTTCTTAAGTCATTTTATGTGACCACATTACACATCAGTGTAAAAAGCAACAAAAATACACTACAAAATGAGAAAGTTACATGTCAATACCCTTGATGAACTTAAATACAGATTTATTTTTATTTTTATTTTTAATTAATTAATTAATTTTTAAAATTTACATCTAAGGTAGTTAGCATTTAGTGCAACAATGATTTCAGGAGTAGATTCCTTAATGCCCCTTACCCATTTAGCCCATCCCCCCTCCCACAACCCCTCCAGCAATTCTGTTCTCTATAGTTAAGAGTTTACTATGTTTTGTCCCACTCCGTTTTTATATTTTTGCTTCTCTTTCCTTATGTTCATCTGTTTTGTGTCTTAAATTTCTCATATGAGTGAAGTCATGTATTATTTGCCTTTTTTTGACTAATTTCGCTTAGCATAATACCCTCTGATTCCATCCACATAGTTATAGAAAGCAAGATTTTATTCTTTTTGATTGCTGTGTAAAACGCCATTGAATATATATAAACCACATCTTCTTTATCCATCCTTCCATCGATGGACATTTGGGCTCTTTCCATACTTTGGCTATTGTCAATAGTGCTGTTATAAACATTGGGGTGCATGTGCCCCTTCAAAATAGCACACCTGTATCCCTTGGATAAATACCTAGTAGTGCAATTGCTGGGTCATAGGGTAGTTCTATTTTTAATTTTTTTGATGAACTTCCATACTGTTTTCCAGAGTGTCTGCGCCAGTTTGCATTCCCACCAGCAGTGCAAAAGAGATCCTCTTTCTCTGCATCCTCACCAATATCTGCTGTTACCCTAGTTATTAATGTTAGCCATTCTGACAAGTGTGAGGTGGTATCTCATTATGGTTTTCATTTGTATTTCCCTGATGATGAGTGATGTTGAGCATTTTCTCATGTGTTGGTTGGCCATCTGGATGTCCTCTTCGAAGAAGTGTCTATTCATATCTTTTTCCCATTTCTTCACTGGATTATTTGTTTTTGGGGGGTTCAGTTGATAAGTTCTTTATAGATTTTGGATTTTAACCGTTTATCATTTGCAAATATCTTCTCCCATTCTCTCAGTTTCCTTTTAGTTTTCTTGATTTTTTCCTTCGCTGTGCACAAGCTTTTTATTTTGATGAGGTCCCGATTGTTCATTTTTGCTTTCATTTCCCTTGTCTCCAGAGATGTGTTGAGTAAGAACTTACTGTGGCCAAGGTCAAAGAGGATTCACCTGTTAGGATTTTGATGGCTTCCTGTCTTATATTTAGGTCTTTCATCCATTTTGTGTTTATTTTTGTATATGGTGTAAGAAAGTGGTCGAGGTTCATTTTCTGCATATCGCTGTCCAATTTTCCTAGCGCCATTGCTGAAGTGACTATCTTCATTCATTGGATATTTTTTCCTGCTTTGTCAAAGTTTAGTTGGCCATATGTTTGTGGGTCCATTTCTGGGTTCTATATTATTTTCCAAAGATTTGAGTGTCTGGTTTTTTTTTTTTTTTTTTGCATACTGTACCATACTGTACCATACTGTCTGGATGATTACAGCTTTCTAATACAGCTTGAAGTCTGGGATTGTAATGCCACCAGCTTTGGTTTTCTTTTTCGAGATTGCTTTAGCTATTCAAGGTCTTTTCTTGTTCTATTCAAATTTTAGCATACTTTGTTCTAGATCTGTGAAAAATGCTGGTGTTATTTTGGTAGGTATTGTATTGAATATGTAGATTGCTGTAGGTAGTATTGACATTTTAACAATGTTTTTTTCTTACAATCCAGGAACATGGAATATTTTCCCATTTTTTGTGTCTCATTTTCTTTCATAAGGTTTCTATAATTTTCAGCCTATAGATTTTTTTCAACTATTTGGGTAGGTTTATTCCTAGGTATTTTATGGTTTTGGGTGCAATTATAAATGGGATTGATTCCTTGCTTTCTCCTCCTGTTGATACTCTATACGGAAAAACAAAAAGATTCCACCAAAAACTGCTAGAACTGATGCAAGAATTCAACAAAATCTCAGGATATAAAAATCAATGCACAGAAATCATTTCCATTCCTATACACCAGTAATTAAATGCAGAACATCTTTTTAAAAAGAGAAGAAAAACACATTAAACAGCACATAAAAATAGTGTGTCATGATCCGCAGAATGTCTTCCTAGTATACAAAATCAATCAATCAATCAGTTTGATAAGCTTCATCAAGAAAGTTATGGATTAAAATCACAGAATCATCTCAAATGAGACAGAGAAAACATTTGACAAAATTCAGCACCTTTCATGATAAAAACTCTTAACAAATCAGGTATAGTAGTAAGTTACCATAACACAATACAGGCCCTATAACTCAACCTCACAGCTTATATCATGCTAAATGGTGAAAAACTAAAGCTTTTTCTGTATAATTTTAATAAGGAACAAAATGTCGATTCTCATTCCTCCTATTCAATATCATATTGGAATTCCTAGCCAAAACAATGGATTAAAAAAATAGAAGGCATTGAAGTCTAAAAGGAAAAAGAAATTTATGTATGTTTGTAGATGGCTGAATTCTGGATATATGTACACAAAGTAAACACAAGTAGAACCAGTAAATAAATTTAGTAAATTTTCTGGATTTAAGGTCAACACATAAAACTCTTTATAGTACCTATGAAATATCTGAAAAGTATGTCACAAAGATCATGATCATATAGTCGTTTAGTACTCTGCATTGTGAAAAGTAGATCAGAAAAACAATCCCATATTCAACACCACCTAAAGGAATAAAATACTATTGAATAAACTTATTCATGGAAGAAAAATAATTGTACATAGAAAACTATAAATCATTTAAAACTTGTATAGACACAAATAATTATAAATATACCTTGGGTTTATACATTGAAAGCATCACTATGTAAAAACAACCATAGTAATAGTGTAAATTACATATTCAACTTAAACCCTATCAATATCCCAATGACTTTTGACTTTTTTTCAGACATAAAATCATTCGCTTAAAAGTTTTTTGGAACCATAAAATACAATGAGTATGCAAATCAGACTTGAGAAGACAGAACAAAATTGGAGAAATAACACTTCCTCTTTTCAATATATATTACATATTATAAGACTAAAGTGTAGCACTGGCATATAGACATACAGAATAGACCAAATAGAGTCCTGAAACTAATGGACATATATATAGTCAATTAATCTTTGAAAGGGGGGTAAAGATCACACAATGGGAAAAGAATAATCTCCTCAACAATTGTAATTTTGGAAATTTAATATCGAACTGTAAATGAATTAAATTCAACTATTTCCTTACACCATATGGAAACATAACATATAAAAGGAATAGCATGATTTGCATCATTAATATTTACATGAACACCTAAAATTGCAAATCTCCTGGAAGAAAATATAGGGTAAAATCTTCTTGAGTGTGTCTTTGGAAATTATTTCATAAATATGACACCAAGAGCATGTAAACACAAAATTTCATGTAAGCAAGACATAAGCTCTAGAAAGCTTCTGTACAACATTCTACTTATATTCAACAATAATACATTGTTCACTTAAAATTTGTTAATAAGATTGGTTTCATGTTAAGTATTTTTTTCACAATAAACAATCTAAAAAATAACAATATAATCACTTCGATGATTTAAGTATATTCATAGATTTATCTTAATAGATTTATTCATGAATAATTTAAGTAAAATCAGATAACAAATATACAATTCAACGATTTTGAAATAATAGTGACTATTATAATCATAGCAACATTATAAATGCAGAATAGTTTCACCTTCATCCCTAGACAAATGATCTGCATTCTTTTTTGAAACACTGATTTTTTTAAATGGATAACTTTTGTCAGTGAAATAATACAGTATATGGACTTTTTTATTTGGTTTATTTCATTTCATATAATGCAATTTTGAGGTTCATTCCTGTCATATGAACTATTATCTCTTCATCTTTATTGTGGAACACTATTCAATTGTATGGATGCACCACTTATTCTTTTTGCTTATATTATATATTATTATGTGAATAAACAAAAGTCAATTGTTTTCTAGAGGTGTGTGTAGATGATGACATAGCAGGAAGTCTGGGACTCACCTAACTCTTGAATACAGCTGGATAACTATCAAATCATTCTGCATGTACAAGAAATTGACCTGAGAACAGAACAAACTGCACACCTAGAAGGAGAGAAGAGGCTACATCAAGAACAGTAGGAAATGTGGAGATGTGGTTTGGAGAAAAAGAAGATCATGGATGCTGTGTAGGGTAGGGAGATCTGCTTATGAAGAAAGATTAGAAAAAGTGGAGTCCACAGGAATATGCACAAAGACAACACTTTTCCAAAGCCATTGGCTGAGAAAATGAGAGGGATTGTTTTTTGTGAGTTTTTGGAAACAGTAGGGCTCAAAGACTGGAGTTTTTAAAGGTCAGTGGGTTTGGCTGGGATAGAGACCTGTGGGCACTGCCCTACTCCTGGAGAGCAGGCATGCAAGCAACCCAGGGGCAGATGGTACCATCTGGGGATTGCCCAAGGTACCTGATGGGAGACTGTACCCTATATTTGGCATGTATCTGTGAGAGATGACATTTGTCAGGTTGCCTCTCTGGAGACAAAAGAAATGGCAGGTGCCATTAACTCCCCCATACTTCAGAATAGATGCAGAGACACACCTGGGCAACTAACCCAGGAACTGACTGTTTACCTGCTTTGCTCCAAATCCCACATTCCCAAAATCGGGCATGACTGCCCTTTTCAGTGAAACCTGCATCACATCCAGTGTGGAAACCCTACCCTAAAAGACCAGCAGAAGTCCCTGCCATAATGGGTCTCTAAAGTTGGGAGATTTAAGAGTTAGTAAGTTTGTGTATAGTCAAAATTCATTGTAATGTTACAGGCAGGCAAGAAACTGGGAGAATGAAAGCATGAAAACAGCAATATGAAAAACAGCTGAGTTGCACAGCAGATAATTATTTACTCTCCATGGAGTGTTTGGCTGAGAGTAGCAAGCACTGAGTCCCCTCTGCAAAGACAAGGATGGTGGGTTAATGCCATAACCTTCCTCTGCCCTCCCCCCACCTCAGCATAAACAAAATGCAGTAAATAGCACAGTGCCAACATTGGCTGCCTAAACTAGTTACACCAAGTCCCATTCCCTTGTGTGCTAATGGTATTGCTTTTCTTGTGCAAGAATGCTTAAGTGCAAGTTCAGTGGGCCCCATCCACAGAGGACCAGAAGAAACCTCCACATATACCATGTCTAACAGACCACTGAGTTTTTCAAGGCTTCAGTTCTAGTGGAAATAGTATAAGGCCTCATTTAACAAGCAGGAAACTTAGTTAAAACTTATACACTCTGGCCAAGATCCAAACACTGACCATTGCAGGCAAGGACCACCCCTGAATACGACTGGCCTGAGGGATGCAGTGACCAAAACGCAGCAGCAGCAGAGTGCAGACAGCACATATCAGAGACACTCCCTGAAGCACCAGGCCTTAGACACTACATGAACTATTCTTCATAAAACCATTATTCTTAGAAGCAAGAAACATAACAGGATTTCCTAATACACACACAAAAAGGCAGAGATGTAGGCATTTTGTCAAGACAGAGGAATTCATCCCAAATGAAACAGCAAAAAATCAGGGCCAGATTCCTTTTTATTTATTAATTTTTTAATTTTGATAGAGTGAGCAGGAGAGAGGGAAAAGAGAGAGGGAGACAGTCCCAAGCAGACTCTGTGCTAACAGTTCAGAGCCAATTCAGTACTTACACTCATCCACAGTGAAATCATGATAGCCAAAAACAAGTGTCAGTCACATAGCCAACTGAACCAACCAGGCAATTCAGTTAGGGTCAGATTTCTAACTGAAACAGATATAAGGAAAATACCTGATGGAGAACTTAAAGAAACCATCATAAGTATACTCACTGGACTTGATAAGAACATGGAAGACATCAGGGAGATATTTACCACAGACATAAAAGAGCTAAAAAACTATAAGGTAGAAATGAAAAATGCAATAACAGATTAGAAATCACCTGGATGCAATAACCACAAGGATGAAAGAAGTAGAGGAACAAATAAGCGATATAGAAGATAGAATTATGGAAAATCATGAAGCTTAACAAAGAAGAGAAAGAAAAATTATGGTTCATGACAATAAACTTAGGAACTCATTGATCACATCAAACGTAATAACATTCATATCATAGGAGTCCCAGAAAAAGAAAAGAGACAAAAGAGGCAGGTTTATTGAGCAAAGTATAGCTGCAAACATCCTTAATCTGGTGGGAAAACCAGACATCCAGGGTCTAGACGCACAGAGAATTCTGATAAAAATCAAGAAACACTGGCCAGGGGTGCCTGGGTGGCGCAGTCGGTTAAGCGTCCGACTTCAGCCAGGTCACGATCTCGCGGTCCGTGAGTTCGAGCCCCGCGTCGGGCTCTGGGCTGATGGCTCAGAGCCTGGAGCCTGTTTCCGATTCTGTGTCTCCCTCTCTCTCTGCCCCTCCCCCATTCATGCTCTGTCTCTCTCTGTCCCAAAAATAAATAAAAAACGTTGAAAAAAAAATTAAAAAAAAAAAACACTGGCCAACACAGACATAATAGTAGTAAAATTTGGAAAATACAGAGATAAGGAGAATAACCTGAGAGCAGCAAGGGAAAAGAAAACCTTAACTTACAAGGGAAAACGAATCAGGTTAGCAGCAGACTTATCAAAGAAACATGGCAGAACAGAATGCAGTTGCATGATATATTCAACATTCTGAATGGGAGAAATATGGAGCCAAGAATAGCTGATACAAGATGTCATTCAGAATACAGGAGAGATAATGAGTTTCCTGACAACCAAAAACTAAAGGATTTTGTGACCACTACAACAGTTCTGAAAAAAAAAAAGAAAAATCTTTAGAAACAGCAGCCAAACAATATAATGACACTAAATAAATATCTGTCAGTAATCACTCTGAATCTAAATGGAATTATCATTCCAATCAAAAGGCATAGGATGTAATGGCAGATTAAAAAATATCCATCTATATACTACCTAGAGGAGACCCATTTTAGAACTAAAAGTATCTGCAAATCTTAAGTGAGACAGGGAAGAACAATTTACCATGCAAATAGAAATAAAAAAAAAAAGAAAGCAAAGCAAAGCAAAGCAGAGCAAAGAAAAGACAAGAAAAGAAAAGAGAAGAAAAGAAAACTGGAGTATCAATACTTACATCAGACAAACTGGATGATAAACCAAAGAATGTAATTAGAAGGACACAATATCATAGTAAAGGGACTATACACATGAAAAGTAAACAATTGTATATATTTATGTCCCCAACTTAAGAGCACCCAAATATATAAAACAATTACTAACAAACATAAAAGAACTCATTAATAATAATATAATAATAGTAAGGAATTTTAACACCCCACTTACATCAATGGACAGATCATCTAAGCAGAAAAGGTTACACACAAGGTCACAAATTAGGCCTAGACAAGTACAAAAAGATGGAGATCATACTATGCATATTTTCTGATCACAACATGAAACCTGAGTTCAACTATAAGAAAAAAAATGGAAAGACTGCAAATACAGGGAGGTTAAAGAACATGCTACAAAACAATGAATGGGTCACCAGGAATTCAAAGAAGAAGAAAGACAAACAAACAAAACCAAATAAACAAGCGATAAAGTGAAATGAAAACAAGACAGTCCAAAACCATCAGATGCTGTAAAAATGGTCTTAAGAGGGAAGTATATAGCAATACAGGCCTACCTCAGAAAGCAAGAAAATTCTCAAACAACCTAAAATTCTATATAAAGGAGGTAAAAAAAAGAAAAAAACGAAGTCAAAATGTTACAAAAGAAGTGGAATAGTAAAGATTAGAGCAGAAATCAATAATGTAGAAACAAAATAATGTAGAAAAGAAAAGATCAGCAAAACCAGGGGTTGGTTGTTTCAAAGAACTGATAAAATTGATAAATATCTACCCAGACTTATCAAAAAGAAAAGAGAAAGGACTTAAATAAATAAAATCACAAATAAGAAAGGAGAAACTATAAACAACACTACAGCAATATAATATTCATAAGAGAATATTAGGAAAAATTATGCGGTAAAAAATTTGGTAGTCTGTAAGAAATGGTTAAAGTCTTACAGATATGTAAAGTACCAAAACTGAAAGAGGAAGAAATAGTAGAATTGAAGAGACAAATAACCAGCAAAGAAATTGAATAAGTAATTACAAATCTCCCAAGAATAAAAAGTCCAGGGCCAGATGGCTTCACAGGGGAATTCTAACAAATGTTTTAGAAGAGTTAATACCTATATTCCTGAAACTATTCCAAAAAAAGAAATGGAATGAAAACTTCAAAACTGATTCTAGCAGGTCAGCAGTACCCTGATATCAAAACCAGATAAATATTCCACTTCAACGAGAACTACATGTCAATATCCCTGATGAACATGGATTCAAAAATTCTCAACAAATTATGCAATGTGAATCCAACAGTGTATTAAAGGAATCATTTACCACCATCACGTGGGATTTATTTCTTGGATTCACAAATCATTCAACATGATACAAAACAATAATACAAGAAAAGATAAAACCCATATGTTTATTTCAATAGATGCAGAAAAATGATTTGGAAAGTACAATATCCATTTGTGATAGAAATACACCACAAAGTCTGGATAGAGGGAACATACCTACACTTATAAAGGTCATATATATGAAACCCATAGCTAATAACATCCTCAATGGGGAAGAACTTAAAGCTTTCCCTCTTTGTTAGCAGAGAGGGATCTCCACTCACTCTCATCATTGTTATTTAGCCTAGTACTGGAAGTCTTAGCCACAGAAGACAACTACAAAAATAAAAGGCTTCAAAATCAGCAAGGAAGGAGTCCAACATTCACTATTTCTAGCTGGTATGATATTTAATGTAGAAAAAATGAAAGACTACCAAAAATTTCCTAGACTGATACACAAATTCAGTAAAATCACATGACTCAAAATCAATGTAGAGAAATCTATTGTACTTCTATACACCAATAATGAAGCTGCAGAAAAAGTAATAAAAAAATCAATCCCATTTGTAAGTACATCAAACATAATATACCTAAGAATAAAACTAACCAAAAGGATAAATGATCTGTACTCAGGAAAGTATAAAATACTTATGAAAGAGATTGAATATGACACAAAAAATGGAAAAAAAAAAGTCCATGCTCATGGATTGGAAAAACAAATATTGTCAAAATGTCTATACTACACAAAGCAATCTAGACACTTAATGCATTCCTTATCAAAATAGGACCAGAATTTTTCAGAGAGCCAGAACAAACAACTCTAATATTTGTATGGAACCATGAAAGACTCCTAAAAGCCAAACAACTGCAAAAATATAAGCAGGGCTGGAGACATCACAATTCTGGACTTCAAACTATATTACAAAGCTGTAGTGATCAAGACAGTATGGTACTTGCTCTAAAATAAACAAATGCAACAGAACAGAAAACACAGAATTGACTCACAAGTATGTGGCCAATTCATCTTCCTCAATATAAGAAAGAATATCCAAATATTCAATGCAAAAAACAATGTCTCCTCAACAAAATTTGTCTGGAAAACTGGACAGCAACATGCAAAAGAATGAAACTGTACCACAGTCTTTCAATATACACAAAAATAAGTGCAAATGAATTTGATGATATAATCAAAATTTTAGAAGAGAACACAGGCAATAATCTCTTTGATATCAGCCATAGAAGTTTTTACTAGATGATTTCTGAGAGGCAAGTGAAACTGAAGCAAAAATAAACTATTGGGACTTCATCAAAATGAAAATCTGCACAGTGAAGGAAACAATCAACAAAAATAAAAGGCAACCTATGGAACAGGAGAAAATATTTGCAAATAAGATATCTGGTAAAGGGTTATTATACAAAACATAAAGAATTCATCAAACTCAACATCCAAAAACCACAAATAATCCAGTTGAAAAGTGGGTAGAAAATATGAGAAGACATTTTATGGAAAGAAGACATCCACATGACTAACAGATGCATGAAAATATGCTGAACATCACTCATCATCAGGGAAATACAAGTCAAAACTATAAGATATCACCTCAACCTGTCACAACAGCTAAAATTAACAAGAAACAACAGATGTCAATGAGGATGTGGAAAAAGTGGAACCCACTTAAACTGTTGGAGGAATATAAACTGCTATAACCACTCAAGAATAAAGTATGGAGGTTGCTCAAAAACTCAAATAAAGGTACCCTATGACCCAGTGATTGCATTTATCCAAAGGATATAAAAATACAGATTTGAAGGGAAACATGCACCATATGATTAAAGTATCATTATCAACAATAACCCAATTGTGAAAGACCCCAATGTCCACTGACTGATAAATGGATAAAGAAGACCCAGGATATATGTACAGTGGAATATGATTCAGGCATCAAAAATAATAAAACTTGTCATTTGCAATGATGTAGATGGGGCTAGAGAGTATTCGCTAAGAGAAATAAATCACTCAAAGAAAGTAAAATACCATATGATCTCACTCATAGGAATAATTTAAGAAACAAACAAGAAATTACACTCAGAAAAAATGAGAGACAAACTAAGAAACAAACTTGTTAACTATAGAGAACAAATGAAAGGAGGCAGAAGGGGATAGGCTAATTGAGTAATAGGTATGAAGGAGGACAATTGTTCAGATGTGCACTAGGTGTTGTATGTAAGTACTTAATCACTATATTTTACAACTGAATCTAATATTACACTGTATGTTAACTAGTTGGAATTTGAATAAATTCTTAAAAATGTGGTTGATAAGGAAAGGAACAGTATTTAAGATTTATGCCAACACAATGAGCCAAGAGTGAGTAGAAGATGGTATTACAAGAGTGAGTAGAAGGTGGTATTGCCTTAGTTGTGATGATGATTAATAACCAACTAATCACAGACTATCAATTACACATACTAGCTTCCCTGTTATAGAACTTGATAAGAACAAGACCAATAACCATAAAAGAAACTTGGATGTGGCTAAGAAACATTTGTAGGAAATTTAATATTCCCCAGGCAACATGCCAGGCTTGAAGAGGTAAGGGGGAAGAACAGTGAGAACAAGACAGTAAGGGAATAAAATATGGCCCCTGACCCCATGGGGCTGTCATCTTATGGAGGAGGCAGATGAATGTTTATAATCACAGCAATAATCAGTAGACATATGTAAAAATTATAACATTAATGGTATATTTGCTCAGTGACAGACATGGGCCTAAGCATTTTGCAATGTTAATTCCCTTAATCTTCACAACAGCTACTATGAGATAGCTACTACTACAGACATTTTAAGGCAATAAATTCTGCCCAGGGGAGCCTAGGGAGCTTTAGGGGCACCAAAGGATGAAAACTAGTCCATTAGTGGCAAGCCTGAGAAAAGATGTCTCAGGCAGCAGGAATAGGAAGAACAATGGCAGATGGAGGGTAGGATGTATGCGAGGATTGAAGGTAGGAAGTTATTGGGGAACACAGTATCAAGGATGGGAGGACACAAAGTCATGGGGGAGGGGTGGTAGCGAGTTAGTTTGGATCATAAATATGGAAAATAGAAGAATTAAAGATGTAGGGAATAGGAGTGGGGACTTGAGCAGATTTGGGATTTAGACACTACTTCTGGAAGTCCTGGCCCAGGTAGAATGTGGAGGCAGGAGACACAGGACAAGGGTCTTATGAGACTCTAGGCAACTCTGCAGAAGCACACAAGGCCATCAGAACGTTTTCCAAGCTTTACACGAGGAATAGTTTTGGACAAGACATTAAAGATTATGGAACTACTTGCATTGCATCTTGCTAAGGCTCACGAATGTTTAAATGAGTCATGTTTACTGTTCATGTACTATCTATAAGCAGGTAAAGAAAAGAGTCTAGATGATCTGCCCTGACTGTCATGTAGAGAGAGGGGAAGGGTCGAGAGGGTTCAGCTGTAGCACCCACAGGACCTGACAAGTGACTGGGTGTGACAGTGTGCAGAGCAGGGACTCAGATGAGGATGGGCAAGCAGGAGAGGAGAATGTGTTCCTGGGTGACTTTTCCATGTCCAGCTTTGGTCAGCGGATGAAGAGATAATGGCACCACTATGGTGGTAGAAGAAATGCAGGATGAAGAGAAGCCTGAGGCACTCTACCCAAGGGCATGCACCAGGTCATGCCTTGCCATCTGCAAATACTCAGGTCTTGAATGATCCTGGGCCATCAAAGACTCAGCATCTGTTCCTGAGTCAGGGTTACCATAGCAGTTAAGAGTGGGGTTTTAGGGCAGCATTACCCGGCTTTGAATCCCAGATCCACTACTCATTCTTTTTATGACTTTGAGGAAGTGATTCTCCTTGTCTGTGCCTCAGTTTTTTCCTCATTTGTAAACCAGAGATAATGATAGGACCTAACTTGCTATGGTGGTTATGAGGATTAAACACTTTTCTTTTAATATATGAAATTTATTGTCAAATTGGTTTCCATACAACACCCAGTGTTCATCCCAAAAGATGCCCTCCTCAATACCCATCACCCACCCTCCCCTCCCTCCCACGCCCCATCAACCCTCAGTTTGTTCTCAGTTTTTAACAGTCTCTTATGCTTTGGCTCTCTCCCACTCTAACCTCTTTTTTTTTTTCCTTCCCCTCCCCCATGAGTTTCTGTTGAGTTTCTCAGGATCCACATAAGAGTGAAACCATATGGTATCTCTCTTTCTCTGTATGGCTTATTTCACTTAGCATAACACTCTCCAGTTCCATCCACGTTGCTACAAAGGGCCATATTTTGTTCTTTCTCATTGCCATGTAGTACTCCATTGTGTATATAAACCACAATGTCTTTATCCATTCATCAACTGATGGACATTTAGGCTCTTTCCACAATTTGGCTATTGTTGAGAGTGCTGCTATAAACATTGGGGTACAAGTGCCCCTATGCATCAGTACTCCTGTATCCCTTGGATAAATTCCTAGCAGTGCTATTGCTGGGTCATAGGGTAGGTCTATTTTTATTTTTCTGAGGAACTTCCACACTGCTTTCCAGAGCGGCTGCACCAATTTGCATTCCCACCAACAGTGCAAGAGGGTTCCCGTTTCTCCACATCCTCTCCAGCATCTATAGTCTCCTGATTTGTTCATTTTGGCCACTATGACTGGTGTGAGGTGATATCTGAGTGTGGTTTTGATTTGTATTTCCCTGATAAGGAGCGACGTTGAACATCTTTTCATGTGCCTGTTGGCCACCCGGATGTCTTCTTTAGAAAAGTGTCTATTCATGTTTTCTGCCCATTTCTTCACTGAGTTATTTGTTTTTCAGGTGTGGAGTTTGGTGAGCTCTTTATAGATTTTGGATACTAGCCCTTTGTCCCATATGTCATTTGCAAATATCTTTTCCCATTCCGTTGGTTGCCTTTTAGTTTTGTTGGTTGTTTCCTTGGCTGTGCAGAAGCTTTTTATCTTCATAAGGTCCCAGTAATTCATTTTTGCTTTTATTTTTATTTTTATTTTTTCAACTTTTTTTTTTTATTTTTTTTTTATTTTTGGGACAGAGAGAGACAGAGCACGAACGGGGGAGGGGCAGAGAGAGAGGGAGACACAGAATCGGAAACAGGCTCCAGGCTCCGAGCCATCAGCCCAGAGCCTGACGCGGGGCTCGAACTCACGGAGCGCGAGATCGTGACCTGGCTGAAGTCGGACGCTTAACCGACTGCGCCACCCAGGCGCCCCTGATTTTTGCTTTTAATTCCCTTGCCTTTGGGGATGTGCCGAGTAAGAGATTGCTACGGCTGAGGTCAGAGAGGTCTTTTCCTGCTTTCTCCTCTAAGGTTTTGATGGTTTCCTGTGTCACATTCAGGTCCTTTATCCATTTTGAGTTTATTTTTGTGAATGGTGTGAGAAAGTGGTCTAGTTTCAACCTTCTGCATGTTGCTGTCCAGTTCTCCCAGCACCATTTGTTAAAGAGACTGTCTTTTTTTCCATTGGATATTCTTTCCTGCTTTGTCAAAGATTAGTTGGCCATACGTTTGTGGGTTTAGTTCTGGGGTTTCTATTCTATTCCATTGGTCTATATGTCTGTTTTTGTGCCAATACCATGCTGTCTTGATGATTACAGCTTTGTAGTAGAGGCTAAAGTCTGGGATTGTGATGCCTCCTGCTTTGGTCTTCTTCTTCAAAATTACTTTGGCTATTCGGGGCCTTTTGTGTTTCCACATGAATTTTAGAATTGCTTGTTCTAGCTTCGAGAAGAATGCTGGTGCAGTTTTCATTGGGATTGCATTGAATGTGTAGATAGCTTTGGGTAGTATTGACATTTTGACAATATTTATTCTTCCAATCCATGAGCAGGGAATGTCTTTCCATTTCTTTATATCTTCTTCAATTTCCTTCATAAGCTTTCTATAGTTTTCAGCATACAGATCTTTTACATCTTTGGTTAGATTTATTCCTAGGTATTTTATGCTTCTTGGTGTAATTGTGAATGGGATCAGTTTCTTTATTTGTCTTTCTGTTGCTTCATTGTTAGTGTATAAGACTGCAACTGATTTCTGTACATTGATTTTGTATCCTGCAACTTTGCTGAATTCATGTATCAGTTCTAGCAGACTTTTGGTGGAGTCTATCGGATTTTCCATGTATAATATCATGTCATCTGCAAAAAGTGAAAGCTTCACTTCATCTTTGCCAATTTGGATGCCTTTGATTTCCTTTTGTTGTCTGATTGCTGATGCTAGAACTTCCAACACTATGTTAAACAACAGCGGTGAGAGTGGGCATCCCTGTCATGTTCCTGATCTCAGGGAAAAAGCTCTCAGTTTTTCCCCATCGAGGATGATGTTAGCTGTGGGCTTTTCATAATTGGCTTTTAGGATCTTTAAGTATGTTCCTTCTATCCCGACTTTCTTGAGGGTTTTTATTAAGAAAGGGTGCTGGCTTTTGTCAAAGGCCTTTTCTGCATTGATTGACAGGATCATATGGTTCTTATCTTTTCTTTTATTAATGTGATGTATCACGTTGATTGATTTGTGAATGTTGAACCAGCCCTGGAGCCCAGAAATGAATCCCACTTGATCATGGTGAATAATTCTTTTTATATGCTGTTGAATTTGATTTGCTAGTATCTTATTGAGAATTTTTGCATCCATATTCATCAGGGATATTGGCCTGTAGTTCTCTTTTTTTTTACTGGGTCTCTGTCTGGTTTAGGAATCAAAGTAATACTGGCTTCATAGAATGAGTCTGGAAGTTTTCCTTCCCTTTCTATTTCTTGGAATAGCTTGAGAAGGATAGGTATTATCTCTGCTTTAAACGTCTGGTAGAACTCCCCTGGGAAGCCATCTGGTCTTGGACTCTTATTTGTTGGGAGATTTTTGATAACCGATTCAATTTCTTCGCTGGTTATGGGTCTGTTCAAGCTTTCTTTTTTTTTTTTTTTTTTAATTTTTTTTTAATGTTTTTTATTTATTTTTGGGACAGAGAGAGACAGAGCATGAACGGGGGAGAGGCAGAGAGAGAGGGAGACACAGAATCGGAAACAGGCTCCAGGCTCCGAGCCATCAGCCCCAGAGCCTGACGCGGGGCTCGAACTCACGGACCGCGAGATCGTGACCTGGCTGAAGTCGGACGCTTAACCGACTGCGCCACCCAGGCGCCCCTCTGTTCAAGCTTTCTATTTCCTCCTGGTTGAGTTTTGGAAGAGTGTGGGTGTTTAGGAATTTGTCCATTTCTTCCAGGTTGTCCAGTTTGTTGGCATATAATTTTTCATAGTATTCCCTGATAATTGTTTGTATCTCTGAGGGATTGGTTGTAATAATTCCATTTTCATTCATGATTTTATCTATTTGGGTCATCTCCCTTTTCTTTTTGAGAAGCCTGGCTAGAGGTTTGTCAATTTTGTTTATTTTTTCAAAAAACCAACTCTTGGTTTTGTTGATCTGCTCCACAGTTTTTTTAGATTCTGTATTGTTTATTTCTGCTCTGATCTTTATTATTTCTCTTCTTCTGCTGGGTTTAGGCTGCCTTTGCTGTTCTGCTTCTATTTCCTTTAGGTATGCTGTTAGATTTTGTATTTGGGATTTTTCTTGTTTCTTGAGATAGGCCTGGATTGCAATGTATTTTCCTCTCAGGACTGCCTTCGCTGCGTCCCAAAGCGTTTGGATTGTTGTATTTTCATTTTCGTTTGTTTCCATATATTTTTTAATTTCTTCTCTAATTGCCCAGTTGACCCACTCATTCGTTAGTAGGGTGTTCTTTAACCTCCATGCTTTTGGAGGTTTTCCAGACTTTTTCCTGTGGTTGATTTCAAGCTTCATAGCATTGTGGTCTGAAAGTATGCATGGTATAATTTCAATTCTTTAAACTTATGAAGGGCTGTTTTGTGACCCAGTATATGATCTATCTTGGAGAATGTTCCATGTGCACTCGAGAAGAAAGTATATTCTGTTGCTTTGGGATGCAGAGTTCTAAATATATCTGTCAAGTCCATCTGATCCAATGTATCATTCAGGGCCCTTGTTTCTTTATTGACTGTGTGTCTAGATGATCTATCCATTTCTGTAAGTGGAGTGTTAAAGTCCCCTGCAATTACCACATTCTTATCAATAAGGTTGCTTATGTTTGTGAGTAATTGTTTTATATATTTGGGGGCTCCGGTATTCGGCGCATAGACATTTATAATTGTTAGCTCTTCCTCATGGATAGACCCTGTAATTATTATATAATGCCCTTCTTCATCTCTTGTTACAGCCTTTAATTTAAAGTCTAGTTTGTCTGATATAAGTATGGCTACTCCAGCTTTCTTTTGGCTTCCAGTAGCATGATAAATAGTTCTCCATCCCCTCACTCTCAGTCTAAAGGTGTCCTCAGGTCTAAAATGAGTCTGTTGTAGACAGCAAATAGATGGGTCTTGTGTTTTTATCCATTCTGATACCCTATGTCTTTTGGTTGGCGCATTTAATCCATTTACATTCAGTGTTATTATAGAAAGATACGGGTTTAGAGTCATTGTGATGTCTGTACGTTTTATGCTTGTAGTGATGTCTCTGGTACTTTGTCTCACAGGATCCCCCTTAGGATCTCTTGTAGGGCTGGTTTAGTGGTGACAAATTCCTTCAGTTTTTGTTTGTTTGGGAAGACCTTTATCTCTCCTTCTATTCTAAATGACAGACTTGCTGGATAAAGGATTCTCGGCTGCATATTTTTTCTGTTTAGCACACTGAAGATATCGTGCCAATCCTTTCTGGCCTGCCAAGTTTCAAAAGAGAGATCAGTCACGAGTCTTATAGGTCTCCCTTTATATGTGAGGGCACGTTTATCCCTTGCTGCTTTCAGAATTTTCTCTTTATCCTTGTATTTTGCCAGTTTCACTATGCTATGTCGTGCAGAAGATCGATTCAAGTTACGTCTGAAGGGAGTTCTCTGTGCCTCTTGGATTTCAATGCCTTTTTCCTTCCCCAGTTCAGGGAAGTTCTCAGCTATTATTTCTTCAAGTACCCCTTCAGCACCTTTCCCTCTCTCTTCCTCCTCTGGGATACCAATTATGCGTATATTATTTCTTTTTAGTGTGTCACTTAGTTCTCTAATTTTCCCCTCATACTCCTGGATTTTTTTATCTCTCTTTCTCTCAGCTTCCTCTTTTTCCATAACTTTATCTTCTAGTTCACCTATTCTCTCCTCTGCCTCTTCAATCCGAGCCGTCGTGGTTTCCATTTTGTTTTGCATTTCGTTTAAAGCGTTTGTCAGCTCCTCGTGACTGTTCCTTAGTCCCTTGATCTCTGTAGCAAGAGATTCTCTGCTGTCCTCTATACTGTTTTCAAGCCCAGCGATTAATTTTATGACTATTATTCTAAATTCACTTTCTGTTATATTATTTAAATCCTTTTTGATCAGTTCATTGGCTGTTGTTATTTTCTGGAGATTCTTCTGAGGGGAATTCTTCCGTTTGGTCATTTTGGATAGTCCCTGGAGTGGTGAGGACCTGCAGGGCACTTCCCCTGTGCTGTGGTGTATAACTGGAGTTGGTGGGCGGAGTCGCAGTCAGACCTGATGTCTGCCCCCAGCCCACCGCTGGGGCCACAGTCAGACTGGTGTGTGCCTTCTCTTCCCCTCTCCTAGGGGCGGGATTCACTGTGGGGTGGCGTGGCCCGTCTGGGCTACTTGCACACTGCCAGGCTTGTGGTGTTGGGGATCTGGCGTATTAGCTGGGGTGGGTAGGCAAGGTGCACGGGGGCAGGAGGGGCAGGCTTAGCTCGCTTCTCCTTAGGTGATCCACTTCAGGAGGGGCCCTGTGGCAGCAGGAGGGAGTCAGATCTGCTGCCGGAGGTTTGGCTCCGCAGAAGCACAGAGTTGGGTGTTTGCGGGGAGCAAGCAAGTTCCCTGGCAGGAACTGGTTCCCTTTGGGATTTTGGCTGGGGGATGGGCGGGGGAGATGGCGCTGGCGAGCGCCTTTGTTCCCCACCAAACTGAGCTCTGTCATCCGGGGGCTTAGCAGCTCTCCCTCCCTTTGTCCTCCAGCCTTCCCGCTTTCTGAGCAGAGCTGTTAACTTATGACTTCCCAGATGCTAAGTCGCGCTTGCTGTCGGAACACACTCCGTCAGGCCCCTCCGCTTTTACCAGCCAGACTCGGGGGCTCTGCTTGGCCGGCGAGCCGCCCCTCCACCCCGGCTCCCTCCCACCAGTCCATGGAGCACTCACCGCCTCGCCGCCCTTCCGGAGACTCAGTTCTGCTAATCCTCTGGTGGTTTTCTGGGTTATTTAGGCAGGTGTAGGTGGAATCTAAGTGATCAGCAGGACGTGCGGTGAGCCCAGCGTCCTCCTACGCCGCCATCTTCCCAGCATTCCAGGAAAGAAAGTTTTAAGTAAATTATGAGTGCTTCGCTGTGTAGGTGTTGGAAGAGTTGGGGGTTCCAGTCAGCCTCTGGAGCACTATCCTGAATTCAGATTTTTCTCACAGGAACCGCAGATAAGGAACTGACCTAGGGGACCCTGTGTGCATTTGGCCTTCACCATTCATGGAAGGCTTCAAGCATAGACCTTACAAAAATTGTAAAATACACATAACATAAAATTTACCATCTCAACCACTTTTTTTTAATGTTTATTTATTTCTGAGACAGAGACAGAGAAGATCATGAATGCGGGATGGGCAGAGAGAGAGAGGGAGACACAGAATCAGAAGCAGGCTCCAGGCTCTGAGCCATCAGCACAGAGCCTGATGTGGGGCTTGAACTCACAAACTGTGAGATCATGACCTGAGCTGAAGTCAGTCGTTTAACCGACTGAGCCACCAGGCACCCTGCATCTCAACTACTTTTAAGCATCCAGTTCAGTGGCATTAAGTTCACTTCCATGTTGTGTGACTATCATCCATGTCCAGAATTTACACATCTTGCCAAACTGACTCTCTAAACATAGACTTTTTAATGACAATGGCAAATGAGGGGGCTCAGAGAGCTGAGATATATCACTCACATCCAGAAGAAGAAGATGCACATTATACAAATTTAAATTTGTGCCCTTTAACTACATACTATACAACAATTTATAATTGTTAATAAATACTACAATGACTTAACTCTGAGTTATATTTTTAAGCATTAATGTGCTCCATGTTTTTTTTAAATACTTTATTTATTTTTGAGAGAGAGAGAATGAGTAGGGGAGGGGCAGAGAGAGAAGGAGACACAGAATCCAAAGCTGGCTCCAGGCTCTGAGCTATAAGCACACAGCCCAACACGGGGCTCGAACTCACAAACCACGAGATTATGACTTAAGCCAAAGTTGGATGCTTAAGCAACTGGGCTACCCAGGTGCCCCAATGTGCTCTGTGTTAACATGTAAAATGTACAAGTTTTGTAGGCCTGTTTTGACATTTCTTCATCTTTTTAATATACTGCTAGCCCCCAGGCATGGAAGTGGTCCAGGCCTCTTGAGCCTTTGGGAGGAAATGGTCTGCATCTTACAGGTGAGGAGGCGGGCTTTCCTTAGGCTCTTGTTTCTGGTGAGTTGCTGACTCCTAGTCTTTTCCCCTCTGCCAGCTGCTCTTCCAAGTGAGGTCAGCAAAACTTGTGGGACTATTTTTAGTGGCAGATGCAGTGACCTTAGCCCTCCTTCTGGGGCCCTGAGGCTTCTTCCCAGTAGCCCAGGGGTTGTTTTTGAGGTTCCTATAACCCTTGAGGTGTCAGCAGCTTCGTGTGCTATCCTCCTTCGTGGGGGTATTCCCTCCTGTGTCCCCAGGCTGTCAGGAGCCTGGATGTGAGCCCAGTTGCTGTGACATTCCTACCCGGAGGGAAAACCAGCAGCTTCACTGAGGCCCACCTGAGTCCATGCCCCTACTGGGGCACCGTAAGTCTGCTTGCATGAATCTCAACAAAGACAAGAACGTCCCTGGCTGTTAAGCCATTTTGGGGGTGGAGAAGACTCCTCGGGTCTGCTGTAGGGAGGTTTTCTAACAGAGGCATGATCATCCCTCACATTGTAAGTCCAGCACTGCCAGACACTCTCTAGGGGCAAGTCTCAGTTTCCTCATTGGAAAATGGGAATGGTAATGTCTGTTCTGCCTGCCCCCAGGTCTGTCACAATGATTCAATGATATCATGGATGTAAGCATGTGTTGGAAAGTCCTAGTAAAGCGCAAGGTACTGTTTCCATTATAGCATGAACAGTGTTTTTAAGTTTTTTAATTTACTTTGAGAGACGGGGAGTGAAAGCACGAACAGGGCAGGGGCAGAGGGGAGGAAGAGAGAGCAACTCCCAAGCAGGTTCTGTGCTGTCAGCGTAGAGCCCAACGTGGGGCTCGAACTCACAAACCATGAAATGATGACCTGAGCCAAAATCAAGAGTTGAACGCTTAACTGACTGAGCATAAATATTTTTGTTCATGTTTATGCAAATTACAAGAGGCTTTTGAGTAGTGGCACTGTCTTCCTTCCTGGCAGCTCTCGACACAAGGGTGGTGGTCCGGGCCTAGGGCAGAGAGAACTGCTGCAGTCCTGTCCCACCTTGAGGCCCATGTGCTTCGTCCTGCTGTCACTGAGTCATGGGGTAATGGATTTGGCAGGACCAACAATAACAATAGCTCACTTCTCCACGTGTGCATGAAGCCCAGGAATGGCCTTTGGGTGTGGGTGGGCAGGCTGGGGTGGAGGGCAACTAAACCAGCCCTGGATTATTCAGCATGCCAAGCAGGGGTGGTAAGGGGCAGGCCCTGATTTTAAGATATCTTCCTCACCAGACAACAGATTTCTTACTTGGAATTTTATAGTTTCCTGTGTAAACTTGATTATAAATCAAAGAGCAGCTAATTCAGTCAGTAGTCATCTTTGAGCCAGAACACTAGATGAATCGGAGCCTCCCTGTATTTATAAAGCACTCATCCGTTCATGCCTTCATTCTCTTGTTCCCTTGTGTGAGAGAGGCAGCTTGGTTGATGGAATGGAAAATGTCATCTTTAGATTTAATTGGAATGGAGTTTGAATTCTGGCTATGCCTCTCAGGGCTGTGACCTCCAGCAAGTGGAGGAACTCTTTAGGACCTCAGTTTCCTCATCCATAAAAAAGGTAGGAGATATTCCCCTCACAGGCTTGATCCAGAGGTCAGCACTGATTTGCAGATGGCAATCTGCACCTGGAGTAAGTGGCTGGCAGGCACCCTTTGCCCTCTATCATTGCAACTTTTTATTTATTCTGCAATCAGCAAATGTCTTTCCAGTGCTGCAGATGTCCCTGCCACTGCCCCACTCAGGTTCCGCCTCCAGCCCCGGGCACACCTGTCTGACTTCTTAATGTGGGCCTGCAGCAATTCCCAGGAAAGCCTTCTCTGCTGTGGGAGCCACTTGGCCCACCTTGCCTGACAGTCCATCAGGCCTGAAGGACCAGGGCACTATTGTCCCCTGGAAGTAGTCCTCATGTAAAGATAGGTGGGAGTTAGGATTTGTACACCCTTCAGGGGCAATATCTCCGAGGCTCCCAGAATTCCAGGCAGGACTGAGCTCCAGATGCCCACGGAGGTAACTTGCTTGGTAACGAAACTTCATTGGCTGCCCTCCTTTCCCTGCTTCACCTCCTCCCTCTCCCACCAACGTTTTCTGGGATCATCTCCCAGATAAACTCCTTGCACTTAAATCCTCATCTCATGGTCACTTCTGGGGGCTGGGAGTGGGGGCAACCTAAAGCAAGTGTCCACTATGTACTAGTGGAGATGTTCAGAGATGAACAGACAGAGTCTCTTCCCTTGGGGAATTCACAGTCTGAGAGGCAAAAATATCCCACCTAATATAGCACAATGACATAGTTAAGAGGTGTTGGGGGATTCCAAGGAAAGAGGCTGAGGGGCATGTGTTTGACACTTCCCAGGGGAGGACAAGCCTGAGCAGAGGCTAAGGGAGTCATTGCAGAGGGCAACCACTGCAGGGACAGGACCAGGTAGGAGGCTGACCTTGCTGCAAGGTGTGGTCTCTGAAAGGATGGCTGAGTGGCAGCACAGGTGTTGGTGGGATTGTGGAAAGAAGGTGCTGTTCCTAAACTCCAAAGTGATTTGTAGTATCTATAGTATGTCTTTGTGGGGTCAGTCTGCGAGGCCGGGCGATGGCCCTCCACTCTGGGAAGTGGGGCAGTCAGGGCTTGGCCAGCCCATCATACGGGCCTCTGAGACTGTGGGGGACAGTGCAGTGGTGGAGCAGGGGGCTGGGAAGGATTTGAACTGGGGCTGCTGCCTCCAGGCTGAAGGCCATTTGGGGAAGACAAGGACTGGTTGGGAATGAAGGATAGACGGTATGATGGCAGAGCAACAGCAGGAAACTGGAACAGGCATGAGGAAAGCTGTGGGCAGGGTAAGGCCCTCCTTGTGCCCCAAGCCTGCTACAATGGTCCATCCATGTGCCTAGAATCACCCCCTGCTTGTGATTTGTCCTGTTAGAACATTAATGGTAATAGTAAACATAGTAGCAGGAAACATGAATTGAGCCCTTGCTACATGTGAGGCACTAGATGTGAGGACTTTACATGGATTGCTTCCTGTCGCCCTCAACCTTTTGAGGCAGGTACTAACATTAACTCTACTTTACAGATGAGAAGACTGAGGTTCACATCTTTCCTAAGCTCAGCTTGTGAAATTATTTTTTTTAAACTTAAAAAATTATTCATTTATTTTTGAGAGAGAGAGAGAGAGACAGAGCGAGCGAGCAGAGCAGGGGCAGAGAGAGAGTTAGAATCTAAAGCAGGCTTCAGGCTCCAAGCTGTCAGCACAGATCCTGATGCAAGGCTCAAATTCACGAATCATGAGATCATGAGCTGAGCTGAAGTTGGACACTCAACTGACTGAGCCACCCAGGTGTTCCTAAACTTGTGAAATTATTAATCCCTTGCATTAGTCAGCCGGGACAACCACAACAATGTACTCCAGACCAGGTGGTTTAAACAACAGACATTTATTTCTCAGAGTCCTGGAGCTTGGAAGTCCAAGCTAAAAGTGCCAGCACAGTTGGTTTCTGGTGACACCTTTACACTGGGTCCTCACAGGCCTGTTTTCTGTGGGCACAAGCAGGAAGAGAGAGAGATGAGAGATGAAAAGAGAGCACTCTTGATTCTCTTCCCCCCAGTTGTGAGCATTCCAGTCCTATAGGGTCAGGGTCCCACCCCATAAGACCTCATTTAACCTTTTTTATAAAAGTTTTTACACATTTATTCATTTTTGAGAATGAGAGAGACAGAGTTTGAGCAAGAGAGGGGCAGAGAGAGAGGGAGACACAGAATCTGAAGAAGGCTCCAGGCTCTAGAGCTGTCAGCACAGAGCCCAAAACGGGGCTCAAAATCACAGATCGTGAGATCATGACCTGAGCTGAAGTCAGATGCTTAACCAACTGAGCCATCCACGTGCCCCTCATTTAACCTTTATTGCATCCTTGTAGATATTATCCTCAAGTACAATCACATTGCGCATTAAGACCCACAAATTCGGGTGGGGAACAACACAACTCAGTCCATAAAATCCACTAACATTTTATCATTTACAAATGTATTTTGTGTCTATATATCTTAAATTTCCATCCCAGGACTACAGTTTGGTATAGTATCTCTTTGTAAAGCTACTCACTGCCAAAAGTTCAGCCAGGCCTGTGGACTCCCAAGGCAGCACTCTGGGCACTTCTAGATGCCCGTTAGTGAGGGGAAGAGAATGGGGCACGAGCTAGTTTGCAGGATTTGGTGCACACTGCCGGCCACTTACCAAGGCCCTGAAGAATGGGTCCTGTGTCCGGGTATTGCAGTTGTCCTTTGGAACTTAGCTGGGGCTGCCCCCTTTGCAAGAGTGCTACATTCTCCCTATGGTTTCTTTACTATTTAAGTCAACTATTTTTACTATTTACTATTTAAGTTGCCATTTATCCTCATGCTTTTGATGGTTTATTTTTCTTGCATTAGAAGTAGGTAGAAAATAAAATGTTTCTTATAAGTATATTGACACAAGATAAACTCACCTCAAAATTTACAGAACCCAGGGCAAGATTACAAATGGAGCCTGGGTGGCTCAGTCAGTTAAGTGTCCGACTTCGGCTCAGGTTCCTGGGTTTAAGCCCCGCATTGGGCTCCGTGCTGACACCTCAGAGCCTGGAGCCTGCTTCACATTCTGTGTCTCCCTCTCTCTCTGCCCCTGTCTTGCCCATGCTCTGTCTCTCAAAAATAAAAGTAAATAAAAGTTAAAACACACACACACACACACACACACACACACACACACACACAGTTGGGAGCCCCACAAACCATATGTTTAAATACATATGCAAATAAAATATAGCTGTAAAATAGAGTCTATTCTGTTTTCTGGCCTTGACAAATGTACTTCCATAGCAACCTGGGAGGCCAGTTCAAATGTAGAATTCTTGGACTCTTGTATAAAGACACAGGGCATGCTCCACAACTGGTTCATTCTCTGGGGCACTGATCTGAGTATATATCCTAGCAGTGGGCTTAGAGCCATTCAGAATTCCCAGGTCTGGGGAGCTGGAGCATCATCTGGAAAGTTTAGGGCAGGATTACTGGCTACCAGTAGACATGAACCCTCTTTCCTTGGGGAGTGCAGGAGGTGCCAGAGGATGGCTGGCCCCGGAAGCCTAGGTGGGTAAGGAGGTGTGCAGGCAGTACCCAACCCAGATATAGGGCAGGACACCTGCTGAAAATCAGGGTGTCTGTAAACCTATAGTATATAGAGATATAGATAGATATAGATATAGATATAGATATAGATATAGATATAGATAGAAAGATAGATCTATATAGATAGGTATATAGATATATATAGATATATCTATGTAGATAGATATATCTATGTAGATATATATGTTTGACAAAGATATATATATCTTTGTGTTTAGCATGCAGATTTGTCTTTTGCTGAAATAATATAGCATAGGACTAAATCTTATTAAATATCTAGCATCCACTTGCCCTTGTGTTTCCATTCATTTTGGACTTTTGTCTGGTTCCACTCATGTTCCAGCTCTGTGAGCATGAGAAGGTTTCTGGCAAAAACCATAAGGGTGAAATTTGCCTGAGGCTGTGTGCCTCCAAAATCTCTCATCCTTCTTGAGATGTTGGTCAGAAGAGGCCAACAATTAAGACTGTTTTGAGTCAATTAGGGAAAATAGAACTGGACGGGGTATTGCTAACTTTGTTGGGTGTGATACTGGTATTCTGGGGATGTTTGAAAAAACAAACCTTAATGATTAGAGAAACATACTCAAGAATTTAAAGGTGAAATACGTCTGCCGGAATGCTTTAAAAATTACTCTAAGAACAACAAAACAAACAAACAAACAAAAGGTGTGTGTAGGGGTATATAGACAGGAAAAAAAAAAAGGTCAAGAGGTAGACCATGATAGAAGCTGGCCTATCAGTGTGTGGGACCATTTTATTGTTCTACTTTTGCGTGAGTAAACATTTCTCATAATAAAGAAGTTAAACATAAGAACAAAATGCTATCCTGGAGAGCTGATGGACCTCTGGCTGCAGGCGAAGCAGCTGTTCCTGAAGAATGGCTGGTCTTCACACACCCTTTACAGATGGGATCCTCAAGCCCCCATTCCTCCTGGGTGGTTTCACAGCCCTAAACTCGGTTTCCTTCTTTGTAAACTAGGCCTCAGCATATGACCTCCCCGCAAGGGCTGTTGCCAGCATTGAGCATTGACTGCAACAAAGGAGGAGAGGAGCCTGGCACTCTCAGGAAGTGTTCAGTTTTACCCAGCCTGGAAATGACTTCTGGCTACACTTGTCCCATCACAAAGTCCAAACTCCTGGGCCCGGGGGTGGAGTCTGCGAGGCCCTGCCTTCCAGCGAAGTGGGGATCAGACACCACGACCTTGCAGCGGGGGCACCCCGGGCCCGCCTCCCTCGGGCCCTGGGCGTCAGGGCCCTGCCTCCAGAGCCGGCTCCGCCCAAGGCCCCGCCTAGGCCCGCCCTCGCCATGTTCTGCGGCTGCTGGGTATGGTGGCCTGAAGATCTGGCGTTCCCTGTTTCTTCATTGAGCCCTCCCCTTGGCCCGCGCGCCTTCTGCTCGCCTCTTTCGCGCTGCTGCCCGGGAGGGGATCGGGTAAACATGGCGCTGCGCCCCAAGCGGGCCTGAGCAGGGGTGCGGGAAGTCTGGGGTAAAGCGGCGATGGAGTCCAAAGGGGGCGGTCTGGGTGGGTGTACATGTCACACTGAGGAGGCCCGGCCCTGGGGAAGCGCTGGGGTTGGGGCGCAGAGTGGGGGATGAGCAGTAGAGGGAGTAAACCCAGAGCCTTTGCAGGGGGACCTCGGGACGGGGTGGGGCACACCTGGAAAGTCCGGGGCCTGGGCAACGCAGAAGAGGACGTGAACCCAGAGCGGGGGGAGTCCGGTGGGAGGCCAGAGGCCTGCAAGAAGGCGAAAATTAGGGAAAACGGGAAGGGGAAAGAGAAAGTGGTCCCAGAGGGGCCTTGGGCAGAGGGGGCGCCTGGGAAGGTATCCAGGTAAGGGCCCAGGGCAGGGTCCTGGATGACGGACCTGGGATGGAGGGAGACAAACCCAGGGCCCAAGGCGGGTTTGGTGCCTGGGGCGGGAGCGGGGAGGCTGGGGAGGCTGGGGAAATCCAGACTGAGGGTTGGGCAAGTCTTCACGTATTTCTGAGGCTCTCTCTCCTGCATATCCAGTATCTTGGCTTACTAGGCCTGCTGTCCCCCCACCTACTTATCAGAAACTACCCAGGTGAGTATTCCAGCTGATTCTGATGCAGCTATAATTTAAGAGGCACTGGTCTGAAACATTAGAGCTTTGAGGGATTTGAAGTGGGAGAACCAGCCAGGTGCCCTGTGATGCAAGTGCATTATTACATTAATCTTCACAGCCTTGTGAAGTTGGTGCTCTAGTCCCCATTGAACAGATGAGGCACAGAAATTTCACTTTTCCAAGGACCAGCATCTAGGAAGAGGAAGAGCTGGGATTCAGACCCTCAGGGCAGACTTCAGGGTGCTCCCACTGAACCAGGTCTCCTATAAAACTACCAGAGGTAGTTTGGCCTCACAGCAGGTAGTGGGCAGCTGAGTGGAGCCTATCCATTCCAGCATTTTGGCTGTGCAGTGAATAGTTAGGACTGGCCTTGTCTCTTGCCTTGGGGTGAGCACTAGTTTGTATGAGGTCCCGGTGACCAGGTCTCAGACCTGATGTGTTGGCCCCAGGGTGCCCAAAGGCCCTAGATTCAAGGCCAGCTTCTCCCTGACTCACGGGGAGGCTCCGCATCAGTGTCCTCCTCAGTCTGATGGGGACAGACTCCCCAGGAGGCATCTGCAAGAGCAATGACCTTACAGATTCCTGTGACTGGCAGCCAGGTGGGCCCTGGTCCCCCTGCCCAGCCCTTCTCAAGGCCTGTGCCCGAGGAAGGGGCTCCAAGCACACGGGCTGTGCAGGGCTCCCACTCCACACTCTGACACCTTGGTAGTTCTTTGTTGTGGGGGCCTGTCCTGGGGCACCGCCTCCATATTGTGTCCTCTGGGGGAAAGGCTGGGTGGGAACCTCTGCCCTGGAGTCAGTGCCACCCCCCCAGGTCCCCCCCCCTCTGGGGGCTACAGGACAGGGTTTTCCTGCGTCCACAGCCCACTCTCCCGACAGAGGCCGCCTTCACCAGCAGGCCTGTCCTTCAGGACCTGGTGTGTTCATCTGTACTCATTTCTGTCGATGCAAATGACATCTGAACACATTCTCCTTCTGACACACCCCCACGTTCCCAAGGAAGCTGAGTGCCCTTGACTACCATCCACAGGGTTGTGAGGTCCCTGCTGGGGATCACGGAGGCCCCACACTGTAAGGGGCACAGGGTAGGTGGGAATGTGTGCTGGGTGCTGACCACACTGGGCCTCTGGTGCACATTTGATGAGTTTAGAGGGCATTCTTCAGTGTGCTTCCCTCACACAAGTTTCTTCTGGAACTGTTCTGTGTGGTCCCCATAGCTCTGCCCTACACCTTGAGAGGAGGCCTCTTCCTTAGCAGTCAGGGAACCCTACAGTTTAGCTCGGCTGCTGGCACTTGCCTCCTGGTGCCTACCTGGTTTCTTGGCGTATTTGGAAACTCATTTGTATTCTGTCTGAATCCCACCGCCATGAGTGAGTCATCCAGAGGGTTTCACTCATTTTGGGAGGAGAGAACGAAGCTTTGTGGTTCATGCTTCTCTAATTGTCTAGTGTTTGTGAACGCTTTTGGGCCTCTTTATTTTTTTTAATGTTTATTTTTGAGAGAGACAGATGGAGCATGAGCAGGGGAGGGGCAAAGAGGGAGGGAGACACAGAATGTGAAGCAGGCTCCAGGCTCTGAGCCTTCAGCAAAGAGCCTGACATGGGGCTTGAACTCATAGCTGTGAGACCATGACCTGAGCCGAAGTCAAACACTTAGCATACTGAGCTACCCAGGCTCCCCATTGGGCCTCTTTTTAATTGTTTATCTTGTCTGATCTGTGCCCTTCAGCTGGTAAGCCTTCCAGCTCCCTGGTTATCCTGTGACTGTGGTGATGGGTGATTTCTCCTCCCCTTCCTCTGGTTCCTGCTTTTCCCAGCGCTGTCTTGACTTTTCCACTCCTTCCTGCTTACATGCGTGAGTCTTCCTGAAGTGATGCAGTTGTGATTAAGTTGTCAAAAGCAGCTGACTAAAGTCAACAAAGGAAGGATTCTCTGATAGGCTGTATCTCATCCTTTGTTGACTTTAATTAGTGACTGATTTTGTCTGCTGATTTATTTTATTCATTATTGGCTTTATACATTTTGTATTAATTTAACTTTTCTGTTTTGATATCATAATGAACTCATGGTCCTTTGCAGATTCAACTTGTGAAGTAGTAACTATACTGTATTATTATTAGATGCTGAAGTTGTCACCAATTGACAGTGGTAGTCTATTTATAATTTTGTTCCTTTGTCATTTTAGTCCCTCTTCTGACACCTTTGAAAACATCTTATTTTCTAGCAACACCAGAGGGTTCCAGAGCCGTCTCATCTTTTCTCGTGCCCCAAGTTATGGGATTCATTGTCCTCCAAGAGTCCTGTTTTGAGTATTAGACATGAAAATCTGAGTGCAGAGATACATGGTCCCCAGACTAGGGGGACATGTTGTTGCTTTGGACTACTTTTAGAAGTGTCAGAGCCAGAAAATACATCTTGTTTTCAGGTTAGAGTTCACATGGACTTCCAGCGGTTTGATGCTCTGTACCCAACTAACTATCTGTGAAGTACATAGTGTCACAGGCAGCTAAGATTTTTCTCCCACATTGGCAGTCCTCAGCTCAGCACCATCTCTCACCCCCAGAGGAGGGCAGCTAAACTGTAAATGAAATCACAGAGCTGGAACATTGTCAGTTATCTTTTGATGCATAACAAAGTACTGCCAAACCTAGGGACTTAAACAGACAGTGATTTATCATTTCTCAATGTTCTGTGGATTGCTGGGGTGTATCTTTGGCTTCACGGGGGTCATCTGGCGTCACTCAGGGGCCCTGATCCCTTTTTAGTGGGGGAAGCAACAGAGTTGTCTTTTGAAAACATAAACAGTCACTCTGAGAAAGAAGCATGTACTCCTTGCTCTGCCTGTAAGACCCTACGTGACCGGCTGCCTTGTCCTTCTTTCCTGCCATCCTCTTGTATCTACATACCCCAGATTTGTTGGCCTCTTTGCCTTTCCTTCCTTGGAAGCACCAAATTTGCCCTACCTCAGTGCCTCTGTACTCGCTGTTGTCTGCTTGCAGGGCTCTTCCCCTAGATCTTTGCACAGTGGCTTTTTTTTTAAGTTTTATTTATGTATTTTTTAGTAATTGCTACCCCCAGTGTGAGGCTCAAACTTGCAACTCCTAGATCAAGAGCTGCATGCTTTTCTGACTGAGCCAGCCAGGCACCCCTGCTCAGGGGAAATTTTTTTATACTTAGGGTTCATTAAAATGTCACCCTCTCTTCTTGAGTCTTTGATCCTCCATCCACACCCTACCCTACACTTTCCCAGGATAGTTCCTGTCAATTCACAGTATTTAATTTATCTTGTTCACTTACTTGTTCTCTTGTTTATTTCTGTCTCTGCCTCTAGAATACAAATTTCCTGAGAGCAGGACCTTTATCTGTCTTGCTTTCCACTGCATTCTTGGTGCCTAGAAAACTCCTTGCATAAAAGGAAGGAACAAAACATTTGTTGAATGGATGATAAATCATTCATGCACCAAAAGAGGAGAGGGATGAATAGGTGGAGCACAGAGGATTTTTAGGGCAGTGTAACTACTGTGTGTGATATAATGATGGATGCATGTCATTCTACATTTGTCCAACCCATCGACTGTACAACACAGGAATGACCCCTACTGTAAACTGGACTTGGGGTGATCATGATGTGCCAGTGTGGGTTCATCAGTTGTAACATGCTCCTGTCTCGTGTGGGATGTTGGGGTATATGGGAACTCTGTGTACATTCCTCTCAATTTCTCTGCGAACCTAAGACTGCTCTAAAAAATAAAGTTTTTTTTTCTTTTTTTTTTAATAGTGCACATCCATTGGGAAGAAGTCTGAACAATATAGACTTACATATAAAGTCCAGAGGATCATATCCATACCTTCTGTACCCCAAGCCCTTTCAGTTTATATCTGCGCCTCTTGTGTTGACTGGCTGGGTGGCTGTGATGCCTTTCATGGGAAAGATGAGATTAAGAGGTGGAATGGGGAAACTACAAGCTCTGTGTTAGACCGAGGGTGCCTGAAATGACTCTCAGACCGCTGAGTGGGAAGTTGGCTCTCCGTGTCTGGATCCTGGGCTGAGGGCTGAGCTGGGAGACGTGATTGGGAGGTAGTAGCAGCATATCATTGTTACTTCAGGCTATGGGACTGGGGGAGGTCCACACACAGGCTGTAGACAGAAGACAAGTGAGGAGAGTCTGGAGTGTCAGCGTTAGAGATCAGAGGGAGAAGCCACACCAGGAAAAGAGACAGGACACCCGTGGAGTAGGACAAAATGAGGCATGCATGGAAACCTGGGAAGGGCTGCCAGATAAAACACGGAATTTGAGAGAAACAGTGACTCACTTTTCAGCATAACTATGTCCCATTTTACCTGCAAAATCTGGCAACCCTAAGCTGGAAGAAGAATGGTGTGACGTCATATCAGCCTTTCCACAGTGATGATACAGGCCAGGAATGCCTGCTGGACCTATACTACTTGTGGTGATCCCCTTGCGGGTTCCCCTCCTGGAGCCATTGTTGAAGCTGGATCAGCCCTTGTGGTTCTTGTTATATTATTGCAGGAAGTGCCTTAGCACAGTCATCAGGGATCTTTGGAGAACAAGATTTATTACTCACAGGTCCTGGCAGGTCCAAGGCATGCCCGAGGGCCACACAGCCACACAGTGCAGTCTAAGAGAGAGTGGGAGGGTGTGTGGGTCTGGGGCTCTGCATTTATTGGGACAGGATAACTAGGGTTTCATGGGTTCACTGTTTATCGGATGGCTTAAAACATGAGAGCAAGAAGTTGGATAAGGGAAGGGAGCAGCAGAGTCACTCAAGCAGTCAGTGATCTAGATTACCCAGGACTTGCTAAAAGGGGAGCTTCATGGGTGGGGGTGACCTTCTGGGGTTGGTTTGCTAGGAGCTGCCTTTGAAATGGATGCCTCAGCAATCAAAGGCTCCTTGACATGCACACACTAGGAGCCCAGGAGAAACAAAATCAGTCCCAGCACCATTAACCTAGCCTTTATGGTAGAGTGCTGAACACAGGAAAGCTCCAGAAGAGCCTTTTAACAAGGGGGAAGTGGGCAGAATGTTTTAAGGGCTTTAGGGGGAAGGTATTTGTCAGAGTTCGTGTAGATGTAGCAGGAAGGGGGCAGCACCAGTGTGGCCATTTTCGGAAATGAGAGCAGGGCATTGTTCTTGATGGTCAGCAGCTCTTCTGTGCAGGCTGGACTGGACTTTATCAGGAGGAAGGAGAAGGGATGAAAAAGGAGCAGGGGCTAAAGCCACATGCAAGAGGGGTGGGGGGCACACTGCGGGGACAAGGATGTGGGGAGGCCATGGTGGGCAAGTCTCAAGTCCTTGAGTCTCTCATGCCCTAGTGAATCTGGCTGAGACGTTGGGCACACTGAGGTCTGTGGGGATTGTTTGGCATCGTGCAGGTGGCCGCTGGTCTCGGCAAGGACCACGTGTGCAGGAAGGAGCCAAATGGGTATTGAGCACAGAGGCAAGGACATAGAGACAGTATGGACATGTCTCTTTCATTGTGCCCTGAAAGGGAGGAGAGAAATAGGGTACAAGTTAGAGGATGGCTTGGGGTCCAGGGAACTTATTTGAGAGACAGATTCTCGTGCAAGGTCCTATTGTTGGAGGATCCCGCAGAGGGAGTGCGGAGAAACTGAAAAGGCAGGAAAGGAGACCCTTGCTAGTGCTAGTTCTTGAGAAGGCCAAGGTGGGCTCCAGGGCCCAGGGGAGAGGCAGTGATAGCCCTTCTCAGGACTTGTGAGCGTATAAAGGATATGAAGGGCTGCTGCATGGGTCCTGGGTAGCTGTGTCTATTTTTTTTTAAGAGATTAAGTATCTGGCACAGCAGGGACCCAGAGACTGCCCCCTCCCCAACCCTATTCTACTAAGCATCCTTTCTCCCCTTGGGTTTGAAGGGAGCCACATAGGATAGCAGAATGGGGACCTGAGACCCTATTGATTGTTCTGTATGTGGCTCTGGATGAGGTTTTGGGGTGATAGTGGGGTTCAAGGGATCTAGAGCCAATGGCCAAGAAAGAATTCTTGAAGATGTCTTTGGTGCAAAAAGGTGATTTTATTGAAGCACGAGGACAGGACCCATGGGTAGTAAGAGCTGCCTGGGACCATGAGGAGAGACTGGGGGAGGTAAAGTCCAGGGGAAGTTTCCAGTGAGATTTTCATATGCCAAAGAAGACTCATAGGATACCAGAGGCCTAGCCATTGTTGAGCTAAGCTGGTTTTTCCCTGTAGCAAAGCATTAGCTCCAAAGAGTTCCTGGAGAAACGTTTTACTCTGCCAGCCTCAAGTAATTGTCAGTGGGCTGCAGGTTATAAGGAAATTTAGTTCTATATGCCATTTCCTTCTGCCTTTGTTTCCCACATCAGCTCCCAGTGGTGGTAGGACTGGGACTCTTCCCCTCCCCCCGCCAGCGCCATTACCTGCCTCCCCACTGTGGCCAGGCCTCCTATGTGTGCCTGAGTCAGTTTACCACTGTTGCTGCACAGCTTGTGGTGAATTTAAAAAGAATGGTTGGTTTGCCTCAAGGTTCAGGCTCAGAGGGTCTAGGGCAAGAAAGCCACTGGGAAGATGGAGTGTGGGCCTCAGTCCGAATGAATGACCTGGGCCTGGACCAACCAGGTAAGGGTTACTTCTGTAGGGGAAGGACCAGGGCAGGAGCCAGCGTGGTACCTCTGTAGCAAGAAGAGCAGACATTTCCTGTTTTGCTGCTGGGCTGCTTGAAAGCCTTTAGCAGGGGGGACTCATGGTGTAAAACGTAATTTCTGTCTTTTTTTTTTTTTTGTAGTTTATTGCTTTTTTGAGCTGAGCAAAGCCTGCCTTCACCCAGGTTCTGTAGCCTTGTGTGTGTGGACTGTTCTACCTTCAGTCGTGTCCCCAAAGATGTGAGGCTTCTCCTGTGTCCTCCTTACTCATTGCTCACAGCTCAGGCTGTCCTCACAGGCCCAGCATCTCTGTTGACTTAATAAAACTGCTGTATTCAGTGCAGGGCTCCTGGTACCTTGCCAATGGGTATCTGGGGCTGGTGGCCTTGGGCTGACTAGGAGTTAAAACATGTAGCGACTTGTCCCTGCTGTGTTCTTTCCTCTATTCTTCTTCAGTCTATAAATCCTCTGGCAAAAAAGATTTTACCAACCACTGGGTGAACTATCAAGGATGACATGAGAAATTATATAAAAATTATATCCATGCTAAAAATAGGGGTGGACAGATGTATACATTTTATTAAATAAAACAACCCAGGATCTAGGACATTGATTTAAAAAAAATAGCATGTGTGTGTGTGCACACATTGGAAGGATATACACTAGATTTAGCATTAGTTATTTGGGGGCAGTAACATGGTCAGTGATTTAAACATCCTTATTTATATCTTTGTGCTGTCTAAATTATATTTCTTATTAACACATTACTTTTATGTTAAAAAGCAATCAGGTTTTTGGGTTGTTTTTGTTTTTGTTTTTGTTTTTTGTGGGTTTTTTTGGAAAGGGATGGTTCTTCAGGAGTAGAATAGATGGATGGTGGTTCTACAGCATAGCTGAATGCAAGAATCTTCATGTCAGGTAAAAGACACCACACCTGAAGAATAATTGATCTAAATTGCGGTGTAAGCAAAACACTGTTATTTAGGGCTGTATTCTTAGTTGGTAACACTAAATACGGATGATACAGAAACGAGTGGTTCTCTCCAGAGTTTGGACAGTCGCCCCTGTGATAAGGAATAAAGGTTATTGTTAGGGGCTCAGAGAGTTTGGGAAGCTGCTAGTGTTCTGCTTCTTTACCTATTCCATAAGTAATTCATGAATTTTTTTATTGATTTGTAAATCACATACCATAAAATTTGCCCCTTCAAAATGTATAATTCAGGAGAACAGAAGATACACGTTCACACAAAACCTGCATATGTTCTATGTTCATGTAATAGCCAAAAAGTAAAAAAAGTTCATGACATGGTGAATGGATAAACCAAATGTGTTCTGTCCATACAGTGGAATATTATTTGGCCATAAAAAGGAGTGAAGTACTCATTGGTGTAACAACGTCAGTGAACCTGGAAAACATTATGCTAAGTGGTGTCTTTTTGACTTGCATTTTCCTAACAACTGATGTTGAGCATCTTTTAATGTGCTTATTGGCCATTCTCCTTTGCCAGTTTTTAAATTGGATTTATTGTTGAGTTGTAAGTATTCTTTATAAATTTGGGATACTAGATGCTTATCAGATTACATGGCAAATATTCTCTCTCTTTATGTGGATTGTCTTTTTACTTTATTGATAGTGTCCCACAAAACTTAAATTTTGATGAAGTCCAATTTATTTAATTTTTCTTTGGTTGCTTTTACTTTGGATATCATGTCTAAGAAACCATTACCTAACCCAAAGTCACTAAAACTTATACCTACGTTTTCTTTTAAATGTTTTATAGTTTTAGCTGTTAGGTTTAGGGCTTTGGACCATTTTGTGTTAGTTTTTGTATATGGTTTGAGGTAGGAGTCTAAACACATGATTTTGCATGTGGATATCCAGTTATTTTGGCACCATTTTTGAAGAGGCTCTTCTCTTCCCATTAAATAGCCTTGGCATCCTGGCTGAAAATCAATTGAACACAGGTGCATGGGTTTATTTGTGGATTCTCTATTTCATTGATCTATATTTTGATTTTTTTTTAACGTTTATTTATTTTTAAGACAGAGAGAGAGCATGAACGGGGGAGAGTCAGAGAGAGAGGGAGACACAGAATCTGAAACAGGCTCCAGGCTCTGAGCAGTCAGCACAAAGCCTGACGTGGGGCTCGAACTCACAGACCGTGAGATCATGACCTAAACTGAAGTCGGCCGCTTAACCGACTGAGCCACCCAGTTGCCCCATCTATATTTTGATTTTAATACCAGTACTATACTGTCTTGATTATTGTAGCTTTATAGTAAGTTTTGAAATCAGGAAGTATATTCTTTTTTTCAAGATTGTTTAAAATTCTGGCTCTCTTGCATTTCTGTATGGATTTTAGGATTAGCTTGTCATTTTTTGTGAAAAAGATGAATATAATTTTGTAGGAACACACTGGATTTGTAGATCAGTTTGAGAAATATCACCATCTTAACAATATAAGTCTTTCAGTCCATGAGCACAAGATATATTTTCATTTTATTAGGTTTCTCAAAATTCCTTTCAACAGTGCTTTATAGTTTTCAGGGTAAAAGTTTTTACACTTTTTTTTGGTTACCTTTATCCTTTAAGTATTTTATTCTTTTTGATGCTATTGCAGATGCAGTTTTCTTAGTTTATTAGATTGTTCATTGCTAGTGTATAGAAATAAAACTGACTTTTAAAAAATTGATCTTGTATCCTACAGCCTTGCTGAACTTATTAGTTGTATGTGTGTGTGTGTATTCCTTAGAATGTTCTATGTACAAGATCATGTCATCTGTAAACAGTTAGTTTTACTTCTTCCATTCCAATTTGGATGCTTTTTATTTCATTTCTTGCCTGATTGTGCTGGATAGGACTTCAAGTACAATGTCATAGGACAGGAGTGGCAAAAACAGGTATCCTTGTATTGTCCCTAATGTTAAGGGGGATGCTTTCAATCTTTCACCATTAAGTTTGTTAACCGAGGGTTTCTCATAAACTTTATCAGATTGAAATAATTCCCTTAAATTCCTAGTGATTTTTTTTAGTGTTTATGAAAGTGTTGGATATTGCTGAATGCTCTTCTGATCTATTAAGTGAATCATGTTTTTTTTCTTCCTCCATTCTATTAATAGGGTGTAATACATTGATTTTCACAAATTGAACCAACTTTGCATTCCTGAGATAAATCCCACTTGGTCATGTTGTATAAGACTTTTTATATGCCACATAAATCACTTTGTTAGTATTTTGTTGAGGAGTTTTGTGTGTATATTTATAAGGCTCTTATACTGGTCTGTAGTTTTCTTAGGTTGGCTCTGTCTGATTTTGGTATCAGGCAAATGTTCCCACTTCATCAGTTTCTTTGGGAGTGTGTGAAGGATGGTGTTAATTCTTTTTTAAATGCTTGGTAAACTTCATCAGTGAAGCCATCTGGTCTTGGACTTTGTGGGGGAATTTTTTTGTATTGCTAATTCAATCTTGTAATTGTTACAGGTCTCTTAATTTTTTTATTTCTTCTTAATTAGTTTGTTAGTGTGTTTTTAGGAATTTGTCCATCTCATCTAGATTTTCAAATGTCTTGGCATACAATTGTTCATAGTATTCCCTCATTATTGTTTTTATATTAGGTGAATGTGATAACCACTACACTACAGAAACAATTCTTTTTATATTTGTAAGTTCAGAAGTAGTGTTCCCTCTTAAATATTTACATCCTCTCTCTTTCTTGGTCAGTTTTAGCTAAAGGTTTGTATATTTTGTCAATCTTTCCAGAGACCCAACTGTTGCTTTTGTTGATTTTCTCTATGGTTTTTCTATTCTCTATTCCATTTATTACCACTCTAATCTTTATTGCTTCCCAGCCTCTACTTTTTTGTGTTAGTTTAGAGTTCTTTCTCATTTTTCTTAAGGTGAAAGATCAATTTATTAATATAAGCTTCTCTCTTTTATTTCTTGCTTTTTCATATATAAATTTTAAGCACTGTATTCCCAGCATCCCATAAATTTTGGTATGCTATATTTTCATTTTAATTCATCTCAAATAATTTTATGATTCCCTCGTGATTTCTTCTTTGACACTTTAGTTATTTGGGTGTGTTGTTTACACAAACTTGTGAATTTCCCAAATTTCCTTTTATTTATTTGTAATTTTATTGCATTTTGTGTGTTTTTTATATGATGTGTGGTTTATCCTACTGAATGTTCTATATACATTGAAAATAATGTCTATTCTGCTATTGTTGGGTGGAATGTTCTATGCATGTATGATCTAATTTGTTTATAGTGTTCAAGTCTTCCCTTTTTTTGTCGATCTTCTAATTGTTCAGTAGATTATTGAAAGTAGAGTATTGAAGTCTCCTATTATTATTGAATTGTATTTCTCTCTCTCCAATTCTGTCAGGTTTTGCTTCATGTATTTTGTGGCTATATTGTAGGTGTATATAATTGTTATGTTTTTTGATAATTATTGATGCATTTACCATTATCAAATGCCCTTCTTTATCTGTAGTAACAATTTTGTTTTAATGTCTGTTTGTCTGATGCTAGGAAAGTCACTCCCCCCCCCCACTTTTTTTGGTTACTGTTTGCATGGTATATGTTTTAAAAACCTTTTTACTTTCAACCAATCCATTTATATTTAGTGTAATTACTGATAAGATCGCATCCTGACATTTTGCCATTTGTTTTCTATATCTTATGGTTTCGTTCTGTTCCTGTATCCTTCATTACTATATTCTTTTGTATTAGGTGGATATTTTCTAATGTATTATTTTTATTCCATTGTTATTTTAAATATATATATATTTTAGTTATTTTCTTAGTGGTTGCTCTAAGGATTACAATTCCTTCCTTAGATAACATTGTAATTTAAATTAATAACAACTTAATTTCACTAGTATATGAAACTTTGCTCCTATATAGCTCTGTTCTCTCCTACTTTGTGCTCCTCCTGTCATACAAATTACATTTGTGTATATTGTGTACCTATATATAGTGATTTATAATTACTGAATTATGCAGTTGTCTTTAAGTTGGATAAGAGAAAATAGAGTTACAATGCATTTATACATTTTTTTAAATTTGCCTATGTAGTTACCTTTACTAGTGTTCTTTATTTTTTTATATGAATTTAAAGTACTATCTAGGTCCTTTCATTTCAGCCTCTCGGTCTTTCTTTGGTGTTTCTTGTAGGGCAGGTGTGCTAGTGGCACATTCTCTTGGTTTTTATTCATTTGGGAATCTCTTAATTTGTCCTTCATTTTTGAAGGATCCTTTTTCTGCTTTTCAGAACTGTTGGTTGAAGGTCTTATTCTTTCAGCACTTTGAACATGTCATCCCACTGCCTCTGTCCTCCATGGATTCCGATGTGAAGTAAGCTGTTAATCTTCCTGAGGAGTCCTTGTGCATGAAGAGTTGCTTCTCCCTGCTTTCAAGATTTTCTATCTGTCTTTGACTTTTGGCAGATTGATAATGGTGTGTCTTGCAGTGGATCTCTTGTAATTTGTGCTCGTATATTCTACTTGTGATTTGTTGAGCTTCTTGAATATGGAAGTTTGTCTGATCGTATTTGGAAAGCTTTTGTGCATTATGTCTTCAAATATTCTTTTGGACCCCTTTATTTTTTCATCCCTGAGACTCCCGTTATACATGCTGGTGTGCTTGATGCTGTCCCAAGGGCCCTGAGAACTTGTTCATTTTTCTTCATTCTGTTTTCTTTCTTTTCTTCAGATTGGATAATTTCTGTTGACTTAGCTTTCAGTTCAGTTGTTCTTTATTCTCCCTGCTCAGATCAGCCATTGCACTCCTCTAGGGCCATTATATTTTACAACTCCAGAATTTTGATTTGGTTCTTCTTTAAAATAGTTTTTATCTCCTTGATATTCTCCATTTTGGTTAGACTCCATTTTTTTACTTTATCTAGTTCTTCAGGGATGGTTGTTTAAGTTCTTTGAACATGTTACAGAACCAAGCTGGACACTGGCAGAAAAACGAAGCAGCACTCAGCGGTCTTGGTGGGTTGGAGATTTATTTTACACTAGTGGGCTTAGAGGAGACTGTTTCGCCAAAGGTTTCAGCCCAGAATGCAAGTGGGGAGGGTAATTTATAGCCAACAGCCTCCATATCTGTGGGAGTTTTCACACGCACAGCAAACAAAGGAAGAAGAAACCGGAGGAGGGGTCTCTAAGCTAGAGACCAGAGTTTGTTTTAGTCCAATCAGCCATCTTTGATGTACTTTATCCACTTCTCCAACATTACCCCCCTTTGATGCCTTTTAAAAAAACTTTTAGTAGTCATCACCTTTCAATTTTATAGGTTGGTACTCTCGGAAGGCTAAAATATACAGGTTGGTACTCTCAGAACGCTTGGAGTACTTTGGCAAGCAGCAGTGTTTTCAATAAAACGTACCATGGCATTCAGTATACAGGGGCCAATGGATACAAGTAAAATTATGGAGAGGAGGGGCCCTACCAGGGCAGGAAGCCAGGATGCCCAGTCTGTGAGATCCCATCCTTTCCATTGATTGATATTTTCCTGTTGTCTATGTTGAATTCTTTCCTTGAGTTCCTTAACCTTAGTTGTAACTATTCCTGACTGGTTTACAAAATAGCAACATTCCTCCCCCAGAAAGATACAAGTCCCTCCTTTTTCTGAAGTGAGGAGGTCCAGGGCTCACCTGTTTTGGAGGGTCACTGCTGCCAGAGAGTTTATTTGGCTGTGTAAGGTTACCAGACAATCTGCCACCTGTTCCATGTCTTCATTTAGCTCTTGAGATAGTCTATGGTATAGTCCTATGGATGAACCTATGCCCCCTATTCCAGTTCCTATTCCTGTCGCAATTCCTGCTGCTATCAGAATGGGTAGCAGGATTGCCCATTTAGTCCAGGCGGTGGGGCTAAAAGTTGTTAGGAGCTGATCTTCAGTGTATACACATATCTCTGGGGTTAGGAAAATGGAATAACATCTCTGAGTCCATTTGGCCTGTAAGCATTGGTAGGCTGAATTAGAACATAGATAGAACACCCCAGGGGTTGAACATAGGGTTGTATTCCTCTTTAAGGTTATATTTCTTCCGTATAGAGAGGTACCATTCATACCTTCAGGGACAGATTAGATTGTTGGCATTTGTGAGATGGATCCCAGTGGCCAGGGGTCCAATTAAGACAGAAATGTTGGTTTTGAGATTTTCAGGAGCTTCCTAGGTAAAAGGGATAGGAGTGGCTAAGTAAGCCCTCCTGCTGAGGGGAAGCACATCCAGCAGGTTTGGGTGTGATTATGTATTTTATGGAGGACTGGTAAGGTAGTGTTAGTCCAATGTTGGAGTGGGAAATTGGTAAGCATCTGATTGAGGGCTGAAAGGCTCAAACCCTGGTAGGCTGCCGGTGGAGTGGTCACCTTTATGGCTTATATTACCCCGTTCTGGGTATCCTTTATAACCTTTTGAAGGGCCCTGTCCTGTATCCCTTCCCTGCCCGAGATTCCTCCATTGAGGAAGGTAAATGTAGCAAGCTTCCCTCTCTGGAGGCCCTTGTTGTGACATGGGCCTGACATTTTGGGTTATCTCTACAGTCCAATACTTAGTCCTTGAGGCACCAGGTAACTGACAGAGAGTGGGTGTTTTTCCCTTGTAGCAATCTTTGTGGAGGGAGGTGAAGGCGCTGAACGCTCTTGACTCCCTTATTGCCATATAACAATTCTGGGGGCAAAGTGGGTAAGCAACAGTTGTAAGGGTGAGAGAGGTTATCATAATATACAGGCAATGCTTAATAGTCCTCCCATCCAGAGGAGGTATGTGAGATCCAGCATGCATCTTTTGTCCCATGTCCAGCTTGTTGGTGCAGTCTCTATCAGCCCAACAGTAAGAAGTTAGATGAGGGCTATGACACCAGTGAGGGTCAAGGGCTGGCAGAGTTGCATCCAAACCCCTGGGCTCGGTCCACGTGTTGATTCCTCAAGCTTCTGTCTTGTGCAGGCCAGCCAACTTCCAGGGTGTGGCTGGAGCAGGGCTGGAGATCTCAGGGGCCAGTGTCTTTTTGAGGGTCTGTTATTGCTGCTTTCTGTAGCTGTTGTTGGTTTAGCGACCTTTCTAAATGACTTCTTTGGTTTGTATTCTGTGTTGTACTTAGCTCCTGAGGACTCTGCTCTGTGGTCAGGTAATGCTTGGTTAGAGATTTCCTTGAATGCCGTGTGTGGAAGTGATGAATCCCCCAGTCTTTGCCTGGAGGTTCTGTGTGCATGTTGGGGCACACCTTCAGTACATAGTGCTGTCGTTCACAGCCCTGCCTTAGTCTTCACATCTGCTTATGCAGAGCCTCCAGATCAGCTGGGGGTTAGAGCTTCAAGCCTTCTCAGCTCTTTCCTGAGCATATGCCCAGCTCACCATGAGTGGCCTTCTAGATTCCCAGGATTTTTAGGAACTTTTCAGAATTTAGGCATCTCATTCCCCAGCATTTCCTTTTAGGCTTTTGGTTTCTGTATTATTTACCCCAGCTATTACCCACTGCCTTAGGCAGCTTGAAGTGCTTATAATTGTTTTCAACAAATATCCCCCAGGGAAAAGGTTTTTTACACTATGTGAATTTTATAAGTCAGGTGAGGGGCACCTGGGTGGGTTAGTTGGTTGAGCTGTTGACCTGGGCTCAGGTCATGATCTCACAGTTCATGGGTTCAAGCCCCGAGTCAGGTGCTGTGCTGACAGCATGGAGCCTGCTTCGGGTCTGTCTCCCTCTCTCTGTCCCTCCCCCTATTCGCACTCTGTCTCTCAAAAATAAAGAAATGTTAAAAAAAAATTTTTTACTGTCAGGTGAAATACAGAGTCTGTAAGTGGCATTTTGCGGTGAACCACCTGATAGGTCAAATAGTGATAGTCCTTTGAGAATGAGGCTTTGAAAGAGCTCCAGCCCATTCTGCTCTTTCCACGCTGTTGGTTTTTAAGGGTGCTGCAGAGCTGCAGAGCAGGGGGTGGGACTAAGGCACAGTAAAAATATCACAAACACCATGGACACAACAATGTGGCTGTTCTTGCTGAGGATTCAGCATTTTTTTTTTAAATAAATACTCCTCGTGCTCGCTTCGGCAGCACATATACTAAAATAAATACTCCTGCATTGCTCCAAGCCTTTGGTGAATTTCCAGAGTTCTGAAAAACTGGATTCTGACATTTTTTGCTAGGTATCTTGTTCTTCTCTGGAGGAAAGAATTTTCCTCCACCTATACCACCAGTTTTGCTAACTCAAATTCGTAAATATTGAGTGCTCTCTTCTGTGATATTTTATTTTTCTCAAACGTGCATATTAAATAAAAACTGTTTAAATTGGGATTGCAGGAGACCGTGTGGAGCAGTCCCTGAGCGAGGGGCTATTGATTGGGTAGAATGATGCCAGCCTCTGCTGGACAGAAGGGCCTGAGGGCTTACAGGGTATCAGTCCTATGGGGGTCAGGAACTCCTCTGATCAACCACTATTGCTTTGTGTCTCCCAGGTTAAGGCTGCCAGGGGCTCAGCTCTGCTCACATGGATGGGACAGAGACCCGACAGCGGAAGCCAGAGGAGCTGGCTCTGCCACACGCCTTCAGCCCTGGAAGACTCTCTGGAGCCTCAGAAGATGGACTTCCGAGTGTGTCTGAGAGCCACAGGGTGGTCTCTAAACCACTGGGGTCTGAGTTCAGCAGGGAGACTGCCTTGTCCATTGGCCTTCAGGTGATGGTGCCCTTCATGTTTGCAGGACTGGGACTGTCTGGGGCTGGTATGCTTTTGAACTATTTCCAGGTAAGAGGGAAATAAATGGGAATGGTGGTGTTGGGGGCACTGTTGAATGCCATACCTGAAGAGTAGGCCTTTACACTTTGAATCCAGCTTGAGGGACAAGGGACAGGACGTCCTCTCCTTAAATACCATTTTTCTATAAATTGAGAAAGATTCTTTTATTTACTGGTGGCAGAGACTAAAATTAACCCAGGTTAAGCTTTAAAAAGACAATTTATTAGGTCATATAATTGAAATATGTAAGGGGTTAGATTTCAGGCATGGCATGATCTAGGTGCTTAAATGATTAGCAGGATGCTGGCTTTTTCTCTGACACTCATCTATGATTTATTTTCAGGTAGGATTCTATACATAGAGGGGAAGATGGCCCTTGGCATTTAATTTCAACTTAATACATGCGTTCTTAGAAAAAAGAGAGACTTCTTTGTCAATGTCCACATCAGTCTCTAAAAATTGATGCTGATGTCAGGTGTCCACTCCTGTTCCAGTTCCTGTTCCCTGAGGGAGAACATTCTCTGGCTCGCTGACTACATTGTCATCACTCTTGGAGGGGAGGCAGGGTGCCTTGATTTGCAGCCTTACCGAAATGCCACAGAGTGAGGAACTGGGAGTTACCCATCAGACAAAAAAGTTACCAATGTACCCTGACTTTCTTGTTCTTCTACTGTCATTCCTTTCATTGGTATGGTCTCAGAAGTCCTCCCTGGAAGGGCATAGTACCTAAGAATATTCTAAGTCATGACTGGCCACACTGTCATTCCTTTTATCAGTGTGGTCTTCAGAAGTCCTTCCTGGAAAGGTATAGTCCCTAAGAATATTCTAAGTCATAACTGGCTAGATCTCTCCTAGTAGTTAGCAGTCAGCGGAGATCAAAGGCTGTCTAGGGTGAGGCAGACTGGGAGAAGCAGGGCTGATCTGTGCAACAGTTCCTGGCCTGTGCCTCACTCAGTGCTCCAGGGGCTCTGTGTCTGGTAACCTAGGCCCTGCCCCTCATGGATTTAAGTCCCAGTTCTACCACTTAGCAGTAAGACTGGTGGTTTAAATTTTTAAAAAGTGTTTTTTAAGTTTATTTATTTATTTTGAGAGCGAGAAATAGCAAGTGGGGAGGGGCATAGAGAGAGAAAGAATCCCAAGCAGGCTTCCTACTGTCAGCTCAGAGCCTGATGTGGGGCTTGAACCTATTAACCATGAGATCATGATCTGAGCTGAAATCAAGAGTTGGATGCTTAACTGCCTGAGTCACCTACCCCTAAATTTTTTTTAATGTTTTTTTTATTTTAGAGACGGTGTGAGTAGGGGAGGGGCAGAGAGAGAGAGGGAGACGCAGAACCTGAAGCAGGCTGCAGGCTCTGAGCTCTCAGCACAGAGCCCCGTCATGGGGCTCAAACTTACGGACCACAAGATCATGACCTGAGCTGAAGTTGAATGCTTAACAGACAGCCACCCGGGCGCCCCTAAATTCTTTTTAAACTAACACTAAAATCAAGAGATTTTATGTAAAAGTCTGAATTTCTGTTTTGTCTTGAAACTTGGCAACTCTCGCATAATTGGCCCCACTTTCTCTCACTGCACAGTGGACGGCTGCAGCTGCCTCTAGGCAGCCATGTTCTCTGATTTGCCACAGTCCCCACCATCCCACTGCATTCCACCACCTGCCTAGCCCTGCTCCAGTCTGGAGTTCTCAAAGACCCTTCCAGTACCCAGCTGTCTAGTTCCTCATGACGTCACAACACCAGTGACCACCAGCTCACTCCCAGAATCCACCTGGACCTTGCCCAGCCCCAGGATGGCTGTCTCTTAAACCAGAGCGCCTATCCCAGTCTGATTCAGTCCCTGCCTGCATGTTTGGTCTCTCTGTGCCCTCCAGACCCCTCAGCCCTCTCCTTTTTCCTGGTGACCTAGTCCACATTTTTCTTGACATGGTTAGTCAGCACTGCGGTAGCCTCTGGAGCACCTCAGTGTCCCAGCCTCCTCACCGCCCTACTTACTTCAGGTGCTGTTCCCTGCAGTCCATTCTCAATACCACTGATTTGCAAGATGCCTATTTTATTGAATGTTCTGTCAATATGGTGTCACTGGGGCATGTACCCCTATACAGACACACACACACACACACACACACACACACACACACACCTCACACTTATATATTTATATATACATCCATATATATCAACCCCCTAAACATACACACATTGGTTTAGAGTGTATACACACAGGTTTATAGATTATATAGGGAGAGTCAGTATAATAGTGAGCTGAATTGCTTGAGAGTCCAGACTCTGGAGCTAGTCTAACTGGGTTTGAGTCCGACTTTTGTTACTTACACAAGTTGCTCTTTGTTCCCCTGTTTTCTCTTCTGTATATTAGAAATGAGCCCCGAAGTTTGTTACGAGGTCTGTGAAGTGGAAGTTACAGGGCCTGGCACTAGGCAGTGAAGGTTAACTGCTGTTAACTCCTGTTGTCATTGATATTCTGTCAGTGCAACAATTCAAGAGGATAAAATTAGGCAGAAATACCCATTCTACAGTTTTTTTCATGTGTTTGTTGGATCCACATGAAGGTCATGGCCTAACTGCCATCTCAGGGGGAACTCCATGATGCAGATCTGAATTTTATTTTTATTATTTTTATTTTCTTAAGTTTCTTTTTTGAGAGAGCAAGCAGGGGAGGGACAAAGAGACCTGCATGTTTGCAGAGAGAGAGAGAGAGAGAATGAGAGACAGAATCCCAAGCAGGCTCCACACTGTCAGCACAGAGCCCGATGCAGGGCTGAACCCATGAATCATGAGATCATGACCCGAGCCAAAATCAAGAGTCAGAAGCTTAACTATCTGAGCCACCCAGGTGCCTTGCAGATCTGAATTTTAAAACCTCTGTTGATTTCTCTACTGACTGTGGAATAAAATCCAAACTCCGCAAACTGGCATCCAGACATCCTGAGCTCACCTTGGCTGTATCAGTTAGGATGGTTTCAGCCACACATACCAGAAAAAACACCTGTAGTAGATTAAATAAGAAGGAAGTCTGTCATCTCCCAAAATGGAATTTCCAAGATGGGTAATTCCAGGCTTGGAAAGTATTACCATAACCGGCCCACAATGACTCCAAGGAACCAGGATCTTTCCAAGTTCCTGCCAAGTCAGCAGCCAAAGTTGGCTTTGCCTTACAGCCCCATCATATCCAGAGGGAGAAAAATCGGTCTTCTGCTCTGGTTCCTTCTCCTTTTTCTTACTCATTTCCAAAGTTTATTTATTTATTTTGAGGGAAAGAGAGAGTGAGCAGGGAGGGGAAGAGAGAAGGAGAGAGAGAGACAGAGAGAGAGAGACAGAGAGAGAGAGAGAATCACAAGCAAGCTCCTCGCTGTCAGTGCAGAGCCCAATGTGAGGCTCCGTCCCACAAACTGTGAGATCATAACCTGAGCTGAAACTAAGAGTCAGAAGCTTAACCGACTGAGCCACCAGTTATGCCTGGTTCCTCCTTCTTAAGCACAGGGAACCTTTCCTGGTTATCCCCAACACAACTGTTCAACTTCTCATTGGCAGATTTGAGCATGTCCTATTTCAAAACCAAAAATTGGGAAAGAGAATGGAATGGCCATGATTGGCTTGGCTTGATTGAGCTGAGAAGAGGAGAAGGTCCCCTGCCCTGTGGATGGGTTCCTGTGTACAGTTGGTTCTGTCGGGAAGGTGAAAACAGTCAGTGGTGCCACACTGGCTCAGCTGACTAAAGCCAGCACTACTGGACAGACCTCTGTCCGCTCTGTCCAGTGGTGCTGGCTTTAGTCAGCTGTGTGGTAACCCCCAGCCTCACTTAGACTGCCCTCTCCCTGTGCCTTCTTTCCCACCAACCCTGAGGGAAGAGGTCTCCCATCATCCCTCCCACCCCGTTTCACATGGACAGCCTTACATGGAGCCTTTCTTGAGGTGCTAGCCTCACCAGCATGTCACCTTCTATAGATGTTGGGATATTTGCCATTTCCTTTTACCATGTGCAGGATCTGATGCTCTCCCTGGCTTGAATGTGAACTCCCTGAGAAAAGAGGCTGTGGTTCAGAATGTAAAAGGTTCACGAATATGCACAGGGACAAGGTCCCCAGTCTATACCAAGGCAGCCACTGGGCCCCAGTTGGTTTTGTTTTCTCCTAAAGATATTTTATGCACGTACAAACAAATATCTATATCTGTTCATCTGTCTCTGTATATTTTGCTCACTCTTTTTTTTCAAGTTTTGGCATATACAAACTCTTGACTTTTGGTGTTTTCACCTCACAGTATAGCTATACAGTATATTCACTACACAATATATTCACCTTACAATATTCTTTATAGATACATTAGAGGTTTCCTTTTTTAGAAATGGTTGTTCAGTATTCCATTATACAAATATACCAGAATTTATTTAACCATTTCTTTTCTGATGTGTTTTTAAACTTAATTATTAGTTTGCTAGGGCAGCCATATCAAAGGACCATAGATCGGGCAGCTTAAACAACAGAGACTTATTTTCTCTCAGTTCTGGAAGCCAGAAGTCCAAAATCAAGGTGTCCTCAGGGCTGCTTTCTTCCGAGGCCTCTCTGTGAGGCGTGCAGATGGCCACCTTCTCCGTGTCTCTTTACATGGTTGTTCCTCTGTGCATGTCTATATTCAAATTTCCTTTTCTTGTAAGGACACCAGTCATATTGGGTTAAGGCCTACCCTTGTGACCTCATTTTAATACAATACCACTTTAAAGGCCTTGTCTCCAAATACAGTCACATTCTGAGGTGCTGGGGGTTAAGACTGCAGTTGGGGGGAGGGGTGCATGATTCAGCTCATAACAACACCTTAAAATAGTCTTACTAATGAAAGCTGCAGTGAATAATCTTTCTTTTTAAATTTGTTTGTTTATTTAGAGAGAGAGCAGGGGAGGGGCAGTGAGGGAGACAGAGAACCCCAAGCAGCCTCTACGCTCAGCACAGAGCCTGACTTGGGGCTTGAACTCCTGAACCATGATATCAAGACCTGAGCCAAACTCAGGAGTCAGGATGACTACCTACTGAGCCCCCTACAGGCCCTTGCAGTGAATAATCTTGATGTTTGCTACATGCTGGAGTACATGAGTAGGGTACATGTTGCAAGTACAAGTGCTGGGTCAAAACATCATGCATTTGATAGATATATCACCGAATCACCTACCCTTGGGGTGGGACCAATTATACTTCCTCCAGCACCATAGGGAGATGCCTGCTTGCCAATACTTAGCAACATAGTTTATTTTCAAACTCTGTGATCTTTAACAATCTGATAGATGGAAAATTGCATTTCCTTGTACAATGTATTAGCTTCTATCACTATGAAACATGTCATCCCCAAATTTAGCAGCTTAAAATGGTACTCACTGATTACCTCATGGCTGCCATGGGCCAAGAATCCAGGAGACCTAGGTTTTCTGCTTCCATATCTCTCAGGAAGCTGCTGTCCAGACGTCAGCCACAGCTGTGGCATCATCCCAGGGCGCTCATAGGCTGTGGGAGGGATTCAGCTCCCAGCAGGTTGTTGGACTGAGGGCCTCAGTTCCTCGCTGGATGTTACCCAGAGGCCACCTTCAGTTCTTTCCTCACTGGACATCTCCAACATGGCAGCATCATCAAAGCATGCAGTCTGAGAAGGAAATAGAGTCCGCTAGCAAGACAGAAACCACCTTTTGTAAATCTTACCACAGAAGCAACATCTTTCTTATCTTGGCTGGAAGCAACTCACTGAGTTCAGCCCGCATTTCAGGGGAAGGGATTATACCCAGTGTCAGTAGAGGAGGCAGGGATCCTTAGAGATCATTCTCCAGGGCTGCCTGCTGGGTAGTGCAATTTGTATTTCTTACATTAGCAAGTGAAGTTGAATATCTTTGGATGTTTGCTTCTATTCTTTGCCTGTATTGTTATGGAGTGGTTATCCTTTTACTGGCACCTGAGGGCTTCTTATATATTAGGGGAATTGACCTTTTAATTGTGATATGGATTATAAATATGTTTCTCATTTTTCTATTTGTTGACTTTGCTTTTGATGGTTTTTGTTGTGCATATGTTTATTTTTTATTTATTTTTGTTTGTGTATGTAGTGAGATTAATACTCTTTCTTTTAAGGCTCTATGCCAGTGTCCTCCTTAGAAACAGAGCTCCAGCCCCCTGGGTGCCCACACAGGGCAGCATATATGACAGGGTTTTGGGAATGTGTATATAGGAAGAAGAAAGAACCCCATTCTTTGTGATGAATCTGATCTCTTTGTATTACATGTAGCAGAAATTCAAACTGGTGGTCCACAGACATCATGCTGGTTTGCAGAGTGGTCAGGAACCGTGGGCCCCATGGAGGTGGAGTGGGGGTAAAGAGGAAGAAGGGTCTGGCAGTGATGGTGCCTTAGCAAAGACACGGAGCCCTCTAGAAAGGTAGGATGGCAAGGGGCTGATGGGAGGGGAGAAGCAAGGGCATGGAGAGTTATGTGAGGGAAGGGAGTGAAGCCTGGACTGAGTGCCACAGGGTATGAGGCCAGCCTTGATGAGGGATAGATTCCCATCGTTGAGCTGTGGGGATGGTCGAATATAGGGCATCCGGCCTTGGACTTGAGAAATATAGCAGGTCATTAGTTATTACATATACTCCTAACCTGAGAGGGGGACAGCAGATGCTGTGAAGGGCCCTCAGAAAGGAGCGCTTGGGAGCAGAGTGAGCCTGCATGGGCTTGGGGAACACTGTGTGCTATCGGTGGGGGAACCCTCCACCACCCCTGTTTCTGAAGAAGGGTGTGCCTGGCTCCTTCACAGGCCGGCAGGGAAGCAGACAGAGCCCGCTCCTCAGGGATAGGAAGGGTTGTGGGAACAGAGTGGGGTGGAACTTATGGTTAGGTTCCTCATGGCCTTCCTGCTTTCCCCCCATGTAACAACACATAATACTGCTAGTTTTAGGCCTCATACCACATTGACCCCATGATGCCGTGACACCAACTTAAATCGTGGTGATGACTGGGACTTCTAGGGAGCAGGTAAAGAACCCCCTCACCCCCCCAGCAAGTGAAGCAGTCTCTTGACCTGGAGGGAGAGGGCCCCCTGGTGAACTTATAAGGGTTCCCCATTGCAGCCAATAAAGGTAGTGGAGGGGCTTGTGTTGGGGTGCAGATAGCATGTATCCCCAGGAGCACAAATCCGATTAAAATCAGTGCCAGGGGTGCATGGCTGGCTCAGTCAGTTAAGAGCGTCCAGCTCTTGATTTCAGCTCAGGTCATGATCCCAGAATGTGGGATCAAGCCCCATGTTGGGCTCTGCGCTGAGTGTGGAGCCTGCTTGGGATTCTCCCTCCCTCAGCCCTTCCTCCTCCTCCTTTCTTCTTCTTCTTCTTCTTCTTCTTCTTCTTCTTCTTCTTCTTCTTCTTCTTCTTCTTTTCTCTCTCTCTCAAGAAAAAAAAAAATAAGAAAAAACTCAATCAAACAATACCACATTAATCAACCTCCAACCTCCACTGGGGCTTATTTTTCACCTTATAGCTTAAGTTTGAGGAGACCACTGTGCCTCTCAATTCTTCTGGCTGCTCAGGGTCTGCAGAGGAGGTGGGAGTTTATTGAGTCCTTCTTGTAGAGCTAGCACTGTGTGTCCTCAGAAGCAAAATGAGGGCTGGCCACGACCTGTAATGTTGGAAAATAAGGAGGACAAGCAGTGTCCTGGTGAGGCCTTGTATTGTGGCCTTAGTGCATGTGAAGACATCTGTGATTTTGACCTATATTTTGGGTGTCTCTGAGGCAAGAGTGCCCTAGTTCCTTAGCGTAAAAGTTTTGGAACAGCTCCTAGGCAGTGGCCCAAGAGTTTGTAAAAAGTTGCAGATGGAACCATTTTCTGGCCAGAGCATCCAGTGCTAAAATGGCAGCCTAAATTTGGCCACTTTTGCTGACTGTTGGGTGAGTTGTTTCCTTTATCAGGGACATAAACATTCCACTGAGCTCCATGATGTAGTATGGTGGTCATACCACCCATAAAGTATACAAAGTCCATTGCTGTTCACTAGGTTAATGTCAAGGGGGCTCCCTACATAGCCAAGGGGACTGGGGGAGGGGTGACCTCCTCTGGTATGGTAGCATCTGGCAAGGGACTAAGGAAGGACAGAGGAGGCATCCTTCTGTAGTGGCATATGCCAGAGAGTCCAAGTTTGGCTCTATCCTGTATTGAGTCCTCAGTAGCTATGCCTCCCAAGGCTCAGTGGGCTGCTGCATAGGGAGGGTCACAGGCCAGGGTCTGTGAGAGCCTCCCTTTCCAGGAGAGCCCAGTATGTAGCCAGCAGTTGCTGCTCAGTTGGTGTAAAGTTAGGCAAGGAGGGTATTTTCTTGCACCCAAGGGCTTCTTGGGCAACATAGATCCATTATAGGTGTGTGGTCCAGGACTCCAAGAAGCATAAGAGGAGGTTGCTAATGCTTTGTCAGTGAAGGAATTTTTGAGGGCACTGATAGCAATGCCTGTTGACTTTAATTTGGACAGATTCTAGAGCCTTTTGTTGGAGGTATCTGTTTAAAACAGCCTCCTTTGCAAGTGACAGCATAAATGGACTAAGTCAAATGTGCAGAGGAGGACTGTGTTGCCTCCAGAATTCAAAAAGGACTACAAGGTGTTGGGCTTCTATGAACAGTTTATTAACAGTGTGGGTGCTGAGAGTCAATGGCTGTTTTCTGATAGTGTCAAGAATGGAGTTGCCCTCGGTTTACCAAAATAATTTTTAGGAATTTGCCAAGGTGTCTGGCTTTGCCCCACATGTGGAGTAATGGCCCATCCTCTCTTTGTGAGCTTCTGAGTGTTTTGCCTTTAGTGAATGTGTCACATGAGTCTCCCTGGAGGAGGACATCATAATGTAACTTTAGACCTGTGCTCCTTGAGAAAGGTGCATGCAGTTAAGATGTTGCCTGCAAGACCGTGCGTGCCAGAGCTGGTTGAGGTACCCCGTGAGTAACTTGGAAAGTCTACTGTGTCCATTCAGAGTTGAAGGTCACCTGCGCCTAAGAGGGTATGGAAATAGGCATTGAACAGAAAATATTAGCCCAATCTATAGTAGCAAAATCCTTACTGGTGCTGATCAGGGGGAGTCGGTAATTTCAGTTACATTGGATGTTGTGTATGGGGCCACAGTGGATGGAACCAGACCATGAAGGATGCAGTCATTCACCCTGTGGCAGGTTCTTTCCAGGTTTAAGAGCAGGCCAAATTGGACTTTTAAAAGGAGAAGCAGTGGGGGTAATCACCAAGTAGGTCTTGTATGATAAATTTCAAACCTTGAAGGCCCTGTGTTAGCTTACATTGGGCTGTGTTAACTATTTTATTTTTAGCTGGGTGGAGGGGGGTGTTCCATGGGGTCCCATCTTGGCAGTTTAATTTATAATTCAGACTAGGTGCAGGAGTGCCACAGAGCACTTGCCAGATACAGATTGCCCTGAGGTGCCTCCTGCTGGGCTATGGCCAGTTGGCAATAGTTCTTGCCTTGGTGATGGGAGGAGATGGCATTACCCGGGAGAGACAGTGGGACATGGAACAGGCTAATAATGCACAAGCTGGCCAGCAGTTAGTGGCTCCATCCCAGGCAGCACTGACCATGTCAGGAGCTAGTCAGGCAGCAAAGAGCAGTTACAGTGAAGGCTGACCAGGCGTCTTCTATCAGGGCTGGGCAGTCCTGTTTGTGATGCCAGCTGCTGCAATCACCCTCTCCTTATTCTGTTGGTGAAGGAGGGGTTTCCACCCTAGCATATGGAGATGGCCAAACACATGACCCCAACACTGGACTGAGGAAATCACAGTTTATCGGTCACACAAACTCACACCCAGGGACACGCAGGGTTGCACTGGAAAGCAGAGTGAACCATGAGGGGTTGCAGGAGGCAGGCTTTGTAGTAGCAATAGCATGAGTTGCTCCAGTTCTCATTGGAAGGTGTGATTGACTTGTTTGAATAATTCTGTGGGCCGGCAGGAACTAAAACCCCCTACTCAGGGATAAGTGGGAACTGTGCCTGGTCCCCTTGGTAAGGACCGTTGCTTGACTAGGGGACCTTGTCCACTGGAGAAGAGGGGGAGGGGAAGTTGCAGGTAGACCCTGTGAGGCCTTCCTGGTTTTAACACATGTCAAGGCAGCAGATCATAATAATTTTAGGGCCTTACACCACTCAACCTACAGAAGGCTGATTGGGTTTCTTCTTTTCTTTGTTTCTATGATTATATATATTTGTTTTTTCACTCATTAATGCAACACGTGTGTGTCAGCAGTGGGGGAGAGAGGACCAGCACTATGCTGAACCCTGTGGGGGATACAAGAGCCAGGCTCCACTCTCACAGCATCACAGTCAAGCAAGGAGGGTAGCAGATGCATTAGTCAGTGTTAGCAGAAAGAGCTATGAGGCAAGAAGGCCAGCTGTGTCTCAACCTTGGAGAGGGAGGTCCCAGAATGCCTGAGTGACATGAAGGAGCTGCTTGGAGAAAGTGCTTGAAGACAGCCAGCCCTAGGTAGGCATGAGTGCTCTGGTTCTGTGTTTTCACCTGTGGGTGGGTTCTGCCAGCGACATCAGAAGCGGGAAGTAAAGAAGAAGCCCTCCATTATTGAGAATGTAATCAGCTTGATCTCTGAGACCTTAACAGGATGAGGAAGAATTCAGGCCTTTTAAGATTGGCATTTTGGCTCAGAACCAGCCCAGGCTCAAGATGACCATGAAAGGAATAGGAGTCCATTTAGAAGGTGTGCTTCTGGGAAGACACCCAGTTCCCACTGAAGAATCAGAAATGAAAGCCAGGAATGGTGATGTGCTTTCCAACGCTCTCTGCCCACCCTCTGCAGGCCTTCCTAATTGTCCTCCAAAGACACACTCCCAAAGAATCAAGGGGGTTGGAATAGATGAGTAGGTCATGCCGCAGGCCTTGGGATCCTGATTCTTTGGTCTGGGCTTGGGCTTGGGCTACACATTTCAGGAGCTCCCAGGTCATTCTGATGGCAGAGTAGACTGAAAACCACTGATGCAGTCCCACCTCTCATGTTTAGAGTTTAGAGGCCTGTACAGGGGCAGGGCCTTGTTCATGGTCATCCAGGAAACCACCTAATGCTTGACCCAGATTCCATCTGCTGCTCAGTGCAGCCCCAGAATCTAGTTCAAGGTCTTTGAGCTTTTCTCCTGTGCTAGCTGTTTTTAAAATTACATTCCTGATCTTCTGGATTCTGACCCAGTAAACCATGTTGACGTATTTTGTTCTCAAGTTGCATGGGAAAGTAATCTTTCTCATGTAATGACATCTTTTATTTATTTTTGGTGACAGTTTATGTTTTGATGGTTATAAAAGCAAGTAATCACAATAGAATGTTAGAACATTATAAAATAAAGGTCATTTTAAATTCTGCTTCTCAACGGTAGTCACTCTTAGCATCTTGATGACTATCCTTCTGAACTTCACTACTTGCGTATCACATACATACACACATGTATTATGTGTGTGTGCATTTATCTTAATTTCTCATTTGGTTTTTTAAACAGAAATTAGAAATATTTTTTAATAATTAAGAACTTAATCAGAAATCTCTTTCTATATGGAATTATGTAAATTATTGTCTGTTTCCATATCTTCTGTACTGATGAGAATGGTTCAAGGCCCACTGTGTATGATTATACATTGTATTAGGATGTTTGACCACATTCAAAACTAAATCACAGGAGTTGTTGAAGTCAGAAGAAAGCAATCGCTTGTTGGGGGTCCCTCCAGCTGAGTTCTGTGGGAGCCGTGTGGTCAGTGTCCAGAGAAACCAGCCCAGCCCAGAGTGCTTCTGTCTGAAACCAATTAACTTCTCAACTCTTTTCTCTGAAATATGCCATTTGTGTCTGCCTCCTCCTGGTTCAGACTCTTGTTTGAACACAGGAACCCAAACCACAGATGCAGGCAGCATCAGACAGGAGAAGGGTGTGGAACAGAGAGCATGGAGGGTGGTGGAGGCAGTCTGCCCCCAGAGTTGGGAGCTGAGGGTCTTAGTCCTGCCTCTGATACTGACTTGGGGTGTGGTCTTGGGTAACCCCTCTCAGGGCCTTTGTTTTCTCATCTGCAAAACTGGTTTACTTCCTGCTGGATATCCTAGAGATATTTTGAGAGTTTGGTGATTGAACATGAAATCAGTGTGAAAGGGCAGTGAGAGGCACAGATGGGTACACAAGGGAATGAAGATCTTTCATTCATTTCTTCATTCCTTCATTTGCAGGTCGTTGGGTGCTGTGTATGGTTGGTTGATCCTCATTTCTTGCTCCCATTCCTTGGGTTTCCTTCAGAACACTTATCACAGGTCATAATTACATTTCCATTTTTATGATTATCTGCCACACTGAAAAGCTCTAAGTATGTGCTGTTCAGCTAACAGATGTACCACAACACTTAGACCAAGAGTCTGGCAAACATAAGGCCCTCAGTACTAATCTGTGGAGTAAGTGAATGAATACTTTCCCCTGCTCTGAAAGATTGTGGCCATGAATCAACCAGACTCCACCTCAAGAGGAGTGCACTTTGGGATGGGAGGGTTGATGTATGTACATTTCATTGTGTCATTAGGCATATGTGGACTTCCCTCAGAGAGGTTCAAAAAAGAGCTTTGGTAATTCTGGGGAAGATGTTAGGCTCTGGCCAGGACACTGGAATGGCCTCAGAGATGAGAAGGCACCTCAGTTGGCCATGAGGTTTGGCAAGAGTTTGGCCTGAGCAGCAAATGGAACATGCAGAGGGAATAGTGTGAACATAGGCACAGCCCATGTGAGGGTCCACAGGAAGCTCCTTTTAAGGCATGCGGTGTATGATCATGTACTAGGCAGAAAGAGGGCTCAAAAGGATGCTTTCCCCCCCAAATTGTGAGAGACATTGAATGTCTGGCCACAAAATCTGAACTCTCTCAGGTAATGAGTTGACAGCTATTGAGGATATTTGGGCAAGCAGGTGACTTGAAGACATAATGTAAGATGTTAAAGAGCAGGTATTACTTTTGGTGGACAAAAGGGTTAGGAGGTAGTTAAGGGCTATGGCGAAGGTGGTGTCCATGAGCTGGAGAGGAGGGGAAGACATGGGGACAGGTAGACTGGATGTGGGGTTGAGTTGGTCAGGGAATGGGCAGTCAGAATGCAGTTTGGGCTTCTGGCAGAACCATTTATTGAGGCAAGAGGCTTGGGGGAGGAGTTGGAAGGAACAAACGTGAAAGACTAATTGAGTTATACAGGGGTTACACAGAGCCTGAAAGCTCAGGGGAGGGGTCTGGACTAGAGAGAGGTTTGGAAATTGTTAGTTTCTCTGAGATGAGAAAAGTAAAGGGTGGAGATGAGGTTCCCCAGATGTCCCAATTATCTATTGCTATGCAACACACTGCATCCACATTTAGTGGCTTGTTTAAAGCTAGTCATTCAGTTTGATCATGAATCTACAGTTCGAATAGGGCTCTGTGAGAATGGATGTCTGCTGTGTGCAGCATCTGCTGGGGTGGCTTGCCAAGCATTGTACCCAATCCAGGCTAGCTCACTCACATGACATGACAGTTGCTGCTGTCACCTGGATCCTCAGCTGGAACAGTCATATGTGGCCTTTCTGTGTGACTACTTGGGCTTTCTCATAGCATGGTATCTGGGTTTCAAGTATGAGCATCTCAAGAGATGGGAAGCGGAGACTGTTTCTCAAGAACCAGACTGACACAGTGTCTCTTCCACTGTGTTCTACTGGTCCAGCAGTCACAGGTTGAAGGAAGGAGACAGAAACTCCAACTCCCAATGGGAGAATGTCCAAGAAGTTTAGAGCTCATTATGTCTGGCTCCAAGGAAGGGCTTAAAAATATCTATTGAATGAATGAGCAAATGAATTGTTTGAGGACAGATGTAGAGAGAGGAATATTTGGGGCATGAGGAAAATAGTTGTTGGAGAAGTTTGGCTGGAGTTGGGAGAGAGGTGGATAGGCCTGGGGAGGTCAGTAGGATCTAGACTGTGAACTCCAGGTTAAGGGGATGGGACCTGAGTGTGGGATAGACTATCCAACAGAGGGGAACCAGGAGGTTGCCCAAGAGGGCCCTGGTTTAGGAACAGGAGCAGAAGTTGAGGCTCAGATCAGGAGCATGGTCCAGGAGAAGTCCCACAGGGTCAGTAGTTGAGTGTGCTTCTGACCTTCAGCCTTGGGCTTCTTCTGGCTGTGACCTTGATCCCTGTTCCAGCCAACCCTCATGCCTGACATTCCATCCCTGCTACCTGTGGAATGCCCAGTGCACACCCAACAATAGACTTGCTGGCAGTCAAAGGTGATATCCAAGCCTACTCTCTGGAAGGGGGCAGTAAGCTGGGTATCAGGGCTGGTCTAACCTTTGTAATGGATGAGAGTGGAGTCTCTTCAGAAGCATCTTTAAAAAAAATTTTTTTATGTTTATTTTATGTTTGAGAGAGAGACTGAGCATAGGTGGCAGAGGGGCAGAGAGAGAGGTAAACACTGAATCCAAAGTAGGCTCCAGGCTCTGAGCTGTCAGCACAGCCCAATGCAGGTCCCGAACTCAGACTGCGAAATCATGACCTGAGCCAAATTCAGACACTTAACCGAGTGAGACACCCAGGTGCCCCTATGTTTATTTTTGAGAGAGAGGCAGAGCATGAGCAGGGAAGGGGAAGAGAGAGAGAGGGAGTCACAGAATCAGAAGCAGGCTCCAGGCTCTGAGCTGTCAACACAGAGCCCAACACCGGGCCTGAATTCACAGACCTGAACTCACAGACCTGATCATGACCTGATCAGATCATGACCTGAGCCAAAGTCAGACACTGAACTGACTGAGCCACCCAGGTGCCCCTGCAAGTGTGTTTATCAGTTTTCTGGGCCCTTGAGAGTAAAGAGGGCTGCATTTCCTCTGTGAACATAGCTTCTTCATATGGTCAAGAGCCCTTGGATTCTGAAGTCAAGATGATCACAGGATGTGGCTTCTTTCTTGGGTACCTGCAGCCCTCTCAACCTTGAGGCATGAAACTCCTCAGGGGGGCTGTAAGAGTGGGTCCTTTAGGCTGAGATTTCTCCAGGCCCTTGTCTGCCAAGAGTAGAAGCAACTGGGGAGCGTGTGCAGAGGCGGGCAGGATTCTTTATGGCCCTCACCAAGGTCAGGCCTCATGTGGTTCTGTCTCCCTGGGTCTAGCCCAAGCCAGTGTAGGCTGGAAGGCTGGATGCTATCAAGGTCACTGTGAGAGACTTAGCTGAGGGACGTCCTGGATGACAGAGCAGCTACTCTCTGAGGAGAACCTGATCTGTAGGGGGTGGAGAGACAGCAGGAGTTCGCCAAGGCCCCACATGAGGCTCTGAGTCACACTGGCCTTTGTTCCTTGCTTGCTCTGGCCCTTGGCTGAGGGGCATTCGGGGATCCTGCCAGCGGCTCAGGGCACTGGCAGTGTTCCCTATGTGCACATCTTTGGAAGCATATCCTGGTGCAGGAGGAAGACAGAGGACACAAGTGGACGTCTTGCTCCTGTGAACGTGGTTGGCAGCCTGATCATGGTGGTCACCCAGCTGAACCTGTAGTTTTGCTTCTAGGACAAGAAGTTGCGAGGCTTCAGCTGTGAACTCACCCAGTCCCCCCATGGGGTCTTCCCTGAGACCGTCTTCTCTATCATGTGCCAGATCATGGTGCCCATTCTACTCTCAGGCTTGGGCATGTTGACAGCCGGCCTGGTGATGAACACTATCCAAGTGCGTACCAGGCATTTGGGGGCCTGGGGGGAGGGGGGTGGGAAACCAGGCTCCCTAGGCATCACAGATATGATAGGCCAGGGGACACCAGAGGCCCTGAGTCGGGGTGCAGCCCAGGATTCCCGGGCTCAGTGGTGCCAGCAGGAGGATCCTCCAGGGGGCCTTGTGTCTGAAATTCCAAGAAGCTTCTGACGACCCTCTCCAAGGTCAGCCCACACTAACCACGTTAGCTCAAACCATTTTCCTTCCAGATTCATCAGGCAGGGCCTGGAGGGGTTCAAATCCTCTGCCATTCACTTACTACTTGAGGGAATTCATTAGCTTCCCCCGTATCAGTTTCCCCATCTACAGATGGGGCTAATGAATGCACCGACCTCACTGGGTTGTGAGGGTGAGACACCCAGTGTGCTTCGTGTTGTGACTCCAAGGGTGATGGGCACTGGTTCCCTCCAGTCCCCAGAATCTTTGTGGGGCTCTTCAGTGAGGGGACAAGGTCCAGATCCCGGGCTGGGGTCCAGACGAGTGTGGGGATGTGGTGGTCTCTGTTGATTAGAAGCATTGTGGGGAGGCCCTTAAACGAGCACACACTCTGGCATTCACTTCTCCTGGTCTCTTTATGCCCTGGGGTTGGTTCACGTAATGCTGTTTGAATCATTGAGGGTTTGCTCTGTCTACCTAAACATTTTTATAGAGTTAGTGTGTGATAGAAAAATTAGCAAATATGCACAAGTGAAGAAGGAAGGGTGCCCATAATGTCCATCCACATCGTGGTGTGTGTCTATCAAGAATGTGTAAACATAAATATATGGGATCTTGCTATGTAACGTGCTTTTATTATATATTTTTTAAAAGAGTGTGTGCATGTGTGTACGTGAGTGAGGGAGGGAGGGGCAGAGAGAGGGAGAGAGAATCCTAAGCAGGCTCTTTGCTGTGAGCACAGTGCCAAATGTGTGGCTCGATCCCATGACTCTGGATCATGACCTGAGCCAAAATCAAGAGTTAGATGCTCAACCGACTGAGCCACCCAGATGCCCCTGTAATGTGCTTTTTAATCAGTGAAATTAAATTTAAATTTAGTTTTGCAGCCCATGGGGACATTGCAGCTAGTGCAGTGCCTTCCTCAGTTCCACAAAGCATCTCCTTCCTGATGACAGTTCAGCATTCTTTGTGCATCTGTGTGTGAGTTGAAGAAGGGTTATCAACACCCACCCTGTCCCCTGGTCTCTGGATGAGGCTCTTGATGACTCTGCCTTCAGACTTAAGTGGATGGGACACTCACCCCTCCTGGGGCTAGGGCAGCCCTTTGTGTACTGGCCAACTTGCTGTTAGAAAGCATTCATTTGGGCTTGCAACCTAGATCCCCGTCTCTCTCACCTCAGAGCTTCACCCCTTGGGCTGCTCTAATAGTCTCTCACCCCCTTCCTAAGACCCTTCTCCAGAGAAAGACTCTGCCCTGTGTCTCTGTTTTGACCTTCCATGGCCACTTCATGGAACATGGTTTTGAGCCCCTACACCACAGTGCATGTCCTTCAGTTGCTGCAGCCTGAGAGGTTATATATCAGTCAGTTGGGGGATCTCAGCAGAGTCTGGAAGATTGGATGGGATGTCAGGGGAAGAAGGGCTCGGGATTGTACCCGACCATCAGCAGGGGTGACACAGGAGGCCAGTCCAGGAGGAAGTCCAACTGGAGGGCCGTTTCCTGACCTCTGTGTTAAGTCTCCATCTGGGAGTCTAGCATGAAGAAAAGGGGATGTCTTGGGAAGCAGGCCCAGACCATACTTGGGCAACTTTGCAAATCCAGGCCTTGAGCCATCCAGCTTTGGGAGGCCCAGCTTTTGGGAGGAACAGAAAACAGCCCTGGAAGACACAGCTCATTCTTTCTCTCCAGTTTGCAAATGTGCAGTGACTCCCAGGTCAAGGGCACTCAGGTTTTCGTGGCTCCTGCACGTGCACCACCACCTCCCTGGTCACCCCCGCTCAGTGGTGCAGGATGTGGCCTTGTCAACACTGTTCCAGGGGGAAATTCCATAACATAGGAGGGTGGCCTGGCTCCCACTATACCCAGGCTGCCACATTCTGGGGCCTCATAGCCCCATGAGCCTGCAGCAGGGATAACCTCCTGGCAGGGGCACCTCGTGGCTGTCTCTGGCATAGTGGGCTGGCCCCAAGAGTACTGGTTAGGTGATAATTTTACCTACTGTAGATTTGGGGTCAGGAGTCTCTCTGTTAATGGGGTTTGGGGTCAGTCTATAGTTGGGTCCAGGGATTGGGGCCCAGTAAGGGGCCAGAGTATCAGTTCAGTTTTTTTTTTTCAAAAAATTATTTTTCAGATACACAAGTAAGGTATATATAAATGTTTCTCTCCCTTTCTCTTTTTTTAATGTTTATTTTTGAGTGTGGCGGTGGGGGTGCAGGCACAGAGAGAGAAGGCGAAAGAGGACCCCAAGCAGGCTCCAAGCTGGTATCAGCGAGCCCAATGCAGGGCTTGAAGTCGCCAAAGTTGGATGCTGATCCAACCGAGCCACCCAGGAGCCCATGTTTCTCTTTTTTATAAAATAAGTATTTCAGCCCTCAATCTCATCCCTGGAGGAAGCTTCTATTATCATGTCATGTGTATCCTTTCAGGCCTTCTTGGGGGTTTATGTAGACCCGTGGGCACCAGAGACAGTGACAGCAGTTGTAATTGTTAGAGTGTATGTAGTCTTTCTTCACTGAATCAGAGATGAATCAGACAGGGTGTCTGCTTTTGAGCAGCTGGTAGCTGAGCACAGAGTAGGATAGATGAATTCATTCATTCATCTGGTTCCTCGTTTATTCATTCAGCATATCTTGTTGAATTCTGTGTTAGCTGCTCTCAGGCCCCAGGAGTGCAATGGTGAGCAGAAACAGACCTGTCTCTGCCTCCCTGGCTTTTGTAGCTTAGGGGGTGAGGCAGGTGCTTCATCCCACGAGCCAGTGTTAAGGGAGTAGAGCAGTGAGCAGACATTTGCCTGTGAAGAAAGAGGGAACAGTTCATTTTTCCCAGAGGAGTCAAAGAATCTGCAGTTAGTAGGACAGTCGGAGTTGGACCTTACAGGATAATATAATAGTTTCTGGGATGATGTGAGAGAGAGCAGACAGTCCAAGCAAAGGGATCCGTGTGTGCAGAGATACAGACAAATGAGTGGGCATTTGCAAGGAGTGAGGAACAGCAATTGGCCATGGTCATGGGGGTGGGGTGCAGGAACAGCCCGTGAGAAGGGCTGTCTGCTCTGCTCAAGTTGTATGCTGAGTACAGAGGGGTTGTTGATTTTTGTCCTCGTTATTTTAAAATAAATATGTATTTTATTGAAGTATATCATGGATGTGTTGAAAATTATACGTGTTATGTGTACAGTTTGAATGACCATCTCAGGATAAATGCGCCTGTGTGATCCCCATCCAGGTCAAGAGCATTTTCAGCCCCGAGTGGGCTCCTCCATCCTCTGCCCCACCTAAACCAGTCTTCTGCCTTCTAATACTGGGCATTAGTTTTGGATGTTTTTGAAGCATGATACTACCATAGACATTCCTGTCTATTTCTTGTATGTTTTGAGGGGACAGATCTATTGGGTGTATGCCCAGGATCAGAACTGGCCAAGGGGCTGAGTGACAGGGTCATAACTGTAACAGAACTGAACTGTGGCAGCAGGGTGAAGGCCACAGGGAAGAGCTGGGAAGCTGTGGCTGTATCAGAGCCCCGCGAGTGCAAGAACCATTACTAACTCTAACTGATTTTGATCTCCCCAGTGCCCCTCATAAGATTTATTTGAAGCATTGCCAGAGAGGGCAGTGGTGGTGGAAATTAAGACAGTTACCATGACTTGGATGCCAGGCTGTCAGGGAACACAAGGGGTTACTTAAGTCCCTGCTGGAAGAGCAAGAATGCCTGGAGCCACAGTGGGCAGGGCAAAGGGTCTGGGCAAGGAAGGTCAAGTCTGGAATCCTGATTTTGAAGGGCCCATGGGATGTCAGGATTCAGTCAGCAGTTGGGTAGGCAGGTGTGGTGCTCAGAAGACAGATCTGAGCCAGAGATGTCGAGCATCACCAGCACAGAGCACAATGTCTTAGTCAGAAAACCCTAACTCCAAGTGACTAGAGTCATTTAGGATTCCTATAAAGAAGGCTACAGATCAGACTGCTCTAGTACTTGTTAGTTCCCTGGATTAACAGTGTCAGCGAGGATCCAGGGTCCTACTGCTTTTCTGCTTTAGTCTTCCCTGTTAGTTGACTTTGTCCCATAATAGACCCCTGGTGGTTATATGGTGCCTGATGTGTCTAGATGTGACTTCTCAAGTCTCTGTGGCCATCATTGTGTCCCAGCCCACACCCACATGACTGATGCAAAGGCTCTCCTCCTGCCCTTCACCCCCTTAGGGCCACTTGTTAATGTAGGGAGGATGGAGATGGCTGTGGGTGAGGTCATGTAGGGTGTGCAGTAGAAGGTGACTCAAGCCTTGGGAGGGAGAGGAAATGGCAGGGAAGGAGAACGAAGATGAAGCATGAAGGACTCAGGATTAATAGGTTAGGAGATCTACAGCCTTTGGTCTCCTGACCTCTGGGAGCCACTGTTGGCAGAAAGCAGACTTGGAATGGATGGGTCAGGAACCATGAGTGCCGCAGAGCAGTAAGTGGTTTGATGCCAGCCTAACCTTACCCTTGGCTTGGCGCTGTCTGTTCTGTAACAGGGAGTTTCTCAACTGTGGAGTTAGAGGACAGGCCTCTTGAAAACGATGGACTGTTTTCTTGAGCATCAGTTCCATAAAGCTATTACGTAACCCAAGGACGGTCCAGAGTTGAAAAGCCTGTGTCCATTTGGAAGAATCAAGAATTATTGTTAGACCTTGGTAAAATTTCTAGCTTTGCAGCCTGCCTATCTGGAGAAAGGAAATAAAATTCTTTAAATTAAATAATATTAAGAAAAAGAGGTCAGGAGCAGGAAGAGGAGCCCTCAATGGAGGTCAACATGGAATAAGCAGAGGTCAGTTTCGGACTGGGGGAATGTGGTTGTGAGTTCACAGGTGTGACATGGAGTGAGAGGTGTGCCTGTCACACAATTGGAGCTTAACACCAGCTGGGACTGGGGGTAGGGGAGGTCCATAGCTCAGAGAGCCAAGGAGTGAGGAATGGAGGTTAGAAGAGCCCAAGGAAAGGGCATTGCTATGGGGTGGGGAGGGACAGCAGCTAGCATAGCATCTGAGAGGGTGAGAACAAGACTCACTAAGTTCAGTGGTGCTGAGGAAGACAAGGGCAAGCTTCTGTGATGGGATGCAGAGAGAGGGGATTTATTTTTACACTTGAGTTGGTGGGGACTTGGTCTTGTGTGTCAGCGAAAATGAAGGTGCTTGGGAGCAGGCTGAGGTGGGAGGCCAGAGGAGGCTTGGGGTAGAGGATGCCGGCCTCAGGGGAGGCTGGAGCCCAGGGAGGGGTGCCTGTGCCAGGAACTGGGCTAGGGACTTCCGTTCCATGCATGCTGTGGCACACTGGTGAGATAGCTGCATAGGGGCCAAATGCTTCTGGAAGCCTGGGAGCCACTGGAGGCCGCTGACAGACAGTGGGAGCACCTTCTTGCCTGGTGACATGGTTTTCTTCTGAACTTTCAGAGAAGGGTAGACTCATAGCTCCATCAGAGCTGGGATTGGATTCTGAATTTCCCAGCTTTGCCAATGAGGTAAAAAAAAAAGAGGGAACCAGCAGCCATGAGTGCTCTTCCTCTCTCTGAGGACATGAAGGACGCCTGACCCTTTCACTCCAGACCCTGTAAGATGTTTTGTTGGGCTGCTTTAGAGGACTCTTCTGGGCTCTACCCCTATTCTCCTCCCCCCCCACCATATCTTCAGTCTCAGGCAACAGGGCCCAGACCCAGGGCTCCTATCTCCTAGCTGACACAGTAGGAGTGTTGTTTTAGGTCTAGAATTCTAAAACCCGGAGGAGCTCTTAGCGTAGGGATCACAGAAATCTATAGGGGACTGAGAAGTAAATTAAGTCAATAGAATCAGATGAGGTATTGAAAATTGATGGGGGTAGGTTGGGGATAAGCAATCTAATTGCATATAAATTGGTGGGAATAATTTTCACCTCACAAAGAAGTTATTTTTGAGAGAGAGAGAGAGAACACAAGTGGGGCAGGGGCAGAGAGAGAGGGAGACACAGAATCCAAAGCAGGGTCCAGGCTCTGAGCTGTCAGCACAGAGCCCGATGTGGGGCTCAAACTCACAAACTGTGAGATCATGACCTGAGCCGAAGTCAGACGCTCAACTGACTAAAAGACCCAGGTGCCCCCCTTTCATACTTTTTTTAATCTTTTACCTTTGATAGAGACCTGGATAGAGCTACATTCTGTCTGTTTTGACAAATCCAGTGTCCCCACATGATACTCTGGGTCACCGGGAAATCTGTGTCACTCCTTTGTCCCAGATGTTCTCACCAGCTCTCCCATTCATGAGAAATCTCCCAGTTTTGAAACTGGTGACTTGTTCCTGTTGCTACAGACACATGGGCCACCCTGGGTATGTCGTGTTTGCAGGCTGGATCCCGCCATTCAGGCTCGGACACAGTCTGGACTCCAGTTTTCCTAGCTGCTGAAGTTGCCACAACTTCTCTCAAGAAATTTCGAAGATGTGCCAATATGTGTGTTTGGATTGATCTTACTCTTTCCCCACCAGCACTGGCCTGTGTTTATGGAGGTTAAAGACCTATTGACGTTGGTGCCACCCCTGGTGGGCCTGAAGGGGAACCTGGAAATGACGCTGGCATCACGACTCTCCACTGCTGTAAGTAGATAGTTGAGCATCTGGGCCACCTGCCTCCCAGGGACGGACACATGGGCACCTCCCAGTTTCTCCTCATAGCCTTGTTAGACAGGTGGGTTTGCCTCTCCGAAAAGACAGGTGTCAAGAGGTTTTGTTCTGTCATGATGCTCCACCTGGTGACTCCTCATAGCCTGCTATCTGTTGTTCCACAGCACAACTGGACTTCTGGTGAGGGCCAGGTTCAGCCCCGTGTGCCCTTGGTTTCTCCTATAACCTGCTGTGTCCCAGAGCCTGGCTCCACACATTCACACAGAAGCTGTAATGAGCAATGCAGCCTTACTGAAGGGTTTTAGAAATGAAACAGGATTTTTGTCACCACATCATCCATCTCTGTTAGAGGATTTTCTTTTCTATGATGGCTCTGAAATGCCCCGTCAGCAGAGGGGTCTTCTCAGGACTCCCTAACTCACTCTGTCCCTCGGGCTGTCACTCATTCTACCCCTCCTAGCTATCCTGGGAATTGCAGTTCTTTTCCTTCTATTATGCAGAATGCTCTTTCCCCTTCTGTGAAACCCATTTCACGTTCAGGATGTGAACAAGGCTGATGGCAAGAGTAGGTATGTTGTAGTCAGGAAACTGAAAGAAGAGTGATGTAATTGGAATAGTGAGGGAAAGAGGTGGGGCCTGCCTGGAGAGTGGGTGAGGGGTGGCTAGCCGGACAGTGGCCCCCAAAGAGCCACATCCTAATCCGTGGGACCTGTGCATAGTTTCTTATGTGGACAGGGTCTTTGCTGGTGGGATGAAGTGAAGGGCCTTGACACGGGAGATGATCCTGGATTATCCACATGGGCCCAGTGTCATCACAAGGCTCTCTAGGAAGGGGCGGACAGGGACGTTTCAGAAGCAAAGGCCATGTGAGGGAAGTCAAGTCAGAGAAGATGCTATGCCACTGGGTTTGAAGTTGGAGGAATAGCCAGGAAATGTGGCTTTACCTGCTGGAGAAGATGAAGAAACAGATCCCTCCCTCGAGCTTTCTGAGGGAGTAAGGCCATGTGGACACCTTGATTTTTGCCCCATAAGATGCATTTCAGACTCCTGGCCTCCAGAAGGTAGGAAGTACAGAAGTGTATTTCTGTGTACACACTAGAAATAATCATTTACAAAATACAGTTGGAAAAGAGGTATCTTTCAAACCATTGATTTTATTTTTTAATTTTATTTATTTACTTATTTACAATAGAATGTGCTTTTAATAACACTAGAAACCAGAGGAAATAAACAAGGCTGCATAGGTGATCTCATTTGCACATTTCACAAAGCAATCATGTACGATAATGAATACCCTAATTACTCAAGAACGTCCATATTAATACAGAAAAAGAATTACCAGAGGTTACATAATATTTGTTTTCAAAACAGACAAGATGGCTTTCACTGGACTTCACTGTACCCCAGAGAGATACCCAAGGTCCATGTTAGAATTTCAACACAAAGAAAAATTTGCAGGAAAAAAAAAAGATACACAGACTCAGGAAAAAGAAACATCTTTTGAAAAGTTACTCTAGGTTGTAATAAGATTTTAAGAGTGATTTCAGCTGGAGTTGCCTCTTTAGTGAACAAACAGGGGCTCTGAGGCTCACTGTGTGATGGCACAGGAGGAAGAAAGAAGCGGGACACAGTAACAGAGATGAGAACCCAAGCACTCTGGCACCAACAAGTGCTATTACATATGCAGAAGGCACTGCTTAGAGGAACTAGGGTTTCCAAAACCAGACATATTTTGGAGTGGCTAGCAGCGAAGATGGTTGGACAGGTGGCTGTTTAATGAATTTTGAAGACAATAGAATTCACAGTGGGAAGCTTACAATAGAGCTGGCCTTCTATAGGAAATCTTTCAGGAACCCTTGTGTTCTTGTTAAACATATAGGAAAGACCAAGCCAACAGATCTGCAATTCACATGCAAGACAAAGCAAGTGTGATCTGGGCTAAATACACAGAAAGGAATCAGAGCCTTCTCAAGAAGGCAAGAGGAACATTTTTGTGCACCTGCTTCTTTTACTGTGCTGACTTAGGGCATTCCACAAGAGTTGAAAATAGTGATGGATGCAAAGCCAATTAACCTGGTCTGTCAGTTATAGGTAACTGCATAATATTAAAACATAATGATGAAGAATTATAGTTGAGGTTGCTAAAGGCTAAGGAAATTCTCCAATTCTTAACTTACAATAAGAGCATTTACAGTAAATTCAAACATACAACTTACAGCTGGTTTGTTGGCTTTCCAATTCATTGCCCCAGTTTGTAAACAAGCTCTAATCACTTTGGTAGCCATCTGCACTCAGGGACACAAAGCATTCTGCAAATCACTAAAGTCCTATTTAAAATTTTCCTCCTTCCACCTAAATTTCCAGTGTGCTAAGTAATCTGCAGGACAGAAGGCAGAGAGGAATGAAGTGTGAGTCTGAACGTAATCCTGCAAGGCAGAGTACTGTGAGTCTGAACGTAATCCTGCAAGGCAGAGCTACCAAGCCAGCCTCCACCTAGACCAAAATAAGAGCACAGAAATATGAGGGAAAACATTTCCTGAAGCTCAATTCCAAAAGGTTAAGTTGCTCAAAACTCCCAGTTTGAGAGAGGAGCATGGTTTTAGCCTCAGGTCTCCCTTTCTGGTCTATAAACATCACAAGGCCCCTCAGGAGTCACTGAAACAACATAGCATAGAAGCATCTATCAGAAGACTTAATGCTTTGCGGTGCACTTAGTTCACAGGATAATAGGAGCAGATGGAATTTCTTTAAAATACATACATAAAAGCTTACTAAGTTCTCCTAAAGATTAAACACAAAGTGTCCATAACTAACCATCACTCTCCTGCCAGAACAGAGCCAGAAATGTTGAGTATGCAAGTACTAATTACAAGGATTTTAAGATTAGTCAGAAACAGTACCAGGTAACATCCCAAAGTGTACAAGCCAGTTAAACACATATAAAATTGGTACTAATCCAGTTAGATATACAAAATGAAAATTATGGATGTTGCCTCAAATATCTGGGATTCCACAAATTTACAATCAGCCTATGTAACAAAGTAGACTGTAGTTTTAAGAAAACATTACCGTTCAATATCTATTTCAAAAATGATCTCAAGTCCCAATGATGTCAAAAGTCATTTATCTGGAAATTAGAATCATTTAAATGTTTGTACAAATTTGCAAATAACAAACCAAAAAATTAGAAAAGACCTGTACAAGGCTGGCCTTTAATCTATGTTTTTCCCAAATGTGTTTGACAAATCCATTAATTCAGCAGAATGATAATGGGCTATTGGTTCTCATGTAAATTGGGTGGCCTTGTGAACAGGCCCAAAGCTGTTCCATGGAGGCACAGGATGGAGAGCTTGGTTCTCTGTGGTTCATCTGGTCAGCAGAACACAGGTGGTACAAACAAAAGTTTAACTTATCAAAGACATGAGACCATCACAGTATTACAAAACTTTCCTTTGACCTAATGGATATTTAAAACAACAATGACAACAACAACAACAAAACACACATAGTTCTGTAGCTACTGCTTATGTAGAAAACTTGAAAGCACACCAGTATCTGCATGTCTTTTCTGCAGTTATATGGTGTAATGAGTTTGGCACTTCATTGTAATGAAATTTCCAATGACACAGTCCTTACCTACAGTGGCACATAACCTGCAAACATCAGGCAAACATCCTGTACAGGAAAAGTGTCTTCGCTGCCAAGTCTGACGAAAGGAAAAAAAAAAAATTGCTTTCCACCCCCTTTTTTTTTTTAATCAAGAAAAGGAAAATGAGGGGTGAAGGACATCTTTGGACTACTTCTCTCCATTCCTGTTGTCAGACAATCTGAAGTCCTTTAAACTGTAGCCTGTTCACTAACTCACTGTTAGCCTGATACCCAGCTATGTGTCATCGTCTTAACGCTGTGTGGGAAGCTTTGGTTGGGCAACACATTGTCAGCGTCAAAATCTAATATATCACCGTCCATGAGGTTGTTCCAAATGATGGACTCCATGTGAATCAACATGCCATCCAAGTCACTTGGGAGCCTACCCTGGTTGAGAAGGCCCATCCTGCCATGGTCATTGCAGCTGCTCACTGAGGAGTAGGCCCCCAGGGCTTTCATCTGCGTGGTGTGTGATAGCAGCACTTGTAAAGCTGTCTTCACTGGCGGCGGTTCATTCCTGAGGTGTGGAGCATGGTGCTGACCGCATGGGGCAAGGCACCCCCATTAACTGCAGATGTTGGCTGGGTATGTCCGGGGTGGGTGTGGGAGCTGGGGTTCATCATTTTGTTATGAGATGCCTGACTACCATAGGTTGACATGACCAAATTAGGGCCCATTAACATATTGTGACCAAGGACCTGGCTGTTGGGTTGGGTGATCCCAGGATCAACTACTGTCATAATGTCCTGATGGGGAGGAGAGTAAGTAAGCAACTCCTTCAAGAGTCCCGGTGCACAGTTACAATGATTCATACCTCCATAGCTCAATTTGTTGTCCTGAAGTGTTTACATAGGCATGTGGGGAAAAGGACTCCTGCTAGACTGGCCGTGTGTATATTTTTGGGAGTTGGGGCTGGGTGAATTCAGACTGGTGTTTGGTAGTACATATGAGTAAGCATGGTGTCTGTTGCATCATGGTCCCAGGTGAAGACTGAGTTGAAACAGTTAGTGGCATTGGTGATGAGACAAGGTTGAGATTATCCAAAAGGTTTTCCATATTTTCAGGATTACTTATCTCAGACAGACTGGGTGGAGCAGAAGCCATCTTTGCAGCAGATAGTGGGTACACCATAGAATGCACATCCCCATCTCTAAGATCATCCTGTTCTGTCATAATGGGATAAAGTCTCCCACTAATAGTACTAGCATTTGAGCTAGTTGGAGGGTGAAATGCATGCCAGTTATCAAAGCCATCACTGCTGTGAGAGCCAGGGCTGTCCCAGGCACTCTCCTGACCAGACTGTAGAGACACTTTTTCTCTTAACAGCTCAGCCCTGGCTCTTAGCAAATTTACTGTTGTCCAGAGACGCAGCTCTTCTCTAGGGGGATTTTCCACTCCTACCTCCCTCTGGATTGAGCATCCACCAAGAACTTTTTCCGGTTCCTTAATTCTGCACACGAATGGACTTGGTGTGTAGGGCCAGATTAAAGCAAATTGAATTCTTCCAGCCCGCCGAGCTGTTGCTGTCACTCTTACCCTTGAAGTATGGCACATACTTGACCATCTCCTCTTAGATCTGCGACAGCATGAGCTGCTTCCACCCTGAGCTCTTGATGGACTTGGTGATGAGGTGGGCATAGGACAGGTTGCCTGATGCATTCCTGAGGGATGAGCTCCTCTTGTGGCGACCCTGCGAGGGGCCTGGTGGCGGCTGGAGGCATGGGCAGGTGCCAAGACAGCGGACTTGTGCAAGCAGCCAGCCTCTGGGCCCTGCAAGTCCCTGCACCAAACCCTGGTGGTGGCCCCAGCTGGACCCAGGCCTGAGCTGGAAGTTCCTGCTCTCGTCCAACAGGCTCAGGTTGCTCAGGAAGCTTGTGTTGACAGCAGCCGCTGAGGGCAGGCAGGGCTGGAGTGGCAGAGCTGGGCTGGCCTAATGCCAGCCTAGGCGGCGGCCAGGTACACAAGCGTGGCAGGGCCATGGGCTCCAAGTCCTGGTGGATCTCCAGAACCCGGGGCGGGGCGCTTCAGCCACGGTGAGCCCTTCCTCCCCCAGCCGCGGGAGAGCCAACCAGGAGGGGGCACTAAGAGCTGGTCCGAGATTTGGAGGGGCGACATTGGTGCCTTGAGCCCACGAATACAGGAGGAAGGTGCAACGGAGTGGAAGCACGAGCCCCAAAGTTGACTTCTGACTTCGCGGATCCATCAAGCTCTAGGCTCTTTCAGGTTCGCTGCTCAGGCTGGACGGCAGGCAAGAGTCCCCAGGTCAGAACAGGGTCTGTGGACTGAAGACAGACTGACGGACGCTCGCTCTGCTGGGGGCTAGACCGCAGCACTGCTGTCTGTTGAATATGGCGGTGGCCGCTGCAGCAACTCTTATGTTTACATTTTTTAAATGTTTATTTATTCTTGAAGGAAAGAGAGACAGAGCCTGAGTGGGGGAGGGGCAAGAAGGGAGGGAGACACAGAATCCAAAGCAGGCTCCAGGTCAGCACAGAGCCCCATGCAGGGCTCGAACTCAGGAGCTGTGAGATTATGACCTGAGCTGAAGTTGAAAATTTAAGTGACTGAGGCACTCAGGTGCCCCAACATGGTCCTTTTTAAATAATTTTTAATTGTGATAAATGCACATAAAAGAAGACTTACAAATTAACCATTTCTGAGTGTCTAGTTCAGTATATTATTAAGTATATTCACATTAAGTATAGTCACATTGTTTTTTTTAAGGAAATCATAAATTATTTAACCAAAAATCTAATTTCCTTTGAAAGACATAAATTGTTTATTAAACAACCATTAATCAAGAGTACTATTATACTAATTAAGAGAGAATGGCATAATATTGAGCAGAGTTCTTTGAGAACAGGTCCTGATTGGAAATATATGGTAAAAATTTTTTAACTTTATTTTTTATTTTTTAAAATTTACATCCAAATTAGTTAGCATATAGTGAAGCAATGATTTCAGGAGTAGATTCCTTAATACCCCTTACCCATTTAGCCCATCCCCCCTCCCACAACCCCTCGATCAACCCTCAGTTTGTTCTCCATATTTATGAGTCTCTTCTGTTTTGTCCCCCTCCCTGTTTTTTATTATTTTTGTTTCCCTTCCCTTATGTTCATCTGTTTTGTCACTTGAAGTCCTCATATAAGTGAAGTCATATGATTTTTGTCTTTCTCTAATTTCACTTAGCATAATACCCTCCAGTTCCATCCACGTAGTTGCAAATGACAAGATTTCATTCTTTCTGGTTTCTGAGTAATACTCCATTGTATATATATACCACATCTTCTTTATCCATTCATCCATCGATGAACATTTTGGGCTCTTTCCGTACTTTAGTTTTTGGTAATAGTGCTGCTATAAACATGGGGGTGCATGTGTCCCTTCGAAACAGCACACCTATATCCCTTGGATAAATGCCTAGTAGTGCAATTGCTGGGTCGTAGGATAGTTCTATTTTTAGTTTTTTGAGGAACCTCCATACTGTTTTCCAGAGTGGCTGCACCAGCTTGCATTGCCACCAACAATGCAAAAGAGATCCTCTTTCTCCGCATCCTTGCCAACACCTGTTGTTGCCTGAGTTGTTAATGTTAGCTATTCTGACAGGTGTCAGGTGGTATCTCATTGTGGTTTTGATTTGTATTTCCCTGATGATGAGTGATGTGGAGCATTTTTTCATGTGTTAGTTGGCCATCTGGATGTCTTCCTTGGAGAAGTGTCTATTCATGTCTTTTGCCCATTTCTTCACTGGATTATTTGTTTTTTGGGTGTTGAGTTTGATAAGTTCTTTGTAGATTTTGGATACTAACCCTTTATCTGATATGTCATTTGCAAATATCTTCTCCCATTCTGTCGGTTGCCTTTTAGTTTTGCTGATTGTTTCCTTCACTGTGCAGAAGCTTTTTATTTTGATGGGGTCCCAGTAGTTCATTTTTTCTTTTGTTTCCCTTGCCTCTGGAGACGTGTTGAGTAAGAAGTTGCTGTGGGCAAGATGAAAGAGGTTTTTGCCTGCTTTCTCCTCGAGGATTTTGATGGCTTCCTGTCTTACATTGAGGTCTTTCATCCATTTTGAGTTTATTTTTGTGTACGGTGTAAGAAAGTGGTCCAGGTTCATTCTTCTGTATGTCGCTGTCCATTTTTCTGAGCAGTACTTGCTGAAGAGACTGTCTTTATTCCATTGGATATTCTTTCCTGCTTTGTCAAAGATTAGTTGGCCATATGTTTGTGGGTCCATTTCTGGGTTCTCTATTCCATTGATCTGAGTGTCTGTTCTTGTGCCAGTACCATACTTTCTTGATAAGTATAGCTTTGTAATACACTTGAAGCCAGGGATTTTGATGCTTCCAGCTTTGGTTTTCTTTTGCAAGATTGCTTTGGCTATTTGGGGTCATTTCTGGCTTCATACAAACTTTAGGAATTTTTGTTCTAGCTCTGTGAAGAATGCTGGTGTTATTTTGATAGGCATTGGATTGAATATGTAGATTGCTTTGTGTGGTATTGACTTTTTTTTTACATTTATTTATTTTTGAGAGACAGAGTGAGACAAAGTGAAAGTGGGGGAGGGGCAGAGAGAGAGGGAGACACAGGATCGGAAGCAGGCTCCAGGCTCTGAGCTGTCAGCACAGAGCCCGACGCAGGGCTCGAGCCCACAGACTGTGAGATCATGACCTGAGCCAAAGTCAGACATTCAACTGACTGAGCCACCCAGGTGCCCTGGTGTTGACATTTTAACAATATTTGTTCTTCCAAACTATGAGTGTGGAATATTTTTCTTTTTTCTTTTTTTTTTTTTTGTATTTTCTTCAATTTCTTCCATAACCTTTCTAAAGTTTACAGCGTATATATTTTTCACTTCTTTGGTTAGGTTTATACCTTGGTATTTTATAGTTTTTGGTACAAGTGTAAATGGAATCAATTCCTTGATTCCTCTTTCTGTTGTTTCATTATTGGCATATAGGAATGCAACTGATTTCTGTGGTTTGATTTTCTATCCTGCAACTTTGCTGAATTCATGGATCAGTTCTAGCAGTTTTTTGGTGGAATCTTTTGTGTCTTCCATATAGAGTATCATGTCATCTGTGAAGATTGAAAGTTTGCATCCTCCTTGCTGATTTGGTGTCTGTTATTCCTTTGTGTTGTCTGATTGCTGAAGCTAATACATCTAATACTATGTTGAATAACAGTGGCAGGAGTGGACATCCCTGAGGTGTTCCTGACTCTAGGGGGAACAGTCTCAGTTTTTCTTCATCTAGGATGATATTAGCAGTGGGTTTTTTTGTATATGGCTTTTATGATCTTGAGGTATGATCCCTCTGTCCCTTCTTTCTTGAGGGTTTTCATCAAGAAAGAATGATGTATTTTGCCAAATGGTTTCTCTGTATCTATCGAGAGGATCATGTGGTTCTTTTCCTTTCTTTTATTAATTTGATGTATCACATTGATTGAGTTGCAGATATTGAACCAGCCCTGCATCCCCGGTATAAATCCCACTTGGTTGTGGTGAATAATTGTTTTAATGTATTTTTGGATTCAGTTGGCTAGTATCTTGTTGAGAATTTTTGCATCCATGTTCATGAGGGATATGGTCTATACTTCTCCTTTTTAGTGAGGTGTTTTTCTGGTTTTGGAATTAAAAAAATACCATTTGATTTTGATGGAAGCAGTAGTAATGTACCTCTTTCATTTCTAGTTTTGAGTCCTCTCTTTTTTCTAATCAATGCAGTTACAGTTTTGTGAATTTTATTGATCTTTTCAAAGAACCAACTCATGGTTTCATTAATCTTCTCATTTGTTTTTCCATTCTGTATCTGTGATCTAGTCACTATTATTTCCTCGCTCCTAGTAGCTTTGCGGTTAGTTTGTTCTTCTCTTTCACATTAAAAAAATTTTTTTTAATCTTTATTTATTTTTGAAAGAGAGATAGAGTGAGATCAGGGGAGGAAGAGAGAGAGAGGGAGACACAGAATCTGAAGCAGGCTCCAGGCTCCAAGCTATCAGCACAAAGCCCGATGTGAGGCTCGAACTCACAAACCATGAGATCATGATGTGAGCTGAAGTCGGCTGCTTAGCCACCTGAGCCACCCAGGCGCCCCTTCTCTTTCACATTTATTAAGTTGTCATTTTTGTGGTTGACTGAGATTATTTTTTTTTTTAATTTAAGACTGTTTACAGCTAGAAATATCCAGCTTAGTACTGTGTTAACTGTATCTCTTAAGTTTTGGTATGTTGTGTTTGCATTTTAATTATCTGAATATATTTCCTATTTCTGTTGTGATTTCTTATTTGATCCATTGGTTGTGAAGAGTAATTTTTTTTTGATCTTCATGTATTTGCTGATTTTCCAGTTGTCCTGCTATTGATTTCTAGTTTCATTCTAATGTGACTGGAAAAGACATTTTATATGATTTCAGTGTTTAAAAATGTATTGAAACCTGTTTTGTGGGGTAACATATGGTTCATCTAGGAGAATGTTTCAAGGCTACTTAAGAAAAATTTGCGTTCTATTTTTGGGTGGAGTGTTCTATCTATGCCTGTTTGGTCCAGTCATTCCATATTGTTAGTCATATACTCTATTTCCTTATTTGTCTTCTGCCTGGTTCTTCTGTCCATTATTGAAAGTCTTCAACTATCATAGTAGAGCTGTCCATTTCTCCTTTCATGTCTGTCAGTGTTTGCATTTGTTTAAGAACTCTGATATTTGGTGCATTTATAATTGTTATATCTTCTTGATGATTTGACCCCTTTACCATCAAATAATATCCTTGTTTGTTTCTTACAACAGTTTTAAATGGAAAGTCTATTTTGTCTGCTAATAATATAGCAACTCCTGCACTCTGGGTTGCTCTTTGCATGAGATATTTCCATCCTTTCATTTTCAACCTAGGCATCTCCCAAATCTGAAGGGAGTGTTTTGTAGAAAGCATGTATTTGGACCCATTTTTTTTCTTAATTCTGCCAGTCTATGTCTTCTGATTGGGGAGTTTAACCTATTTATAATGAAGTAATTACAGATAGGTAAGGACTTATTATTGCCATTTTTAAAATTGGTTTTCTGTATGTCTTACAGCTTTATTTTTGTGCCTTATTTCTTTCTTTAATGTCTTCCTGTATGATTAGGTGATTTTTTATAGCAATACATTTTGATTCTCTTGTTTTGTTTTTTGTTTGTTTGTATTCTATAGTTATTTTCTTTGTGATTACCATAGTGATGACATATAGCATCCTAAAATTACAACAATGTATTTTAAACTAATAATAGTTAAGTTCAATCACATAAAAAAGTCTACTCCTTTATACCTCTGCCCTCTTCTACCCTTGATTTTATGTTACTGATGTCACAAAATATCTATTTTTATTAGAGTATCCATTAGCATAGTTTCATTGTTTTTATGCTTTTGCTTTTTAAATTATATAAAAGAATAAAAAATGGAGTTACAAAGCACAATTAAAATAATATAGGTTTTTATATTTATCCAAATATTTACCTGTACTGGATAACTTTATATTTCCATACAGCTTTGAGTTCCTGTCTAGTGTCCTTTCATTTTAACTTGAAGGGCTCATTTTAGCATGTCTAAAGTCCTGTCACTTTAACTTGAAGGACTTCTTCTAGGGCAGGTCTAGTGGTATTGAACTCTCCCTCAGCTTTTATTCATTTAGGAATGCTCTTGTTTCTCTCTCTCTCTCTCTCTCTCTCTTTGTTGTTGTTTTTTTGTTTGTTTTGTTTTTTGCAGTACAGTTCTGCTGTATATAGAACTTTTGGTGAATTTTATTTTTTCTTCCAGCAAAAAATATATTTAAATATATTATCCCACTACCTTCTGACCTGCATGGTTTCCCCTGAGAAATCTGATATCTTACTGAAGATCCTGTATTTGTAAGGAGTCTTTTCTCTTGTAGCTTTCAAGATTATCTCTTTGACTCTGACTTTCAGTGGTTGGGTTATAATGTTTCTTGGTGTGGGCCTCTTTGAGTTTGTCCTCCTTGGGTTTGTTGACCTTTTTGCATTTGGATATGCATGTATTTCCTCAAATTTGGGGAAATTTGGCCATTATTTATTCAAAAAAGCTCTCTGCCCCTTTTTGTCTCTCTTCCCTTTCTGGGAAACACATGAGATGGATGGATGGGTGGATGGATGGATGGACGGATGGATGGATGGATGGATCTGATTGATGGTGCCCTATAAGTCCTGTAGGCTCTCTGTTCACTTCCCTTCATTTTTTTTTTGTTGTTGTTTCTGAGACTTGATAATTTCAAATGACATTATCTTCAAATTCACTGATTCATTCTTCTTCCTGTTTGAGTCTGCTATTGAACCCCTCTAGTGAATTTTTCAATTCAGTGACTATATTTTCCAGCTGCATATTTTTCTTGGTTCCTTTGTAAAAGTTTCTCTTTGTAGATATTCTCATTTTGTTATCATCATTTCCCTAGATCTCTATCCATGTCCTCCTTTAGTTCTTTGAACATATGTAAGACAGTTATTTTAAAGTATTTATTAAATAAGAGAGTGAGAAAAGTGGGGCTCACCCAGAGTGGGGTTTGTGCTCACCCAAAGAGGGCTCAAGCTCATCTACCATGAGATCGTGACCTGAGCTGAAGTCAGATGCCTACCCAACTGAGCTACCCAGGCACTCCCTGCCTTCTCATCTTTTGTCGAAAAATTGGCATTTGAGAAAATAGATACCTCTCCCAGTCTTTGCAGACTTGCTCATGAAAGGGAGGACCTTCACTAGTCAGTCTGGTGTGAAGGCTTAAAGTCTTTTCAGGCTTTTTCTGGGCATGTGTCTTCCCTGGGCCTGTATATGTACTTTTTTTTCCATTCCAATTCACCACACATGGCTGCTATTAAATGTTTTAATTACCTTGGGCGCTTGGGTGGCTCAGTCGGGTGAGCATCCAACTTTGGCTCAGGTCATGATCTCATGGTTAGTGAGTTTGAGCCCTGTGTCAGGCTCTGTGCTGACAGGTCAGAGCCTGGAGCTGGCTTTGCATTCTGTGTCTCCCTCTCTTTCTGTCCCTGTCCAGCTTGTTCTCTCTCTCCCTCTCAAAAGTAAATAAAAAGACATTGAAAATTTTCTTTAAAAACCTTTTTTTTTTTTTTTTAATTTTTTTTTCAACGTTTTTTATTTATTTTTGGGACAGAGAGAGACATAGCATGAACGGGGGAGGGGCAGAGAGAGAGGGAGACACAGAATCGGAAACAGGCTCCAGGCTCTGAGCCATCAGCCCAGAGCCCGACGCGGGGCTCGAACTCACGGACCGCGAGATCGTGACCTGGCTGAAGTCGGACGCTTAACCGACTGCGCCACCCAGGCGCCCCTCTTTAAAAACCTTTTAATTACCCTAAAAAACTCAGCATTGCTTCTCCTTGGGGACTTACATGCTTTATTGTACTTTTCCGTCTATAGTCTTTGCCCCAGGCATGCATGGGCCTGCAATTCCCTGCAGCTGTACTGTATCCAGCACCCTGGATACAGGGTTTCGGCAGCTTGGAAACTGATATCCAAACTATGCCAACTTTTCCTTTGATCTCCAAGTCAGGCAAAATGGAAACTAGACCCTCAGGTATCCTCCAGGAAGGCCAGGATGTTGCAAACTGGTCCACTGTTTTCCTTCTATCCTGAGGAAGGCACCATGCACTGCACTACTCTGTACCAAGGAGGAAGTGGTGCAAGGATAAGCAAAGACACTGTTGGATTTTCTACTGTTCTAAGTGTGGGTTTTTCTTGGTGAGGGGTCACTTGATTTTGAAAATCCTTGACTGGTTTCTAGAGCTCTCACAAAGCTGTTTTGGTCAGTCTCTTGTTTTACTTGGTATTTGCATGGGGGGAATGAGGCCTGGAGCTTCCTAGCCTTCCATCTTGCTGATATCATTCTCCCTCACTTTTCTTTTAACTTTGTTTTTTTGTTTTACTTTAGTGTGTCTTCTAGTAATCAGATAGGATTCGTTGGAAGTGAACTTTTTGGACATTTGCAGTGTGACAATACTTTATTTTATCTTCACAATTGAATGCCAACCTGGAAGTATAGAGAATGCATGGTTCACAATTATTTTCCGTCAGTACTGAGGCATATTTTCAGGGTCTTCTTGTGGTCAGTGTGGCTGATGGAAGCCTCATAACTTTTAAAAATAAAATTTTATTTTTAAGTAATGTCTATACCCACTGGGGGGCTCAAACGCACAACTCTGATATCGAGAGTTACCTGCTCTACTGACTGAGCCAGCCATGCCCCCCTGGAAGCCCCATTAGTTTTAGAATCTAATTTCTTTTAGATTATGTGTTCACCTTTCTATCTGGACTTTTTGGTATATTTCTCATTATCAGCTATGTTCATCATGGTGTCTCTGGCAAGGGCCTTTTCTCATTACCTTACGTATATCTTAGATTTTTCTATCTAAAGGGTTATGCCTGTCTTCAGTTCTATGGAAACCTTGTTACTGCTGTTACTTATAATATTTTGGTATTCATTCTTTCTGTCACCCCACTCCGCACCCCCTACTACTACTATTGGGTGCACAATGCAACTTCTGAATCTACCTTCTGAGTTCCTTAACTTTCTTTTCACATTTCTTGTATTTGTGTCTGGTCTGGGGGAATACTTCTGCTTGATGTTTTATTTCACTAAATCACTTTCCATCTCTCTGACCATTGTGTTATTGAGGTCATCTAATGAAGAGCTTTTGTTTGTTTCTGTCTTTTTTTTTAATCCTCTCTTTTAAATTCAGAGATCAAGTTTGTACTTTCTAGAATTTAAAATTGTCTTTTCACTTACGGAAGCACCATTCTCCCACATCTGTTAATTTGCTTGCCCTAGAGTCTTATTCAATTTCCTGTTTTGACTGTTTCCTTAGATTTTTGTGCTTCCATTTGTTGACTCTGATGAATCTCTTTCATGATTGTGACCTTCCTTTCATGAACAGTGATTTTTGGTTGGTTGAGCATCATTTTATTTTAGCTTTCCTCTTACTCTGTGAATCTCTGAATGCGGTCCTTTAGAGGAGGATACTTGTAGTGATTGGGGTTGGGGGGGGGGGTGAGTCAAAATAGGTTACCTGGAAGTATGTGCTAGTAACTGGGCTTATGGCTCTAGAGACTCTTTGTCCATCTTATCATGGCCACTCTGGGCACTGCTTTGCCTTTTTAACCCCAACACACACACACACACACACACACACACACACACACACTACTGCTTAGAGCCCAATGGCCAGGTGTCTCATTGTTGGCAGACAAGGGAAGAGGCCAACTCTTCTGGATGTTCCTGCTCTGCTCTCTGGGCCAAAGCCCTTTCAGTTGTCCCAGGCTCCCTTCTGCTCCCATCATCCTCAGGGCTACCTCTGCTTTGTTCAGTAGACCTTTTGGTTATGGGCCCTTCCTCCAACCTAACTCCTGCTTTACATTATTTAGGGATGCCCTCTTAAGCTGTGTTAAACTATAGATACCTCTTTTTATTTTCCACAACTTGTGTCCATTTTAAAAATCATTTCCTCAATGCTAGAATGAACCCTATGATCCTGGGTTTGACTCAGAAATATGAATATGGACTCACGTTTGTTTTAATATGTATGCAGATAGGTACAACAATAGACATGGGTATGTGTATATTCATGGGTTAGGATCCATACATACATTTCCTAGCTCTCCCACTAACAGAACCTAGAAGCAGTACCATCCCAGTGGCACCTAACACATCTGCCATCTAGGTCTTGATTTCTGATACCATTCTTCAATAAAAGAAGCCAACATTCTTGGGAAAATGGCTCATCTTAGGACTGGGGCAGAGAAAATACAAGATGTACCTGGAGTATCAGATAGTGCCAGAAAGTAAGGAAGTACTAAACAGCATGTGGGTGCATGGCAGAAAGACAACCTTAATGAGCTCCCAATGGCCACAGTGGGAGCAGTGTTAGTGACAAAATAAATATAATAGTATTATGACCTGAAGAATAAAATAAATACCCATGAGTCCAATCATACCATGTAAATAAATGATTTAAGAGGGGGAGAAGGGACCACTGTATCTCAGAGAAAATTTTATGTGCAAAGAATGAAGGAAATATAAAATCACCATTAGAATACCATACTGATCATTGTCACAGGCAAAATCCACTAATGAATTAGTAGGTGGCACTTGAAGGAGAAATAGGATCTTTGCTTGGCCCCAAACTATCTCCCCAAATACTTGTGAATCACTATAGTAGTTTGTAGATGTCCTCAAATCTTTGATACGTTGTTCTCTAGGGGGTGAAGCTGGATTCCCTTGCCTTGAATATGGAATGGGCCTAATGACTCACTAGTAAATAACAGAGTATTGGAAGGGAAACACAGTAAGTTTATAGTGGAGAATCCTGGCAGACACCACCTGAACCAAGGACCAAGGTTAAGGCCACATCTCATCAGCCATGTTGGTATGACAGCTCTCCAGATACCATGTGAAGAGAAAAGCACTATACCTCTGTAGCCTAATTTCCCTCAAAACCCAATAATCTCAGTGTAATCATGAGGAAACACCAGACAAACCCATTTGAGAGACATTGTACAAAATATCTAATCAAGTACTCTTCAAGAGTGTCAAGGTCATGAAAGACAGTGAAAGGTGAGGAACTGCCACATATTGAAAGAAACCAAGGAGACATGATGACTAGCTACATGGGCAGCCTGAATTGACACCCTGGGACAGAAATAGGACACTAGTGAAGAAACTGGAGGCATCTGAATATGTTCTGTCATTTAGTTAATAAAGTTGTACTAGCCTTAATGTCTCAGTTGATAATTGTCCTGTGGTTATATAAGGTGTTAACATCAGGAGAAGCTGAGTGAAGGGTATATAGGAAAGTATATTAACTTTGGAACTCCTTTGAAGTCTAAAATTAATTCAAAATAAAAAGATTGTCTTTCCCTATCCTTCAGTTTGGTTAGGAAGGATAGTAAAACATTCAGTCCTCCATCTTAATCCAGTAAGTCTTTTTTTTTGTTACTGGAAAATAGTTGGTATATTTGTTATTGGGAAAAAATATACAAAATAATGACAAATTGGGGTTTTTTTATTGTGAATAAGCTAAGTGTCCTTATGAAGATAAAACTCAGTGGATAAGTCAGGATCCTGGCAGGAGAGAGGTGGCACATACAGATGGGAGCTGAGCAGGGTTTAATGAAGAGTTGACCACATTGTGGGCAGGATTATGGGAAACTGCAAAAGGGCAGTGAATCACCCTAGGACTGGCAATAACAGGAAGTGATGATCAGTCTAAGCTGAAAGGGGCAAGAGGATGAGTAGAGGTAGGGATGATTCTCAGAACCTGGGAGAGCTGTAGGAAAGGGCCATCTGGCTGGTGCTGCAGGTCTGTGTGGAGGAGCACAGCCACTGGGGCAGCGGGAAGGGCACAGAGATGCTTATACCCCACCCTCACTCTTGCTGTCCCTCCAGTGACTTTCCATGACTCCCCACTGACCAAAACCAACCAGAAGCAACAGGGCAAGGGAGCTTGTATATGCATCTATATGGGTCAGCCTTCCAGGTACAATCCAGACCCAGAGAGGTGCCCAGAGGATATGTCATCTTCATGGTCTGAATCCGTTAAAGCAACCTGTTACGATGTAGCCAATAAGGAAAGATTTAGAAAATCTAGAACTGAGATAGGACCCCATAGGATTTCACATAGCAATTTATACTTGTAAGACATTAAAAGACATTTTAAAATGTTCAAGTCTGTGTGATCCAAATGAACATTTGGGAAGGGCCTCCCCAAACGTCACCCACTGAGATGAATCTAGGTCAGTCTCCATAATAGATGTCCCAAATTCCCACTGATTTTCTCTTTACATTCTTAGCAAAAAGCCACCGAGCCTGTGCTTGGACTGGCTTTGTCTCTCCAGCTCTTACCCGGACATTTCTGGGACCACCATTCCAGGGTAAAGCAGTATCCATCTACCTTGATGGAGACCTGCTCCCAAGTGCCCCCTCCCTGTGGGTTATCCTGCTAGTCTGGTTCTGCCCTGCTTCCTTCCCTACCTTTTGCTGCCTTGGTCTGTTCCCCACTGGAAAATGGTCCATCCATTCCACATGCTCTGAAATCCTATTTCCTTACCATCTCACCCCTTCTCACAGCTTCTTTCCCTCAGGTCCTCCTCCTTCCTTGTTTGTATGAGTTCTGCAAGCTCCCCAGCCCTCCAGTCCTCCTGCTGCACCTCTTGGCATCACTCCCTTTCCAGTTCAGCCATTGAGGAAGGAATGCCCTTCTAATTAATACTCAGGGGTCATGGGCCGGTAGCTCCCCCTTATCTGATGAATAAAGGGTTAGAGTTGGTGGATTGATAGGACACAGTAAATGCACTGGTTGAGTCCACCAAGCACCCAGCATAGCATGGAGCAGAGAAGGGAAATGAGCCTGTTGGCCTTGCATGTTTGGTGTGTGGCAAGCTGTGTAGCTTCGTTCTGTTCCACCTTAGTCCCTTGTCCCGATGGGTACTCCCAAGGTGCATATTAATCTACCTGTGTGAAGTAAAAGTCACCTGGCTCCATGGCGTGTGCTACACCTGAGGTTTCCATCATGCTGAAAAGAAAAGCCTCCCCTTATTTGAAAATGAAAAGTAATTTTATTTTTTCTTTGGAGTTCAGGAACATAATGAACTAATTACAAAGGAGCTAGAAAAGTATATTTGCTTGAAACCTTTTCTTATCTACATCTTGAATTTTGCAGTAAAATGCTATGAAATTAGAAGCTGACTACCATTTTTTAAAGGAGAAAATTGTATTTCTGATCATGTTTTTTTTATCCTAAGAAGGACTTAAACATTTCTTAAATGGGATGATTTGCAGAAGTGAGATTGAGGAGGTTAGTGGTCAGCTGAGATGTGACTTGCTGTTAGTGGGAAAAGGGATTGCAGGTGCTGAGGAGAACATGGCTGAAGACCTAGCTGAGGATGCAAACCAGCTTCTCAGCAGGGGTCCTCCCCCTGCTGCCCATGGATGAGTTTGAGAGGTGGCTCTGAAATTGTTGGTGACGCTTACCTCTGTGTGTGCTTGAATACTCGAGTATGGGAGAGATGGTTCATGACACCATCTTATTCTCAAAGGGATTTGTGTCTTACCTTCCCATCCCACATCAGTTTTGAAAGTTGGGCAGAATAATTTGTTCTGGTGTTAATGAAATGGTATTTGCTGATTTCTCTCCTGAGAGATTGCCTTTTCCAGGAAGGCTTCACGTGGCTTTTTGACCAGCCAGACTTACCCTTTGCCCTTTTCTTTTCATCCTAGGCCAACACTGGACAAATTGATGACACCCAAGAGCAGCACAGAGTTATCAGCAGTAACCTCGCCCTCATTCAGGTGACTCTCCCCTTTGTCCATTTGATGAATCTCCTTCCTGCTTTGAATCTGCAGTCAGGCCTGCTCCAGGTAGGAAGAGCAAAGACTAAGTGAGCCCTTGTCCCTGTACTCCAGACTGAGCTTTGGGAATGGGCCCCTCGTCCATTCTGTAACCACCAGACCACACTCATATGGCAGCTGGAGGATCAGCCCAACTACAGGCACTGGCACCGGAGTGTAGATGCCTCTTCTTGGAACCCAAGTTCGCTCCAGCTTCTCTACCTCCTTCTTTCCAAGACAGACTTATTGAAAGATTCGCCTATACTTACTTACTCCTGTTTCTCATAGCATAGACAGGGCTAACTGCCTTCTCTTCCCACTGTCTTGACTTAAGCTGTGCTTGCCAAAGTCACTGACATCCTAATTGGTGTACCCTCTGACTGCCTCGTGCATATGATCCTGCTTATAGTTTCTGGAGATTCTTCCTGTCTGGAAGTTCCTCCTTGGCCCCACTCCTGCCTCTCAGCCTGTGCCTTCTCAGCTTTTGCAGGATATCCTCCAACCCCCACACCTTTGTCCCTTAAATGTTTCATGCTTGTTCAAACTTGAACCTCCTTCTAATAGACCCTAGTTGGGCTAAGTTTTTATCTGAGGAGTCTCAGAGTATTACAAAATCAGGAAGCCTAGGGCAGGGGGAGACTGGGAAGAGATTGGCTCAGGACAAGAGAGGAAGTAGTTTTATCCAGAACCTTCTGGGCTTCTTTGACTGGGGGCAGCCTGAGGCTGCACAAAGCACCTGGACTCTAAGATCAGACAGGCTGGTGTTAAGGCTGTCATTTATCAACAGGTTGGCCTTGGGCAGACCACACAAGACTTGCTTAGCTATATCTCCCTGTCCATCAGAGTAGGTGGATATCCACTTTACCTCTCATCTGGGTTCTAGAGCCACTGTTTCTGGCTGTCTACGGGGCATCTCCATCTGCCCCTCCCCGAAGCATCCCTGAAACACCTTAGCCAGATCTGGCGTCATCACCTTGTCTCCTCACACTTACCTCTTGTGAAGTCCCCAATCCCTAAGAGTTTGATGGTTGAAAGTTCATTTTGGGGGTAGACCCTTGGGCAAATCACCTCACCTTATCTGTAAGATGGTCTGTTGTGAGGTTTCAATCATGTAAGGCCATGGCACCTGGCCACATGTGGTAAACTCCCAATCATAGTAGCTGTGCCTAGTGAGGAGTCTTCCCATTAATCAAGCCTGAGACCGAGTCTCTCTCAGCATCTCTGCTCCTCAACCTTATGACCACTCGCGGAAGAGTCTGCCTCTGAGCTGTACTTGAATCCAGCCCTGCTTCTTTTCTTCCTTGCCTTGGCCTCTTGGTCTCCTGCATCACTGACATCAAACCTCTTCATTGCCCCAGGTTCCTTCCCCTCTGGCTCCCCTCTACTTGGACACCTGAGTGACCTTTTCTAAATCCTAGAGCTGATCAAACTCTCTCCTCCTGAAGCTCCTTTGTTGGTTCTACTTGTCAAAGTGTAGGCCTGGCCCAAAGGTACTCCTGGTCTGGTCCTGTCCCTTCCACAGCCTCATGTACCCCACACCTGCTGCCTTTGTGTGTGTGGTTGCCTCTCCTTGGAATGTCCTGTCTCTTCTTATTCTTCTGGCAATGAAGTTCCAATCAGGTCTCAGTTCCAGCCCGACACCAGGTACTCTTTGGGGCCTTGCACATGCAGCTGTAGCTGACCTGGTTGCAATTCTGTGTGTAGATGTCTGCCTTCTCCACTTGAGCCGAGTCACCTGTGCCGGGACCATGGCCTATGGCTGAAGAGCTTTGGAGATTAAATGAGATGCTCGTGATACCCTTAACAGAGAGGCTGGCAAGGGGCAGGTAATAAGTGCCTGAGCTACAAGGTTCCAAATCCTTGGGGCGCCTGGGTGGCTCGGTCGGTTAAGCGTCCGACTTCGGCTCAGGTCATGATCTCACAGTCTGTGAGTTCGAGCCCTGTGTCAGGCTCTGTGCTGACAGCTCGGAGCCTGGAGCCTGTTTCGGATTCTGTGTCTCCCTCTCTCTCTGCCCCTCCCCTGTTCACGCTCTGTGTCTCTCTCTGTCTCAAAAATAAAATAAACGTTAAAAAAAAAATTTATACAAATCCTTGTCCATATGTATGCACATTTCCACATGATCGATTCTCAACCAACATTCATTAAGTCCTGACCTGGGCCAGACACTGGCTTGGCACATTCTGGTTCATAGCATGGATATAAGTTTGTCTCTTCTGTTTGTTAAGGAGCTTAACATTGAGTCACACATGGTCCAATAAATTTCATGATAGAACTTCTAGTAACTTCATATTCTATCACAAATACACCCGACAGTAATATTTAAAATATACCCAAGAGTGATTTTTAACAACTGGTGGGGCCCAGGAACTCAACTAGTAAGACTGAAGTGCAGCCACTAAGAGCTGGTCCAGCAGGGCAAACTGTCCAAATTCAGCCCTATCCCACCTCATTCGACCTTCATCACATAGGTGCACATAAAATTGTTTGTAGGCTTCTGCTCAATAAATTACACCACAATGACATTGTTCTCTTTTTGCACGAATTTCTGAAGATAACTTCCCACAAGTTCACAAGGTATGAGCAATTTAAAGATCTAGATTTTTCCAAAAAGGATTATAAAATATTTCAGTGCTTAGTATTAAGTAATAGCACTAGTGTTAATGTTTTAATTATTAGCTTCTCCATAACCTCACCAGCATTGAAAGTATTCTTCTAAACTACTTTGTATTTGCCATATAGGTGTATGTGGCCATAGATAATATATGCTATGACTTCCTGTGTTTTTTTAAATATTGTTTTATTTAAGTAATGTCTACACCCATCCTGGGGCTTAAACTCACGACCCCAAAGTCAAGAGTCACATGCTCTTCCAGCTGAGCCAGCCAGGTGTCCCTGTCTTTCTGTGTTTTTTTTTTTTTTTAAGCACAAAAAGTATTATGCTGTACATATAATTCTGTAACTTGTACTTTTAAGAATGACTTAATGAATGAAAATCACTTAGAATAGCAGATAGCATTCGGGAAATGTCAGCTCCAGTCATTGTTGTCATTATTACGTGGTTCTTCATTCACATGTGCAAATGTTGTACTGAGAAAATGCTAGATCATAAGGTGTATGGGTAAATTGTAGCCAAGTTTCCTCCCAGAATTCCTGTACCAATTTTACCACCATCTATATGTAAGAGAACCATTTTCCCACATATTTGTCAATGTGTATTTTATATTATCAACCTTTTAGATTTTTAAAAATTTATTTAATGTTTATTTCTGAGGGAGAGAGAGAGAGCAGGGGAGAGGCAGGGAGGGAGGGAGAGAAAGAATTCCAAGCAGGCTCCGCATAGATGGCACAGAGCTCACTGCAGGACTCAAACCCATGAACCTTGAGATCATGAACTGAGCTGAAAGCAAGAGTCAGATGCTTAACCAACTAAGCCACCCAGGTGCTCCTAAACCTTTTAAATTTTAATTTTACCTAGTCTGGGGGATAAATATAGTGTACCCATGCACTCATTGATTGATTCATTAATTGGATAAGCACAGACAAGGGCTTAGCACCTGCTGAGTTCCCCACCCACCCCCGCCAAAACTGAGAGGGCACTGACCTTTTCGTAGAGGAACACCAACATCAATTACAAAGAAATAAGATACCTACTTTCAAATTGGGATTAAATTTTTTTTCCTATTACTTGGGAAGCTGGTCACATTTTTGTTTGCTTTTTAGCCATTTGTATTTCCTTTTCTGTATCTTGTCAATTTATACTCCTTGTACATTTTTCTGTTGGGTTGTCTTTTTTAAAAAGTTGGCGTCTGGGCGCCTGGGTGGCTCAGTCCGTTAAGCGGCCGACTTCGGCTCAGGTCATGATCTCGCAGTCCATGAGTTGAGCCCCACGTCGGGCTCTGTGCTGACAGCTCAGAGCCTGGAGCCTGTTTCAGATTCTGTGTCTCCCTCTCTCTGACCCTCCCCCGTTCATGCTCTGTCTCTCTCTCAAAAATAAATAAACGTTAAAAAAAATTTTTTTTTTAAATGTTGGCGTTGCTTGGGGTGCCTGGGTGGCTGAGTCTGTTAAACATCTGACTTTGGCTCAGGTCATGATCTTGCAGTTCGTTGAGTTCAAGCCCCCCATCAGGCTCTGTGCTGACAGCTCAGAGCCTGGAGCCTGCTTCAGATTCTGTGTCTCCCTCTCTCTCTGCTCTTCTCCCACTCATGTTCTGTCTCTCTCCCCTTTAAAAATAAATAAACATTAAAAAACCAAAAGTTGGCATTGCTTTGTAAAATGGACTTCATGATTTTGATCACTAACCCTTTATTACTTATAAATGGAGATATTTTCTCCTGCTCAGTTTCTGTCTTTGAAGTTTGTGGTATCACATAGAAGTCATACTTGGATTTATATACAGCTTATTTCATTTTTCCTCAGAGATTTTACACATCTTCAGAAGGAGTATTTCTCTAATCCAAAATCTGAAACACATTATCCTATATTTTTTCTTTTCATACATTAGGTTTCATGTTTAGTGGGGTGTGTGTATGAATGGTATAATGTAGGAATCCTTTTTTTCCCCTAGATATCCACTTTTCCTTACCCCGTTTATTCAGTACCCATCCATTCCATACTGATTAGAAATGCCACCTTTATCATATTAAATTTCCATATATAAATTTTCATCTATTCTTGATGGTGTTCCTGGACTCCAGTCTGTCCTGCTGATCTATTTGTCTATTTTTGTGCCAGTACCACCCTATTTTAATTACAGTAGCCTTAAAACTAAATATTGATAATGAATGTGCCAAACTCCCTCTTGATCTTTTTTCTCAAGGTGTCTTGGCTGTTCTTGCACATCTACTCATCTTTGTGGAACTTAAGATAAATTGTCAAGTGCCATGAAAAGTCTTGTTGGGACTTTCACTGGAATCACGTGGGTTAACTTGGGGAACATTTTCATCCATATATATGGTAGAGTTCTTTGTGTTTTTAGTCTTCTTTAATAATACAGCATGTTGGGGCGCCTGGGTGGCGCAGTCGGTTAAGCGTCCGACTTCAGCCAGGTCACGATCTCGCGGTCCGTGAGTTCGAGCCCCGCGTCAGGCTCTGGGCCGATGGCTCGGAGCCTGGAGCCTGTTTCCGATTCTGTGTCTCCCTCTCTCTCTGCCCCTCCCCCGTTCATGCTCTGTCTCTCTCTGTCCCAAAAATAAATTAAAAATGTTGAAAAAAAAAATTAAAAAAAAAAATAATACAGCATGTTTCCATTGAGACATTTGAATTACAGTTGATCCTTGAACAATATGGGTTTGAACTGCAAGGGTCCACTTATAGGCAGATTTGTTTTCATAAATACAGTACTGTAAATGTATGATTCCTTATGATGTTCTTAATTTTCTTTTCTCTAGTTTACTTTATTATGAGAATACAATATATAATATAGCATACAAAATATGTGTGAATCAAGTTTGTGTTACGGGTAACGCTTCTGATCAGCAGTAGGCTGTTAGTAGTGAAGTTTTGAGGGAGTGACAAGTTATACACAGGTTTTCAACTTTACCCAGTGTCGGTGCCCCTAATGCCAGTGTTGGTCAAGGGTCAACTGTACTGATAACATGCCAGTATTGATACTGAGATCTGGGCACCTCATGGTACTGGCCTGCATGAGCAGCAGAGGTGTGACGCCACTGAGATGAGATGGGAATTGCAGCCGGGATGGGGGAGAATGGAGAGAAAGAGGGCCACCAGCATGAAGGGCAATTGCCAAGGAAGGTAAGTCTGGGAGAGAGACAGAGTATGCACAGAGACTTCCAAGGCGTAGCTGTGGATCGTGGAGTTTCCACATTGCAGGGGAAGTTGCTTGTCTGAGCAGCTGGGGGCTACAGAGCACTTTTGCCCAGACCAGTGAGAGGAGCCATGAGCAAGAGACTGGTGGCCCTTGGCCAAGGGCTGAGTAGGAGGTGAAGATTTTGTGATGGAAAATGGCATCAAACAAGTTGCAGAACAAGAAAACAATAGTTTTCAAGGGAGTTGGATTGAAGCAAGGTGTTTGTTTTTTCCAGGTTGGAGGGGCTGTTGGCAAATTTTAGGGTGAGGAAAGGAGGTTGGGTGACCTCAACGTCAGAGAGGAGGCAGAGGCAAAGGCAGGGAGGAACATTGATGGTCAGAGACACCTTTCCTCATGTTTCTGATTTCTGCCCTGACAGGTGCAGGCCACCGTTGTGGGGTTCCTGGCTGCTGTGGCTGCCCTGCTGCTGGGTGCTATGTCTAGGGAGGAGTTGGACTTTGTGAAGGTGGAGTTGCTGTGCGCCAGCAGTGTCATCACCGCCTTTCTCGCTGCATTTGCCTTAGGTGAGCTGTGCCCCCACCCCAGTTACCACCCCCTCCTAGCTCTCTCTGTCCTCCATTCCTCAGTAGTCTACTCTCAACTCTTTGTGTTTCAGTTCCTTGAGATGTGGAAGATGGGTGCACTAATGGTGGGGCCTCACATGTCCTGCCAGAGGGTGGGGGAGAGCCTGTTAGTTAAATCTCCAGGCCCTACCTTATGGATGGGCAAGGAGGACAATGAGTCCTTTCCTAGGCAATGTATGTGCGCAGGAGTGAGATGCTGACTCCATTTCTCTTCCCTCTGCTTGTTCAGAGAACTGGCTTTTGCTCAGTGGACACATTCATCTGTTCATCCATTCTCCATCCATTCATTCACTCATTCAGTCAGTCAGTCTTTAAATGTTACTTGAGCACAGCTTGCGAATGGGCCTGTGGAAGATTCTGGCATCTGCAGTCCTGTAGGGAGCAAGACTCTAGCATTAGCCTCAATTTCATCTCTGCAGAGAGGTCTTTTCTGACTCACTCAAGTTCTGCCCTCCATCCTTCTTCCCAGCTGCTGACATGCTCTTCTGCACTCTGCACCTGTTTTCCTTATTGAGCACTTATAAACATCTGCAATTGTTCACTTCATTTTCTTCATTCTTTTCTGTCTCACCCCTTTGCTAGAATGTCAGCTCCTCAGAGAGGTGCCCTGTTAGAAAAGGGCTTCTCCTATTCTGCTCCTGTCACACCGCCTGTCACACACACATCAGATGCTTCCTCCATGTCTGCAGAAGGCAGAACACACAAGGAATGACAAACAACCCTGTCTTCAGGGAGCTCACCCATTTCAGGGGCAACCACAGTTGCCATGCAATTACCATAGAATGTCCCCCCATTCACTCCTTACTCAGTACTTACTGAGTGTCTACTGTGTGCCAGGCACTGGTGCAGTGGAGGGGATGCACTGGTGAGTAACTGTACTGTTTTGTGATGTGTATGTTCTGGTTTGGGGTGAGACATCAGTATGCAAGCACATAGCAAATTTCAGCTAAGTGCAAGTGTCTCCTTTTTGAAGCCTCTCTGATCAGCTCTCTAGCATCACACCCCCATTCATAGTCCTGCTTTCTTTTCATGTCCTGTTTTTTACTTCAAATGCTTGTTCACTTACTTGTGTGCTGTCTGTCTCTCCACCCAAAAAGCATTTACTGTATGAGCCCAGAGCCTGATGGCTATTTTCAGCACCTAAAATAGGCATATTACCAGCTGCCAAATGTTTGCTGAATGAGCGGACTTCATTTTGGTTCTCTTCTGGACTGCATGTCTGAGTGTCTCTCGCAAACAATGTGCACATATAAGAAAGAATAAGTGCTAACTGGGAATTGGATTTGCATTTACTCTTCTGTTCTTCATCTGCTCATGAAACACCTTTGAGCTCAGCTCTCTGTAAGGATAATGTGGCGGGTTATTTATTGGTTTCTCTTCCTTCCTGTGCTAGTGTATATAATCAGGATGGAGGATAAGAGTGCAGAAACCCAGGAGCAAATTCATAAACTGCACTTCCCTGGGCAGACGGCTCCTGGTCAGGTACCTGTGCCTGTGCACATGGGGCAGGGGCTAGGGTGCCATCACTCAGTCTGTCCAAGGGAAGAGAAGAATGAGTATGCCACACCTTGTGGAGAAATAGAGCCCAAGAGATACTTGATATGAAGTCTCCTCTGAAAACAACACAATCAAATGATTCCAGAGGCCAGCCCTGTTCCTATGGAGTCTTGTAGAGAATGCCATTCCTAGCTCCCCATTTTCCAGATGATGAAAGTGAAGCATAGATGAGGGGTGAAGTTCAGCAGCATGGACATAAACTGGGTTGTCCAAAGATGTGTAGAAGTTGAGGAGCATGGCTGGTGGCTCATAGTGTGACCTCAGCATGACTGCTGTAAAGCCAGGTGGTGGTGGTGGTTTTTAATAAGTGCTCTCAAACTGGTGGTTTCTATGTAGTCCCTGTTTTTCACCAGACCACCAGCCACACAGACTCAACCTCACTTAGAATTGGCATTTCAAAAGAGATAAAGTAGCTATGACCTGGTCACAAAATAGGGCACAAACTGTGGCCAGTGGCAGCAGTGTTAGTGGGCCTTGAGGTGATAATTCTAATTATATTTAGAGTTACAGAGTAGTGAGTAAAGTATTTAAACACCAAGAGCCAAGATACAATGTGTCTTTTAAAAAATGTTTATTTATTTATTTTGAGAGAAAGAAAGAGTCAGTGGTGCGAGCTTAAGCAGGGGAGGGGTAGAGAGAGAGGGAGAGAGAGAATCCCAGTCAGGCTCCGTGCTGTCATCACAGAGCCTGACATGGGGCTCGACCCCACAAACCATGAGATCATGACCTGCGTCAAAACCAAGAGTTGGACGCTTAACTGACTGAGCCACCCGGGAGCCCCCAATGCTGTTGGATTAAGTCCTAGGCAGTAGATGAGGGCTGGAAGATTGTATGTGTCAGTCATCTCAGAACACAGAGTCAGAACACAAAATAGGACTCAGGAAGGTATAGAGGCCACGAGAATGTGTCTCTTGGGTTTCCAGTGCTATACCCAAAAATTTACCCCCACTCCCCGCTGTTAGAGGTTACCTGCTGCCTTCGCCCAGTGGTGGCCCTGCCAGGATCCTGAAATGGGCCTGTTCCCCAGAGATGTGGACCCGCTGACAATGCTGTGCTGTAGTCTGCATGTGCTTCCCCTGCCTGCCTTCCTGTCTCCCACTGCAGGTGGCCTACATGCCATCTCGTGGCTCTCCCAACACCCCTGTGGCCCCCCATTCCCCCTCACAGGCTTTGTCCCTAACAAACCTCTCACGTGGCTAATCCCACTGGGGCACCTGTGTCCCCAGGGACCCCGACAGACACAAGATGCTGTGCTCTGCCCCTGGGGCTCTATTGCTCAGAGTGGTTTTGGAGTCCTCTTCCTGTCAGGGAGCAGCTGTGAGTTTCACATCTGTAGTTTCTGGTTTGGGAGCCTAGGAACCACCTCCCTGCTGTCTCCCCCATGGGTTTGAGTGTATCATCAAAGCTTTCAGGCTACTTAACACCACGCCTGCAAGTCGCAGGGTCCACCCTACTGCAGCCTTCTCAGGCTTCAGCATAGTGGGGAAACTGAGTGTTAGGGCAGCCTGGCTCCAGGGGAGGGCTGTGTGGATAGAAGCAAGTTACTGAGCAGCCTCCTGACCACTTTCTCATCCTGTGCTTTGAGTTTCTTCTGCCACCTCCCTGCAGGAATGCTGATGGTCTGCATAGTAATTGGTGCTCGAAAGCTTGGGGTCAATCCAGACAACATTGCCACGCCCATTGCTGCCAGCCTGGGAGACCTCATCACGTTGTCCATCCTGGCCTTTGTTAGCAGCTTCTTCTATAAACACAAAGGTAAGAGGTACCCCTTGAGGTGGGGCACACGAACAAGGCTGGGTCCAATGTCGGCAAACAGCAAGCTCTCCCATCCACTCAGGTCAGCAGATAAGTTCAGTCTCCACCTTAGGGCAGGGGTATGCAAGGAGACCAGGGAGGGCCAGAGGATGGCCTGGCCACTTCAGTGCGCCCTCATAGGAGGGTTAACAGACCCTCCATGGGTAAGGCATGTGTCACACCAGACACATACACACCAGCTGGGAAGGGACTCCCAAGGAGGCATGTCATAGCCATGGGCATCAGCATATGCTCTCCCTGCTGGTGTGAGGCAGGAAAAGCCCAGGTCTCCTGAGAAGGTGGCCAGCCAGTGCCCTGGTCATCAGCTAAGGAAGGCGTTCACACCTCTTGTATGATAGACCCTTGTGGCCAGAGGCTCTGACTCCACCAGGGGTCTCCCTAGATCTGCCCTGGGGGCACACTGAACATGTTCTGCCCTGGGCATTGTGGACAGGTAGCATCTCCCTTCCCCAGCAGTCCTAACCTGCTGACTACTCCCCTCTGAGCATCACAGTTTTTGCTTTCCACCTAAGCTGGCTGCCCACAGTTGTTTGGATCTAGTAAGTGTTGATTCTGTGCATGGTCATAACCCCAAGTACCTAGGGGCAGGTGGCATCAGTGAGTGGAGTGGACAGTGAAGAAGATGGTGGACAGCAGTGGGGAATGTGGTGACACTTATTTGGAGGAAATACCTAGACACAGGCACAGACACAGCGAAGCTCTGGCTTATCGTTGCCCTGTGGGAACTCAGACTCCGGAGCAAGAGAAATCACCCAGTGCTTACATGCTGGCAGCTGAAGCAGACTAACAGAATACCTGTGATTTAGTGTATCTGGGCATTGAGACCCTCTCCCTCTCAGCTCTGGGACCAGCTCCTTGTCACCCCAGGAACTGCCTGCCACCAATACTGTTTGATGATTGGGAGATCCTCAAAGTTCCTGTAAGTGGCAATGAAGATCTAATGATAAGATAACCTAATTTTATCTTTAAACCATAGTGAATTTAAAACAAGATTTGTGTGTGGGTTGGTTAATCGAGTTTTACTTATAAAACAAATTTGGGTCACTGGTGTTTCCAGACCCTTCTTCTCTGCCCTACTGTGCATGTTGCAACACATGACTTAGTAGCTGTTGAATCATCGTTGGGTTGTCCGACCCTCAGATTAGACTGTGAATTTATCTTGGGTGCACTTACAGGTTCACTGGGCCTGGCACATATGAGATAAATCTTCACTGATGAAGAATGAGCTGTTGACTGTGTCACCTGTCAATGTAGTTGGGAAGACAAGCCATGTGTGGGGGAAGTATTCATCATGGTGGTGGAAAATATGAAGTGGAGCCTCTGCCAGGGCTCCTGAATCATTCTAGAAAAATCAGACTGAAAAAATGTCCTAAAAGCAGCACTCCTGTAGGCTGCTGCTTCCTAGAGCTTTTGAGACTTGCTTAGAGATTCCTTGGCCTGTCTCCCACCTCCTGGGATGGCAAAGAGGCTGGCCCCTTCCATGATGAGTTATTTGTCTGTAGTCCAAGTTGAGCACCTGTGGCCTGTGCTTCCATGTAGCTGCCCAAGGAGATGGGCCTCCCTATGGCAGAGGAATGAACCATGATTGTTTAGTGCAGAGAAAGACAAGAGGGGAGGGGTCCTCCTAATGATGCTGCTCAGAGAAATGGGATGTGGGGCACAGACCTACGTGCACACCTCTGCGTGCTGGGGTCCACTTGGCAGAGGACTGTGCACCACCTGAGCCTGTCCTTTAGAGGTGGGGCTGGGGGTGAGAGGATAGCTCTAGAGAAAGCTGGTGTCTTGTTTGGAGTGATTGGGAAGGTGACACACAAAATATAAGGGAAGAAGGGAGTGAGTGAGAATGGTGGTATGTGGGGCCCTGACCTGGCTCCAGGAACAGTCAGGTGTCCCAGAACTGTCAGAGTTCTGCTGGCTCCAACCAGCAGAGAAGATGACACAGGGGTATATGTAGCTGCAAAGCTGGGTGTGGTCTGAGCCCTGAGGGACCCATAGATGCTGGGGAGGCCACCTTAGGCTGGCCTCAGCCAGGAGCAGATTGGCATCATTAACCAACTCTGACTGTAGCCCTGATGTCTGTATGCTGGCTCGGGTGCTGGTGGGCCACCTCTTCATGCTGTAGTCTCTCCTATGCCCATCTGAGGGGGAATGGAGAACATGACATGAGTTTGTGCTCAGAAGGTGCTGGGCACAGTGCTGGCCTGTGGACACAATCCCATAAATGTAACCATTAATAATAATAATAAGGTTGAGATAGAAGGAGATGGGAGAGGTTATGTATGTCAGGAAAATAGCAAAAAAGAGAAGTAAAGGGGCTTGTGACAGGAATTGAGGATAAAGAGGAGCTTTTCCAGTTGCTTAATAAGATGGACAAAATCTTTAGAAGTATGGTAGGTTGTCCACCCTAAACTGCCAGAGACAGAAGCATCTCCTCAGCTCCAAGCCCACCTTTAATCATTGCAGCCCAGACTGTGGCCCCACAGTCCATGCTCATGTGCCCTGGCACACTGTCTGTCTGTCTGTCTCTCTCTCTCTCTCCTCCCAGATAATCGATACCTGTTGCTGCTGGTCTGTATCAGCTTCACGGCCCTGATCCCCTTGTGGGTCCTCATTGTCAAGCAGAACCCGCCCATCATGAGGATCCTGAAGTTCGGGTGGTTCCCAATCATTCTAGCGATGGTCATCAGCAGGTGCGCATGAGTGAGGGCTGCCACCACCCCTTTGCTCTCCATGCCACCCCTGTCTGGCCTCTGCAGACAGGGAGAGTGGCCTGAGGCCACCAAGCCTCCGGGGTGAGGATGTAAATCATGTGGGTTTAAATCATTTTCTGGCTGATCATGGTTGGAGGGAATCATTGCTGTGGGCTCCTTCACTAAGTCCCGGTGCCGGTTGTTGAGTCATACCTCTTTGTTCTTCATCTCTTTCCCTCTCACCAAGAACCTTAGGCCTTATTTATTCTGAGAGGCAGTCCTGTTTACCACTGCAGGAGTATCAGAGCCAGGAAGAACTGAACCTGGAAACATCAGATGAACACACTGATGCCAGGACCTCTTGTCCCCTCGTGGCACTGCAGGACACCTGTCTCCCCCATCCCTGCTGCCAGAGTTCCCCTGCTTGGGCTTCAGGGGGTCCCTCACCTGGCCCCACAGTGATGGCTCTGTGAATACCATTTCCTCAGCATGGCTGCTGGTGTGACCTAGTTGGGCTGAGGGATTCGTCCCCCTGGGCCCTTGGGCCTTCAGCTGAGCTCAGGTCTTCCACCCTTGAACCTCACTCTCCAGAGCCCTTTATGTTAGTAGACCTGGATGAGCACCACCCCAGTGCTTTCTGGGGTGCTTTCCTAACGTTGACTCTTAGGGAGAAGTGGTTGTGGTCCAGGTGTCTTTGATTCCAGAAAGCTCCTGGGCTCCTTTTACAAACTGATCCAATCTCGCCAGGACTGTAGGAGCAGGGCAGTCTTTGCTAAACTCCAGGGGCTGGTAGGAGCAAGGTCTTATTACAACATCTCTAAGAACAAGGAGCAGAAGTGGATTCTCATGCAGGTTCCATTTACTGCTCAGGAAAGTAGCAGTTCAGTTGTGGTACATGAGCTGTCACATGGGAGAGTCCAGCCAGCTATGTGACCTCAGAGAGTTTGTAACTTGTTTTTAATGGGCTAACATTATCTGATGGGCCTTCTGTAACAGCTGAGGCTCAGAATAGAGGCAGAGAATCATGTGCGTGGTGGAGAGGACACTGTGGATACCAGCCTGTCTATATCAGATATTTTGTGTAGGGGTCAGGAAAGTGTTTGCTACACTGAGAAAGGAAACTGGTAAGACATTTTGAAAAATTTTTTATTTTAATATTTGTTTATTTTTGTGAGAGAGAGAGAGAGAAAGAGGGCCAGCGAGCATGACTGGGGGAGGGGCAGAGAGAGAGAGAGAAAATCCTAAACAGGCTCCAGGATCTGAGCTGTCAGTATATAGTCCGACGTGGGGCTCGAACTCCAGAATAATGAGATCACGACCTGAGCTAAAGTCAGATTCTCAACCGACTGAGCCACCCAGGTGCCTCTGATAAGACATTTTGTATAGAGGTGTACCAGGTCCCCTACAAGGATAAACTAATCATTTGCCCTCTGCTCTCTCCCCAGTTTTGGAGGGCTCATCTTGAACAAAACCATTTCTAAACAGCAATTCCAAGGCATGGCCATATTTACTCCCATCATATGTGGTAGGTATTGGCAGTCACCATCACCTGGGACCCCTGGGCTGTGTTAGCCCCCAGGGCTTGGGCAGTGGGACCTGAAAAGCAGTGACTTCAGAGCTCCAGCCCCAGGCCCTCAAAGGCAGAATCTGGAAACTGAGCCATGGCTGTGTTTCTGCTAGGCAGAGACTACCGGGCTGGTTTTTCTCATATGGAAGGAGACCCTCAGGGAGAAAGCCCTGACCACTGCTCCACCAGCTCACATTCTTCCTCACAGTCACCACAGAGGCTTGAGCTGTCCCACAGAGCTAAATCCCATGCCTTGAAGGCACATCTATGCCAGGATTCACTGGCACCTGATCATGGCCTTCAGAACTGGGGTGTTGGCTTCTCATGGTTTGTTTGTATGTTTGTTTGTTAATTTCTTAAATTTAGATTCATTGATGACATTTAAAACTAAGAATTTTGCACATAAAAATCTAGATTTCTGCCTTCTTCAAAAGCAAGACTGTGACAATACTGAGTTTACATTCTGGGTGAGGAAACAATCAGCTGCCACTCAGACAGGACTTGTGTTTGTCAGGTTTGCCTGAATCCCCTCCATTCCCTGTTGTCTTCCACCCAACCCTTCATTGATCTCCCTTCTAGGCTTAGATCCTATGGGCTCTTTTAACCAAAGCTTGGTTTGTGTCTGGCTTCTGATGAGGATCTGTAAATGGGACTGACCAGTCAGGGAGGGAACCAAATGTGATAGCTTTTTGCACACTTTGCTTGGTCCCAGACCCTGGTGTTCTGGGGCTGCAGAAACAGGCTACGGAGGCCTTTGGGCACCCCCTCTCCCCATTTCCATGGGAACACAGGTGACTATTCCTTGAATATCAGTGGGCCACCCAGCAGGTCTGTCCCAGTAGAGGCAGGGCTTGCCCGTCATGCAAGGAACTGGCCATGTGGAAGACAACAACTGCTAAGGCAGGCTAAAGCTTGGAAAGATTTCCTTGGATGTCACCAACTCAGATGACTGTGGGGCAACATGAGAATGTTAAATGAGTTCAGCCAGTATGACAATAGGTGGGCAGTAAGGAGCAGCAGGGAATAGGTCATGCTGCAGAAAGTGTTCCTGCTATGGAGGGAGAGGGGCCTGCTTAGCTCCAGCCAGTTGCTGCCTGGCAAGTTTGGAGGTCCAGAGTTGCCAGAACTGACTTCTTAGGAGAAGCCAGCAATTTATGTAAATGCTAACAATTAATTTGAGTTACATTTTTAAATCCACTCCTCCCCACATGATTTTTAAATCATGTGGATTGAGCAAAATAGATCTGCAGCCATCCTCTGCCCACAGACCTTTGCATCCAGGGTTGTTGGTCTCTACCTCTGGAGATCACTGGGACACATCTGGCCCAATGAGAGGTTATTCCCCAATGGGCTGAGGAAACAGGATGGAGGCAGCCTGCCCACTCTCTAAAGATGGTCCTGAACAGGCGCTCTTCTCTGTCAGCCTGTAATCCTGTCCCTGCAAAGACAGCTCAGCATGGCCTTTGTCATCTTGGCATGGTCCATTCTCTGTGGAAGCTGGGAGTCTCAGCCATAAGCCCCAGGCCTGTTGCATATGCTATCCCCTCTTCCCTTGCTGCTGTTGCCCACCTTCTCTTCCATCTCCTTTCCACCTTAGGTGAAAAAATCTTTTCATTTTCTCAGATGTTCCAGTCTGTAATCTGATCCCTGTCACTTCCCACGGCCTTGAGGGCCTTATCAAAATATCTTCCCATAGACCTTTCCATCACTCTCCCTCCCTCCCTCTACTTGACAAATCTGTATTGTAAACCTACTTTGCCAGTCACATTTCCTTCACCATAAGAGGTAGCTGTCAAGGTGATACAGTTACTACCCTGGCGCTTCACTCACAAGGTCGAGTTTACCCTTGCTTGCAGCCAAATAAAATCTGTTGTAAAGTGGGAGGGAAGGAAAAGAGACCAAGTGCTACATCAATCAAGGGAGGCTTCTGGAGGAAGTAGACTTAAAATAAGGGCCAGAACTGAGAGACTGGCATAAAAAGGGGGAAACCATATTCTTTTTCTCCTCCCAGGTGTTGGTGGCAATCTGGTGGCAATTCAGACCAGCCGGATCTCCACCTACCTGCACATGTGGAGCACACCTGGTGTCCTACCCCTCTGGATGAAACAATACTGGCCTAACCCATGCTCCACTTTCTGCACCTCAGGTGAGTCTGGTATCTTCTGGAAGCCACATGGCCATTTCTTTCAACAAGTAAAATTTGCCATTAGTGGAATCTGGTGTCTGTAGCAACAGAGGTCTAAGGCCAGTGCTGACTTCAACAGAGATCATCTTCAAGGTCATGAGTCCTTCTCCCAGAGACCTGACTCCCACCCTTGCCTTTAGTTGATTGATTGATTGATTGATTCATTCATTCATTCATTTAAATATTCAAATATTCAAACATTCAAATATTTATTGAAGGTCTGCCAGGTACTAGATGTCATATTATTGTGATGAGTCAGAGAAAGCTGAGTCTTGCCCCCATGTATATACATGGTCCAGAAGAGCAGATATAGGGAGCCAGTGTGGCTGAGTTGGTTGATCGTCCCAACTTTTTATTTTTGGCTTAGGTCATGACCCCAAGGTCATGGGAAAGTCTCTCTCTCTCTCTCCCTCTCCCTCTCTCCCACTCTCCCTCTCCCCCTCTTCCTCCCTCCCTCTGCCCACAGTACTCTCTCCCTCTCTAAAAGCAAAAACAAACAAACAGAAGAGCAGATAAACACACCAAAAATGGAGCTCTTGACTAAATATTGTGGTATGGTTTTTAGGGTTTGTTTCTTTGTTTATTTTTTTTAATTTTATATTTATTTTTTAAAATTTACACCCAAATTAGTTAGCATATAGTGAAACAATGATTTCAGGAGTAGTTTCCTTAGTGTCCCTTACGCATTTAGCGCATCCCCCCTCCCACAACCCCTCGATCAACCCTCAGTTTGTTCTCCATATTTATGAGTCTCTTCTGTTTTGTCCCACTCCCTGTTTTTATATAATTTTTTCCCCTTCCCTTATGTTCATCTGTTTTGTCCCCTAAAGTCCTCATATGAGTGAAGTCATATGATTTTTGTCTTTCTCTGACTAATTTCACTTAGAATAATACCCTCCATCCACGTATTTGGAATGGCAAGATTTCATTTTTTGTGATTGCTGAATACTCCATTGTATATATATGCCACATTTTCTTTTTTTTTTTTTTTTTTTTTTTTTTTTTTAAATTTTTTTTTCAACGTTTTTTATTTATTTTTGGGACAGAGAGAGACAGAGCATGAACAGGGGAGGTGCAGAGAGAGGGAGACACAGAATCGGAAACAATGCCACATTTTCTTTATCCATTCATCCATTGATGGACATTTGGGCTCTTTCCATACTTTGGCTATTGATGATAGTGCTTCTATAAACATGGGGTGCATGTGTCCCTTCAAAACAGCACACCTATATCCCTTGGATAAATGCCTAGTAGTGCAATTGCTGGGTCGTAGGATAGTTCTATTTTTAGTTTTTTGAGGAACCTCCATACTGTTTCCTAGAGTGGCTGCACAAGCTTGCATTGCCACCAACAATGCAAAAGAGACCCTCTTTCTCCACATCCTTGCCAACATCTGTTGTGGCCTGAGTTGTTAATGTTAGCCATTCTGACAGGTGTCAGGTGGTATCTCATTGTGGTTTTGATTTGTATTTCCCTGATGATGAGTGGTGTTGAGACTTTTTTCATGTGTTAGTTGGCCATCTGGATGTCTTCCTTGGAGAAGTGTCTATTCATGTCTTTTGCCCATTTCTTCACTGGATTATTTGTTTTTTGGGTGTTGAGTTTGATAAGTACTTTGTAGATTTTGGATACTAACCCTTTATCTGATATGTCATTTGCAAATATCTTCTCCCATTCTGTCGGTTGCCTTTTAGTTTTGCTGATTGTTTCCTTCGCTGTACAGAAGCTTTTTATTTTGATGGGGTCCCAGTAGTTCATTTTTTCTTTTGTTTCCCTTGCCTCTGGAGACGTGTTGAGTAAGAAGTTGCTGCGGGCAAGATGAAAGAGGTTTTTGCCTGCTTTCTCCTCGAGGATTTTGATGGCTTCCTGTCTTACATTGAGGTCTTTCATCCATTTTGAGTTTATTTTTGTGTGTGGTGTAAGAAAGTGGTCCAGGTTCATTTTTCTGCATGTCGCTGTCCAGTTTTCCCAGCACCACTTGCTGAAAAGACTGTCTTTATTCCATTGGATATTCTTTCCTGCTTTGTCAAAGATTAGTTGGCCATATATTTGTGGGTCCATTTCTGGGTTCTCTATTCTGTTCCATTGATCTGAGTGTCTGTTCTTGTGCCAGTACCATACTGTCTTGATGATTACAGCTTTGTAGTATAGCTTGAAGTGTGGGATTGTGATGCCTCCTGCTTTGGTTTTCGTTTTTAAGATTGCTTTGACTATTCACGGTCTTTTCTGGTTCCATACAAATTTTAGGATTATTTGTTTTAGCTCTGTTAAGAAAGCTGGTGTTACTTTGATCGGGATTGCATTGAATATGTAGATTGCTGAGGGGATGGAGAACTATTTATCAGGCTACTGGAAGTCAAAAGAAAGCTGGAGTAGCCATACTTATATCAGACAAACTAGACTTTAAATTAAAGGCTGTAACGAGAGATGAAGAAGGGCATTTTATAATAATTATAGGGCCTATCCATCAGGAAGAGCTAACAATTATAAATGTCTATGCGCCGAATATGGGAGCCCCCAAATATATAAAAAAATTACTAACAAACATAAGCAACCTTATTGATAAGAATGTGGTAATTGCAGGGGACTTTAACACTCCACTTACAGAAATGGATAGATCATCTAGACACACGGTCAATAAAGAAACAAGGGCCCTGAATGATACATTGGATCAGATGGACTAGACAGATATATTTAGAACTCTGCATCCCAAAGCAACAATATACTTTCTTCTTGAGTGCACATGGAACATTCTCCAAGATCACATACTGGGTCCCAAAACAGCCCTTCATAAGTATACAAGAATTGAGATCATACCATGCATACTTTCAGACCACAATTCTATGAAGTTTGAAATCAACCACAGGAAAAAGTCTGGAAAACCTCCAAAAGCATGGAGGTTAAAGAACACCCTACTAACGAATGAGTGGGTCAACCAGGCAATTCGAGAAGAAATTAAAAAATATATGGAAACAAACGAAAATGAAAATTCAACAATCCAAACGCTTTGGGACGCAGCGAAGGCAGTCCTGAGAGGAAAATACATTGCAATCCAGGCCTATCTCAAGAAACAAGAAAAATCCCAAATACAAAATCTAACAGCACACCTAAAGGAAAAAGAAGCAGAACAGCAAAGACACCCCAAACCCCGCAGAAGAAGAGAAATAATAAAGATCAGAGCAGAAATAAACAATATAGAATCTAAAAAAACTGTAGAGCAGATCAATCAAACCAAGAGTTGGTTTGAAAAAATAAACAAAATTGATAAACCTCTAGCCAGGCTTCTCAAAAAGAAAAGGGAGATGACCCAAATGGATAAAATCATGAATGAAAATGGAATTATTACAACCAATCCCTCAGAAATACAAGCAATTATCAGGGAATACTATGAAAAATTATATGCCAACAAACTGGACAACCTGGAAGAAATAGACAAATTCCTAAACACCCAAACACTTCTAAAACTCAATCAGGAGGAAATAGAAAGCTTGAACAGACCCATAACCAGTGAAGAAATTGAATGAGTTATCAAAAATCTCCCAACAAATAAGAGTCCAGGACCAGATGGCTTCCCAGGGGAGTTCTACCAGACATTTATTTTATTTTTTTTTTAATATATGAAATTTATTGTCAAATTGGTTTCCATACAACACCCAGTGTTCATCCCAAAAGGTGCCCTCCTCAATACCCATCACCCACTCTCCCCTCCCTCCCATCCCCCATCAACCCTTAGTTTGTTCTCAGTTTTTAACAGTCTCTTATGCTTTGGCTCTCTCCCACTCTCACCTCTTTTTTTTTTTTCCTTCCCCTCCCCCACGGGTTTATGTTAAGTTTCTCAGGATCCACATAAGAGTGAAAACATATGGTATCTGTCTTTCTCTGTACGGCTTATTTCACTTAGCATCACACTCTCCAGTTCCATCCACATTGCTACAAAAGGCCATATTTCATTCTTTCTCATTGCCACATAGTATTCCATTGTGTATATAAACCAGAATTTCTTTATCCATTCATCAGTTGATGGACATTTAGGCTCTTTCCATAATTTGGCTATTGTTAAGAGTGCTGCTATAAACATTGGGGTACAAGTGCCCCTATGCATCAGTACTCCTGTATCCCTTGGATAAATTCCTAGCAGTGCTATTGCTGGGTCATAGGGTAGGTCTATTTTTAATTTTCTGAGGAACTTCCACACTGCTTTCCAGAGTGGCTGCACCAATTTGCATTCCCACCAACAGTGCAAGAGGGTTCCCGTTTCTCCACATCCTCTCCAGCATCTATAGTCTCCTGATTTGTTCATTTTGGCCACTCTGACTGGCGTGAGGTGATATCTGAGTGTGGTTTTGATTTGTATTTCCCTGATAAGGAGCGACGTTGAACATCTTTTCATGTGCCTGTTAGCCATCCAGATGTCTTCTTTAGAGAAGTGTCTATTCATGTTTTCTGCCCATTTCTTCAGTGGGTTATTTGTTTTTCGGGTGTGGAGTTTGGTGAGCTCTTTATAGATTTTGGATACTAGCCCTTTGTCCCATATGTCATTTGCAAATATCTTTCCCCATTCTGTTGGTTGCCTTTTAGTTTTGTTGGTTGTTTCCTTTGCTGTACAGAAGCTTTTTATCTTCATAAGGTCCCAGTAATTCACTTTTGCTTTTAATTCCCTTGCCTTTGGGGATGTGTCGAGTAAGAGATTGCTACGGCTGAGGTCAGAGAGGTCTTTTCCTGCTTTCTCCTCTAAGGTTTTGATGGTTTCCTGTCTCACATTCAGGTCCTTTATCCATTTTGAGTTTATTTTTGTCAATGGTGTGAGAAAGCGGTCTAGTTTCAACCTTCTGCATGTTGCTGTCCAGGTCTCCCAGCACCATTTGTTAAAGAGACTGTCTTTTTTCCATTGGATGTTCTTTCCTGCTTTGTCAAAGATGAGTTGGCCATATGTTTTTGGGTCTAGTTCTGGGGTTTCTATTCTATTCCATTGGTCTATGTGTCTGTTTTTGTGCCAATACCATGCTGTCTTGATGATTACAGCTTTGTAGTAGAGGCTAAAGTCTGGGATTGTGATGCCTCCTGCTTTGGTCTTCTTCTTCAAAATTACTTTGGCTATTCAGGGCCTTTTGTGGTTCCATATGAATTTTAGGATTGCTTGTTCTAGTTTCGAGAAGAATGCTGGTGCAATTTTGATTGGGATTGCATTGAATGTGTAGATAGCTTTGGGTAGTATTGACATTTTGACAATATTTATTCTTCCAATCCATGAGCAGGGAATGTCTTTCCATTTCTTTATATCTTCTTCAATTTCCTTCATAAGCTTTCTATACTTTTCAGCATACAGATCTTTTACATATTTGGTTAGATTTATTCCTAGGTATTTTATGCTTCTTGGTGCAATTGTGAATGGGATCAGTTTCTTTATTTGTCTTTCTGTTGCTTCATTGTTAGTGTATAAGAATGCAACTGATTTCTGTACATTGATTTTGTATCCTGCAACTTTGCTGAATTCATGTATCAGTTCTAGCAGACTTTTGGTGGAATCTATCGGATTTTCCATGTATAATATCATGTCATCTGCAAAAAGCGAAAGCTTGACTTCATCTTTGCCAATTTTGATGCCTTTGATTTCCTTCTGTTGTCTGATTGCTGATGCTAGAACTTCCAGCACTATGTTAAACAACAGCGGTGAGAGTGGGCATCCCTGTCGTGTTCCTGATCTCAGGGAAAAAGCTCTCAGTTTTTCCCCATTGAGGATGATGTTAGCTGTGGGCTTTTATGATCTTTAAGTATGTTCCTTCTATCCCGACTTTCTTGAGGGTTTTTATTAAGAAAGGGTGCTGGATTTTGTCAAAGGCCTTTTCTGCATCGATTGACAGGATCATATGGTTCTTCTCTTTTTTTTTATTAATGTGATGTATCGCGTTGATTGATTTGCGAATGTTGAACCAGCCCTGCATCCCAGGAATGAATCCCACTTGATCATGGTGAATAATTCTTTTGATATGCCGTTGAATTTGATTTGCTAGTATCTTATTCAGAATTTTTGCATCCATATTCATCAGGGATATTGGCCTGTAGTTCTCTTTTTCTACTGGGTCTCTGTCTGATTTAGGAATCAAAGTAATACTGGCTTCATAGATTGAGTCTGGAAGTTTTCCTTCCCTTTCTATTTCTTGGAATAGCTTGAGTAGGATAGGTATTATCTCTGCTTAAATGTCTGGTAGAACTCCCCTGGGAAGCCATCTGGTCCTGGACTCTTATTTGTTGGGAGATTTTTGATAACCAATTCAATTTCTTTGCTGGTTATGGGTCTGTTCAAGCTTTCTATTTCCTCCTGGTTGAGTTTTGGAAGAGTGTGGGTGTTTAGGAATTTGTCCATTTCTTCCAGGTTGTCCAATTTGTTGGCATATAATTTTTCATAGTATTCCCTGATAAATGTTTGTATCTCTGAGGGATTGGTTGTAATAATTCCATTTTCGTTCATGATTTTATCTGTTTGGGTCATCTCCCTTTTCTTTTTGAGAAGCCTGGCTAGAGGTTTGTCAATTTTGTTTATTTTTTCAAAAAACCAACTCTTGGTTTCATTGATCTCCTCTACAGTTTTTTTAGATTCTATATTGTTTATTTCTGCTCTGATCTTTATTATTTCTCTTCTTCTGCTGGGTTTAGGCTGCCTTTGCTGTTCTGCTTCTATTTCCTTTAGGTGTGCTGTTAGATTTTGTATTTGGGATTTTTCTTGTTTCTTGAGATAGGCCTGGATTGCAATGTATTTTCCTCTCAGGACTGCCTTTGCTGCATCCCAAAGCGTTTGGATTGTTGTATTTTCATTTTCATTTGTTTCCATATATTTTTTAATTTCTTCTCTAATTGCCCAGTTGACCCACTCATTCGTTAGTAGGGTGTTCTTTAACCTCCATGCTTTTGGAGGTTTTCCAGACTTTTTCCTGTGGTTGATTTCAAGCTTCATAGCATTGTGGTCTGAAAGTATGCATGGTATAATTTCAATTCTTTAAACTTATGAAGGGCTGTTTTGTGACCCAGTATATGATCTATCTTGGAGAATGTTCCATGTGCACTCGAGAAGAAAGTATATTCTGTTGCTTTGGGATGCAGAGTTCTAAATATATCTGTCAAGTCCATCTGATCCAATGTGTCATTCAGGGCCCTTGTTTCTTTATTGACTGTGTGTCTAGATGATCTATCCATTTCTGTAAGTGGGGTGTTAAAGTCCCCTGCAATTACCACATTCTTATCAATAAGGTTGCTTATGTTTATGAGAAATTGTTTTATTTATTTGGGGGCTCCGGTATTCGGCGCATAGACATTTATAATTGTTACCTCTTCCTGATGGATAGACCCTGTAATTATTATATAATGCCCTTCATCATCTCTTGTTACAGCCTTTAATTTAAAGTCTAGTTTGTCTGATATAAGTATGCCTACTCCAGCTTTCTTTTGGCTTCCAGTAGCATGATAAATAGTTCTCCATCCCCTCACTCTCAATCTAAAGGTGTCCTCAGGTCTAAAATGAGTCTCTTGTGGACAGCAAATAGATGGGTCTTGTTTTTTTATCCATTCTGATACCCTGTGTCTTTTGGTTGGCGCATTTAATCCATTTACATTCAGTGTTATTATAGAAAGATACGGGTTTAGAGTCATTGTGATGTCTGTACGTTTTATGCTTGTAGTGATGTCTCTGGTACTTTGTCTCACAGGATCCCCCTTAGGATCTCTTGTAGGGCTGGTTTAGTGGTGACAAATTCCTTCAGTTTTTGTTTGTTTGGGAAGACCTTTATCTCTCCTTCTATTCTAAATGACAGACTTGCTGGATAAAGGATTCTCGGCTGCATATTTTTTCTGTTTAGCACACTGAAGATATCGTGCCAATCCTTTCTGGCCTGCCAAGTTTCAAAAGAGAGATCAGTCACGAGTCTTATAGGTCTCCCTTTATATGTGAGGGCACGTTTATCCCTTGCTGCTTTCAGAATTTTCTCTTTATCCTTGTATTTTGCCAGTTTCACTATGCTATGTCGTGCAGAAGATCGATTCAAGTTACGTCTGAAGGGAGTTCTCTGTGCCTCTTGGATTTCAATGCCTTTTTCCTTCCCCAGTTCAGGAAAGTTCTCAGCTATTATTTCTTCAAGTACCCCTTCAGCACCTTTCCCTCTCTCTTCCTCCTCTGGGATACCAATTATGCGTATATTATTTCTTTTTAGTGTGTCACTTAGTTCTCTAATTTTCCCCTCATACTCCTGGATTTTTTTATCTCTCTTTTTCTCAGCTTCCTCTTTTTCCATAACTTTATCTTCTAGTTCACCTATTCTCTCCTCTGCCTCTTCAATCCAAGCCGTCGTTGTTTCCATTTTGTTTTGCATTTAGTTTAAAGCGTTTTTCAGGTCCTCCTGACTGTTCCTTAGTCCCTTGATCTCTGTAGCAAGAGATTCTCTGCTGTCCTCTATACTGTTTTCAAGCCCAGCGATTAATTTTATGACTATTATTCTAAATTCACTTTCTGTCATATTATTTAAATCCTTTTTGATCAGTTCATTAGCTGTTGTTATTTCCTGGAGATTCTTCTGAGGGAAATTCTTCCGTTTGGTCATTTTGGATAGTCCCTGGAGTGGTGCGGACCTGCAGGGCACTTCCCCTGTGCTGTGGTGTATAACTGGAGCTGGTGGGCAGAGTCGCAGTCAGACCTGATGTCTGCCCCCAGCCCACCACTGGGGCCACAGTCAGACTGGTGCCTTCTCTTCCCCTCTCCTAGGGGCAGGATTCACTGTGGGGTGGTGTGGCCCATCTGGGCTACTTGCACACTGCCAGGCTTGTGGAGCTGGAGATCTGGCGTATTAGCTGAGGTGGGTAGGCAAGGTGCACGGGGGCAGGAGAGGCAGGCTTAGCTCGCTTCTCCTTAGGTGATCCACTTCAGGAGGGGTCCTGTGGCAGCGGGAGGGAGTCAGATCCGCTGCCGGAGGTTTGGCTCCGCAGAAGCACAGAGTTGGGTGTTTGCGGGGAGCGAGCAAGTTCCCTGGTAGGAACTGGTTCCCTTTGGGATTTTGGCTGGGGGGTGGGCGGGGGAGATGGCGCTGGCGAGCGCCTTTGTTCCCCACCAAACTGAGCTCTGTCATCCGGGGGCTCAGCAGCTCTCCCTCCCTTTGTCCTCCAGCCTTCCCGCTTTCTGAGTAGAGCTGTTAACTTATGACCTCCCAGACGCTAAGTCGCGCTTGCTGTCGGAACACACTCCGTCTGGCCCCTCCGCTTTTGCCAGCCAGACTCGGGGGCTCTGCTTGGCCGGCAGGCTGCCCCTCCGCCCTGGCTCCCTCCCACCAGTCCGTGGAGCGCGCACCGCCTTGCCGCCCTTCCTACCCTCTTCCGTGGGTCTCTCGTCTGCGCTTGGCTCTGGAGACTCCGTTCTGCTAATCCTCTGGCGGTTTTCTGGGTTATTTAGGCAGGTGTAGGTGGAATCTAAGTGATCAGCAGGATGGGCGGTGAGCCCAGCATCCTCCTACGCCGCCATCTTCTTCAATCCCCCTCCATCCCCTTATTTTCAATCTGAAGGTGTCTTTAGGTCTAAAGTGGTACTCTTGTAAACAACATATAGATGGATCTTGTTTTCTTATCCATTCTGTTATCCTATGTCTTTTGATTGGAGCATTGAGTCCAATGACATTTAGAGTGAGTACTAAAAGATATGAATTTATTGGATTATGATGCTTGTAGAGTTGGAGTTTCTGGTGGTGTTCTCTGGTGCTTTCTAATCTTTTGTTGCTTTTGGTATTTATATATATATGTATATATATATAATGTGTGTATATATATATATATATATATATATATGTATATATATATAATGTGTGTATATATATATATATATATACACACACATACACATGTGTATATACACGTGTGTATATATATATTTTCATCTTTTCTCCCCTCAGATTCCCCTTAAAATTTTTTGCAGGGCTGCTTTATTGGTCACAAATTCCTTTAATTTTTGTTTGTCTGGGAAACTTTTTCTCTCTCCTTCTATTTTTAATGACAGCCTTGCTGGATAAAGCATTCTTGGCTGCATATTTTTCTGATGCAGCACACTGAATATATCCCACCACTCCTTTCTGGCCTGCCAAGTTTCTGTGGATAGGTCTGCAAACCTGATCTGCCTTCCCTTGTAGGTTAGGGACTTTTTTTCCCTTGCTGCTTTCATGAGTCTATGCTTGCCTGAGTATTTTGTGAATTTGAATATGATATGCCTTGTTGATGGTCGGTTTTTGTTGAATCTAATGGGGGTACTCTGTGCTTCCTGGATTTTGATGTCTGTGTCTTTCCCCAGGTTGGGAAAGTTTTCCACTATGATTTGCTCACATAACCCTTCTACCCCTATTTCTCTCTCTCTCCCTCCTCTGGGACCCCTATGATTCTGATGTTGTTCCTTTTTATAGAGTCACTGATTTCTCTAATTCTTAAATCGTGCTCTTTTTCCTTAATCTCCCTCTTTTTTTCTACTTCGTTATTCTCTATAAGTTTGTCCTCTATATCGCTGATTCTCTGTTCTGCCTCACCCATCCTTGCTGCTGCTGCATCCATCCATGATTGCAGCTCAGTTATAGCATTTTTAAAATCATTCTGGCTATTTTTTACTTCTATTTTCAGCTCCAGCTAGTATTCGTATTATCGTGATTCTAAATTCCAGTTCAGACATCTTTGCTTGTATCTGTGTTGGTTAAATCCCTGGCTGTCATTTCTTCATGCTCTTTCCTTTGGGGTGAATTCCTTCATTTTGTCATTTTGAAGGGAGGAAAGGATTTAATGAGGTAGAAAAATTGAAGTTAAAAAAATTAAAATTCAAAAAATGTTAAAATTAAAAATTAAAAACACACACATAAAATCGAATGAACAGATGATGCTAGATCCTAGGTATGTTTTGGTCTTGGTGTTGAAAGTGGTGTGACCGATTAGAGGGAAAAAAAAGAGGGGGGGATGGGTGAGAAAAAAAGGAAATTGTGTGAGAATTTGCAAAAATGAATACACTGAAGTAGACTAAAATGAGATTATGGGGTAAAATAGAATTTGAATAAATATATACAAAAGTAAAGAATATAGTAGAAAAAAATTAAAGAAAAATATTTTTAATAAAAATTAAAAATAAATATAAATTTTTCTTTTTCTGTAGTTAAGAAAAAGGGAAAGAAACAAAAAAGAGAAAAAGGATTTAAAAAAAGGAAAAAAGAAATCATTTGAAAATTTGAAAAAGTGAATACAATGTAGTAGACTAAAATAAAATGATGGAAGTAAAATAGAATTTGAAAAAATTTACATAAATGCAAAAAATCTAGTATTATATTTTTTCAGTATTCAATATAGTATTGTATTTTTTCGCTTTTCAGCACTTGAAAAAGTGCCACTTCTGATGAGAAATTACTGTCATTTGAATTGTTTCTATTGTATACATAAGGTGTCATTTGTCTTTTGTTTATTTCAAGAATTTTACTTTACTTTTTACACTATGAGTTATGATATACTTTGATGTCTATTTCTTAGGGATTTTCCACATTTGGGGTCCACTCACCTCTTTGAAGAAATAGACTTAAATTTTTTCAAATTTGGGAAATTGTAAGCCATTATTTCTTCAAATACACTTTCAGTCCCACTCTCTTCTTCTTTTCCCTTAGGACTCTGATGACATGAATGATAGATCTTTTGTTCTAGTCCCATAAGCCCCTGAGTCTCTGTTCAATTACCCCATGCCAGCCTATTTTACCCTCTCTTGTTCAGATAGGCTAATTTCCATAGTTTTTCCCTTCAAATTCACAGATTTTTCTTCTGTCCTCTCCATTCTGGTATTCATTCCTTTCATTGAGTTGTTTGGGCTTTTTGGCCATTATGTGTTTTTTCCATTCTAAAATTTCAGGTTCTTCTTTGTATCTTTGTTTCTTTTCTGAGACTTTCTGTTTTTTTATCAAAACTTTCTATTTTTATCATTTGTTTCAAGTGTGTTTGTAATTGGTGGTTGAAGCACTTTTATAATAGATTCATTAAAATTGCTTTCAGATAATTCTACCTTCTTATCTCATTCTTAGTTCCTGTTAGTTGTATTTTCTCATCATGTTGAGACTTTTTTCTTTTTCCATTTTTTTAAAATTTACATCCAAGTTAGCCTCTAGTGCTATAATGATTTCAGTTGTCAATTGCAGTGATTCATCCCCTGTGTATAACACCCAGTGCTCATCCCAACAAGTGTCCTTCCTAAAGCCCCTTACCCATTTAGTCCATCCCCCCAGCCACAACCCCTCCAGCAACCCTCAGTTTGTTCTCGGTATTTAAGAGTCTCTTATGTTTTCTTCCCCTCTTTGTTTTTATATTATTTTTGCTTCCCTTCCCTTTTGCTCATCTGTTTTGTGTCTTAAGTTCCTCATATGAGTGAAGTTATATGATATTTGTCTTTCTCTGGCTGACTGATTTCACTTAGTATAATACCCTCTAGTTCCATTCATATAGTTGCAAATGGCAAAATTTCATTCTTTTTGATTGCTGAGTAATACTCCATTGTGTATATATACCACATGTTTTTTGTCCATTCATCCATCGATGGACATTTGGGCTTTTTCCATACTTTGGCTATTGTTGTTAGTGCTGCTATAAACATTAGGGTGCATGTGCCCCTTTGAAACAGCATACCTGTATCCCTTGGATAAATGCCTAGTAGTATAATTGCTGAGTCACACAGTAGTCCTATTTTTAATTTTTTGAGGAACCTCCATACTGTTTTCTAGAGTGGCTCACCAGTTTGCATTCCTACCAGCAGGGCAAAAGAGATCCTCTTTCTCTACATCTTTGCCAACATCTGTTGTGGCCTGAGTTGTTAATGTTAGCCATTCTGACAGGTGTCAGGTGGTATCTCATTGTGGTTTTGATTTGTATTCCCCTGATGATGAGTGGTGTTGAGCCTTTTTTCATGTGTCAGTTGGCCATCTGGATGTCTTCTTTGGAGAAATGTCTATTCATGTCTTTTGTCCATTTCTTCACTGGATTGTTTGTTTTTTGGGTGTTGAGTTTGATAAATTCTTTATAGATTTTGGATGCTAACCCATTATCTGATATGTCGTTTGCAAATATCTTCTCCCATTCTGTTGGTTGCCTTTTAGTTTTGCTGATTGTTTCTTTTGCTGTGCAGAGGCTTTTTATCTTGATGAGGTCCCAATAGTTCATTTTTTCTTTTATTTCCCTTGCCTCTGGATATGTGTTGAGTAAGAAGTTGCTGCAGCCGAGGTCAAGGAGGTGTTTCCCTGCTTTCTCCTCGAGGATTTTGATGGCCTCCTGTCTTTTACTTAGGTCTTTCATCCATTTGAGTTTATTTTTGTGTATCGTATAAGTAAATGATCCAGGTTCATTTTTCTGCATGTTGCTGTCCAGTTTTCCCAGCACAATTGCTGAAGAGACTGTCTTTATTCCATTGGATTTTCTTTCCTGCTTTGTCAATGATTAAATGGCCATATGTTTGTGAGTCCATTTCTGGGTTCTCTAATCTATTCCATTGATCTGAGTGTCTGGTTTTGTGCGATTTCCATACTGTCTTGATGATTACAGCTTTGTAATACAGCTTGAAGTCCAGAATTGTGATGCCTCCAGATTTGGTTTTCTTTTTCAGGATATCTTTGGCTATTTGGGGTCTTTTATCATTCCATACAAATTTTAGGATTGTTTATTCTAACTCTACAAAGAATGCTGGTGTTATTTTGATAAGCATTGCATTGAATATGTAGATTGCTTTGGGTAGTATTGACATTTTAATAATATGTGTTCTTGCAATCCAGGAGCAAGGAATATTTTTCCATTTTTTTGTGTCTTCAATTTCTTTCATAAGCTTCCTATAGTTTTCAGTGTATAGATTTTTCACCTCTTTGGTTAGATTTATTCCTAGGTATTTTATGGTTTTTGGTCCAACTGTAAATGGGATCGATTCCTTGATTTCTCTTTCTGTCGCTTCATTGTTGGTGTATAGGAATGCAACTGATTTCTGTGCGTTGATTTTATATCCTGCAACTTTGCTGAATTCATGGATCAGTTCTAGCAGTTTTTTGGTGGAACCTTATGGGTTTTCCATATAGAGTATCATGTCATCTGCGAAGAGTGAAAAGTTTGACTTCCTCCTTGCCAATTTGGATGCCTTTTACTCCTTTGTGTTGTCTGATTGCTGAGGCTAAGACTTTTAATACTATATTGAGTAATGTAACTTTTAATACTATATTGAGTGGCAAGAGTAGACATCCCTGTCATGTTCCTGACCTTAGGGGTAAGCTCTCAGTTTTTCCCCACTGAGGATGATACCACATATGGCTTTTTATGATCTTGAGGTATGATCCCCTTATCCCTACATTCTTGAGGGTTTTTATCAAGAAAGGATGCTGTATTTTGTCAAATGCTTTCTCTGCATCTATCGAGAGGATCATGTGGTTCTTGTCCTTTCTTTTATTAATTTGATATATCACATTGATTTTTTTGCAGATATTGAACCAGCCCTGCATCCTGGGTATATATCCCACTTGGTCATGGTGAACAATTCTTTTAATGTATTGTTGTATCTGGTTGGTCGGTTTCCTGTTGAGTAATTTCACATCGGTGTTCATCAGAGAAATTGGTCTGGAGTTCTCCTTTTTTCGTGGGGTCTTGGTCTGGTTTTGAAATCAAGGTAATACTGACTTCCTAGAATGAGTTTGGAAGCTTTCCTTCCATTTCTAATTTTTGGAACAGCTTCAAAAGAATAGGTGTTAACTCTTCTTTAAATGTTTGGTAGAATTCCCCTGGAAAGTTACCCAGCCCTGGACTTTTGGTTTTTTTGGGAGATTTTTGATTACTAATTCTATTTCTTTACTGGTTATAGGAGATTTCTTTTGTAAGAAGTGATTTTCGATTAAATCCCAGGCATTTGGGGTATAGGTTATTAAATTCTGGATCTTATTTAAGTCTTTTTTAGGTACCTCCTCTGACAGTGCACCACTGAAGGAAAGGGAATAATACATTGCTTGCTTACTGCCAGGTAGGGCTGGAAGCCCAGGATTCCCCTATCTCTATTCACACACTGGGCGAAGAGGAGCACCTCATTGCTGGTGGACTGGCAGGGAGTCTGTGTTCTTCTGATCCCACCTTGTCCAAGAGGGAGAGGGATGCCTTATTACTGTTCCCCACATGGCCTTCATCAACATGAAGTGGGGAGCTCATTACTACCAGGCAGAGTACCACTTACTCTCCACTTAGTCTTCTCTTATCCCACGTCAGCCAGAAGGGGTGAGCACCACATTCCACATAGATTAGGTCAGAGTCCAGGCTCCCCACTTGGCCTTTGCTGATGAAAGTGGGGCTGCAGTCTTTCCTGTGATGTTTGTCTGGAATAGAGCAGCTGTTGTCTAGAAGTTCTGTGCTTTGCTAGGCTGTCCCTCTTCTGGACCTTTGGCTAGACAGAGCAGGCTTTTGTTGAGTCTTTTCTTTTGAATCTTGCCCATTGATTGACATTTCTGGCTTGCTGACTTCTCCAGCATCCAGTCTGGGATATATGAAATAAACCAGCACCACCCACCAAAACACCAAAACAACAACTCAGGTAACTTACCTCTGTGTTGTTTATTGAATCCTGAGGTCCCTGGCCAGCCACTTTTTCTCTCCACCTTTTAAAATCTTATGTTTATTTTATATATAATGTCCAGCATTTTTAGTTGTATTTAGTGAGAGGATTAGGAAGAGATGTGTCTACCCCATCTTGTCTTAACATGGAAATTCCCGTTATTTTTTCTAGTACTGGGAACCACATTTTATCTTTTTTTTCTTTAATTTTAATTTTAGTTAACATCAATGCAATGTTGGTTTCAGGAGTAGAATTCAGTGATTCATCATTTACATACAGCACCCAGTACTCATCACAACAAGTGCCTTCCTTAATACCCATCTCTCATTTAGCCCATACCCCCACTCCCCTTGCCTCCAGCAACCCTCAGTTTGTTCTCTATCATTAAGGGTCTCTTATGCTTTGTCTCCCTGTCTTCTCTTTCCACACCCTCTTCCCATATGTTCATCTGTATTGTTTCTTACATTCCACATATGAGTGAAATTGTATGGTATTTGTCTTTCTCTGATTGACTTATTTTACTTAGCATAATACATCCTAGCTCCATCCACATTATTATAAATGGCAAGATTTCATTTTTGATGGCTGAATAATCCACTGTGTGTGTATATATATGTACACATACACACACACACTATATGTATATATGGTGTGTATATATATGTGTGTGTGTGTGTGTGTGTGTGTGTGTGTGTATATATATATATATATATATATATATATACACACATATGTATATATACATACCACATCTTCATCCAGTCTATGGACATTTGGGCTCTCTTTGTAGTTTGGCTGTTGTTGATAATGTTGCTATAAATATTTGGGTGCATGTACCCCTTTGGGTCTTTATTTTTGTATCCTTTGGGTAAATACCTAATAGTGCATTTGATGGATTGTACCTATTATATTTTCTGATTTGTCACTTGTGTTTGGAAAATCTATTTCAATTTCTGTATTTTTGTACCTTTCCTGGTTCAGACTGCTATAATGCAAGCATAAAATGATTGGCTCATAACCACAAGAAACTTGTTTTTTATAGTTGTGGTGGGTGGAAGTTCAAGATCAAGGCACTAGCAAATTCTGTGGTGATGGCCTGTTCCTCCTTCACAGCTGTCTTCTCACTATGTGCTTACATGACAGAAAGGGTGAAGAGGCTTTCTGAAGTCTCTTATAGCTTATAAGTTATAAGCACTAATGCCATACATGAGTGCTGTACCCTACCCTTATGACTTAATCACCTCCAAATACCATCACACTCGGGGTTAAGTTACAACATGGGGATCTGGGTGGTGAAAGCAAGGGGGATATGGACAAACATCCAACGTATAGCAGCACCTAAATATTTTACTGAATTCTTACTCTCAAGATTGTCTTGAGTTTTAGTGCCAGCTGCCATTAGTAATTATTTATTTTGCTTCTACTTTTTCTTTTTTTCTTTTTTTTTATTTTTTAAAAAATTTTTTAACGTTTTATTTATTTTTGAGACAGGGAGAGACAGAGCAGGAACAGGGGAGGGTCAGAGAGAGGGAGGCACAGAATCTGAAACAGGCTCCAGGCTCTGAGCTGGCAACACAGAGCCTGACGCGGGGCTTGAACTCACAGACCGTGAGATCATGACCTGAGCCGAAGCCGGCTGCTTAACCAACTGAGCCACCCAGGCGCCCCTACTTTTTCTTTTTTTAAAAGAATCTTCTCATACCTTGTCTAATTTTTCATCACAAATAGACTTTGGAGCTCTTGTGTTTTCTCACCCTCTCTACATATTATTTTATGGTAGTGTTTTTGGCTTCTAAGCTATATGATTTCCCCCCTCTTTCTTAGGAATTTGATGAAATATATTAACTCAGAGGCAAATGGAGGCTTTTTACTGAAACTCTTTATTTCTGTTTGAAGAGTCATTTGCATTTACACGTGACGCTCTTAAAAGTGTGTGTGGTTGGGGCAGGGAAGTCACACTTCTTGCAGAGTCTCAGATTCCTGGAGGGCTGAAGCCAAAAGAGAATGTGCTGAATGGATCTCTCAGGCTTAGCGTGAGGAAGGGGCTGTCTGAGGCCCCCTATGAGTGTGCCAGCCCTCCCTGGATCAGACTTCACATTCTGAGCCTTCATTCCCCTCACATTCCAGAGCTCTCTTCTACCTTCAGCCCCTTGCAAATCCTCTTTTCTCTGCCCAGAATACTCTCCTCCGGATGTGTGTCTCAGCCAAGTTGTCCTCTTCTCGAGAGAGCTTTTAGTATCCAGTAACTTATCTTGCTAGTACCCACCTGGTTCTCTAAAACAAAGACCCATGCTTCCTAGCACTGGTCACCCTTTGAAATGACCTTTCTTGTTTGTTTCTACTACTCAAGTCTGTTTTTTTTTTCTCTTCCCTAAAGTGTCATTTCCTTGAAGGAAGGGACAGAGCTATATCCGCATCTGCTAGAACATGCCTGCAGTATAGTAGGTGCTCAGGAAACACTCGTGTAGTAGATAAATGAATGCGGATGCCTCACGGGAAACTAAAACATGCCAAGGTGGTCCCTGCTGCCTGTCAAGTCACACACACCTCTATGGTTGTCTTTTCCAGAAATTAATTCCGTATCAGCTCGAGTCCTGCTCTCTCTGGTGGTTCCGGGCCATCTGATTTTCTTCTATATCATTTACTTGGTGGAAGGCCATTTGGTCCCACAAAGTAAGATGTTTGTGGTGTTCTATCTGCTAGCAAGTCTGATGCAGGTAAGGATGACTGTTAGTAGCATCAAAGCAGCATTCAGTGCTTATTCAGCCAGCAAGATTTATCTCCCTGACCTGGGAAAGATGCTGAGGGGGTGAGGTTGGGGGGGTTCCTGGACATGGCAGGGCATGGCCCCCATCTTCCAAGAATCAACATATTCAAGCTCAAGGGTGTGAACCAGACACAGAAGTCACACCACACTCTGCATTGCATGCATTCCACATTGCATACTGCACAGGGCACATTTCATACTGCAAGCAGCATGCTCCACAGTACACACAGCACACTGCACATGACACACTTTACACTGCACACTCGTTAATCTCCACTTCCCACAAGGCACCATCCATACTGCATATAGCACACTGCTCAACTGTCACCAGGAGATCAGAGGATGGTCCTGAAGATACAGCAAGTTGCCATGAAGCAAGCTGATGTGTGGTTCTGGCTGGTGAACTGGGCCATGCACATCATTCATCACAGACAGGGTGGGCAGGGACCAGGTCCCTGCTGGGATGTTGCTAAAACACACACAAGGACTTTTAGTCAGCGCTGGGTGGTGATAAGGGCGTGATGAAAGGTTAGGCTGGTGCCTGCCTGTGGGTAGTACTCAGCAGACTATCTGCCCAGACTAGTTGTCGGATGCCCCTCGTGAGCCTAGGATGTCCACAGGGATAACGGTGGGCCTTGATGGGCAGTTCTAGGAGGGCAGTGCTAGAACTAGGGACTGATGTTTTCAAATCCTCTGAGTTAGGGCATTTGCAATTGCAGCATGTCCCTGATCATGAAGGATAGGGCGGGGTACTTTGAGAAACTGTCCCGAGGGGGACAGAGGGGCTGCGGTCAGCCTGTGACAAGACACTGAGGAGCTCTCAAGTGAGACCAGCACTGTGGTGCTTCCAGGGAAGGGTTACTCTCCAAAACTGCTCAAGTGAGGCCCTCTAGGGAACCCTATCTGAAGTCTGTGTCTTGAGTTTCTAAGGAAGGTGAGAGGAGCCTGTGTAGCAGAGACGATCTGTCTGCCACCTCAGGATGCTGCAAGCAGGTCCTGATGACAGGAGGGAGACTAGGCAAGTGTGGATGAGGGTGGACTTTCTGGCCTCTGCATGAGCTCAGAGCTAGGCATTGACCCCAAGAGAAGCTGGAGGAAGTCCAGCTGGGGTTGACTCCCTGGGGTTGACATGTCCACCTTAGTATCTGCCTTTGAAATCTAGTGTTTCTTGGTGACACTTGGCTTTCTGACTTAGTTGTCATCTTTTGTGTCTGCTTGCTCTTATGACAGGTGACAATTCTGCTGTACCTGGCAGAAGTGATGGTTCGGCTCACGTGGCACCAGGCTCTGGATCCAGACAGCCACTGCATCCCCTACCTCACAGGGCTGGGGGACCTGCTAGGGACTGGCCTCCTGACACTCTGCTTCCTTATCAACTGGTTATTGAGGAGTGAAGCAGGGCTGAATGGCATCTCAGACCCAGCATCCGGGCCTCCCTAATGAGCCCAGGCAGCCGTATTTGCTCAGTAGAATTTTCCTTCCCACCAGCAGGGTACAGAATACAGTTTCTCCCTGACTAGGTCCTCAGGAAGGATGGTTAACACCCTGATTCTGCAGTGACCCTTTGTCAGTCTTCCAGGGACACTCACACATCTTGACTCTGGAGTTGGAAGCTGAGCCTGTAAAGGTGAAGGAGACCTGAAATCAGAGGCAGTGTTTGTGTACATGTGACTGCATGCTCCTGGGCTTGAGTGTGCACTCATGTGCTGGGTGAGTGCAAATAAGTGCATGTGTGTGTGTGTGGAGAGCAGGAGACTCTGGCCTGAAGACGCTGAAGGAAGAGGCATGTCCAGTGCACTGGGGGGATGTGTGGGCAGTGTTCTGTGTCCACACAGCCTGTACTTGGAAGGAGCAGGAAGGAAACACTTTCTGTGCCTATACCTCAGGACTGTGCTGTGACTTACCCACAGGCTGACTAGACCCAAGCTTCATGGGCTATTCTGCTGATGTTCCTGCAAATGTGCAACCCTTCCCAGGACAGCCCTTCCTTGCATACCCTTGTGATCTGCTCTTGGTATTTAATCCTGTCACTATTTTTCTTTTTCTTTTTTTATGTTGAAGCCAAACTTCTGTTTAGATTTTAGTGATCACAAAAGTATAAAATAAAACATAGATTATATTGTACTTGGCCTTTTGTGTCTTTAAAGGTAGTTAATGCAACCATGAGACTTGGGGTCTGTAAGTAACAAATACCTCTGGCATTTCTCTAGTGTCTATTTCTCAAACTGTGGTCTCTAGCAGAGAAGCATCAAAGTCAGGGAAACTTGTTAGACATGGAAGTTGTTAATCCTCCTTCCCCTGGGCCTGCCAGTCAGCCTGTCTTGGGGTGGGGTCAGCAAGGTGGGTTTAACAAGCCCCATGTTGTTCTGATGCACTCTTACATTTGAGAAGCACTGCCCCAGAATGTCCTCACTTTTTAAAATGTTTACTTCCTGTTTCTTAATCACTCATCATAACAACTTTAGCCATGATTTGGGTTGAGGATTATTATTTTCATATGGTGAAACAGGTATTTACTTATTCATGTCATCTTGGATGAAGACATGTGTGAGACAGGTCAGCACTGGAGATGCATATAGTTCCTTGACTGAGGACATCACCAGGTATATACCCTCTTGCTAGAATGAGGGAAATTTATGGGATGAATTTTTCTGCCAGGTTGAAGTCGACATTGGGGAGGAATTTTTCTGTACAGAGGAGGTAAACATGAGGATTGAATACAGCTTTCACATTGAAATCATCACAGATGTATCCATGTGCAGGTCTGAGATCATCATCAGAGATGAACCCAGATGAGGTAAGGTTATCATTGGAAATGATCCCTAATGCAGGGCTGAAGTCAGAATCTGGGATGAATTTTCCTATGGGGTAAGGTCATCATAGGTGATGAACCTAGCTGCAGAACTGAGGGCACCATCAGGCATAAATCCAGGTGGTTCTCATAAGGACAGTCCTGCTGCAGCTCCAGTACTGAGGTCAACATCTAGCTGAATGTGGCTACAGTGTTGAAGTGGCCATCAGGGTTAAATCCACACACAAAGCTGAGGAATTATTGGGTATAAATCTGGTTGTGGAGCTGAATATCTTAGTTGGGATGAATCCTGCTATGGGACTGAAGTTAGTAGCTGGGTTAATTTTATCTATGGAGTTTTGATAAGAGTGAGGGGCAGGAAGTGGGTCAAGGTGAATATAAATTTAAGATTGAAGCCAAACTCAAGGTTCGATTAAACCTTACATCGCAAAGCTGTACATGCTCTGGCTGATAGTGTCAAGGGCCTGAATCAGGCAGAAGGATAAGGTCAATTCCTTGGTCAAAATCATGGTTGTTTAGATCCAACTTAATTCACAGATGTAGATATGGTCTGGACAATAGGAAGATGATGAGGATTTGAATCAAGGTGAAAGTCAAGGTCAAATTCAACATCAGTATCAAGTTTAAGGTCAATTTATAGTTAAGGTCAAGATCAGTTCCAAGACCAGGAACATACAGATCATCCCTGATGTATGATGATTCGACTTCTGATTTTTCAACTTCACAGTGATGTGAAAGCAATCTGCATTCAATGGAAACCGTACTTCAGATTTTGAGTTTTGATCTTTTACTGGGTTATTGGTATGGTATGATACTCTGTGGTGACGTGGGGCAGTTAGCAACAGCTGCAGCTGTCTGTCAGCCAAGCAATTGTGGGGGATAACAATTACTATCCTTACAGCCATTCTGTTTGTCACTTTCAGAAGAGTATTGAAATTATAGGAGATAGTCAATACTTTGTTATCTAATAGCTTTGTGGGAAACAATTAAGCTCTGATGTTTGATAGGTTAGGTGTATTCGATGCATTTTTCACTTATGTTTGACTTAAAATATGTTTATTGGGATGTAACCCATCATAAACTGAGGAGGATCTGTATTTAAGTTCACAATCATGGCTACACATGTCCTCAATGATTAGACAAAGAATTGGGTGTGAATCATGGACAAAGTCAAGATCAAGGTCAAATTCATAGTTTGATCTAGATATTATCTTGAACAACAATCAGGAACCTGATGAGGAACAGAATCAAGGTCAAGGTCAATTTCATGGTCACTTTAAGGTCAAAGTCCTTATGTATTAAGAATCAAGGGGTCAAGTTTGTGTTTGAAGTGAAACTTGATTAACATATTAGGGACAGATTTTCATTGAGGTCAGCATCAAGGTCAAGTATAAGGTTAAGGTTAAGGTCATGTGTTAAGACCTAGACATAGTTCAAGGTTAATATCAAGATCAATTTTAAGTTCATATTCTGGAGTAGACCTATACATGAGAGTCTGAGACAGGTGGTGGTCTGAATTATGAACAAAGTCATGATAAAATTCAAGTTCAGGATCAAAAGTCAAGGTTAAGTTCCAATTCAAAGTCAAGATCGGGGTTAAAATCAAGTTTATATTTAGAAGGTCTGGATGATAATCTGGGTCAGAATGTGGTCTAAACCAGGGTCAAGGTAAAGGCAGATTTCAATATGTTAAGGTCATGTTAAAGGTGAAAGACAGGAGGGGTTGGGCAACACATAGTATGGATTATAATCAGGAGCAAAAAGTAAATCTGATTTAGTGTCAAGGTCAAGATCAAAGTAAAATTCAAGCTCAGATTCAAAGTCTGGGCCAAGTTCAAGACTAAGATCAGTTAAAAAGACAAATCAAACTAAACTTCAAGTCAGGGCAACACTACAATAAGGTCAAAGTCCAAGTCCAGTTCAAGTTCTACGCATGATAAAGTGGGTCTGAACCAGGGTTTACATCAAAGTCAAGGAGAAATTTAAAGTACAGGTCATCCTTGAGGCACCTGGGTGGCAAAGTTGATTAAGCTTCTGACTCTTGGTTTTGGCTCAGGTCATAATCTCACCGTTTGTGAGATTGAGCCTGCTTCTGGCTCTGCGCTCACAGCATGGAGTCTGTTGAGATTCTCTCTCTCCCTCTCTTCCACTCTCCTGCGCTCACTCTCTCAATCTCTCTCTCAATCTCTATCTCTCTCTCTCTCTCAAAATAAATAAGTAAACTTAAAAAAAAAACGCATTTTCCTGCCTTGTCAAAAATTAGTTGGCCATATATTTATGGGTCCATTTCTGGGTCTCTATTATATTCCATTGATCTATGTGTCTTGTTTTTGTGCCAATACCTTACTTGCTTGATGATTACACTTTATAATACAGCTTAAAGTCCGGAATTGTGATGCCTCCAGCTTTGGTTTTCTTTTTCAAGATTACTTTTCTTTTCAGGGTCTTTTGTGATTTTATACAAATTTTAGGATTGTTTTTTCTAGCTCTGTGAAGAATTTTGATAGGAATTCCATTGAATGTGTCAATTGCTTTGCATAGTATTGACATTTTAACAATATTTGTTTCTCCAATCCACGAGTGTAGAATGTTTTGCCATTTCTTTGTGTCTTCTTCAATTTCTTTCATAAGCTTTCTATAGTTTTCATCAGATAGATCTTTATCTCTTTGGTTAGGTTTATTCCTAAGTATTTTATGGTTTAGGTGCAATTGTAAATGGGATAGATTCCTTGGTTTGTCTTTCTGCTACTTCATTATTGGTGTATAAACTTCTATATATTGATTTTATATCCTGTGCCTTTGCTGAATTCATGGATCAGCTCTAACAGTTTTTTGGAGTCTTTCAGGTTTTCCATGTAGAGTATCATGTCATCTGCGAAGAGTGAAAGTTTGACTTCTTCCTTGCCAATTTGGATGCCTTTTATTTCTTTTTTGTTGTCTGCTCCAGCTAGGACTTCCAGCAGTATGTTGAAGAGCAGTGGTGAGAGTGGACATCCCTGTCGTGTTCCTGATCTTAGGGGCAATCTCTCAGTTTTTCCCCATTGAGCATGATATTAGCTGTGGGCCTTTGATATATGGCTTTTATGATATTGAAGTATGTTCCTTCTACCCCTACTTCCTTGAGGGTTTTTATCAAGAAATGATGCTGTATTTTGTCAAATGCTTTTTCTGCATCTATTTTAAGGATCATATGGTTCTTATCCTATCTACTCATATGGTGTATCACATCGATTGACTTGCAAATATTGAACCAGCTCTGCAGCCCAGAAATGAACCTCACTCAATCATGGTGAATAATTCTGTTAATGTACTGTTGAATTCGATTTGCTAGTATCTTGCTGAGAATTTCTGCATCCAAGTTCATCAGGGATATTGGCCTGTAATTCTCCTGTTTAGTGGGGTCATTGTCTGGTTCTGGAATCAAGGTAATGCTCCCTTCATAGAATGAGTTTAGAAGCTTTCCTTCAATTTCTATTGTTTGGAACAGTTTGAGAATAGGTATTAACTCTTTTTTTTTTATAATTGTTATTAACCTTTATTTATTGTTGAGAGACAGAGTATGAGCAGGGTAGGGGCAGAGAGAGACACACACACAGAATCCGAAGCAGGCTTCAGGCTTGAGCTGTCAGCACAGAGCCTGACACGGGGCTCGAACCCACAAACTGTGAGATCATGACCTAAGCCACAGTTGGACACTCAACTGACCAAGCCACCCAGGCGCCCCAGTATTAACTGTTTTTTAAATGTCTGGTAGAATTTCCCTGGGAAGCCATCTAGCCCAAGACTCTTAATTGTTGAGAGATTTTTGATAACTGGCTTCATTTCTTTCCTTGTTATGGGCCTATGCAAATTTTCTGTTTCTTCCCTGTTTGAGTTTTGGTAGTGTGTGAATGTCTAGGAATTTGTCCATTTCTTCCAGATTGTCCAGCTTGTCAGTATATAATTTTCATAGTATTCTGTTATAATTATTTTTCTATAGTATTGGTTGTGATCTTCCCTTTTTCATTTGTGATTTTATCTATTTGGCCCTCTTTTCAAGTAGTCTGTCTAGTGGTTTATAAATTTTGTTTAGTCTTTCAAAAAACCAACTCTTAGTTTCATTGATCTGTTTTTTTTTAATGTGTGTTTTTTTTAATTCTATATTGTTTATTTCTGCTCTAGTATTTATTATTTCCCTTTTTCTACTGGCTTTGAGCTTTATTTGCTGCTCCTTTTCTAGCTTCTTAAGTGTAAGGTTAGGTTGTATATTTGGGACCTTTCTTGCTTCTTAAGATAGGCCTGAATTGCAATGTATTTTCCTGTAAGAACTGCCTTTGCTGCAACTGAAAGGGTTTGGACTCTTGTATTTTTATTTTCATTTGCTTCCATGTATTTTTTAATTAACTCCTCTTTGACAAAACAGGAAAGAGCATCCAATGGAAAATAGAGAGCATCTTTAGCAAATGGTGCTGGGAGAACTGGACAGGGACATGCAGAAGAATGAAACTACCACTTTTTTACACCATACAGAAAAATAAATTCAAAATGGATGAAAGATGTAAATGTGAAATGAGAAACCATCAAAATCCTACAGGAGAAAACAGGCAGCAACTTCTTACTTGACATGCCTCTGGAGGCAAGGGAAATAAAAGCAAAAATGAACTATGGAGACCTCATCAAGACAAAAACTTCTGCACAGCAAAGGAAACGAAAAAAAAGGCAACTGATGGAATGGGAGAAGATGTTTGCAGATAACATATCAGATAAAGGGTATCCAAAATCTACAAAGAACACCCAAAAACAATCCAGTGAAGAAATGTGCAAAAGACATGAACAGACACTTTTCCAAAGAAGACATCTAGATGGGTAACAAACACATGAAAAGATGCTCAACATCACCCATCATCAGAGAAATACAAATCAAAACAGCAATGGGATACCACCTAACACCTCTCAGAATGGGAAAAAATGAACAACTCAGGCAACAACAGATGTTGGTGAGGATGTGAAGAAAGGGGAACCCTTTTGAACACTTGGTGGGAATGCAAACTGGCTCAGTCACTCTGGAGAATAGTGTGGATGTTCCTCAAAAAAATAAAAATAGAACTACCCTACTACCCAGCAGTTGCACTACTAGGCATTTATCCAAAGGATACAAAAATGCTGATTTGAAGGGGCACATTCATCCCAGTGTTTATAACAATGTTATCAACAATATCCAAATTGTAGAAAAAGCCCAAATGTCCATTGGCTGATGAATGGATAAAGAAGATGTGGTACGTACAGACACACACACACACACACACACACACACACATACACACACACAATGGAATAGCATTTGGTGATAAGAAAGAATAACATCTTGCCATTTGCAACAATGTGGATGGACTGGAGGGCAGTATGCTAAGTGAAATAAGTCGGTCAGAGAAAGATACATGATTTCACGCATATTTGCAATTTGAGAAACTCAACAGATGAACCTAAGGTGATGGAAGGAAAAATAAGATAAAAACAGAGAGGGAGGCAAACCATAAGGGACTCTTAAATACAGAGAACAAACTGAGGGTTACTGCAGGGGTGTTGGTTGGATGCATGGGCTAAATCGGTGATAGGCATTGAGGAGGACACTTGTTGGGATGAGCAATGGGTGTCATATGTATGAGATGAATCACTGGGTTCTACTCCTGAAGCCAAGACTACACTGTATGTTAAATAACTTTAATTAAAAAAAAAAAAGTACAGGTCATGTTTAAGTTTGTACTTAAAACCAACATTGATGCCAAAACCAAGTTTTAGGTGAAGTTCAAGGTTAAATGCAACTTCACATTCAGGGCTATACATTGTCTAGACACTTTATAGAAAAGGATGAGTGAGTCACAAGAAAGCTCAAGGTCAAGATCATAATCAAAGCTAAAATCAAGGCTAAAAGTAAAGAAATGTTAAGTTTGTCTGAGTTAGAATCAAAACAAGGCCAAGGAACATTCAAAGTTAGCATTAAAGAGAAGATCAAGACCAATGTCAAGAAAGAAAAATCTAAAGAAAAATAAAAATCAAGGTTAAGCTCAAGAATAGCACATAGTATTCAAGGAGAAGTTGTAGACTAGCCAAGACTGAGTGTGAAAGTAATGGCATTTAGATGGAGGGGAATGGGTGTGAAAAGAATGGTGGTTGTATCATACAGTGAGTGAGCATAGAGTGGTTGTTGAATGCACAAAGTTTAGTGTGCAAGGAGTGGAAGTTGGGTGATAGGGAATACTTGTAGAGTGATTGCTAGATTACACATGAGCGCACAATGAGTGGAAGAATAGCACAGTGAGTTTGCAAGGATTTATTGTTGAATGGCACAGTGTGCAAAGAATGGAAACTGCAAAGTGCAGAATGAGTTAAAAAAGAGTGCCTATTGATTCGCATGGAGCAAGTGTGCAGGAAGTGATTGTTGAATGGCAGAGGAGTGGTACTGGATGGAGAAGATGGAGTGCATTAAGAGAGATTGTTGAATAGCAAACAGTGAGTGTTCTAGGAAAGGGATTGGGCTGTACATAATGCATGTGCAAAGAATAGTTGTTGAATTTCACACTGTGATTATCCAAAGAGTGGTTTGCAAATCACAGTGAGTGTGGAAAGAGTGGTTATTGAAACACTAAATGTGCACAGAGAGGATGTTGAATGGTATACAGTGTGAATATCAATTATTAATTGGAAAATAATGGGTTTGCAAGGAAAGGAAGTTGGTAGGACCTGCCAAGAATACATATAGTTTTGGAATTTCACACGGAGTATGTAAGGGATGATTGTCCAATGGCATGGAATGGGTGTAGTGAATGGAATTTGGATGGTGCAGAATGAGTATAATGTGTATGAGGTTGTTCTTGAAAAGCATACAATGTGAGTGCAAGGAGTGGCATTGGAATAGCAATAATGAGTGTGGGAGGAGTGGATATTAAGTCACAAGTGGTGGTGAGTAATCCAGTGTAATTGTTAAAGTACAGTCGGTGTGTGAGAGATGTTTGAATAGCTCAGAATGAGTGGGCAGGTATTGTAAGTTGGATGGAACAGAACGAACATACATAGAGTATTTATTGCAGATAGTGAGTGTGCCAAGAGTGAGCATTGGATACCATGATGTTGGTTTTAATGAGTGGAAGTTGGATTGTGCAAAAGGATTATATATGAGAGGTTGGTCATTTGCACACATAGTTTTGTGAGTCACAGACACTGAATATGCAGGCAGGTAGAGCTAACTGGCACTGAATGAGTAGCCTGGAGTGAAGATTGGATTGGAGGTGGAAATAATGTCTGTTGGAAAACCCATAGTGAGTGTGTGAAGAGCGACTCTTGAATGCAGGCAATTGTGCACAAAGAACATATTAAATAGCACACAGTGTGCAAGCGATGATTGTCAAATGAAAAACATGAGGTTAAAGAGTGACATTTGAATAGAGCAAAAGAAATGTGCAGAGAGATTGAATTATACACAATTTGCTATGAATTGGGGAGTCAGTGTGTGTGTGAGTATGCAAAGACAGTAAACAGAATGTGTTTAGAATGAGTAGAATATGGATGGTGCAAAACTAGTATTCAAAGACTAGTTTTTTAATACTTATTTTTTTAAGTTTTTATTTAAATTCCAGTTAGTTTAACATGTTTTTCAAAGGGACACATGCACCCTGATGTTTATAGGAACGTTATCTACAATAGTCAAATTATGGCAACACCCCAAGTGTCCATTGACTGATGATATCATCCATTGATCCATCCTTCCCACTTTACTCTCGAATCCTCACTCTGGAGGTGGATTCCCTCCCTGGCCCCAGCCTATTCCCTCATGGCTCTGGAGGGCAACAGGAGGCCACTGAGCCCTCTCCCTTGCTGGGATTCTGCTGACCCCAGTTCTCTCCTAAGACCACACCCCACCTCCTCCCTCAGCCAGGCGCTGCTGATACCTGGTGTACCCCTTCACTGCCATCCTACAGAGAGGGCCCTTAACCCTGGACAGGGGAAGATGAGTGGTTTCTGTCCCGTGACAATGTGTGTTCTGTCCCCAATCCCATTCAACTGGCTGTACCTACCAGGGTGAGTTTATATTCCCATTGGCCTTCCTGGGTAAGGGCCATCTTTCTTCCATCTCTGCTAAGGCCCAGAAAGGGTGGGAGATGAAAAAAGAGACAAATAAGAACAAGGGAAATGGAGTTGAGTAAGGGAGAGCTGGGTTCCAAACAGATGGTAAAATAGAAGATGGGGGATGGGTTGGGTGCAGATGACTTGGAAACGCTCATTAAGCATGACAGAGAATGACCTGGGAAAGAAGCAGAGGGAGAAATGAAAATAGACAAATCAGCAGAGAGAGGGAGGGAGGCAGAATAGAGAAGGAGGCCCTGATCATCAGTAACAATGTGGGCAATAGAAGGGTAGATCCAATCATACCTCAAGATCATAAAAGCCATACATGAATGACCCAATGCTAATATCATCCTCAATGGAGAAAAACTGAGAGCTTTCCCCCTAAGGTCAGGAACAAGACAGGGATGTCCACTCTCACCACTGTTATTCAACATAGTATTGGAAGTCTTAGACTCTGCAATCAGACAACACAAAGAAATAAAAGGCATCCAAATCAGCCAGGAGGAGGTCAAACTTTCACTCTTTGCAGGCGACATGATACTCTATATGGAAAACCCAAAAGATTCCACCAAAAAACTGCTAGAACTGATCCATGAATTCAGCAAAGTTGCAGGATTTAAAATCAATGCACAGAAATCAGTTGCATTCCTATACACCAACAATGAAGTGACAGAAAGAGAAATCAAGGAATCGATCCCATTTACAGTTGGACCAAAAACCATAAAATACCTAGGAATAAATCTAACCAAAGAGGTGAAAAATCTATACACTGAAAACTATAGGAAGCTTATGAAAAACATTGAAGAAGACACCAAAAAATGGAAAAAGATTCCATGCTCCTGGATAGGAAGAACAAATATTGTTAAAATGTCGATATCTACCAAAGCAATCTACATATTCAATGCAATCCCGATCAAAGTAACACCAGCATTCTTAACAGAGCTAGAACAAATAATCCTAAAATTTGTATGGAACCAGAAAAGACCGTGAATAGTCAAAGCAATCTTGAAAACGAAAACCAAGGCAGGAGGCATCACAATCCCACACTTCAAGCTATACTACAAAGCTGTAATCATCAAGACAGTATGGTACTGGCACAAGAACAGACACTCAGATCAATGGAACAGAATAGAGAACCCAGAAATGGACCCACAAACGTATGGCCAACTAATCTTTGACAAAGCAGGAAAGAATATCCAATGGAAGAAAGACAGTCTCTTCAGCAAGTGGTGCTGGGAAAACTGGACAGCGACATGCAGAAAAATGAACCTGGACCACTTTCTTACACCACACACAAAAATAAACTCAAAATGGATGAAAGACCTCAATGTAAGACAGGAAGCCATCAAAATCCTCGAGGAGAAAGCAGGCAAAAACCTCTTTCATCTTGCCCGCAACAACTTCTTACTCAACACGTCTCCAGAGGCAAGGGAAACAAAAGCAAAAATGAACTACTGGGACCTCATCAAAATAAAAAGCTTCTGCACAGCGAAGGAAACAATCAGCAAAACTAAAAGGCAACCGACAGAATGGGAGAAGATATTTGCAAATGACATATCAGATAAAGAGTTAGTATTCAAAATCTATAAAGAATTTATCAAACTCAACACCCAAAAAACAATCCAATGAAGAAATGGGCAAAAGACATGAATAGACACTTCTCCAAGGAAGACATCCAGATGGCCAACTAACACATGAAAAAATGCTCCACATCACTCATCATCAGGGAAATACAAGTCAAAACCACAATGAGATACCACCTGACACCTGTCAGAATGGCTAACATTAACAACTCAGGCCACAAGAGATGTTGGCGAGGATGTGGAGAAAGAGGATCTCTTTTGCATTGTTGGTGGCAATGCAAGCTGGTGCAGCCACTCTGGAAAACAGTATGGAGGTTCCTCAAAAAAACAAAAATAGAACTACCCTACAACCCAGCAATTGCACTACTAGGCATTTATCCATGGGATACAGGTGTGCTGTCTCGAAGGAACACATGCACCCCCTTGTTTATAGCAGCACTATCAACAATAACCAAATTATGGAAAGAGCCCAAATGTCCATCGATGGATGAATGGATAAAGAAAATGTGGCATATATATACAATGGAGTATTACTTCAATCCAAAAGAATGAAATCTTGCCATTTGCAACTACGTGGATGGAACTGGAGGGTATTATTCTAAGTGAAATTAGTCAGAGAAAGACAAAAATCATATGACTTCATTCATGTGAAGACTTTAAGAGTCAAAACAGATGGACATAAGGGAAGGGAAACAAAAATAATATAAAAACAGAGAGGGGGACAAAACAGAAGAGACTCATAAATATGGACAACAAACTGAGAGTTCCTAGAGGGGTTGTGTGAAGGGGGATGGGCTAAATGGCTAAGGGGCATTAAGGAATCTACTCCTGAAATCATTGTTTCACTATATGCTAACTAATTTGGATGTAAATTTAAAAAAATAAAAAATAATTTAAAAAAATAAAACAAAAAGAGGTGTCTCCATTCCTCTTTTCCTGGTGTTAATAATGAATTGGCATGGACAAGGTAACCAGGAGTTTGGACCATATAGCTTAGTCTAGCTGAAGTACTAGAACAATTAAATTCCAAGAAAGAGATGATGAGTACTTAATAGGGCTTTAGGATTAGTTGCAATAACAACTATTATAGTTTGTTCCAATAAACCTGGTAATTAAATTTGCCTCTTAGAGATTCGAGCATCTTGAAGGCCGAATGAGAGATTTGTTCATGGAAGCACGGACTATGGCAGGTGTGCCTATAACATCAGCTTACCAGTGAGTTTAGCTGCAGTTGCAGCTGATCCTGTAATCCTAGGTTCTTCCAAACTAAAATTAGCACCATGGAATTTTCCAATTTTTTCCTCAGGGCCTTCTCCAAAACCACAGGATACCATTCATCCATTACCCAACAGAAGCCCAGAATTGATGGGGAAAGATAACAATGCTGGAGGTAACCCTCAATCAATGAGCAAAAGTGCCTGGTGGATGAATGCCCCAGCCTCTTGTGTTTGGGAAAGACAATGTTGGAGATGATTTTATGCACATCTTTATGATCCCAGAAAAATTTAACCCTAACTATTCAAAGCAAATATTTCAATAGTGCACCATTAGTTTTGCTTTTCTCTGTATCACTCTGCCAACTTCCTACTCTATCTCTGGAATTATCTTGCAAATAAACCACCTGCAACTCAAAAAATAAATAAATAAAAATAAATAAATAAAATTTTTTTAAAAAGGGTAGATCCAAATTCATTATATGCTGTGATGGTTAATTTTATATGCCAGCTTACTTGGGTTAAGGGGTACTCAGATAGCCGATAACATTTTAATTCTGGGTGTATCTGTGAGAATGTTTCCAGAAGAGATTAGCAGTTGGAGCAGTAGATTGAGAAAGAAGATCACCATTCCTCATGAGACTGGGCATCATCCAATCCACTGAGAGCCTTAATAGAACAAAACAGCAGAGGGAGGGCAAATTTGTCCTGTGATTGAGCTGGGGTATCCATCTACTCCTACTCTTGGACATTTATGCTGCTGTTTTTCAGGCCTTTGGACTCAGACTGGGACTTAGCACCACTGGCTCCCCTGGTTGTCAGGTGTGAAAGTTGGGACTAGAACCATACCACTAGCTTTCGTGGGCCTCCAGCTTGCAGATGGCATATTGTGGGACTTCCTTCTCATCTTCCATTATTGTGTAAACCAATCCCACCTAATAAATCTTTTTCTGGATATCTATATATATCCTATTGGTCCTGTTTCTCTAGAGAACACTGACTGGTACAGATGCTTTTAACATTTCCAATTCCCCCTATACATTTATTTTGTCGGATTCAGAGTGAGGTCTCAATGCTTCTCCGGTCTTTTTCACATATCAAAAATACAGGCATACCTTGGAGATGAAAAGCATTTCACCTTTTCTCAAGGTTCTTCTATGTTGTAGCCTAACTTCCTTCTTTTTCAAGACAGGAAAATATTCTTTTGTATGTATAGACCACACTTTGGTTATCCATTCATCCATTGATGTACATTTGGGTTTTTTCCACATTTTAGCTATTGTTTACTATGCTACTATGAACGTGGATGTATTTTATTTAAAATCAATTTTGTCTGATAGTATAACACCCCTGATCTTTTTGGGTGCTATCTGTATAGAATATCTTTCCATACTTTCCCTTTAACTCTATTTATGTCTTTTGATCTAAAATCAGTCTCTTGTAGACAGCAAATACTTCAATCATATTTTTAAATCCATTCTGCCAATCTCTGCTTTTTGACTGGAGAGTTTAATCCACTTTTGTTTGAAGTAATTACTGGTAAGGAGGGATTTGTTTTTATCACTTTGCTGTTTGCTTTCCGTGTGCTTTATAGCGTTGGGGTTTTTTTTGTTTTTATGTTTGTTTTTGGTACCTTATTTCCTGCATTACTGTCTTCTCGTGTTTAGTTGATTTTTTCTAGTGAAATGTTTACATTATGTTCTCATATCCTTTTGTGTATAGCTGCTTTCTTCATGGTTATCATGGGAATTACATTTAACATAGTAAGTTATAATACCCTAATGTGTATTTATACTAGTTTAACTTCAATAGCATGGAAACACTCTGCTCCTTTACAGCTCTGACCCCACCTCCTTTCAGTTAGTGATGTCACAAAAGTATATACTTTTGGATTGTGAGTCTAAAACATAGAGTAATACTTCTTTTTAAAAAACTACATTAGTCTCTTAATGTAGAAAGGAAAAAGTAGAGATGGAAACTAAAGTTATAATGATACTAGCTTTTATACTCATCCATGTATTTCTTTTTACCAGAGTTCTTTATTTCTTCATAAGACTTTGAGTTACTTTCCATTGCCTTTTAATTTCAGCCTGAATGACTGCCTTCATTGCAGGGCTGGTCTAGACATAGCAATGTTCTAAGCTTTGGCATATCTGGGAATGTCTTAATTTATCCCTTGTTTTTTTGGGGGGAGGGGGGAGAATCCCTTCATCCATCCTCCCTCCCTTCCATCCTTCCTTCCTTTTCTCCCTCCCTCTCTTTTTCCTTCCCTCCCTCCTTTTCTTCCTTCCTCGCTCCCTCCTTCTTTTCTCCTTCCATCCTTCCTTCCTTCCTTCCTTCCTTCCTTCCTTCCTTCCCTCCCTCCCTCCCTCCCTTCCATCCTTTCTTCCATTCCATTCTTCCTTCCAAATCCTTTCTGCTGGTCCCTCTCCTTCCGTTCCCTTCCTTCCTTCCCTTCTTCCCCTTCCTTGCCTTCCTCCTTTCCTTTCCTTTCCTTTCCTTTCCTTTCCTTTCCTTTCCTTTCCTTTCCTTTCCTTTCCTTTCCCTTTCCTTTCTCCCCTTCCCTTTCCTTCCTTACCACCCTCCCTCCCTTCCTCCCTTTGTCCCTTCCTCCCCTTCCTCCTTCCTTCCCTTCCCTTTCTCTTTCTCTTTCTTTCTGAACTTTTATAAACATATGATGTTATGTTAGTTTAAGGTGTATAATATAATGAATCAACAATCTCTCTCTCATTTTTTAAAGACAGTTTTGCCAGAGTAGGATTGTTGGTTGACATTTTTTCCCCAACATTTTGAATAGATCAACCCACTGTCATTTGGCCTCTGAGGCTGCTGAAGAAGACTGTGCTGATGATTTTATTGGGGTAAATCTCATAAATGCTGTCTTCCTTCAGGAAGGTCATTAACAAGAGTCAGCAGACCTCCAGCTTCCTAAGCCTTTTCTGTGAAGTCCATAGCATGAAGGGCTGTGATCACACCAATATCATAAAAATGCTCCAGGTGACTGACAATACAGAAACACTCTTCCTCAGAGTACATTAGTGGGGGTGACATATTTGGTTATTTACTGGGCCATGGCTGCATGACACAGAAAGAGTCTCAAGGCAAATTCTAGCAGCTAGTATCCACTGTGCAGTACTACCAGTGTCATCAGCCTTCAGGGACTGAAGCTGGAGAGACTACTTTTTGGTGTTAACCTGAACATAAAAATTGTAGACTTTGGCCTCAGCAATGAGTTCACCATCAGCCATAAGCTGAACGTCTACTGTGGCAGCCCCCACCCCCCAACTTATGCTCCCTCAGAACTCTTCTGGCCCCGTGATGGATGTGTGGATCCTGGGAACCAGTCTGTCACCATGGTCACTGGTGCCCCTGCCTTTTGTGGGAGAGGACTTCTGGCAGCTATGGAAGCAGATCCTGAAGGGGCAATACTATATCCAAAATTCTTCCTTCTTGAATGTGAAAACCTCTTGAGAAAACTGATGGTCCTCAACCCCAGTGACAGAAGAATGTTAGAAGATATTATGAGAGATCCATAATGTGGTGCAGGAGAAGGAACTCAGGCCTTACAATGAGCCACTCCATGACACCAAGGACCCCCGGGTGACTCAGGTGATGATGAACATGGGCTATGTGTGGGACCAGATCTAGGACCCATCAACATCCTGGAAGTTTAACAGTGGGACGGCCACCTCCTGGATTTTGAGTTCTGAGAAACCCAAGATGGAGGGCCATGCCATCACAACAAGGCCCTCCCCTTCTGCTGACTCCAACAGCTGCAATCCTTCCCAAACCCAGGAGGCTCAGCAGGTGTCAGAGGCAGTAGAAAATGCTGCCGGCATGAGCCAGCTATACCTGCCTGGTTGTTCAGTAAAGAAACACAGAAGCCTAAAGGGGACCAGGAGACAGAGCAGATAGTGCCTGCTATTCCCCACCCAGCCTGAAGTGAAGCACCCCCATCTCCAGCACAGCATCTCAGTGTGGCCCTGGAGCATCCTCTGCCTCCAGTTCAGCCCCCAGTGTGGCCCTGGTACCTCCTCCACCCAAGGCACTAGCAGCAGTAATAAAGCCCTGGAGTGTGTTCTCAAAAGGAAACTCCTCCACACCAGGCAGCTTGATGGTATGACCCCAGCCTCCTCCTTTGGCCAGAGCCAGGGCTGGCATAGAGTGACCATCATGTTCCTCATGTCTTATTCTAAGACACTTGTGTTTTAGGCTGCCAAGCAAGAACCAGAATGGCAAACAAAATAAAGTTAAGTCAGTTTAATCTGTCATGGGGGATGGCCAAGGCAGGGATCAAATACTGGGGAGGTCGAGCCATACTCTATACATTTTAAATGGAAAGAAAAAAAGATGCTGAGCTCCAGGCAGTCTGGCGACATGGTACAGGAGATTGGTCAGAGGCTGGAAGGGGTACAAGAAGTACACGCTGGGTGTGCAAGGGCACTTAGACCAGAGAACTTGGTTCCATGGACAGAGAGGCTTGCAAGCTGCTCTGGAGTTCTCTGCATGGGATTCAAATCAAGAGGGTATCCCACGTCTATGGCCTACAAGAGGAGAGGTCACTCTAGTTGCAGATTCATCCCTCTGTCCCCGTCATGACTGGGTTTTTTCTTGGAACACTTCTCCTCTCCCCTGCTCTTCTCTGTCTTTTCTTCCATGTTTAGAAAAAGGGGGGAAGTTCTACCAAATCCTGTAATAAAAGCTCCAGAAAGATGTATCATAGATACTGTTTTGCATCCTCCCCACACAGAATTGGGGCTGCGCATGCCCCAGTGGGAGGAGTGTATAGTGATGTAGTACTTGGGAAGTCACCAGAACAACTAAATGAAAAAAATGACTTAAGGGAATTATCACAAGAGGATTGCAGGGCAGAAATGCAGAGATTGTGTATTACCCTCCTACACTAACATTGCCCAACATTTTCAGAAGGACGAAGGGGAGCATTTGGGTCCTGTGCCTGTGGTAATTGTGACCAAGAGTTCACAACAGGGTAACAAAGTCCCATGAACCAGCCTGTGTGGGAGTCAGAAGTGGTGTGGGGGTGGGCCCCAAAGTGGCTTAGGGGTCACTGAAGCTTGCCACTGAGTTTCCTGACTGTAATGCAGTAGTTGGATCTCTCCACTGTGATGGTTTTTCCTTTTTATAACAGTAGTGTGGAGCAGTCCTTCTAAGAGGCCTGAGGTATTGGCTGTTTATCCAATTCAAAGTTCAAAGGGGCACTCCATGAGGATCCAGACATTCTGGGGGATTTATGGCAAGAGACAGCAGCCTGGAGGGATGTAGGGGATGCCAGAAAGGTGGCTGTAAAAGCCTGGTTTCCAGAAAACAGGTATTTACATTTTTTTGGCAGTGAATTTGTGGTTTCAGATAGCTATCGGGGAGCTACCCTGTGGGCTTCTAAGAAACACGAGGAATCTCCAAGAGGTCCCCTGACTGCTTTGGTGACGCCCAGCTGCACTGTGTGCACAGTCTTTCAACATGCTGTGACCCTGCCCAGGGATGGTCCTTGCATCTGACCAGAGAAGATGCTCCATCCCCCCTTACAGCAGGGCCAGGGGAAGCAAGAAAAAGTACTAGGGACAGGGTGGGGGTCTTGTGGCTCCCCCCACTGAGTTTTGGTTTTCTTTATGATGGACAATTCAATGTGTGGTCAACCAGTTTTGCTCTCCTTAGAATCCATCCATGGCTCTTCTCCCCTTCAGGGCAAGTCCCAGTCATTTAGTGGGCTTTTAGGACTCTCCTACCTGTCCCCATGAAGACTTTTTCACCATCACCCTGCACTTGCACACACTGAATCATTCACTTTCCCACAGATACATTGCCTATGTGCCTTCCTCTCTGAGAAGCCCATATGCTGGATATTCAGCCAAATGACATTGCCCCCCCCCCCCCAAGATGAACCACACATAGATCCCACCTGAAGAATTCATGGTCCAGTTGGGAAGACAAGGCAGGGACATAACTACAGTACAGTCACCTGTTCATAGGTGCAAGGGGAGGGATATTCAAAGCACAGCACATATTCATCTGCTGCTGGAGGTATCAGGGTGGCTTCCTGAAGCAGGTGGTGTCTAGTAGGCCCCAGGTGTATGGGTTTGACACAAGAAGTGGAGAAGGGGCATTCTAGACAGAAGAAAGCTGGAGTGTTAGGTTAATTGGATCAGAGATAGAGAGTGAGAGTAGGGAGGGAGGGATTGGACTAGCACCCTTTGTGTACAGGACCACCCCACTGGTGCATTTTGCTATGTGTCTCTAAAAATGAACATCCCACAGCTCAGGGCCTGGAAAGCAATCAGCTCTGATGGTGAAATGCTCTGCTAATAAAACTTTCTTCTTTTGTGAGCTGTGGGCCTGGCTGCTGGGCCAGTGGCTTCCGCTGATCTCCCTCATTAGTCAAAGCTCAGTTTCACAGGAAAGGGTTTGGGTTTTGTTCTGAAGAGCAGGGGATCCACTCCTGCCAGGGGTCCGGCAGGGATTGATATAGTCGACTTCCATTGGGCAAGACATATCTGGCTGCTGTGGGCTCTGGGTGGGAGAGTGGGAGCCAGGGCCCCTCCCTAGGAGAAGTAGTCATCTGTGGTCATCTGAAAAAGGAGACCTAGTGTACTGGGAATTTGGGGGTTAGGGAGGGCAAGGCACAGAGGAATGGAGAAGTGGAGGGGATAGGAGAGAAGGGCACTGAGGGGGAAGGAGAGGGTGGCCTGGAGGTCTTAAAAGGTAGTTTCTGCAAAACTGGCCTAGGAAATGACTGTCCAGTGACAGAGGAAGAAAACAATCAAGAACAATTTTTAGATTATTGACTCAAACTGTGAAGACAGTGGTAGTTTTTACTGAGAGTGAAGATGGGGGCAGAAATAAGATTTGTTAAACAAGACTGAGAGTCCCCTTTGGGACCTAGGAAGTTTAGCAGGCCTCATTAGAAAGCTCATTTCTAAGCTCATTGTATCTCCCCACAGTACCAAAGCTTCTTCAGAAACATGATTTTTAAGCAGTATGGTAATTATTATGTAGTACAATACATACCTGATCATCTTATTGATAAGGCATTTAAATTGCTTCTAATTTTTGGCCATTATACTTAACACCACAGTGAACATTTTGTACATTAATCTTTGTCAGCATCTTTGATTATTTTATAATTGTGTATTTTATTCTTTTATTGAAGTATAGTTAACATACAATATTATATGAGTTTCAAATTGTACAAAATGTAGTTTAACATTTATATACATGCAAAATTAACACCATGGTAACACTACCTACCCTCTGTCACCATACAGAGTTGTTACGCATTATTAACTATATTCCCCATTATGTATGTTGCATCCCCACGTCTTATTTATTTTATAACTGGGAGTTTGTACCTTTGTAACTGGAAGATTACCCTTTCCCCATTTTGTCTACCACCATCCTCTCCCCTCTGTCAACCACCAGATTATTCTCTGTGTCTATGAATCAGATTCTGTTTTATTTGTTTCATTTTTTAGAAATTCCACATATAAGTGAAATCATATGGTATGTCTTTCACTGATTTAATCCACTTGACATAATGTCCTCCAGATCCACCCATTTGTCACAAATGGGAAGATTTCATTCTTTTTTAATGTAATACTTCATTGTGTATATGTATATTACATTCTTCTTTATCCATTCATCTATTGATGGACAGTTGGGTTGCTTTCATATCTTGGCTATTGTCAATAATGCTGCAATAAACATTGGGAGACATAGATCTCTTGGAAGTAGTATTTTTGTTTTCTTAGAATAAATACCCAAGAGTGTAATTGATGGATTGTATGATAGTTCTATTTTTAATTTTTTTGAGGAACCATCACACTGTTTTCCACAGTGGCTGCACCAATTTACATTCCCACCAACAGCGCATGAGCATTCCCTTTTCTCCATATCCTCACCAATACTTGCTATTTCTTACCTTTTTTGATAATAGCCATTCTGACAGGTATGAGGTGATATTTCATTGTGCTTTTGATTTGCATTTCTCTGATGATATTGACCATCTTTTCATCTTTTCATGTTGATCATGAGTATGTCTTCTTTGGAAAAATATCTATTCAGATGTTGTGCTCATTTTTAAATTGGATTGTTTACTTTTTTAATGTTTATTTATGTTTGACAGAGAGAGAGAGAGAGAGAGAGAGAGCGAGCATGAGCGGGGGAGGGGCAGAGAGACAGGGAGACACAGAATCTGAAACAGACTCCAGGCTCTGAGCTGTCAGCACAGAGCCCATGGGGCTCAAACTCACAGACCGCGAGATCATGACCTGATCAAAGCCTGATGCTCAACCGACTGAGCCACTCAGGCGCCCCTGGATTGTTTACTTTTTATTGAGTTGTGTGAGTTCTTTATCTATTTTGGATGTTAACTCCCATATTTGCAACATTTGCAAATATCTTCTTCCATTCAGTGTACTGCCTTTTCATTTCATTATTGGTTTCCTTTGCTGTGCAAAAGTTTTTTAGTTTGATGTCATCAAGGTTGTTCATTTTTGCTTCTGTTTCCCTTGTGTGAGGAGGCAGATCCAAAATACATACATACATACATACATACTGTTCAGATTGATGTTCAAGAGCTTACTGCTTATGTTTTCTTCTAGATTTGTGGTTTCTTGACTTACATGTAAGTCTTTTTTTTAATGGGGAAATTTTTATTTTTATTTTTAAGTATAATTTATTGTCAAATTGGTTTCTACACAACACCCACTGCTCATCCCAACAAGTGCCCTCCTCCCTGCCCATCACCAACTTTCCCCTCTCCCACACCCCCCATCTACCCTTAGTTTGTTCTCAGTCCTTAAGAGTCTATTATGGTTTGCCTCCCTCCCAATCTGTAACTTTTTTTTCCCTCTTCCCCTCCCCCATGGTCTTCTGTTAAGTTTCTCAAGATCCACATATAAGTGAAAACATATAGTATCTGTCTTTCTCTGCCTGGCTTATTTCACCCTGGAGGGCATAATACCCTCCAGTTCCATCCACATTGCTTCAAATGGCCAGATTTCATTCTTTCTCATTGCCAAGTAGTATTCCATTTTATATATAAACCACATCTTTATCCATTCATCCATCGATGGACATTTGGGCTCTTTCCATACTTTGGCTATTGTTGATACTGCTGATGTAAACATTGGGGTACCTGTGCCCCTATGCATCAGCACTCCTGTATCCTTTGGGTAGATTCCTAGCTGTGCTATTTCTGGGTCATAGGGTAGTTCTATTTTTAATTTTTTAAGAGACCTCCACACTGTTTTCCAGAGTGGCTGCACCATTTTGCAGTCCCACCAGCAATGCAAGAGGGTTCCTGTTTCTCCACATCCTCTCCAGCATCTATAGTCTCCTGATTTGTTCATTTTAGCTACTCTGACTGGTGTCAGGTGATATCTCATTGTAGTTTTGATTTGTATTTCCCTGATGATGAGTGACTTTGAGCATCTTTTCATGTGTGTGTTTGCCATCTGGATATCTTCTTTGGAAAAGTGTCTATTCATGTCTTCTGCCCACTTCTTCACTGGATTATTTGTTTTTTGGGTGTGGAATTTGGTGAGTTCTTTATAGATGTTAGATACTAGCCCTTTATCCGATGTGTCATTTGCAAATATCTTTTCCCATTCCGTCAGTTGCCTTTTAGCTGTATTGATTCCTTTGTAGTGAAGAAGCTCTTTATCTTGATGAGGTCCCAATAGTTCATTTTTGTTTTTAATTCCCTTGACTTTGGAGATGTGTCAAGTAAGAAATTGCTGCAGCTGAGGTAAAAGAGGTTTTTCCCTGCTTTCTCCTCTAGGGTTTTGATGGTTTCCTGTCTCACATTCATATCCTTCATCCATTTTGAGTTATTTGTATGTATGGTGTAAGAAAGTGGTCTAGTTTCATTCTTCTGCATGTTGCTGTCCAGTTCTCCCAGCACCATTTGTTAAAGAGACTGTCTTTTTTCCATTGGGTACTCTTTCCTGCTTTGTCAAAGATTAGTTGGCCATACATTTGTGGGTCCAATTCTAGGGTCTCTATTCTATTCCATTAGTCTATGTGTTTGTTTTTGTGCCAATACCATACTGTCTTGATGATTACAACTTTATAGTAGAGACCAAAGTCTGGGATTGTGATGCCTGCCATTTTGGTTTTCTTCTTCAATATTACTTTGGCTATTCGGGGTCTTTTGTGGTTCCATTCAAATTTTAGGAATGTTTGTTCTAGCTTTGAGAAGAATGCTGGTGCAATTTTGATTGGTATTGCATTGAATGTGTAGTTGCTTTGGGTATTATTGACATTTTAACAATATTTATTCTTCCAATCCCCAAGCATGGAATGTTTTTCCATTTCATTGTATCTTCTTCAATTTCCTTCATAAGCTTTCTATAGTTTTCAGCATACAGAACTTTTACATCTTTGGCTAGGTTTATTCCTAGGTATTTTATGGTTCTTGGTGCAATTGTGAATGGGATGTTTCTTTATTTCTCTTTCTGTTGCTTCATTATTGGTGTATAAAAATTCAACCAATTTGTGTACATTAATTTTGTACCCTGCGACTTTGCTGAACTCATGTATCAGTTCTAGCAGACTTTTGGTGGAGTCTGTAGGGTTTTCCATGTAGAGTATCATTTCATCTGCAAAAAGTGAAAGTTTGACTTCATCTTTGCCAATTTTGATGTCTTTCATTTCATTTTGTTGTTTGGATTGCTGATGCTAGGACTTCCAATACTATGTTAAACAATAGAAGTGAGAGTGGACATCCCAGTCGTGTTCCTGATCTCAGGGGGAAAGCTCTCAGTTTTTCCCCATTGAGGATGATATTAGCTGTGGGCTTTTCAGAAATGGCTTCTGTGATGTTTAAGTATGTTCCTTCTATCCCGACTTTCTTGAGGGTTTTCATCAAGAAAGGATGCTGTATTTTGTCAAATGTTTTTTCTGCATCTATTGACAGGACCATATGGTTTTTATCTTATCATTTGGTATTTTGCTATTATTCTCCCACTCTCTGGCCCAGTCACCTTTGCCAGCCAAAAAGCTTCAGAGTTCATAATGGGGTTACACTAGCAATTTGCTAGCAAATCTAATGAAAAGCATCCACTGGCCTATGATTTTCAACTGGTTCTTGAATTATGAAGTAATGCAATTTATCTCATGGACAATCTCTTATAAAACATGAACTTGGGATATGGAGTGGTTGGGTGGTGGGAAGGAACGTTTTTTAAAGGGATGTGGCAGACATGTCCATGTGGCTCCCGGTGGCATTATCCACTACTGCAAGTAACCAGACACCTGACTTTGAACTGCGCATATGGCTGCCCAGGCTACAAATTTCCCAGCATCCTCTGTGGCAGGGCTGGTTATGTGACCAGGATGTCCCCCCTGGACGGGAAGCAAAGTGATTTGTACTTCTGGGATGTCTCCTAGCAGAGAGAATCAGGCACTTTCTGCTTCTCTCCCTGTCCTGCTGCTGGGATGTGAGCTCCATCCTGGCCTGTGTGGACAAGGGCAACTCCTCTGGGATGACAGGGCTTCAGGGAGAGGGGCTTCCTGGAGCAGCCCTACCAGGCCAGCCCTGGACTGTCTGCCTCTAGACCAAGCAGGAGAGAGATGCAAACTCATGCGAGGGACCTCTTTGACAGCAGCTGAACCTTATTCTAACCAGGACAGCAGTCTTGGGGAAGAGTTTTCTGTGTGGTTCCTTTGGGCCAGGCTGCTCCTAGAACCACAGCCCTCTGAAATCTCAGCCCTTCCTTCCATAGGGTGAACAGCCAAGTTCGACTCCAGCCATCCCCTCTCCAGGCACTTCTCTGGAAATTCTCTGGAAGATTGATGTTCCCAAATAAACAAGTCTGGAGCTATTATCTTCCAGGGGGCTTCGTCTTGTTCTTTCTTCTATCACTTGTGCATTCCCAGTCTCTTCCCCAGATGCCTGGTCTCATCCATATAATTTCCTATAGGCCCTTCATTCTTATGAAGTCTGAAACTTTATGGGGGAAAGGAACTCTAATATATTTTAATGTATTAAACTTAAGAATATTATGAAAAGATGTATAGTTTACTCATTTGTCCACTCTTCAAAGTGCCTAGGAGGTCTCTTGACATTCACTATTTTAAAATATTGTGTATTCATAAGTGTGTTATAGTAAGGTAAACGTATCAGGAGATGGCCTCTTATTGAAAAGACAGTTTTTACTCAGAACTCCCAGAGGAGGGGGCAAATCACACCGTACAGGGCTATATGTGCCATGATGGTCAGGAGGCAGAGGGAGTGAGTGGGAAAATGTGAGAAAGTTCCTTATTGTAGTTTCCTTAGAAAGGAACAGGTAAGAAAGGTAAGCAGGCTTAGGACTGGCTGGCTTGAATACTTTCAGGACTCTGGAACATAGAGGTTGTCCCTAGTTTCTGGTACATGGTCCTGGCATTATTAGGGCAGGTGGATAGTGGCCCCAAGTGTGAGAGTCTGATAGATGAAGTGGTTGGAGTTGTGGACACTGGATGGATTGGTTTGTATTTGAAAAGGAAACCCCTTGGAGAATGATTCCTCTAAGTTGAAATGGTGAGCAGGAAGGCTGGAGGCTTAGATGAAGTGACTCAGACATACCAATGGGTTGTTACAACAAGCGTGTCCAGTGTACACATGTAGGCAGATGCACATGCTAAAACACCACATTTAGCAAGCTAGAAACATGGTCCATACAAGAGATACATATCAGCTCACATGTCACTTCCTAAGAGAAGGCTTCCCTGCCTACACAATCTATAGTGACAGCCTCCCCCACCCCAAGTCTCCCTAACCATTACCCACTCCATACCTTCAGGGCATTCAGAACCTGACCCCTGCTCAGCACAAGCTGGCCCACCTGGAGGAAAAGTCCTCTCAGCGGGCACGATGTCCTGTGCAATTTCTTCAACATGACTGTCCCCTGCCCTGCTGTTCCTAGCCCCCTCCTGTCCACTCCAGCCCACTTATAAGCTTCCTGAGTCCCCCTCTTTCCTCTAGCACATACCCCTTCTAACATGCTGTGTTCACTGTCTCCCCTCCAAAGCATCAGTGCCACATTCTTTCCCTAAGTGAGTGAGGCAGGCATTATACCATAGGCCTTGCCACCATTCTGTCTGTGCTATGATCTTAATGTTTATTTCCTTCCCCCTCCCCTGCTCCAAATTCATATGTTGAAATCCTAATGCCCAATGTGAAATTGTTAGGAGCTGGGGCCCTTGGAACGTGTTTAGGTAATGAGGCTAGAGTTTCATGAATGAGATTAGTGCTTCTATAAAAAGGCTCTACACTGACACCTAGTCCCTTCCACCATGCAAAGACATAGCAAGAAGCCACCAGATATGAACCAGGAAAAGGTCCCTTACCCAACCATGCTGGTACCATGATCTTGACTTTCAGCCTCCAAGTAGGTTTGCTTTTTATAAGTTATCCAGTCTGCTGTATTTTGTTATAGCAACCTGAATGGACTAACACACCCAGTGTGCACTGTGTTTCAGCCCTCAGCATGGGTGAGCTTCCCTGCTTCATTCTCTGCTAGATGGATAGCCATTCATTCATTCGTTCATTTGTTCATCCATGTGTCATGTTTTTGTTCCAGCTCAGTGGCTGCCCCTGGCTCATCTTGTAGACCCAACTCAGATGGCACTTCCTTCATGAAGACCATCTTGGGCCTCACTCTCTCCTGCAGGCCTCTATGGTCTCACTTGGGTCCCTTAGTCTGTTTAGTGTCAGTCTCAGTCAATTGATAGTGATGCTATCAGTTAGGAGTGCCTGAGGCACTCACCTGGGCATGTACTACTTGCGATGAGTACCCACAGGCATTTCCCCATCCAGAGCCACTGTTGAGGCTGGACTGGCCCTTGTGGTTCTTATTATGATTGCAAGATGCACCACAGCAACAACCACCAAAGAACTTTGAAAAAAAATACTCACAGGTCCTGGAGGGTACACAGCACACCCAAGGGCCACACATTAGGGTCTCAGGTAGGGAGAGAAAAGCAGACTTGGGAGTGTGCCTTTATTGAAGTCTCAGGAGGTGTGTCAAGGGTTTCAAGGTTCACTCTTTATTGGAAAATTATAGGGATTAAAGTATAAGAAGGGAGTCACTCAAGGGGTCAGTTATCCAGGGCTTAATAAAAGGGGAATTTCATAGTTGCAGTGACCTGGTTTCTCATCTAGCTGTTTCCCCAGTAGCTGTGTCAAACAGCTGGCAATGGGTTTATTCATAATGGATATCTTTGAAATGGCTACCTTGGCAATCAAAAGCTGCATGTCAGGCAGGTTGTGTAGGTGCCAGTGCTGTGTTTACACTCTGATGATGTCTCCAGCCTGTGAGCTCTATGAGGACTCTGGGCCAGATGTGGAAAGGGGCTCAGAAAAATGTGATTATGGATAAAACACTGAATAGATGAAATTTTTAAACAGAGGCTCTATGTGGGTCAAGTCCACCAAAGGTGAGATTCTTCTCCCTTCTCCCTCCCTCCTGGACCAAGCCTCAATCACTAACAGGAGTCTGAGAGACCTCCTGCCATCTTCACCTCATCCAAACCATTAGCATTCTACATGATTTTTATGTGAAATTTTAATTTTGTTAGCCTTTTACATGACTCTACGTCTGAATAATAAACTTAATCTTCACTCCAGAGGCAGAGATCCCTCTGTTCTATCTCAGACTGGACAGGACAATAGGAAAGTGCAGGATGTTTAGAAGGAGATGGAAGTACAGGGCTTCCAGGCAGTAGGAAGGAAGTGAGGAAACAGACCAATCCAGGCAAGAGCCAACCCCCACCCCACGATGACCCATTTACTCTTCTACAACCTGTTTCTGTGGTAGATGGTCTGTTCTTTAGACACAGCTTTAGGGGTCACCACACCTAGGTTTTAATCCTTCTACTGGACTTAGGCAAGTCATTTGGGCCTTTGCAGCCTCAGTTCCTAGCCTAAGTGAATCTGCCAGTGGCCACCTCACAGTGATGCTGCGCCAGATGTGGTATCAGAGGCAGGGCTGGCCAGGCACCTGCACTGGTCACTGTGAAGCTGAAACTGTGGTTCCACCCTGTCCTGTTAGTGTCATCCATAGAGCAGAAGCCAGAAGTATGACCAGTGTTTAAGGAGGGCCTGGGTGGAGCAATGCATGAAGGAGTAAGAGAAGGGCAGGAAGTTCAGGTTTAGCACAGAAAATGAGCCACTTGGCTTTTCTCCCAGACACTTCAGCTACCCAACCCTGAACCTGGGTGAGAGACTGCCTGGGAAAATAGGGTGCTGTAGGCTTATGCCTCCCACCCTTTTCTGCTGCTGCTGTCACCACCTCAAGTGAGGCTCCCTCCAGACACCTCCTGCCTCTTTCCCTCCCTACCTCCAACCCCCAAACTTCACCTACCCACTTCAGTCCCTGTAGCCATCTCTGTCCCCCTACCACTGGGTGGGCAGACAGCATCCCAGCCTTTCCCCTTCGAACCTTACCCAGACCCAGGGCCAACCAGGGGCTCCCTATAACCTCTTCCCCATGGAATCCTGGGAGCCCCAAGCAATCCACTTGGTACCCCAACATCTAAGCCCTGGGATGAGGCTCCAACTTATGAAGAGACAGCCCTTCTTTTCATGATACTCAGGCTGCTTTACCAAGGGACGGACATCTTCCCCCTAGAGCAAGTAAAAAAACCCATCCAGTCTTGAGGAGACAAGAGTGATCCAGACCTCAGGCCCTACTGTCTCTCTTATTGCTGCTGCTCTCAGGAAACAGCGAGCCACTCTCAGCAAGTCCAGGGTCACTTGACATAAAGACAAAACTCAAAAGCAAAGAGAGAAACACAGAAACACATCCCAGTTGCACTTTGAGGCTGGGCAGGAATCAGAGTGGAACCCTCCTCAAGAGATGGCACTTCTCAGGACCTTCAGGTGACTGCCAGCCCCAGGGCACTGCCTCCTGTCCTGACCCAGGCCATGCATAACCACCCTCCTTTTCAGGAGCTGCACTCCTCTTCAGAGCCCCCCTCCCTCTGGAGCTCTCATTTTTGGCTGCTGTTGAGAGGATAGCTTTAGCTGGGTCCTGGTTTGGGTGGGTGGGTGGCACATGGGACTCCAGGAAGGGCAGCATGGCCTGGTTGGTTCTTCTGGTTGTGATGATGGTTGTGGTTTGGTTAAGGCAAGTTGGGGTTGGGCAAAAGGGGCAGTTAGGGCCAGGGCTGGGCTGCACTGAGGGCCAGAAGGGGCTCCAATGACCTTGGGCTCCGCAGCCAGATGCCTCTGGCCACACCCTGCTCCTGAATATGCTGGATCTGGGCAGGTCTCAGGAGCAAGGCCAGGGGTGGGCCTGAAGAGTCTCAGATGTGACAGCAGGGTGTTGGAGGCCCCTGGTACTCCCATGGGTAGGAGAGCACTGCCAGGACTGGCTCCCTGCTGGCCTTCTGGTAACCAGAGGTTAGGTGGCACAGTGAGTTCCTAAGAAGGGCTGGGCTGCTGTCTTCTGAGTGTGCTGCTGTCTTTGAGTGGGTGGGGCAAGTTGTGGCAGGGCAGGAATGTAGTACTTAATGGCACTGTATTGAGTCTTTTAAAAAAAATTTTTGCTGGGCCGAAGCTCTTATTTCCAGGATCTGTGTGGATAAGCAAGTCAAATTTAAACACTCTATTTGAAACATAAAAGAAAGAAAAATATAACAATGTGCACAATTCAAGGGGCAGAAATTTCTAGAGAAAGACTAAAGTTGCACAGTAGCAGTTATGACCTTCAATAATATTTTGTTACATTGTAACATATATTCTGCCACATATCTTGCAGGGGAAACTTCTTTCAAGAGGTGTCACACCTAATCTATTTCACATAGTTAAAAATGGCTAAATCTGTAAGTCTTTTACTTTTAGCAATGAAGAAGTAGGACCACAGAAGCTAGATGACATTGTTTATGGCAATCACGAGCCGGCATTTTTATTATCTAACCCCCAGGATGAAAGACTGTTCGTCCCCTCTACCACTCTGCCTTTTACTATCCTTTACTGCCAGACTTCATCTTACTAAAAACCCCATGCCATCAAATTTCCCTTGTTCTATCCAAAAAATGTCCTGCAGTGCAAGCCACTTGCCTCTTTGTTTTCTGTGAGGCTAGAATATAGCCATCCAAGATTTTAGTACAAGGACCTTTCCCACTCTTGAACTGGTTATCTCTATCTCAGTGCTATGCCAACTTCTCTAATGTTTTCTCTCTGGGGATTATTTCCCAAACCTGGCTACTCTTCCCAGGACAGGCACCTGTTCTGCACATCTCTCAGGCTGTGTAGCCCTGAATGTGTCAACTGTCCTAACAAAGGTGAGTTCACAGGCCAACCTGAACAAGCACTAGCTGTGAAGATGATGTGATATTAAACTGGTCTGAAAAGCAGCATGGGAACAGCAAACCGATCTGAATTGTTCAGGTGCAAAAAGTTAACCCTTCCCTCCTATGTGCTCTGCAAAGGAATAAACTTCCCTTGGGAATGCAGCCCAAGGCTCCTGGACTGAAGGACTACACTTAGTGTAGGTCGGGACAGGTAGCACCAGACCTGGACGGCTGAGGCAGATGAATGAATTGCCTGGGGCTCCCAGTATGAAGGGAAAGGCTGAGGACACAGGGACCCTGAAGATTCAGGGTCCTACTGGCTCCCAGTTCACTTAGGCCTTAAAGGAGCTGGGAGGTGGAGGGGCTGGGATGTCAGCTGCCTGCCAGAGGACTGTAAGTAGGAGACAGCAGACAGGAGGAAGTGTGGCTTGGAGTTTATGAAGCCAGTGTTGTTTTTGACTGTTGACACCAGGATATAGGAAAGACTTTATTCTTGTCCTTCACAAATGTTTAAGCTATTCCAATTCCTTGCCTTTCCATAGAAGTTTGAAAAAGTTTCATATGTTTTTTTTTCTGTCTACACTTTGACAATCTAGCACTTGCTATATTCATTTAGCAATTCATGAACATGTTTCTATCTCAGAACCTACAGCTCTATCTCATTATAATGATATAAATAAACCAAAAATGGATAGTATTGCATTGTATGGATGTGCTGCAATTTACTTCCCTGGTCCCACTTAATGATTATTTATTACCAACATTCTGTATGGTCAAGCTTATCAATCTTTCTCTTATGACTTCTAAGTGGTTTTAAAAAATGTTTTGAAAGTTCTCCACACTGGAATTATGAAATAAATATGATAAATACACAATTCTTCAAGTACTTTCATGGTTTCAATTTTGCAGTCTGTGCCTGCCCATGCCCCTGTAGATTTCCCAAGGCCACTGGGAGCCTGGGAACAACTCCTCTTGCTCTGAGAAGCCTCTGAAGGGATTTCCTCCTCTTCTTTCCCATGGCATTGGGAAATTTTTTATGTCCCTCCAGAGCTTGGAAGTAGTCCCAGTAGGCATGAGATTCTACTCAGGAGACTCTAACCTTTTTAGCAAACATCTTTCGAAAAATTACCATCCCCAGGACCTCCTGGAAAACATTTCCAAGTCCATTTCCAAGGCTTCCAAGGTCACACCTTGCAGGCCATGAAGTTTGCTTCAGAGGCACCCAGGATCATGCTTGAGACACTCCATGTATCCTTGGCTTGGGAAGAAGATCCGAGGCTCAGGCAGAAGTGATCCATGTCCTTCCTGATCATGATTGCTCAGGTGTTGTGGATACCTGGTGGATGCTTTTAGGTAGCTTTGTCCTCCAGAGCTCCAGGGAAATGGGCAAGAGATAAGATTTCAGTGCAGAAAGGGAAGCAGAGGTCCAGGAGCCTGACATCACTAGCAGGATCATTACTGTGGTGTCAGAGGATTGGTGCACTATCCACCCACCTGAGGGTGGCTCTGGAGAAGGGTGCAGGGCTAGGCCAGCATTGTGATTCCAGGTCACTGAGGTGTCAGCAAAGGTCAACCCACATGCTCTAGGACCTTCTGCACACAGGGTCCTATTGGGGCTGCTGGGCACAAGAAGACATAGGTCTGGCTCCTGTGCCCTTCTTTATGGTCCCAGTGGTCATTTTTCATTTCCCAATATTTCCAAACCTCACCTAGAGCTGGGGACCTGCCATGGAGGTACAAGGAAGGCACCAGAACTCCCACCTTTCCACATAGATTCCAGTTGTGAGAACATCAAAATTACTACAAGGCCCCTCTCCAGAGCTGGGGCCCTTCTCAGGATGGCTAATATGAGGAGCATACCTGTCTTGCCATCATTGAGTACTTGAAGCCTTGGGCCCACAGTCACCTGGTGGTCCACTCTCATCACCTTGGGTCACAGACCCATTCTAGTGCCATCTTCACAGGTTGTTCTGTTTACTTGTCACCTGTTGATAGTTTTTTCCAGAATTCCATGGGAAATGTTCATGGGAGCATATCTGGACATGCTGCTGGAGGTCTACTTTGGGAGGCCATGTGCATGAGTTCACTCATCCCGGTGAGGTCCTGGGATACTTACTAGTGACCTTCTCAACAGCTGGCTGTCACTTGGTGCCTGCTCCCAGGATGACCAGATGGTTTTTTGGTTGAAAAGAAAATGGAGTTAAGAATTGATTGACTCTCACTGAAGTCCAGCACAGGATGGACTTTAGCAAGGTGGAAATTCCTAGATGTTGTGGTACTCCAAATTACCACTGATGTTCTTACTCACCATTATCATAATTAGTACCATTGTTTGTAATGAAATATGAAAACACTGAATCAAATTTCTCATTCCATACAGTACCTGATTAAAGGCAATTAAAGACAAAATTCCTAGACAAAGGAACTCATCTCAAATGAAAGATCAAGATGATGTTATGGCCAGAGATCTAAGTGATTCGAAGTGCTGAAGGGGAAAACTATTCAGCCAAGAACACTCTATCCTGCATGGCTATCATTTCGCATAGAAAGAGAGATGAAAAATTTCCCAGTCAAACAGAATCTAAAGGTGTCTGTTACCACTAAACCTGCCCTGAAATAAATATTAAAGGGGACTCTGAGTGGAAAGGAAAGAAGAAAACTGATAAAGACAAAAAAGCAACAGAGAAAATGTCCAGAAACAATAACAAAATGAGTAATAAAATGACACTAAATACATATCTAGCAATAATTACCCTGAATGATCAAATCAAGATGATCTAATCAAAAGACATAGGGTGTCAGAATGGATAAGCAAAAACAAAAACAAGATCTATACTGCCTACAAGACACTCATTTTAGACTTAAAGACTCCTGCAGATTGAAAGTGAAGGAATGGAGTAACACTGGTCCTGGAAATAGAGGTGCAAATAAAGTAGGAGTAATGATACTTGTATCAGGCAAACTAGATTTTAAACCAAAGATAGTGACAAGACATGACAAAAGGCACTTTATTATAATAAAGGCATCTATCCAACAAGAAGATGTAAGAATTTTAAGTATTTATGCACCCAAGGTGGGAGCACCCAGATATATAAAACAATTACAACATTAAGTAAACCACTGATATTGATACAATAATTGTAGTGGATGTTAACACCTCACTTCCATCACTAGACAGATCATCTAAGCAGAAAAGCAACAAGGAAACGTCATTGAATAACAAACTGGGCCAGATGGGTTTAAGAGATATATTCAGAAGATAACATCCTAACATTTTGACATTCTTTTCAAAAGCACATGGGACATTCTCCAGAATAGACCACATACTAGGTCACAAATTGGGCCTCAACAAGTGCAAAAAGATTGAGATCATAACATGCCTGTTTCCTTTTTTATTTTTTTAATGTTTAATTATTTAAAAAAATTTAATATTTATTTTTAAGAGAGACAAAGTGTGAGCAGGGGAGGGGCAGAGAGAGAGGGAGACAGAATCCAAAGCGGGCTGCAGGCTGTGAGCTGCCACCAAAGAGCCAGATGCAGGGCTCAAATTCACAAGCCATGAGATCATGAGACCTGAGCTGAAGTCGGACACTTAACCAACTGAGCCACCCAGGAACTCCACTGTTTATTTTTGAAAGAGAGAGAGACAGAGAGAGAGAGATGGAGCATGAGCAGGGGAGGGGCAGAGATAGAGGGAGACACAGAATCCAAAGCAGACTCCAGGATCTAACCAGTCAGCACAAAGCCTAACACAGGGCTCATACCCACAAACGGTGAGATCATGACCTGAGCTGAAGTCGGACGCCTAACTGACTGAGCCACCCGGCCACAACATGCCTGTTTTCTGACCATAACACTATGAAATTGAAGACAACCACAAGAGAAACATTTGGATAGGCCACAAATACACAGAGTTTAAACAACATGCTATTAAACAAGGAATTGGCCAACCAGGAAATCAAAGAAGAAATTAAAGAATGCATGGAAACAAATGAAAATATAGCAATACAACACCTTTGGGACTCAGAAAAAGCCATCCTAAGAGAGAAGTATATAGCAATACAGGACCAAGTCTAAAATAAATAACCTAAACTCACACATAAATGAGCTAGAAAAAGAACAAATAATGAAGCCTATGGCCGGAAGAAGAAGAGAAATAGTAAGAAGTAGAGGAGAAATAAGTGATATAGAAACAATAGGACAGATCAATGCAGCCAGGAGCTGGTTCTTTGAAAATAAATTAGGTTTGCAAGGAAGATGGTGGCGTAGGAGGATGCTGGGCTCACCTCGTCCTGCTGATCACTTAGATTCCACCCGCATCTGCCTAAATAACCCAGAAAACTGCCAGAAGACTAACAGAACAGACTCTCCGGAGCCGAGCATAGACAAGAGGCCCACAGAAGAGGATAGGAAGGGCAGAGAGGTGGTGCGCACTATCTGGACTGGCGGGAGGGAGGCGGGGCAGTGGAGGGGCAGCCCACCCGGCAAGGCAGAGCCCCTGAAATCTGGCTTGCAAAAGCGGATGGGCTGGACTTCGTGAGTTCTGACAGCCAGAGGGACTTATCTGGAATGTTAAAAGTCAAGAGCTCTGCTTGGAGAGCAGGAGGGCGAGAGGACACCGGGAGGAAGATTTGTTGAGCCTGAGAAGACAGAGTTCTGCTTGGCAGGGGAACAAAGGTGCTGGCAAGCGCCATCTCCCTTTCCCATCCCCCATCTGTAATCCCAAAGGGAACCAGTTCTCATCACCGAACTTGCACCGTGCAAACACCCAACACTGTGCTTCTGTGGATCCATCCCTCCAACAGGTCTCCCTTCCTCCCAGTGCTGCAGGGCCCCTCCTGCAGGGGACCACCAACAGCAAAGCAAGCTAAGCCTGCCCCCCCCTGCCCCTGTGCACCTTGCAGATCCACCCCAGCTAATACACCAGATCCCATCAAAGCAGGACCACAAGCCTGGCAGTGTGCAAGTAGCCTGGACAGGGGCCACACCACTCCACAATGAATTCTGCCCCCAGGAGAGGGGAACATAAGGTACACACCAGTCTGTGGCCCCAGCGGTAGGCTGGGGACAGACATCAGGTGTGACTGCAGCCCTGCCCACCAACACAAGTTGCTCCTGACAGCACAGGGGAAGTGCCCTGTAGTTGGGAGCCACCCTAGGGACTACCCAAAATGACGAAACAGAAGAACTTTGAAAAAAATTAATAAAATTGCTAAACTCATTTCCAGACTTACCAAAAGTAAAACAAAAGGGACTCAAATAAATAAAATCTCGAATGAGACAGGAGAGATAACCACCAATACCACAGAAATAGAAACAATTATAAGAGAATCTTATGAAAAACTGTATGTCAACAAGTTGGACAACCTGGAAGAAATGGATACATTCCTAGAAACATATAAACTAAATAAGAAGAAATGTAAATCCTGAATAGACCTATACCCAGCAAAGAAATTGAATCAGTAATCAAAAACATCTCAACAAACAAAAGTCCAGGACCAGATTCCTTCACAGGTGAATTGTACCAAATATTTAAAGAAGAGTTAATATCTATTCTTCTCAAACTATTTTAAAAAATAGAAGGAAAAATTCACAATACATTCAATGGAGCCAGCAGTATCCTCTTACCAGAACAAGATAAGGCTCCACTAAAAAAGAAAATTACAGGCCAATATCCCTGATGAACAAGGTTGCAAAAATTATCAATAAAATACTAGCAAACTGCAACCAACAGTACATTTAAACTCATTTACCATGGTCTCGTGGGATTTATTGCTCAGCTGCAAGGATGATACAATATTTGAAAATCAATCAACATGATATATCACATTAATAAAAAATGGTAAGAATCATATGATCCTTTCAATAGATGCATAAAAGGCATTGACAAAGTACAGCATCCATTCTTGATGAAAACTATCATTAAAGTAGTGTAAGAAGGTATATACATCAACATAATAAAAGGCATATATGAGAAGCCCAGAGGTGATATCATGCTCAATGGGATAAACTGAGAGCTTTTTCCCAAAAGTCAGGAACATGACCTTCAGGAACACACCAGTGTTCTTCAACTTAATACTGGAAGTCCTATCCACAGCTCTCATACAACACAAAGGATAAGAGGCATTCAAATAGGCAAGGAAGAAGTTAAACTTGAAGTCTTTGCAGATGACATATTACTCTATATAGAAAACCTGACTCTACCAAAAGAATTGCTAGAATGGATACACAAATTCAGTAAAATTGCAGGATAGAAATTCAACATATAGAAATCTGTTCCATTTCTAAACAACAATAATGAAACAGAAGAAACATAAATCAAGAAATCAACACATTTACAATTGCACAAAAAAACATACAATACCTAGGAATAAACCTCACCAAAGAAGTTAAAAATCTAAACTCTGAAAACTATAAAATGCTGAAGAAAGAAACTGAAGATGGCAAAAAGAAATGGAAAGATGATCCACACCATTAATTGTAAGAACAAATGTCAAAATGTCTACATACCCAAAGCAATCTACACATTTAATATAACTTCTACAAAATACCAAAAGCATTTTATACATTGTAGAACAAACATTACTAAAATTTTTATAAACCACAAAAGATCCCAAATTGCCAAAACAACTTGGAAAAGAAAAGGAAAGCTGGAAGCATCACAGTTCTGAACTTAAAATTATATTACAAAACCAAATTGATCAAAGCAGTGTGGTACTGGCACAACATAGATCAGTGGAACAGAATAGAAAGCCCAGACATGGACCCATAACTCTATGGTCAGTTATTCTTCAACAAAGCAGGAAGGAACATCCAATATAAAAAAATTAGTGTCTTCAACAAATGGTGCTGGCAAAACTGGACAGCAACATGCAAAATTGAAACTTGACCACTTTCTTACACCAAATAAAAAATAAATTCAAAATAGATTAAAGATCCATATGTGAGACTGGAAGCCATATAAATCCTAGAGGAGAACACAGGCAGTAAGTAACCTGTTTGACATCAGCTCTAGCAACTTCTTAGCAGACATGTCATCTAAGGCGAGGGAAACAAAAGCAAAAATAAACTTTTGTGCCTTTATCAAAATAAAAAGCTTCTGCTGCACAGCGAAAGAAACAATCAACAAAACTAAAAGGCAACCTGTGGAATGGGAGAAGATATTTGCAAATGACATATCTGATAAAGGGTTAGTATCCAAAATCTCTAAAGAACTTACAAAATTCGACAGGAAAAACCAAATAAGCCAGTTAACAAATGGACAAAAGACATGAATAGACATTTTCCCAAATAACACAGATGGCAAGCAGATGGGAAATACTCATCATCAGAGAAATACATATTAAAATGACAGTGATATATCACCTCACACCAGTAAGAATGGCTCAAATTATCAACAGAGGAAATGACACGTGTTGGCAAGGATGTTGAAAAGGGTAACCTTCTTACACTGTTGGTGGTAATGCAAACTGGTGCAGCCTCTCTGGAAAACAGTATGGAGATTCCTCATACAGTTAAAGATAGAACTACCCTATGTTCCAGCACCTGATCTAGTAGGTATTTACCCAAGTGATACAAAAGTATTGACTCAAAGGGATAAATACACCCCCATGTTTATAGCACCATTATCTATAATATCCAAATTATGGAAAGAGCCCAAATGAATGGGTAAATAAGAGGTGATACATATTATATATATATATATATATATATATATATATATATATAATCACAGAGCCCACAAGCTGGAAAAATCATAAATGTATGACCATAACACTCAGAGCTCACAGATGTACCTGAGGGTACAGGGAGAAAGTGTGGACAAGAAGGGCTTCAAGGAAGGAGTGACATCTAACCTGGAATTTCCAGAAGTAGTTATCATCTAGCCAAAGCCTGGCACCCAGCAGGCCCCAAATACATGAAAAATGAACGAGCAAGTACATGAATGAATGGCAATCCCCCTAACACAGCATGAAGAGGCACAGCACATCCAGACCAAGGTATGGAGATAAGAGGTACACTGGGGAAGAAGTGGGAAGGGGCTACAGCCTGACCTTCTTTACTTATAGTAAAGCATCTTATAGTTACAATAGCATAAGTTCAGCTCCTCGGGGAGCCATTGTTTGTCCTGAATTCTGGGAAACTGCTTTTCATTTACAACAATAGTGCCTATGAGCCCTCAGTGTCCCAGTGTGAAACCGTACATTCCTCAAAGGGCTTTATTAAAGAGAGAGAGGTTGAGGCACATCTTCAGACTGAAGGGGGGAAGGAAAGATGATAGAGGTTCCTTCATAAGTGCAGTCATTGCAGGGGATGCATTGGAGGATGTGGCAGAAGTGGCCTTGGGGCATGAGAATGGGACTTTGGGGGTTTACCCCAAAGAGAGGGATTTCTGTTTGCAAGAGGAGGCAATGGATGGATCTCAATGGATGCCAGAGAGAATGTCAGTTTGGGATATGCACTGTGAGGTGCAAGGGGACACATTGGTGGAGAGTGCTGGGTATTACTGCACATAGACAACAAAGTGTGACAATTAGGGTCAGAGGTCATGACACACTTGACATGAGTAGGCACAGTGGAAGGGGCCTGACATGGAGGAAGTTCATTAACTGTAGTCATCATGGTGGAGAGCCTGCTGTGCTCACGTCACAGCCTCTTCATCATCAGCAGAGTGCTGGGCCAAGGGAGGCCCCTCAATACTCATGTGCTGACTAGACCCAAAATGACCTCTGTTTCAGTTTGAATCACTGGAATAGAATTTGCTGAATTCAAGTGACTGGTGACCAGGTGCAAGTTAATTATCTATGAAAGTGAACCTAGCATTACCAAAGGAAGCAAAATTCCTACTCAAGGCAAAGCTCAGAATCCAGTCTAAAAAGCTGGACTCTCCACATGTAGTCTATCTTGATCCCATGGTCTTTGTACTTGCTGTTCTCCCAGACTGAAATATAGCTGCACTGCATTGTCTGCTCCCCAAATTCCTTCATAATTTCTCAAACTTCCTTACTGAGTTTATATTTCTTCATGGTACACATCACCACCTGACTTTCCAATAAGTAGGTTCTACTTATTTTTTACTGTCATCTTGCTAGTCTGTATGAGAATGAAGAAGCTCCCCCCTCTCCTGCTTCACCCTGTTGTGCCTGGTGTCTGGTAAAGCCTGGAAAACAGTAGGCCTAGGTGAATGTACACCAGGTGAGGGAGCACTGAGCTTGAAGTGGGGACACGTAGGTGTCATGGAGCGTTGCCCCAGATTGAGAAAAAGGACTTCAGAAGGACAATCTGATGAAGCTTTTGTTGTAGAGAGTTCTCCTTGTGTTATCTAGGAAGCAATGAGAACTCAATCTAATAGGAAGGCTGAAAGAAATCAGTAGGAGGATGGGCAAGAAACAAAACTAGGTAATGAACTTGTTTTGCTTTGACAAACCAGCATTTCCAGCCCAGGGGAAGACCAGCTGTTAGTTGAAAGACTGTTTCTCCATAGTATTTTTTCACAGTCGAGTGTATGTCATTTTCCTCATAGTTCCCCGAAAAGGTTTTCAAAAACTTCTAACTTAGTGAAACTAGATGTTTGTTGAAAGATAGTTTCACCACAGTGTTGTTTCACAGAGTTGAGCATATGGCATTTTCTGTGTGGAACCCACATAGGTTTTCAAACACTTCCAATTTCATTGAACCAGAGGTTAGTTGAAACACAGTTTCTCTGCAATGATGTTTCACAAAGTTGAGTAAATGGCGCTTTTTGTTATACTTCTAAGATTTCAACAGGTCTAACTTTGTGAAACAAGTTGTTATTTGAAAGATTTCTTCACAGTGTTTATTCACAGCATTGAGTATATGGCACTTTCTGTGTAAGCCCCGCATGGTTTTCGAAACACTTCTAACTTAGTGAAACCAGATGTGAATGGGTTGAAAGATGGTTTCAGCACATTGTTGTTTCACAGAGTTAAGTATATGGCACTTTCTGTGTAAGCCCTACATAGGTTTTCAAACACTTCTAACTTAGTGGAAGCAGATGTTAGTTGAGAGATGGTTTCCCCACAGTGTTGTTTCACAGAGTTGAGTATAAGGCACTATCTGCATAGGCCCTGCATTGGTTTTCAAAAATTCTAACTTAATGAAACCAGATGTTATGTGACAGATGATTTCCACCCAGTGTCTTTTAACAGAGTTGGGTATGTGACACTTTCCTCATAGGCACTGCATAGGTTTTCAAATACTTCTTAGTGAAACAGGATGTTAGTTGAAAGATGCTTTCCCCACACTGCTGTTTCACAGAGTTGTGTATATGGCACCTCCTTGTAGGCCGTGCATGGGTTTTCAAACACTTCTACTTAGTGAAACAAATTGTTAGTTAAAAGGTGTTTTTACCAGAGTGCTGTTTGACACAGTTGATTATATGACACTTTCTGCATAGGCTCTGCATGTTTTCAAACACTTCTAACTTAGTGAAGCAAGATGATAGTTGAAAAGATGGTTTCCCTCAGTGTTCCAAAGAGTTGAGAATATAGCACTTTTGGTGTAGGTCCCACATGGGTTTTCAAACACTTCGAACTTAGATGAACAAAGTGTTCAAATACTACACCTAGAAGTATAAAAAAAATGCAATTTACTCAACTTGGTGAAATATCATTGTAGAGAAATGATGCAGGGCCTATGCAGAAACTGCCATATACTCAACTCTGGCAAACAACACTGTGGGGAATCCATCTATCAACTGATATCTTGTTTCATTGTTAGAAGTGTATGAAAACCCAAGTGGGGAACTATGAGGAAAGTGCCATATACTCAACTCTGTGAAATAAGAGTGTGGTGAAACCATCTTTCAACTAATATATAGTTACACTAACTTAGAAGTTTTTGAAAAGCTTTGGGGTAACTATGAGGAAAGTGACATAGACTCGACTGTGTGAAAAAATACTGTGGAAAACGATCTTTCAACTAACAACTGGTTTCGCTAAGTTCAGAGTGTTTGAAACCTATGCAGGGCCTATGAAGAAAGTGCTATATACTCAACTCTGTCAAAGAACACTGTGGGGAATCCATCTTTCAACTAATATCTGGTTTCACTAAGTTAGAAGTGTTTCAAAAACCTATGCTGGTCCCACATGGAATATGCCAATTACTCAACTCTGTTAAACACCATCGCGGTGACACCATGTTTCGACTAACATCTGGTTTCATTAAGCTAAAAGTGTTTGAAAACTATACAGGGTGTATGTGGAAAGTGTCATATACTCAACTCTGTGAAACAATCGTTTGGGGAAACTGTCTTTAACATCTTGTCTGAGAACAAATTGAGGGTTGATGGGGGGTGGGAGGGAAGGGAGGGTGGGTGATGTGTATTGAGGAGGGCCCCTTTTGGGATGAGCACTGGGTGTTGTATGGAAACCAATTTGACAATAAATTTCATATATTGAAAAAAAACTAACATCTTGTTTCACTAAGTTAGATGTTTTTGAAAACCTATGCAGGGCCTATGCAAAAAGTGGCATATATTCAACTCTGTGATACAACACTGTGAGGAACCATCTTTCAACTAACATTTTCTTTCACTGAGTTAGAAGTGTTTGAAAACCTATGCAGCAAATATGTGGAAAGTGACATATATTCAACTCTGTGATACAACACTGTGAGGAACCATCTTTCAACTAACATCTTATTTCCCTAAGTTAGAAGTGTTGAAATCGTAGACCCAGAAATATAACGAAAGCACCATTTATGCAACTTTGTGAAACATCATTGTAGAGAAACCATCTCTCAACTAATATCTGAGGTTCAACTAAGTTGGAAGTGTTTAAAAATCCATGCAGGGCCTATGCAGAAAATGCCATACACTCAACTCTGTCAGCACTTTGTGGAAACAATCTTTCATCTAACACACCAACTAACATCTTCTTTCACATACACCACAAAATAACCAACATGTAGCTAACACACACTAAGATCTAGGCACCAAACACACACCAGACACATACCATTATAGACCACAAAGAGCACACATAATCCTTACACACTGCCTGTGTAACGCATTAGCCCCCAACATATAACACACTTACGAATCAAACCACAACATACCTAAAGTAGCACACAGTCACACTTCTTATGTAGAACTCTCATGTGGTCTTTCCTGCTTATAAATCACATAAAGACACACACCACATGTACACAACCCTCAGTAACTTACACATAAATACACAACACACATACATCACAAACATAAAACATAAATCACACAGACCAAACACCACACATACATCCCACTACATACACAGCACACATATTCCACACACATGCTTTCCCCACAGAAATACACATACACCAATGACATACTGCTTATAAACCACATATATACACACACCCCATACATAAACACACCACCCACCTAACAAACACAACCCCTACACATTCCACACATACCAAATCCTGAACTATACACACACACACACACACGCACACACACACACTACAGATACTACAAATTCAAAATCCACATATGCACAACCCACATGACATGTGTGCCACATATCATACCCACAACACATACACAATTATATAGCCAGCAAACACACCCCACCTTCACCACACAAGAATTACACATAAATCACACAAATACCACACATTTTTATAAACATCTCACATATAGACCACAAATACAACACACATATATTCCGTATACACATACAACACACAGGCCACCAAAGTGATCTTTCACATATTCACCAGATACAAACTACACACACACCACACAGAACACACACATCACACATCACACTCACATCACACACAGACCCACACACACCAAGCTTACATAAACCAACAAGCATATATGTGGAAAACACACACAGTACCAACATCAGACAACACATTTACACACACACTCACACCACTCAAACACTATTCACACACCACGCATATCACAAACACACACACACACATCAAACATACACTAATCACACATATGTCAAAAAAAACACAACACAAACCTTACACACAGACATAGAACACACCACACCTACCGCACACACACATCTCATACAACACACATGTAAAACAGACTGACATACACTATAGATATAGAGCACACATATGCCATGTATACACCTTGGATACACAATATAGAAATCACAATTTCATTGCACACACACTCTACATGCATCGCACTTAGGAAACATAATTTACAAACACATCACACGCACACAACAGACACATTACATATACACCATAAACACGACACTGAGAACAGTGTCACCAAACAATGACACATCGACACATCGACACATACACACACACCACACATGCAACACATATAACACCTACATCACACACACCCACATACCATTCAAATGTACCACACCAACGAACACACCAGATTCACGGTATATGCTCCCCACACACCACACATTCATCACAGATAAATCACACATCCAACACACATTCACCAAGCACACAATACATATATACATGTAACACACACAATGCCCCAATCAACATTCACCAGAAACATGCACACACACACACACACACAACAGAGAATTCGTATAATGCACATACACTGGTCAGCACACACCCTGAATACATAACACATACACCCCAAACATCACATATTTGTAAAACACACATGATATAAACCATGCACAGACAACATATACTACAAATACTCCCAGACATCCCACAAACACCACTCACACACTACACAAATATCACACATACATCACACATAGAACAACCACCAAACTCACTTATTCCAAACACACGCATAGCACATGCACACCACACTTCTACATCACCCACACCATACCTATACCATCACACTACACAGTGACCTCACACATGGTACACAAAGAACACACAGAGAAATCAAACTGACTTACACCACCATACAGCACAGATACACCCCACACATATACCACCCAATACATGCTAAATAAATGAATACATTCACCACACATACAGAGCATACAGCACCCAGAATTCACAAATACACACTGCACACCCCACAGATGCAAAACCCAGACATCACACACAGCCTCACTTACACCACACAAATACCATTCCCATACACACATACACCACACTCACACACATACACCAGACATTCACAGCTCATACACTATGTACACCAGAGAAACACAACACATATACCTTATGCACACACCACACCCATAACATCCATGATACATCATGCACTCACCACACATGACACACAAACAAGCCAGGCTTTCACAGAAATGCTACTTACAGTAGACACATAGCCCACATACACTGCACAGATACCACATGCAAAACTCCACATGTACAACCCATGCATCCCACATATATACCAACACACAGCATGCCATACCCCTCACACAGGACACATATGCCCCTATACCCCACAAACATATGACACACACACTACACATATGCCACAAATATACCACAGAGACAGCACACAAACAAGGCATATGTTAAACAAATATACATTACATACGCAACGTATGTTTCCACATCCACACAACAGGAACACCACTCACATAACACAGATACCACACACAGGGAAAGAAAGCACCTAAGCCAAACATCAAACATGCAACACACATGCCAAACATTCACCAAGCACATGCCACACATACTAACACACACAGAATACATATGACACAGATGAATACATATGACACAGAATACAGGGGCGCCTGGGTGGCGCAGTCGGTTAAGCGTCCGACTTCAGCCAGGTCACAATCTTGCGGTCTGTGAGTTCGAGCCCCGCGTCGGGCTCTGGGCTGATGGCTCGGAGCCTGGAGCCTGTTTCCGATTCTGTGTCTCCCTCTCTCTCTGCCCCTCCCCCGTTCATGCTCTGTCTCTCTCTGTCCCAAAAATAAATAAATAAATAAATAAATAAAAAACGAAAAAGAATACATATGACACACACACCAAACAACACACATACAACACAGACATATGCCATGCATACACCACAGGTATACCTCCCACATACCCCATGTATACCACACCCATGCCAAATATACATGACACACAACATAGCCACTCCAATTTTACACCACACATACCACACACTTATATGTACCACATACAGAAGACATATATTTCACTAATATACCTTGCACACACAATTCCACGCATCTACATCGCAAAGACACCACAACTTAGACATGTGTGTTTAAACACACATACCATACATATGTCAATCACTGCCACACAAATAACACACACATACACACACTGCACAGACCACACTTACATTGCATTTACTCCACATATAAGCCACGTTCACAACTCATATATATCAGACAAACAGTTCCCATACACCACACCATAACTCACTAAGATCTATATATACAGTGCACTCATTGAGTACCACAGATAATCCACACACAATATACATACAAACCCTACACCTACACTGCAGACACACTGCACATATTCAACACACACACTCAAATACACCACACAAATACCACTCACAGGAACACATACTTCACACTCACACATACAAAATTATACCTTCACCACAAATACACCACACATATACCTCACACATGCTCAGCACATGCACATTATACACAACACATATTCCATATACACATACCAGACTCCATTTATTTTCCATACATACAACACACACAGAAAACACATGCACCATACACACAAAATACACCCCACTCACACCCCACAGATACACTATTCTTTCACAGCAATACACACACACCACACATACTACACCGAACCACCACGTAGACACCACACATACAACATGTACATCACAATTTCACCACACACACTACCCATACTTCCCATGCACCACACCTACAACACTCATATTTCACAGACACCACACACAAGAGTCTCAGCATATACACGACACCACATATTCACAAAGTCACAGCACATACATTATACACATGCCACAAACACACACCACACAAACACCAAACATTAGGACACATATAGCAATGTACACGCACAACATGTATATGCCACACACACTACACATACAGCATTACCACACATATGCATGTACAACCACAGTATACATAAAACATATCCCACACACAACATATATACCACACACACACAAACAGTATATATGTCATATGATAACCACCCATATGGCACACACTCACAAACTACACAGACACCACATTCACAGCACAGATACACTGCACACACAAATATCACACATATGACAAATACACTATAAAAAACCTTATAGATACAAATAGACATATTCTACATCTATGCCACACACATTCCACATGCACCGCTCACATAAACCACAAAGAAAAACCCTTTATGCCCAGGCCAAACAAACACACACTACAAATACACAACACATACATTACACATATACCACAAATATACCACACACACAGCATACAGTCAGCAACACACACCACACACATAAGTACCAATACCACAGACACATCACACATGCAAACATTCACACACCACAAACAACAGCCCCAAATACACCACACATGTGACACACAAACCAAATATGTCACAAACAGTTCACACACACCACACCACATACACACCACAATACATCAAAATATACAAAATACACATGTCACTCAGACACCACACATATTGCATACATATATCACATACATCACACCTAAGACATGCATATATTCCTTACATGCACCATTCCCTCAATGCACAAAAACACATAACTACAAACTCACCATACACACACCACACACAACACACAGACCATTGCACACACATTACTCAATCACTTCAAACACGGATTGTATATACCACACTCAACACACACACAACAAACACCAACCACACACATACCAAACACTCACACACCACATATACATATAAACCAAATCACCCAATATAAAACACACAACAGATACACATCACACACACTAAACAGGCACCACAAACACGCCACACAATATCAAAGACAAACACACACCACACAAACAAGTGTAACACAGATTTACACCATGTATGCACAATGGATAAACCACACATAGCACACATATACACCATCCACGTGACAAATATACACCATACACACTTAACCTATTCAACCCAATTTCACCACACTCACCAATGCACACCACAACACACTGCACATAAATCACACCTAACCCACACACACAAAAGATATATCTCACACAGAAACAGCAGACACACACCACACAACTATCACATGTAGGCCATACACACTAATGCCCACACATCAAAAAACAACAGATACAGTGAAAGTTCACAGATACATCAAAAACATACCACACATGGAAACTCAGCACACACATCACAAACACACTATATATATACACAACACATATAACCACATGTTAGCCATACATACGACATGCATACCACACACATCACACACATGTGACTTATAAGCCAAAACACGTGCACACATATACCATAAACATCAAACATATGTATATCCCACACGAAACACAAACCAAACCTGCTACCAACCGCAAACATAGACCACATACAGAATTTTTATAACCTGTATTTAATATTCGTAACACACACAAACCGAACCGACAACACATATATAGCACATACGGACATATGCCACACACACACCATAGTTACACCACAGACACATCATATCACATTTATACCAAACCACATGTTAGACACCACACACAACATATACAACATCATTGCAACACACACACACATCACACATATACACTATACTTAACCCACACGTATACAACACATCTACTTCACACATGCACACCACACACAAACCACACATATGCCACACACACAAACCTCACACACCAAAACAACAGACACAGCACACAAATTACACAATACACCACACATATTCTACACATAAAAACACACTACCCCTACCATACACACATTACCTATACACAACATACACAACATACTTGATTCACCTATGCCACACTCACACACGTCAAACACATATCACACACACACACACACATACTTACCACATATACCACATGTAAACACCACACATAAGAAACACAATATGCCCACATATACTGCAAGCACAATCAGATACATGACACATACACCTCACACACCACACAAACAACACAGATGCCATACACAAAAACTCCACGCATACTTCATACACATCCCACATATACCACAACTCACCACCACACTTACTCCCACACATCACAGACATAACACACCTATCCTACACATACAGAGACAACTCAAATTCACTGCACACATACCACACTGATACCACACAAACACACACCAGACACCATGCACACCACAAGACACTTCACAACCCACACCTACACCACTTCCACTCCATCCCACCACCCATATGCTGCATTCCAGCACAAATATTTATTACACACATCACAAAAAACACAAAGATCACACATATGCCACACACTGCACATAAACTACACACACACCACATGTATACAACACCCACACCACTCATATCCTGCACGTAAAAGACGCATACACAGTATGTCATATCACTTATACTCAACACACAAAGTAAATGCACAAGAAACACAATACACATAAATATATGCACATGATACATACACCACACCACACTGCCCATACACCACAAATATACCACATGCACACCACACACACCACAGACACTCCCATATGCACCTGCACATTCACATGCACACACACATTACATGCTCTTCCCAAACCATACATGTCACACAGAAACACACATACATCACACCCACACCAGACACATACCTCACATATATAACACATGCGTGCGCGCACACACACACACCACATACATGCCATATACCTCACATATCAAACTTCCATCACATATACACCGTACATATAGTACACACTCTCTCACTCATATACACCACAAACACTGAACACACAGGCATACCATACATATATCAGAAACACACTGATATATATCACATGCATATCTACACAAAATAGCACACACCCATCATGACACAGATACACCACAAATATAGCACATATACATGTCCCACATATATGCCAAACATTCATGAGATATATAACTGACAAACAGCAAATACACACACAAATGTACACAAGCAAATCTACAAAACAAATATCAACACCACACATATCCACACAAAATACATAAGGCAAACACACACCACATGTGCAAACACAGCACAAACACCACAAACACCACACACAGCATGTGTGCCACACAAATACCACATAAACACAACTCTACATGGAGAACAAACGCATCAGAGATATACCATCATCACAACTCACATGCCATATGTATAGCACATATGAACACACATAAACCTACATAGCACTGAGACACCACGCACACTCCACACACACCACACGGATAGTATAACCACACACACACTACATATGCCACACGTATCAGACATACAAAACACGCAAAAACACTTAAAACATAACCACTTTAAACAGATAGCACACACTGTACACATAACAATACACCAACAAACCACACATATACCAAACACCACCAGGTACGCAGGACATCACTAACCCCACAGCTCATGAGTGTGCTCCTTGCCTTAAGAGGCATGTAATGCAGTAAGGCTGTGCTCAAACAGTGGGTCTTGAGCAACCATCCCACCCCACAACCACCTACGATTCCCAGAAAAAAAGCCATAGATATCAACCAGGCAAAGCACTATGTCTCAGAATCATAGAGTCTACTTCCACACCTGCCTCTCCTGCTAGGCCTATAGAAATAAGTCCTTCAGAAGGGCATAGATCCTTTCCAAAGTGACACAGTGCTCCAGCGGTCAAGTTCTTGCTTTGGTGTACGGTGAGATTCCGGCACCTGCAGTGGAGGTCAAAGTAACAGTGGCACAAAAAAAATGCACATGTGTTTCTTCATACAAATGAAACGCGGATGGTGCTGGTTTATAATTATGCCTTGGCCACCATGGGAAAACAAATATCACTGATCTCCCTGCTCTAACATGCCAGCCAGGATTTCCTGTGTCAAAATTTAAAAGAGCAGAGTCTATACACTGAATGCAGTATGATGTGGCTGCAACACCCCGTCATTGACGTAAGAGTTCATTGGTCCTGAAAACCATTCCTTCATTATAAGTTCACATTCACTGGAAATGGTAAGTTGAAGTATACTTTTTGATATTCATCACAGAATTGAAGTGTTTTATGGCGTTCCCTGGAAAAACTTTATCCCCAAACATCCCGTGGTCGTAGATGTCTGATTGCAACATTGGGCAAGCACAGCACCGAAACCAAATTGTGTGCAGGAGCTAAATTCGCCAAGATAGAATGTGAGTCAGGACAGCAGCGTCAAAATGGAGTGCAAGACGAAATCATTCTGCTCATTTACCCCCGTTTCTGCCAAATTTTTATGTAATTCTAGTTAACATACAGAGCAACATTGGTTTCAGGATTAAAATTCATTGATTCATCACTTATAGACAACACCCAGTGCTCATGATGACAAGTGCCCACCTCAGTAACATCACGCATCTATCGCATCCCCCACCCAGAAAAAGAAATCACTGAATCGCTCCCATTGACAATTGCATCGAAGGTACTTCAAAAGGTACTCTGAAATCAACCTGACTAAAGCGGTATACGATATGAACTCTGAAGACGTAGGAAGGTAACGGAAGGTGATACAAAGAAAAGAGAAAACATCCCATGCTCATGGTTTGGAAGTACATCATGGTTAGAATGTCTAGAGTACCCAAAGCAATATACACAGTTAATGCAATCCCTATCGAAATACCACCTGCATCATTCACACAGGTACAACAAACATTCCTCAAATATGTCTGGAATTACAAAAGACCCCAAATCAGAGCCAAAGTCATCCTGAGAAAAGAAAAGCTGGAGATTTCATTGTGGAACATATGCACTCAAAAGAAAAAAATGCAAAAAAAAAACCAAAAAAACAATAAAAACCCCCACAACCCTAATGATTTGTTGTGACCAAATCATGATTCCAAGAAGGCTTGTTTTTATTTTGTCTTTTTGCTCAACGGTAATTTCACAAAAATGTTTGCCATTCAAATGTTGAGAATTCAAAAAAAAAAAAAATGAGAGCAGAATGTGCAACCTTGAATATCTCCAAAGTTTCTTTATGACAATTTCCCATCAGAAGGGTTTCAAAATAGTCAAATCACCATTCTCAGGTGCTCGTTAGTAGAGTTTGACAAAATCCAACATCCACAAATTACAGACTGCCTTTCACATGAATGTAGGTATTTCTATATTGGGTCAGATATCAGTTGTCTGGAGATCACACAGAATTACTCAAAGCTTCACCTTTGGAAGGCTTCCCCCTTTAGTCCAAAATGTTACATTAATGTCTATACAGCCACATACATGAAACCAAAGGTGATGCGTCCCTGTGTGTTTAATGCAATCCAAAGAGAGGTTTCCCGCTGCAAAGCGATCAGGTTAGATGCGAAATAGAAGAGAGAATAGAAAACCCAGTTGCACTTGAGTGCAGGTGGTGCTGGAAAGAGCCCACCTCACTTCAGGAGCAAGAGGAGAGAGATCAGGGGTCAGAGCCAGGAGCGACTGGTCTGTCCTCAGACAGTGAAAACAAACTCTAGGCAACTCCCATTCTGGTGGTGTGCTGCCACACAATTAGGTTATGATGTTGGGGAAGAAAAGATGTTCTGTTACTGAGAACGCAGGGCTAAGCAGGAGTTTGATGGCCCATATGGTCACTCCCTGCTCTCTACCCACCTCCTGTAATGCCAGAACTTCCTGCCTTCTGAGATAATGATGGTTTGCCTGTGCAAAGTCCAGACTTGGGAGTGGTAAGAATAGAGACAAGTAAACTCAATAACTAAAAGAACAGAGCCCATATCAACAAACTTGGGTGTGAGACAAGAGCCAGACAAGAGCCCCCAAACAACCACTGTTCAATCACTGACGGACATAGGGCTTTTGCACACAGGGCTCCTAAGTGTAGATGAAGGATGTTCCACTCATATCTGGCCCACTTACATTGGTGATGACATCAAACTTGCCTTGGGAAAAGTACTCGTGCCCTCATGTGAAGCCCTCATGCCATTTTCATCTGAGATGCAGACATTTGGCACTCGTTTCATCCTTTCAGATTGCCTTGCTCTTTCACAAATGAGGATTTCATTAAGGGATATTCACAGACAAAATCTGACAGTGTTTTCTGATTGTAATCATGGAGTTTTGACTGGTTCCCGGTACCTGGAATAAGCTGGGCAACAGGAGTCCATGGAACTCTGCTGCAGGACGAAATTTGGCCAAAGGAGGCACAGGGCCTTTGACAGTGTTCAGCAGAAGAGGTTTGCAGGTAATCAGGGGCAGATGACATTGCGAAGCATGTGATCTCATTTATGGAGCAAGGGCCTAGGGTCAAATACAGGAGATACAGGGCTCTCTTGTATAGACAGCTCCCAGTCGTTCCTGGGGAGACTGCACTCACACCGTGTGTCATCACATAGCAGTTAATTTCTGATGTAGAAAAGTATATGTTGGCATCTTGCCGGGAAGAACTCTGTGTTTTGCAGGATTCTCTTGGCCTGCAGCCATTGCCCTGCTCTGAGTCCATCCCTTTCAGTGAAGCCCGAGCTACAAACCTCCTGAGTCACTCAGGGTTCATGCACGTCAAGTTCATTCACTGAGCAGGTTGGGACAAAAAAAGTATGCAAAGACTGAAATAACAGAGCCCGAATCTGCAGACTTGCCAGGAACAGGATCCAGCCTTGTGAGTCCAACTGCCTCTTTCCCAAGGGAGGCAGTACAACTTGGGCACTTGTGACGGTTAGACACATGCCAGACCTTACTGAAGTTGGAGTGCATGACTTTTGCCTATGCAACTCCCTGGTATAGCTAGTGGATGTTCCACTTCTCTTCAAGCCACAGGACTTTCTCCTTGGACACCAAACTTGCCCAGGAAATTGTTTTCGGAACACTATCTAGAACTTCATTCACTTCTCATCTGAGATGAAGAACTTTCGCCTTTGCTCTATCCTTTTCAATTCCCATACACTTCTAAGTATGCGTTCACTGTGACACATTCAGTGCCAGAGTCTGGCAACAGTTCTCTCACATTTTAATTGTGGAGTCATGCCAAGTTCCCATAACTTTGGAATAGCTTTAGTAACAGGTGTCCTTTGGGGGGGGGGGGTTGCCGGATCTGCCTTGGGAGCAGATAACAGTGAATGTATAAGGACTAAAAGCTATAACCAAAAGACATAAAGTATCGGAATTGATTAAAAAAAAAAACAACAAGACCGATCTATTTGCTGTCTACAAGAGACTCATTTTAGACCTGAGGACACCTGCAGATTGAAAGTGAGGGGATGGAGAACTATCTATAATGCTACTGGAAGTCAAAAGAAAGCTGGAGTAACCATACTTATATCAGACAAACTAGACTTTAAGTTAAAGGCTGTAACAAGAGATTAAGAAGGGCATTATATAATAATTACAGGGCCTATCCATCAGGAAGAGCTAACAATTATAAATGTCCATGTGCCGAATATGGGAGCCCCCAAATATATAAAATAATTAGTCACAAACGTAAGCAACCTTGTTGATAATTGCAGGGGACTTTAATACCCCACTTACAATAATGGATACATCATCTAGACACAGAATAAAGAAACAAGGGCCCTGAATAATACATTGAATCAGATGGACTTGACAGATATATTTAGAACTCTGCATCCCAAAGCAACAGAATATACTTGCTTCTCGATTGCACATGGAACATTCTCCAAGATAGATCACATACTGGGTCACAAAACAGCCCTTACTAAGTATAAAAGAATTGAGATCATACCATGCACACTTTCAGACCACAAGGCTATGAAACTTGATATCAACCACAGGAAAAAGTCTGGAAAACCTCCAAATGCATGGAGGTTAAAGGACACCCTACTAAATGACGAATGGGTCAACCAGACAATTAGAGAAGAAATTAAAAAATATATGGAAACAAATGAAAATGAAACCACAACAATCCAAACCCTTTGGGATGCAGCAAAGGCAGTCCTGAGAGGAAAATACATTGCAATCCAGGCCTTTCTCAAGAAACACGAAAAATCCCAAATAAGAAATCTAACAGCACACCTAAAAGAACTAGAAGCAGAACAGCAAAGAAACTGCAAACCCAGCAGAAGAGAAATAATAAAGATCAGAGCACAAATAAACAATATAGAATTCAAAACAAAACAAAACAAAACAAAAACCCCACAAGAACAGATCAATGAAACTGAGTTGGTTTTTGAAAAAATAAACAAAATTGATAAACCTCTAGCCAGGCTTCTCAGAAAGAAAAGAGAGAGGATCCAAATAGATAAAATCACAAATAAAAAATGGATTTATTACAACCAATCCCTCAAACTGGACAAACTGGAAGAAAAGGACAAATTCCTAAACACGCACACCACGCACTACCGAAACTCAAACAGGAAGAAATAGAAAATATGAACAGACCCATAACTAGTGAAGAAATTGAATCAGTTATCAAAAATCTTCCAACAAATAAGAGTCCTGGACCAGATGGCTTCCCAGAGGAATTCTACAAGACATTTAAAGCAAAGTTAATACCTATCCTTCTCAAGCTATTCCAAAAAATAGAAATGGAAGGAAAATGTCTAGACTCCATGTAAAAAGCCAGCGTTACTTTGATTCCCAAACACCAGACAGAGACCCAACAAAAAAGGAGAACTACAGGCCAATGTCCCCGATGAACATGGATGCAAAAATGTTCAACAAGATACCAGGAAATCAAATTCAACAGCATATAAAAAGAATTATTCATGGGGCGCCTGGGTGGCACAGTCGGTTAAGCGTCCGACTTCAGCCAGGTCACGATCTCGCGGTCCGTGAGTTCGAGCCCCGCATCAGGCTCTGGGCTGACGGCTCGGAGCCTGGAGCCTGCTTCCGATTCTGTGTCTCCCTCTCTCTCTGCCCCTCCCCCGTTCATGCTCTGTCTCTCTCTGTCCCAAAAATAAATAAAAAACGTTGGAAAAAAAAAAATTTAAAAAAAAAAAAAAAATTATTCATCATGATCAAGTGGGATTCATTCCTGGGCTGCACGGCTCGTTCAGTATTCACAAATCATTCAATGTGATATATTACATTAATAAAAGAAAAGAACCATATGATCCTGTCAATCGATGCAGAAAAAGCATTTGACAAAATACAGCATCCTTTCTTAATAAAGACCCTCGAGAAAATCAGGATAGAAGGAACATACTCAAACATCGTAAAAGCCATTTATGAAAAGCCCACAGTTAATATCATCCTTCATGTGGAAAAACAGAGCTTTCCCTTGAGATCAGGAACACGACAGGAAAGTCCACTCTCACTGCTATTGTTTAACATAGTGTTGGAAGTCCTAGGGTCAACAATCAGACAACAAAATGAAATAAAAGGCATCAAATTCAGCAAAGAAGAAGTCAAACTTTCACTTTTTGCATACGACATGATGCTCTACATGGAAAACCCGACAGACTCCACTAAAAGTCTGCTAGAACTGATCCATGAATTCAGCAAAGTCTCAGGGTACAAAATCAATGTCCAGATATCAGTGCATTTTTATACACCAATAATGAAGCAACAGAGGGAGAAATAAAGAAACTGATCCCATTTACAATTGTACCAAGAACCATAAAATACCTAGGAATAAACCTAACCAAAGATGTAAAAGATCTGTATGTGGAAAACTATAGAAAGCTTATGAAGGAAATTGAAAAAGACACAAAGAAATGGAAAAACATTCCATGCTCACAGATTGGAAGAATAAACATTGTTAAAATGCCAAAACTACCCAAAGCAATCTACACATTCAATGCAATCCCAATCAATATTTCACGGGCGCTCTCCTCAAGGCTAGAACAAACACTCCTAAAATTTGTGTGGAACCACAAAAGCCCCTAAATAGCCGAAGTAATATTGAAGAAGAAAACCGAAGTGGGAGACATCACAATCCCAGACTTTAGCCTGTACTATAAAGCTGTAATCACCAAGACAGTATAGTATTGGCAAAAAGCAGACACATAGGCCAATGGAATAGAGACCCCAGAATTGGACCCACAAATGTATGGCCAACTAAGATTTGACAAAGCAAGGAAGAGTATCCAATGGAAAAAAAGTACCTTCAACAAATGTTGCTGGGAAAACCGGACAGCAATACGCAGAAGAATGAAACTAGACCACTTTCTTACACCATACACAAAAATAAACTCAAAATGGATGGAAGACCTGAATGTGAGACAGGAAACCATCAAAATCCTAGAGGAGAAAGCAGACAACAACCTCTTTGACCTCAGCCACAGCGATTTCTTCACACATCTTCAAAGGCAAGGGAATTAAAAGCAAAATGAACTATTGGGACCTCATCAAGATAAAAAGCTTCTGCACTGCAAAGGAAAGAATCACTGAAACTAAAAGGCAACCAAGGGAATAGGAAAAGATATTTGCAAATGACCTATCAGACAAAGGGCTAGTATCCAAAATCTATAAAAAACTCACCAAACACCACACCCGAAAAGTAATCCAGTGAAGAAATGGGCAGAAATGTGTGGCCAACCAAAACACTAGTTTATTTGAAGGTTCCCAGGGAGAATGCTTGTAGATAGGCTATGCCAGTGGTTAGGGGCAGATCCCACCTCCCATGTGCGACAAGAGAAAGGGAAGGCAGATACCTATTTTCTAGATTTGACCAATGCCCATTTGAAATGCAGGACCATGACTCACCTCATGGTGATTCCGATCCCATTGCTGCTTTTCTAACTTCTTCTCAGTTCACACACCAAGACCAACGTTCTGTCCCATACCAACCAAGGTCCAAGGATTGGAGTGAAGAACCAGGCCTTTCCTGAGTCACTGTAGAGCTCTCAGAGTCAGATTCCTGACAGGACAGCTAGCACGCCTGTCCCTGAGCCCTCGATGCATAGCAGGCCACACTATCATGGGAATGGGTAGACACATGAACCCCAGACCCTAATTGACTGAGATACCCTCATTTGGAATAAAAGACAGTGAATGTGCACAGTGAACCGATCAGCACACAAAAAGCCTTTTGAATCAATGGTGCACCATAGCCTCGTTCAACCCTATTGATCATCACAGGAAAGCATATTCTTCATGACTGAGAATAACTGCTGCCCCTATCTCCCGACATGATGTGCAAAAGGACAAGAGAAGCCAAAGCTTCCCTCTATTTCTTAAGAGATAATGTGGGTCTCTTGCTCACAAGGCTCCAAGGGGCATCCTTTGAGGTACTCCTTTAGCCAACCCAACAAGGGTTCTTCTGATGCCTTAGCGAGCCAGCGTGCTAATATATTGTGCTGATCACACTGTTCTAAACATTACCCGATCTCCTTTAATGAAGAACTCTGGCCCTCGGTGTACCAAGTTTCATGACATTGCTTTCTTCACCACGGTTCCTCTTGGGATCCCCACAAATTCAGTTGCCCAGAGTCATAGCACTGGCTCCCAAATGTGCAATGTGGACTAGCCCTTGTGTCTGTGGGACAGGTTGAGTAAAAAGGGGCCCTGGCATTTTGGTTTCAGGATTCCGTGGACATCCAGAGCCTTAGGCCATTCGAAGGGGTCCAGCTGAGAACTGTTTCTGTGGAGGCTGAGCCACATGTAACTGAGGGAAGCTGGCCTCGATGCCCATAGAAAATTGAGTTTAACATGCCCTTGCAAATGGATCACATTCCCATTGGATGGAAATGGTGAACGTACATTGGTCTACTGGAGCCATTCCCTTTCCTTCTTGTCATTCTGACTCAGTCTGTGTTCACCCTTCTGAGCCATGGAGCTGGCACTGACACAGAGGGCACCAAAGGATGAGGTTTTGTTGCCCACTCAGTCCCTCGCTCAGTGACATCCATGAGCATATCCGAAAGGAGAATAGCCCTCCAATTCCTGGGCTTGGTGACTGGCTGTTTGTAGCAAGGGGTGGGGGAGGCTAGCCAGCTTGCCTCATTGTTCTGCCTGATGGAGGGGCCTTCCTTCTGAAAAGCAGACAGTTCACACAGGAGTAGGAGTCTCCAGAAGCTGGTCAGCACAAGAAGAGCCCTTTACAGGAAGAGGGCCCCAAATGCCCCTTTCCACACTTTGGAGGAAGACTTTGGAGGAACCATGTTCCTCTTGTCCCAGAAGTGAAGATAGCTCCCTCCTGACACCTCTGACCCTGACTACACACCAGCATTCCTGCTGGGCACCTTGAAATGCCCTGGGCTTATCTTTGTCCACAGAGTACTGAGAGGCCATTTTTGAGGGACCCTGTGGCCCAACATATCCCAGAGTGACAAGAACGGGGCCAGACTCCCTAGATAAGCATAGAGGAAATGGCTCTGTGAAAGTGTGCCTCTAATGGACAACAGGGAGAACTGAGCTTGAAAAAGAGCAACAGGGTGGAGGAGAATATACAGAAGTCCAAAGTTCTTTATCAACAGGAGAGAATGGGTTATAACAAAAACTGAAGTGACTAGCACAATCTCCTGGCAAGTTGGTTGTCTCAGGAGTAAGAATACTGTGTAGGCTAGGACAAAGGGAAACCTCCTGCATTGTTCCTTCAGAAGGAGAGGGAAAGTTTCTGGCATTGATTTTTTTTTTTTTTTCCCCTGACCTCTGAGGCAGTCATGCTACACAGTTACCAGTTTCTGGCTTGTGGCTGACCCTCAAGTATTTGGAAACGTGGCTCTGTTGCACTGGTCCTCAAATGGGCTATTTCTGCACATTCTTCAGGTCCTGAAGAATACTGCAAATGGGTGAACTGTCTGTGCTTCAGATGAAGGCATCTGTAGCAGCCAATGGTTGGAGTTCTGCTATTACCACAACAACTCCAGGCTTTCAAGCACCAAGCCATCAGTGACTGTGGTCAGTGCATCCTTTTGTGTATCAGAAACTGAATGCTTTCAGTTAGAATGGGAGCAGCGTGAAAACTTTCCACCAATGCCTGGTTTGTCACTGAGTTATTGACAGACTCACTGTGCCTAGGGGGGACCAAGATATAATTCGACAAAGCACAGAGGATGGGGCACCTGGGTGGCTCAGTCGGTTAAATGGCTGACTCTTGATTTCAGCTCAGGTCATGATCTCATGGTTGTGAAGTCTAGCCCCACATGGGCTTTGTGCTCACAGTGTGGAGCCTGCTTTGGATCCTCTGTGTCCCTCTTTTTGCCCCTACCCCACTCATGCTCTCTCTCTCTCTCTCTCTCTGTGTGTGTGTTTCTCTTTCATCAAAAATGAGAAATGTTTAATAACAAGTTTCAAAAAAAAGAAAGAAAATCAGTGATGGAATGGGAATGGCCAAAGTTCTTCCTTTCTTATGAGAAAGGGATCAAGCAGAGAATAGAATGACTAGTATAATCTATTTGAAGCTGGCTGTCTTCAGAATAGGAAGCACATCTGCACTGGGGAAAGGTAAAAACACCACTGGTTTTACCTGGAAGCTAGTCTGGAGGAAACCTTCATCTGGAATTCAAGTGAGAATGGGGTACAACTAAACATGTAATGTATGGCTCAGTGTTTTCTTGTTGCAGAAGGAGGACTGCTTTTCTCCTTACTCCTCTCAACCTGTCTACAGGCAAACATTCCATGCTGGGCCCCTCAAATGCACGAGGTTTCCTGATGTATGTATGGTTATAAAACACATGTGGTGCAAGGCCCCATAGCCCAAAGTATCCCAGAGTCCAGAGAACTTGACCCAAGCCCTCAGTTAAAATGAGCCAGAATTGGTTTTAAAATCTGGCCCCAAATGTCTACCAGAGGAAACCTAGTTTGAAAAAAAAGACCAAAAATGGACATGGATACACAGAGGCCCAAAGTTCTTTCTTACAGAGGAGAATTGGATAAAGCAAAGAATAAAGTGACTAACATAATCTCAAGTGTAAGACACACCAATGGTTTGGGCCCAGGGAAATGTCCATTGACTACACCTGATGCCCCTATCGCAAGAAGTGTTCATCCACAAGGTTGGTAAGCCAGGGATTCTTCTGGCCATTGCCCTTTCTCCTGCCCTTTCCATCAAGTATAGATGCAATATTCCTTCAGTGATTCAAGGTCAGTCTCCCTTCAGACCTTCAAGTGTTTGGAACCAGGCTCTGGTGGAGGAGTCTTTGCCTGGGCTCTTTCTGCACTGACCCATGTCTGGGAGCAAACTGCCCATCTGAGAGCCTTCTGCTTTTCAGAATGAAGGCAGCTGAAGGAGCCCGGTGAGGCACACAATCAGGGCAAACATTCCCATGCCACCTGCAGCCTGTCAAGCACCACACTTTCAGTCCAAGGAGAGCAATATTCTCTTTGTGATGTCAGAAACTGATTGCTCTTGGTTAGCGCAGGCAGTGACGGGGAGCTCTCAATTAATCTTTGGGTGCTTTTTTATGTGAATGACAACTCCATCTCTCCTGTGTGTGACCCAAATCCTCCTTAGAAAATCCTCAAGGGGTGGGGGGTGGCATCTGGGTGGCTCAGTCGGCTAAGCGTCCGACTTCGGCTCAGGTCATGATCTTGCGGTCTGTAAGTTCGAGCCCCGTGTCGGGCTCTGTGCTGACAGCTCAGAGCCTGGAGCCTGTTTCAGATTCTGTGTCTCCCTCTGTCTCTGCCCTTCCCCCACTCATGCTCTGTCTCTGTCTCTGTCCCTCTCTCTCTCTGTCAAAAATAAACATTAAAAAAAAATCCTCAAGGGGATGGGAACTTATGGGGGTCCAGAGTTCTTTATTTTTGGAGAGATATAGGATATAACAGAGAATGCGGTACCTAGCTTCTTTTCCCCTTTCTGCAGAACTGAGGCTGGCTCCATCCCCCTCCTCTGTCCCTGTCTACATGCAAATATTCTGTCCTCTGCTGCTTCCAATGCCCTATGTCTTTGTGGCCAGTGGTAAGGCTGAAAGGCAAGCCCTGTGGGTGGGCCCATGTTGCCCAACTTTTCTCCAAGTTGGGAGGACGTGGCCCGACACCCCACCTGACAAGAGACAACATGGCTTTTACATTCTGGCCCTGAATTCCCACAGTGAATGCCTAGGTAGAAAAAGTGCCAGGGGATGGGAATGGAGACATCGATGGCCCAAGTTCGTCACTGCAGATGAGGACAGCATAATGCTGAGAGTGAAATGAGTAGCTAAGCTCCTTCTGGCCCCACAAGGGAGTCCATCTCCCTCCCAGCTCCTCTGGACTTGGCCTATGGGCAGAAATTCTGTTCCGGGCACCTTGCAGTACCTTAGGCCTCCCTTTGTCAATAGAGTTAGGAAAGGCAGGTCTCAAGGGGCCCCATTGCTCAAGCTATCCCTGAGAAAGTAGAGCTCAATACGACTGTCCAGTTAAAAGCAGAAGAGATCTCTCTTGGACACTGGCTGGGAATCTCTCACAGGGAAGACCTAGTTTGAAAAAGGGAAAAATGATAGAAATGGATAGAGTGCCAAATTTCTCCTTATCAAATGAGAATGGAATAAATCTGAGAATGAAGTGACCATTACACTCTTTTGGCAAGCTGGCTGTCTTGGGAATGAGAAACAACACCTCTTGGCTGGGGCTAAGGAATTCTCCATTGGCTACCCTGGCAACTGAAAGAGCGGACCTACGCCGGCCGACTCCATCTTGTTCTGCGTCCTCCATCTTGAGTGACTATGTCCCTGACCTGGCCCCCTTTCGGGGAAAATCGCAGAAACCTCAGACCACGCCTCCTCCCCTTGAGTAACCTCCTGCTCACCCGTTCAAACTTCCCGATCAAAACACGCCCGGCAACCTGCGTAACGGGACTCCGACCCTTTCCCAGGCAATCGGCTGAGGCCACGACCCTTCACCAGCCAATAGGCTAAGGCCACAACCATTACCTCACCAACTGCCCCTAGACCCCTATAAAACCTTTGTGCTTTTGAAACTCGCTGGCTCTCTCCGGCATCTCACCGCTGCGTGGGTGCAGGTAGGGGATTGAGCTCGAGCTAGCTCGAATAAAGGCTCTTTGCTTTTGCATCGGACTCGGCTCCCTGGTGGTCTTTGGGGATCACGAATTCTAGGCATAACAGCAACCACTTTTGCAAGAATTCTTCCTCTGGGATGTCAGAAAGGGATGAGAAGCCTCTGGCACTGAGTGAATTTCTTACTCTGACCTACAGTGGAGAGTGACCAGTGTTGACACTTACGTTTTTTGAATCAGGCTCTGTGGAAGTATTCCTTCAACAAGCAATGCCCTGGCCACTTCTGGAAGCTAAATGCCCATCTGGGAACCATTTGCTTTTCCATATGAAGACATCTCAAGCAGCCACAGGAGACAGGCAACCACCAATACCAAGCCCCACAAGGTCAGTCATAGGTAGTTAATCATTATTTGGGGATATCAGAAACTGATTGCTCTAGGCTAGCAATAGGAATGCAGTGGGAGCCGGCCACCAATCCCGGGCATTCGCTGTGTGAGTGAAAGCCTTACCACATTTCAATGTGACTCAAGACCTCCTTAGAAAAACAGCTAGGGGATCAGAGTGGATACATGATGGGTCAAAGGTCTTCATTTCTGCAGAGAATAGGATAAAACTGAGAGGAAACTGACGTTCCCTGTTGCTCTTCTGCCCACAGTTGATGATGCTTCTTCCCAATTCTCTGGCTTTACCTATATACACCAACATTTTGTCTGGCACCTTCAAGTGCCCTATGTCTTTTTCTTGGCAAGCCCCAAGGGGCTTTTTGCCCAACCTATGCCAGAGTCAGGATGACTTGGCCAGTCTCCCCAATTAAAATGAGGGGACATTGCTCTTAGGTCTGGCCTTGAATTCCCCATAGTGGGGACTTCAAAAAAAGCAAGGGGATGGGAGTGGGTACCCAGAAAGCCAAAGATCTTCATTTCACCTGAGAATAGGATAATTCTGGGAAGAAAGAGAATAGCACAGTCTCCTACCAAGCTCGCTGTTTTCTGAAGGAACAAACACATGTGGGCTGGGTAAATGGGAATCATCCATCTGCTTCATGAGGGAGCAGAAGGAAAGCTGAGGGCCAAACACAAGCTAGCATTACCTGACCACCCCCACATAAGATATGTGTGACATTCCTCAGGCACTCCTGGCTGCCCAAGGGCAAAGAAAATGACAGAAAACAAATGGAGACTCCATCAATGGACAAGTATCTTAGTAAATCACAAGAAAAAGGCAGAGGCATTGTGAGACCCAAGGAATTTAACAAAAACCCCCTACCCCTGGACAAGCAGAGCAAGACTAACTCCATTTTGTGCTACACCCACCATCTCATGTATAACCCCCACATGACCTACTTATTGCTTAAGACAATCCCCCACCCTAGTCAAGCCGCTGAGCACACTCTTACTGGAAACCGGCTCATACAGGAATGCGGAACCCCTAACCGCCAAAGAATGTAAACTCCGCCTTTTGCCCGCCAAACTTGCGTGCCAATTCTGACCAGAGTGATAGGCTAGTTCAAACAGTTACTATAGAGTAAATTGTAATTCATTTGGCCACCTGCGTGCGGACTGACATGACTATGCAACTTTCTGTGTGTGTTACAATCTCATTGGCCACTGGCCCTTATAAAACTGCTACGCCTCTTAACCTAGGGGTCCAAGTCCCTGCTCCGCTGTGTCGGGTATACTTGGGCCCAAGCTCGAGCTTGCAAATAAACCCTCGTGCGTTTGCATCGGTATCGGCTCCTTGGTGGTCTCTCGGATTCGAAATCAGGGGCATTACAGCATAATCTCCAGAAACCTATAGACTCAGTTTCCTAGAGCTCCAACATCACCCTGCCCTCCATAGTGATGTGAGTAACAAAGGCAAGAAGGAAATGGCATATAAAACTGAATTTCCTGGGGTGCCTGGGTGGCTGAGTCTCTTAAGCCTCAGACTTTAACTCAGGTCAGGATCTCAGTTTCTGTGAGGTCCACAGGGGCTCTACTGACAGCTCAGAGTCTGGAGCCTGCTTCAGATTCTGTGTCTCCCTCTCTCTCTGCCCCTCTCAGCGGCGCAAATTCTCTCTTCTCTCTCTCTCTCCATCTTTCTCTCTCAAAAGATATATAAACATTAAAAAAAAAATAAACTCTTCATTTCCTTGTTGCCTTCAGCCTATTCACAAATACTTGAGGCTAGTAGAGTCAAATGTTTCTCCAGGGATTCCCTTCTGTCTTAACGTCAATGTTCTGCTAGAGGGAAAAACCATTTTAGCTTGACAATTAGCTAGGCCTCCAGCAATCTGTGAGTCACTAGCATATGAAAGTCTCCTTGTAAACTTAACATTTGACTTTACCTTGCCCAAGCCCTTGGTATATAAATAGGCTTCCTTCACATTAATAATAACAATAATAACTAAATCAGAAGAAACACACTGAGGGCCAAAGTTGTTCACTCAGGTTAAAATGGAATGAAGCTGTGACTGCTGACATGAGCACCATTTCCTAGGCAAGCTTGCTATCCTGAGAATAAGAAGGAAACACCTGGGGGGCTGGGATGAAAGGAAGCACCAGTCACAAGAACATTGCATACTGACCTAGATAAGGCAGAAAGGCTTCTGGATCTTGCCTTACTCTTCCATTCAGTAGGTGGGGGCACTCGTGAATTTTGGCTTCTTTGTGCTGGCTGGCAGCCATGTCTGTGGAATTAGGTGGTGGTCCGAGAGTCCTTGAATGGACTCTCTTCCCTGACCACCTGGGGAAGAACAATGCTCATGCTCCGACTTTGGTCTTCTCAGAATGTAGTGTAATAGGTCAACTTATAAGATATCAGAAAGCGTATTGTATATAAATTTGGCTTAAACTCACCTTTCATGAATAATTGAGATAAAAAGGCTTATGTAGTTCCCGATTAAGGTTATCAGAAATTACTAACCGCCCTATTTCGCTTCTGGGACCTCGTCTGCTTGCTAAATAGATAACTTAGGATGCAAACGCTCCCCCACCCCCTCTACCAAGATCTGGCCTAGGCAAGACCAACACGTAAAAAGTCACGTTCTCGCTCTCCTACAGCATCTCAGGTGTCTAACTATGATTGGTCATTGTAAACCCTCTTAAGACAAAGAACTTTAAATTGATAGGTTCCCGCCAAAGCTAACTAACGTCTGTGTGTCACAGTATAATTGGCTACCATGAAATGCTGTAAATTGTAATTGGTTAACCAAATAATGATGTATTCTGACTTGCTAAAATCCATATAAGCTCACCGCTACCTTTGCTCGGAACCAATCTCTGCACTTTTCTCAAGAAGGAGATCAGGTTTGGCCCGGCCGTGAATAAAATCTTGCCTCACTTCTATTCGGCGTCTGGTGGTTTTTTCGACAGCACCCTGTTTCAGCAGGAACCTCACAGGGGTAAGTGGAATCAGGGTAACCAACACCCCTCAGGCCAACAGAAGCCTGCCAAGCACACAGGTCTCAGTAAAGGAGGGCAATATGTCCTTAGTAAGCGATCCTCATGTGTTAGCTGGTTGTGAATGCTGGGCACTCTCTGAGACAAAGCCACATATTTCCTGACTCTGACCTCTGATCCCCATCTCCCCTTGCACACAAGTGAGGATGCCTCCCTCCCAATAACACTTACCTCTTTCCAAGACTTCTGTGTCTTCTGTTGCCAAGATAGGTCTCACAGGTGAGCCAGTGGAGAACCCATTGCTAAGATTTAGGGAAACTTAGCAGGACTCCATAATTAAAATTGGAGAGAAATACTTCTAGGCTCGGACTCTCAGTCCCTCACAGGAAAACATGGATAGAAAAAGATCAAGGGAATTGGAAGGGATGAACTTTGGTCCAAATTCTTTGTCTCAGATGATCATGGAATAAAGCTGTGAATGAAGTGACTGGCACAATTCCCAGGGAAGCTTGATGTCCTAGACTGTGCAAAACCTGTGTGCTATAGAGAAGCGGAACATATTTTACCTACCCCTGGGAGTCCTAAAGTAGCATAAAAACCCTACATTTGAACTCAAATAGTGTAGGAGGGCTAGGGCACTTGCCAGCTTTCCAGCTTTTCCTGCCAGCAGGTAAAGCAGTATGATTTGGAAGGCAGAGTCTCAATATGGGCTGATGCCCAAGTCTGTGGGACTGGGTTCTGAGTTTTAGGGTGTTGAGTAGTTTCTTTCATGTTGACCTGCTGTGTAAATGAAGTGGACAACTGGGAACCCTTAGAGGCTCAGAGAGCAGGATATTCAGACAGTCTATGGCAGGGGCACAGAGCACAGTAATAGTTACTGCACAAAACTAAGACCTCAGTGCCCCAAGTTTTTAGGAGGGAAACCTTTTCTCCTTGATATCAGAAATTAGTTGTTCTGGGTATAGAAAACAATCTTCATGTACGCTCGCTGGAAGTTATTCAGCTCAATCTGTGTGACGTTTTTTCCTTCTGACTGTGGCCCTGAAGGCCACATCTCCATCAGCTTTTGTCACAGAAGTGAGGCCAACTGTCTCCGAATATCACCTGCCTATACCCATAAGCAATCCTCCTGTGCTTAACACATTCAAGTCCCAAATACCTCCTGTTCCCAAGGTAGATCTGGCAGACATCCCAGGGGCACCTGTTCCCAAAGCTATTCCAAACTTACAGGAACTTGGCACGACTCCACCATGAAAACTGCTGCCAGACTTTGGCACTGAATGTCTCACAGTGAACACACGGTTAGGATAAGTGTAAGAGAATTGAAAAGGATAGAGTGAGGGCTAAAGTTCTTCATCTCAGATGAGAATATTATGAAGCTGTAGATAATGTTACGAGCACAATTCCCTGGGCAAGTTTGGTGTCCAAGGAGTAAAAAAGACCTGTGGCCTGAAGAGAAGTGAAACATCCACGAGCTATACCAGGGAGCTATACCAGTAGAGGCAAAAGTCATGCACCCTAACTTCAATAAGGGCTGGAATGCGTCAAGCCATCACCAGCTTTCAAGCACTGCCTCTCTGTGGAAAGATACAGTTGTGACTCACAAGGTAGGATCTTGCTCCCGGCAAGTCTGTGGATTTCAGTCTTTGAGTATTTTTGTGCCCTAAGCTGCTTGGGGAATGGACCTGACATGCATGAACCCTGAGTGTCTCAGGAGGTAGGGAGTGTTGCATCCACACGACTCCTGAAACATAATGCTACGGCCACCAGTGACAGTCACAGCAAAGTTTATTACAATGAGAGGCAAGGCCGACCAATCAGGACCAACACTCTTGATAGGAGTGCGGCCCCGAACAGCCAGGGTACAGAGTTTTTATAGCTGATCACATTGTTTTATCATCACCTGGGAACAGAACAGTTTCCAGATGAGTTAGAAACAGTTGCCTAATGAGGTGTTTATTTTAGACTTTCTGCCTCTAAGTTGCAACCAGCGGATCTCTTTGACCCTGCCTCTGATGCTCTTTTCTTTGAGTGTTTGTTTCCTTAATTGGCGAAGCCTAATTTACAAGAGTATGAGGTGTAATTTACACGAGTAAGGCAAGGCTGTTATCTCTTAACCTTCAGTGTCAACACAAAGCTGTTATTTTTCAAGCTAAGCGTTAGCTCTACACTACAATTTAACCCTTACAGGAGCTCAGGCTTTCCTGGAGGGGGACAGAGAGAAGGACAATGGTCCCATGCCAACAGAATCCTGAACACAGAGTTCTTACTGGCAGGAGGTCCAGATTTCCTCTTCGATATCAAAAATTAACTGCTATGTGATGACACACAGTGTGAGTGCAGGCTCCCTGGGAATTACTGGGCCCTGAGTGACAGCCCTGTAGCTCCTGAATTTGGCGCTAAGCCCTTGCTCCAGAAAGAAGATCCTGTCCTTCCCAACATCATCTGCCCATCTGCCCATGTGCACATGCAAACCTCCTCTGCTGAACAGTTTCAAAGGCCCTCTTCCTCCTTTTGCCAAGGTTTAACTTGCAGAAGAGTTCCATGGACTCCTGTTGCTCAACCTATTTCAGGATACTGGGAACTAGTTACAGCTCCATGATTAAAATCAGAAAATGCTCCCTGATTATGTCTATGAATGTTCCCTAATGAAATCCTCATTAATGAAAGAGGAAGGGAATCTGAAGGGATGCACCGGGGGCCAAATGTCTTCATCTCAGAGGAAAATGGTATCAAGCTTCACATGAGGGCACCAGCACGTTTCCCGAGGCAAGTTTGGTGTCATCACCAACATAAGTGGGCCAGATCTAAGGGGAATATCTTTGAGCTACAATTAGGAGCCCTGTGTACAAAGGGGTGTTCACTCTTTTCCATTCCTTTCTTTCAGTGATAGAACAGTGCTGGCTTGGGGGCTCTTTTCTGGCTCCTGGCTCTGTGGAAATGGGCTCTGTTCTTTTAGTTATTAAGTTTACTTTTTTCTATCCTAACCTCTCCAAGGTATTGACTTTGCACGGACAAACCTTTAGTGTCTCAGAAGGAAGGAAGCTCAGGCATTCCAGAAGGTGGGTAGAGAGCAGGGAGTGGCCATCTGGGCCAACGCAATGCTGCCAAGCACTGAGCTCTCAGGAACAGAACAACCTTTCTTCCCCAACATCAAACACTAATTGCTGTGTGGCAGCCCACCACCCGAGTGAGAGCTTACCTAGTGTTTCTTGTCACTGTCTGAGGACAGACAATTTGCTCCTTACTCTGACCCCTGATCTCAGTCTCTTCTTGCCCCCTGAAGTGAGGTGGGCTCTTGCCAACACCACCTGCATTGAAGTGCATTTGGGCTTTATATTCTCTTCTCTATTTCATGTCTAACCGGATTGCTTGGCAGCGTGATACCTTTCTTTGGATTGAATTAAACACACAGGAACACATCGCTCTGTTTTATGTCTTTGGCTATATACACAGTGGGAAGCCTTCCGGATGTTGAGCTTTGAGTAATTCTGTGTGATCTCCAAACATGTAAGTGATATCTGACACCAGCATAGAAATATCTAAGTTCACATGAAAGGCAGTCTGTCACTGGTGGCTGCTGAATTTTGTTAAATTCTACTCACTGTCACCTGGGAATGGTGAGTTTGAATATTTTGAAACACTTCTGATTAGAAAATGTCATAAAGAAACATTGAAGCTTCATGATGTCACATTCTGTTCTCATTTTTTTCTTAATGTATTCTAAATATTTGAGTGACAGTTGATTTTGTGATGATTTTTGATGATTTTGATGATTTATGATGATTTTATGATTTTTTTTACTGATGAACGAACTATAAGCATAAAGACAAAATGAAAAAAAACGTACTTGGACTCATGAGTCAGTCATAGTATATCATTAAGCTTTTGTTTTCCTTTTTCTTCTTCTTTTTAGTGCTCTTTGGAATATGTTCCACAATGAAGCCTCCAGCTTTGCTTCTCTTTTTCAGGATTACTTTGGCTATTCGGGGTCTCCTGGTATTCCACACAAATTTTAAGATTGTTTGTTGTACCTGTGTAAAAGATGCTGGTGGGATTTGGATAGGGATTGCATTAACTGTGTAGATTGCTTTGGGTACTATAGACATTTTAACAATATTTGTACTTCCAAACCATGAGCATGGAATGTTTTCTCATATCTTTGTATCATCTTCCTTTTCCTTCATAACTTTTCAGAGTACATATTTTATAGGTTTTTGGTCAGGATGATTTCTAAGTATCTTACAAAATATCTTTGGTGCAATTGTCAATGGGATCAATTCATTGATTTCTTTGGGTGGGTGGGGTATTGGATACATGGATGATGGGTACTGAGGTGGGCGGTGGGCACTTGTTATGAGGAGCACAGGGTGTTGTCTGGAAGTGAGGAATAACTGAATTCTAATCCGGAAACCAATATTGCACTGTATATTAACTAACGAGAATGAAAATGTGGCATAAAACTGGGAAAAAATGAACACATGGTTTAATCTTGCTCTTTTTACACCGCCATTTTGACTCTGCTATCCTGACTCAGACATATTATCTTGGAGAATTTAGCTCCCACAGGCAATTTTGTTTTGGTGCTGTGCTTAATAACCATTGGAATAAGACATACAAATATGGAGTGTCATGGGTTAAAGTGTTTCCAGGGAAAAATAATAAAGCACTTCAATTCCTTGATCAATTTTAAAAGGTACAGCTCAACATAACAGTTCTAGATGAATGTGCTTCCATGTGACAATGAAGAGGTGGGAAGGAGGCCTTAGTGCACTACTTACTCAAAAGGCATTTTGTGCACCGATCAGGTCTTGGAGTGTGCTGCACATGAACAGCCTGTCTATTCTTGTGAATGAGGGCTGCTCCATCCATTAGGCTGGGGGGGGGGGTCCATGTGTCTATCCACTCCCACAATACTGTAGCCTGCCCAGAACCAAGAGATCAAGGACAGGGATGCTAGCTGTCCTCTGGGATATCAGACTATGTGCGCCAAACATCTGCTGCTGAGTCCCTTCAAATGCCCTGGGACTCTGAATGACTGCTTACCTCTGAAACCCAGTGAATTAATGAAGAAGGAGCCCTGTGGCAAAACCTCACCCCCAGTCACAATGACTGAACCTGCCTCCTAGGCTGAAGGCAGAGGATAGGACTCTTGAGACACTGACTGAACGGATTTGCAGGAAGAACCTTGTTTCTACAGGAGAGCAAAGATGTGTCAAGGTGGATAAGGAGGACCGGAGTTCTCCTGACCCTGACTGGGAATTCTATGGAGAAGGGAGTGCCCAGCACCAGCTCCTGGCAATCTGGCCCAGAGAAGAAGAAACACCAGAGGGCTTAGGCAAAGGTGCCCTCTAGTGTCTCCATCTGGGACCCTGTCAGCTACAGGCTTGCCTTCTTCCTTCAGAAGGACCTAGAGAGTCCTGCTTTTCTTGATCTTCCCATCATGAAATGGAATAGGCAGTGACAGCGCTCTAGCTGGGAGCTTCCCCCTTCTCCCATAGTGTGGAGAGGGGCATTGGTGCCTTCTTGTGGTAAAGGGCTCTTTCTGTGCTGGCAAGCTTCTGAAGCCTACTTCTCTTGTGGGAACTGTATGCTTTTTAGAAGGAAAACAAACACCTCAATCAGGCAGACCAAGGAGGCGATCTGGCTCCACTGCCCCACGCCTTCTAACAAACAGCCAAGCCCCAAGGTCAGGAATAGGAGGGCTATTCTCTTTGGGATATTTGATGATGCTCAATGGCTGTTACTAAGCACAGGACCCAGTGGGAACCAGACATCCATCCTGGGTGACAGATGACCGAGTGCCAGCTCCATGGCTCCTAAGGGTGAATGAAGAGACAGTCAGAAATAGATGAATGGCTAGAGTCAAGACCAAAAGGCCTTCAATATTTCCATCCCATGGGATTTGATCAATGCTTATCTTCATCTCCCCTAGGCCCAGCAAGGAGACCAGCTTGCCGCTAATACATCTGGCTACACTTCCACACACTCATCTCTCATCTGGACTCCTTCCAATGCCCTAGGGCTCTGGATGTCCATATAATCCTGAAATGAAATGCCACAGCCCGGTTTGGTCCACCTATCCTATAGTCACAAGGGCTGCCCTCCATTGGACATCTGCAACTCAGAGATAGTACTCTGAAAAACTGATTTTGTGTGGACCCCAAGATGAACCTTGATGGATAATAAAGCAATGTCATGAAACTGGATACACCGAGGGCCACAGTTCATGAAGGATGAGAATGGATCTTGTTTAGAAGAACCTGATGAGCATAATGTATTCACAAGCTGGCTTGCTCAGGAATCATAAGAACCTTTTGGGGGAGTTGGCTACAAGAGTGCTCAAAATGATGTCCATTGGAGCCCTGTGAACAAGAGGCCTACATTTTCCCTCAAGAAATAGGGGCGGAACACTGGCTTCTGGTGTGCCCCATCGTATCCATCGAGAGGGGTGGCAGTGGCTCTGAAATATGAGGAATTTGTTCCATGTGAGCATCAAGAGGTGGGAATGAGACCTTGGTATACTATTTATTCAAAAGGCATTTTGTGCACTGATCAGGTGTTGGAATGTGCTGCACATTCACAGACTGTTCTTCTGAATGAGGGTAGCTCCATCCATTAGGGGTGGGGTCCATGTGGCTACCCATCTCACTATACTGTAGACTGCCCAGCACCAAGGGCTCAGGGACGGGGGGGGGTGGGGCGGGGTGCTATCTTTCCTCTGGGATGTCAGACTCCGTGAGCCCTTCTTTGGCTCAGGGAAGGCTTGGAACTCATCTCCACACTGGGGAACTTGTGTGGTGTACAGACAGACACAGGGTCTCCTTGTGTGAACTGAAACAAAGTTAGGAAAGCAGCAATGGGAGAGGAATGACCACAAAGTGAGTCAAAGCTGTGTATTCAAATGGGCATGGGGGAAACCTAGGAAGGAGACACAGACCTTCTCTTCCCCTCCCCTTGTCCACACAGGAGGTGGGATCCACCTCCAACCTCTGGGTTAGCCTACCCACAAACATTCTCCCTGGATACCTGCACATATCGGGGTTTTGGAGAGGGCAACATCATTCTGAAACCAAATTGGGAAGGGCCAAATACAACATCTCTAGCAGTATCATAAAAACACCACCAAACCCCCATGCTGAAAGCAGATGATATGACTTTGAGACACTATCTCAGAATACTTTCCATGCAAACAGCCTTCTATTAAAAGGGCTAAGGGTTGGTAATGGAGATGCATATTGCCAGAGTTCTTCATCACACATGAGATGGAGAAAGTTGAGAATGAAGTACCAAGCACACTCTCCTATCAACCAGGTTGTAAACAGAATAAGAAAAGTCGGTGGGATTAGGCCAAAGAAGACCTCTGAGGGACTACACCATAGAACCCTGTCAGCAAGTGCCTGCATTCTTTTCTCAGGAGCCAGGGGTTTCTGGATTGGTCTATCCCAGTCACTTTTCCCATCAGCTGAGAGAGGCAGTGATGCTTGAGCTGTAACTATTGTGTTCTGAGGGCTCTTGCTCAGGAATCTGCAACAAGGGCTTGTTCCCTAATTCCTGGCAAGGGCTCTTCCAATGTTGACCCCTTCCTCGTTCATACCGCCCATGTGCAAACTGTCTGCCTCTCAGAATGAAGTCAACTCAGTCATCCAGGTCAGAGAAGCAAGCTGCCTCCCCTTCACCTTCCATAGCACAGAAGTCCAAGCACCAAGCACCCATGGACTCAAGGTCTTCTTTCCTTTGGTAGAACTGAGCCTGATATCTCTCACTGAGCACAGAAGCAGAGAGAGTTTGTGGGCACCCAGGGGTGCCATCGGGGTGATTGATGGCTCCATGGCTCCTAAGGGAGAAAAAAATAATTTGTCAGAAATTCAGCAAGGGAAAGGAAATGGACACCAGGTAAACCAAAGCTTGACAATTCCAGTGGGAATGGGGATCCACTTGGAAAGAAGATGCCTTGCTTCGACTGCCCTCGGCCCGGAAGGAGGCCAGCTCCCTGCCCAAATGTCTGGCCCAGGCTACACACCAAACATCCGCTGCTGAGTTCCTTCAAGTGCTCTGGGATTCTGAAAGGCTGATTACTTTTGAAACCCAGTGAATTAATGAAGAAGGAGCCCTGTGGCAAATCTCGCCCCCAATCACAAGGACTGAACCAGACTTCCAGGTCGAAGGCAGAGGATCGGACTCTTTGAGATGCTGAGTGTGATGGATTGTGGGTAGAAAATTGTTTCAACCAGAGAACAAAGATGTGTCAAGGTGGATAAGCAGGGCCGCAGTTCTGCAGACCTTGGATGGGGAAATTTATGGAGAAGGGATGGCCCAACACCAGCTCCTGGCAATCTGACCTACAGAAGAAGAAATACCAGAGGGCTTAGGCAAAGGTGCCCTCCAGTGTCTCCATCTGGGAACCCTGTCAGCTACAGGCTTGCCTTCTTCCTTCAGAAGGACCTAGAGAGTCCTGCTTTTCTTGATCTTCCCATCATGAAATGGAATAGGCAGTGACAGCGCTCTAGCTGGGAGCTTCCCCCTTCTCCCATAGTGTGGAGAGGGGCATTGGTGCCTTCTTGTGAAGGGCTCTTTCTGTGCTGACAAGCCTCTGGAGCCTACTTCTCTTGTGTGAACTTTTTAGAAGGAAAACACCTCAATCAGGCAGAACAACAAGGTGAGCTGGCTCCTCTCCCGCCCATCCCTTGCTTCCAACAGCCAAGTCCCAAGGTCAGAAATAGGAGCCCTATTCTCCTTTGGAATATCCAATGCTCATGGCTGGATCAGGGGACCCAGTTGGAATCTGACGCCCATCACTGGATGCCTGTGGAGTGAGTGCCAGCTCCATGGCTCCTAAGGGTGAATGAAGAGGCAGTGAGAAATAGAGGAATGGCTTCAGCCAGGACCAAAGGGTGTTCAATAATTCCATCCCAAGAGAATGCAATCCGTGCGGAATGGAGATGTTTATCTTCATTTGTACTAGGCCCAGCAAGGAAGCCAACTCCCAGCTAATACATCTAGCCCAGCCTCCCCCAAAAGAGCTCTCAGCTGGTGTTAGGGGAGGTTGATGCCCTAGGGCTCTGCATGTCCATGCAGTTCTGAAACCAAAAAGGCTGGGCTCCTTTGTCTCCACCTTTCCCACACTCATAAGGGCTTTCCCCTTTGGATATCTGCATGCTGGAGATAGTACTCTTAAAGACTGAATTTATATGGACAAGATGAACTGTAATGGATGATACAGCAACGTCATGAAACTGGATACAAGGAGGGCCAGAGTTCTTCATGTTTAGAAGAACCGGACTAGCACAATGTATTCACAAGATGGCTTGCTCAGGAATAACAGGGACTTTTAGTAGGCTTTTGCTACAGGAGTGCTCCAAACGATGCTCATTGGAGCCCTCTGAATAAGAGGCCCTTAAGAAACAGACAGGAAATTTGTCTTCTTTTTTTTTTTAATTTTCTTTTTAACGTTTTTTTTTGAGACTAAGAGAGACAGAGCATGAACAGGGGAAGGGCAGAGAGAGAAGGAGACACAGAATCCGAAACAGGCTCCAGGCTCTGAGCTGTCAGCACCAAGCCCGACGCGGGGCTTGAACTCGCGGGCCGTGAGATCATGACCTGAGCCGAAGTCGGACGCTTAACCGACCAAGCCACCCAGGCGCCCCAGGAACTTTGTCTTCTGATGTGTCATCCATTGAGAGGGGCAGTAGAGATTCTGAGATATAAAGAAGTTGCTTTCATGTGATGATGAAGAGGTGGGAATGAGGGCTTGGTGCAGTGTATATTCAATAGACTTTTTGCGTGTTGATCGCACAGTCTGTTCTTCCGCATGAGAGTAGCTCCATCCATTAAGGGCAGCATATGTGTGACTATCCATTCCCACAATACCGTTGCTTGCCCAGCACCAACGGCTCAGAGACAGAGGGACTTGGCTTCCTCTGGGATATCAGACACTGAAAGCCCCACATTGCCTCAGGAAAGGCTTGGAAACTCACCTCCACTCCAAGGACCTTGGTTGGTGTAGGGGGTCTCTGTGTGTGAAATGAAGATCTTTGGCTTTCTGTGTATCCATTCCCATCCCCTTGCCCTTGTTGTAAGTCCACACTATAGGGAATTCAAGGCCAGATCTAAGGGCAGTGTCCCCTCTTTGTAAGGGGAGAGCTTGGCCAAGCCATCCTGACCCTGGCATACGCTGAGCGAAATGCCCTTTGGGACTTGCCTTTTAGAAATGTTTCGACAAGAAAGAGACGTAGGGCCCTTGAAGGTGCCACACAAACTGTTGGTGCCTAGGCAAAGCCAAAGAATTGGTAGGAAGCACCGTCAATTGTGGGGAGAAGAGCAACAGAGCTTGTCCTTTTCTTCTCAGATGTATCCTAGTCTCTGCTGAAATGAAGACCCTTTTTGACCCATCATGGATCCATTCGGGTCCCCTAGCTTTTTTTCCTCAGGAGGTCTTGAGTCACACTGAAATGTGGTAGGGCTTTCACTCACACAGCGAATGCCCGAGGATTGGGGGCGAGCTCCCACTCCATTCCTATGCTAGCCTAGAGCAATCAGCATCAGATATTCCCAAATAACGGTTCACTACCTGTGACTGACCTTGTGGGGCTTGGCCTTGATGGTAACCCAGCTTGCTTCCCTCCCCTGGCTGCTTGAGATGCCTTCATAAGGAAAAGCAAATGCTTTCCAGATGGGCATTTAGCTTCCAGAACTGGCCAGGGCTTTGCCTGTTCAAGGAATACTTCCACAGAGCCTGATTCTAAACACTTAAGTGTCAATACCCATTTACACGCAAACCACTGGTGTCCATCCACCGTAGCTTAGGGTGAGAAACCCACTCAGTGCCAGAAGCTTCTCCTCCCTTTCAGAAGTCCAGAGGAAGAATTCTTGCAAAACTGGTGGCCAGGGTAGCCAAGGGAGGATTCCTTTGCCCCAGCCAAGAGGTGTTTCTCATTCCTAAGACAGTCGGCTTGCCAAAACAGTGTGCTGGTCACTTCATTCTCACATTTCTTCCATTATCATTTGAAAGGGAGAACTTTGGCACTCCATGCCTCCATTTCTATCATTTGGCCCTTTTTCACACTGGGTCTTCCCTGCGAGATGTTCACGGCCAGTGTCCAAGAGAGATCTCCTCCACTTTTAAGTGGACAGTAAGCATTGAGCTCAACTTCCTTAGGGATAGGTTGAGCAACGGGGGCCCCTTGAGACGTGCCTTTCCTAAGTCTATTGACAAAGGGAGGCCTAAGGCATTGCAAGGTGCCCAGAAGAGAATGTCTGCCCATGGGCCAAGTCCAGAGGAGCTGGGAGGGAGGGCCTCCCTTGCGGGGCCAGAAGGAGCTTGGCTACTCATTTCACTCTCAGCATTATGCTGTGCTGGGAAGCCGAGCTATCCCAGATGAGTGGCAAGGCTCGGGCTTTGGACGGATTGGTGACTACAAGGCGACCCACTGACAGTGAAGCTTCTTGTAGTTCCGCTTTTAGGTAATTTGGCCTTAAAAAATAAAGTACCTGGGGTATTGTCTGTTGTGGAATTGCCCTCGACAGGCCCCCTAGGAAAAGAACCATTAGGGAAGAAAAGGTTCCGCAAGAAATTGAGCGGCCTTACATATAGCCCTTGCCATCCCCTATAGAGACTCCTCTACTTGCAGGAAGGATAGCCTCATGTAATTGCCAGCAAAGACAGCCGACTAAGAAGAGACATATGGATTTGCAAGCCTCACTCCGGCAACTAAGGAGTGTATCTCTGGGCACAGGTGACTTCAAACCCTAGGCCCACCTGGCCCTCTGGAGGCATTCGAGATGATGACTGAACCTAGTCGGTTAAGGTACAGAATGGTTCATTCGTTCCTAGGTGCATTGTCTCTCTGAGAATGTATGAGGCAAGGGTTTCTAAGGCTTTTTCAGCCCCTTTCTGACACCTCAGGCGTCACCTTAGGCAATGTTAGAAAAACATGGATGACCTATGTTATAAGGAAATCATTAGCAAATACAATGCCACCTTGGCTACAATAAATCGGCCAGTTCAACACACTGCTGTTGTCTGTGTTCATTTTTATTTTACTTTTAGTTTTTCTTCTTTAGTTCTGTTTTATTTTCACCGACGCTGTTCATCCTTCGGGAAACCCTGGACCTGCTGGAGCTGGACTCCAGCAATGCTGTCCTCATCTGCAGTGAAGAATGTGGGCCACTGATATCTCCATTCCTATCCCCTCACCCTTTCTCTACCTAGGCACATTCACTGTGGGGATTCAGGGCCAGAATGTAAAAGCCATGTCCTCTCTTGTCAAGTGGGGAGTGGGGCCACGTCCTCCCAACTTGGAGAAAAGTTGGGCAACATGTCTCCCCCCCCCCCACAGGGCTTGCCTTTCAGCCTTCCCTTTGGCCACAACAGACATGGGGCATTGTAAGCAGCACAGCACAGAATGCATGTAGGCAGGGACAGGGGAGTGGGATGCAGACAGACTCACTTCTGCAGAAAGGGGAAATGAAGCTGGCCCCGCATTCTGTCATAGCCCATTTGTCTCCTAAAATAAAGAACTCTGGCCCTCCGTTTGTTCCCATCCCCTTTGCGGATTTTCTAACAAGGTTTTGGGTCATAGGAGAAATGGGGTCGTCACTCACATGAAAAGCACTCGGGGATTAATGGAGAGCTCCCCATCCCTGCTTGTGCTAACCAAGAACAATCAGTTTCTGACATCCCAAAGACAAACTTGCTCTGCTTTGACGGAAAGTGAGCTGCCTCCCAAGCTGCAGGTGCTATGGGGACGTTTACCCTGATTGTGTCCCTCACCAGGCTCATGGAGCTGCCTCCATGCTGAAAAGCAGGAGGCTCTCAGATTGGCAGTATGCTCCCACACATGGGCCAGGGCAGAAAGAGCCCAAGCCAAGGATTCCTGCACCGGAGCCAGGTTCCAAACACTTGAAGGTCTACAAGGAGACTGACCGTCAATCACTGAAGGAATACTGACTCTATACTTGATGGAAAGGGCAGGAGGAAAGGCAATGGCCAGAAGAATTCCGGGCTTACCAAACTTTCTAGATAAACACTGCTTGCAGTAGGGGCGTCAGGTTTAGTCAGGGGACATTTCCCCGGGTACAAATCATTAGAGTGTCTTACATTTGAGACTATGCTCGTCACTTTATTCTTTGCTTTTTCCTTGTCTCTACTCTGTGAGAAAGATCTTTGGGCTTCTGTGTATCCATGTCCATTTTTGGTCTTTTTTCAAACTACGTTTCCTCTGGTAGGTATTTGGGGCCAGATTTTATGACCAAATATTTCTCATTTTAAAGTGAGGGTTTGGGGCAAGTTCTCTTGACTCTGGGATATTTTGGGCTACGGGGCCTCTCACCTCGTGTGTTTGAGAACCATGCGAACATCAGGAAACCTAGAGCATTGGAGGAGCCCAGCACAGAATGCTTGCCTGTATGCGGGCCCAGAGGAGTTAGGAGAAAACGAGTCCTGCTTCTGCAACAAGGATCAATGAGCCTTACGGTACTTTTCCAGTTGTATCCCGTTTTCTTTTGAATTCCAGAAGAAGATTTCCTCTGGACTGGGCTTCCAGGTAAAACCAGTGGTTTTATTCCCCCTTCCTCACTGCAGAGGTGCTTCCTATTCTGAGGATAGCCAGCTTCACATAGATTCTACTAGTCGCTTGTTTTCGTTCTCGTCTTTAAGGAAGAACTTTGGCCTTCCATCTGTCCATTCCCATTCTGTCACTCGTTTGCTTTCCTTTTTGGATCCTGATTTTAAACATTTTTCATTTTTGAGTGGGAGAGAGAGAGAGAGAGCTAGCATGTGTGGGGGTAGGGACAGAAAGAGGGAGACACAGGATCCGAGGTAGGCTCTATGCTGTGAGCACAAAGCCTGATGCGGGGCATGGCCTCACAACCATGAGATCGTGACCTGAGCTGAAATCATGAGCCAGCCACTTAACCGACTGAGCCATCCATGTGCCCATCCCTTGTGGTTCATCTAATTATATCCTGGTTTCCACTAGGCACAATGGGCCTGGCAATAACTCAGTGAAAAAGCAAGGATTGGTGGAAAGTTCCCCTGTTGCTCCCATGCTATCTGAAAGCATTCAGTGTCTGCTACACTGACCTCCCCCGTCCCCCCACCCTCCCCCCCATGCACACACATATTGATGACTGGAGTTGCATGGGAATAGACAGCAGAACTGCAACCACTGGCTTCTACAGATGCCCTCATTCTGAAGAGCAGACAGTTCACTGAATTGCAGAATACTTCAGGCCATGCAGAATGTGCAGGAAGAGCCCATTCAAGGACCAGTGCAACAGAGGCACTTTCCAAACACTTGAGGGTCAGCCACAAGCTAGACGCTGCTCTCTCAGAGGATAGGGCAAAAAAAAAAAATTCCAATGCCAGAAACTTTCCATCTCCTTTTGAAGGAACAATGCAGGGGGTCTCCTTTGTTGTAGCCCACACAGTGTTCTTACTGCTGAGACAACCATCTTGCCAAGAGATTCTGCTAGTCGCTTCATTTTTTTAGCTATGTGCCAATCTCTTCTGTTCATAAAGAACTTTGGCCTTCTGTGTAGTCTCCTCCACCCTGTTGCTCTTTTTCAAGCTCAGTTCTCCCTGTTGTCCATTAGAGGCACACTGTCACAGAGCCATTTCCTCTATGCTTATCTAGGGAATCTGGCCCCGTTCTTGTCACTCTGGGATATGTTGGGCCACAGGATCCCTCAAAAATTGCCTTTCAGGAGGCAAAAGGAAAAATGCACTATTGGGGCCTCATCAAAATAAAAAGCTTCTGCACAGCGAAGGAAACAGCAAAACTAAAGGCAACCGATAGAATGGGAGAAGATATGTGCCAGCGACTTATCAAAGGGTTCGTATCCAAAATCTGTAAAGAACTTAAACTCGACACCCACAAAACAACGAATCCACTGAAGAAATGGGCAAAAGACATGAAGAGACACTGCTCCAAAGAAGACTTCCAGATGGCCACCAGACACATGAAAAAATGCTCATCACTCATCATCAGGGAATTACAAATCAAAACCACAATGGGACACCACCTTATACTTGCCAGAAAGGCTAACATCGACAGCGGAGGCAACAACTGAGGTTGACGAGGCTGTGGAGAAACAGGATCTCTTCATATTGCTGGTGGGAATGCCAGCGGTGCAGCCACTCTAGACATTACTCAAAATATTAAACATGGAACCTCCCTATCACCCAGGAATTACACTACTAGGTATTTATCCAAGGGATACAGGAAGGCTGTTTCGAAAGAGCACATGCGCCCTAAGTTTTATAACAGCACTCTCAACAATAGCCAAAGCATGGAAAGAGCCCAAATGTCCATCAATGGATGAATGGATAAAGAAAGTGTGGTGTATATATATATATTCAATGGAGTGTTGTTCAGCAATAAAAAAGAATGATATCTTGCCTTTTGCAACTACGTTGATAGAACTAGAGGGTTTTATGGTAAGCAAAATTAGAGAAACACAAGTGTCATAGGACTTCACTCATCTGAGGCCTTTAAGACACAGAACAGATGAACATGAAGGAAGGGAAGCAAAAATAATATCCAAACAGGGAGGGGGCAAAAATATAAGAGACTCTTAAATATGAAGAACACACAGAGGGTCCCTGGAGGTGTTGTGGGAGGGGGTGTGAGCTAAATGGGTAAGAAGCGTTAAGGAATCTACTCTTGAAATCATTGTTGCACTAGAGGCTAACTAATTTGGATGTAACTCAAAAAAAAAAAATGCCTTTCAGCACCCTGTTGACAAAGATAAGCCCAGAGCATTTCAAGGTGCCCAACAGGAATGCTTGTGTGTACACAGGGTCAGGGGTATCAGGAGAGAGCTCTCCTTATTTCTGGGACAAGAGGAACATGGAGCTGGACATTTGCTTCTCAACTTTATCTCATTCTCAGCTGAAATGAAAACTTTTGGCCGTGTGTGTAGCCATTCCAATTCCCGGGTTGCATTGATAACTATTTCCTCGGTCCCAGGCAAGGCTAAGGAGGCCAACCTACACATAGTGAGTGCCCAGATATTCGTAATGAGCTCTGACTCTTGTCTGTGCTAAACCAAGAGCAATCATTTTCTGATATCCCCAAGGAAAGATTGCCTTCCTGGGAGTACTTGGTGTCTGGCTGGCTGAGAAAAGAAATAATGGTTAGCCAACTTGTCTCCCTCCCGGCATGTTAAGGATGCTTTCACTCTGACGACCAGTTGGTTCACCCGTGGCACCACTCTCGAGGACCTTGTTAGCACTGAAAGAGACCATTCAAGAACTACTGCACCACAGACCAGTTCGAAACAATTGAACACAAAACCACTCCCCTGGTAACACTTCTGCCTCTACCCATTGGCCAGGTGACAAAGGGAAAATAGCGAACCCCCAAGCTTTTCTTCTCTTTCCCGAGTAAGAATAAGGTATCTTGCCGTGAAGGTTCCTACTGTAATGAGCGGAGGTTTCCCTTTGTCCTTGCCCATATGTGTTTCTTATTTCCTGACCAGATTGCCAGGAAATTGTAGGAGTCATTTCATCCACACAATTATCCCATTTGCATCTCTCATAAGAACACTGCTTCTCTATGTACCAACTCCACCATGTCCTCTCTATTGTGTGTTTTTATTACTTTTCAGAGAGAGGGAGAGACAGAGGGAAAGAGGAGAGGGAGACAGAGGCAGAGAGAGCAGGCAGTGAGGGGTAGAGTGGGACAGATGATCCCAAGGCGCCTCCCTGCTCACAGGAGAGAACTGATGTGGGGGTGGGCTTGCAAACCCTAAGATCATGACTTTAGCAATGAAGCGATGCCTAACCAATGAGTCACCCAAGAACCCCTAAGTAGCCCCATCTCTTTTAATATTTTAAACCATTTATTTTATTTTTGAGAGAGTGAGAGAAAGAAGGACAGTGCAAGCAGAAAAAAAGCTGAGAGAGGGAGACAAAGACTCTGAAGCAGGCTCCAGGCTTCAAGCTATCAGCACGAAGCCCGACTAGGGACCCAAACTCAACAACTAGGAGACCACGAGCAGAAACCAAGAGTTGAGGTTTAGGCGAATGAGTCGTCGAGGTGCCCCCCTTTCACCCTTTTTAAAACGAGAATCTCCCATGGACACATCAGGGCCCATGGTTCAGAGCAATTCCCTCTGATTTTAATTGGGGATTCTGGATGAGTTCTTGTGATAGCAGAATAGTTCCTGTGGTAGCAAGGCCCTAGGAGCCTTGCAACATGCCTTCCAGATCTATATTGACAGCATGAGATGTAGGTCAGGGGAAAGTACCCACAGAGAATGTGTGTAGTTAGGGCCAAAGGGTGTGGGGAGGCAGCTGACCTCACTTCTGGCACAAGGACAATGGCACAACCCGTTTCCCTCTCAGCTCTCTTCCATTCTCACCTTAAAGGAAACTTTGGCTGTCCTTAGAGCCATTCCCATGCCAATGCTATGTGCTAACTAGGACTTGGTTTGCAGGCTGGGTGAGCCAGTGAGGCTGTCAATCACACAGTGAGCTCCCAGGCATGGATGGTGAGTTCTCACGCTGCTTCTGTGCCCACCAAGAGTAATTATTTTCTGACAACCCACAGGAGAGATGGCCATGCTGTCAGAGAGCACTTACTGCTTGGCCTCGGATTCTGAGGAGCACAGAATCCACGCATACGAGCTACATTCCAGGACCTGGTCAGTGCAGACAGTGGCCCTTTACAACCTAACGCGTCACAGGAATGGTTCCAAACACTTGAGCAACAGCCTGGAGCATGGACCCACTACCCCTGAATCTCTGCTGCCTCTATCTCCTGATGGGAATGGCAGGGAAAACACCCAAGGCGGGAAGCTGTCCCTCTCTTGCAGAACAATATTGGCAGACCTCTTGCAGACTGGGCTTTCCGTAGGTTTTCCCTTAGAGTTTTAGTTTTTCTCTGCCCTCAGGTGTTTCTTCCTCCTTATGCAGGACCTTGCCAGAAAATTCTGCCACTTCATTCTAACCTGTGTCCCCGTCTCTTCAGTAATGAATCACTTTGGCCATTCGCAAGTCCATTTCAATGAATACCTTTTTTTCTGTATACAAAGTCCCTTCTCTCTGGGTGCCATTCCGAGCCATTGCCCCAGAGAAATATCCGGATATGTGGAACTTGGGCCCTCCCATGTTTCTTTAAAAATTTCCCTGTTTTGACTTAGCCATAGAGCTGTCACTCACTCGACCCGTGCCCAGGGATAGATTTTTCACACCAGCCTGTGCCTGTTGCAGGTGGGGCCCAGCAAAGCAGCCTAACCACTGCGAATGACAGCACTTGCACTTACCTGTCTTGGATCTAACTTCCATCTGGGGCACAGATGGGCCGCAGGACCACAGGTATTATTGGGTGCAGGTCACTACCAATAGAGATTAGAATTGAGAAAGTCTAATATTCTGAGAAGAATCTTGCTCACTTCCTGTCCATGTGCGGTCATTTTACTATCCCCACATGTGCATTGGCACATACATACTGTGACGATGTTTTAAAGAAAAAGTAGACCCTAGGGAAGTGACTAGGGAGAAAGAAGAAAGGGGGTAGAGAGAGCTCTGCCATGGGGCAACCGCATCCATTTGCTTGGCTGCATGCTCCATGGCTCAAACATGGACAAGGAATGGCCCTAGTCACTGCATTATCCACATCAGCCCATTCTCATTCCTCGTGAAGACCTCTGGCCCTCTGTCGATCTATTTTCACCCTTTTGCTCTATTTTCAAAGTAGTTCCTCTTTGGCGTGCTGCCGGAGTCCAGCTCCAGCATGTCCAGGGGTTCCCGAAGGATGAATGGCATTGGTGAAAAAGTGAAACACAAAAATAAAAAATGAAAATGGACACAGACAACAGCAGTGTGTTGAACTGGCTGCTTTATTGTGACAAACGTGGCATTATATTTGTGAGCAATTTCCTTCTAACGTACGTCATCTATGTTTTCTGGCATTACCTAAATCTAAAAATGTTCTTATATGTAATCACCCTTTTAGGAAAAACATGGTTATTTTCTCATAACGTTTCCTCCAGTCCTTTGCTTATTGATTAATTTCTTATATATTTTTTCAGTATGTATCTATGTTTATCTATAATCTATAAAGCATTTGCTTTGCTGTTTTCATGAAAGGTCATCCATCTCTCAACACCTCAAGTGGAACAGTTACAGGGACATGACCTCTTAGTTGTTTCCCTGAACCATTTGTGGTTTGAAGAACAAAAGCATTTGTCTCGGTCTGAGGTGCCAGGAGGAGGCCAAGAGGGCCTTAGGAACCCACGCCTTATATCTTCTCAGGGAGACAATGCACCTAGGAACTAATGAACCATTCTGTACTCTAACCAACTAGGTTTCGTCATCATCTGGAATGCCTCCTGGGGGCCAAGTGGGCCTAAGGGTTGGAGTAACTTGTGCCCATAGATACACTCTTTTGTTGCCAGAGTGTGGCTTTTAAACCCATTTATTCCTCCTTTGCTGGCAAATATATGAGGAGCCTTTATAAGGGGTGGCAAGGGCTAAATGTAGGGCCGCAAAATTTCCTTGCGGAACCTTATTTTCTTTCCCCAATGATTTGTCTTTTTCCCAGGGCGCCTGTCGAGGGCAATTCCCCAACAGACAATTCCCCAGGTACTTTTATTAAGGCCAAATTACATAAAAGCGGGAGCATAAGAAGCTTCACTGTCAGTGGCCTGCCTTGCAGTCCCGATCTGTCCACCGCCCAGGTCCTGCCATCAGGCTGGTTGGATAGCTCAGCTTCTGGCAGGGTGCATTCCATCTTCCATGTTTTCAGAGGCCGATCCTCAGTGTTCAGCTGGGGATCCTAGTCCCATCCTTGTGACTGTGCCGTAGGTTTGGTCACAGGGCCCCTGGCTGCCGGAGTCCAGGTCCAGCAGGTCCAGGGGTTGTCGAAGGATGAACGGTGTTGGCGAAAAAGTGAAAATAAAATAAAAATAAAATAAAAAATAAAAATAAAAATGGACACAGACAACAGCTGTGAGTTGATCTGGCCGATTTATTGTAGCAAACCTGGCAGTATATTTCCTAGTGATTTTCTTTTAGCCTACATCATCTATGTTTTTCTAACAATACCTAATTTTAAAAATGTTCCTATGTGTAATCAACATTTAAGAAATAACATGGTGATTTTCCCTCATTTTCCTGCGTACCCTTTAATTTATTGATTAATTTCTTACATTATTCCATTATGCATCTGCGTTTATCTGTAATTATCTACAGTCTATAAAGCATTTGCCTTGCTGTTCGCATGAAAGTCCTCCATTTCTCAACACCTCAGGTGGAACAGTTACAGGGACATGACCTCCTAACCACATGAGGCCAGAAGAACAATGTGTTTGCCTCGGTCCAAGGTGCCAGGAAGGGGCCGAAAGGACCTTAGAAACCCATGCCTCATACATTCTCAGAGAGTCAATGCACCTAGGAACGAATGAGCCATTCTGTAGCCTAATCGACTAGGTTCAGTCATCATCTGGAATGCCTCTGGGGGACCAGGTGGGCTTAGGGATTGAAGTCACCTGTGCCCAGAGATACACTCCTTAGTTGCCAGAGTGAGACTTTCAAATCCATATGTCTCTCCTTTGCAGGCTCTCTTTGCTGGCAATTACATGAGGCTATCCTTCCTGTAAGTAGTGGCGTCTCCATAGGGGATGGCAAGGGCTAAATGTAAGGCTGCAAAATTTCTTGTGGAACCTTATTTTCTTTCCTAATGGTTCTTTTCCCAGAAGGCCTGTCGAGGGCAATTCCCCAACAGACAATAGCCCAGGTAGTTTTAAGGCCAAATTACTTAAAAGCAGGAGTACAAGAAGTTTCACTGTCAGTGGGCTGCCTTGCAGTCACCAATCCGTCCACAGCCTGGGCCTTGCCACTCAGGCTGGGACAGCTCGGCTTCCAGCACCTGGCAAGTTGGTGTCAAAACCACGCAGGCTTTCAGAGGCCTAGGCCCTTGTAAAAGCCCAAGTTAGAACTTTTGCACTTAGCCAGGGTCAGAGGACAGGGAAGGGGGCTGGCCTCCTTCCTTGTCGGAGGGCACATGGACTTACACAGCCCCTTTCCAGATTGGTCCCATTTTCATTGAAATATTGAACTTTGGCCCTCCTTATGGCCACTCCCTTCCCATGACTCCTTGTCTAACTATGTCCACTTGTAGACTTAGGAGCCTTGGAGCTGTGACTCACTAAACCCACATCCAGAGATTGATTTTCACACCAGCCTCTGCATGTTGGACATGGGACCCAGGCAAGGCAGCCCAGCCTCTGCTATTGGCAGCACTTGCACTGACTCAGACATGGGTTTACCTTCCATCTGGGGCACAGAGGGGCCAGTGGGACCCCAGGCATCGGTGGTGGGTCCAGGTCACCAGCACAAGGAAGATCCTGGTTCAGAAGCCAAGACACGAACAGCCCTGTGCATCAAGGCAGTGCCCTAGCAACCTCAATGGCCCAGCAAAGCCATTCGATGCTCATGGTATGGCAACCATGGCATTGGCCTGTGCAGGGCTGTCCTTCTTCAACATACTCCACAATAGCCACAGTGAGAGTTCTGGCTGGCAGGCCTAGGTCCACAGTAGCCCCCAAGGACTGTGGTAGAAGGCAGGACTAGCACCTAGGGTGGAATCCATTGGGGCGTGAGCACCAGATGTTTGTCTCCTTACCAGTTCACTTCTCCCAGCCTCCATTTGGAGCATTAAAGTGCTCTCACATGTGTCCCCTGACAGGAAACGGATAGGCATGGTGCGATGTGTTGAACAAAGCCAGGATTAACCTATAAGAAGGATTTACTGAGTCGCGGTGTTGGTCAGTGTGCAGTATGCCTGCAAGAAATGCAGAGGTTGGTACTAGAGCAGCGTTGCCTCATCCGTTCACATATCATTAAGGGTGCGCTGGTTTAAAATGAGTTGATCTTGCCCTGAGCATCATTCAGAGAGTGTAACAACTTCCCATTTTACAGTGGATCTTATCTCTTCCAGATGCTTGAAAACCAGAGAGGCCCTGGAGGGGTGATGGGAGGTGTAAGTCGTTGAGGGGGAGCCAAGGCCAGTTGACCCATTATGATCAGATGGAACTCTGGGGAAACCCAACACTCTACAGGAGAAGGCGGAAGCCGTTTCTTCTGTAGCTACTGTCTAACCTAAGAATGACCTTCCTGTCCATGACCTCTTGTTACTTTACTGACCCAGGTAATCTCTTGGATGGTAGCCACTTGCCTCACTTGTTCGGCTGATTGAATTGTCTTCATTGTCAAAGGCAGAAGGATGTGGCATGCATAGTAGACTGCAATACAATTCAACCCAAGAAAGCCTTACAAGGAATACTGCAACAGGACTCAGTTAAAAAACCTACAGCACCCTCGGGAGCACTAACTGTTAACATTGAATTGCTTCCGTGAAGTTTAGGGCATAGAAAGGAGCCAAGGTCAGGAGACTTCCTTCTCTTTCAGAAAGAAAACTGCAAGTTTTGCCAAAAGGGCACCCAGGTGTAGACAATGGATGGTTCCCTTTTCCCCTGCCCACAGGTGTTGCTCATAGAGACAACACCGTCTCCAGAGATTGTGTTATGCTCGTTCTTGTCAGCTTCATTCTGCTCTGCTTTGTAATGAAGCATTTTGGCCCTCTGTCTATTTATTTCCCTCTTTTTGCTCTTTTGTTCAAATGAGGATCTTGTTGGATTCCATTGAGAAAGAGTGCCTGAGAGCAGTTTCCTCCACTTCCAACTGGAGACTCTGAGTCCTGGTGACTCTTGCATAGATTGGCAAAAAGACCTCTTGAAACTTCCCAATTAGAACTGTGTTCACAATGAGGGAGCTAGGGCATATGAAGGTGCCTAGTTGGCTATGGGTGGATGTGTGTAGCACGTCCCAGAAGTTTGGGGAAGGACAGGCCTTACACATGCAGCAATGAGAAATTAAGGTACATATACATGCCCAGCATTACCCCCTTCCCATCTGTCATGTAGATTCTGGCCTCCCTTGTAGCCATTCCCACCCATCTGCTATTTTCTAAGTCCTTGGTCACATTCATGGACAAAAGGGCTTCCACTCACTTCACACAATCCGAGCCCAAGGATTGGTGCTAAACTCCCACCCTGGTCCTTTGCTGTGTGAGAGTGAACAGTAACTTCAAGTCAAAGGAAGGATGGCCTTCTTGCCCCTGAGTGCTTGGTGCTTGGCCAGCCTTGGTAAGTTCAGTGAAGGATAGATATGCCTTCATTCTGAGTCAAACATGATTCCCATATGCACAGTATGCTTTAGGACCTGGTCCGAATCAAAAGGGACCTTTCAAGAACTACGGCATCAGGTCGACGCTCCAAACACTTGATCGCCAGCCAGGTGTAGCAACCCCTTACCTCCAAATCAATGGTGCTTCTCTTTCCTGAGAGGAAGGACAGGAAAATCCACCAAATCCAGCATTTTCTGTTTCTTATTGAGCAAGGCAGACCCGCAGAATTTCATTCTTGGGTGTCGCCGATGGAATTTTCCTTGTACGCTAGCCCTCAGGTCTTTTTTTACTCCCCCAGGCAGCATTCCTGCCAGGAGCTAAGAGTAGGCACTGCATTCTAACTTTAGCCCATTCTCTTCTGTAATGAAAACGTTTGGTGCTCAGGTTGCCTATTTGCATTGTATTGCTCTTTTTTTCAAAGTATGTTCGACCTGGGAGACTCTCTCCTGAGAGCACGAACCTCAGAAGAATTTACTCTGTTTGAACTAGAATATTGCAGGATCCATGGGTCTGTGTCAGGTACACAGCCCAGGTGCAAACATTGGTGTGGAGTTCCCAGTCAGTTCCTGAGCCTATTGACAGCACTCAGTGTCTGGTATCCCAGAGGTAAGTAGGTCCCTCTTTCTCTGGGGACTTGGCGCTTAGTCAACTAGAGTCATGGCAGGGACGGGTAGCCAGCTGGTCTCCCTCCCCTGGCTGATGAGGTGCCTTCATCCTGCAGTTTAGATGGTACATGCACGTGCCCCCCGATTCAGGCTGTGGTTAGTGCCCAAAGGGTTTTGCAGTGAGTTTTGGACCCAGACCGGGGGTTTACCATTTGTCCATCAGTCAGGAGCCCCAAACAGCTACAAGTGAATCACGGCTGCCCCTGTCCTCTATTGGGAAAGGGTGAGAAACAGACCCAAGCCAGTGCTTTCCCTCTTTTTCTGAAGGAAGAATACAAACCCATTGCTGACAGGGCTCCCGGGTGTAGCCTGTAAGGGGCTCCCTTCACCAAAGTCCACATGTCCTGCTGATTCCTGTGAGAGCCAGCATGCAAGGAGATGGCCCTAGTCACTTCATTCTCCACATGATCCCCTTCTCATTCCTACTGAAGAACTCTGGCCCTCCGTGGATCCATTTTCACCCCCTTGCTCTATTTCCACAGTAGGTCCTCTCTGAGGTCCATTCCATGTAATCACTCAGAGGAATATCCGTGGAGTTCAGCTGGGCACTCCCGTGTCATCCTTGTGACTGTGTGTTAGGTTTGGCCACAGGACCTTGGCAAGTTGGTGGCAAAACCATGCAGGCCTACAGAGGCCAGAGGCATTGGGAGCACCCAGGTTAAATCATTTGCAAGTAGGCTGAGCCAGACGACTGGGAAAGCAGATAGACACCTTTTTTTTGGCTGATGGGGACATGAATCACACAGCCCCTTTCCAAATTGTTCCCATTGCCATTGGATTTGTGGAACTGGGGCCCTGCTTATGGCCCTCTCATGGTTCTTTATCTATTTCCCTGTTTGGGCATAGGAACCATAGAGCTGTCACTCACTCAACCCATGCCCAAGGATAGATTTTTACATCAGCCTGTGCATGCCGTAGGTGGGGCCTAAGCAAGGCAGCCCAACCACTGGTAATGACAGCACTTGCACTTACCCCATCTTGTATTTACCTTCCATCTGGGGCACAGATGGGCCGCAGGACCACAGGAATCATTATTGGATGCAGGTCACCACCAATAGAGATTTCTCGGTCAGGAGTGAGGGCACGAACAGCCCTGTGCATCAGGCAGTGCCAAAACAGCTTCACTGACCCAGAAAAACCACCTGTGTTCACGGTGTGGCAAGCATGGCACTGGCCTGTGCAGTGCTGTCTTCCTTCAGCATATTGCATAGTGGCAACACTGAGAGTCCTGGCTCGCAGGACTAGGCCCTCAACAGCCCAAAGGATCGTGGCTGAAGGCAGGGCCTGGCACATACGGTGGAAACCATTAGAGCAGAACATGGTGTTTGTGTCCTTGCCAGTTCACTTCTCCCAGCCCTCGTTTGCAAGATGAACATGCTCTCACACGTGTACCCTCAGATGAAATGGATAAGCATGATATGATGTGGGGAAGAAAGCCAAGGATAACCTAAAATGAGGATGTTCTGAGTCAAGATCCTGGCTAGTGCACAATATGCTTGGAAGAAATGCAGAGGTTGGTACTAGAGCAGAGTCGCCTTCTCTTTTCAACTATCATTAGGGTTGCACGGGTTTAAAATAAATACTTCTTGACCTGAGCATCATTCAGATACTCTAACAAATTCCTCTTTTATAGTGATTCTTGTCTTCCAAAGATGCTTGAAAGCCAAGAAGCTCTGAGGATCTTCTGTGGCAAAACAAAAACAAAAACAACAACGAAGGCCTACTTGGCCAGCATTCTGAGTTCTGTGAGACCCATGCAGAGATGAACCATCATACAGGGAAAACTATCCTGCTGAAGAGCCAGGGGCCCTTAGGCCAAACATCTGCCACAGTCACCATGACTAGGCCAGAATCCCCAGGTCAGGGCTCAGGGTATGACTGTAAGAGTTAAAATAGAGCAAAGGGGTGAGAATGGAGAGAGGGAGGGCCAGAGTTCTGTATCAGGGATAATGAAGTGAGGTGACTGGCACAGTCTTCCGCAGCTCGCTGACTGACTCAGGAAGAAGCACCTGTGGGCTTTGGCAAATGGTGGCATCCATAAGTTCCCCCTGCAGGCCTCATCAGCAAGAAGCCTGCCCAGATTCTTCCTTCAGAATCAGAGGGAAAGACCTGGCTCTGGGTATGCGTCCTGCCCTTGCCATCAGTACATGGGGGTAGCAGTGATACAGCTGTAGGAGGGCTGTGTCCCCCGATGGTGGCAGTGTTTGGAAGCAGGAAACTATAAAAGTCTAGTAAACAACAAGAGCTCAGGGACATGACAACCAATTGTCCTCTGGGACATCAGACCCTCAGAGCCCTCCACTGGCTCAGGAACTGACTGGAAACTCACTTCCAATCCTTCTAACTCAGTTGCATATTGGAGAGTCACATGGTCTCAGTGTGTGAAGTGAGACCAACTTAGAAAATCAGCAATGGGAGAGGAATGACTACAAGGTGAGTCAAAGCTATGCATTCAAATGGGCACGGGGGAAGTCGAGGAAGGACCTCTACTTTCTCTTCCTTTTGTCCCACAAAGGAGGCGGGATGCACCACTAACCTCTGGCCTCTAGCCTACCCACAAGCATTCTCCCTGGGCACCTTCACACACCTTAGGTTTGGGGAAGGCCACATCATTCTGAACCCAAATTGAGAAGGACCCAATGCAATGTCTCTGTTACCATCACAAGGACACCATGAAACCCTCAAACTGAAAAAAGAGGACACTACTCGAAGACTGTTTGGAATTTTCTCCATGCAAACCCTCTTTCATCAAAAGGGCTAATGCGTGGCAGTGGAGACACACACTGCCAGAGTTGTTCATCACACATCAGATTTGGAGAATGTTGAGAGTGAAGTACCCAGGGCAGTCTCCTATCAACTAGGTTGTATCTGGAATGAGAAAGTCCTGTGAGTTTAGGCACGGGAGTCCCCTGATCAACTACACCTGAGAGCCCTGTCAGCAAGAAAGCCTTCATTCTTTCTTTGGGAGCCAGGGATTTCTGGATTGTTCTGTCGCTGTCACATTTCCCATCAGTTGAGGGAGGTAGCAGTGTTGGAGCTGTAGTTGTGGGGTTCTGAGGGCTCTTGCTCAAGATTCTGCAAAGAGGACTTTGTTCCCTAATTCCTGGCAAGGGCTCTTCCAGTGCTGACCCATACCCGTTCATACTGCCCATGGGCAAACTGTCTGCTTCTCAGAATGAAGGCAACTCAATCATCAGGTCAGCGGGGCAAGCTGGCTCCACTTCACCCACCAGGCTGGCTCCACTAGCACACCAGGCCAAGCCCCAAGCACCTAGGGACTAAGGGCCTTCTTTTCTTTGGCAGAGCAGAGCCTGAGACCTCTCGCTGAGCACAGGAGGAGAGTGGGAGTTTGCAGACAATCCAGGGGTGCCAGCTGACTCAGTGATGGCTCCATGGCCACTACAGGAGAGGCAAAATAAATTGTCAGAAATACAGCAAGAGGAAGGAACTGGGCTCCAGATAGGCCAAAACTCGACAATCAGAAGATGTTTTGCTTCATTTGCCCTCAGCCCAGAAGGAAGCCAGCTCCCTGCCCAAATCTCTGGCCCAGTCTACACACTAAACACTCCCTGCTGGTCTGCTTCAAATGCCCTGAGCTTCTGAATGATGGCATACTTTTGAACCCCAGTGAATTAGTGAAGATGTAGCACTGTGACAATGCCGCACCCCCAGTCACAAGGATTGAACCAGACTTCCAGGTGGAAGGCAAAGCATAGGACTCTTGAGACCCTGACTCTGAACTGATCCTGAGAAGAACCTCGTTTCTACAAGACAGCAAAGCTATGTCCAGGTGGACAAGGAGGGCCAGAGTTCTACAGACCTTGGATGGGGAAATCTATGGAGAAGGGAAGGCCCAGCACCAGCTGCTTGGCAATCTGGCCCTGAGAAGAAGAAACACAAGAGAGCGAAGGCAATGTCGCCCTCTAATGTCTCCATCTGGGAGTCCTGTCAGCGACAGGCCTACCTTCGTTCAGAAGCATCTAGAGCGCCCCGGGACTCGGTCCGCTTTTCTTGTTTTTTGCGTCTTTGAATGGAGTGAGGAGTGACACTCTTGCAGCTGCGCGCTTCCCCCCATCTGTAGCCCCAAAGTGTGGAGGGGGCATTGGTGCCCTCTTCCTGTACAGGGCTTTTCTGACCAGGCCAGCTTCTGGAGCCTACTGCTCCTGTGTGACCTATCTGCTGGTCAGAAGGAAAACACCTCATTCAGGCAAAGGTAGGAAGCGATCTGGCTCCACTCCCCTTCCCCTCCCTCCCCCCACACCGTTTGCTACAAACACCAGGAGCCAAGGTCAGGAATAGGAGGGCTATTCTCCTTTGGGATATCCGATGCTCATGGCTGTTACCGACCAGGGGACCCAGTTGGAACGCGACAACCCTCCCTGGATGCCTGCCGAGTGTCAGCTCCATGGCTGTTAAGGGTCAATGAAGAGGCAGTCAGAAACAGGGGAAGGGCTGCAGCCAGGACCAAAGGACGTTCAATAATTCCATCCCATGGGAATGCAATCAGTGTGGAAAGGAGATGTTTATTTTCATGTCCCTGAGACCCAACAAGGGAGCCAGCTCCCAGCTAATCCATCTGGCCCAGCCTCCCCCAAAACAGCTCTCCACTGGACCCCTTCGGATGCCCCACGGCTCTGGATGCCCATGCAGTTCTGAAACCAAAAAGACTGGGCTCCATTGTCTCCACCTTTCCCACACTCATAAGGGCTTTCCCCATCAGGCACCTACAGGCCAGAGATAGTAGTCCCAAAGCCTCAATTTGTACGGAGAAGACGAACTGTAATGGATGATAAAGCACTGTCCTGAAACTGGATAAAACGCGGGCCAGAGTTCATCAGGTTTAAAAGAACCTGACTAGCACAATGTATTTACAAGCTGGTGTGCTCAGGAATCACAGGGACCTTTTGTGTGTTTTCGCTACAGGAGTGCTGCCGAGGATGCTCGTTGGAGCCCTGTGAGGAAGAGTCCCACGTTCTTCCCTAAGACATACACGGGAAGTATGTCTTCTGGGGTGCTTCTGCCCATCCTATCCATCAAGAGAGCGGCAGCACAGCTTCTGAGATATGAAGAAGGTGCTTCCATATGATGATCAAGAGGTGGGAATGAGGGCTTGGTGCAGTCTATTCAAAACGTTTTTCGTGTGTTGAACAGGTCATGGAGCAGGCTGCACACGCACATGCTGTCTGTTCTTCTGAATGACGGTAGCTCCATCCATTAGGGGCAGGTTCCACGCGACTACCCATTCTCACGATACCGTTGCCTGCCCAGCACCAAGGGCTCAGGGACAGGGGACCTTGGTGTCCTCTGGGATATCAGACTCTGTGCGCCCTGCATTGGCTCAGGAAAGGCTTGGAAACGCACCTCCACTGCAGGGACCTTGGTTGTTGTAGGGGACAGACACAGGGTCTCCGTGTGTGAACTGAGACCACGTTAGGAAAGCAGCAATGGGGGAGGAATGACGATAAGTTGAGTCAAAGCGGTGCCTTCAAATTGGCATGGAGGAAACCGAGAAAAGAGACCACGACCTTTTCTTCCCCCTTGTCCCACAAAGGAGGCGGGATCCGCCCCCAACCTCCGCCACAGCCTACCCAAAAGGCAGTCTCTCTGGACACCTGCACACACCCCGGGTTTGGGGAGGGCCTCATCATTCTGAAACCATATTGAGAATTGCCCAATGAAGCCATCTACTAAACACCATCTCCATCACCACCACTAAAGCACCACCAGACCCCCAAGCCGAAAGAATACGATAGTACTCTGAGATACTGTCTCAGAATAGTTTCCCTGCAAACAGGCTTTCATCCAAAGGGCTCAGGGGTGGCAAGGGGGACATACACTGCTAGAGTTCTTCATCACACATGATTTAGAGAAACTAGAGAACGAAGGATCCAGCACAGTCTCCTTTCAACCAGGTTGTACACAGAATAAGAACGGCCTGTGGGCTTTGACCAAAAGGGTCCTCTGAAGGACTATACCTGGGAGCCCTGTCAGCAAGATGCTTGCCATCTTTCTTCAGGAGCCAGGGATTTCTGGCTTGGTCTATCCCCGTCACGTTTCCCATCAGTTGAGGGAGGTAGCAGTGCTTGAGCTGTAACTATGGGGTTCTGAAGGCTCTTGCTCAGGAATCTGCAGCAAGGACTTGGTTCCCTCATTCCTGGCAAGGGCTCTTCCAGTGATGTCCCCCTCTTGATTCATAGTGCCCACGTGCCAAATGTCGGCTTCTCAGAATGAAGGTACCTCAGTCATCCAGGAGAGTGAGGAAAGCCGGCTCCCCTTCACCCTCCGTAGCACCGCAGGCCAAGCACCAAGCACCCAGCCACTCAAGGCCCGTTTTCCTTTGGTAGAGCAGAGTCTGATCGCTCTCACTGAACACAGGAGCAGAGTGAGAATTTGTGGCCTGTCCAGGGGTGCCAAGGGACTGAGGGATGCCTCCATGGTGCCTAACGGAGAAAAAAAATACATTCTCTGAAACACAGCAAGGCAATAGAAATGGGCACCAGGTGGGCCAAAGCTCAACCTTTCAAAAGGGAATGGGGTTCCCCTTGCAGAGATGTTTTGTTTCATTTGCCTTCGGCCCAGAAGGAGACCAGCTCCCTCCCCAAATCTCTGGACAGCATACACACCAAACATCCTCTAGCTGGGTCCCTCCAAACGCCCGGGGCCTCTGAATGCATGCACACTTCTGAAACCCAGTGATTTAATGAGGAAGGAGTCCTGTGGCAAAAACTCCCCCACAGTCACAAACACTGGACCAGACTCTCGGGCCGAAGACAGAGGATAGGACTTTGGAGACCCTGGGTCTGAAGAGATTGTGAGAAGAACCTTGTTTCTACAAGACAGCAACAATGCATCAAGCTGGATGAGGAGGGCCAAAGCTCTTCAGAGCTTGGAAGGGGAATTCTATGGAGAAGGCAGTGCCCTGCACCAGCTCCTGGCAACCTGGCTATAAGAAGAAGAAACCCCAGACAGCTTATGCAAAAGCGCCATCTAGTGTCTCCATCTGGGGGCCGTGTCAGCACCAGTCCCGCCTTCTTCCTCCAGAAGGACCTAGGGCACCTTGGGTCTTGGTCAGCTTTTATTGTTTTTGCAACATTGATTGGAGTGAGCAGTGACTGTGCTCTAGCTGCGACGTTCCCTGCTGTGGTTCCAAAGTGTGGAGAGGGGCACTGGTGCCCTCTAACTGTAAGAGGCCCTTTCTGTACGGACCAGCTTCTGGAGGCTTTGGCTCCTGTGTGAACTCTGCTTTACAACTCTTGTAACCCTTGCTACAAACAGCCAAGCCCCAAGGTCAGGGTATGGAGCCCCATTCTCCTTTGGGATACGTATCAGATGCCGATGGCTATAAGTGAGCGTGGAACCGAGTGGGAACCCGATGCCCATCCAAGGATGCCTGCTGAGTGAGCACCAGCTCTGAGGCTCCTAAGTGTGAATGAAGAGGCAGTCAGAAACACAGGAAGGGAGAAGATATGGCTACAGCCAGGACCAAAGGGCATTCGATGTTTCTATCCAGTGGAATCCATGCAATCAATGTGGAATGGAGATGTTTCTCTTCATTTCCACTCGGCCCAGCAAGGGGGACAGTTCCCCGCTAATACATCTGGCAGAGCCATTCCCACACGTAGCTCTCGGCTGGACCCCCTCCGATGCCCTTCGGATGTCCATGTAGACCTGAAGCCATAGCCACTTTAGCTCCACCTATCTATCCCACAGTCACAAGGACTGGTCCCCATGGGACAAGCGCAAGCCGGAGAGAGTGCTCTGAAAGACTGAATTTGTATGGACCCCAAGACGAACCTGGATGGATGATAAAGCAACGTCATGAAACTGGACACGAGGGCTAGAGTTCTTCATGTTTAGAAGAACCTGAGCAGCCCAGTGTAGTCGCAGGCTGGCTTTCTCAGGAATCACAAACACCTTTGGTGGGCTTTGGCTCCAGAGCTTCTGCCAAGGATACCCGTTGGAGCCCTGTGGGCACGAGGCCCACATTCTCCTTTAAGAAATAGAGGGGAGGGGCGCCTGGGTGGCGCAGTCGGTTAAGCGTCCGACTTCAGCCAGGTCACGATCTCGCGGTCTGTGAGTTCGAGCCCCGCATCAGGCTCTAGGCTGATGGCTCGGAGCCTGGAGCCTGTTTCCGATTCTGTGTCTCCCTCTCTCTCTGCCCCTCCCCCGTTCATGCCCTGTCTCTCTCTGTCCCAAAAATAAATAAAAAACTTTGAAAAAAAAATTTTTTTTAAAGAAATAGAGGGGAACTTTGGCTTCTAGTGCGTTTCTGCCCATCATATCCATCGAGAGGGTCAGCACTGGATGTGAGAAATGAAAATTGTGCTTCTATGCAACGATCAAGAGGGGGGAACGAGGTCTTGGTCGACTGTTTATTCAAAGGGCTTTATGTGAGCTGATCAGGTTGTGGAGCATGCTGCCCTTGCCAGACGCTCTGTTCTTTTGATTGAGGGTAATTCTATCCATTAGGGAAGGGGTCCCGGTTGGTACCCATTCCCATGATACTATAACCTGCCCACCACCTAAGGCTCAGGGACAGGGGTAATAGATGTCCTCTGGACATCAGACTCTGAGAGCCACACGTCAGGTCAGGAAAGCCTTGGAAACTCACCCGCAAATCGGGGACCTGGGTTGATGTAAGGGACAGACACAAGGTCTCCATCTGTGAACTGACAACAATTCAGCAATTAGAGAGGACTGATTCCAGGGTGAGTCAAAGCTGTGCATTCAAGCGGGCACGGGAAGAACCGAGGAAAGAGACCAGGACCTTCCTTTCCCCTTGACCCACACAGCAAGCAGGTGGGATTCAGCCCCGACTTCAGGCTTAGCCGACCCACGAGCACTCATTCTCCCTGGGCGTCTTCACACACACTTGGTATAGGCAGGCCCATATCATTCTGAAACCAAATTGAGAAGCGCCCGATTCAATAACGCTATCACCAACACAAGCACACCACCAAACACCCAAGCTGAAACAAGAGGATGTTACTCTGGAACACTGTCCCGGAATAGTGTCCACCGAAACCCTCTTTCATCAGCAAAATTCAGGAGTGGCAATGGAGACACACACTGCCAGGGTTCTTCACCACACATGAGATTTGGAGAAAGTTGACAGTGAAGAACCCAACGCAATCTCCTATCAACCAGGTTGTATCCAGAGTAAGAAAGGCTTGTGGGATTAGGCCACAGGACCCTCTGAAGGGGGGGGGGAGCCCTGTGAGCAAGAAGCCTGCCTTCTTTCTTCAGGAGCCAGGGATTTCTGGCTTGGTCTATCGCTGCCACATTTCCCATCACTCGAGGGAGGCAGCAGCCTTTGAGCTGTAGCTATGAGGCTCTGAGGGCTCTTGCTCAGGAATCTGCAACAAGAACTTGGTTCCCTCATTCCTGGCAAAGGCTCTTCCAACGTTGACCCCATCCTCATTGCCACTGTCCATGTGCAAACTTCTTCTCAGAATAAAGGCAACTCAGTCATGTGGGTCAGTGAGGCAAGCTGGCCCCCCATTCACCCTCCATAGCACAGGAGGCCAGGCACCATGCACCCAGGCACTCAAGGCCTGCTTTCCTTTGGTAGAGCAGAACCTGATAGTTCTGACTGAACACAAGAACAGAGTGGGAGTTTGCAGCCTAGCCAGGTTTGCCAGCTGAGCTAGTGATGGCTCCTTGGCGCCTAAGGGAGAAAAAAAAACAAACCATTGTCAAACACACTGCAAGGGAAAGGAAATGGGCGCCAGGTGAGTTGTGATCCACATTTATGGTGGGAACCATAAATTTTCACTTGGAAAATTGGCTTCCTTCATTTGCCCCTGGCCAGAAGGAGGCCTGCTCTCTGACCAAATCTCCAGCTTTGCTTAAACACAAGACATCCTCCGCTGGTCCCCTTCACATCCCTGAGCTCTGAATGGCTACATGCTTCTGAAACCCAGTGAATTAACGAAGTAGTAGCCCTGTGGCAACGTCTCTCCTATAGCCCTAAGGTCTGGATCCGACTCCCAGGTGGAAGACGGAGGATAGACTCTTGGGACGCTGATTCTGAAGGGATTGCGGGAAGAACCTTGTTTCCACAAGAGAGCAAAGATATGTTAAGGTCGATAAGGCGGACCACAGATCTTCAGAGCTTGGAAGGGGAATTCTATGGAAAGGGCAGTGCCCAGCACCAAACTGCTGGCAACCGGGCTGGCTGTGAGAAGAAGACACAACAGAGGGCTTAAACAAAAGCACTCTGTAGAGTCTCCATCTGGGAGCCCTGTCAGCACCAGACCTGCCTTCTTCCTTCAGAAGGACCTAGAGAGCCCTGGGACTGGGTCGGCGTTTGTTGGTTTTTGCATCACTGAATGGAGTGAGCAGTGACAGTGCTGTAGCTGGGAGGTGCCGCCGGTGGTGGCTCCAAAGGGTAGAGAGGGACATTGGTGCCCTCTTCCTGTAAAGGGCTCTTTCTCTGCTGACCTGGAGCCTACTGGTCCTGGGTGAACTGTCTGCTTTTCAGGAGGAAGGCACCTCAATCAGGCAGAGCAAGGAGGCGACCTGGCTCCTTTCCCCCCCACCCCTTGCTGCAAAGAGCCAAACACCAAGCTCACAGTTAGTTACGAGGAGTGTTCTCCTTTGGAAAATGCGATGCCGGTGGCTATAACAGAGCTCAGGATGGAGTGGGAACCCGATGTCTGTCCCTGGGCGCCTGCTGTGTGAGTGTCAGCTCCATGGCTCCTAAGGGTGAATCAAGAGGCAGTCAGAAAGGCAGGGAGACAGAGGAGATGGCTGCAGCCAAGACCAAAGGCCACTCAATATTTCCATTCAATGGGAAGGCGATCAGTGTGGAATGACGATGTTTATCTTCGTTTCCCCGGGGCCCAGCAAGGGAGCCAGGTCCCGGCCTCTACGGGTGCTGGATCCTCCCCGTGCACAGTTCTCGGCTGGACCCGTTCTGATGCCCTAGGGCTCTGGATGACTCTGGTTCCACCTGTCACGCAATCACAACGGCTGGTCCCCATGGGACATCAGCTGCTGGATAGAGAACTTTTTAGAGTCTTTTAGGACTCACTTTTTATGGACTCCAAGACCGACCTTGACAGTTGATCAAGAAATTTTCTGAAACTGGATACACCGAGGGCGAGTGCTCTTCATGTGTAGAAGAGCACAATATATTCACGATCTGGCTAGCCCAGGTATCGAAAGAACTTTTGGGGTCTCTGGCTACAGGAGTGTTCCACAGGATGCCCTTTGGAGCCCTGTGAGCCAGAGGCCCACCTTCTCCCCTAAGACATTGAGCAGAACTTTGAATTCTGGTGTGTTTCAGCTTGTCGTATTGGTAGAGAGGGTCAGCAGTGGTTCTGCGATATGAAGAATGTGCCTCCATATAATCTAGATGTTGGAATGAACCTTGGTGCGCTTTTTACGCAAAAGGCTTTTAGTTCCCTGATCACGTCATGGAGCATTGTACATTTTCTCAGGCTGTTCTTCCGAATGAGGGTAGCTGCATCCATTAGGGCAGAGGTTCACGTGGCTCCCATTCCTACAATACTGTTGCCTGCCCAGTACCAGGGACGCAGGGACATGGGGGCTAGCCCTGCTCTGGGACATCAGACCCTGAGAGCCCTGCATTGGGTCAGGAATGGCTTGGAAACTCACCTAGAAACCAGGGATCTCGATGGTGTAGGGGAAGATACAGAGTGTCACACTGTACTTTTAGGCACCTGGTGCTAGGTCATTTCCTGGTGCTTCTACACAAGGGTTTAAGAATACTTCTGACTACATATCCCCAAGAAGATTTCTAAAACCCTCTGGCAGCAAATTGTACGTTTCAGCAATAAAGCACGAGGGTCTACTGGGGTAGTGAAGAAAGACTCTATTTCTCTATCAGTCACAAAAAAAGGCACTTGAAGCACACTAATACTCTGAGCACTTCAGCACGGGGCCTTTGCCTACGCTAATACAGAATGCTTTTTAAAGCCTTTAATGGAAGTTCCAGATAGTTAACACACAGTGTAATAATAGTTTCAGGTGTTGATTTCAGTTGTTCCACCCTTCCCCACAACACCTGGTGCACATCGCAAAGTGTACTCTTTCATTCCCATCTCCTATATATAACCCAATCCCCACACCCATCTTTCCTCTGGCAACTATCATTTTGTTGTCTATAGTTAACAGTTTGTTTCTTGTTTCGCCAATCTCTCTTTCCACCATGATTAATTTTTTTTTTGTTTCTTCCATTCCACATAGGAGTGAAATCATACGGTATCGGCCTTTCTCTGACACTTATTTCACAGAGCGTTACAATCTCGAGTTCCAGCCAAATCGTTGCAAGGGAAAATTACATTATCTTTCCTGGCTGCGTAATATTCTTTTTTGTGTGTGTTGTGTGTGTGTGTGTGTGTGTATATATACCACATCTCCATCCATTCCTCCGCCAGTGGACATTTGAGCCCTTTCGATCTTTGGCTAGTTTTCATTGTGCTGCTAAAAAAAACTGGCGTTTGAACTGGTATTTTTGTATCCTTTGGATAAATACCTCGGAGTGCAAATGTTGGATCATAGGACAACTCCCTGTTTTAAAAGGCTATTGTTTTCATTAGTTAATTGATTTGAGTGGGAGAGGGAGAGAGGGAGATATGGGGAGGGGCAGAGACAGAGAGAGAATCCGATGCAAACTCCCTGCTGCCAGTGAGGAGCCCAGCGAGGGCTCAGTCCCATGACTGAGAGAACCAGACTTGAGTGGATATTGTCAGTCACCTGACTGTGCCATCCAGGTGTTCCAGGTCCATCTTATTGGTGACTTTTGACAAAACTTTGTACTGTTTGCCAGAGTGGCCACACCAGTTTCCATTCCCACCCACAGTGACAGAGGGTTTCCCGTTCTCCACATCCTTGCCAACACCCGTTGTTCCTTGTGTTGCGAAATTTAGCCCTTCTGACAGACGTGTGGTGGCATCTCACTGTAGTATTGATTTGTATTTCCCTGATGATGAGTGATGTGGAGACTCTTTTCATGTGTCTTTGAGGAAAGGTTCACCTTGTGTGTTCCCCTGTGTGCTGCTCTCCCTCCCACACTTTCCTCAATGAGGGCTCCCTCTCCTCTGCAGCACCCTTGATATATTTCTCCCCCAAACGCCCTGTCTGCACTTCCTCCCTTTCTTTGATGTGGCTTCTTCTCTCCCTGTAGCTGTGGACTTGGTTCTGTCCATCTTCAGGTTGCTTTCTGGGGTATTCAGAATGAATTGCTGGTCATCTCGCTATGTTCAAGGGATGAGCCGACACGCCCGCCATGCTACCTCTCCCAACACACACTAATAAGGAAGGTTTCAACAAACTGCGTCTGAGATGTATGTGAAAGCTTACATGAAAGACACTTGAGCAGTGTCATTTCGGGCCGTAAATCACAAGGCGTGGGTGGCGTCTGGTGGGTGCGCGTGGGGTACGTGTGTGGTGTGTGTGGTGTACATTGGGGTGGTTGTGGTTGAGTGCATGATCCTGTTCTGTATGGATGGTATGTATGTTCTACATGCGGTTTCTGTCTGTCTATGGCATTTGTGTGGTGAGTGTGGTGTGTGCATAGTGCGGGTGGTTATAAGTGGTGGATGTGTCTTTTTGTGTGCTCTAGGTGTGGGATATGTGTTGGGATTGTACTATATATGCCATGCGTGTAGGCTCCACCTATGATGTATGTTTGCGTGCCGCCATGTATGGCGTGCGTGTTTGTACGTGCTGCCTGGTGTGGTGTTGGCGTGTGGCAGACAGGTGGAGAATGTGTAATATAGATGTGGGGGTGTGTGTGGTGTTTGTGGTGTCTGTATGTCATACATGTATGGATTATCATGGTGTGTATAGTAGAAGTGGTATCTGTGCAGTGTACGTGTATTGCGTGTGGTATACGTCTGGCATGTGTGTGGTGTATATAGGGGGTGTTTTTGTGTGTTTTATGGGTGTAGGTTGTGTGTGTCTGTGTGGGGGTATGTGTGGAATGTGTATTGCATGTAGTAAATGGTGTGTGGAAGATATCTGTGTGGCGTGTATATGATGTGTATGTGGTGAACGAGAGAGGTGTTTGTGTGGTGTTCGTGTCATGAGAGGGATGTGTTTGTAGGATGTGTTGCTGTGTGTTCGGTGTAAGAGTGGTGTAGCTGTATGGTATATGAGTCACATTTGTAGCGATACGGGTAATGTGTGTGTGGCGTATGTGTAGGTTTTGTGTAGAGGAAGTGGCATGTCTTCTGGATATGTGGTGTAGGTTTGGTGTCTGTGGTGTGTATGTGGAGTGCGTTTGTGTGATATAAGAAAGGTGGTTTGTTTGGAAATTGTGTGTATATGTTGAATGTGGTTATAACTGGGTGTTTGGGGCTTGTACGATCTGTGTTGGATATGTTGTGGCCTATGTGTTTCTAGAGCTAAGTATATGACACTTTGTAGTCCCGGCCAAAGTTTTTGAAAAATTCTAACTTACTGTAACCAGAGGTGACTCCAGATAGTTTCCCCACAGTGATGTTTCACAGAGTGGAGTATACGGCCTTATCTACACAGGACACCAAACGGTTTTCAAACATTTCTAACTTGGAGAAACAAGATAGTTGAAAGTTGAGTTCCACCCCCCTCAGTTTTCACAGAGTTGAGTGCACGGCCCTACCCTGTAGGACTCACATAGTCTTTCAAATTTTACTTGGTGAAACAAGTTGTTAATTGAAATGTTTCCTTACAGTAATGTTTCATTGAGTCCCTTCATAGATCCTCGTATATGTTATCAAAAACTTCTAAGTGAAGACTGTTAGTTGAAAAATGGATTCCCAAAGTGGTGTTAACCAGAGTTTATGCCACCATCTCTCGTTATGATCCGTTTGTAAATGACTTATTTCAGAGATGGCTTACGCCCAATTTTTCACAAAGTTGAGCCTATGGCACTTTGCGTGTAGGCCCTGCTTGGGTTTTCTAACAATTCGCACTTATCACTTCCTGAAACCAGATATTTGCTGAAAGGTGGTTTTATCACAATGTTTCACATAGTAGAGTATATGGCCCTTTCCTCATAGCACCCTCATAAGTTTTCAACAACTTCAAACTTTGTGGAATAAGATGTTAGTTGCAAGAGAGTCCCTACTGTATTGGTTCACAAAGTTGAGTATGCAGCAGTTTCCCTGTAGGTCCTGCATAGATTTGTAAACTCTTTTAACTTTGTGAGACGAGGTGTTAGCTGAAAGATATCACCACCGGGTTTTCACAGAGTTGAATGCTTTTCCTCTTAAGCCTCGCGTAGCTTTCCAAACACTTCTCACTTACTGGAAGAAGATGTTACTTGAAAGGTGGTTTCCCCGCAGGGTTTCGTATGCTTCATTGTATGTTACTTTTGGTTTAGTCCCCGCATGGGATTTCAAACACTTCTAACAGTGATACGAGATTTTTGTTGTTAGAAGGCATCACCACTCTGGTGTTTCACAAGGTTGAGTAGATCGCAATTTTGTTGTTGGCCCCGCAAGCGTTTTCAAACAATTCTAACTTAGCTGAACCAATGTTATTTGAAAAGTGGTTTGTCTACAATCATGTTCGACAAAGTGAGTAAAGGGCTCTATTGTTATACATCTGTGTCTAGGATTTCAACTCTTGTAACCCTGTGAAACAAGTTGTTAGTGGACTTTTCTGCACACTGATTATACAGAGCATTGAGTGCATAGAATTTTATGTTTGTAAGCCATTTTCAACTAAGTCCCTTTTCACTGAGATTTGAAAATGTATGAGGGAAACTATGAGGAAGGTGATTTGTACTTGATGCTGAAATGTGGAGAAACCGTACTTCAACTAACAGGTTAGAGTTATGTTAGAGTTACATTAGAGTTACGTTTGTTATGTTTTCATGCAATGTTCTGTTACAGGTATTTGAAAACCTTATGCGGGGGCTGTGTATAAACTGCCATATACTCAACTCTGGGAAGTAACACTATGCGGAAAAGATCTTTCAACTAACATCTTATTTCACTACATTAGAAGATTTGGAAAACCCTGTGGGCCTGAAACGAATAATGCCATGTACTCAACCTTGTGAAACAACTCTGGTGAAACTTTCATTTTAGTGGCTCCACTAATTTAGACCCATGAGGACCCATGCAGGGACAACACCGAAAGTGCCAATATACACAACTGTATGAAGAAACACTGGGGAAATATCTTGCCACTAAAATCTTGTTTCACTCAGATCTGTGTTTGAAAACATATGCTGAGCTTATAATGAAAGTGGCACACACTCATCTCTGTGAAACAACACCTTCTTTGAAACATTCAACTAACCTCTCCTTTCACAAAGTTTGAAGAGATTGAAAACCTATGCAGGACCTACAGAGAAAGAAAAGGTCGTTTTCATCTCTATGAAACAAGACTGTGGGGAAATCTTTCACCTAACCTGTTGTTTCACGATGTTAGATTTGTGTGAAAACCAGGTTGAGACCTATGCAGAAAGTGCTTTATGCTCAAATGTGTGAAACCACAGTGTGCGGAACCATCTTTCAAAAAATATTCGGTTTCACTAATTTGGAAGTGATTGAAAACTTATGGGAGGAACTATGAGAGAAGTGCCATAAACTCAGTGAAGAACACTGGTGAAAACATCACTCAAAGACCGTCAGTCTTCACTAATTTAGAAGTGAAGACCCATGCGGGCTACTATAAAGAATGTACGATTTCTCTTGGGGCGCCTGGGTGGCGCAGTCGGTTAAGCGTCTGACTTCAGCCAGGTCACGATCTCGTGGTCAGTGAGTTCGAGCCCCGCGTCAGGCTCTGGGCTGATGGCTCGGAGCCTGGAGCCTGTTTCCGATTCTGTCTCCCTCTCTCTCTGCCCCTCCCCCGTTCATGCTCTGTCTCTCTCTGTCCCAAAAATAAATAAAACACGTTGAAAAAAAATTTTTTTAAAAAAGAATGTACGATTTCTCAACTCTGTGCCTCAACAGTGTGGTGAAACCATCCTTCATAACATCTTGCTTCCATGTTAGAAGGTTTTGTCAAAATTTTCAAGGAATTATGACTAGAGTGACGTATACTCTATTGTGTAAAAAATATTGTGGAGAAATGGTCTTTCAACTAAATCTTGTTTCACTAACGAAGAAGTGTTTGAAAACCTACGATAAGCCCAAGGAAAGAGCTATATTGTTACTCTGTGGGGAATCCATTTCCAACTAATCTCTTGTTTCCCTAACAAAATTGTTTGAAAACCATAAAGGGCTTACACTGAAATTGCCACATGACTGTGAAATTGCACTGTCGGGAAAAATCTTTCTCTTAACATCTGGTTTCACTCAGGTGCAAATATTTGAAAACAAAAGCGGGGCCTATGTGGAAGGATAGTGCCATACCTTCAACGCTGTGAAAGAAATACTGTGGGGAAACCGCTTTTCAACTACCATTTCATTCCTCTGTTAGAAGTGTTTGAAAATCTATGAGAAGCCTACCTGGTAACGGCCATATACTAAACTGGGTGAAACTACGTGGTGACTCGATCTTTCAACTAACATCTGGTTTCACGAATTGAAAATTGAAGACCGTTCGGGGTCTATGCAGAAAAGGGCATATACTCAAATCTGTGACACATGTGAGGAAAAGATCTTTCAATCAACATCTTGTGTAACTAAACTAGAAGCGTTAGAAAACCTATGGGGAGCCTATGCCGAAAGTGCCATATACTCACCTCTGTCAACCTGCACTTCGTGGAAACCATCTTTAAAGTAACATCTTGTAGCCCAAAGTTAGGAGTGTTTGAAAACTCATGAGGGTACGATGCTGGAAGGGCCAGATACTGAAAACTGTGGAACACTGTCAGAAACCGTCTTTCAACTAAAATCTTCTTTCATTTAAGTTAGAAGTGTATGAAAACATATGCACGGCGTATGAGGAAAGTGCCATTCATTCAACTAACATCGGATTTCACCCAGGGAGAGCTCTTTTGAAAACCAATTGCCGGCCTACACGGTATGTGCCATATACTGAACTCTGTGGGGGAAACCGTCTTTCAACTAATATTTTGTTTCCCTAAGTTAGATGTGTTTAAAAAGCTATGCGTGACCTATGCAAAAGTGCCATATACTCAATTTTCAAACTGCATTCTTAGGAAAGCATCTTTCGGCTAAAATTTTAATGTAACTACATTAGAAACATTGGAAAACATATGTGGGGAACAATGTTGAAAGTGTAATATACCAGACACAATGAGAAAATAGAGTGGACAATCCATCCTTCAACTATTTTTTTCATTGTTTTAAGTGTTTGAAAACGTATGCGCGGCTTATGGGCACACTGCCGTAAACTAATCTCTGTGAACAAATTTGTGTGGGCAAAGACTTTGTTAACTAACATCTTGTATCCCTAAGTTTGAAATGTTTGAAACCACACGCGGAGCCTGTTGCAAACACCACTGTGGGGAAACTCCTTCAACTAACATCTCGTTCACTAAGTTAGAAGGGTTTGAAAAACCATGCAGAGCTTTGCCAAAAGTTCCATATACAGAAGTCTGTGGAAACAACACTGTGGTGAAACGTTCTTTCAACTAACATCTCGTTTCAAGCGAAAACTTTTTGAAAAACTTTGCGGGGCATCTGTTGACAGTGCCAGACACTAAACTCTGTGATACTGCACTTTGTGGGAGTCATTTTTCAACTAACATCTCCTATCACTAAGAAGTGTTTGAAAACTTATTTGGAGAATGATGAGGAAAGTAACACATACTGGATACTGTGAGAAAATACAGTGGATAATCCGTCTTTCAACTAGCTCGTGTCACTGTTAGAAGTGTTGGTAAACCTAGGCGCGGCTTATGTGGAAAGTGCCGTATACTCGACGTTTTGAAAAAAGCATTGTGGACAAAGACACTGAATATCTGGTTTCACAAAATTAAAGCAGTGTGACCGTGCTTGACCTACGTGGAAAGTGCTATATACGCAACTCTGTGAAAAAAAAATTCTGCGGAAACGATCCTTCACCTAATATCTGTTTAAGTTGTTTTTGAATGCAAACGCCGGCCTAGAAGAATAATACATGTACTCAATTCTGTGAAAGAAAATGTGGTGATACAATCTTCCGACCACCATCTGCTTTCACTATGTTAGATGTGTTTGAAACAACTTACAAGGAGGAAAACATAAAATGCCATATATCCACTATGTCGAACACCACTGCGGTGAAACATTCTTTCAACCAACCTCCGGTTCATTAACTGGGAATGGTTTGAAAAGCTATGCGGGGCCTACAGGGCAAGTGCTTTATACTCAAATCTGTGAAACACTGTGGAGACACCATCTTTCAACTAACATCTCGTATCACTAAGTTACAAGTGTCTGAAAATCTATGCGCGGCTTACGGGGAAAGTGCCGGATAGGGGAGAAAACATCTTTCACCGAACATCTGCTTTCACATAAATAGTTTGAAAACCTCTGCATGACATACAAGGAAAATGCCATATACGCAACTCTGTGAAACTAGGCTCTGGGGGAGCCATCGTACACCTCAAATGTAGTTTCACTAACTCAGGGGTTTGAATACACGTGCCGAACCTAGGAAGATAGTGCAATACACGTATCTCTGTGAAACGGGGTGAAACAATCTTTCATCCACCGTCTGGATTCACTGTTAGATTTATTTGAAAACCCTTACAAGACCAACACATAAAGTGCCATAGACTGTATTCTGTCAGGCAAACCCGGCGTGAAACAGTCTTCCAACGATCATCTCCTTTCACTGAGAGGTGTTTGCAAACAAATTATGCATGTTCTATGCTGAAAGTGCCATGTACACAACTCTGTTAAACTGGCCTTTGCGGAAATCATCTTTCAACTAAAATCTTGTATCAACTTAGAAGATTTTGAAAACGTAGGCAGCAAACCATGCGGAAAATGATTTATTCTCGACACTGAGAGAGAATACTGTGGACAAAACGTGTCTCAACTGTCTTGCATCACGAAGAACTGAAAGGCTATGCGGGACCTATGACGAAAATGCCATATACACAACTCTGAGAAACCACTCTGGTGAAATTATCCTTCGATTAACATCTGGTTGCAATAAGTAGCAGCTCTGGAAGTCTATCTGGAGCCAACATGGTAAGTGCCACATACTCACTTGTGGTCACTGTGTGTGAAAACCTATGCGGTCCTTAGGTGGAAAGACCAATATACTGCGCTGTGCGGAACAAAACTATGGGGAGAACATCTTTGATCTAACAACTCCTTTCACTAAGTGAGAGCTTTTCCAAAACCATGGCGGGCCCTAAGCAGGAAGCGCCTTATACGCAATTCTGTCAAACAACACTGGGGAATCCATCTTCTCACTAACATCTGGTTTCACTAAGTTACCAGTGTTTGAACAGCCCGGCAGGGAACTATGCAGAATGTGCCATATACCAAACTCTCTGAAACAACATTGTGCTGAAACTATCTTTCAAAATTTGGTTTCAGAAACTTAGTTTCAAAACCTAAGCATGACCTACATGGAAAGTGCCATATGTGCAACTCTTGAAACAACACTGTGGTGAAACCACTTTTCACCTAAAACCTGCTTCCACTAAAGCTGCCATCAATGTTTGAATACACGTGCGGGGCCTAGGAGGATAGTGCCATATACTACATTCTGTGAAATATAGAATGTGAGACATTTTCTCAACTAACATCTTGATTTCACCCAGTGAGAACTATTGGAAAACTTACTCAGATTGCAGTAGACGCAACTCTATGAAAGGCCGGGGAAGTTATCTTTCTTCTGTCACCTAGTTATATTGTGAGAGAAGTGTTTGAAACGTCATGCGAACCCTATGAGGAAAGTGCTTTGTACTCAACTTTGTGAAACAGCGCAGTGGCGAAACCGTCTTTTTTCTAGCATCTGATCTCAGAGAGAACTGGTTGAAAAGGTATGGCGGGTCTACAGGCAAGATGCCATATGTTCAACTCTGTGAAACGGCACTGTGGGGAAATCATCTTTCACCTAAACTTCCTTTCACCAAGCTAGAAGTGTTGGAATGCACATGCGGGGCCTAGGCAGATAGTGCCATAAGCTCCATTCTCTGAAACGAACTGTGGGTGGAACATTCCTTCAAGTAATATCTGATTTCACTGAGAACTCATTTGAAAACCTATGCAGGGCCTACAGGGCAAGAGTCGTATACTCAGCTCTGTGAAACAACACTGTGGAGAAAGCATCTTTCAACTAGTGTCTCGTTTCACTAAGTTAGAAGTCTTTGAATAGCTACCCGGAGCCTAGGCCAATCGTGCCAACTACTCAAATGTGTTAACCTGCAGTTTGCAGCAACCAACTTGCAACTTACATCTTCCTTCACTAAGGTAGAAGTGTTTGAAAACATATGCAGGGGATGATGTGAAAAGTGGCCTTTAATCGACCCTGTGAGAGAGTACTGTGGACAAACCATCTTTCAACGGACATCTTGTGTCACTAAGGTAGAAGCGTTTGAAAAACCATGCGCAGCTTAGGTGGACAGTGCCATATACACAACTCCGTGAACCAACAGCGTGGAGAAGGAATCTTTCACCTACCATCTGGTTTCACAAGTCAAAATGTTTGAAAACCTCTGCACGATCTACGTGGCAAGTTCCATATAATCGACGCTGGGAAAAAACACTCTGGGGAAATATTCTTTCACCTTTACTGGCTTTCTCCAAGTGTGAAATGTTTGAATACACATGCGGTGCCCAGGAGGATACTGCCATACACTCCACTCTGTGAAACAACGTTGTGGTGCAACAGTCTTCTAATCTGGTTTCACCGAGTGAGAACTCATTGAAAACCTAGGCAGGGCTTATACTGTCAAACTGCACTTTGTGGCAACCATCTTTCAACTAACAGCTTCTGTCACTACATTAGAAGTGTTTCAAAACCTAGGCGGGGAACGATGTGGAAAGTGACCCATAGTCGACACTGTGAGAGAAATACTCTGGACAGATCATCTTGCAAGTAACATCTTGTTCCACCGTGATAGAAGGGTCTGAAAACCTAAGCACAGACTAGACGGAAAGTGCCAGATCCTCAACTCTGGGAAAACACACTGTGGTGAAAGAGTCTTTCAGCTGGCACCTGATTTCAGTCACAACTCTTTGAAAACTTATGCTGGGCCTACACGGCAAGTGACAAAGAATCTGTGAAGCAACAAGGCGGGGACACTTGCTTTCAACTAACATATCGCTTCACTAAATTAGAAGTGTTTGACAAACTATGCGGGGCATGTGCCGACAGGGTCATATACTCAACTCTGTCGAGCTGCACTTGGCGAAAACCATCTTTCAACTAACATCTTGTATCACTAAGTTAGAAGTGTTTGACAACTCAAGTAGGGAACGATGCGGAAAGTGACATATACACGGCCCTTTGAGAGAATACTGTGGACAAACCTTCTCTTTACTGACATCTTGTATCACTAAGTCAAAATTGCGTGAAAAAACAAGCAGGGCCTATGGTGACAGGGCCGTATACTCAACTCTGCCAATAAAGTGAGGGAACCATCCTCAAACTAACGTCTTGTTTGACGTAGAAATATTTGAAAATCTATGAGGGAAACGACGTGGGAGGTGACATATACCACCGTCCGTGAAAGAATCCTGTGGAGAAACAGTTTTTTCAACTATCATGATGTGTCACTAAGTTACAAGTGTTTCACTCTTTCAGCTAAAATCTTGTTCACTAAGTTATAAATGTTGGAAAACCCATGCAAGGCTTATGCGGAAAGTTCCATATATGTAACTCTGTGAGAAACCAGTGTGGCGAAACCGTCGTTAAGGAACATCTCGTTTCACAAAATTAGAAGAGTTTGAAAACCTATGCGGGGGCTACAGGGAAAGCGCTATATACTCACCTCAATGAAACACTTTGGGAAAACTTTCACTTATCTGATTACACTAAATTACAGGCGTTTGAAAACACAGGCGGGGCTTAAATGGCTAGTGCCATACACTCCGTTCTGGGAAACAACACTGTGAAATCGTCATTCAACCAACCCCAGGGTCTCACTAAGTGAAAAGTGGAAAAGCTATGCGAAGCCTACAGGGAAAGTCCATAACTTTGTGAAAAGCGTGTGGTGAAACGCTGTTTCAAATATTATCTAGTTTCACTAAGTTAAAATGGTTTCACCTCTATGCGGGATCTATGAGGAAAGTGCCATATAGGCAACTCTGAGATAGACCATTGTGGGGAACCCCACCTTCCGACTCATCTCTTGCTTCCCTAAGTTGGAGGTGTTAGAAAACCACGCGGGGCCTACACCGAAAGGGCCACATACTCACCTCTGTGACACAAGTCTATCTTGGAAAATCTTTCTCCTGAGGTACGGTTGCACTCAGTAACAAGTGTTTGAAAACACACACAGGGCCCAGGAAAACAGTGCCATACACTCACGTCTGGGAAACTAAACTGTGGGGAAACCTCCTTTCAACTACCGTCTGGGTTCTCTGAGATAGAAGTGTTTGAAAACATAGGAGAAGCCTAGGCTAGGTGCCACATAATCAACTGTGGGAAACAACAGTTTGTTGAGACGATCTTTCAGCTAACATCTGGCTTCACCAATTGAAAAAGGTTTGAAAACTATTCGGGGTCTAGGCGGAAAGTGCCATATATTCAGCTATGCGAGACAACACTTTGGGGAACTATCTTCCAGCTACCATGTTGTTTCACTAAGTTAGTAGTGTTTGAAAACCAGGGGGAGACTACCCAAAAGTCAACTCTGTAAAACACCACTGTGGGGAATCCACGTTTCAAGTAACCTTTTGTTCCAGTTAGTTACAAGTGTTTGAAAACCTATGCCGGTTCTAAGCAGGAAGCGCTATAGGCTCAAATCTGTAGACATCACTGTGGTGAAACCATCTTTCAAAGGTCATCTGGGTACACGTGTTAGTATTTGAAAACCTATGGGGGCTTATGCGAAAAGTGCCCTACGCTCAAATATGTCAAGCAGCTTTTGGGGAAAAAACTTTTCAACTAACACCTTGTTTCACCGTGTTAGAAGTGTTTCAAACACTCTGTTAGGAACGATGAGGAAAGTGACATAGACACAGTGAAAACGTACTGTAGAGAAACCGTCTTTCAAATCACTTCTACTGTGGCTGTTAGGTTTGAAAACTTCTGCAGGGCTTATGCTCAAGTGCCGTGCACTCCATTCTGTGAGACAACACTGTAGGGAAACAATCTTTCGACTAACATCTGGTTTCACTCAGTGTGAACTGTTTGAAAACTTATGAGGTTCCTACAAGGTAAGTGCCATGTAGTCAACTGTGTGAAAGAGCACTCTGGATATGGCTTCTTTTAACCACTTGTTTTAGTAGGTTAGAAGCATTTGCAAAACTATGCGAGGATGAATGCAGAAAGTGCCATATACTCAACTCTGTCAAGCTGTACTTTGGCGAAACCATCTTTCAACTAACAACTTTGAGTCACTACCATAGAAGTGTTCTGAAAACCTATGGAGGGAATGATGTGGAAAGGGATATATATACTCAGCTCTGTCAAACTGCACTCTGGGGAAAACATCTTTCAACTAATAGCTGATTCAACTAAAGTGGAAGTGCTAGAAAGCCCCTGTGGGGCCCAAACGGAAAGTGCCACACACTCACTCTATGAAAGAACACTGTGAGGAAACCGTCTTTCAACGTTCTTTTTTCACCAAGTCAGAAGGGTTTGAAACTATGCAGGCAACGGTGGGGAAAGTGACATTTACTCGACGTTGTAAGAGAGTACTGGGGAGAAACCATGTTTCATCTGACATCTTGTTTCACTGAGAACTGTTTGAAAACCTATGCACTGTCTACAAAGCGCCCTAGTCAACTGTGTGAAAGAACACAGTGGGGGGGGGGAGACCATCTTTTAACTAACATCTTGTTTCACTCAGTCGGAAGTGTTTGAAGGCCTATGTGGGGAACGATGTGGAAGGTGACATACACCAGGCACTGTGAAAGAACACCGTGGAGAAACCATCTTTCAACTGATATGTTTCACTAGAAGTGTTTGAAGAACACTTATGCAGAAAGTTCCATATACTCTGTCAAGTCCCTGAACGTTGGGGCACCATCTTTCATCTAACATCTTGTTTACGACAGAAGTGTTTGAAAACTTATGCAGGGAACAATGTGGAACGTGATGTGTATTCAATAGAAAGAACACAGCGGAGACGCTGTCTTGCAAATAACGTCTTGTTTGACTGTTAGAGTTTGAAAAGTATCGGAAGTATACACTAAGTGCTGTATCCTCAAGTATGTAAAACAACCCTGGGGGAAACCATCTTTCAAATAAAAGATCCTTTGTCTATGTTAGAAGAGGTTGAAGAGTTATGAGAGGCCTATATTGAAAGTGCCATATACTCACCGCCGTCAAACAGCACTTTGGGGAAGCCGATCTTTCAAGTCACATCTTGTATTACTAAGTTGGAATTGCTTGAAATCCTATGTGGGGAGCGATGTGGAAAGTAATATTTACCCGAACCTGTGAAGGAGTACTGTGGAGATACGATCTTTCCACTAACATCTTGTTTCACAAAGTGAGAACCGTTTGGAAACCCGAAGTATAGGGGCCTATGAAGAAAGTGCCATATACTCAATTCTGTGAAAAAATACTGTGGGTAAGCCATCTTGCAGCTACAACGTCATTTCACTAAGTTAGTAGTGTTTGAAACCTATGGGGACTTATGAAGAAAGCCCCATGTGCTCAATTGTGTGAAAGAATACAGTGGTGAACCACAGTCTTTCTAATGATATCTTGTTTCACTATAAATGAAAGCATCTGAAAACCAAAGCTGACCCTACAAAGTAAGCACCACATAGTCTGTGTCAAAGGACCCTGGTTAAAGGATCTTTTAAGTAACATCTAGTTTCACTAAGTTAGAAGGGTATGAAAAACCATGAGGAGACTATGTGGACAGTGCCATATACACAACTCAGACAAGTTGCACTTTGGGGAAACAACCTTTCAAGTAACATCTGATTCAACTAACTGGAAGTGTTTGAAAACATGAGGGGACTAGAAAGAAAGTGCCATATACTCAACTCTGTGAAACCACACTGAGGTCAAACCATCTTTCAACTAACCTCTTGTTTCACCATGTCAGAAGGTTTTCAAACACTTTGCTAGGAATGACGAGGGAAGTGACGTACACTCGACTCTGAAAATATACTGTGGAGACACCGTGTTTCAACTCACATCTGGTGTCTCTTAAGTTAGAAATGTTTGAAAACAGGCGGAGCCTAGGAGGAAAGTGACAAATGCTCAATTATGTGAAACAACACGATGATGAAACACTTTCAACTAGGCTCTTATTTCACTAAGGGAGAACTGTTTGAAAACATATGTGGGGCCGACTAAGTACCATTTAATCAACTGTGGGAAAGAACACTGTGGGTAAAGCAACTTGTCACTAATATCTGGTTTCACTAAGACAAAGTTGCTTGGAAAACTCTGCGGACTATGCACAAATGGCCAAACACTGAACCTTGTCCAAAGGCACTTTGGGGGAAATATCTTTCAAATAACATCTTGTATCACTCCATTAACATTGTTTGATGTCCTATGTGGGGATTGATGTGGAAGGTGACATACACCAGCCACTGTGAAAGAACACTGTGGATAAACCATCTTTCAACTAACATCTTGTGCAAGTAAGTTAGCAGTGTTTGAAACCCTAGGCCTTGCCTATATGGAAAAGACCGTATGCTCAACTCTGTCATACTGCACATCAGGGAAACCACCTTTCCAAAATCATCTGGTTCAACTTACTTGGAAGTGTGTGAAAACCCATGTGGGTCCTGGTGGGAAAGTGCCATACACTCAACTTTGTGAAATAACACTGCGGGGAAAAAATTTTCAAATAAAATCTTGTTTCACCGTGTTGGAAGTGTTTGGAAGACGTTGCTGGGAACGATGGGTAAAGTGACATACACTCGACTTTGTGGAAACATACTGTGGAGAAACCATCTTTCAACTCACATCTGGTTTCCCTAAGTTAGAAGGGCTTGAAAACCCATGCAGGGCTTAGGCGGAAATGCCCTACACTCCATGCTGTGAAACAACACTGTAGGGAAACAGTCTTTCAACTAATATCTGGTTTCACTAAGTGGGAACTGTTTGCAAACCAATGCGGAGCCTACAGGGTAAGTGCCATATACTCAACTCCATCAAAGTGCACTTTCAGGAAAACGTGTTTTAACTGACATCTCGTTTCACCGAGTTAGAAGGGTTTGAAAACCACCCGGTGTGCAAGAATCTTGTGCAAAAACCATCTTTAAGCATCATTTCGTTTCAGTAATTTAGAAGTGTTTGAAAACCTATGTGGGTCTATGAGGAACGCGCCATGTACTCAGGTCTGTCAAAGTGCACTTTGGGGAAACCATCTTTCACCCACATCGTGTATCATGAAGATAGAATTGTTTGAATCCTATGAGGGGAACGGTGTGGAAAGGGACATTTCCTCGACATTGTGAGAGAGTACTGTGGAGACACCATCTTTCATCTGACATCAAGTTTCAGTGAGAACTGTTTGAAAATCTGAGGACTACAAGGTCAGTGCCATACGCTCAAGTCTGTGAAAGAACACTGGGGAAACCACCTTTTAACTACCATCTTGTTTCCCTCAGTTACAAGGGTTTGAAAACCTACGTGGGGACTAGGAGGAAAAGTGCCACATACTCATCTCCGTCCAACTAACTGCACTTTGCGAAACGATCTTGTAACTAATATGCAAACACAACCCACCAATTACAGAAAAACACCACACATATATCACACACACCACAATACACATATACACAACACAAAAACAGGAAACATGAAAAATACACCACACAACACCTGTACATTACACTTAAGGCACGCAAAATACACATACACGCACACCCTGCACATACCACACATCTTTCACACCGCATTAGCCAAGTTAATACTACTTGCACACCGATATCACACATACACCATGTACACATCCGTACATTACACACACCACACAAACACCACACAATCACCACGCAAAGGCCACAACATATCCAACAGAGATCACACAAGCGCCAAACACCCAGTTATAACCCTGCCACAGTATTACCACATTCAACAAATACACACAATTTCCAAACCACCTTTCTTATATCACACAAACGCACTCCACATTACACACCACAGACACCAAACCTACACCACATACCCAGAAGACATGCCATCTCCTCTACACAAAACCTACACATACGCCACACACACATTACCCGTATCGCTACAAATGTGACTCATATACCATACAGCTACACCACTCTTACACCGAGCACACAGCAACACATCCTACAAACACATCCCTCTCATGACACGAACACCACACAAACACCTCGTTCACCACATACACATCATATACACGCCACACAGATATCTTCCACACACCATTTACTACATGCAATACACATTCCACACATACCCCCACACAGACACACACAACCTACACCCATAAAACACACAAAAACACCCCCTATATACACCACACACATGCCAGACGTATACCACACGCAATACACGTACACTGCACAGATACCACTTCTACTATACACACCATGATAATCCATACATGTATGACATACAGACACCACAAACACCACACACACCCCCACATCTATATTACACATTCTCCACCTGTCTGCCACACGCCAACACCACACCAGGCAGCACGTACAAACACGCACGCCATACATGGCGGCACGCAAACATACATCATAGGTGGAGCCTACACGCATGGCATATATAGTACAATCCCAACACATATCCCACACCTAGAGCACACAAAAAGACACATCCACCACTTATAACCACCCGCACTATGCACACACCACACTCACCACACAAATGCCATAGACAGACAGAAACCGCATGTAGAACATACATACCATCCATACAGAACAGGATCATGCACTCAACCACAACCACCCCAATGTACACCACACACACCACACACGTACCCCACGCGCACCCACCAGACGCCACCCACGCCTTGTGATTTACGGCCCGAAATGACACTGCTCAAGTGTCTTTCATGTAAGCTTTCACATACATCTCAGACGCAGTTTGTTGAAACCTTCCTTATTAGTGTGTGTTGGGAGAGGTAGCATGGCGGGCGTGTCGGCTCATCCCTTGAACATAGCGAGATGACCAGCAATTCATTCTGAATACCCCAGAAAGCAACCTGAAGATGGACAGAACCAAGTCCACAGCTACAGGGAGAGAAGAAGCCACATCAAAGAAAGGGAGGAAGTGCAGACAGGGCGTTTGGGGGAGAAATATATCAAGGGTGCTGCAGAGGAGAGGGAGCCCTCATTGAGGAAAGTGTGGGAGGGAGAGCAGCACACAGGGGAACACACAAGGTGAACCTTTCCTCAAAGACACATGAAAAGAGTCTCCACATCACTCATCATCAGGGAAATACAAATCAATACTACAGTGAGATGCCACCACACGTCTGTCAGAAGGGCTAAATTTCGCAACACAAGGAACAACGGGTGTTGGCAAGGATGTGGAGAACGGGAAACCCTCTGTCACTGTGGGTGGGAATGGAAACTGGTGTGGCCACTCTGGCAAACAGTACAAAGTTTTGTCAAAAGTCACCAATAAGATGGACCTGGAACACCTGGATGGCACAGTCAGGTGACTGACAATATCCACTCAAGTCTGGTTCTCTCAGTCATGGGACTGAGCCCTCGCTGGGCTCCTCACTGGCAACAGGGAGTTTGCATCGGATTCTCTCTCTGTCTCTACCCCTCCCCATATCTCCCTCTCTCCCTCTCCCACTCAAATCAATTAACTAATGAAAACAATAGCCTTTTAAAACAGGGAGTTGTCCTATGATCCAACATTTGCACTCCGAGGTATTTATCCAAAGGATACAAAAATACCAGTTCAAACGCCAGTTTTTTTAGCAGCACAATGAAAACTAGCCAAAGACGGAAAGGGCTCAAATGTCCACTGGCGGAGGAATGGATGGAGATGTGGTATATATACACACACACACACACACACACAACACACACAAAAAGGAATATTACGCAGCCAGGAAAGATAATGTAATTTTCCCTTGCAACGATTTGGCTGGAACTCGAGATTGTAACGCTCTGTGAAATAAGTGTCAGAGAAAGGCCAATACCGTATGATTTCACTCCTATGTGGAATGGAAGAAACAAAAAAAAAATTAATCATGGTGGAAAGAGAGATTGGCGAAACAAGAAACAAATTGTTAACTATAGACAACAAAATGATAGTTGCCAGAGGAAAGATGGGTGTGGGGATTGGGTTATATATAGGAGATGGGAATGAAAGAGTACACTTTGCGATGTGCACCAGGTGTTGTGGGGAAGGGTGGAACAACTGAAATCAACACCTGAAACTATTATTACACTGTGTGTTAACTATCTGGAACTTCCATTAAAGGCTTTAAAAAGCATTCTGTATTAGCGTAGGCAAAGGCCCCGTGCTGAAGTGCTCAGAGTATTAGTGTGCTTCAAGTGCCTTTTTTTGTGACTGATAGAGAAATAGAGTCTTTCTTCACTACCCCAGTAGACCCTCGTGCTTTATTGCTGAAACGTACAATTTGCTGCCAGAGGGTTTTAGAAATCTTCTTGGGGATATGTAGTCAGAAGTATTCTTAAACCCTTGTGTAGAAGCACCAGGAAATGACCTAGCACCAGGTGCCTAAAAGTACAGTGTGACACTCTGTATCTTCCCCTACACCATCGAGATCCCTGGTTTCTAGGTGAGTTTCCAAGCCATTCCTGACCCAATGCAGGGCTCTCAGGGTCTGATGTCCCAGAGCAGGGCTAGCCCCCATGTCCCTGCGTCCCTGGTACTGGGCAGGCAACAGTATTGTAGGAATGGGAGCCACGTGAACCTCTGCCCTAATGGATGCAGCTACCCTCATTCGGAAGAACAGCCTGAGAAAATGTACAATGCTCCATGACGTGATCAGGGAACTAAAAGCCTTTTGCGTAAAAAGCGCACCAAGGTTCATTCCAACATCTAGATTATATGGAGGCACATTCTTCATATCGCAGAACCACTGCTGACCCTCTCTACCAATACGACAGGCTGAAACACACCAGAATTCAAAGTTCTGCTCAATGTCTTAGGGGAGAAGGTGGGCCTCTGGCTCACAGGGCTCCAAAGGGCATCCTGTGGAACACTCCTGTAGCCAGAGACCCCAAAAGTTCTTTCGATACCTGGGCTAGCCAGATCGTGAATATATTGTGCTCTTCTACACATGAAGAGCACTCGCCCTCGGTGTATCCAGTTTCAGAAAATTTCTTGATCAACTGTCAAGGTCGGTCTTGGAGTCCATAAAAAGTGAGTCCTAAAAGACTCTAAAAAGTTCTCTATCCAGCAGCTGATGTCCCATGGGGACCAGCCGTTGTGATTGCGTGACAGGTGGAACCAGAGTCATCCAGAGCCCTAGGGCATCAGAACGGGTCCAGCCGAGAACTGTGCACGGGGAGGATCCAGCACCCGTAGAGGCCGGGACCTGGCTCCCTTGCTGGGCCCCGGGGAAACGAAGATAAACATCGTCATTCCACACTGATCGCCTTCCCATTGAATGGAAATATTGAGTGGCCTTTGGTCTTGGCTGCAGCCATCTCCTCTGTCTCCCTGCCTTTCTGACTGCCTCTTGATTCACCCTTAGGAGCCATGGAGCTGACACTCACACAGCAGGCGCCCAGGGACAGACATCGGGTTCCCACTCCATCCTGAGCTCTGTTATAGCCACCGGCATCGCATTTTCCAAAGGAGAACACTCCTCGTAACTAACTGTGAGCTTGGTGTTTGGCTCTTTGCAGCAAGGGGTGGGGGGGAAAGGAGCCAGGTCGCCTCCTTGCTCTGCCTGATTGAGGTGCCTTCCTCCTGAAAAGCAGACAGTTCACCCAGGACCAGTAGGCTCCAGGTCAGCAGAGAAAGAGCCCTTTACAGGAAGAGGGCACCAATGTCCCTCTCTACCCTTTGGAGCCACCACCGGCGGCACCTCCCAGCTACAGCACTGTCACTGCTCACTCCATTCAGTGATGCAAAAACCAACAAACGCCGACCCAGTCCCAGGGCTCTCTAGGTCCTTCTGAAGGAAGAAGGCAGGTCTGGTGCTGACAGGGCTCCCAGATGGAGACTCTACAGAGTGCTTTTGTTTAAGCCCTCTGTTGTGTCTTCTTCTCACAGCCAGCCCGGTTGCCAGCAGTTTGGTGCTGGGCACTGCCCTTTCCATAGAATTCCCCTTCCAAGCTCTGAAGATCTGTGGTCCGCCTTATCGACCTTAACATATCTTTGCTCTCTTGTGGAAACAAGGTTCTTCCCGCAATCCCTTCAGAATCAGCGTCCCAAGAGTCTATCCTCCGTCTTCCACCTGGGAGTCGGATCCAGACCTTAGGGCTATAGGAGAGACGTTGCCACAGGGCTACTACTTCGTTAATTCACTGGGTTTCAGAAGCATGTAGCCATTCAGAGCTCAGGGATGTGAAGGGGACCAGCGGAGGATGTCTTGTGTTTAAGCAAAGCTGGAGATTTGGTCAGAGAGCAGGCCTCCTTCTGGCCAGGGGCAAATGAAGGAAGCCAATTTTCCAAGTGAAAATTTATGGTTCCCACCATAAATGTGGATCACAACTCACCTGGCGCCCATTTCCTTTCCCTTGCAGTGTGTTTGACAATGGTTTTTTTTTTTTTTTTCTCCCTTAGGCGCCAAGGAGCCATCACTAGCTCAGCTGGCAAACCTGGCTAGGCTGCAAACTCCCACTCTGTTCTTGTGTTCAGTCAGAACTATCAGGTTCTGCTCTACCAAAGGAAAGCAGGCCTTGAGTGCCTGGGTGCATGGTGCCTGGCCTCCTGTGCTATGGAGGGTGAATGGGGGGCCAGCTTGCCTCACTGACCCACATGACTGAGTTGCCTTTATTCTGAGAAGAAGTTTGCACATGGACAGTGGCAATGAGGATGGGGTCAACGTTGGAAGAGCCTTTGCCAGGAATGAGGGAACCAAGTTCTTGTTGCAGATTCCTGAGCAAGAGCCCTCAGAGCCTCATAGCTACAGCTCAAAGGCTGCTGCCTCCCTCGAGTGATGGGAAATGTGGCAGCGATAGACCAAGCCAGAAATCCCTGGCTCCTGAAGAAAGAAGGCAGGCTTCTTGCTCACAGGGCTCCCCCCCCCCTTCAGAGGGTCCTGTGGCCTAATCCCACAAGCCTTTCTTACTCTGGATACAACCTGGTTGATAGGAGATTGCGTTGGGTTCTTCACTGTCAACTTTCTCCAAATCTCATGTGTGGTGAAGAACCCTGGCAGTGTGTGTCTCCATTGCCACTCCTGAATTTTGCTGATGAAAGAGGGTTTCGGTGGACACTATTCCGGGACAGTGTTCCAGAGTAACATCCTCTTGTTTCAGCTTGGGTGTTTGGTGGTGTGCTTGTGTTGGTGATAGCGTTATTGAATCGGGCGCTTCTCAATTTGGTTTCAGAATGATATGGGCCTGCCTATACCAAGTGTGTGTGAAGACGCCCAGGGAGAATGAGTGCTCGTGGGTCGGCTAAGCCTGAAGTCGGGGCTGAATCCCACCTGCTTGCTGTGTGGGTCAAGGGGAAAGGAAAGTCCTGGTCTCTTTCCTCGGTTCTTCCCGTGCCCGCTTGAATGCACAGCTTTGACTCACCCTGGAATCAGTCCTCTCTAATTGCTGAATTGTTGTCAGTTCACAGATGGAGACCTTGTGTCTGTCCCTTACATCAACCCAGGTCCCCGATTTGCGGGTGAGTTTCCAAGGCTTTCCTGACCTGACGTGTGGCTCTCAGAGTCTGATGTCCAGAGGACATCTATTACCCCTGTCCCTGAGCCTTAGGTGGTGGGCAGGTTATAGTATCATGGGAATGGGTACCAACCGGGACCCCTTCCCTAATGGATAGAATTACCCTCAATCAAAAGAACAGAGAGTCTGGCAAGGGCAGCATGCTCCACAACCTGATCAGCTCACATAAAGCCCTTTGAATAAACAGTCGACCAAGACCTCGTTCCCCCCTCTTGATCGTTGCATAGAAGCACAATTTTCATTTCTCACATCCAGTGCTGACCCTCTCGATGGATATGATGGGCAGAAACGCACTAGAAGCCAAAGTTCCCCTCTATTTCTTTAAAAAAAATTTTTTTTCAAAGTTTTTTATTTATTTTTGGGACAGAGAGAGACAGGGCATGAACGGGGGAGGGGCAGAGAGAGAGGGAGACACAGAATCGGAAACAGGCTCCAGGCTCCGAGCCATCAGCCTAGAGCCTGATGCGGGGCTCGAACTCACGGACCGCGAGATCGTGACCTGGCTGAAGTCGGACGCTTAACCGACTGCGCCACCCAGGCGCCCCTCCCCTCTATTTCTTAAAGGAGAATGTGGGCCTCGTGCCCACAGGGCTCCAACGGGTATCCTTGGCAGAAGCTCTGGAGCCAAAGCCCACCAAAGGTGTTTGTGATTCCTGAGAAAGCCAGCCTGCGACTACACTGGGCTGCTCAGGTTCTTCTAAACATGAAGAACTCTAGCCCTCGTGTCCAGTTTCATGACGTTGCTTTATCATCCATCCAGGTTCGTCTTGGGGTCCATACAAATTCAGTCTTTCAGAGCACTCTCTCCGGCTTGCGCTTGTCCCATGGGGACCAGTCCTTGTGACTGTGGGATAGATAGGTGGAGCTAAAGTGGCTATGGCTTCAGGTCTACATGGACATCCGAAGGGCATCGGAGGGGGTCCAGCCGAGAGCTACGTGTGGGAATGGCTCTGCCAGATGTATTAGCGGGGAACTGTCCCCCTTGCTGGGCCGAGTGGAAATGAAGAGAAACATCTCCATTCCACATTGATTGCATGGATTCCACTGGATAGAAACATCGAATGCCCTTTGGTCCTGGCTGTAGCCATATCTTCTCCCTTCCTGTGTTTCTGACTGCCTCTTCATTCACACTTAGGAGCCTCAGAGCTGGTGCTCACTCAGCAGGCATCCTTGGATGGGCATCGGGTTCCCACTCGGTTCCACGCTCACTTATAGCCATCGGCATCTGATACGTATCCCAAAGGAGAATGGGGCTCCATACCCTGACCTTGGGGCTTGGCTGTTTGTAGCAAGGGTTACAAGAGTTGTAAAGCAGAGTTCACACAGGAGCCAAAGCCTCCAGAAGCTGGTCCGTACAGAAAGGGCCTCTTACAGTTAGAGGGCACCAGTGCCCCTCTCCACACTTTGGAACCACAGCAGGGAACGTCGCAGCTAGAGCACAGTCACTGCTCACTCCAATCAATGTTGCAAAAACAATAAAAGCTGACCAAGACCCAAGGTGCCCTAGGTCCTTCTGGAGGAAGAAGGCGGGACTGGTGCTGACACGGCCCCCAGATGGAGACACTAGATGGCGCTTTTGCATAAGCTGTCTGGGGTTTCTTCTTCTTATAGCCAGGTTGCCAGGAGCTGGTGCAGGGCACTGCCTTCTCCATAGAATTCCCCTTCCAAGCTCTGAAGAGCTTTGGCCCTCCTCATCCAGCTTGATGCATTGTTGCTGTCTTGTAGAAACAAGGTTCTTCTCACAATCTCTTCAGACCCAGGGTCTCCAAAGTCCTATCCTCTGTCTTCGGCCCGAGAGTCTGGTCCAGTGTTTGTGACTGTGGGGGAGTTTTTGCCACAGGACTCCTTCCTCATTAAATCACTGGGTTTCAGAAGTGTGCATGCATTCAGAGGCCCCGGGCGTTTGGAGGGACCCAGCTAGAGGATGTTTGGTGTGTATGCTGTCCAGAGATTTGGGGAGGGAGCTGGTCTCCTTCTGGGCCGAAGGCAAATGAAACAAAACATCTCTGCAAGGGGAACCCCATTCCCTTTTGAAAGGTTGAGCTTTGGCCCACCTGGTGCCCATTTCTATTGCCTTGCTGTGTTTCAGAGAATGTATTTTTTTTCTCCGTTAGGCACCATGGAGGCATCCCTCAGTCCCTTGGCACCCCTGGACAGGCCACAAATTCTCACTCTGCTCCTGTGTTCAGTGAGAGCGATCAGACTCTGCTCTACCAAAGGAAAACGGGCCTTGAGTGGCTGGGTGCTTGGTGCTTGGCCTGCGGTGCTACGGAGGGTGAAGGGGAGCCGGCTTTCCTCACTCTCCTGGATGACTGAGGTACCTTCATTCTGAGAAGCCGACATTTGGCACGTGGGCACTATGAATCAAGAGGGGGACATCACTGGAAGAGCCCTTGCCAGGAATGAGGGAACCAAGTCCTTGCTGCAGATTCCTGAGCAAGAGCCTTCAGAACCCCATAGTTACAGCTCAAGCACTGCTACCTCCCTCAACTGATGGGAAACGTGACGGGGATAGACCAAGCCAGAAATCCCTGGCTCCTGAAGAAAGATGGCAAGCATCTTGCTGACAGGGCTCCCAGGTATAGTCCTTCAGAGGACCCTTTTGGTCAAAGCCCACAGGCCGTTCTTATTCTGTGTACAACCTGGTTGAAAGGAGACTGTGCTGGATCCTTCGTTCTCTAGTTTCTCTAAATCATGTGTGATGAAGAACTCTAGCAGTGTATGTCCCCCTTGCCACCCCTGAGCCCTTTGGATGAAAGCCTGTTTGCAGGGAAACTATTCTGAGACAGTATCTCAGAGTACTATCGTATTCTTTCGGCTTGGGGGTCTGGTGGTGCTTTAGTGGTGGTGATGGAGATGGTGTTTAGTAGATGGCTTCATTGGGCAATTCTCAATATGGTTTCAGAATGATGAGGCCCTCCCCAAACCCGGGGTGTGTGCAGGTGTCCAGAGAGACTGCCTTTTGGGTAGGCTGTGGCGGAGGTTGGGGGCGGATCCCGCCTCCTTTGTGGGACAAGGGGGAAGAAAAGGTCGTGGTCTCTTTTCTCGGTTTCCTCCATGCCAATTTGAAGGCACCGCTTTGACTCAACTTATCGTCATTCCTCCCCCATTGCTGCTTTCCTAACGTGGTCTCAGTTCACACACGGAGACCCTGTGTCTGTCCCCTACAACAACCAAGGTCCCTGCAGTGGAGGTGCGTTTCCAAGCCTTTCCTGAGCCAATGCAGGGCGCACAGAGTCTGATATCCCAGAGGACACCAAGGTCCCCTGTCCCTGAGCCCTTGGTGCTGGGCAGGCAACGGTATCGTGAGAATGGGTAGTCGCGTGGAACCTGCCCCTAATGGATGGAGCTACCGTCATTCAGAAGAACAGACAGCATGTGCGTGTGCAGCCTGCTCCATGACCTGTTCAACACACGAAAAACGTTTTGAATAGACTGCACCAAGCCCTCATTCCCACCTCTTGATCATCATATGGAAGCACCTTCTTCATATCTCAGAAGCTGTGCTGCCGCTCTCTTGATGGATAGGATGGGCAGAAGCACCCCAGAAGACATACTTCCCGTGTATGTCTTAGGGAAGAACGTGGGACTCTTCCTCACAGGGCTCCAACGAGCATCCTCGGCAGCACTCCTGTAGCGAAAACACACAAAAGGTCCCTGTGATTCCTGAGCACACCAGCTTGTAAATACATTGTGCTAGTCAGGTTCTTTTAAACCTGATGAACTCTGGCCCGCGTTTTATCCAGTTTCAGGACAGTGCTTTATCATCCATTACAGTTCGTCTTCTCCGTACAAATTGAGGCTTTGGGACTACTATCTCTGGCCTGTAGGTGCCTGATGGGGAAAGCCCTTATGAGTGTGGGAAAGGTGGAGACAATGGAGCCCAGTCTTTTTGGTTTCAGAACTGCATGGGCATCCAGAGCCGTGGGGCATCCGAAGGGGTCCAGTGGAGAGCTGTTTTGGGGGAGGCTGGGCCAGATGGATTAGCTGGGAGCTGGCTCCCTTGTTGGGTCTCAGGGACATGAAAATAAACATCTCCTTTCCACACTGATTGCATTCCCATGGGATGGAATTATTGAACGTCCTTTGGTCCTGGCTGCAGCCCTTCCCCTGTTTCTGACTGCCTCTTCATTGACCCTTAACAGCCATGGAGCTGACACTCGGCAGGCATCCAGGGAGGGTTGTCGCGTTCCAACTGGGTCCCCTGGTCGGTAACAGCCATGAGCATCGGATATCCCAAAGGAGAATAGCCCTCCTATTCCTGACCTTGGCTCCTGGTGTTTGTAGCAAACGGTGTGGGGGGAGGGAGGGGAAGGGGAGTGGAGCCAGATCGCTTCCTACCTTTGCCTGAATGAGGTGTTTTCCTTCTGACCAGCAGATAGGTCACACAGGAGCAGTAGGCTCCAGAAGCTGGCCTGGTCAGAAAAGCCCTGTACAGGAAGAGGGCACCAATGCCCCCTCCACACTTTGGGGCTACAGATGGGGGGAAGCGCGCAGCTGCAAGAGTGTCACTCCTCACTCCATTCAAAGACGCAAAAAACAAGAAAAGCGGACCGAGTCCCGGGGCGCTCTAGATGCTTCTGAACGAAGGTAGGCCTGTCGCTGACAGGACTCCCAGATGGAGACATTAGAGGGCGACATTGCCTTCGCTCTCTTGTGTTTCTTCTTCTCAGGGCCAGATTGCCAAGCAGCTGGTGCTGGGCCTTCCCTTCTCCATAGATTTCCCCATCCAAGGTCTGTAGAACTCTGGCCCTCCTTGTCCACCTGGACATAGCTTTGCTGTCTTGTAGAAACGAGGTTCTTCTCAGGATCAGTTCAGAGTCAGGGTCTCAAGAGTCCTATGCTTTGCCTTCCACCTGGAAGTCTGGTTCAATCCTTGTGACTGGGGGTGCGGCATTGTCACAGTGCTACATCTTCACTAATTCACTGGGGTTCAAAAGTATGCCATCATTCAGAAGCTCAGGGCATTTGAAGCAGACCAGCAGGGAGTGTTTAGTGTGTAGACTGGGCCAGAGATTTGGGCAGGGAGCTGGCTTCCTTCTGGGCTGAGGGCAAATGAAGCAAAACATCTTCTGATTGTCGAGTTTTGGCCTATCTGGAGCCCAGTTCCTTCCTCTTGCTGTATTTCTGACAATTTATTTTGCCTCTCCTGTAGTGGCCATGGAGCCATCACTGAGTCAGCTGGCACCCCTGGATTGTCTGCAAACTCCCACTCTCCTCCTGTGCTCAGCGAGAGGTCTCAGGCTCTGCTCTGCCAAAGAAAAGAAGGCCCTTAGTCCCTAGGTGCTTGGGGCTTGGCCTGGTGTGCTAGTGGAGCCAGCCTGGTGGGTGAAGTGGAGCCAGCTTGCCCCGCTGACCTGATGATTGAGTTGCCTTCATTCTGAGAAGCAGACAGTTTGCCCATGGGCAGTATGAACGGGTATGGGTCAGCACTGGAAGAGCCCTTGCCAGGAATTAGGGAACAAAGTCCTCTTTGCAGAATCTTGAGCAAGAGCCCTCAGAACCCCACAACTACAGCTCCAACACTGCTACCTCCCTCAACTGATGGGAAATGTGACAGCGACAGAACAATCCAGAAATCCCTGGCTCCCAAAGAAAGAATGAAGGCTTTCTTGCTGACAGGGCTCTCAGGTGTAGTTGATCAGGGGACTCCCGTGCCTAAACTCACAGGACTTTCTCATTCCAGATACAACCTAGTTGATAGGAGACTGCCCTGGGTACTTCACTCTCAACATTCTCCAAATCTGATGTGTGATGAACAACTCTGGCAGTGTGTGTCTCCACTGCCACGCATTAGCCCTTTTGATGAAAGAGGGTTTGCATGGAGAAAATTCCAAACAGTCTTCGAGTAGTGTCCTCTTTTTTCAGTTTGAGGGTTTCATGGTGTCCTTGTGATGGTAACAGAGACATTGCATTGGGTCCTTCTCAATTTGGGTTCAGAATGATGTGGCCTTCCCCAAACCTAAGGTGTGTGAAGGTGCCCAGGGAGAATGCTTGTGGGTAGGCTAGAGGCCAGAGGTTAGTGGTGCATCCCGCCTCCTTTGTGGGACAAAAGGAAGAGAAAGTAGAGGTCCTTCCTCGACTTCCCCCGTGCCCATTTGAATGCATAGCTTTGACTCACCTTGTAGTCATTCCTCTCCCATTGCTGATTTTCTAAGTTGGTCTCACTTCACACACTGAGACCATGTGACTCTCCAATATGCAACTGAGTTAGAAGGATTGGAAGTGAGTTTCCAGTCAGTTCCTGAGCCAGTGGAGGGCTCTGAGGGTCTGATGTCCCAGAGGACAATTGGTTGTCATGTCCCTGAGCTCTTGTTGTTTACTAGACTTTTATAGTTTCCTGCTTCCAAACACTGCCACCATCGGGGGACACAGCCCTCCTACAGCTGTATCACTGCTACCCCCATGTACTGATGGCAAGGGCAGGACGCATACCCAGAGCCAGGTCTTTCCCTCTGATTCTGAAGGAAGAATCTGGGCAGGCTTCTTGCTGATGAGGCCTGCAGGGGGAACTTATGGATGCCACCATTTGCCAAAGCCCACAGGTGCTTCTTCCTGAGTCAGTCAGCGAGCTGCGGAAGACTGTGCCAGTCACCTCACTTCATTATCCCTGATACAGAACTCTGGCCCTCCCTCTCTCCATTCTCACCCCTTTGCTCTATTTTAACTCTTACAGTCATACCCTGAGCCCTGACCTGGGGATTCTGGCCTAGTCATGGTGACTGTGGCAGATGTTTGGCCTAAGGGCCCCTGGCTCTTCAGCAGGATAGTTTTCCCTGTATGATGGTTCATCTCTGCATGGGTCTCACAGAACTCAGAATGCTGGCCAAGTAGGCCTTCGTTGTTGTTTTTGTTTTTGTTTTGCCACAGAAGATCCTCAGAGCTTCTTGGCTTTCAAGCATCTTTGGAAGACAAGAATCACTATAAAAGAGGAATTTGTTAGAGTATCTGAATGATGCTCAGGTCAAGAAGTATTTATTTTAAACCCGTGCAACCCTAATGATAGTTGAAAAGAGAAGGCGACTCTGCTCTAGTACCAACCTCTGCATTTCTTCCAAGCATATTGTGCACTAGCCAGGATCTTGACTCAGAACATCCTCATTTTAGGTTATCCTTGGCTTTCTTCCCCACATCATATCATGCTTATCCATTTCATCTGAGGGTACACGTGTGAGAGCATGTTCATCTTGCAAACGAGGGCTGGGAGAAGTGAACTGGCAAGGACACAAACACCATGTTCTGCTCTAATGGTTTCCACCGTATGTGCCAGGCCCTGCCTTCAGCCACGATCCTTTGGGCTGTTGAGGGCCTAGTCCTGCGAGCCAGGACTCTCAGTGTTGCCACTATGCAATATGCTGAAGGAAGACAGCACTGCACAGGCCAGTGCCATGCTTGCCACACCGTGAACACAGGTGGTTTTTCTGGGTCAGTGAAGCTGTTTTGGCACTGCCTGATGCACAGGGCTGTTCGTGCCCTCACTCCTGACCGAGAAATCTCTATTGGTGGTGACCTGCATCCAATAATGATTCCTGTGGTCCTGCGGCCCATCTGTGCCCCAGATGGAAGGTAAATACAAGATGGGGTAAGTGCAAGTGCTGTCATTACCAGTGGTTGGGCTGCCTTGCTTAGGCCCCACCTACGGCATGCACAGGCTGATGTAAAAATCTATCCTTGGGCATGGGTTGAGTGAGTGACAGCTCTATGGCTCCTATGCCCAAACAGGGAAATAGATAAAGAACCATGAGAGGGCCATAAGCAGGGCCCCAGTTCCACAAATCCAATGGCAATGGGAACAATTTGGAAAGGGGCTGTGTGATTCATGTCCCCATCAGCCAAAAAAAAGGTGTCTATCTGCTTTCCCAGTCGTCTGGCTCAGCCTACTTGCAAATGATTTAACCTGGGTGCTCCCAATGCCTCTGGCCTCTGTAGGCCTGCATGGTTTTGCCACCAACTTGCCAAGGTCCTGTGGCCAAACCTAACACACAGTCACAAGGATGACACGGGAGTGCCCAGCTGAACTCCACGGATATTCCTCTGAGTGATTACATGGAATGGACCTCAGAGAGGACCTACTGTGGAAATAGAGCAAGGGGGTGAAAATGGATCCACGGAGGGCCAGAGTTCTTCAGTAGGAATGAGAAGGGGATCATGTGGAGAATGAAGTGACTAGGGCCATCTCCTTGCATGCTGGCTCTCACAGGAATCAGCAGGACATGTGGACTTTGGTGAAGGGAGCCCCTTACAGGCTACACCCGGGAGCCCTGTCAGCAATGGGTTTGTATTCTTCCTTCAGAAAAAGAGGGAAAGCACTGGCTTGGGTCTGTTTCTCACCCTTTCCCAATAGAGGACAGGGGCAGCCGTGATTCACTTGTAGCTGTTTGGGGCTCCTGACTGATGGACAAATGGTAAACCCCCGGTCTGGGTCCAAAACTCACTGCAAAACCCTTTGGGCACTAACCACAGCCTGAATCGGGGGGCACGTGCATGTACCATCTAAACTGCAGGATGAAGGCACCTCATCAGCCAGGGGAGGGAGACCAGCTGGCTACCCGTCCCTGCCATGACTCTAGCTGACTAAGCGCCAAGTCCCCAGAGAAAGAGGGACCTACTTACCTCTGGGATACCAGACACTGAGTGCTGTCAATAGGCTCAGGAACTGACTGGGAACTCCACACCAATGTTTGCACCTGGGCTGTGTACCTGACACAGACCCATGGATCCTGCAATATTCTAGTTCAAACAGAGTAAATTCTTCTGAGGTTCGTGCTCTCAGGAGAGAGTCTCCCAGGTCGAACATACTTTGAAAAAAAGAGCAATACAATGCAAATAGGCAACCTGAGCACCAAACGTTTTCATTACAGAAGAGAATGGGCTAAAGTTAGAATGCAGTGCCTACTCTTAGCTCCTGGCAGGAATGCTGCCTGGGGGAGTAAAAAAAGACCTGAGGGCTAGCGTACAAGGAAAATTCCATCGGCGACACCCAAGAATGAAATTCTGCGGGTCTGCCTTGCTCAATAAGAAACAGAAAATGCTGGATTTGGTGGATTTTCCTGTCCTTCCTCTCAGGAAAGAGAAGCACCATTGATTTGGAGGTAAGGGGTTGCTACACCTGGCTGGCGATCAAGTGTTTGGAGCGTCGACCTGATGCCGTAGTTCTTGAAAGGTCCCTTTTGATTCGGACCAGGTCCTAAAGCATACTGTGCATATGGGAATCATGTTTGACTCAGAATGAAGGCATATCTATCCTTCACTGAACTTACCAAGGCTGGCCAAGCACCAAGCACTCAGGGGCAAGAAGGCCATCCTTCCTTTGACTTGAAGTTACTGTTCACTCTCACACAGCAAAGGACCAGGGTGGGAGTTTAGCACCAATCCTTGGGCTCGGATTGTGTGAAGTGAGTGGAAGCCCTTTTGTCCATGAATGTGACCAAGGACTTAGAAAATAGCAGATGGGTGGGAATGGCTACAAGGGAGGCCAGAATCTACATGACAGATGGGAAGGGGGTAATGCTGGGCATGTATATGTACCTTAATTTCTCATTGCTGCATGTGTAAGGCCTGTCCTTCCCCAAACTTCTGGGACGTGCTACACACATCCACCCATAGCCAACTAGGCACCTTCATATGCCCTAGCTCCCTCATTGTGAACACAGTTCTAATTGGGAAGTTTCAAGAGGTCTTTTTGCCAATCTATGCAAGAGTCACCAGGACTCAGAGTCTCCAGTTGGAAGTGGAGGAAACTGCTCTCAGGCACTCTTTCTCAATGGAATCCAACAAGATCCTCATTTGAACAAAAGAGCAAAAAGAGGGAAATAAATAGACAGAGGGCCAAAATGCTTCATTACAAAGCAGAGCAGAATGAAGCTGACAAGAACGAGCATAACACAATCTCTGGAGACGGTGTTGTCTCTATGAGCAACACCTGTGGGCAGGGGAAAAGGGAACCATCCATTGTCTACACCTGGGTGCCCTTTTGGCAAAACTTGCAGTTTTCTTTCTGAAAGAGAAGGAAGTCTCCTGACCTTGGCTCCTTTCTATGCCCTAAACTTCACGGAAGCAATTCAATGTTAACAGTTAGTGCTCCCGAGGGTGCTGTAGGTTTTTTAACTGAGTCCTGTTGCAGTATTCCTTGTAAGGCTTTCTTGGGTTGAATTGTATTGCAGTCTACTATGCATGCCACATCCTTCTGCCTTTGACAATGAAGACAATTCAATCAGCCGAACAAGTGAGGCAAGTGGCTACCATCCAAGAGATTACCTGGGTCAGTAAAGTAACAAGAGGTCATGGACAGGAAGGTCATTCTTAGGTTAGACAGTAGCTACAGAAGAAACGGCTTCCGCCTTCTCCTGTAGAGTGTTGGGTTTCCCCAGAGTTCCATCTGATCATAATGGGTCAACTGGCCTTGGCTCCCCCTCAACGACTTACACCTCCCATCACCCCTCCAGGGCCTCTCTGGTTTTCAAGCATCTGGAAGAGATAAGATCCACTGTAAAATGGGAAGTTGTTACACTCTCTGAATGATGCTCAGGGCAAGATCAACTCATTTTAAACCAGCGCACCCTTAATGATATGTGAACGGATGAGGCAACGCTGCTCTAGTACCAACCTCTGCATTTCTTGCAGGCATACTGCACACTGACCAACACCGCGACTCAGTAAATCCTTCTTATAGGTTAATCCTGGCTTTGTTCAACACATCGCACCATGCCTATCCGTTTCCTGTCAGGGGACACATGTGAGAGCACTTTAATGCTCCAAATGGAGGCTGGGAGAAGTGAACTGGTAAGGAGACAAACATCTGGTGCTCACGCCCCAATGGATTCCACCCTAGGTGCTAGTCCTGCCTTCTACCACAGTCCTTGGGGGCTACTGTGGACCTAGGCCTGCCAGCCAGAACTCTCACTGTGGCTATTGTGGAGTATGTTGAAGAAGGACAGCCCTGCACAGGCCAATGCCATGGTTGCCATACCATGAGCATCGAATGGCTTTGCTGGGCCATTGAGGTTGCTAGGGCACTGCCTTGATGCACAGGGCTGTTCGTGTCTTGGCTTCTGAACCAGGATCTTCCTTGTGCTGGTGACCTGGACCCACCACCGATGCCTGGGGTCCCACTGGCCCCTCTGTGCCCCAGATGGAAGGTAAACCCATGTCTGAGTCAGTGCAAGTGCTGCCAATAGCAGAGGCTGGGCTGCCTTGCCTGGGTCCCATGTCCAACATGCAGAGGCTGGTGTGAAAATCAATCTCTGGATGTGGGTTTAGTGAGTCACAGCTCCAAGGCTCCTAAGTCTACAAGTGGACATAGTTAGACAAGGAGTCATGGGAAGGGAGTGGCCATAAGGAGGGCCAAAGTTCAATATTTCAATGAAAATGGGACCAATCTGGAAAGGGGCTGTGTAAGTCCATGTGCCCTCCGACAAGGAAGGAGGCCAGCCCCCTTCCCTGTCCTCTGACCCTGGCTAAGTGCAAAAGTTCTAACTTGGGCTTTTACAAGGGCCTAGGCCTCTGAAAGCCTGCGTGGTTTTGACACCAACTTGCCAGGTGCTGGAAGCCGAGCTGTCCCAGCCTGAGTGGCAAGGCCCAGGCTGTGGACGGATTGGTGACTGCAAGGCAGCCCACTGACAGTGAAACTTCTTGTACTCCTGCTTTTAAGTAATTTGGCCTTAAAACTACCTGGGCTATTGTCTGTTGGGGAATTGCCCTCGACAGGCCTTCTGGGAAAAGAACCATTAGGAAAGAAAATAAGGTTCCACAAGAAATTTTGCAGCCTTACATTTAGCCCTTGCCATCCCCTATGGAGACGCCACTACTTACAGGAAGGATAGCCTCATGTAATTGCCAGCAAAGAGAGCCTGCAAAGGAGAGACATATGGATTTGAAAGTCTCACTCTGGCAACTAAGGAGTGTATCTCTGGGCACAGGTGACTTCAATCCCTAAGCCCACCTGGTCCCCCGGAGGCATTCCAGATGATGACTGAACCTAGTCGATTAGGCTACAGAATGGCTCATTCGTTCCTAGGTGCATTGACTCTCTGAGAATGTATGAGGCATGGGTTTCTAAGGTCCTTTCGGCCCCTTCCTGGCACCTTGGACCGAGGCAAACACATTGTTCTTCTGGCCTCATGTGGTTAGGAGGTCATGTCCCTGTAACTGTTCCACCTGAGGTGTTGAGAAATGGAGGACTTTCATGCGAACAGCAAGGCAAATGCTTTATAGACTGTAGATAATTACAGATAAACGCAGATGCATAATGGAATAATGTAAGAAATTAATCAATAAATTAAAGGGTACGCAGGAAAATGAGGGAAAATCGCCATGTTATTTCTTAAATGTTGATTACACATAGGAACATTTTTAAAATTAGGTATTGTTAGAAAAACATAGATGATGTAGGCTAAAAGAAAATCACTAGGAAATATACTGCCAGGTTTGCTACAATAAATCGGCCAGATCAACTCACAGCTGTTGTCTGTGTCCATTTTTATTTTTATTTTTTATTTTATTTTTATTTTATTTTCACTTTTTCGCCAACACCGTTCATCCTTCGACAACCCCTGGACCTGCTGGACCTGGACTCCGGCAGCCAGGGGCCCTGTGACCAAACCTACGGCACAGTCACAAGGATGGGACTAGGATCCCCAGCTGAACACTGAGGATCGGCCTCTGAAAACATGGAAGATGGAATGCACCCTGCCAGAAGCTGAGCTATCCAACCAGCCTGATGGCAGGACCTGGGCGGTGGACAGATCGGGACTGCAAGGCAGGCCACTGACAGTGAAGCTTCTTATGCTCCCGCTTTTATGTAATTTGGCCTTAATAAAAGTACCTGGGGAATTGTCTGTTGGGGAATTGCCCTCGACAGGCGCCCTGGGAAAAAGACAAATCATTGGGGAAAGAAAATAAGGTTCCGCAAGGAAATTTTGCGGCCCTACATTTAGCCCTTGCCACCCCTTATAAAGGCTCCTCATATATTTGCCAGCAAAGGAGGAATAAATGGGTTTAAAAGCCACACTCTGGCAACAAAAGAGTGTATCTATGGGCACAAGTTACTCCAACCCTTAGGCCCACTTGGCCCCCAGGAGGCATTCCAGATGATGACGAAACCTAGTTGGTTAGAGTACAGAATGGTTCATTAGTTCCTAGGTGCATTGTCTCCCTGAGAAGATATAAGGCGTGGGTTCCTAAGGCCCTCTTGGCCTCCTCCTGGCACCTCAGACCGAGACAAATGCTTTTGTTCTTCAAACCACAAATGGTTCAGGGAAACAACTAAGAGGTCATGTCCCTGTAACTGTTCCACTTGAGGTGTTGAGAGATGGATGACCTTTCATGAAAACAGCAAAGCAAATGCTTTATAGATTATAGATAAACATAGATACATACTGAAAAAATATATAAGAAATTAATCAATAAGCAAAGGACTGGAGGAAACGTTATGAGAAAATAACCATGTTTTTCCTAAAAGGGTGATTACACATAAGAACATTTTTAGATTTAGGTAATGCCAGAAAACATAGATGACGTACGTTAGAAGGAAATTGCTCACAAATATAATGCCACGTTTGTCACAATAAAGCAGCCAGTTCAACACACTGCTGTTGTCTGTGTCCATTTTCATTTTTTATTTTTGTGTTTCACTTTTTCACCAATGCCATTCATCCTTCGGGAACCCCTGGACATGCTGGAGCTGGACTCCGGCAGCACGCCAAAGAGGAACTACTTTGAAAATAGAGCAAAAGGGTGAAAATAGATCGACAGAGGGCCAGAGGTCTTCACGAGGAATGAGAATGGGCAGATGTGGATAATGCAGTGACTAGGGCCATTCCTTGTCCATGTTTGAGCCATGGAGCATGCAGCCAAGCAAATGGATGCGGTTGCCCCATGGCAGAGCTCTCTCTACCCCCTTTCTTCTTTCTCCCTAGTCACTTCCCTAGGGTCTACTTTTTCTTTAAAACATCGTCACAGTATGTATGTGCCAATGCACATGTGGGGATAGTAAAAGGGATAGTAAAATGACCGCACATGGACAGGAAGTGAGCAAGATTCTTCTCAGAATATTAGACTTTCTCAATTCTAATCTCTATTGGTAGTGACCTGCACCCAATAATACCTGTGGTCCTGCGGCCCATCTGTGCCCCAGATGGAAGTTAGATCCAAGACAGGTAAGTGCAAGTGCTGTCATTCGCAGTGGTTAGGCTGCTTTGCTGGGCCCCACCTGCAACAGGCACAGGCTGGTGTGAAAAATCTATCCCTGGGCACGGGTCGAGTGAGTGACAGCTCTATGGCTAAGTCAAAACAGGGAAATTTTTAAAGAAACATGGGAGGGCCCAAGTTCCACATATCCGGATATTTCTCTGGGGCAATGGCTCGGAATGGCACCCAGAGAGAAGGGACTTTGTATACAGAAAAAAAGGTATTCATTGAAATGGACTTGCGAATGGCCAAAGTGATTCATTACTGAAGAGACGGGGACACAGGTTAGAATGAAGTGGCAGAATTTTCTGGCAAGGTCCTGCATAAGGAGGAAGAAACACCTGAGGGCAGAGAAAAACTAAAACTCTAAGGGAAAACCTACGGAAAGCCCAGTCTGCAAGAGGTCTGCCAATATTGTTCTGCAAGAGAGGGACAGCTTCCCGCCTTGGGTGTTTTCCCTGCCATTCCCATCAGGAGATAGAGGCAGCAGAGATTCAGGGGTAGTGGGTCCATGCTCCAGGCTGTTGCTCAAGTGTTTGGAACCATTCCTGTGACGCGTTAGGTTGTAAAGGGCCACTGTCTGCACTGACCAGGTCCTGGAATGTAGCTCGTATGCGTGGATTCTGTGCTCCTCAGAATCCGAGGCCAAGCAGTAAGTGCTCTCTGACAGCATGGCCATCTCTCCTGTGGGTTGTCAGAAAATAATTACTCTTGGTGGGCACAGAAGCAGCGTGAGAACTCACCATCCATGCCTGGGAGCTCACTGTGTGATTGACAGCCTCACTGGCTCACCCAGCCTGCAAACCAAGTCCTAGTTAGCACATAGCATTGGCATGGGAATGGCTCTAAGGACAGCCAAAGTTTCCTTTAAGGTGAGAATGGAAGAGAGCTGAGAGGGAAACGGGTTGTGCCATTGTCCTTGTGCCAGAAGTGAGGTCAGCTGCCTCCCCACACCCTTTGGCCCTAACTACACACATTCTCTGTGGGTACTTTCCCCTGACCTACATCTCATGTTGTCAATATACATCTGGAAGGCATGTTGCAAGGCTCCTAGGGCCTTGCTACCACAGGAACTATTCTGCTATCACAAGAACTCATCCAGAATCCCCAATTAAAATCAGAGGGAATTGCTCTGAACCATGGGCCCTGATGTGTCCATGGGAGATTCTCGTTTTAAAAAGGGTGAAAGGGGGGCACCTCGACGACTCATTCGCCTAAACCTCAACTCTTGGTTTCTGCTCGTGGTCTCCTAGTTGTTGAGTTTGGGTCCCTAGTCGGGCTTCGTGCTGATAGCTTGAAGCCTGGAGCCTGCTTCAGAGTCTTTGTCTCCCTCTCTCAGCTTTTTTTCTGCTTGCACTGTCCTTCTCTCTTTCTCTCACTCTCTCAAAAATAAAATAAATGGTTTAAAATATTAAAAGAGATGGGGCTACTTAGGGGTTCTTGGGTGACTCATTGGTTAGGCATCGCTTCATTGCTAAAGTCATGATCTTAGGGTTTGCAAGCCCACCCCCACATCAGTTCTCTCCTGTGAGCAGGGAGGCGCCTTGGGATCATCTGTCCCACTCTACCCCTCACTGCCTGCTCTCTCTGCCTCTGTCTCCCTCTCCTCTTTCCCTCTGTCTCTCCCTCTCTCTGAGAAGTAATAAAAACACACAATAGAGAGGACATGGTGGAGTTGGTACATAGAGAAGCAGTGTTCTTATGAGAGATGCAAATGGGATAATTGTGTGGATGAAATGACTCCTACAATTTCCTGGCAATCTGGTCAGGAAATAAGAAACACATATGGGCAAGGGCAAAGGGAAACCTCCGCTCATTACAGTAGGAACCTTCACGGCAAGATACCTTATTCTTACTCGGGAAAGAGAAGTAAAGCTTGGGGGTTCGCTATTTTCCCTTTGTCACCTGGCCAATGGGTAGAGGCAGAAGTGTTACCAGGGGAGTGGTTTTGTGTTCAATTGTTTCGAACTGGTCTGTGGTGCAGTAGTTCTTGAATGGTCTCTTTCAGTGCTAACAAGGTCCTCGAGAATGGTGCCACGGGTGAACCAACTGGTCGTCAGAGTGAAAGCATCCTTAACATGCCGGGAGGGAGACAAGTTGGCTAACCATTATTTCTTTTCTCAGCCAGCCAGACACCAAGTACTCCCAGGAAGGCAATCTTTCCTTGGGGATATCAGAAAATGATTGCTCTTGGTTTAGCACAGACAAAAGTCAGAGCTCATTACGAATATCTGGGCACTCACTATGTGTAGGTTGGCCTCCTTAGCCTTGCCTGGGACCGAGGAAATAGTTATCAATGCAACCCGGGAATTGGAATGGCTACACACACGGCCAAAAGTTTTCATTTCAGCTGAGAATGAGATAAAGTTGAGAAGCAAATGTCCAGCTCCATGTTCCTCTTGTCCCAGAAATAAGGAGAGCTCTCTCCTGATACCCCTGACCCTGTGTACACACAAGCATTCCTGTTGGGCACCTTGAAATGCTCTGGGCTTATCTTTGTCAACAGGGTGCTGAAAGGCATTTTTTTTTTTTTGAGTTACATCCAAATTAGTTAGCCTCTAGTGCAACAATGATTTCAAGAGTAGATTCCTTAACGCTTCTTACCCATTTAGCTCACACCCCCTCCCACAACACCTCCAGGGACCCTCTGTGTGTTCTTCATATTTAAGAGTCTCTTATATTTTTGCCCCCTCCCTGTTTGGATATTATTTTTGCTTCCCTTCCTTCATGTTCATCTGTTCTGTGTCTTAAAGGCCTCAGATGAGTGAAGTCCTATGACACTTGTGTTTCTCTAATTTTGCTTACCATAAAACCCTCTAGTTCTATCAACGTAGTTGCAAAAGGCAAGATATCATTCTTTTTTATTGCTGAACAACACTCCATTGAATATATATATATACACCACACTTTCTTTATCCATTCATCCATTGATGGACATTTGGGCTCTTTCCATGCTTTGGCTATTGTTGAGAGTGCTGTTATAAAACTTAGGGCGCATGTGCTCTTTCGAAACAGCCTTCCTGTATCCCTTGGATAAATACCTAGTAGTGTAATTCCTGGGTGGTAGGGAGGTTCCATGTTTAATTTTTTGAGTAATGTCTAGAGTGGCTGCACCGCTGGCATTCCCACCAGCAATATGAAGAGATCCTGTTTCTCCACAGCCTCGTCAACCTCAGTTGTTGCCTCCGCTGTCGATGTTAGCCTTTCTGGCAAGTATAAGGTGGTGTCCCATTGTGGTTTTGATTTGTAATTCCCTGATGATGAGTGATGAGCATTTTTTCATGTGTCTGGTGGCCATCTGGAAGTCTTCTTTGGAGCAGTGTCTCTTCATGTCTTTTGCCCATTTCTTCAGTGGATTCTTTGTTTTGTGGGTGTCGAGTTTAAGTTCTTTACAGATTTTGGATACGAACCCTTTGATAAGTCGCTGGCACATATCTTCTCCCATTCTATCGGTTGCCTTTAGTTTTGCTGTTTCCTTCGCTGTGCAGAAGCTTTTTATTTTGATGAGGCCCCAATAGTGCATTTTTCCTTTTGCCTCCTGAAAGGCAATTTTTGAGGGATCCTGTGGCCCAACATATCCCAGAGTGACAAGAACGGGGCCAGACTCCCTAGATAAGCATAGAGGAAATGGCTCTGTGACAGTGTGCCTCTAATGGACAACAGGGAGAACTGAGCTTGAAAAAGAGCAACAGGGTGGAGGAGACTACACAGAAGGCCAAAGTTCTTTATGAACAGAAGAGATTGGCACATAGCTAAAAAAATGAAGCGACTAGCAGAATCTCTTGGCAAGATGGTTGTCTCAGCAGTAAGAACACTGTGTGGGCTACAACAAAGGAGACCCCCTGCATTGTTCCTTCAAAAGGAGATGGAAAGTTTCTGGCATTGGAATTTTTTTTTTTTGCCCTATCCTCTGAGAGAGCAGCGTCTAGCTTGTGGCTGACCCTCAAGTGTTTGGAAAGTGCCTCTGTTGCACTGGTCCTTGAATGGGCTCTTCCTGCACATTCTGCATGGCCTGAAGTATTCTGCAATTCAGTGAACTGTCTGCTCTTCAGAATGAGGGCATCTGTAGAAGCCAGTGGTTGCAGTTCTGCTGTCTATTCCCATGCAACTCCAGTCATCAATATGTGTGTGCATGGGGGGGAGGGTGGGGGGACGGGGGAGGTCAGTGTAGCAGACACTGAATGCTTTCAGATAGCATGGGAGCAACAGGGGAACTTTCCACCAATCCTTGCTTTTTCACTGAGTTATTGCCAGGCCCATTGTGCCTAGTGGAAACCAGGATATAATTAGATGAACCACAAGGGATGGGCACATGGATGGCTCAGTCGGTTAAGTGGCTGGCTCATGATTTCAGCTCAGGTCACGATCTCATGGTTGTGAGGCCATGCCCCGCATCAGGCTTTGTGCTCACAGCATAGAGCCTACCTCGGATCCTGTGTCTCCCTCTTTCTGTCCCTACCCCCACACATGCTAGCTCTCTCTCTCTCTCTCCCACTCAAAAATGAAAAATGTTTAAAATCAGGATCCAAAAAGGAAAGCAAACGAGTGACAGAATGGGAATGGACAGATGGAAGGCCAAAGTTCTTCCTTAAAGACGAGAACGAAAACAAGCGACTAGTAGAATCTATGTGAAGCTGGCTATCCTCAGAATAGGAAGCACCTCTGCAGTGAGGAAAGGGGAATAAAACCACTGGTTTTACCTGGAAGCCCAGTCCAGAGGAAATCTTCTTCTGGAATTCAAAAGAAAACGGGATACAACTGGAAAAGTACCGTAAGGCTCATTGATCCTTGTTGCAGAAGCAGGACTCGTTTTCTCCTAACTCCTCTGGGCCCGCATACAGGCAAGCATTCTGTGCTGGGCTCCTCCAATGCTCTAGGTTTCCTGATGTTCGCATGGTTCTCAAACACACGAGGTGAGAGGCCCCGTAGCCCAAAATATCCCAGAGTCAAGAGAACTTGCCCCAAACCCTCACTTTAAAATGAGAAATATTTGGTCATAAAATCTGGCCCCAAATACCTACCAGAGGAAACGTAGTTTGAAAAAAGACCAAAAATGGACATGGATACACAGAAGCCCAAAGATCTTTCTCACAGAGTAGAGACAAGGAAAAAGCAAAGAATAAAGTGACGAGCATAGTCTCAAATGTAAGACACTCTAATGATTTGTACCCGGGGAAATGTCCCCTGACTAAACCTGACGCCCCTACTGCAAGCAGTGTTTATCTAGAAAGTTTGGTAAGCCCGGAATTCTTCTGGCCATTGCCTTTCCTCCTGCCCTTTCCATCAAGTATAGAGTCAGTATTCCTTCAGTGATTGACGGTCAGTCTCCTTGTAGACCTTCAAGTGTTTGGAACCTGGCTCCGGTGCAGGAATCCTTGGCTTGGGCTCTTTCTGCCCTGGCCCATGTGTGGGAGCATACTGCCAATCTGAGAGCCTCCTGCTTTTCAGCATGGAGGCAGCTCCATGAGCCTGGTGAGGGACACAATCAGGGTAAACGTCCCCATAGCACCTGCAGCTTGGGAGGCAGCTCACTTTCCGTCAAAGCAGAGCAAGTTTGTCTTTGGGATGTCAGAAACTGATTGTTCTTGGTTAGCACAAGCAGGGATGGGGAGCTCTCCATTAATCCCCGAGTGCTTTTCATGTGAGTGACGACCCCATTTCTCCTATGACCCAAAACCTTGTTAGAAAATCCGCAAAGGGGATGGGAACAAACGGAGGGCCAGAGTTCTTTATTTTAGGAGACAAATGGGCTATGACAGAATGCGGGGCCAGCTTCATTTCCCCTTTCTGCAGAAGTGAGTCTGTCTGCATCCCACTCCCCTGTCCCTGCCTACATGCATTCTGTGCTGTGCTGCTTACAATGCCCCATGTCTGTTGTGGCCAAAGGGAAGGCTGAAAGGCAAGCCCTGTGGGGGGGGGGGGAGACATGTTGCCCAACTTTTCTCCAAGTTGGGAGGACGTGGCCCCACTCCCCACTTGACAAGAGAGGACATGGCTTTTACATTCTGGCCCTGAATCCCCACAGTGAATGTGCCTAGGTAGAGAAAGGGTGAGGGGATAGGAATGGAGATATCAGTGGCCCACATTCTTCACTGCAGATGAGGACAGCATTGCTGGAGTCCAGCTCCAGCAGGTCCAGGGTTTCCCGAAGGATGAACAGCGTCGGTGAAAATAAAACAGAACTAAAGAAGAAAAACTAAAAGTAAAATAAAAATGAACACAGACAACAGCAGTGTGTTGAACTGGCCGATTTATTGTAGCCAACGTGGCATTGTATTTGCTAATGATTTCCTTATAACATAGGTCATCCATGTTTTTCTAACATTGCCTAAGGTGACGCCTGAGGTGTCAGAAAGGGGCTGAAAAAGCCTTAGAAACCCATGCCTCATACATTCTCAGAGAGACAATGCACCTAGGAACGAATGAACCATTCTGTACCTTAACCGACTAGGTTCAGTCATCATCTCGAATGCCTCCAGAGGGCCAGGTGGGCCTAGGGTTTGAAGTCACCTGTGCCCAGAGATACACTCCTTAGTTGCCGGAGTGAGGCTTGCAAATCCATATGTCTCTTCTTAGTCGGCTGTCTTTGCTGGCAATTACATGAGGCTATCCTTCCTGCAAGTAGAGGAGTCTCTATAGGGGATGGCAAGGGCTATATGTAAGGCCGCTCAATTTCTTGCAGAACCTTTTCTTCCCTAATGGTTCTTTTCCTAGGGGGCCTGTCGAGGGCAATTCCACAACAGACAATACCCCAGGTACTTTATTTTTTAAGGCCAAATTACCTAAAAGCGGAACTACAAGAAGCTTCACTGTCAGTGGGTCGCCTTGTAGTCACCAATCCGTCCAAAGCCCGAGCCTTGCCACTCATCTGGGATAGCTCGGCTTCCCAGCACAACATAATGCTGAGAGTGAAATGAGTAGCCAAGCTCCTTCTGGCCCCGCAAGGGAGGCCCTCCCTCCCAGCTCCTCTGGACTTGGCCCATGGGCAGACATTCTCTTCTGGGCACCTTGCAATGCCTTAGGCCTCCCTTTGTCAATAGACTTAGGAAAGGCACGTCTCAAGGGGCCCCCGTTGCTCAACCTATCCCTAAGGAAGTTGAGCTCAATGCTTACTGTCCACTTAAAAGTGGAGGAGATCTCTCTTGGACGCTGGCCGTGAACATCTTGCAGGGAAGACCCAGTGTGAAAAAGGGCCAAATGATAGAAATGGAGGCATGGAGTGCCAAAGTTCTCCCTTTCAAATGATAATGGAAGAAATGTGAGAATGAAGTGACCAGCACACTGTTTTGGCAAGCCGACTGTCTTAGGAATGAGAAACACCTCTTGGCTGGGGCAAAGGAATCCTCCCTTGGCTACCCTGGCCACCAGTTTTGCAAGAATTCTTCCTCTGGACTTCTGAAAGGGAGGAGAAGCTTCTGGCACTGAGTGGGTTTCTCACCCTAAGCTACGGTGGATGGACACCAGTGGTTTGCGTGTAAATGGGTATTGACACTTAAGTGTTTAGAATCAGGCTCTGTGGAAGTATTCCTTGAACAGGCAAAGCCCTGGCCAGTTCTGGAAGCTAAATGCCCATCTGGAAAGCATTTGCTTTTCCTTATGAAGGCATCTCAAGCAGCCAGGGGAGGGAAGCAAGCTGGGTTACCATCAAGGCCAAGCCCCACAAGGTCAGTCACAGGTAGTGAACCGTTATTTGGGAATATCTGATGCTGATTGCTCTAGGCTAGCATAGGAATGGAGTGGGAGCTCGCCCCCAATCCTCGGGCATTCGCTGTGTGAGTGAAAGCCCTACCACATTTCAGTGTGACTCAAGACCTCCTGAGGAAAAAAAGCTAGGGGACCCGAATGGATCCATGATGGGTCAAAAAGGGTCTTCATTTCAGCAGAGACTAGGATACATCTGAGAAGAAAAGGACAAGCTCTGTTGCTCTTCTCCCCACAATTGACGGTGCTTCCTACCAATTCTTTGGCTTTGCCTAGGCACCAACAGTTTGTGTGGCACCTTCAAGGGCCCTACGTCTCTTTCTTGTCGAAACATTTCTAAAAGGCAAGTCCCAAAGGGCATTTCGCTCAGCGTATGCCAGGGTCAGGATGGCTTGGCCAAGCTCTCCCCTTACAAAGAGGGGACACTGCCCTTAGATCTGGCCTTGAATTCCCTATAGTGTGGACTTACAACAAGGGCAAGGGGATGGGAATGGATACACAGAAAGCCAAAGATCTTCATTTCACACACAGAGACCCCCTACACCAACCAAGGTCCTTGGAGTGGAGGTGAGTTTCCAAGCCTTTCCTGAGGCAATGTGGGGCTTTCAGTGTCTGATATCCCAGAGGAAGCCAAGTCCCTCTGTCTCTGAGCCGTTGGTGCTGGGCAAGCAACGGTATTGTGGGAATGGATAGTCACACATATGCTGCCCTTAATGGATGGAGCTACTCTCATGCGGAAGAACAGACTGTGCGATCAACACGCAAAAAGTCTATTGAATATACACTGCACCAAGCCCTCATTCCCACCTCTTCATCATCACATGAAAGCAACTTCTTTATATCTCAGAATCTCTACTGCCCCTCTCAATGGATGACACATCAGAAGACAAAGTTCCTGGGGCGCCTGGGTGGCTTGGTCGGTTAAGCGTCCGACTTCGGCTCAGGTCGTGATCTCACGGCCCGCGAGTTCAAGCCCCGCGTCGGGCTTGGTGCTGACAGCTCAGAGCCTGGAGCCTGTTTCGGATTCTGTGTCTCCTTCTCTCTCTGCCCTTCCCCTGTTCATGCTCTGTCTCTCTTAGTCTCAAAAAAAAACGTTAAAAAGAAAATTAAAAAAAAAAAGAAGACAAATTTCCTGTCTGTTTCTTAAGGGCCTCTTATTCAGAGGGCTCCAATGAGCATCGTTTGGAGCACTCCTGTAGCAAAAGCCTACTAAAAGTCCCTGTTATTCCTGAGCAAGCCATCTTGTGAATACATTGTGCTAGTCCGGTTCTTCTAAACATGAAGAACTCTGGCCCTCCTTGTATCCAGTTTCATGACGTTGCTGTATCATCCATTACAGTTCATCTTGTCCATATAAATTCAGTCTTTAAGAGTACTATCTCCAGCATGCAGATATCCAAAGGGGAAAGCCCTTATGAGTGTGGGAAAGGTGGAGACAAAGGAGCCCAGCCTTTTTGGTTTCAGAACTGCATGGACATGCAGAGCCCTAGGGCATCAACCTCCCCTAACACCAGCTGAGAGCTCTTTTGGGGGAGGCTGGGCTAGATGTATTAGCTGGGAGTTGGCTTCCTTGCTGGGCCTAGTACAAATGAAGATAAACATCTCCATTCCGCACGGATTGCATTCTCTTGGGATGGAATTATTGAACACCCTTTGGTCCTGGCTGAAGCCATTCCTCTATTTCTCACTGCCTCTTCATTCACCCTTAGGAGCCATGGAGCTGGCACTCACTCCACAGGCATCCAGTGATGGGCGTCAGATTCCAACTGGGTCCCCTGATCCAGCCATGAGCATTGGATATTCCAAAGGAGAATAGGGCTCCTATTTCTGACCTTGGGACTTGGCTGTTGGAAGCAAGGGATGGGCGGGAGAGGAGCCAGCTCACCTTGTTGTTCTGCCTGATTGAGGTGTTTTCCTTCTAAAAAGTTCACACAAGAGAAGTAGGCTCCAGAGGCTTGTCAGCACAGAAAGAGCCCTTCACAAGAAGGCACCAATGCCCCTCTCCACACTATGGGAGAAGGGGGAAGCTCCCAGCTAGAGCGCTGTCACTGCCTATTCCATTTCATGATGGGAAGATCAAGAAAAGCAGGACTCTCTAGGTCTTTCTGAAGGAAGAAGGCAAGCCTGTAGCTGACAGGGTTCCCAGATGGAGACACTGGAGGGCACCTTTGCCTAAGCCCTCTGGTATTTCTTCTTCTGTAGGTCAGATTGCCAGGAGCTGGTGTTGGGCCATCCCTTCTCCATAAATTTCCCCATCCAAGGTCTGCAGAACTGCGGCCCTGCTTATCCACCTTGACACATCTTTGTTCTCTGGTTGAAACAATTTTCTACCCACAATCCATCACACTCAGCATCTCAAAGAGTCCGATCTTCTGCCTTCGACCTGGAAGTCTGGTTCAGTCCTTGTGATTGGGGGCGAGATTTGCCACAGGGCTCCTTCTTCATTAATTCACTGGGTTTCAAAAGTAATCAGCCTTTCAGAATCCCAGAGCACTTGAAGGAACTCAGCAGCGGATGTTTGGTGTGTAGCCTGGGCCAGACATTTGGGCAGGGAGCTGGCCTCTTTCCGGGCCGAGGGCAGTCGAAGCAAGGCATCTTCTTTCCAAGTGGATCCCCATTCCCACTGGAATTGTCAAGCTTTGGTTTACCTGGTGTCCATTTCCTTTCCCTTGCTGAATTTCTGACAATTTATTTTTTTCTCCCTTAGGAGCCATGGAGCCATCAATCACCCCGATGGCACCCCTGGGTGCCCACAAACTCTCTCTGCTTCTGTGCTCAGTGAGAGATATCAGGCTCAGTTCTACCAAAGGAAAGAAGACCTTGAGTCCATGGGTGCTTGGTGCTTGGACTTCTGTGCTATGGAAGGTGAAGGGGAGGCAGCTTGCTTCTCTGACCTGGATGACTGAGTTGACTTCATTCTGAGAGGCAGACAGTTTGCACATGGGCGGTATGAACGAGGAAGGGGTCAACATTGGAAGAGCCCTTGCCAGGAATTAGGGAACAAGCCCTTGTTGCAGATTCCTGAGCAAGAGCCCTCAGAACACAATAGTTACAGCTCAAGCATCACTGCCTCTCTCAGCTGATGGGAAAAGTGACTGGGATAGACCAATCCAGAAACCCCTGGCTCCTGAGAAAAGAATGCAGGCACTTGCTGACAGGGTTCTATGGTGTAGTCCCTCAGAGGTCTTCTTTGGCCTAATCCCACCGACTTTTCTTATTCTGTTTACAACCTGGTTGATAGGAGAGTGTGCTTGGTACTTCATTCTCAACTTTCTCCATCTCATGTGTGATGAAGAACTCTGGCAATATGCATCTCCATTACCAACCCTTAGCCCTTTTAATAGAAGGCTGTTTGCATGGAAAGTATTCTGAGATAGTGTCTCAAAGTCATATCATCTGCTTTCAGCATGGGGGTTTGGTGGTGTTTTTATGATACTGCTAGAGATGTTGTATTTGGCCCTTCCCAATTTGGTTTCAGAATGATGTTGCCCTCTCCAAAACCCCGATATGTGCAGGTATCCAGGGAGAATGTTTGTGGGTAGGCTAACCCAGAGGTTGGAGGTGGATCCCACCTCCTGTGTGGACAAGGGGAGGGGAAGAGAAGGTCTGTGTCTCCTTCCTAGGTTTCCCCCATGCCCATTTGAATACACAGCTTTGACTCACTTTGTGGTCATTCCTCTCCCATTGCTGCTTTCCTAACTTTGTTTCAGTTCACACAAGGAGACCCTGTGTCTGTCTGTACACCACACAAGTTCCCCAGTGTGGAGATGAGTTCCAAGCCTTCCCTGAGCCAAAGAAGGGCTCACGGAGTCTGACATCCCAGAGGAAAGATAGCACCCCGCCCCACCCCCCCCCCGTCCCTGAGCCCTTGGTGCTGGGCAGTCTACAGTATAGTGAGATGGGTAGCCACATGGACCCCACCCCTAATGGATGGAGCTACCCTCATTCAGAAGAACAGTCTGTGAATGTGCAGCACATTCCAACACCTGATCAGTGCACAAAATGCCTTTTGAATAAATAGTATACCAAGGTCTCATTCCCACCTCTTGATGCTCACATGGAACAAATTCCTCATATTTCAGAGCCACTGCCACCCCTCTCGATGGATACGATGGGGCACACCAGAAGCCAGTGTTCCGCCCCTATTTCTTGAGGGAAAATGTAGGCCTCTTGTTCACAGGGCTCCAATGGACATCATTTTGAGCACTCTTGTAGCCAACTCCCCCAAAAGGTTCTTATGATTCCTGAGCAAGCCAGCTTGTGAATACATTATGCTCATCAGGTTCTTCTAAACAAGATCCATTCTCATCCTTCATGAACTGTGGCCCTCGGTGTATCCAGTTTCATGACATTGCTTTATTATCCATCAAGGTTCATCTTGGGGTCCACACAAAATCAGTTTTTCAGAGTACTATCTCTGAGTTGCAGATGTCCAATGGAGGGCAGCCCTTGTGACTATAGGATAGGTGGACCAAACCGGGCTGTGGCATTTCATTTCAGGATTATATGGACATCCAGAGCCCTAGGGCATTGGAAGGAGTCCAGATGAGAGATGAGTGTGTGGAAGTGTAGCCAGATGTATTAGCGGCAAGCTGGTCTCCTTGCTGGGCCTAGGGGAGATGAAGATAAGCATTGATCAAATCCCATGGGATGGAAATATTGAAGGCCTTTTGGTCTTGACTCTAGCCATTCATCTATTTCTGACTGTCTCTTCATTCACCCTTAGGAGCCATGGAGCTGGCACTCGGTCATCTGTCACCCAGGATGGATGTCTGGTTCCCACTGGGTCCTGTGCTTAGTAACAGCCATTGAGCATCATCAAATATCCCAAAGAGAATAGCCCTCCTATTCCTGACCTTGGGGCTTGGCTGTTTGTTAGAAGGCGTGGGGCAGTGGAGCCAGATCGCCTCCTTGGTCTGCCTGATTGAGGTGTTTGTTTTCCTTCTAAAAAGCATACAGTTCCCACAAGAGAAGTAGGCTTCAGAAGCTTGCCAGCACAGAAAGAGCCCTTTACCACAAGAAGGCACCAATGCCCCTCTCCACACTATGGGAGAAGGGGGAAGCTCCCAGCTAGAGCGCTGTCACTGCCTATTCCATTTCATGATGGGAAGATCAAGAAAAGCAGGACTCTCTAGGTCCTTCTGAAGGAAGAAGGCAAGCCTGTAGCTGACAGGGTCCCAGATGGAGACACTAGAGGGCACCTTTGCCTAAGCCCTCTGGTGTTTCTTCTTCTCTGGGCCAGATTGCCAGGAGCTGGTGCTGGGCACTCCCTTCTCCATAGAATTCCCAGTCAGGGTCAGGAGAACTCCGGTCCTCCTTATCCACCTTGACACATCTTTGCTCTCCTGTAGAAACAAGGTTCTTCCTGCAAATCCGTTCAGTCAGTGTCTCAAGAGTCCTATCCTCTGCCTTCAGCCTAGGAGGCAGGTTCAGTCATTGTGACTGGGGGTGAGGTTTTGCCACAGGGCTCCTTCTTCATTAATTCACTGGGTTTCAGAGGTAAGCAGTCATTCAGAGTCCCAGGGCATTTGAAGGGACTCAGCAGCAGATGTTTGGCGCACATAGTCTGATATCCCAGAGGACAGCTAGCATCCCTGTCCTTGATCTCTTGGTTCTGGGCAGGCTACAGTATTGTGGGAGTGGATAGACACATGGACCCCCCCCCCAGCCTAATGGATGGAGCAGCCCTCATTCACAAGAATAGACAGGCTGTTCATGTGCAGCACACTCCAAGACCTGATCGGTGCACAAAATGCCTTTTGAGTAAGTAGTGCACTAAGGCCTCCTTCCCACCTCTTCATTGTCACATGGAAGCACATTCATCTAGAACTGTTATGTTGAGCTGTACCTTTTAAAATTGATCAAGGAATTGAAGTGCTTTATTATTTTTCCCTGGAAACACTTTAACCCATGACACTCCATATTTGTATGTCTTATTCCAATGGTTATTAAGCACAGCACCAAAACAAAATTGCCTGTGGGAGCTAAATTCTCCAAGATAATATGTCTGAGTCAGGATAGCAGAGTCAAAATGGCGGTGTAAAAAGAGCAAGATTAAACCATGTGTTCATTTTTTCCCAGTTTTATGCCACATTTTCATTCTCGTTAGTTAATATACAGTGCAATATTGGTTTCCGGATTAGAATTCAGTTATTCCTCACTTCCAGACAACACCCTGTGCTCCTCATAACAAGTGCCCACCGCCCACCTCAGTACCCATCATCCATGTATCCAATACCCCACCCACCCAAAGAAATCAATGAATTGATCCCATTGACAATTGCACCAAAGATATTTTGTAAGATACTTAGAAATCATCCTGACCAAAAACCTATAAAATATGTACTCTGAAAAGTTATGAAGGAAAAGGAAGATGATACAAAGATATGAGAAAACATTCCATGCTCATGGTTTGGAAGTACAAATATTGTTAAAATGTCTATAGTACCCAAAGCAATCTACACAGTTAATGCAATCCCTATCCAAATCCCACCAGCATCTTTTACACAGGTACAACAAACAATCTTAAAATTTGTGTGGAATACCAGGAGACCCCGAATAGCCAAAGTAATCCTGAAAAAGAGAAGCAAAGCTGGAGGCTTCATTGTGGAACATATTCCAAAGAGCACTAAAAAGAAGAAGAAAAAGGAAAACAAAAGCTTAATGATATACTATGACTGACTCATGAGTCCAAGTACGTTTTTTTTCATTTTGTCTTTATGCTTATAGTTCGTTCATCAGTAAAAAAAATCATAAAATCATCATAAATCATCAAAATCATCAAAAATCATCACAAAATCAACTGTCACTCAAATATTTAGAATACATTAAGAAAAAAATGAGAACAGAATGTGACATCATGAAGCTTCAATGTTTCTTTATGACATTTTCTAATCAGAAGTGTTTCAAAATATTCAAACTCACCATTCCCAGGTGACAGTGAGTAGAATTTAACAAAATTCAGCAGCCACCAGTGACAGACTGCCTTTCATGTGAACTTAGATATTTCTATGCTGGTGTCAGATATCACTTACATGTTTGGAGATCACACAGAATTACTCAAAGCTCAACATCCGGAAGGCTTCCCACTGTGTATATAGCCAAAGACATAAAACAGAGCGATGTGTTCCTGTGTGTTTAATTCAATCCAAAGAAAGGTATCACGCTGCCAAGCAATCCGGTTAGACATGAAATAGAGAAGAGAATATAAAGCCCAAATGCACTTCAATGCAGGTGGTGTTGGCAAGAGCCCACCTCACTTCAGGGGGCAAGAAGAGACTGAGATCAGGGGTCAGAGTAAGGAGCAAATTGTCTGTCCTCAGACAGTGACAAGAAACACTAGGTAAGCTCTCACTCGGGTGGTGGGCTGCCACACAGCAATTAGTGTTTGATGTTGGGGAAGAAAGGTTGTTCTGTTCCTGAGAGCTCAGTGCTTGGCAGCATTGCGTTGGCCCAGATGGCCACTCCCTGCTCTCTACCCACCTTCTGGAATGCCTGAGCTTCCTTCCTTCTGAGACACTAAAGGTTTGTCCGTGCAAAGTCAATACCTTGGAGAGGTTAGGATAGAAAAAAGTAAACTTAATAACTAAAAGAACAGAGCCCATTTCCACAGAGCCAGGAGCCAGAAAAGAGCCCCCAAGCCAGCACTGTTCTATCACTGAAAGAAAGGAATGGAAAAGAGTGAACACCCCTTTGTACACAGGGCTCCTAATTGTAGCTCAAAGATATTCCCCTTAGATCTGGCCCACTTATGTTGGTGATGACACCAAACTTGCCTCGGGAAACGTGCTGGTGCCCTCATGTGAAGCTTGATACCATTTTCCTCTGAGATGAAGACATTTGGCCCCCGGTGCATCCCTTCAGATTCCCTTCCTCTTTCATTAATGAGGATTTCATTAGGGAACATTCATAGACATAATCAGGGAGCATTTTCTGATTTTAATCATGGAGCTGTAACTAGTTCCCAGTATCCTGAAATAGGTTGAGCAACAGGAGTCCATGGAACTCTTCTGCAAGTTAAACCTTGGCAAAAGGAGGAAGAGGGCCTTTGAAACTGTTCAGCAGAGGAGGTTTGCATGTGCACATGGGCAGATGGGCAGATGATGTTGGGAAGGACAGGATCTTCTTTCTGGAGCAAGGGCTTAGCGCCAAATTCAGGAGCTACAGGGCTGTCACTCAGGGCCCAGTAATTCCCAGGGAGCCTGCACTCACACTGTGTGTCATCACATAGCAGTTAATTTTTGATATCGAAGAGGAAATCTGGACCTCCTGCCAGTAAGAACTCTGTGTTCAGGATTCTGTTGGCATGGGACCATTGTCCTTCTCTCTGTCCCCCTCCAGGAAAGCCTGAGCTCCTGTAAGGGTTAAATTGTAGTGTAGAGCTAACGCTTAGCTTGAAAAATAACAGCTTTGTGTTGACACTGAAGGTTAAGAGATAACAGCCTTGCCTTACTCGTGTAAATTACACCTCATACTCTTGTAAATTAGGCTTCGCCAATTAAGGAAACAAACACTCAAAGAAAAGAGCATCAGAGGCAGGGTCAAAGAGATCCGCTGGTTGCAACTTAGAGGCAGAAAGTCTAAAATAAACACCTCATTAGGCAACTGTTTCTAACTCATCTGGAAACTGTTCTGTTCCCAGGTGATGATAAAACAATGTGATCAGCTATAAAAACTCTGTACCCTGGCTGTTCGGGGCCGCACTCCTATCAAGAGTGTTGGTCCTGATTGGTCGGCCTTGCCTCTCATTGTAATAAACTTTGCTGTGACTGTCACTGGTGGCCGTAGCATTATGTTTCAGGAGTCGTGTGGATGCAACACTCCCTACCTCCTGAGACACTCAGGGTTCATGCATGTCAGGTCCATTCCCCAAGCAGCTTAGGGCACAAAAATACTCAAAGACTGAAATCCACAGACTTGCCGGGAGCAAGATCCTACCTTGTGAGTCACAACTGTATCTTTCCACAGAGAGGCAGTGCTTGAAAGCTGGTGATGGCTTGACGCATTCCAGCCCTTATTGAAGTTAGGGTGCATGACTTTTGCCTCTACTGGTATAGCTCCCTGGTATAGCTCGTGGATGTTTCACTTCTCTTCAGGCCACAGGTCTTTTTTACTCCTTGGACACCAAACTTGCCCAGGGAATTGTGCTCGTAACATTATCTACAGCTTCATAATATTCTCATCTGAGATGAAGAACTTTAGCCCTCACTCTATCCTTTTCAATTCTCTTACACTTATCCTAACCGTGTGTTCACTGTGAGACATTCAGTGCCAAAGTCTGGCAGCAGTTTTCATGGTGGAGTCGTGCCAAGTTCCTGTAAGTTTGGAATAGCTTTGGGAACAGGTGCCCCTGGGATGTCTGCCAGATCTACCTTGGGAACAGGAGGTATTTGGGACTTGAATGTGTTAAGCACAGGAGGATTGCTTATGGGTATAGGCAGGTGATATTCGGAGACAGTTGGCCTCACTTCTGTGACAAAAGCTGATGGAGATGTGGCCTTCAGGGCCACAGTCAGAAGGAAAAAACGTCACACAGATTGAGCTGAATAACTTCCAGCGAGCGTACATGAAGATTGTTTTCTATACCCAGAACAACTAATTTCTGATATCAAGGAGAAAAGGTTTCCCTCCTAAAAACTTGGGGCACTGAGGTCTTAGTTTTGTGCAGTAACTATTACTGTGCTCTGTGCCCCTGCCATAGACTGTCTGAATATCCTGCTCTCTGAGCCTCTAAGGGTTCCCAGTTGTCCACTTCATTTACACAGCAGGTCAACATGAAAGAAACTACTCAACACCCTAAAACTCAGAACCCAGTCCCACAGACTTGGGCATCAGCCCATATTGAGACTCTGCCTTCCAAATCATACTGCTTTACCTGCTGGCAGGAAAAGCTGGAAAGCTGGCAAGTGCCCTAGCCCTCCTACACTATTTGAGTTCAAATGTAGGGTTTTTATGCTACTTTAGGACTCCCAGGGGTAGGTAAAATATGTTCCGCTTCTCTATAGCACACAGGTTTTGCACAGTCTAGGACATCAAGCTTCCCTGGGAATTGTGCCAGTCACTTCATTCACAGCTTTATTCCATGATCATCTGAGACAAAGAATTTGGACCAAAGTTCATCCCTTCCAATTCCCTTGATCTTTTTCTATCCATGTTTTCCTGTGAGGGACTGAGAGTCCGAGCCTAGAAGTATTTCTCTCCAATTTTAATTATGGAGTCCTGCTAAGTTTCCCTAAATCTTAGCAATGGGTTCTCCACTGGCTCACCTGTGAGACCTATCTTGGCAACAGAAGACACAGAAGTCTTGGAAAGAGGTAAGTGTTATTGGGAGGGAGGCATCCTCACTTGTGTGCAAGGGGAGATGGGGATCAGAGGTCAGAGTCAGGAAATATGTGGCTTTGTCTCAGAGAGTGCCCAGCATTCACAACCAGCTAACACATGAGGATCGCTTACTAAGGACATATTGCCCTCCTTTACTGAGACCTGTGTGCTTGGCAGGCTTCTGTTGGCCTGAGGGGTGTTGGTTACCCTGATTCCACTTACCCCTGTGAGGTTCCTGCTGAAACAGGGTGCTGTCGAAAAAACCACCAGACGCCGAATAGAAGTGAGGCAAGATTTTATTCACGGCCGGGCCAAACCTGATCTCCTTCTTGAGAAAAGTGCAGAGATTGGTTCCGAGCAAAGGTAGCGGTGAGCTTATATGGATTTTAGCAAGTCAGAATACATCATTATTTGGTTAACCAATTACAATTTACAGCATTTCATGGTAGCCAATTATACTGTGACACACAGACGTTAGTTAGCTTTGGCGGGAACCTATCAATTTAAAGTTCTTTGTCTTAAGAGGGTTTACAATGACCAATCATAGTTAGACACCTGAGATGCTGTAGGAGAGCGAGAACGTGACTTTTTACGTGTTGGTCTTGCCTAGGCCAGATCTTGGTAGAGGGGGTGGGGGAGGGTTAGCATCCTAAGTTATCTATTTAGCAAGCAGACGAGGTCCCAGAAGCGAAATAGGGCGGTTAGTAATTTCTGATAACCTTAATCGGGAACTACATAAGCCTTTTTATCTCAATTATTCATGAAAGGTGAGTTTAAGCCAAATTTATATACAATACGCTTTCTGATATCTTATAAGTTGACCTATTACACTACATTCTGAGAAGACCAAAGTCGGAGCATGAGCATTGTTCTTCCCCAGGTGGTCAGGGAAGAGAGTCCATTCAAGGACTCTCGGACCACCACCTAATTCCACAGACATGGCTGCCAGCCAGCACAAAGAAGCCAAAATTCACGAGTGCCCCCACCTACTGAATGGAAGAGTAAGGCAAGATCCAGAAGCCTTTCTGCCTTATCTAGGTCAGTATGCAATGTTCTTGTGACTGGTGCTTCCTTTCATCCCAGCCCCCCAGGTGTTTCCTTCTTATTCTCAGGATAGCAAGCTTGCCTAGGAAATGGTGCTCATGTCAGCAGTCACAGCTTCATTCCATTTTAACCTGAGTGAACAACTTTGGCCCTCAGTGTGTTTCTTCTGATTTAGTTATTATTGTTATTATTAATGTGAAGGAAGCCTATTTATATACCAAGGGCTTGGGCAAGGTAAAGTCAAATGTTAAGTTTACAAGGAGACTTTCATATGCTAGTGACTCACAGATTGCTGGAGGCCTAGCTAATTGTCAAGCTAAAATGGTTTTTCCCTCTAGCAGAACATTGACGTTAAGACAGAAGGGAATCCCTGGAGAAACATTTGACTCTACTAGCCTCAAGTATTTGTGAATAGGCTGAAGGCAACAAGGAAATGAAGAGTTTATTTTTTTTTTAATGTTTATATATCTTTTGAGAGAGAAAGATGGAGAGAGAGAGAGAAGAGAGAATTTGCGCCGCTGAGAGGGGCAGAGAGAGAGGGAGACAACAGAATCTGAAGCAGGCTCCAGACTCTGAGCTGTCAGTAGAGCCCCTGTGGACCTCACAGAAACTGAGATCCTGACCTGAGTTAAAGTCTGAGGCTTAAGAGACTCAGCCACCCAGGCACCCCAGGAAATTCAGTTTTATATGCCATTTCCTTCTTGCCTTTGTTACTCACATCACTATGGAGGGCAGGGTGATGTTGGAGCTCTAGGAAACTGAGTCTATAGGTTTCTGGAGATTATGCTGTAATGCCCCTGATTTCGAATCCGAGAGACCACCAAGGAGCCGATACCGATGCAAACGCACGAGGGTTTATTTGCAAGCTCGAGCTTGGGCCCAAGTATACCCGACACAGCGGAGCAGGGACTTGGACCCCTAGGTTAAGAGGCGTAGCAGTTTTATAGGGGCCAGTGGCCAATGAGATTGTAACACACACAGAAAGTTGCATAGTCATGTCAGTCCGCACGCAGGTGGCCAAATGAATTACAATTTACTCTATAGTAACTGTTTGAACTAGCCTATCACTCTGGTCAGAATTGGCACGCAAGTTTGGCGGGCAAAAGGCGGAGTTTACATTCTTTGGCGGTTAGGGGTTCCGCATTCCTGTATGAGCCGGTTTCCAGTAAGAGTGTGCTCAGCGGCTTGACTAGGGTGGGGGATTGTCTTAAGCAATAAGTAGGTCATGTGGGGGTTATACATGAGATGGTGGGTGTAGCACAAAATGGAGTTAGTCTTGCTCTGCTTGTCCAGGGGTAGGGGGTTTTTGTTAAATTCCTTGGGTCTCACAATGCCTCTGCCTTTTTCTTGTGATTTACTAAGATACTTGTCCATTGATGGAGTCTCCATTTGTTTTCTGTCATTTTCTTTGCCCTTGGGCAGCCAGGAGTGCCTGAGGAATGTCACACATATCTTATGTGGGGGTGGTCAGGTAATGCTAGCTTGTGTTTGGCCCTCAGCTTTCCTTCTGCTCCCTCATGAAGCAGATGGATGATTCCCATTTACCCAGCCCACATGTGTTTGTTCCTTCAGAAAACAGCGAGCTTGGTAGGAGACTGTGCTATTCTCTTTCTTCCCAGAATTATCCTATTCTCAGGTGAAATGAAGATCTTTGGCTTTCTGGGTACCCACTCCCATCCCCTTGCTTTTTTTGAAGTCCCCACTATGGGGAATTCAAGGCCAGACCTAAGAGCAATGTCCCCTCATTTTAATTGGGGAGACTGGCCAAGTCATCCTGACTCTGGCATAGGTTGGGCAAAAAGCCCCTTGGGGCTTGCCAAGAAAAAGACATAGGGCACTTGAAGGTGCCAGACAAAATGTTGGTGTATATAGGTAAAGCCAGAGAATTGGGAAGAAGCATCATCAACTGTGGGCAGAAGAGCAACAGGGCACGTCAGTTTCCTCTCAGTTTTATCCTATTCTCTGCAGAAATGAAGACCTTTGACCCATCATGTATCCACTCTGATCCCCTAGCTGTTTTTCTAAGGAGGTCTTGAGTCACATTGAAATGTGGTAAGGCTTTCACTCACACAGCGAATGCCCGGGATTGGTGGCCGGCTCCCACTGCATTCCTATTGCTAGCCTAGAGCAATCAGTTTCTGATATCCCCAAATAATGATTAACTACCTATGACTGACCTTGTGGGGCTTGGTATTGGTGGTTGCCTGTCTCCTGTGGCTGCTTGAGATGTCTTCATATGGAAAAGCAAATGGTTCCCAGATGGGCATTTAGCTTCCAGAAGTGGCCAGGGCATTGCTTGTTGAAGGAATACTTCCACAGAGCCTGATTCAAAAAACGTAAGTGTCAACACTGGTCACTCTCCACTGTAGGTCAGAGTAAGAAATTCACTCAGTGCCAGAGGCTTCTCATCCCTTTCTGACATCCCAGAGGAAGAATTCTTGCAAAAGTGGTTGCTGTTATGCCTAGAATTCGTGATCCCCAAAGACCACCAGGGAGCCGAGTCCGATGCAAAAGCAAAGAGCCTTTATTCGAGCTAGCTCGAGCTCAATCCCCTACCTGCACCCACGCAGCGGTGAGATGCCGGAGAGAGCCAGCGAGTTTCAAAAGCACAAAGGTTTTATAGGGGTCTAGGGGCAGTTGGTGAGGTAATGGTTGTGGCCTTAGCCTATTGGCTGGTGAAGGGTCGTGGCCTCAGTCGATTGCCTGGGAAAGGGTCGGAGTCCCGTTACGCAGGTTGCCGGGCGTGTTTTGATCGGGAAGTTTGAACGGGTGAGCAGGAGGTTACTCAAGGGGAGGAGGCGTGGTCTGAGGTTTCTGCGATTTTCCCCGAAAGGGGGCCAGGTCAGGGACATAGTCACTCAAGATGGAGGACGCAGAACAAGATGGAGTCGGCCGGCGTAGGTCCGCTCTTTCAGTTGCCAGGGTAGCCAATGGAGAATTCCTTAGCCCCAGCCAAGAGGTGTTGTTTCTCATTCCCAAGACAGCCAGCTTGCCAAAAGAGTGTAATGGTCACTTCATTCTCAGATTTATTCCATTCTCATTTGATAAGGAGAAATTTGGCACTCTATCCATTTCTATCATTTTTCCCTTTTTCAAACTAGGTCTTCCCTGTGAGAGATTCCCAGCCAGTGTCCAAGAGAGATCTCTTCTGCTTTTAACTGGACAGTCGTATTGAGCTCTACTTTCTCAGGGATAGCTTGAGCAATGGGGCCCCTTGAGACCTGCCTTTCCTAACTCTATTGACAAAGGGAGGCCTAAGGTACTGCAAGGTGCCCGGAACAGAATTTCTGCCCATAGGCCAAGTCCAGAGGAGCTGGGAGGGAGATGGACTCCCTTGTGGGGCCAGAAGGAGCTTAGCTACTCATTTCACTCTCAGCATTATGCTGTCCTCATCTGCAGTGACGAACTTGGGCCATCGATGTCTCCATTCCCATCCCCTGGCACTTTTTCTACCTAGGCATTCACTGTGGGAATTCAGGGCCAGAATGTAAAAGCCATGTTGTCTCTTGTCAGGTGGGGTGTCGGGCCACGTCCTCCCAACTTGGAGAAAAGTTGGGCAACATGGGCCCACCCACAGGGCTTGCCTTTCAGCCTTACCACTGGCCACAAAGACATAGGGCATTGGAAGCAGCAGAGGACAGAATATTTGCATGTAGACAGGGACAGAGGAGGGGGATGGAGCCAGCCTCAGTTCTGCAGAAAGGGGAAAAGAAGCTAGGTACCACATTCTCTGTTATATCCTATATCTCTCCAAAAATAAAGAACTCTGGACCCCCATAAGTTCCCATCCCCTTGAGGATTTTTTTTTAATGTTTATTTTTGACAGAGAGAGAGAGGGACAGAGACAGAGACAGAGCATGAGTGGGGGAAGGGCAGAGACAGAGGGAGACACGGAATCTGAAACAGGCTCCAGGCTCTGAGCTGTCAGCACAGAGCCCGACGCGGGGCTCGAACTTACAGACCGCAAGATCATGACCTGAGCCGAAGTCGGACGCTTAGCCGACTGAGCCACCCAGGTGCCACCCCCCACCCCTTGAGGATTTTCTAAGGAGGATTTGGGTCACACACAGGAGAGATGGAGTTGTCATTCACATAAAAAAGCACCCAAAGATTAATTGAGAGCTCCCCGTCACTGCCTGCGCTAACCAAGAGCAATCAGTTTCTGACATCACAAAGAGAATATTGCTCTCCTTGGACTGAAAGTGTGGTGCTTGACAGGCTGCAGGTGGCATGGGAATGTTTGCCCTGATTGTGTGCCTCACCGGGCTCCTTCAGCTGCCTTCATTCTGAAAAGCAGAAGGCTCTCAGATGGGCAGTTTGCTCCCAGACATGGGTCAGTGCAGAAAGAGCCCAGGCAAAGACTCCTCCACCAGAGCCTGGTTCCAAACACTTGAAGGTCCGAAGGGAGACTGACCTTGAATCACTGAAGGAATATTGTATCTATACTTGATGGAAAGGGCAGGAGAAAGGGCAATGGCCAGAAGAATCCCTGGCTTACCAACCTTGTGGATGAACACTTCTTGCGATAGGGGCATCAGGTGTAGTCAATGGACATTTCCCTGGGCCCAAACCATTGGTGTGTCTTACACTTGAGATTATGTTAGTCACTTTATTCTTTGCTTTATCCAATTCTCCTCTGTAAGAAAGAACTTTGGGCCTCTGTGTATCCATGTCCATTTTTGGTCTTTTTTTTCAAACTAGGTTTCCTCTGGTAGACATTTGGGGCCAGATTTTAAAAACAATTCTGGCTCATTTTAACTGAGGGCTTGGGTCAAGTTCTCTGGACTCTGGGATACTTTGGGCTATGGGGCCTTGCACCACATGTGTTTTATAACCATACATACATCAGGAAACCTCGTGCATTTGAGGGGCCCAGCATGGAATGTTTGCCTGTAGGCAGATTGAGAGGAGTAAGGAGAAAAGCAGTCCTCCTTCTGCAACAAGAAAACACTGAGCCATACATTACATGTTTAGTTGTACCCCATTCTCACTTGAATTCCAGATGAAGGTTTCCTCCGGACTAGCTTCCAGGTAAAACCAGTGGTGTTTTTACCTTTCCCCAGTGCAGATGGGCTTCCTATTCTGAAGAGAGCCAGCTTCAAATAGATTATACTAGTCATTCTATTCTCTGCTTGATCCCTTTCTCATAGGAAAGGAAGAACTTTGGCCATTCCCATTCCATCACTGATTTTCTTTCTTTTTTTTGAAACTTGTTATTAAACATTTCTCATTTTTGATGAAACAGAAACACACAGAGAGAGAGAGAGAGAGCATGAGTGGGGTAGGGGCAAAAAGAAGGACACAGAGGATCCAAAGCAGGCTCCACACTGTGGGCACAAAGCCCATGTGTGGCTAGACTTCACAACCATGAGATCATGACCTGAGCTGAAATCAAGAGTCAGCCATTTAACCGACTGAGCCACCCAGGTGCCCCATCCTCTGTGCTTTGTCGAATTATATCTTGGTCCCCCTAGGCACAGTGAGTCTGTCAATAACTCAGTGACAAACCAGGCATTGGTGGAAAGTTTTCACGCTGCTCCCATTCTAACTGAAAGCATTCAGTTTCTGATACACAAAAGGATGCACTGACCACAGTCACTGATGGCTTGGTGCTTGAAAGCCTGGAGTTGTCGTGGTAATAGTTAGCAGAACTCCAACCATTGGCTGCTACAGATGCCTTCATCTGAAGCACAGACAGTTCACCCATTTGCAGTATTCTTCAGGACCTGAAGAATATGCAGAAATAGCCCATTTGAGGACAAGTGCAACAGAGCCACGTTTCCAAATACTTGAGGGTCAGCCACAAGCCAGAAACTGGTAACTGTGTAGCATGACTGCCTCAGAGGTCAGGGGAAAAAAAAATTCAATGCCAGAAACTTTCCCTCTCCTTCTGAAGGAACAATGCAGGAGGTTTCCCTTTGTCCTAGCCTACACAGTATTCTTACTCCTGAGACAACCATCTTGCCAGGAGATTGTGCTAGAAACTTCAGTTTTTGTTATAACCCATTCTCTCCTGTTGATAAAGAACTTTGGACTTCTGTGTATTCTCCTCCACCCTGTTGCTCTTTTTCAAGCTCAGTTCTCCCTGTTGTCCATTAGAGGCACACTGTCACAGAGCCATTTCCTCTATGCTTATCTAGGGAGTCTGGCCCCGTTCTTGTCACTCTGGGATATGTTGGGCCACAGGATCCCTCAAAAATTGCCTTTCAGGAGGCAAAAGGAAAAATGCACTATTGGGGCCTCATCAAAATAAAAAGCTTCTGCACAGCGAAGGAAACAGCAAAACTAAAGGCAACCGATAGAATGGGAGAAGATATGTGCCAGCGACTTATCAAAGGGTTCGTATCCAAAATCTGTAAAGAACTTAAACTCGACACCCACAAAACAACGAATCCACTGAAGAAATGGGCAAAAGACATGAAGAGACACTGCTCCAAAGAAGACTTCCAGATGGCCACCAGACACATGAAAAAATGCTCATCACTCATCATCAGGGAATTACAAATCAAAACCACAATGGGACACCACCTTATACTTGCCAGAAAGGCTAACATCGACAGCGGAGGCAACAACTGAGGTTGACGAGGCTGTGGAGAAACAGGATCTCTTCATATTGCTGGTGGGAATGCCAGCGGTGCAGCCACTCTAGACATTACTCAAAAAATTAAACATGGAACCTCCCTACCACCCAGGAATTACACTACTAGGTATTTATCCAAGGGATACAGGAAGGCTGTTTCAAAAGAGCACATGCGCCCTAAGTTTTATAACAGCACTCTCAACAATAGCCAAAGCATGGAAAGAGCCCAAATGTCCATCAATGGATGAATGGATAAAGAAAGTGTGGTGTATATATATATATTCAATGGAGTGTTGTTCAGCAATAAAAAAGAATGATATCTTGCCTTTTGCAACTACGTTGATAGAACTAGAGGGTTTTATGGTAAGCAAAATTAGAGAAACACAAGTGTCATAGGACTTCACTCATCTGAGGCCTTTAAGACACAGAACAGATGAACATGAAGGAAGGGAAGCAAAAATAATATCCAAACAGGGAGGGGGCAAAAATATAAGAGACTCTTAAATATGAAGAACACACAGAGGGTCCCTGGAGGTGTTGTGGGAGGGGGTGTGAGCTAAATGGGTAAGAAGCGTTAAGGAATCTACTCTTGAAATCATTGTTGCACTAGAGGCTAACTAATTTGGATGTAACTCAAAAAAAAAAAATGCCTTTCAGCACCCTGTTGACAAAGATAAGCCCAGAGCATTTCAAGGTGCCCAACAGGAATGCTTGTGTGTACACAGGGTCAGGGGTATCAAGAGAGAGCTCTCCTTATTTCTGGGACAAGAGGAACATGGAGCTGGACATTTGCTTCTCAACTTTATCTCATTCTCAGCTGAAATGAAAACTTTTGGCCGTGTGTGTAGCCATTCCAATTCCCGGGTTGCATTGATAACTATTTCCTCGGTCCCAGGCAAGGCTAAGGAGGCCAACCTACACATAGTGAGTGCCCAGATATTCGTAATGAGCTCTGACTCTTGTCTGTGCTAAACCAAGAGCAATCATTTTCTGATATCCCCAAGGAAAGATTGCCTTCCTGGGAGTACTTGGTGTCTGGCTGGCTGAGAAAAGAAATAATGGTTAGCCAACTTGTCTCCCTCCCGGCATGTTAAGGATGCTTTCACTCTGACGACCAGTTGGTTCACCCGTGGCACCATTCTCGAGGACCTTGTTAGCACTGAAAGAGACCATTCAAGAACTACTGCACCACAGACCAGTTCGAAACAATTGAACACAAAACCACTCCCCTGGTAACACTTCTGCCTTTACCCATTGGCCAGGTGACAAAGGGAAAATAGCGAACCCCCAAGCTTTTCTTCTCTTTCCCGAGTAAGAATAAGGTATCTTGCCGTGAAGGTTCCTACTGTAATGAGCGGAGGTTTCCCTTTGCCCTTGCCCATATGTGTTTCTTATTTCCTGACCAGATTGCCAGGAAATTGTAGGAGTCATTTCATCCACACAATTATCCCATTTGCATCTCTCATAAGAACACTGCTTCTCTATGTACCAACTCCACCATGTCCTCTCTATTGTGTGTTTTTATTACTTCTCAGAGAGAGGGAGAGACAGAGGGAAAGAGGAGAGGGAGACAGAGGCAGAGAGAGCAGGCAGTGAGGGGTAGAGTGGGACAGATGATCCCAAGGCGCCTCCCTGCTCACAGGAGAGAACTGATGTGGGGGTGGGCTTGCAAACCCTAAGATCATGACTTTAGCAATGAAGCGATGCCTAACCAATGAGTCACCCAAGAACCCCTAAGTAGCCCCATCTCTTTTAATATTTTAAACCATTTATTTTATTTTTGAGAGAGTGAGAGAAAGAGAGAAGGACAGTGCAAGCAGAAAAAAAGCTGAGAGAGGGAGACAAAGACTCTGAAGCAGGCTCCAGGCTTCAAGCTATCAGCACGAAGCCCGACTAGGGACCCAAACTCAACAACTAGGAGACCACGAGCAGAAACCAAGAGTTGAGGTTTAGGCGAATGAGTCGTCGAGGTGCCCCCCTTTCACCCTTTTTAAAACGAGAATCTCCCATGGACACATCAGGGCCCATGGTTCAGAGCAATTCCCTCTGATTTTAATTGGGGATTCTGGATGAGTTCTTGTGATAGCAGAATAGTTCCTGTGGTAGCAAGGCCCTAGGAGCCTTGCAACATGCCTTCCAGATGTATATTGACAACATGAGATGTAGGTCAGGGGAAAGTACCCACAGAGAATGTGTGTAGTTAGGGCCAAAGGGTGTGGGGAGGCAGCTGACCTCACTTCTGGCACAAGGACAATGGCACAACCCGTTTCCCTCTCAGCTCTCTTCCATTCTCACCTTAAAGGAAACTTTGGCTGTCCTTAGAGCCATTCCCATGCCAATGCTATGTGCTAACTAGGACTTGGTTTGCAGGCTGGGTGAGCCAGTGAGGCTGTCAATCACACAGTGAGCTCCCAGGCATGGATGGTGAGTTCTCACGCTGCTTCTGTGCCCACCAAGAGTAATTATTTTCTGACAACCCACAGGAGAGATGGCCATGCTCTCAGAGAGCACTTACTGCTTGGCCTCGGATTCTGAGGAGCACAGAATCCACGCATACGAGCTACATTCCAGGACCTGGTCAGTGCAGACAGTGGCCCTTTACAACCTAACGCGTCACAGGAATGGTTCCAAACACTTGAGCAACAGCCTGGAGCATGGACCCACTACCCCTGAATCTCTGCTGCCTCTATCTCCTGATGGGAATGGCAGGGAAAACACCCAAGGCGGGAAGCTGTCCCTCTCTTGCAGAACAATATTGGCAGACCTCTTGCAGACTGGGCTTTCCGTAGGTTTTCCCTTAGAGTTTTAGTTTTTCTCTGCCCTCAGGTGTTTCTTCCTCCTTATGCAGGACCTTGCCAGAAAATTCTGCCACTTCATTCTAACCTGTGTCCCCGTCTCTTCAGTAATGAATCACTTTGGCCATTCGCAAGTCCATTTCAATGAATACCTTTTTTTCTGTATACAAAGTCCCTTCTCTCTGGGTGCCATTCCGAGCCATTGCCCCAGAGAAATATCCGGATATGTGGAACTTGGGCCCTCCCATGTTTCTTTAAAAATTTCCCTGTTTTGACTTAGCCATAGAGCTGTCACTCACTCGACCCGTGCCCAGGGATAGATTTTTCACACCAGCCTGTGCCTGTTGCAGGTGGGGCCCAGCAAAGCAGCCTAACCACTGCGAATGACAGCACTTGCACTTACCTGTCTTGGATCTAACTTCCATCTGGGGCACAGATGGGCCGCAGGACCACAGGTATTATTGGGTGCAGGTCACTACCAATAGAGATTAGAATTGAGAAAGTCTAATATTCTGAGAAGAATCTTGCTCACTTCCTGTCCATGTGCGGTCATTTTACTATCCCCACATGTGCATTGGCACATACATACTGTGACGATGTTTTAAAGAAAAAGTAGACCCTAGGGAAGTGACTAGGGAGAAAGAAGAAAGGGGGTAGAGAGAGCTCTGCCATGGGGCAACCGCATCCATTTGCTTGGCTGCATGCTCCATGGCTCAAACATGGACAAGGAATGGCCCTAGTCACTGCATTATCCACATCAGCCCATTCTCATTCCTCGTGAAGACCTCTGGCCCTCTGTCGATCTATTTTCACCCTTTTGCTCTATTTTCAAAGTAGTTCCTCTTTGGCGTGCTGCCGGAGTCCAGCTCCAGCATGTCCAGGGGTTCCCGAAGGATGAATGGCATTGGTGAAAAAGTGAAACACAAAAATAAAAAATGAAAATGGACACAGACAACAGCAGTGTGTTGAACTGGCTGCTTTATTGTGACAAACGTGGCATTATATTTGTGAGCAATTTCCTTCTAACGTACGTCATCTATGTTTTCTGGCATTACCTAAATCTAAAAATGTTCTTATATGTAATCACCCTTTTAGGAAAAACATGGTTATTTTCTCATAACGTTTCCTCCAGTCCTTTGCTTATTGATTAATTTCTTATATATTTTTTCAGTATGTATCTATGTTTATCTATAATCTATAAAGCATTTGCTTTGCTGTTTTCATGAAAGGTCATCCATCTCTCAACACCTCAAGTGGAACAGTTACAGGGACATGACCTCTTAGTTGTTTCCCTGAACCATTTGTGGTTTGAAGAACAAAAGCATTTGTCTCGGTCTGAGGTGCCAGGAGGAGGCCAAGAGGGCCTTAGGAACCCACGCCTTATATCTTCTCAGGGAGACAATGCACCTAGGAACTAATGAACCATTCTGTACTCTAACCAACTAGGTTTCGTCATCATCTGGAATGCCTCCTGGGGGCCAAGTGGGCCTAAGGGTTGGAGTAACTTGTGCCCATAGATACACTCTTTTGTTGCCAGAGTGTGGCTTTTAAACCCATTTATTCCTCCTTTGCTGGCAAATATATGAGGAGCCTTTATAAGGGGTGGCAAGGGCTAAATGTAGGGCCGCAAAATTTCCTTGCGGAACCTTATTTTCTTTCCCCAATGATTTGTCTTTTTCCCAGGGCGCCTGTCGAGGGCAATTCCCCAACAGACAATTCCCCAGGTACTTTTATTAAGGCCAAATTACATAAAAGCGGGAGCATAAGAAGCTTCACTGTCAGTGGCCTGCCTTGCAGTCCCGATCTGTCCACCGCCCAGGTCCTGCCATCAGGCTGGTTGGATAGCTCAGCTTCTGGCAGGGTGCATTCCATCTTCCATGTTTTCAGAGGCCGATCCTCAGTGTTCAGCTGGGGATCCTAGTCCCATCCTTGTGACTGTGCCGTAGGTTTGGTCACAGGGCCCCTGGCTGCCGGAGTCCAGGTCCAGCAGGTCCAGGGGTTGTCGAAGGATGAACGGTGTTGGCGAAAAAGTGAAAATAAAATAAAAATAAAATAAAAAATAAAAATAAAAATGGACACAGACAACAGCTGTGAGTTGATCTGGCCGATTTATTGTAGCAAACCTGGCAGTATATTTCCTAGTGATTTTCTTTTAGCCTACATCATCTATGTTTTTCTAACAATACCTAATTTTAAAAATGTTCCTATGTGTAATCAACATTTAAGAAATAACATGGCGATTTTCCCTCATTTTCCTGCGTACCCTTTAATTTATTGATTAATTTCTTACATTATTCCATTATGCATCTGCGTTTATCTGTAATTATCTACAGTCTATAAAGCATTTGCCTTGCTGTTCGCATGAAAGTCCTCCATTTCTCAACACCTCAGGTGGAACAGTTACAGGGACATGACCTCCTAACCACATGAGGCCAGAAGAACAATGTGTTTGCCTCGGTCCAAGGTGCCAGGAAGGGGCCGAAAGGACCTTAGAAACCCATGCCTCATACATTCTCAGAGAGTCAATGCACCTAGGAACGAATGAGCCATTCTGTAGCCTAATCGACTAGGTTCAGTCATCATCTGGAATGCCTCCGGGGGACCAGGTGGGCTTAGGGATTGAAGTCACCTGTGCCCAGAGATACACTCCTTAGTTGCCAGAGTGAGACTTTCAAATCCATATGTCTCTCCTTTGCAGGCTCTCTTTGCTGGCAATTACATGAGGCTATCCTTCCTGTAAGTAGTGGCGTCTCCATAGGGGATGGCAAGGGCTAAATGTAAGGCTGCAAAATTTCTTGTGGAACCTTATTTTCTTTCCTAATGGTTCTTTTCCCAGAAGGCCTGTCGAGGGCAATTCCCCAACAGACAATAGCCCAGGTAGTTTTAAGGCCAAATTACTTAAAAGCAGGAGTACAAGAAGTTTCACTGTCAGTGGGCTGCCTTGCAGTCACCAATCCGTCCACAGCCTGGGCCTTGCCACTCAGGCTGGGACAGCTCGGCTTCCAGCACCTGGCAAGTTGGTGTCAAAACCACGCAGGCTTTCAGAGGCCTAGGCCCTTGTAAAAGCCCAAGTTAGAACTTTTGCACTTAGCCAGGGTCAGAGGACAGGGAAGGGGGCTGGCCTCCTTCCTTGTCGGAGGGCACATGGACTTACACAGCCCCTTTCCAGATTGGTCCCATTTTCATTGAAATATTGAACTTTGGCCCTCCTTATGGCCACTCCCTTCCCATGACTCCTTGTCTAACTATGTCCACTTGTAGACTTAGGAGCCTTGGAGCTGTGACTCACTAAACCCACATCCAGAGATTGATTTTCACACCAGCCTCTGCATGTTGGACATGGGACCCAGGCAAGGCAGCCCAGCCTCTGCTATTGGCAGCACTTGCACTGACTCAGACATGGGTTTACCTTCCATCTGGGGCACAGAGGGGCCAGTGGGACCCCAGGCATCGGTGGTGGGTCCAGGTCACCAGCACAAGGAAGATCCTGGTTCAGAAGCCAAGACACGAACAGCCCTGTGCATCAAGGCAGTGCCCTAGCAACCTCAATGGCCCAGCAAAGCCATTCGATGCTCATGGTATGGCAACCATGGCATTGGCCTGTGCAGGGCTGTCCTTCTTCAACATACTCCACAATAGCCACAGTGAGAGTTCTGGCTGGCAGGCCTAGGTCCACAGTAGCCCCCAAGGACTGTGGTAGAAGGCAGGACTAGCACCTAGGGTGGAATCCATTGGGGCGTGAGCACCAGATGTTTGTCTCCTTACCAGTTCACTTCTCCCAGCCTCCATTTGGAGCATTAAAGTGCTCTCACATGTGTCCCCTGACAGGAAACGGATAGGCATGGTGCGATGTGTTGAACAAAGCCAGGATTAACCTATAAGAAGGATTTACTGAGTCGCGGTGTTGGTCAGTGTGCAGTATGCCTGCAAGAAATGCAGAGGTTGGTACTAGAGCAGCGTTGCCTCATCCGTTCACATATCATTAAGGGTGCGCTGGTTTAAAATGAGTTGATCTTGCCCTGAGCATCATTCAGAGAGTGTAACAACTTCCCATTTTACAGTGGATCTTATCTCTTCCAGATGCTTGAAAACCAGAGAGGCCCTGGAGGGGTGATGGGAGGTGTAAGTCGTTGAGGGGGAGCCAAGGCCAGTTGACCCATTATGATCAGATGGAACTCTGGGGAAACCCAACACTCTACAGGAGAAGGCGGAAGCCGTTTCTTCTGTAGCTACTGTCTAACCTAAGAATGACCTTCCTGTCCATGACCTCTTGTTACTTTACTGACCCAGGTAATCTCTTGGATGGTAGCCACTTGCCTCACTTGTTCGGCTGATTGAATTGTCTTCATTGTCAAAGGCAGAAGGATGTGGCATGCATAGTAGACTGCAATACAATTCAACCCAAGAAAGCCTTACAAGGAATACTGCAACAGGACTCAGTTAAAAAACCTACAGCACCCTCGGGAGCACTAACTGTTAACATTGAATTGCTTCCGTGAAGTTTAGGGCATAGAAAGGAGCCAAGGTCAGGAGACTTCCTTCTCTTTCAGAAAGAAAACTGCAAGTTTTGCCAAAAGGGCACCCAGGTGTAGACAATGGATGGTTCCCTTTTCCCCTGCCCACAGGTGTTGCTCATAGAGACAACACCGTCTCCAGAGATTGTGTTATGCTCGTTCTTGTCAGCTTCATTCTGCTCTGCTTTGTAATGAAGCATTTTGGCCCTCTGTCTATTTATTTCCCTCTTTTTGCTCTTTTGTTCAAATGAGGATCTTGTTGGATTCCATTGAGAAAGAGTGCCTGAGAGCAGTTTCCTCCACTTCCAACTGGAGACTCTGAGTCCTGGTGACTCTTGCATAGATTGGCAAAAAGACCTCTTGAAACTTCCCAATTAGAACTGTGTTCACAATGAGGGAGCTAGGGCATATGAAGGTGCCTAGTTGGCTATGGGTGGATGTGTGTAGCACGTCCCAGAAGTTTGGGGAAGGACAGGCCTTACACATGCAGCAATGAGAAATTAAGGTACATATACATGCCCAGCATTACCCCCTTCCCATCTGTCATGTAGATTCTGGCCTCCCTTGTAGCCATTCCCACCCATCTGCTATTTTCTAAGTCCTTGGTCACATTCATGGACAAAAGGGCTTCCACTCACTTCACACAATCCGAGCCCAAGGATTGGTGCTAAACTCCCACCCTGGTCCTTTGCTGTGTGAGAGTGAACAGTAACTTCAAGTCAAAGGAAGGATGGCCTTCTTGCCCCTGAGTGCTTGGTGCTTGGCCAGCCTTGGTAAGTTCAGTGAAGGATAGATATGCCTTCATTCTGAGTCAAACATGATTCCCATATGCACAGTATGCTTTAGGACCTGGTCCGAATCAAAAGGGACCTTTCAAGAACTACGGCATCAGGTCGACGCTCCAAACACTTGATCGCCAGCCAGGTGTAGCAACCCCTTACCTCCAAATCAATGGTGCTTCTCTTTCCTGAGAGGAAGGACAGGAAAATCCACCAAATCCAGCATTTTCTGTTTCTTATTGAGCAAGGCAGACCCGCAGAATTTCATTCTTGGGTGTCGCCGATGGAATTTTCCTTGTACGCTAGCCCTCAGGTCTTTTTTTACTCCCCCAGGCAGCATTCCTGCCAGGAGCTAAGAGTAGGCACTGCATTCTAACTTTAGCCCATTCTCTTCTGTAATGAAAACGTTTGGTGCTCAGGTTGCCTATTTGCATTGTATTGCTCTTTTTTTCAAAGTATGTTCGACCTGGGAGACTCTCTCCTGAGAGCACGAACCTCAGAAGAATTTACTCTGTTTGAACTAGAATATTGCAGGATCCATGGGTCTGTGTCAGGTACACAGCCCAGGTGCAAACATTGGTGTGGAGTTCCCAGTCAGTTCCTGAGCCTATTGACAGCACTCAGTGTCTGGTATCCCAGAGGTAAGTAGGTCCCTCTTTCTCTGGGGACTTGGCGCTTAGTCAGCTAGAGTCATGGCAGGGACGGGTAGCCAGCTGGTCTCCCTCCCCTGGCTGATGAGGTGCCTTCATCCTGCAGTTTAGATGGTACATGCACGTGCCCCCCGATTCAGGCTGTGGTTAGTGCCCAAAGGGTTTTGCAGTGAGTTTTGGACCCAGACCGGGGGTTTACCATTTGTCCATCAGTCAGGAGCCCCAAACAGCTACAAGTGAATCACGGCTGCCCCTGTCCTCTATTGGGAAAGGGTGAGAAACAGACCCAAGCCAGTGCTTTCCCTCTTTTTCTGAAGGAAGAATACAAACCCATTGCTGACAGGGCTCCCGGGTGTAGCCTGTAAGGGGCTCCCTTCACCAAAGTCCACATGTCCTGCTGATTCCTGTGAGAGCCAGCATGCAAGGAGATGGCCCTAGTCACTTCATTCTCCACATGATCCCCTTCTCATTCCTACTGAAGAACTCTGGCCCTCCGTGGATCCATTTTCACCCCCTTGCTCTATTTCCACAGTAGGTCCTCTCTGAGGTCCATTCCATGTAATCACTCAGAGGAATATCCGTGGAGTTCAGCTGGGCACTCCCGTGTCATCCTTGTGACTGTGTGTTAGGTTTGGCCACAGGACCTTGGCAAGTTGGTGGCAAAACCATGCAGGCCTACAGAGGCCAGAGGCATTGGGAGCACCCAGGTTAAATCATTTGCAAGTAGGCTGAGCCAGACGACTGGGAAAGCAGATAGACACCTTTTTTTTGGCTGATGGGGACATGAATCACACAGCCCCTTTCCAAATTGTTCCCATTGCCATTGGATTTGTGGAACTGGGGCCCTGCTTATGGCCCTCTCATGGTTCTTTATCTATTTCCCTGTTTGGGCATAGGAGCCATAGAGCTGTCACTCACTCAACCCATGCCCAAGGATAGATTTTTACATCAGCCTGTGCATGCCGTAGGTGGGGCCTAAGCAAGGCAGCCCAACCACTGGTAATGACAGCACTTGTACTTACCCCATCTTGTATTTACCTTCCATCTGGGGCACAGATGGGCCGCAGGACCACAGGAATCATTATTGGATGCAGGTCACCACCAATAGAGATTTCTCGGTCAGGAGTGAGGGCACGAACAGCCCTGTGCATCAGGCAGTGCCAAAACAGCTTCACTGACCCAGAAAAACCACCTGTGTTCACGGTGTGGCAAGCATGGCACTGGCCTGTGCAGTGCTGTCTTCCTTCAGCATATTGCATAGTGGCAACACTGAGAGTCCTGGCTCGCAGGACTAGGCCCTCAACAGCCCAAAGGATCGTGGCTGAAGGCAGGGCCTGGCACATACGGTGGAAACCATTAGAGCAGAACATGGTGTTTGTGTCCTTGCCAGTTCACTTCTCCCAGCCCTCGTTTGCAAGATGAACATGCTCTCACACGTGTACCCTCAGATGAAATGGATAAGCATGATATGATGTGGGGAAGAAAGCCAAGGATAACCTAAAATGAGGATGTTCTGAGTCAAGATCCTGGCTAGTGCACAATATGCTTGGAAGAAATGCAGAGGTTGGTACTAGAGCAGAGTCGCCTTCTCTTTTCAACTATCATTAGGGTTGCACGGGTTTAAAATAAATACTTCTTGACCTGAGCATCATTCAGATACTCTAACAAATTCCTCTTTTATAGTGATTCTTGTCTTCCAAAGATGCTTGAAAGCCAAGAAGCTCTGAGGATCTTCTGTGGCAAAACAAAAACAAAAACAACAACGAAGGCCTACTTGGCCAGCATTCTGAGTTCTGTGAGACCCATGCAGAGATGAACCATCATACAGGGAAAACTATCCTGCTGAAGAGCCAGGGGCCCTTAGGCCAAACATCTGCCACAGTCACCATGACTAGGCCAGAATCCCCAGGTCAGGGCTCAGGGTATGACTGTAAGAGTTAAAATAGAGCAAAGGGGTGAGAATGGAGAGAGGGAGGGCCAGAGTTCTGTATCAGGGATAATGAAGTGAGGTGACTGGCACAGTCTTCCGCAGCTCACTGACTGACTCAGGAAGAAGCACCTGTGGGCTTTGGCAAATGGTGGCATCCATAAGTTCCCCCTGCAGGCCTCATCAGCAAGAAGCCTGCCCAGATTCTTCCTTCAGAATCAGAGGGAAAGACCTGGCTCTGGGTATGCGTCCTGCCCTTGCCATCAGTACATGGGGGTAGCAGTGATACAGCTGTAGGAGGGCTGTGTCCCCCGATGGTGGCAGTGTTTGGAAGCAGGAAACTATAAAAGTCTAGTAAACAACAAGAGCTCAGGGACATGACAACCAATTGTCCTCTGGGACATCAGACCCTCAGAGCCCTCCACTGGCTCAGGAACTGACTGGAAACTCACTTCCAATCCTTCTAACTCAGTTGCATATTGGAGAGTCACATGGTCTCAGTGTGTGAAGTGAGACCAACTTAGAAAATCAGCAATGGGAGAGGAATGACTACAAGGTGAGTCAAAGCTATGCATTCAAATGGGCACGGGGGAAGTCGAGGAAGGACCTCTACTTTCTCTTCCTTTTGTCCCACAAAGGAGGCGGGATGCACCACTAACCTCTGGCCTCTAGCCTACCCACAAGCATTCTCCCTGGGCACCTTCACACACCTTAGGTTTGGGGAAGGCCACATCATTCTGAACCCAAATTGAGAAGGACCCAATGCAATGTCTCTGTTACCATCACAAGGACACCATGAAACCCTCAAACTGAAAAAAGAGGACACTACTCGAAGACTGTTTGGAATTTTCTCCATGCAAACCCTCTTTCATCAAAAGGGCTAATGCGTGGCAGTGGAGACACACACTGCCAGAGTTGTTCATCACACATCAGATTTGGAGAATGTTGAGAGTGAAGTACCCAGGGCAGTCTCCTATCAACTAGGTTGTATCTGGAATGAGAAAGTCCTGTGAGTTTAGGCACGGGAGTCCCCTGATCAACTACACCTGAGAGCCCTGTCAGCAAGAAAGCCTTCATTCTTTCTTTGGGAGCCAGGGATTTCTGGATTGTTCTGTCGCTGTCACATTTCCCATCAGTTGAGGGAGGTAGCAGTGTTGGAGCTGTAGTTGTGGGGTTCTGAGGGCTCTTGCTCAAGATTCTGCAAAGAGGACTTTGTTCCCTAATTCCTGGCAAGGGCTCTTCCAGTGCTGACCCATACCCGTTCATACTGCCCATGGGCAAACTGTCTGCTTCTCAGAATGAAGGCAACTCAATCATCAGGTCAGCGGGGCAAGCTGGCTCCACTTCACCCACCAGGCTGGCTCCACTAGCACACCAGGCCAAGCCCCAAGCACCTAGGGACTAAGGGCCTTCTTTTCTTTGGCAGAGCAGAGCCTGAGACCTCTCGCTGAGCACAGGAGGAGAGTGGGAGTTTGCAGACAATCCAGGGGTGCCAGCTGACTCAGTGATGGCTCCATGGCCACTACAGGAGAGGCAAAATAAATTGTCAGAAATACAGCAAGAGGAAGGAACTGGGCTCCAGATAGGCCAAAACTCGACAATCAGAAGATGTTTTGCTTCATTTGCCCTCAGCCCAGAAGGAAGCCAGCTCCCTGCCCAAATCTCTGGCCCAGTCTACACACTAAACACTCCCTGCTGGTCTGCTTCAAATGCCCTGAGCTTCTGAATGATGGCATACTTTTGAACCCCAGTGAATTAGTGAAGATGTAGCACTGTGACAATGCCGCACCCCCAGTCACAAGGATTGAACCAGACTTCCAGGTGGAAGGCAAAGCATAGGACTCTTGAGACCCTGACTCTGAACTGATCCTGAGAAGAACCTCGTTTCTACAAGACAGCAAAGCTATGTCCAGGTGGACAAGGAGGGCCAGAGTTCTACAGACCTTGGATGGGGAAATCTATGGAGAAGGGAAGGCCCAGCACCAGCTGCTTGGCAATCTGGCCCTGAGAAGAAGAAACACAAGAGAGCGAAGGCAATGTCGCCCTCTAATGTCTCCATCTGGGAGTCCTGTCAGCGACAGGCCTACCTTCGTTCAGAAGCATCTAGAGCGCCCCGGGACTCGGTCCGCTTTTCTTGTTTTTTGCGTCTTTGAATGGAGTGAGGAGTGACACTCTTGCAGCTGCGCGCTTCCCCCCATCTGTAGCCCCAAAGTGTGGAGGGGGCATTGGTGCCCTCTTCCTGTACAGGGCTTTTCTGACCAGGCCAGCTTCTGGAGCCTACTGCTCCTGTGTGACCTATCTGCTGGTCAGAAGGAAAACACCTCATTCAGGCAAAGGTAGGAAGCGATCTGGCTCCACTCCCCTTCCCCTCCCTCCCCCCACACCGTTTGCTACAAACACCAGGAGCCAAGGTCAGGAATAGGAGGGCTATTCTCCTTTGGGATATCCGATGCTCATGGCTGTTACCGACCAGGGGACCCAGTTGGAACGCGACAACCCTCCCTGGATGCCTGCCGAGTGTCAGCTCCATGGCTGTTAAGGGTCAATGAAGAGGCAGTCAGAAACAGGGGAAGGGCTGCAGCCAGGACCAAAGGACGTTCAATAATTCCATCCCATGGGAATGCAATCAGTGTGGAAAGGAGATGTTTATTTTCATGTCCCTGAGACCCAACAAGGGAGCCAGCTCCCAGCTAATCCATCTGGCCCAGCCTCCCCCAAAACAGCTCTCCACTGGACCCCTTCGGATGCCCCACGGCTCTGGATGCCCATGCAGTTCTGAAACCAAAAAGACTGGGCTCCATTGTCTCCACCTTTCCCACACTCATAAGGGCTTTCCCCATCAGGCACCTACAGGCCAGAGATAGTAGTCCCAAAGCCTCAATTTGTACGGAGAAGACGAACTGTAATGGATGATAAAGCACTGTCCTGAAACTGGATAAAACGCGGGCCAGAGTTCATCAGGTTTAAAAGAACCTGACTAGCACAATGTATTTACAAGCTGGTGTGCTCAGGAATCACAGGGACCTTTTGTGTGTTTTCGCTACAGGAGTGCTGCCGAGGATGCTCGTTGGAGCCCTGTGAGGAAGAGTCCCACGTTCTTCCCTAAGACATACACGGGAAGTATGTCTTCTGGGGTGCTTCTGCCCATCCTATCCATCAAGAGAGCGGCAGCACAGCTTCTGAGATATGAAGAAGGTGCTTCCATATGATGATCAAGAGGTGGGAATGAGGGCTTGGTGCAGTCTATTCAAAACGTTTTTCGTGTGTTGAACAGGTCATGGAGCAGGCTGCACACGCACATGCTGTCTGTTCTTCTGAATGACGGTAGCTCCATCCATTAGGGGCAGGTTCCACGCGACTACCCATTCTCACGATACCGTTGCCTGCCCAGCACCAAGGGCTCAGGGACAGGGGACCTTGGTGTCCTCTGGGATATCAGACTCTGTGCGCCCTGCATTGGCTCAGGAAAGGCTTGGAAACGCACCTCCACTGCAGGGACCTTGGTTGTTGTAGGGGACAGACACAGGGTCTCCGTGTGTGAACTGAGACCACGTTAGGAAAGCAGCAATGGGGGAGGAATGACGATAAGTTGAGTCAAAGCGGTGCCTTCAAATTGGCATGGAGGAAACCGAGAAAAGAGACCACGACCTTTTCTTCCCCCTTGTCCCACAAAGGAGGCGGGATCCGCCCCCAACCTCCGCCACAGCCTACCCAAAAGGCAGTCTCTCTGGACACCTGCACACACCCCGGGTTTGGGGAGGGCCTCATCATTCTGAAACCATATTGAGAATTGCCCAATGAAGCCATCTACTAAACACCATCTCCATCACCACCACTAAAGCACCACCAGACCCCCAAGCCGAAAGAATACGATAGTACTCTGAGATACTGTCTCAGAATAGTTTCCCTGCAAACAGGCTTTCATCCAAAGGGCTCAGGGGTGGCAAGGGGGACATACACTGCTAGAGTTCTTCATCACACATGATTTAGAGAAACTAGAGAACGAAGGATCCAGCACAGTCTCCTTTCAACCAGGTTGTACACAGAATAAGAACGGCCTGTGGGCTTTGACCAAAAGGGTCCTCTGAAGGACTATACCTGGGAGCCCTGTCAGCAAGATGCTTGCCATCTTTCTTCAGGAGCCAGGGATTTCTGGCTTGGTCTATCCCCGTCACGTTTCCCATCAGTTGAGGGAGGTAGCAGTGCTTGAGCTGTAACTATGGGGTTCTGAAGGCTCTTGCTCAGGAATCTGCAGCAAGGACTTGGTTCCCTCATTCCTGGCAAGGGCTCTTCCAGTGATGTCCCCCTCTTGATTCATAGTGCCCACGTGCCAAATGTCGGCTTCTCAGAATGAAGGTACCTCAGTCATCCAGGAGAGTGAGGAAAGCCGGCTCCCCTTCACCCTCCGTAGCACCGCAGGCCAAGCACCAAGCACCCAGCCACTCAAGGCCCGTTTTCCTTTGGTAGAGCAGAGTCTGATCGCTCTCACTGAACACAGGAGCAGAGTGAGAATTTGTGGCCTGTCCAGGGGTGCCAAGGGACTGAGGGATGCCTCCATGGTGCCTAACGGAGAAAAAAAATACATTCTCTGAAACACAGCAAGGCAATAGAAATGGGCACCAGGTGGGCCAAAGCTCAACCTTTCAAAAGGGAATGGGGTTCCCCTTGCAGAGATGTTTTGTTTCATTTGCCTTCGGCCCAGAAGGAGACCAGCTCCCTCCCCAAATCTCTGGACAGCATACACACCAAACATCCTCTAGCTGGGTCCCTCCAAACGCCCGGGGCCTCTGAATGCATGCACACTTCTGAAACCCAGTGATTTAATGAGGAAGGAGTCCTGTGGCAAAAACTCCCCCACAGTCACAAACACTGGACCAGACTCTCGGGCCGAAGACAGAGGATAGGACTTTGGAGACCCTGGGTCTGAAGAGATTGTGAGAAGAACCTTGTTTCTACAAGACAGCAACAATGCATCAAGCTGGATGAGGAGGGCCAAAGCTCTTCAGAGCTTGGAAGGGGAATTCTATGGAGAAGGCAGTGCCCTGCACCAGCTCCTGGCAACCTGGCTATAAGAAGAAGAAACCCCAGACAGCTTATGCAAAAGCGCCATCTAGTGTCTCCATCTGGGGGCCGTGTCAGCACCAGTCCCGCCTTCTTCCTCCAGAAGGACCTAGGGCACCTTGGGTCTTGGTCAGCTTTTATTGTTTTTGCAACATTGATTGGAGTGAGCAGTGACTGTGCTCTAGCTGCGACGTTCCCTGCTGTGGTTCCAAAGTGTGGAGAGGGGCACTGGTGCCCTCTAACTGTAAGAGGCCCTTTCTGTACGGACCAGCTTCTGGAGGCTTTGGCTCCTGTGTGAACTCTGCTTTACAACTCTTGTAACCCTTGCTACAAACAGCCAAGCCCCAAGGTCAGGGTATGGAGCCCCATTCTCCTTTGGGATACGTATCAGATGCCGATGGCTATAAGTGAGCGTGGAACCGAGTGGGAACCCGATGCCCATCCAAGGATGCCTGCTGAGTGAGCACCAGCTCTGAGGCTCCTAAGTGTGAATGAAGAGGCAGTCAGAAACACAGGAAGGGAGAAGATATGGCTACAGCCAGGACCAAAGGGCATTCGATGTTTCTATCCAGTGGAATCCATGCAATCAATGTGGAATGGAGATGTTTCTCTTCATTTCCACTCGGCCCAGCAAGGGGGACAGTTCCCCGCTAATACATCTGGCAGAGCCATTCCCACACGTAGCTCTCGGCTGGACCCCCTCCGATGCCCTTCGGATGTCCATGTAGACCTGAAGCCATAGCCACTTTAGCTCCACCTATCTATCCCACAGTCACAAGGACTGGTCCCCATGGGACAAGCGCAAGCCGGAGAGAGTGCTCTGAAAGACTGAATTTGTATGGACCCCAAGACGAACCTGGATGGATGATAAAGCAACGTCATGAAACTGGACACGAGGGCTAGAGTTCTTCATGTTTAGAAGAACCTGAGCAGCCCAGTGTAGTCGCAGGCTGGCTTTCTCAGGAATCACAAACACCTTTGGTGGGCTTTGGCTCCAGAGCTTCTGCCAAGGATACCCGTTGGAGCCCTGTGGGCACGAGGCCCACATTCTCCTTTAAGAAATAGAGGGGAGGGGCGCCTGGGTGGCGCAGTCGGTTAAGCGTCCGACTTCAGCCAGGTCACGATCTCGCGGTCCGTGAGTTCGAGCCCCGCATCAGGCTCTAGGCTGATGGCTCGGAGCCTGGAGCCTGTTTCCGATTCTGTGTCTCCCTCTCTCTCTGCCCCTCCCCCGTTCATGCCCTGTCTCTCTCTGTCCCAAAAATAAATAAAAAACTTTGAAAAAAAAATTTTTTTTAAAGAAATAGAGGGGAACTTTGGCTTCTAGTGCGTTTCTGCCCATCATATCCATCGAGAGGGTCAGCACTGGATGTGAGAAATGAAAATTGTGCTTCTATGCAACGATCAAGAGGGGGGAACGAGGTCTTGGTCGACTGTTTATTCAAAGGGCTTTATGTGAGCTGATCAGGTTGTGGAGCATGCTGCCCTTGCCAGACGCTCTGTTCTTTTGATTGAGGGTAATTCTATCCATTAGGGAAGGGGTCCCGGTTGGTACCCATTCCCATGATACTATAACCTGCCCACCACCTAAGGCTCAGGGACAGGGGTAATAGATGTCCTCTGGACATCAGACTCTGAGAGCCACACGTCAGGTCAGGAAAGCCTTGGAAACTCACCCGCAAATCGGGGACCTGGGTTGATGTAAGGGACAGACACAAGGTCTCCATCTGTGAACTGACAACAATTCAGCAATTAGAGAGGACTGATTCCAGGGTGAGTCAAAGCTGTGCATTCAAGCGGGCACGGGAAGAACCGAGGAAAGAGACCAGGACCTTCCTTTCCCCTTGACCCACACAGCAAGCAGGTGGGATTCAGCCCCGACTTCAGGCTTAGCCGACCCACGAGCACTCATTCTCCCTGGGCGTCTTCACACACACTTGGTATAGGCAGGCCCATATCATTCTGAAACCAAATTGAGAAGCGCCCGATTCAATAACGCTATCACCAACACAAGCACACCACCAAACACCCAAGCTGAAACAAGAGGATGTTACTCTGGAACACTGTCCCGGAATAGTGTCCACCGAAACCCTCTTTCATCAGCAAAATTCAGCAGTGGCAATGGAGACACACACTGCCAGGGTTCTTCACCACTCATGAGATTTGGAGAAAGTTGACAGTGAAGAACCCAACGCAATCTCCTATCAACCAGGTTGTATCCAGAGTAAGAAAGGCTTGTGGGATTAGGCCACAGGACCCTCTGAAGGGGGGGGGGAGCCCTGTGAGCAAGAAGCCTGCCTTCTTTCTTCAGGAGCCAGGGATTTCTGGCTTGGTCTATCGCTGCCACATTTCCCATCACTCGAGGGAGGCAGCAGCCTTTGAGCTGTAGCTATGAGGCTCTGAGGGCTCTTGCTCAGGAATCTGCAACAAGAACTTGGTTCCCTCATTCCTGGCAAAGGCTCTGCCAACGTTGACCCCATCCTCATTGCCACTGTCCATGTGCAAACTTCTTCTCAGAATAAAGGCAACTCAGTCATGTGGGTCAGTGAGGCAAGCTGGCCCCCCATTCACCCTCCATAGCACAGGAGGCCAGGCACCATGCACCCAGGCACTCAAGGCCTGCTTTCCTTTGGTAGAGCAGAACCTGATAGTTCTGACTGAACACAAGAACAGAGTGGGAGTTTGCAGCCTAGCCAGGTTTGCCAGCTGAGCTAGTGATGGCTCCTTGGCGCCTAAGGGAGAAAAAAAAAAAAAAAACCATTGTCAAACACACTGCAAGGGAAAGGAAATGGGCGCCAGGTGAGTTGTGATCCACATTTATGGTGGGAACCATAAATTTTCACTTGGAAAATTGGCTTCCTTCATTTGCCCCTGGCCAGAAGGAGGCCTGCTCTCTGACCAAATCTCCAGCTTTGCTTAAACACAAGACATCCTCCGCTGGTCCCCTTCACATCCCTGAGCTCTGAATGGCTACATGCTTCTGAAACCCAGTGAATTAACGAAGTAGTAGCCCTGTGGCAACGTCTCTCCTATAGCCCTAAGGTCTGGATCCGACTCCCAGGTGGAAGACGGAGGATAGACTCTTGGGACGCTGATTCTGAAGGGATTGCGGGAAGAACCTTGTTTCCACAAGAGAGCAAAGATATGTTAAGGTCGATAAGGCGGACCACAGATCTTCAGAGCTTGGAAGGGGAATTCTATGGAAAGGGCAGTGCCCAGCACCAAACTGCTGGCAACCGGGCTGGCTGTGAGAAGAAGACACAACAGAGGGCTTAAACAAAAGCACTCTGTAGAGTCTCCATCTGGGAGCCCTGTCAGCACCAGACCTGCCTTCTTCCTTCAGAAGGACCTAGAGAGCCCTGGGACTGGGTCGGCGTTTGTTGGTTTTTGCATCACTGAATGGAGTGAGCAGTGACAGTGCTGTAGCTGGGAGGTGCCGCCGGTGGTGGCTCCAAAGGGTAGAGAGGGACATTGGTGCCCTCTTCCTGTAAAGGGCTCTTTCTCTGCTGACCTGGAGCCTACTGGTCCTGGGTGAACTGTCTGCTTTTCAGGAGGAAGGCACCTCAATCAGGCAGAGCAAGGAGGCGACCTGGCTCCTTTCCCCCCCACCCCTTGCTGCAAAGAGCCAAACACCAAGCTCACAGTTAGTTACGAGGAGTGTTCTCCTTTGGAAAATGCGATGCCGGTGGCTATAACAGAGCTCAGGATGGAGTGGGAACCCGATGTCTGTCCCTGGGCGCCTGCTGTGTGAGTGTCAGCTCCATGGCTCCTAAGGGTGAATCAAGAGGCAGTCAGAAAGGCAGGGAGACAGAGGAGATGGCTGCAGCCAAGACCAAAGGCCACTCAATATTTCCATTCAATGGGAAGGCGATCAGTGTGGAATGACGATGTTTATCTTCGTTTCCCCGGGGCCCAGCAAGGGAGCCAGGTCCCGGCCTCTACGGGTGCTGGATCCTCCCCGTGCACAGTTCTCGGCTGGACCCGTTCTGATGCCCTAGGGCTCTGGATGACTCTGGTTCCACCTGTCACGCAATCACAACGGCTGGTCCCCATGGGACATCAGCTGCTGGATAGAGAACTTTTTAGAGTCTTTTAGGACTCACTTTTTATGGACTCCAAGACAGACCTTGACAGTTGATCAAGAAATTTTCTGAAACTGGATACACCGAGGGCGAGTGCTCTTCATGTGTAGAAGAGCACAATATATTCACGATCTGGCTAGCCCAGGTATCGAAAGAACTTTTGGGGTCTCTGGCTACAGGAGTGTTCCACAGGATGCCCTTTGGAGCCCTGTGAGCCAGAGGCCCACCTTCTCCCCTAAGACATTGAGCAGAACTTTGAATTCTGGTGTGTTTCAGCCTGTCGTATTGGTAGAGAGGGTCAGCAGTGGTTCTGCGATATGAAGAATGTGCCTCCATATAATCTAGATGTTGGAATGAACCTTGGTGCGCTTTTTACGCAAAAGGCTTTTAGTTCCCTGATCACGTCATGGAGCATTGTACATTTTCTCAGGCTGTTCTTCCGAATGAGGGTAGCTGCATCCATTAGGGCAGAGGTTCACGTGGCTCCCATTCCTACAATACTGTTGCCTGCCCAGTACCAGGGACGCAGGGACATGGGGGCTAGCCCTGCTCTGGGACATCAGACCCTGAGAGCCCTGCATTGGGTCAGGAATGGCTTGGAAACTCACCTAGAAACCAGGGATCTCGATGGTGTAGGGGAAGATACAGAGTGTCACACTGTACTTTTAGGCACCTGGTGCTAGGTCATTTCCTGGTGCTTCTACACAAGGGTTTAAGAATACTTCTGACTACATATCCCCAAGAAGATTTCTAAAACCCTCTGGCAGCAAATTGTACGTTTCAGCAATAAAGCACGAGGGTCTACTGGGGTAGTGAAGAAAGACTCTATTTCTCTATCAGTCACAAAAAAAGGCACTTGAAGCACACTAATACTCTGAGCACTTCAGCACGGGGCCTTTGCCTACGCTAATACAGAATGCTTTTTAAAGCCTTTAATGGAAGTTCCAGATAGTTAACACACAGTGTAATAATAGTTTCAGGTGTTGATTTCAGTTGTTCCACCCTTCCCCACAACACCTGGTGCACATCGCAAAGTGTACTCTTTCATTCCCATCTCCTATATATAACCCAATCCCCACACCCATCTTTCCTCTGGCAACTATCATTTTGTTGTCTATAGTTAACAATTTGTTTCTTGTTTCGCCAATCTCTCTTTCCACCATGATTAATTTTTTTTTTGTTTCTTCCATTCCACATAGGAGTGAAATCATACGGTATTGGCCTTTCTCTGACACTTATTTCACAGAGCGTTACAATCTCGAGTTCCAGCCAAATCGTTGCAAGGGAAAATTACATTATCTTTCCTGGCTGCGTAATATTCCTTTTTGTGTGTGTTGTGTGTGTGTGTGTGTGTGTGTATATATACCACATCTCCATCCATTCCTCCGCCAGTGGACATTTGAGCCCTTTCCGTCTTTGGCTAGTTTTCATTGTGCTGCTAAAAAAACTGGCGTTTGAACTGGTATTTTTGTATCCTTTGGATAAATACCTCGGAGTGCAAATGTTGGATCATAGGACAACTCCCTGTTTTAAAAGGCTATTGTTTTCATTAGTTAATTGATTTGAGTGGGAGAGGGAGAGAGGGAGATATGGGGAGGGGTAGAGACAGAGAGAGAATCCGATGCAAACTCCCTGTTGCCAGTGAGGAGCCCAGCGAGGGCTCAGTCCCATGACTGAGAGAACCAGACTTGAGTGGATATTGTCAGTCACCTGACTGTGCCATCCAGGTGTTCCAGGTCCATCTTATTGGTGACTTTTGACAAAACTTTGTACTGTTTGCCAGAGTGGCCACACCAGTTTCCATTCCCACCCACAGTGACAGAGGGTTTCCCGTTCTCCACATCCTTGCCAACACCCGTTGTTCCTTGTGTTGCGAAATTTAGCCCTTCTGACAGACGTGTGGTGGCATCTCACTGTAGTATTGATTTGTATTTCCCTGATGATGAGTGATGTGGAGACTCTTTTCATGTGTCTTTGAGGAAAGGTTCACCTTGTGTGTTCCCCTGTGTGCTGCTCTCCCTCCCACACTTTCCTCAATGAGGGCTCCCTCTCCTCTGCAGCACCCTTGATATATTTCTCCCCCAAACGCCCTGTCTGCACTTCCTCCCTTTCTTTGATGTGGCTTCTTCTCTCCCTGTAGCTGTGGACTTGGTTCTGTCCATCTTCAGGTTGCTTTCTGGGGTATTCAGAATGAATTGCTGGTCATCTCGCTATGTTCAAGGGATGAGCCGACACGCCCGCCATGCTACCTCTCCCAACACACACTAATAAGGAAGGTTTCAACAAACTGCGTCTGAGATGTATGTGAAAGCTTACATGAAAGACACTTGAGCAGTGTCATTTCGGGCCGTAAATCACAAGGCGTGGGTGGCGTCTGGTGGGTGCGCGTGGGGTACGTGTGTGGTGTGTGTGGTGTACATTGGGGTGGTTGTGGTTGAGTGCATGATCCTGTTCTGTATGGATGGTATGTATGTTCTACATGCGGTTTCTGTCTGTCTATGGCATTTGTGTGGTGAGTGTGGTGTGTGCATAGTGCGGGTGGTTATAAGTGGTGGATGTGTCTTTTTGTGTGCTCTAGGTGTGGGATATGTGTTGGGATTGTACTATATATGCCATGCGTGTAGGCTCCACCTATGATGTATGTTTGCGTGCCGCCATGTATGGCGTGCGTGTTTGTACGTGCTGCCTGGTGTGGTGTTGGCGTGTGGCAGACAGGTGGAGAATGTGTAATATAGATGTGGGGGTGTGTGTGGTGTTTGTGGTGTCTGTATGTCATACATGTATGGATTATCATGGTGTGTATAGTAGAAGTGGTATCTGTGCAGTGTACGTGTATTGCGTGTGGTATACGTCTGGCATGTGTGTGGTGTATATAGGGGGTGTTTTTGTGTGTTTTATGGGTGTAGGTTGTGTGTGTCTGTGTGGGGGTATGTGTGGAATGTGTATTGCATGTAGTAAATGGTGTGTGGAAGATATCTGTGTGGCGTGTATATGATGTGTATGTGGTGAACGAGGTGTTTGTGTGGTGTTCGTGTCATGAGAGGGATGTGTTTGTAGGATGTGTTGCTGTGTGCTCGGTGTAAGAGTGGTGTAGCTGTATGGTATATGAGTCACATTTGTAGCGATACGGGTAATGTGTGTGTGGCGTATGTGTAGGTTTTGTGTAGAGGAGATGGCATGTCTTCTGGGTATGTGGTGTAGGTTTGGTGTCTGTGGTGTGTAATGTGGAGTGCGTTTGTGTGATATAAGAAAGGTGGTTTGGAAATTGTGTGTATTTGTTGAATGTGGTAATACTGTGGCAGGGTTATAACTGGGTGTTTGGCGCTTGTGTGATCTCTGTTGGATATGTTGTGGCCTTTGCGTGGTGATTGTGTGGTGTTTGTGTGGTGTGTGTAATGTACGGATGTGTACATGGTGTATGTGTGATATCGGTGTGCAAGTAGTATTAACTTGGCTAATGCGGTGTGAAAGATGTGTGGTATGTGCAGGGTGTGCGTGTATGTGTATTTTGCGTGCCTTAAGTGTAATGTACAGGTGTTGTGTGGTGTATTTTTCATGTTTCCTGTTTTTGTGTTGTGTATATGTGTATTGTGGTGTGTGTGATATATGTGTGGTGTTTTTCTGTAATTGGTGGGTTGTGTTTGCATATTAGTTACAAGATCGTTTCGCAAAGTGCAGTTAGTTGGACGGAGATGAGTATGTGGCACTTTTCCTCCTAGTCCCCACGTAGGTTTTCAAACCCTTGTAACTGAGGGAAACAAGATGGTAGTTAAAAGGTGGTTTCCCCAGTGTTCTTTCACAGACTTGAGCGTATGGCACTGACCTTGTAGTCCTCAGATTTTCAAACAGTTCTCACTGAAACTTGATGTCAGATGAAAGATGGTGTCTCCACAGTACTCTCTCACAATGTCGAGGAAATGTCCCTTTCCACACCGTTCCCCTCATAGGATTCAAACAATTCTATCTTCATGATACACGATGTGGGTGAAAGATGGTTTCCCCAAAGTGCACTTTGACAGACCTGAGTACATGGCGCGTTCCTCATAGACCCACATAGGTTTTCAAACACTTCTAAATTACTGAAACGAAATGATGCTTAAAGATGGTTTTTGCACAAGATTCTTGCACACCGGGTGGTTTTCAAACCCTTCTAACTCGGTGAAACGAGATGTCAGTTAAAACACGTTTTCCTGAAAGTGCACTTTGATGGAGTTGAGTATATGGCACTTACCCTGTAGGCTCCGCATTGGTTTGCAAACAGTTCCCACTTAGTGAAACCAGATATTAGTTGAAAGACTGTTTCCCTACAGTGTTGTTTCACAGCATGGAGTGTAGGGCATTTCCGCCTAAGCCCTGCATGGGTTTTCAAGCCCTTCTAACTTAGGGAAACCAGATGTGAGTTGAAAGATGGTTTCTCCACAGTATGTTTCCACAAAGTCGAGTATATGTCACTTTACCCATCGTTCCCAGCAACGTCTTCCAAACACTTCCAACACGGTGAAACAAGATTTTATTTGAAAATTTTTTCCCCGCAGTGTTATTTCACAAAGTTGAGTGTATGGCACTTTCCCACCAGGACCCACATGGGTTTTCACACACTTCCAAGTAAGTTGAACCAGATGATTTTGGAAAGGTGGTTTCCCTGATGTGCAGTATGACAGAGTTGAGCATACGGTCTTTTCCATATAGGCAAGGCCTAGGGTTTCAAACACTGCTAACTTACTTGCACAAGATGTTAGTTGAAAGATGGTTTATCCACAGTGTTCTTTCACAGTGGCTGGTGTATGTCACCTTCCACATCAATCCCCACATAGGACATCAAACAATGTTAATGGAGTGATACAAGATGTTATTTGAAAGATATTTCCCCCAAAGTGCCTTTGGACAAGGTTCAGTGTTTGGCCATTTGTGCATAGTCCGCAGAGTTTTCCAAGCAACTTTGTCTTAGTGAAACCAGATATTAGTGACAAGTTGCTTTACCCACAGTGTTCTTTCCCACAGTTGATTAAATGGTACTTAGTCGGCCCCACATATGTTTTCAAACAGTTCTCCCTTAGTGAAATAAGAGCCTAGTTGAAAGTGTTTCATCATCGTGTTGTTTCACATAATTGAGCATTTGTCACTTTCCTCCTAGGCTCCGCCTGTTTTCAAACATTTCTAACTTAAGAGACACCAGATGTGAGTTGAAACACGGTGTCTCCACAGTATATTTTCAGAGTCGAGTGTACGTCACTTCCCTCGTCATTCCTAGCAAAGTGTTTGAAAACCTTCTGACATGGTGAAACAAGAGGTTAGTTGAAAGATGGTTTGACCTCAGTGTGGTTTCACAGAGTTGAGTATATGGCACTTTCTTTCTAGTCCCCTCATGTTTTCAAACACTTCCAGTTAGTTGAATCAGATGTTACTTGAAAGGTTGTTTCCCCAAAGTGCAACTTGTCTGAGTTGTGTATATGGCACTGTCCACATAGTCTCCTCATGGTTTTTCATACCCTTCTAACTTAGTGAAACTAGATGTTACTTAAAAGATCCTTTAACCAGGGTCCTTTGACACAGACTATGTGGTGCTTACTTTGTAGGGTCAGCTTTGGTTTTCAGATGCTTTCATTTATAGTGAAACAAGATATCATTAGAAAGACTGTGGTTCACCACTGTATTCTTTCACACAATTGAGCACATGGGGCTTTCTTCATAAGTCCCCATAGGTTTCAAACACTACTAACTTAGTGAAATGACGTTGTAGCTGCAAGATGGCTTACCCACAGTATTTTTTCACAGAATTGAGTATATGGCACTTTCTTCATAGGCCCCTATACTTCGGGTTTCCAAACGGTTCTCACTTTGTGAAACAAGATGTTAGTGGAAAGATCGTATCTCCACAGTACTCCTTCACAGGTTCGGGTAAATATTACTTTCCACATCGCTCCCCACATAGGATTTCAAGCAATTCCAACTTAGTAATACAAGATGTGACTTGAAAGATCGGCTTCCCCAAAGTGCTGTTTGACGGCGGTGAGTATATGGCACTTTCAATATAGGCCTCTCATAACTCTTCAACCTCTTCTAACATAGACAAAGGATCTTTTATTTGAAAGATGGTTTCCCCCAGGGTTGTTTTACATACTTGAGGATACAGCACTTAGTGTATACTTCCGATACTTTTCAAACTCTAACAGTCAAACAAGACGTTATTTGCAAGACAGCGTCTCCGCTGTGTTCTTTCTATTGAATACACATCACGTTCCACATTGTTCCCTGCATAAGTTTTCAAACACTTCTGTCGTAAACAAGATGTTAGATGAAAGATGGTGCCCCAACGTTCAGGGACTTGACAGAGTATATGGAACTTTCTGCATAAGTGTTCTTCAAACACTTCTAGTGAAACATATCAGTTGAAAGATGGTTTCTCCACGGTGTTCTTTCACAGTGCCTGGTGTATGTCACCTTCCACATCGTTCCCCACATAGGCCTTCAAACACTTCCGACTGAGTGAAACAAGATGTTAGTTAAAAGATGGTCTCCCCCCCCCCACTGTGTTCTTTCACACAGTTGACTAGGGCGCTTTGTAGACAGTGCATAGGTTTTCAAACAGTTCTCAGTGAAACAAGATGTCAGATGAAACATGGTTTCTCCCCAGTACTCTCTTACAACGTCGAGTAAATGTCACTTTCCCCACCGTTGCCTGCATAGTTTCAAACCCTTCTGACTTGGTGAAAAAAGAACGTTGAAAGACGGTTTCCTCACAGTGTTCTTTCATAGAGTGAGTGTGTGGCACTTTCCGTTTGGGCCCCACAGGGGCTTTCTAGCACTTCCACTTTAGTTGAATCAGCTATTAGTTGAAAGATGTTTTCCCCAGAGTGCAGTTTGACAGAGCTGAGTATATATATCCCTTTCCACATCATTCCCTCCATAGGTTTTCAGAACACTTCTATGGTAGTGACTCAAAGTTGTTAGTTGAAAGATGGTTTCGCCAAAGTACAGCTTGACAGAGTTGAGTATATGGCACTTTCTGCATTCATCCTCGCATAGTTTTGCAAATGCTTCTAACCTACTAAAACAAGTGGTTAAAAGAAGCCATATCCAGAGTGCTCTTTCACACAGTTGACTACATGGCACTTACCTTGTAGGAACCTCATAAGTTTTCAAACAGTTCACACTGAGTGAAACCAGATGTTAGTCGAAAGATTGTTTCCCTACAGTGTTGTCTCACAGAATGGAGTGCACGGCACTTGAGCATAAGCCCTGCAGAAGTTTTCAAACCTAACAGCCACAGTAGAAGTGATTTGAAAGACGGTTTCTCTACAGTACGTTTTCACTGTGTCTATGTCACTTTCCTCATCGTTCCTAACAGAGTGTTTGAAACACTTCTAACACGGTGAAACAAGGTGTTAGTTGAAAAGTTTTTTCCCCAAAAGCTGCTTGACATATTTGAGCGTAGGGCACTTTTCGCATAAGCCCCCATAGGTTTTCAAATACTAACACGTGTACCCAGATGACCTTTGAAAGATGGTTTCACCACAGTGATGTCTACAGATTTGAGCCTATAGCGCTTCCTGCTTAGAACCGGCATAGGTTTTCAAACACTTGTAACTAACTGGAACAAAAGGTTACTTGAAACGTGGATTCCCCACAGTGGTGTTTTACAGAGTTGACTTTTGGGTAGTCTCCCCCTGGTTTTCAAACACTACTAACTTAGTGAAACAACATGGTAGCTGGAAGATAGTTCCCCAAAGTGTTGTCTCGCATAGCTGAATATATGGCACTTTCCGCCTAGACCCCGAATAGTTTTCAAACCTTTTTCAATTGGTGAAGCCAGATGTTAGCTGAAAGATCGTCTCAACAAACTGTTGTTTCCCACAGTTGATTATGTGGCACTTAGCCTAGGCTTCTCCTATGTTTTCAAACACTTCTATCTCAGAGAACCCAGACGGTAGTTGAAAGGAGGTTTCCCCACAGTTTAGTTTCCCAGACGTGAGTGTATGGCACTGTTTTCCTGGGCCCTGTGTGTGTTTTCAAACACTTGTTACTGAGTGCAACCGTACCTCAGGAGAAAGATTTTCCAAGATAGACTTGTGTCACAGAGGTGAGTATGTGGCCCTTTCGGTGTAGGCCCCGCGTGGTTTTCTAACACCTCCAACTTAGGGAAGCAAGAGATGAGTCGGAAGGTGGGGTTCCCCACAATGGTCTATCTCAGAGTTGCCTATATGGCACTTTCCTCATAGATCCCGCATAGAGGTGAAACCATTTTAACTTAGTGAAACTAGATAATATTTGAAACAGCGTTTCACCACACGCTTTTCACAAAGTTATGGACTTTCCCTGTAGGCTTCGCATAGCTTTTCCACTTTTCACTTAGTGAGACCCTGGGGTTGGTTGAATGACGATTTCACAGTGTTGTTTCCCAGAACGGAGTGTATGGCACTAGCCATTTAAGCCCCGCCTGTGTTTTCAAACGCCTGTAATTTAGTGTAATCAGATAAGTGAAAGTTTTCCCAAAGTGTTTCATTGAGGTGAGTATATAGCGCTTTCCCTGTAGCCCCCGCATAGGTTTTCAAACTCTTCTAATTTTGTGAAACGAGATGTTCCTTAACGACGGTTTCGCCACACTGGTTTCTCACAGAGTTACATATATGGAACTTTCCGCATAAGCCTTGCATGGGTTTTCCAACATTTATAACTTAGTGAACAAGATTTTAGCTGAAAGAGTGAAACACTTGTAACTTAGTGACACATCATGATAGTTGAAAAAACTGTTTCTCCACAGGATTCTTTCACGGACGGTGGTATATGTCACCTCCCACGTCGTTTCCCTCATAGATTTTCAAATATTTCTACGTCAAACAAGACGTTAGTTTGAGGATGGTTCCCTCACTTTATTGGCAGAGTTGAGTATACGGCCCTGTCACCATAGGCCCTGCTTGTTTTTTCACGCAATTTTGACTTAGTGATACAAGATGTCAGTAAAGAGAAGGTTTGTCCACAGTATTCTCTCAAAGGGCCGTGTATATGTCACTTTCCGCATCGTTCCCTACTTGAGTTGTCAAACACTTCTAACTTAGTGATACAAGATGTTAGTTGAAAGATGGTTTTCGCCAAGTGCAGCTCGACAGAGTTGAGTATATGACCCTGTCGGCACATGCCCCGCATAGTTTGTCAAACACTTCTAATTTAGTGAAGCGATATGTTAGTTGAAAGCAAGTGTCCCCGCCTTGTTGCTTCACAGATTCTTTGTCACTTGCCGTGTAGGCCCAGCATAAGTTTTCAAAGAGTTGTGACTGAAATCAGGTGCCAGCTGAAAGACTCTTTCACCACAGTGTGTTTTCCCAGAGTTGAGGATCTGGCACTTTCCGTCTAGTCTGTGCTTAGGTTTTCAGACCCTTCTATCACGGTGGAACAAGATGTTACTTGCAAGATGATCTGTCCAGAGTATTTCTCTCACAGTGTCGACTATGGGTCACTTTCCACATCGTTCCCCGCCTAGGTTTTGAAACACTTCTAATGTAGTGACAGAAGCTGTTAGTTGAAAGATGGTTGCCACAAAGTGCAGTTTGACAGTATAAGCCCTGCCTAGGTTTTCAATGAGTTCTCACTCGGTGAAACCAGATTAGAAGACTGTTGCACCACAACGTTGTTTCACAGAGTGGAGTGTATGGCAGTATCCTCCTGGGCACCGCATGTGTATTCAAACATTTCACACTTGGAGAAAGCCAGTAAAGGTGAAAGAATATTTCCCCAGAGTGTTTTTTCCCAGCGTCGATTATATGGAACTTGCCACGTAGATCGTGCAGAGGTTTTCAAACATTTTGACTTGTGAAACCAGATGGTAGGTGAAAGATTCCTTCTCCACGCTGTTGGTTCACGGAGTTGTGTATATGGCACTGTCCACCTAAGCTGCGCATGGTTTTTCAAACGCTTCTACCTTAGTGACACAAGATGTCCGTTGAAAGATGGTTTGTCCACAGTACTCTCTCACAGGGTCGATTAAAGGCCACTTTTCACATCATCCCCTGCATATGTTTTCAAACACTTCTACCTTAGTGAAGGAAGATGTAAGTTGCAAGTTGGTTGCTGCAAACTGCAGGTTAACACATTTGAGTAGTTGGCACGATTGGCCTAGGCTCCGGGTAGCTATTCAAAGACTTCTAACTTAGTGAAACGAGACACTAGTTGAAAGATGCTTTCTCCACAGTGTTGTTTCACAGAGCTGAGTATACGACTCTTGCCCTGTAGGCCCTGCATAGGTTTTCAAATGAGTTCTCAGTGAAATCAGATATTACTTGAAGGAATGTTCCACCCACAGTTCGTTTCAGAGAATGGAGCTTATGGCACTATCTGCCTAGGCCCCGCATGTGCATTCCAACACTTCTAGCTTGGTGAAAGGAAGTTTAGGTGAAAGATGATTTCCCCACAGTGCCGTTTCACAGAGTTGAACATATGGCATCTTGCCTGTAGACCCGCCATACCTTTTCAACCAGTTCTCTCTGAGATCAGATGCTAGAAAAAAGACGGTTTCGCCACTGCGCTGTTTCACAAAGTTGAGTACAAAGCACTTTCCTCATAGGGTTCGCATGACGTTTCAAACACTTCTCTCACAATATAACTAGGTGACAGAAGAAAGATAACTTCCCCGGCCTTTCATAGAGTTGCGTCTACTGCAATCTGAGTAAGTTTTCCAATAGTTCTCACTGGGTGAAATCAAGATGTTAGTTGAGAAAATGTCTCACATTCTATATTTCACAGAATGTAGTATATGGCACTATCCTCCTAGGCCCCGCACGTGTATTCAAACATTGATGGCAGCTTTAGTGGAAGCAGGTTTTAGGTGAAAAGTGGTTTCACCACAGTGTTGTTTCAAGAGTTGCACATATGGCACTTTCCATGTAGGTCATGCTTAGGTTTTGAAACTAAGTTTCTGAAACCAAATTTTGAAAGATAGTTTCAGCACAATGTTGTTTCAGAGAGTTTGGTATATGGCACATTCTGCATAGTTCCCTGCCGGGCTGTTCAAACACTGGTAACTTAGTGAAACCAGATGTTAGTGAGAAGATGGATTCCCCAGTGTTGTTTGACAGAATTGCGTATAAGGCGCTTCCTGCTTAGGGCCCGCCATGGTTTTGGAAAAGCTCTCACTTAGTGAAAGGAGTTGTTAGATCAAAGATGTTCTCCCCATAGTTTTGTTCCGCACAGCGCAGTATATTGGTCTTTCCACCTAAGGACCGCATAGGTTTTCACACACAGTGACCACAAGTGAGTATGTGGCACTTACCATGTTGGCTCCAGATAGACTTCCAGAGCTGCTACTTATTGCAACCAGATGTTAATCGAAGGATAATTTCACCAGAGTGGTTTCTCAGAGTTGTGTATATGGCATTTTCGTCATAGGTCCCGCATAGCCTTTCAGTTCTTCGTGATGCAAGACAGTTGAGACACGTTTTGTCCACAGTATTCTCTCTCAGTGTCGAGAATAAATCATTTTCCGCATGGTTTGCTGCCTACGTTTTCAAAATCTTCTAAGTTGATACAAGATTTTAGTTGAAAGATGATTTCCGCAAAGGCCAGTTTAACAGAGTTGTGTACATGGCACTTTCAGCATAGAACATGCATAATTTGTTTGCAAACACCTCTCAGTGAAAGGAGATGATCGTTGGAAGACTGTTTCACGCCGGGTTTGCCTGACAGAATACAGTCTATGGCACTTTATGTGTTGGTCTTGTAAGGGTTTTCAAATAAATCTAACAGTGAATCCAGACGGTGGATGAAAGATTGTTTCACCCCGTTTCACAGAGATACGTGTATTGCACTATCTTCCTAGGTTCGGCACGTGTATTCAAACCCCTGAGTTAGTGAAACTACATTTGAGGTGTACGATGGCTCCCCCAGAGCCTAGTTTCACAGAGTTGCGTATATGGCATTTTCCTTGTATGTCATGCAGAGGTTTTCAAACTATTTATGTGAAAGCAGATGTTCGGTGAAAGATGTTTTCTCCCCTATCCGGCACTTTCCCCGTAAGCCGCGCATAGATTTTCAGACACTTGTAACTTAGTGATACGAGATGTTAGTTGAAAGATGGTGTCTCCACAGTGTTTCACAGATTTGAGTATAAAGCACTTGCCCTGTAGGCCCCGCATAGCTTTTCAAACCATTCCCAGTTAATGAACCGGAGGTTGGTTGAAAGAATGTTTCACCGCAGTGGTGTTCGACATAGTGGATATATGGCATTTTATGTTTTCCTCCTTGTAAGTTGTTTCAAACACATCTAACATAGTGAAAGCAGATGGTGGTCGGAAGATTGTATCACCACATTTTCTTTCACAGAATTGAGTACATGTATTATTCTTCTAGGCCGGCGTTTGCATTCAAAAACAACTTAAACAGATATTAGGTGAAGGATCGTTTCCGCAGAATTTTTTTTTCACAGAGTTGCGTATATAGCACTTTCCACGTAGGTCAAGCACGGTCACACTGCTTTAATTTTGTGAAACCAGATATTCAGTGTCTTTGTCCACAATGCTTTTTTCAAAACGTCGAGTATACGGCACTTTCCACATAAGCCGCGCCTAGGTTTACCAACACTTCTAACAGTGACACGAGCTAGTTGAAAGACGGATTATCCACTGTATTTTCTCACAGTATCCAGTATGTGTTACTTTCCTCATCATTCTCCAAATAAGTTTTCAAACACTTCTTAGTGATAGGAGATGTTAGTTGAAAAATGACTCCCACAAAGTGCAGTATCACAGAGTTTAGTGTCTGGCACTGTCAACAGATGCCCCGCAAAGTTTTTCAAAAAGTTTTCGCTTGAAACGAGATGTTAGTTGAAAGAACGTTTCACCACAGTGTTGTTTCCACAGACTTCTGTATATGGAACTTTTGGCAAAGCTCTGCATGGTTTTTCAAACCCTTCTAACTTAGTGAACGAGATGTTAGTTGAAGGAGTTTCCCCACAGTGGTGTTTGCAACAGGCTCCGCGTGTGGTTTCAAACATTTCAAACTTAGGGATACAAGATGTTAGTTAACAAAGTCTTTGCCCACACAAATTTGTTCACAGAGATTAGTTTACGGCAGTGTGCCCATAAGCCGCGCATACGTTTTCAAACACTTAAAACAATGAAAAAAATAGTTGAAGGATGGATTGTCCACTCTATTTTCTCATTGTGTCTGGTATATTACACTTTCAACATTGTTCCCCACATATGTTTTCCAATGTTTCTAATGTAGTTACATTAAAATTTTAGCCGAAAGATGCTTTCCTAAGAATGCAGTTTGAAAATTGAGTATATGGCACTTTTGCATAGGTCACGCATAGCTTTTTAAACACATCTAACTTAGGGAAACAAAATATTAGTTGAAAGACGGTTTCCCCCACAGAGTTCAGTATATGGCACATACCGTGTAGGCCGGCAATTGGTTTTCAAAAGAGCTCTCCCTGGGTGAAATCCGATGTTAGTTGAATGAATGGCACTTTCCTCATACGCCGTGCATATGTTTTCATACACTTCTAACTTAAATGAAAGAAGATTTTAGTTGAAAGACGGTTTCTGACAGTGTTCCACAGTTTTCAGTATCTGGCCCTTCCAGCATCGTACCCTCATGAGTTTTCAAACACTCCTAACTTTGGGCTACAAGATGTTACTTTAAAGATGGTTTCCACGAAGTGCAGGTTGACAGAGGTGAGTATATGGCACTTTCGGCATAGGCTCCCCATAGGTTTTCTAACGCTTCTAGTTTAGTTACACAAGATGTTGATTGAAAGATCTTTTCCTCACATGTGTCACAGATTTGAGTATATGCCCTTTTCTGCATAGACCCCGAACGGTCTTCAATTTTCAATTCGTGAAACCAGATGTTAGTTGAAAGATCGAGTCACCACGTAGTTTCACCCAGTTTAGTATATGGCCGTTACCAGGTAGGCTTCTCATAGATTTTCAAACACTTCTAACAGAGGAATGAAATGGTAGTTGAAAAGCGGTTTCCCCACAGTATTTCTTTCACAGCGTTGAAGGTATGGCACTATCCTTCCACATAGGCCCCGCTTTTGTTTTCAAATATTTGCACCTGAGTGAAACCAGATGTTAAGAGAAAGATTTTTCCCGACAGTGCAATTTCACAGTCATGTGGCAATTTCAGTGTAAGCCCTTTATGGTTTTCAAACAATTTTGTTAGGGAAACAAGAGATTAGTTGGAAATGGATTCCCCACAGAGTAACAATATAGCTCTTTCCTTGGGCTTATCGTAGGTTTTCAAACACTTCTTCGTTAGTGAAACAAGATTTAGTTGAAAGACCATTTCTCCACAATATTTTTTACACAATAGAGTATACGTCACTCTAGTCATAATTCCTTGAAAATTTTGACAAAACCTTCTAACATGGAAGCAAGATGTTATGAAGGATGGTTTCACCACACTGTTGAGGCACAGAGTTGAGAAATCGTACATTCTTTTTTAAAAAAATTTTTTTTCAACGTGTTTTATTTATTTTTGGGACAGAGAGAGACAGAGCATGAACGGGGGAGGGGCAGAGAGAGAGGGAGACAGAATCGGAAACAGGCTCCAGGCTCCGAGCCATCAGCCCAGAGCCTGACGCGGGGCTCGAACTCACTGACCACGAGATCGTGACCTGGCTGAAGTCAGACGCTTAACCGACTGCGCCACCCAGGCGCCCCAAGAGAAATCGTACATTCTTTATAGTAGCCCGCATGGGTCTTCACTTCTAAATTAGTGAAGACTGACGGTCTTTGAGTGATGTTTTCACCAGTGTTCTTCACTGAGTTTATGGCACTTCTCTCATAGTTCCTCCCATAAGTTTTCAATCACTTCCAAATTAGTGAAACCGAATATTTTTTGAAAGATGGTTCCGCACACTGTGGTTTCACACATTTGAGCATAAAGCACTTTCTGCATAGGTCTCAACCTGGTTTTCACACAAATCTAACATCGTGAAACAACAGGTTAGGTGAAAGATTTCCCCACAGTCTTGTTTCATAGAGATGAAAACGACCTTTTCTTTCTCTGTAGGTCCTGCATAGGTTTTCAATCTCTTCAAACTTTGTGAAAGGAGAGGTTAGTTGAATGTTTCAAAGAAGGTGTTGTTTCACAGAGATGAGTGTGTGCCACTTTCATTATAAGCTCAGCATATGTTTTCAAACACAGATCTGAGTGAAACAAGATTTTAGTGGCAAGATATTTCCCCAGTGTTTCTTCATACAGTTGTGTATATTGGCACTTTCGGTGTTGTCCCTGCATGGGTCCTCATGGGTCTAAATTAGTGGAGCCACTAAAATGAAAGTTTCACCAGAGTTGTTTCACAAGGTTGAGTACATGGCATTATTCGTTTCAGGCCCACAGGGTTTTCCAAATCTTCTAATGTAGTGAAATAAGATGTTAGTTGAAAGATCTTTTCCGCATAGTGTTACTTCCCAGAGTTGAGTATATGGCAGTTTATACACAGCCCCCGCATAAGGTTTTCAAATACCTGTAACAGAACATTGCATGAAAACATAACAAACGTAACTCTAATGTAACTCTAACATAACTCTAACCTGTTAGTTGAAGTACGGTTTCTCCACATTTCAGCATCAAGTACAAATCACCTTCCTCATAGTTTCCCTCATACATTTTCAAATCTCAGTGAAAAGGGACTTAGTTGAAAATGGCTTACAAACATAAAATTCTATGCACTCAATGCTCTGTATAATCAGTGTGCAGAAAAGTCCACTAACAACTTGTTTCACAGGGTTACAAGAGTTGAAATCCTAGACACAGATGTATAACAATAGAGCCCTTTACTCACTTTGTCGAACATGATTGTAGACAAACCACTTTTCAAATAACATTGGTTCAGCTAAGTTAGAATTGTTTGAAAACGCTTGCGGGGCCAACAACAAAATTGCGATCTACTCAACCTTGTGAAACACCAGAGTGGTGATGCCTTCTAACAACAAAAATCTCGTATCACTGTTAGAAGTGTTTGAAATCCCATGCGGGGACTAAACCAAAAGTAACATACAATGAAGCATACGAAACCCTGCGGGGAAACCACCTTTCAAGTAACATCTTCTTCCAGTAAGTGAGAAGTGTTTGGAAAGCTACGCGAGGCTTAAGAGGAAAAGCATTCAACTCTGTGAAAACCCGGTGGTGATGATATCTTTCAGCTAACACCTCGTCTCACAAAGTTAAAAGAGTTTACAAATCTATGCAGGACCTACAGGGAAACTGCTGCATACTCAACTTTGTGAACCAATACAGTAGGGACTCTCTTGCAACTAACATCTTATTCCACAAAGTTTGAAGTTGTTGAAAACTTATGAGGGTGCTATGAGGAAAGGGCCATATACTCTACTATGTGAAACATTGTGATAAAACCACCTTTCAGCAAATATCTGGTTTCAGGAAGTGATAAGTGCGAATTGTTAGAAAACCCAAGCAGGGCCTACACGCAAAGTGCCATAGGCTCAACTTTGTGAAAAATTGGGCGTAAGCCATCTCTGAAATAAGTCATTTACAAACGGATCATAACGAGAGATGGTGGCATAAACTCTGGTTAACACCACTTTGGGAATCCATTTTTCAACTAACAGTCTTCACTTAGAAGTTTTTGATAACATATACGAGGATCTATGAAGGGACTCAATGAAACATTACTGTAAGGAAACATTTCAATTAACAACTTGTTTCACCAAGTAAAATTTGAAAGACTATGTGAGTCCTACAGGGTAGGGCCGTGCACTCAACTCTGTGAAAACTGAGGGGGGTGGAACTCAACTTTCAACTATCTTGTTTCTCCAAGTTAGAAATGTTTGAAAACCGTTTGGTGTCCTGTGTAGATAAGGCCGTATACTCCACTCTGTGAAACATCACTGTGGGGAAACTATCTGGAGTCACCTCTGGTTACAGTAAGTTAGAATTTTTCAAAAACTTTGGCCGGGACTACAAAGTGTCATATACTTAGCTCTAGAAACACATAGGCCACAACATATCCAACACAGATCGTACAAGCCCCAAACACCCAGTTATAACCACATTCAACATATACACACAATTTCCAAACAAACCACCTTTCTTATATCACACAAACGCACTCCACATACACACCACAGACACCAAACCTACACCACATATCCAGAAGACATGCCACTTCCTCTACACAAAACCTACACATACGCCACACACACATTACCCGTATCGCTACAAATGTGACTCATATACCATACAGCTACACCACTCTTACACCGAACACACAGCAACACATCCTACAAACACATCCCTCTCATGACACGAACACCACACAAACACCTCTCTCGTTCACCACATACACATCATATACACGCCACACAGATATCTTCCACACACCATTTACTACATGCAATACACATTCCACACATACCCCCACACAGACACACACAACCTACACCCATAAAACACACAAAAACACCCCCTATATACACCACACACATGCCAGACGTATACCACACGCAATACACGTACACTGCACAGATACCACTTCTACTATACACACCATGATAATCCATACATGTATGACATACAGACACCACAAACACCACACACACCCCCACATCTATATTACACATTCTCCACCTGTCTGCCACACGCCAACACCACACCAGGCAGCACGTACAAACACGCACGCCATACATGGCGGCACGCAAACATACATCATAGGTGGAGCCTACACGCATGGCATATATAGTACAATCCCAACACATATCCCACACCTAGAGCACACAAAAAGACACATCCACCACTTATAACCACCCGCACTATGCACACACCACACTCACCACACAAATGCCATAGACAGACAGAAACCGCATATAGAACATACATACCATCCATACAGAACAGGATCATGCACTCAACCACAACCACCCCAATGTACACCACACACACCACACACGTACCCCACGCGCACCCACCAGACGCCACCCACGCCTTGTGATTTACGGCCCGAAATGACACTGCTCAAGTGTCTTTCATGTAAGCTTTCACATACATCTCAGACGCAGTTTGTTGAAACCTTCCTTATTAGTGTGTGTTGGGAGAGGTAGCATGGCGGGCGTGTCGGCTCATCCCTTGAACATAGCGAGATGACCAGCAATTCATTCTGAATACCCCAGAAAGCAACCTGAAGATGGACAGAACCAAGTCCACAGCTACAGGGAGAGAAGAAGCCACATCAAAGAAAGGGAGGAAGTGCAGACAGGGCGTTTGGGGGAGAAATATATCAAGGGTGCTGCAGAGGAGAGGGAGCCCTCATTGAGGAAAGTGTGGGAGGGAGAGCAGCACACAGGGGAACACACAAGGTGAACCTTTCCTCAAAGACACATGAAAAGAGTCTCCACATCACTCATCATCAGGGAAATACAAATCAATACTACAGTGAGATGCCACCACACGTCTGTCAGAAGGGCTAAATTTCGCAACACAAGGAACAACGGGTGTTGGCAAGGATGTGGAGAACGGGAAACCCTCTGTCACTGTGGGTGGGAATGGAAACTGGTGTGGCCACTCTGGCAAACAGTACAAAGTTTTGTCAAAAGTCACCAATAAGATGGACCTGGAACACCTGGATGGCACAGTCAGGTGACTGACAATATCCACTCAAGTCTGGTTCTCTCAGTCATGGGACTGAGCCCTCGCTGGGCTCCTCACTGGCAGCAGGGAGTTTGCATCGGATTCTCTCTCTGTCTCTGCCCCTCCCCATATCTCCCTCTCTCCCTCTCCCACTCAAATCAATTAACTAATGAAAACAATAGCCTTTTAAAACAGGGAGTTGTCCTATGATCCAACATTTGCACTCCGAGGTATTTATCCAAAGGATACAAAAATACCAGTTCAAACGCCAGTTTTTTTTAGCAGCACAATGAAAACTAGCCAAAGATGGAAAGGGCTCAAATGTCCACTGGCGGAGGAATGGATGGAGATGTGGTATATATACACACACACACACACACACACAACACACACAAAAAAGAATATTACGCAGCCAGGAAAGATAATGTAATTTTCCCTTGCAACGATTTGGCTGGAACTCGAGATTGTAACGCTCTGTGAAATAAGTGTCAGAGAAAGGCCGATACCGTATGATTTCACTCCTATGTGGAATGGAAGAAACAAAAAAAAAAATTAATCATGGTGGAAAGAGAGATTGGCGAAACAAGAAACAAACTGTTAACTATAGACAACAAAATGATAGTTGCCAGAGGAAAGATGGGTGTGGGGATTGGGTTATATATAGGAGATGGGAATGAAAGAGTACACTTTGCGATGTGCACCAGGTGTTGTGGGGAAGGGTGGAACAACTGAAATCAACACCTGAAACTATTATTACACTGTGTGTTAACTATCTGGAACTTCCATTAAAGGCTTTAAAAAGCATTCTGTATTAGCGTAGGCAAAGGCCCCGTGCTGAAGTGCTCAGAGTATTAGTGTGCTTCAAGTGCCTTTTTTTGTGACTGATAGAGAAATAGAGTCTTTCTTCACTACCCCAGTAGACCCTCGTGCTTTATTGCTGAAACGTACAATTTGCTGCCAGAGGGTTTTAGAAATCTTCTTGGGGATATGTAGTCAGAAGTATTCTTAAACCCTTGTGTAGAAGCACCAGGAAATGACCTAGCACCAGGTGCCTAAAAGTACAGTGTGACACTCTGTATCTTCCCCTACACCATCGAGATCCCTGGTTTCTAGGTGAGTTTCCAAGCCATTCCTGACCCAATGCAGGGCTCTCAGGGTCTGATGTCCCAGAGCAGGGCTAGCCCCCATGTCCCTGCGTCCCTGGTACTGGGCAGGCAACAGTATTGTAGGAATGGGAGCCACGTGAACCTCTGCCCTAATGGATGCAGCTACCCTCATTCGGAAGAACAGCCTGAGAAAATGTACAATGCTCCATGACGTGATCAGGGAACTAAAAGCCTTTTGCGTAAAAAGCGCACCAAGGTTCATTCCAACATCTAGATTATATGGAGGCACATTCTTCATATCGCAGAACCACTGCTGACCCTCTCTACCAATACGACAGGCTGAAACACACCAGAATTCAAAGTTCTGCTCAATGTCTTAGGGGAGAAGGTGGGCCTCTGGCTCACAGGGCTCCAAAGGGCATCCTGTGGAACACTCCTGTAGCCAGAGACCCCAAAAGTTCTTTCGATACCTGGGCTAGCCAGATCGTGAATATATTGTGCTCTTCTACACATGAAGAGCACTCGCCCTCGGTGTATCCAGTTTCAGAAAATTTCTTGATCAACTGTCAAGGTCTGTCTTGGAGTCCATAAAAAGTGAGTCCTAAAAGACTCTAAAAAGTTCTCTATCCAGCAGCTGATGTCCCATGGGGACCAGCCGTTGTGATTGCGTGACAGGTGGAACCAGAGTCATCCAGAGCCCTAGGGCATCAGAACGGGTCCAGCCGAGAACTGTGCACGGGGAGGATCCAGCACCCGTAGAGGCCGGGACCTGGCTCCCTTGCTGGGCCCCGGGGAAACGAAGATAAACATCGTCATTCCACACTGATCGCCTTCCCATTGAATGGAAATATTGAGTGGCCTTTGGTCTTGGCTGCAGCCATCTCCTCTGTCTCCCTGCCTTTCTGACTGCCTCTTGATTCACCCTTAGGAGCCATGGAGCTGACACTCACACAGCAGGCGCCCAGGGACAGACATCGGGTTCCCACTCCATCCTGAGCTCTGTTATAGCCACCGGCATCGCATTTTCCAAAGGAGAACACTCCTCGTAACTAACTGTGAGCTTGGTGTTTGGCTCTTTGCAGCAAGGGGTGGGGGGGAAAGGAGCCAGGTCGCCTCCTTGCTCTGCCTGATTGAGGTGCCTTCCTCCTGAAAAGCAGACAGTTCACCCAGGACCAGTAGGCTCCAGGTCAGCAGAGAAAGAGCCCTTTACAGGAAGAGGGCACCAATGTCCCTCTCTACCCTTTGGAGCCACCACCGGCGGCACCTCCCAGCTACAGCACTGTCACTGCTCACTCCATTCAGTGATGCAAAAACCAACAAACGCCGACCCAGTCCCAGGGCTCTCTAGGTCCTTCTGAAGGAAGAAGGCAGGTCTGGTGCTGACAGGGCTCCCAGATGGAGACTCTACAGAGTGCTTTTGTTTAAGCCCTCTGTTGTGTCTTCTTCTCACAGCCAGCCCGGTTGCCAGCAGTTTGGTGCTGGGCACTGCCCTTTCCATAGAATTCCCCTTCCAAGCTCTGAAGATCTGTGGTCCGCCTTATCGACCTTAACATATCTTTGCTCTCTTGTGGAAACAAGGTTCTTCCCGCAATCCCTTCAGAATCAGCGTCCCAAGAGTCTATCCTCCGTCTTCCACCTGGGAGTCGGATCCAGACCTTAGGGCTATAGGAGAGACGTTGCCACAGGGCTACTACTTCGTTAATTCACTGGGTTTCAGAAGCATGTAGCCATTCAGAGCTCAGGGATGTGAAGGGGACCAGCGGAGGATGTCTTGTGTTTAAGCAAAGCTGGAGATTTGGTCAGAGAGCAGGCCTCCTTCTGGCCAGGGGCAAATGAAGGAAGCCAATTTTCCAAGTGAAAATTTATGGTTCCCACCATAAATGTGGATCACAACTCACCTGGCGCCCATTTCCTTTCCCTTGCAGTGTGTTTGACAATGGTTTTTTTTTTTTTTTCTCCCTTAGGCGCCAAGGAGCCATCACTAGCTCAGCTGGCAAACCTGGCTAGGCTGCAAACTCCCACTCTGTTCTTGTGTTCAGTCAGAACTATCAGGTTCTGCTCTACCAAAGGAAAGCAGGCCTTGAGTGCCTGGGTGCATGGTGCCTGGCCTCCTGTGCTATGGAGGGTGAATGGGGGGCCAGCTTGCCTCACTGACCCACATGACTGAGTTGCCTTTATTCTGAGAAGAAGTTTGCACATGGACAGTGGCAATGAGGATGGGGTCAACGTTGGCAGAGCCTTTGCCAGGAATGAGGGAACCAAGTTCTTGTTGCAGATTCCTGAGCAAGAGCCCTCAGAGCCTCATAGCTACAGCTCAAAGGCTGCTGCCTCCCTCGAGTGATGGGAAATGTGGCAGCGATAGACCAAGCCAGAAATCCCTGGCTCCTGAAGAAAGAAGGCAGGCTTCTTGCTCACAGGGCTCCCCCCCCCCTTCAGAGGGTCCTGTGGCCTAATCCCACAAGCCTTTCTTACTCTGGATACAACCTGGTTGATAGGAGATTGCGTTGGGTTCTTCACTGTCAACTTTCTCCAAATCTCATGTGTGGTGAAGAACCCTGGCAGTGTGTGTCTCCATTGCCACTGCTGAATTTTGCTGATGAAAGAGGGTTTCGGTGGACACTATTCCGGGACAGTGTTCCAGAGTAACATCCTCTTGTTTCAGCTTGGGTGTTTGGTGGTGTGCTTGTGTTGGTGATAGCGTTATTGAATCGGGCGCTTCTCAATTTGGTTTCAGAATGATATGGGCCTGCCTATACCAAGTGTGTGTGAAGACGCCCAGGGAGAATGAGTGCTCGTGGGTCGGCTAAGCCTGAAGTCGGGGCTGAATCCCACCTGCTTGCTGTGTGGGTCAAGGGGAAAGGAAGGTCCTGGTCTCTTTCCTCGGTTCTTCCCGTGCCCGCTTGAATGCACAGCTTTGACTCACCCTGGAATCAGTCCTCTCTAATTGCTGAATTGTTGTCAGTTCACAGATGGAGACCTTGTGTCTGTCCCTTACATCAACCCAGGTCCCCGATTTGCGGGTGAGTTTCCAAGGCTTTCCTGACCTGACGTGTGGCTCTCAGAGTCTGATGTCCAGAGGACATCTATTACCCCTGTCCCTGAGCCTTAGGTGGTGGGCAGGTTATAGTATCATGGGAATGGGTACCAACCGGGACCCCTTCCCTAATGGATAGAATTACCCTCAATCAAAAGAACAGAGCGTCTGGCAAGGGCAGCATGCTCCACAACCTGATCAGCTCACATAAAGCCCTTTGAATAAACAGTCGACCAAGACCTCGTTCCCCCCTCTTGATCGTTGCATGGAAGCACAATTTTCATTTCTCACATCCAGTGCTGACCCTCTCGATGGATATGATGGGCAGAAACGCACTAGAAGCCAAAGTTCCCCTCTATTTCTTAAGGGAGAATGTGGGCCTCGTGCCCACAGGGCTCCAACGGGTATCCTTGGCAGAAGCTCTGGAGCCAAAGCCCACCAAAGGTGTTTGTGATTCCTGAGAAAGCCAGCCTGCGACTACACTGGGCTACTCAGGTTCTTCTAAACATGAAGAACTCTAGCCCTCGTTGTGTCCAGTTTCATGACGTTGCTTTATCATCCATCCAGGTTCGTCTTGGGGTCCATACAAATTCAGTCTTTCAGAGCACTCTCTCCGGCTTGCGCTTGTCCCATGGGGACCAGTCCTTGTGACTGTGGGATAGATAGGTGGAGCTAAAGTGGCTATGGCTTCAGGTCTACATGGACATCGGAAGGGCATCGGAAGGGGTCCAGCCGAGAGCTACGTGTGGGAATGGCTCTGCCAGATGTATTAGCGGGGAACTGTCCCCCTTGCTGGGCCGAGTGGAAATGAAGAGAAACATCTCCATTCCACATTGATTGCATGGATTCCACTGGATAGAAACATCGAATGCCCTTTGGTCCTGGCTGTAGCCATATCTTCTCCCTTCCTGTGTTTCTGACTGCCTCTTCATTCACACTTAGGAGCCTCAGAGCTGGTACTCACTCAGCAGGCATCCTTGGATGGGCATCGGGTTCCCACTCGGTTCCACGCTCACTTATAGCCATCGGCATCTGATACGTATCCCAAAGGAGAATGGGGCTCCATACCCTGACCTTGGGGCTTGGCTGTTTGTAGCAAGGGTTACAAGAGTTGTAAAGCAGAGTTCACACAGGAGCCAAAGCCTCCAGAAGCTGGTCCGTACAGAAAGGGCCTCTTACAGTTAGAGGGCACCAGTGCCCCTCTCCACACTTTGGAACCACAGCAGGGAACGTCGCAGCTAGAGCACAGTCACTGCTCACTCCAATCAATGTTGCAAAAACAATAAAAGCTGACCAAGACCCAAGGTGCCCTAGGTCCTTCTGGAGGAAGAAGGCGGGACTGGTGCTGACACGGCCCCCAGATGGAGACACTAGATGGCGCTTTTGCATAAGCTGTCTGGGGTTTCTTCTTCTTATAGCCAGGTTGCCAGGAGCTGGTGCAGGGCACTGCCTTCTCCATAGAATTCCCCTTCCAAGCTCTGAAGAGCTTTGGCCCTCCTCATCCAGCTTGATGCATTGTTGCTGTCTTGTAGAAACAAGGTTCTTCTCACAATCTCTTCAGACCCAGGGTCTCCAAAGTCCTATCCTCTGTCTTCGGCCCGAGAGTCTGGTCCAGTGTTTGTGACTGTGGGGGAGTTTTTGCCACAGGACTCCTTCCTCATTAAATCACTGGGTTTCAGAAGTGTGCATGCATTCAGAGGCCCCGGGCGTTTGGAGGGACCCAGCTAGAAGATGTTTGGTGTGTATGCTGTCCAGAGATTTGGGGAGGGAGCTGGTCTCCTTCTGGGCCGAAGGCAAATGAAACAAAACATCTCTGCAAGGGGAACCCCATTCCCTTTTGAAAGGTTGAGCTTTGGCCCACCTGGTGCCCATTTCTATTGCCTTGCTGTGTTTCAGAGAATGTATTTTTTTTCTCCGTTAGGCACCATGGAGGCATCCTTCAGTCCCTTGGCACCCCTGGACAGGCCACAAATTCTCACTCTGCTCCTGTGTTCAGTGAGAGCGATCAGACTCTGCTCTACCAAAGGAAAACGGGCCTTGAGTGGCTGGGTGCTTGGTGCTTGGCCTGCGGTGCTACGGAGGGTGAAGGGGAGCCGGCTTTCCTCACTCTCCTGGATGACTGAGGTACCTTCATTCTGAGAAGCCGACATTTGGCACGTGGGCACTATGAATCAAGAGGGGGACATCACTGGAAGAGCCCTTGCCAGGAATGAGGGAACCAAGTCCTTGCTGCAGATTCCTGAGCAAGAGCCTTCAGAACCCCATAGTTACAGCTCAAGCACTGCTACCTCCCTCAACTGATGGGAAACGTGACGGGGATAGACCAAGCCAGAAATCCCTGGCTCCTGAAGAAAGATGGCAAGCATCTTGCTGACAGGGCTCCCAGGTATAGTCCTTCAGAGGACCCTTTTGGTCAAAGCCCACAGGCCGTTCTTATTCTGTGTACAACCTGGTTGAAAGGAGACTGTGCTGGATCCTTCGTTCTCTAGTTTCTCTAAATCATGTGTGATGAAGAACTCTAGCAGTGTATGTCCCCCTTGCCACCCCTGAGCCCTTTGGATGAAAGCCTGTTTGCAGGGAAACTATTCTGAGACAGTATCTCAGAGTACTATCGTATTCTTTCGGCTTGGGGGTCTGGTGGTGCTTTAGTGGTGGTGATGGAGATGGTGTTTAGTAGATGGCTTCATTGGGCAATTCTCAATATGGTTTCAGAATGATGAGGCCCTCCCCAAACCCGGGGTGTGTGCAGGTGTCCAGAGAGACTGCCTTTTGGGTAGGCTGTGGCGGAGGTTGGGGGCGGATCCCGCCTCCTTTGTGGGACAAGGGGGAAGAAAAGGTCGTGGTCTCTTTTCTCGGTTTCCTCCATGCCAATTTGAAGGCACCGCTTTGACTCAACTTATCGTCATTCCTCCCCCATTGCTGCTTTCCTAACGTGGTCTCAGTTCACACACGGAGACCCTGTGTCTGTCCCCTACAACAACCAAGGTCCCTGCAGTGGAGGTGCGTTTCCAAGCCTTTCCTGAGCCAATGCAGGGCGCACAGAGTCTGATATCCCAGAGGACACCAAGGTCCCCTGTCCCTGAGCCCTTGGTGCTGGGCAGGCAACGGTATCGTGAGAATGGGTAGTCGCGTGGAACCTGCCCCTAATGGATGGAGCTACCGTCATTCAGAAGAACAGACAGCATGTGCGTGTGCAGCCTGCTCCATGACCTGTTCAACACACGAAAAACGTTTTGAATAGACTGCACCAAGCCCTCATTCCCACCTCTTGATCATCATATGGAAGCACCTTCTTCATATCTCAGAAGCTGTGCTGCCGCTCTCTTGATGGATAGGATGGGCAGAAGCACCCCAGAAGACATACTTCCCGTGTATGTCTTAGGGAAGAACGTGGGACTCTTCCTCACAGGGCTCCAACGAGCATCCTCGGCAGCACTCCTGTAGCGAAAACACACAAAAGGTCCCTGTGATTCCTGAGCACACCAGCTTGTAAATACACTGTGCTAGTCAGGTTCTTTTAAACCTGATGAACTCTGGCCCGCGTTTTATCCAGTTTCAGGACAGTGCTTTATCATCCATTACAGTTCGTCTTCTCCGTACAAATTGAGGCTTTGGGACTACTATCTCTGGCCTGTAGGTGCCTGATGGGGAAAGCCCTTATGAGTGTGGGAAAGGTGGAGACAATGGAGCCCAGTCTTTTTGGTTTCAGAACTGCATGGGCATCCAGAGCCGTGGGGCATCCGAAGGGGTCCAGTGGAGAGCTGTTTTGGGGGAGGCTGGGCCAGATGGATTAGCTGGGAGCTGGCTCCCTTGTTGGGTCTCAGGGACATGAAAATAAACATCTCCTTTCCACACTGATTGCATTCCCATGGGATGGAATTATTGAACGCCCTTTGGTCCTGGCTGCAGCCCTTCCCCTGTTTCTGACTGCCTCTTCATTGACCCTTAACAGCCATGGAGCTGACACTCGGCAGGCATCCAGGGAGGGTTGTCGCGTTCCAACTGGGTCCCCTGGTCGGTAACAGCCATGAGCATCGGATATCCCAAAGGAGAATAGCCCTCCTATTCCTGACCTTGGTTCCTGGTGTTTGTAGCAAACGGTGTGGGGGGAGGGAGGGGAAGGGGAGTGGAGCCAGATCGCTTCCTACCTTTGCCTGAATGAGGTGTTTTCCTTCTGACCAGCAGATAGGTCACACAGGAGCAGTAGGCTCCAGAAGCTGGCCTGGTCAGAAAAGCCCTGTACAGGAAGAGGGCACCAATGCCCCCTCCACACTTTGGGGCTACAGATGGGGGGAAGCGCGCAGCTGCAAGAGTGTCACTCCTCACTCCATTCAAAGACGCAAAAAACAAGAAAAGCGGACCGAGTCCCGGGGCGCTCTAGATGCTTCTGAACGAAGGTAGGCCTGTCGCTGACAGGACTCCCAGATGGAGACATTAGAGGGCGACATTGCCTTCGCTCTCTTGTGTTTCTTCTTCTCAGGGCCAGATTGCCAAGCAGCTGGTGCTGGGCCTTCCCTTCTCCATAGATTTCCCCATCCAAGGTCTGTAGAACTCTGGCCCTCCTTGTCCACCTGGACATAGCTTTGCTGTCTTGTAGAAACGAGGTTCTTCTCAGGATCAGTTCAGAGTCAGGGTCTCAAGAGTCCTATGCTTTGCCTTCCACCTGGAAGTCTGGTTCAATCCTTGTGACTGGGGGTGCGGCATTGTCACAGTGCTACATCTTCACTAATTCACTGGGGTTCAAAAGTATGCCATCATTCAGAAGCTCAGGGCATTTGAAGCAGACCAGCAGGGAGTGTTTAGTGTGTAGACTGGGCCAGAGATTTGGGCAGGGAGCTGGCTTCCTTCTGGGCTGAGGGTAAATGAAGCAAAACATCTTCTGATTGTCGAGTTTTGGCCTATCTGGAGCCCAGTTCCTTCCTCTTGCTGTATTTCTGACAATTTATTTTGCCTCTCCTGTAGTGGCCATGGAGCCATCACTGAGTCAGCTGGCACCCCTGGATTGTCTGCAAACTCCCACTCTCCTCCTGTGCTCAGCGAGAGGTCTCAGGCTCTGCTCTGCCAAAGAAAAGAAGGCCCTTAGTCCCTAGGTGCTTGGGGCTTGGCCTGGTGTGCTAGTGGAGCCAGCCTGGTGGGTGAAGTGGAGCCAGCTTGCCCCGCTGACCTGATGATTGAGTTGCCTTCATTCTGAGAAGCAGACAGTTTGCCCATGGGCAGTATGAACGGGTATGGGTCAGCACTGGAAGAGCCCTTGCCAGGAATTAGGGAACAAAGTCCTCTTTGCAGAATCTTGAGCAAGAGCCCTCAGAACCCCACAACTACAGCTCCAACACTGCTACCTCCCTCAACTGATGGGAAATGTGACAGCGACAGAACAATCCAGAAATCCCTGGCTCCCAAAGAAAGAATGAAGGCTTTCTTGCTGACAGGGCTCTCAGGTGTAGTTGATCAGGGGACTCCCGTGCCTAAACTCACAGGACTTTCTCATTCCAGATACAACCTAGTTGATAGGAGACTGCCCTGGGTACTTCACTCTCAACATTCTCCAAATCTGATGTGTGATGAACAACTCTGGCAGTGTGTGTCTCCACTGCCACGCATTAGCCCTTTTGATGAAAGAGGGTTTGCATGGAGAAAATTCCAAACAGTCTTCGAGTAGTGTCCTCTTTTTTCAGTTTGAGGGTTTCATGGTGTCCTTGTGATGGTAACAGAGACATTGCATTGGGTCCTTCTCAATTTGGGTTCAGAATGATGTGGCCTTCCCCAAACCTAAGGTGTGTGAAGGTGCCCAGGGAGAATGCTTGTGGGTAGGCTAGAGGCCAGAGGTTAGTGGTGCATCCCGCCTCCTTTGTGGGACAAAAGGAAGAGAAAGTAGAGGTCCTTCCTCGACTTCCCCCGTGCCCATTTGAATGCATAGCTTTGACTCACCTTGTAGTCATTCCTCTCCCATTGCTGATTTTCTAAGTTGGTCTCACTTCACACACTGAGACCATGTGACTCTCCAATATGCAACTGAGTTAGAAGGATTGGAAGTGAGTTTCCAGTCAGTTCCTGAGCCAGTGGAGGGCTCTGAGGGTCTGATGTCCCAGAGGACAATTGGTTGTCATGTCCCTGAGCTCTTGTTGTTTACTAGACTTTTATAGTTTCCTGCTTCCAAACACTGCCACCATCGGGGGACACAGCCCTCCTACAGCTGTATCACTGCTACCCCCATGTACTGATGGCAAGGGCAGGACGCATACCCAGAGCCAGGTCTTTCCCTCTGATTCTGAAGGAAGAATCTGGGCAGGCTTCTTGCTGATGAGGCCTGCAGGGGGAACTTATGGATGCCACCATTTGCCAAAGCCCACAGGTGCTTCTTCCTGAGTCAGTCAGCGAGCTGCGGAAGACTGTGCCAGTCACCTCACTTCATTATCCCTGATACAGAACTCTGGCCCTCCCTCTCTCCATTCTCACCCCTTTGCTCTATTTTAACTCTTACAGTCATACCCTGAGCCCTGACCTGGGGATTCTGGCCTAGTCATGGTGACTGTGGCAGATGTTTGGCCTAAGGGCCCCTGGCTCTTCAGCAGGATAGTTTTCCCTGTATGATGGTTCATCTCTGCATGGGTCTCACAGAACTCAGAATGCTGGCCAAGTAGGCCTTCGTTGTTGTTTTTGTTTTTGTTTTGCCACAGAAGATCCTCAGAGCTTCTTGGCTTTCAAGCATCTTTGGAAGACAAGAATCACTATAAAAGAGGAATTTGTTAGAGTATCTGAATGATGCTCAGGTCAAGAAGTATTTATTTTAAACCCGTGCAACCCTAATGATAGTTGAAAAGAGAAGGCGACTCTGCTCTAGTACCAACCTCTGCATTTCTTCCAAGCATATTGTGCACTAGCCAGGATCTTGACTCAGAACATCCTCATTTTAGGTTATCCTTGGCTTTCTTCCCCACATCATATCATGCTTATCCATTTCATCTGAGGGTACACGTGTGAGAGCATGTTCATCTTGCAAACGAGGGCTGGGAGAAGTGAACTGGCAAGGACACAAACACCATGTTCTGCTCTAATGGTTTCCACCGTATGTGCCAGGCCCTGCCTTCAGCCACGATCCTTTGGGCTGTTGAGGGCCTAGTCCTGCGAGCCAGGACTCTCAGTGTTGCCACTATGCAATATGCTGAAGGAAGACAGCACTGCACAGGCCAGTGCCATGCTTGCCACACCGTGAACACAGGTGGTTTTTCTGGGTCAGTGAAGCTGTTTTGGCACTGCCTGATGCACAGGGCTGTTCGTGCCCTCACTCCTGACCGAGAAATCTCTATTGGTGGTGACCTGCATCCAATAATGATTCCTGTGGTCCTGCGGCCCATCTGTGCCCCAGATGGAAGGTAAATACAAGATGGGGTAAGTGCAAGTGCTGTCATTACCAGTGGTTGGGCTGCCTTGCTTAGGCCCCACCTACGGCATGCACAGGCTGATGTAAAAATCTATCCTTGGGCATGGGTTGAGTGAGTGACAGCTCTATGGCTCCTATGCCCAAACAGGGAAATAGATAAAGAACCATGAGAGGGCCATAAGCAGGGCCCCAGTTCCACAAATCCAATGGCAATGGGAACAATTTGGAAACGGGCTGTGTGATTCATGTCCCCATCAGCCAAAAAAAAGGTGTCTATCTGCTTTCCCAGTCGTCTGGCTCAGCCTACTTGCAAATGATTTAACCTGGGTGCTCCCAATGCCTCTGGCCTCTGTAGGCCTGCATGGTTTTGCCACCAACTTGCCAAGGTCCTGTGGCCAAACCTAACACACAGTCACAAGGATGACACGGGAGTGCCCAGCTGAACTCCACGGATATTCCTCTGAGTGATTACATGGAATGGACCTCAGAGAGGACCTACTGTGGAAATAGAGCAAGGGGGTGAAAATGGATCCACGGAGGGCCAGAGTTCTTCAGTAGGAATGAGAAGGGGATCATGTGGAGAATGAAGTGACTAGGGCCATCTCCTTGCATGCTGGCTCTCACAGGAATCAGCAGGACATGTGGACTTTGGTGAAGGGAGCCCCTTACAGGCTACACCCGGGAGCCCTGTCAGCAATGGGTTTGTATTCTTCCTTCAGAAAAAGAGGGAAAGCACTGGCTTGGGTCTGTTTCTCACCCTTTCCCAATAGAGGACAGGGGCAGCCGTGATTCACTTGTAGCTGTTTGGGGCTCCTGACTGATGGACAAATGGTAAACCCCCGGTCTGGGTCCAAAACTCACTGCAAAACCCTTTGGGCACTAACCACAGCCTGAATCGGGGGGCACGTGCATGTACCATCTAAACTGCAGGATGAAGGCACCTCATCAGCCAGGGGAGGGAGACCAGCTGGCTACCCGTCCCTGCCATGACTCTAGCTGACTAAGCGCCAAGTCCCCAGAGAAAGAGGGACCTACTTACCTCTGGGATACCAGACACTGAGTGCTGTCAATAGGCTCAGGAACTGACTGGGAACTCCACACCAATGTTTGCACCTGGGCTGTGTACCTGACACAGACCCATGGATCCTGCAATATTCTAGTTCAAACAGAGTAAATTCTTCTGAGGTTCGTGCTCTCAGGAGAGAGTCTCCCAGGTCGAACATACTTTGAAAAAAAGAGCAATACAATGCAAATAGGCAACCTGAGCACCAAACGTTTTCATTACAGAAGAGAATGGGCTAAAGTTAGAATGCAGTGCCTACTCTTAGCTCCTGGCAGGAATGCTGCCTGGGGGAGTAAAAAAAGACCTGAGGGCTAGCGTACAAGGAAAATTCCATCGGCGACACCCAAGAATGAAATTCTGCGGGTCTGCCTTGCTCAATAAGAAACAGAAAATGCTGGATTTGGTGGATTTTCCTGTCCTTCCTCTCAGGAAAGAGAAGCACCATTGATTTGGAGGTAAGGGGTTGCTACACCTGGCTGGCGATCAAGTGTTTGGAGCGTCGACCTGATGCCGTAGTTCTTGAAAGGTCCCTTTTGATTCGGACCAGGTCCTAAAGCATACTGTGCATATGGGAATCATGTTTGACTCAGAATGAAGGCATATCTATCCTTCACTGAACTTACCAAGGCTGGCCAAGCACCAAGCACTCAGGGGCAAGAAGGCCATCCTTCCTTTGACTTGAAGTTACTGTTCACTCTCACACAGCAAAGGACCAGGGTGGGAGTTTAGCACCAATCCTTGGGCTCGGATTGTGTGAAGTGAGTGGAAGCCCTTTTGTCCATGAATGTGACCAAGGACTTAGAAAATAGCAGATGGGTGGGAATGGCTACAAGGGAGGCCAGAATCTACATGACAGATGGGAAGGGGGTAATGCTGGGCATGTATATGTACCTTAATTTCTCATTGCTGCATGTGTAAGGCCTGTCCTTCCCCAAACTTCTGGGACGTGCTACACACATCCACCCATAGCCAACTAGGCACCTTCATATGCCCTAGCTCCCTCATTGTGAACACAGTTCTAATTGGGAAGTTTCAAGAGGTCTTTTTGCCAATCTATGCAAGAGTCACCAGGACTCAGAGTCTCCAGTTGGAAGTGGAGGAAACTGCTCTCAGGCACTCTTTCTCAATGGAATCCAACAAGATCCTCATTTGAACAAAAGAGCAAAAAGAGGGAAATAAATAGACAGAGGGCCAAAATGCTTCATTACAAAGCAGAGCAGAATGAAGCTGACAAGAACGAGCATAACACAATCTCTGGAGACGGTGTTGTCTCTATGAGCAACACCTGTGGGCAGGGGAAAAGGGAACCATCCATTGTCTACACCTGGGTGCCCTTTTGGCAAAACTTGCAGTTTTCTTTCTGAAAGAGAAGGAAGTCTCCTGACCTTGGCTCCTTTCTATGCCCTAAACTTCACGGAAGCAATTCAATGTTAACAGTTAGTGCTCCCGAGGGTGCTGTAGGTTTTTTAACTGAGTCCTGTTGCAGTATTCCTTGTAAGGCTTTCTTGGGTTGAATTGTATTGCAGTCTACTATGCATGCCACATCCTTCTGCCTTTGACAATGAAGACAATTCAATCAGCCGAACAAGTGAGGCAAGTGGCTACCATCCAAGAGATTACCTGGGTCAGTAAAGTAACAAGAGGTCATGGACAGGAAGGTCATTCTTAGGTTAGACAGTAGCTACAGAAGAAACGGCTTCCGCCTTCTCCTGTAGAGTGTTGGGTTTCCCCAGAGTTCCATCTGATCATAATGGGTCAACTGGCCTTGGCTCCCCCTCAACGACTTACACCTCCCATCACCCCTCCAGGGCCTCTCTGGTTTTCAAGCATCTGGAAGAGATAAGATCCACTGTAAAATGGGAAGTTGTTACACTCTCTGAATGATGCTCAGGGCAAGATCAACTCATTTTAAACCAGCGCACCCTTAATGATATGTGAACGGATGAGGCAACGCTGCTCTAGTACCAACCTCTGCATTTCTTGCAGGCATACTGCACACTGACCAACACCGCGACTCAGTAAATCCTTCTTATAGGTTAATCCTGGCTTTGTTCAACACATCGCACCATGCCTATCCGTTTCCTGTCAGGGGACACATGTGAGAGCACTTTAATGCTCCAAATGGAGGCTGGGAGAAGTGAACTGGTAAGGAGACAAACATCTGGTGCTCACGCCCCAATGGATTCCACCCTAGGTGCTAGTCCTGCCTTCTACCACAGTCCTTGGGGGCTACTGTGGACCTAGGCCTGCCAGCCAGAACTCTCACTGTGGCTATTGTGGAGTATGTTGAAGAAGGACAGCCCTGCACAGGCCAATGCCATGGTTGCCATACCATGAGCATCGAATGGCTTTGCTGGGCCATTGAGGTTGCTAGGGCACTGCCTTGATGCACAGGGCTGTTCGTGTCTTGGCTTCTGAACCAGGATCTTCCTTGTGCTGGTGACCTGGACCCACCACCGATGCCTGGGGTCCCACTGGCCCCTCTGTGCCCCAGATGGAAGGTAAACCCATGTCTGAGTCAGTGCAAGTGCTGCCAATAGCAGAGGCTGGGCTGCCTTGCCTGGGTCCCATGTCCAACATGCAGAGGCTGGTGTGAAAATCAATCTCTGGATGTGGGTTTAGTGAGTCACAGCTCCAAGGCTCCTAAGTCTACAAGTGGACATAGTTAGACAAGGAGTCATGGGAAGGGAGTGGCCATAAGGAGGGCCAAAGTTCAATATTTCAATGAAAATGGGACCAATCTGGAAAGGGGCTGTGTAAGTCCATGTGCCCTCCGACAAGGAAGGAGGCCAGCCCCCTTCCCTGTCCTCTGACCCTGGCTAAGTGCAAAAGTTCTAACTTGGGCTTTTACAAGGGCCTAGGCCTCTGAAAGCCTGCGTGGTTTTGACACCAACTTGCCAGGTGCTGGAAGCCGAGCTGTCCCAGCCTGAGTGGCAAGGCCCAGGCTGTGGACGGATTGGTGACTGCAAGGCAGCCCACTGACAGTGAAACTTCTTGTACTCCTGCTTTTAAGTAATTTGGCCTTAAAACTACCTGGGCTATTGTCTGTTGGGGAATTGCCCTCGACAGGCCTTCTGGGAAAAGAACCATTAGGAAAGAAAATAAGGTTCCACAAGAAATTTTGCAGCCTTACATTTAGCCCTTGCCATCCCCTATGGAGACGCCACTACTTACAGGAAGGATAGCCTCATGTAATTGCCAGCAAAGAGAGCCTGCAAAGGAGAGACATATGGATTTGAAAGTCTCACTCTGGCAACTAAGGAGTGTATCTCTGGGCACAGGTGACTTCAATCCCTAAGCCCACCTGGTCCCCCGGAGGCATTCCAGATGATGACTGAACCTAGTCGATTAGGCTACAGAATGGCTCATTCGTTCCTAGGTGCATTGACTCTCTGAGAATGTATGAGGCATGGGTTTCTAAGGTCCTTTCGGCCCCTTCCTGGCACCTTGGACCGAGGCAAACACATTGTTCTTCTGGCCTCATGTGGTTAGGAGGTCATGTCCCTGTAACTGTTCCACCTGAGGTGTTGAGAAATGGAGGACTTTCATGCGAACAGCAAGGCAAATGCTTTATAGACTGTAGATAATTACAGATAAACGCAGATGCATAATGGAATAATGTAAGAAATTAATCAATAAATTAAAGGGTACGCAGGAAAATGAGGGAAAATCGCCATGTTATTTCTTAAATGTTGATTACACATAGGAACATTTTTAAAATTAGGTATTGTTAGAAAAACATAGATGATGTAGGCTAAAAGAAAATCACTAGGAAATATACTGCCAGGTTTGCTACAATAAATCGGCCAGATCAACTCACAGCTGTTGTCTGTGTCCATTTTTATTTTTATTTTTTATTTTATTTTTATTTTATTTTCACTTTTTCGCCAACACCGTTCATCCTTCGACAACCCCTGGACCTGCTGGACCTGGACTCCGGCAGCCAGGGGCCCTGTGACCAAACCTACGGCACAGTCACAAGGATGGGACTAGGATCCCCAGCTGAACACTGAGGATCGGCCTCTGAAAACATGGAAGATGGAATGCACCCTGCCAGAAGCTGAGCTATCCAACCAGCCTGATGGCAGGACCTGGGCGGTGGACAGATCGGGACTGCAAGGCAGGCCACTGACAGTGAAGCTTCTTATGCTCCCACTTTTATGTAATTTGGCCTTAATAAAAGTACCTGGGGAATTGTCTGTTGGGGAATTGCCCTCGACAGGCGCCCTGGGAAAAAGACAAATCATTGGGGAAAGAAAATAAGGTTCCGCAAGGAAATTTTGCGGCCCTACATTTAGCCCTTGCCACCCCTTATAAAGGCTCCTCATATATTTGCCAGCAAAGGAGGAATAAATGGGTTTAAAAGCCACACTCTGGCAACAAAAGAGTGTATCTATGGGCACAAGTTACTCCAACCCTTAGGCCCACTTGGCCCCCAGGAGGCATTCCAGATGATGACGAAACCTAGTTGGTTAGAGTACAGAATGGTTCATTAGTTCCTAGGTGCATTGTCTCCCTGAGAAGATATAAGGCGTGGGTTCCTAAGGCCCTCTTGGCCTCCTCCTGGCACCTCAGACCGAGACAAATGCTTTTGTTCTTCAAACCACAAATGGTTCAGGGAAACAACTAAGAGGTCATGTCCCTGTAACTGTTCCACTTGAGGTGTTGAGAGATGGATGACCTTTCATGAAAACAGCAAAGCAAATGCTTTATAGATTATAGATAAACATAGATACATACTGAAAAAATATATAAGAAATTAATCAATAAGCAAAGGACTGGAGGAAACGTTATGAGAAAATAACCATGTTTTTCCTAAAAGGGTGATTACATATAAGAACATTTTTAGATTTAGGTAATGCCAGAAAACATAGATGACGTACGTTAGAAGGAAATTGCTCACAAATATAATGCCACGTTTGTCACAATAAAGCAGCCAGTTCAACACACTGCTGTTGTCTGTGTCCATTTTCATTTTTTATTTTTGTGTTTCACTTTTTCACCAATGCCATTCATCCTTCGGGAACCCCTGGACATGCTGGAGCTGGACTCCGGCAGCACGCCAAAGAGGAACTACTTTGAAAATAGAGCAAAAGGGTGAAAATAGATCGACAGAGGGCCAGAGGTCTTCACGAGGAATGAGAATGGGCTGATGTGGATAATGCAGTGACTAGGGCCATTCCTTGTCCATGTTTGAGCCATGGAGCATGCAGCCAAGCAAATGGATGCGGTTGCCCCATGGCAGAGCTCTCTCTACCCCCTTTCTTCTTTCTCCCTAGTCACTTCCCTAGGGTCTACTTTTTCTTTAAAACATCGTCACAGTATGTATGTGCCAATGCACATGTGGGGATAGTAAAAGGGATAGTAAAATGACCGCACATGGACAGGAAGTGAGCAAGATTCTTCTCAGAATATTAGACTTTCTCAATTCTAATCTCTATTGGTAGTGACCTGCACCCAATAATACCTGTGGTCCTGCGGCCCATCTGTGCCCCAGATGGAAGTTAGATCCAAGACAGGTAAGTGCAAGTGCTGTCATTCGCAGTGGTTAGGCTGCTTTGCTGGGCCCCACCTGCAACAGGCACAGGCTGGTGTGAAAAATCTATCCCTGGGCACGGGTCGAGTGAGTGACAGCTCTATGGCTAAGTCAAAACAGGGAAATTTTTAAAGAAACATGGGAGGGCCCAAGTTCCACATATCCGGATATTTCTCTGGGGCAATGGCTCGGAATGGCACCCAGAGAGAAGGGACTTTGTATACAGAAAAAAAGGTATTCATTGAAATGGACTTGCGAATGGCCAAAGTGATTCATTACTGAAGAGACGGGGACACAGGTTAGAATGAAGTGGCAGAATTTTCTGGCAAGGTCCTGCATAAGGAGGAAGAAACACCTGAGGGCAGAGAAAAACTAAAACTCTAAGGGAAAACCTACGGAAAGCCCAGTCTGCAAGAGGTCTGCCAATATTGTTCTGCAAGAGAGGGACAGCTTCCCGCCTTGGGTGTTTTCCCTGCCATTCCCATCAGGAGATAGAGGCAGCAGAGATTCAGGGGTAGTGGGTCCATGCTCCAGGCTGTTGCTCAAGTGTTTGGAACCATTCCTGTGACGCGTTAGGTTGTAAAGGGCCACTGTCTGCACTGACCAGGTCCTGGAATGTAGCTCGTATGCGTGGATTCTGTGCTCCTCAGAATCCGAGGCCAAGCAGTAAGTGCTCTCTGAGAGCATGGCCATCTCTCCTGTGGGTTGTCAGAAAATAATTACTCTTGGTGGGCACAGAAGCAGCGTGAGAACTCACCATCCATGCCTGGGAGCTCACTGTGTGATTGACAGCCTCACTGGCTCACCCAGCCTGCAAACCAAGTCCTAGTTAGCACATAGCATTGGCATGGGAATGGCTCTAAGGACAGCCAAAGTTTCCTTTAAGGTGAGAATGGAAGAGAGCTGAGAGGGAAACGGGTTGTGCCATTGTCCTTGTGCCAGAAGTGAGGTCAGCTGCCTCCCCACACCCTTTGGCCCTAACTACACACATTCTCTGTGGGTACTTTCCCCTGACCTACATCTCATGTTGTCAATATACATCTGGAAGGCATGTTGCAAGGCTCCTAGGGCCTTGCTACCACAGGAACTATTCTGCTATCACAAGAACTCATCCAGAATCCCCAATTAAAATCAGAGGGAATTGCTCTGAACCATGGGCCCTGATGTGTCCATGGGAGATTCTCGTTTTAAAAAGGGTGAAAGGGGGGCACCTCGACGACTCATTCGCCTAAACCTCAACTCTTGGTTTCTGCTCGTGGTCTCCTAGTTGTTGAGTTTGGGTCCCTAGTCGGGCTTCGTGCTGATAGCTTGAAGCCTGGAGCCTGCTTCAGAGTCTTTGTCTCCCTCTCTCAGCTTTTTTTCTGCTTGCACTGTCCTTCTCTCTTTCTCTCACTCTCTCAAAAATAAAATAAATGGTTTAAAATATTAAAAGAGATGGGGCTACTTAGGGGTTCTTGGGTGACTCATTGGTTAGGCATCGCTTCATTGCTAAAGTCATGATCTTAGGGTTTGCAAGCCCACCCCCACATCAGTTCTCTCCTGTGAGCAGGGAGGCGCCTTGGGATCATCTGTCCCACTCTACCCCTCACTGCCTGCTCTCTCTGCCTCTGTCTCCCTCTCCTCTTTCCCTCTGTCTCTCCCTCTCTCTGAGAAGTAATAAAAACACACAATAGAGAGGACATGGTGGAGTTGGTACATAGAGAAGCAGTGTTCTTATGAGAGATGCAAATGGGATAATTGTGTGGATGAAATGACTCCTACAATTTCCTGGCAATCTGGTCAGGAAATAAGAAACACATATGGGCAAGGGCAAAGGGAAACCTCCGCTCATTACAGTAGGAACCTTCACGGCAAGATACCTTATTCTTACTCGGGAAAGAGAAGTAAAGCTTGGGGGTTCGCTATTTTCCCTTTGTCACCTGGCCAATGGGTAGAGGCAGAAGTGTTACCAGGGGAGTGGTTTTGTGTTCAATTGTTTCGAACTGGTCTGTGGTGCAGTAGTTCTTGAATGGTCTCTTTCAGTGCTAACAAGGTCCTCGAGAATGGTGCCACGGGTGAACCAACTGGTCGTCAGAGTGAAAGCATCCTTAACATGCCGGGAGGGAGACAAGTTGGCTAACCATTATTTCTTTTCTCAGCCAGCCAGACACCAAGTACTCCCAGGAAGGCAATCTTTCCTTGGGGATATCAGAAAATGATTGCTCTTGGTTTAGCACAGACAAGAGTCAGAGCTCATTACGAATATCTGGGCACTCACTATGTGTAGGTTGGCCTCCTTAGCCTTGCCTGGGACCGAGGAAATAGTTATCAATGCAACCCGGGAATTGGAATGGCTACACACACGGCCAAAAGTTTTCATTTCAGCTGAGAATGAGATAAAGTTGAGAAGCAAATGTCCAGCTCCATGTTCCTCTTGTCCCAGAAATAAGGAGAGCTCTCTCCTGATACCCCTGACCCTGTGTACACACAAGCATTCCTGTTGGGCACCTTGAAATGCTCTGGGCTTATCTTTGTCAACAGGGTGCTGAAAGGCATTTTTTTTTTTTTGAGTTACATCCAAATTAGTTAGCCTCTAGTGCAACAATGATTTCAAGAGTAGATTCCTTAACGCTTCTTACCCATTTAGCTCACACCCCCTCCCACAACACCTCCAGGGACCCTCTGTGTGTTCTTCATATTTAAGAGTCTCTTATATTTTTGCCCCCTCCCTGTTTGGATATTATTTTTGCTTCCCTTCCTTCATGTTCATCTGTTCTGTGTCTTAAAGGCCTCAGATGAGTGAAGTCCTATGACACTTGTGTTTCTCTAATTTTGCTTACCATAAAACCCTCTAGTTCTATCAACGTAGTTGCAAAAGGCAAGATATCATTCTTTTTTATTGCTGAACAACACTCCATTGAATATATATATATACACCACACTTTCTTTATCCATTCATCCATTGATGGACATTTGGGCTCTTTCCATGCTTTGGCTATTGTTGAGAGTGCTGTTATAAAACTTAGGGCGCATGTGCTCTTTCGAAACAGCCTTCCTGTATCCCTTGGATAAATACCTAGTAGTGTAATTCCTGGGTGGTAGGGAGGTTCCATGTTTAATTTTTTGAGTAATGTCTAGAGTGGCTGCACCGCTGGCATTCCCACCAGCAATATGAAGAGATCCTGTTTCTCCACAGCCTCGTCAACCTCAGTTGTTGCCTCCGCTGTCGATGTTAGCCTTTCTGGCAAGTATAAGGTGGTGTCCCATTGTGGTTTTGATTTGTAATTCCCTGATGATGAGTGATGAGCATTTTTTCATGTGTCTGGTGGCCATCTGGAAGTCTTCTTTGGAGCAGTGTCTCTTCATGTCTTTTGCCCATTTCTTCAGTGGATTCTTTGTTTTGTGGGTGTCGAGTTTAAGTTCTTTACAGATTTTGGATACGAACCCTTTGATAAGTCGCTGGCACATATCTTCTCCCATTCTATCGGTTGCCTTTAGTTTTGCTGTTTCCTTCGCTGTGCAGAAGCTTTTTATTTTGATGAGGCCCCAATAGTGCATTTTTCCTTTTGCCTCCTGAAAGGCAATTTTTGAGGGATCCTGTGGCCCAACATATCCCAGAGTGACAAGAACGGGGCCAGACTCCCTAGATAAGCATAGAGGAAATGGCTCTGTGACAGTGTGCCTCTAATGGACAACAGGGAGAACTGAGCTTGAAAAAGAGCAACAGGGTGGAGGAGACTACACAGAAGGCCAAAGTTCTTTATGAACAGAAGAGATTGGCACATAGCTAAAAAAATGAAGCGACTAGCAGAATCTCTTGGCAAGATGGTTGTCTCAGCAGTAAGAACACTGTGTGGGCTACAACAAAGGAGACCCCCTGCATTGTTCCTTCAAAAGGAGATGGAAAGTTTCTGGCATTGGAATTTTTTTTTTTTGCCCTATCCTCTGAGAGAGCAGCGTCTAGCTTGTGGCTGACCCTCAAGTGTTTGGAAAGTGCCTCTGTTGCACTGGTCCTTGAATGGGCTCTTCCTGCACATTCTGCATGGCCTGAAGTATTCTGCAATTCAGTGAACTGTCTGCTCTTCAGAATGAGGGCATCTGTAGAAGCCAGTGGTTGCAGTTCTGCTGTCTATTCCCATGCAACTCCAGTCATCAATATGTGTGTGCATGGGGGGGAGGGTGGGGGGACGGGGGAGGTCAGTGTAGCAGACACTGAATGCTTTCAGATAGCATGGGAGCAACAGGGGAACTTTCCACCAATCCTTGCTTTTTCACTGAGTTATTGCCAGGCCCATTGTGCCTAGTGGAAACCAGGATATAATTAGATGAACCACAAGGGATGGGCACATGGATGGCTCAGTCGGTTAAGTGGCTGGCTCATGATTTCAGCTCAGGTCACGATCTCATGGTTGTGAGGCCATGCCCCGCATCAGGCTTTGTGCTCACAGCATAGAGCCTACCTCGGATCCTGTGTCTCCCTCTTTCTGTCCCTACCCCCACACATGCTAGCTCTCTCTCTCTCTCTCCCACTCAAAAATGAAAAATGTTTAAAATCAGGATCCAAAAAGGAAAGCAAACGAGTGACAGAATGGGAATGGACAGATGGAAGGCCAAAGTTCTTCCTTAAAGACGAGAACGAAAACAAGCGACTAGTAGAATCTATGTGAAGCTGGCTATCCTCAGAATAGGAAGCACCTCTGCAGTGAGGAAAGGGGAATAAAACCACTGGTTTTACCTGGAAGCCCAGTCCAGAGGAAATCTTCTTCTGGAATTCAAAAGAAAACGGGATACAACTGGAAAAGTACCGTAAGGCTCATTGATCCTTGTTGCAGAAGCAGGACTCGTTTTCTCCTAACTCCTCTGGGCCCGCATACAGGCAAGCATTCTGTGCTGGGCTCCTCCAATGCTCTAGGTTTCCTGATGTTCGCATGGTTCTCAAACACACGAGGTGAGAGGCCCCGTAGCCCAAAATATCCCAGAGTCAAGAGAACTTGCCCCAAACCCTCACTTTAAAATGAGAAATATTTGGTCATAAAATCTGGCCCCAAATACCTACCAGAGGAAACGTAGTTTGAAAAAAGACCAAAAATGGACATGGATACACAGAAGCCCAAAGATCTTTCTCACAGAGTAGAGACAAGGAAAAAGCAAAGAATAAAGTGACGAGCATAGTCTCAAATGTAAGACACTCTAATGATTTGTACCCGGGGAAATGTCCCCTGACTAAACCTGACGCCCCTACTGCAAGCAGTGTTTATCTAGAAAGTTTGGTAAGCCCGGAATTCTTCTGGCCATTGCCTTTCCTCCTGCCCTTTGCATCAAGTATAGAGTCAGTATTCCTTCAGTGATTGACGGTCAGTCTCCTTGTAGACCTTCAAGTGTTTGGAACCTGGCTCCGGTGCAGGAATCCTTGGCTTGGGCTCTTTCTGCCCTGGCCCATGTGTGGGAGCATACTGCCAATCTGAGAGCCTCCTGCTTTTCAGCATGGAGGCAGCTCCATGAGCCTGGTGAGGGACACAATCAGGGTAAACGTCCCCATAGCACCTGCAGCTTGGGAGGCAGCTCACTTTCCGTCAAAGCAGAGCAAGTTTGTCTTTGGGATGTCAGAAACTGATTGTTCTTGGTTAGCACAAGCAGGGATGGGGAGCTCTCCATTAATCCCCGAGTGCTTTTCATGTGAGTGACGACCCCATTTCTCCTATGACCCAAAACCTTGTTAGAAAATCCGCAAAGGGGATGGGAACAAACGGAGGGCCAGAGTTCTTTATTTTAGGAGACAAATGGGCTATGACAGAATGCGGGGCCAGCTTCATTTCCCCTTTCTGCAGAAGTGAGTCTGTCTGCATCCCACTCCCCTGTCCCTGCCTACATGCATTCTGTGCTGTGCTGCTTACAATGCCCCATGTCTGTTGTGGCCAAAGGGAAGGCTGAAAGGCAAGCCCTGTGGGGGGGGGGGGAGACATGTTGCCCAACTTTTCTCCAAGTTGGGAGGACGTGGCCCCACTCCCCACTTGACAAGAGAGGACATGGCTTTTACATTCTGGCCCTGAATCCCCACAGTGAATGTGCCTAGGTAGAGAAAGGGTGAGGGGATAGGAATGGAGATATCAGTGGCCCACATTCTTCACTGCAGATGAGGACAGCATTGCTGGAGTCCAGCTCCAGCAGGTCCAGGGTTTCCCGAAGGATGAACAGCGTCGGTGAAAATAAAACAGAACTAAAGAAGAAAAACTAAAAGTAAAATAAAAATGAACACAGACAACAGCAGTGTGTTGAACTGGCCGATTTATTGTAGCCAACGTGGCATTGTATTTGCTAATGATTTCCTTATAACATAGGTCATCCATGTTTTTCTAACATTGCCTAAGGTGACGCCTGAGGTGTCAGAAAGGGGCTGAAAAAGCCTTAGAAACCCATGCCTCATACATTCTCAGAGAGACAATGCACCTAGGAACGAATGAACCATTCTGTACCTTAACCGACTAGGTTCAGTCATCATCTCGAATGCCTCCAGAGGGCCAGGTGGGCCTAGGGTTTGAAGTCACCTGTGCCCAGAGATACACTCCTTAGTTGCCGGAGTGAGGCTTGCAAATCCATATGTCTCTTCTTAGTCGGCTGTCTTTGCTGGCAATTACATGAGGCTATCCTTCCTGCAAGTAGAGGAGTCTCTATAGGGGATGGCAAGGGCTATATGTAAGGCCGCTCAATTTCTTGCAGAACCTTTTCTTCCCTAATGGTTCTTTTCCTAGGGGGCCTGTCGAGGGCAATTCCACAACAGACAATACCCCAGGTACTTTATTTTTTAAGGCCAAATTACCTAAAAGCGGAACTACAAGAAGCTTCACTGTCAGTGGGTCGCCTTGTAGTCACCAATCCGTCCAAAGCCCGAGCCTTGCCACTCATCTGGGATAGCTCGGCTTCCCAGCACAACATAATGCTGAGAGTGAAATGAGTAGCCAAGCTCCTTCTGGCCCCGCAAGGGAGGCCCTCCCTCCCAGCTCCTCTGGACTTGGCCCATGGGCAGACATTCTCTTCTGGGCACCTTGCAATGCCTTAGGCCTCCCTTTGTCAATAGACTTAGGAAAGGCACGTCTCAAGGGGCCCCCGTTGCTCAACCTATCCCTAAGGAAGTTGAGCTCAATGCTTACTGTCCACTTAAAAGTGGAGGAGATCTCTCTTGGACGCTGGCCGTGAACATCTTGCAGGGAAGACCCAGTGTGAAAAAGGGCCAAATGATAGAAATGGAGGCATGGAGTGCCAAAGTTCTCCCTTTCAAATGATAATGGAAGAAATGTGAGAATGAAGTGACCAGCACACTGTTTTGGCAAGCCGACTGTCTTAGGAATGAGAAACACCTCTTGGCTGGGGCAAAGGAATCCTCCCTTGGCTACCCTGGCCACCAGTTTTGCAAGAATTCTTCCTCTGGACTTCTGAAAGGGAGGAGAAGCTTCTGGCACTGAGTGGGTTTCTCACCCTAAGCTACGGTGGATGGACACCAGTGGTTTGCGTGTAAATGGGTATTGACACTTAAGTGTTTAGAATCAGGCTCTGTGGAAGTATTCCTTGAACAGGCAAAGCCCTGGCCAGTTCTGGAAGCTAAATGCCCATCTGGAAAGCATTTGCTTTTCCTTATGAAGGCATCTCAAGCAGCCAGGGGAGGGAAGCAAGCTGGGTTACCATCAAGGCCAAGCCCCACAAGGTCAGTCACAGGTAGTGAACCGTTATTTGGGAATATCTGATGCTGATTGCTCTAGGCTAGCATAGGAATGGAGTGGGAGCTCGCCCCCAATCCTCGGGCATTCGCTGTGTGAGTGAAAGCCCTACCACATTTCAGTGTGACTCAAGACCTCCTGAGGAAAAAAAGCTAGGGGACCCGAATGGATCCATGATGGGTCAAAAAGGGTCTTCATTTCAGCAGAGACTAGGATACATCTGAGAAGAAAAGGACAAGCTCTGTTGCTCTTCTCCCCACAATTGACGGTGCTTCCTACCAATTCTTTGGCTTTGCCTAGGCACCAACAGTTTGTGTGGCACCTTCAAGGGCCCTACGTCTCTTTCTTGTCGAAACATTTCTAAAAGGCAAGTCCCAAAGGGCATTTCGCTCAGCGTATGCCAGGGTCAGGATGGCTTGGCCAAGCTCTCCCCTTACAAAGAGGGGACACTGCCCTTAGATCTGGCCTTGAATTCCCTATAGTGTGGACTTACAACAAGGGCAAGGGGATGGGAATGGATACACAGAAAGCCAAAGATCTTCATTTCACACACAGAGACCCCCTACACCAACCAAGGTCCTTGGAGTGGAGGTGAGTTTCCAAGCCTTTCCTGAGGCAATGTGGGGCTTTCAGTGTCTGATATCCCAGAGGAAGCCAAGTCCCTCTGTCTCTGAGCCGTTGGTGCTGGGCAAGCAACGGTATTGTGGGAATGGATAGTCACACATATGCTGCCCTTAATGGATGGAGCTACTCTCATGCGGAAGAACAGACTGTGCGATCAACACGCAAAAAGTCTATTGAATATACACTGCACCAAGCCCTCATTCCCACCTCTTCATCATCACATGAAAGCAACTTCTTTATATCTCAGAATCTCTACTGCCCCTCTCAATGGATGACACATCAGAAGACAAAGTTCCTGGGGCGCCTGGGTGGCTTGGTCGGTTAAGCGTCCGACTTCGGCTCAGGTCGTGATCTCACGGCCCGCGAGTTCAAGCCCCGCGTCGGGCTTGGTGCTGACAGCTCAGAGCCTGGAGCCTGTTTCGGATTCTGTGTCTCCTTCTCTCTCTGCCCTTCCCCTGTTCATGCTCTGTCTCTCTTAGTCTCAAAAAAAAACGTTAAAAAGAAAATTAAAAAAAAAAAGAAGACAAATTTCCTGTCTGTTTCTTAAGGGCCTCTTATTCAGAGGGCTCCAATGAGCATCGTTTGGAGCACTCCTGTAGCAAAAGCCTACTAAAAGTCCCTGTTATTCCTGAGCAAGCCATCTTGTGAATACATTGTGCTAGTCCGGTTCTTCTAAACATGAAGAACTCTGGCCCTCCTTGTATCCAGTTTCATGACGTTGCTGTATCATCCATTACAGTTCATCTTGTCCATATAAATTCAGTCTTTAAGAGTACTATCTCCAGCATGCAGATATCCAAAGGGGAAAGCCCTTATGAGTGTGGGAAAGGTGGAGACAAAGGAGCCCAGCCTTTTTGGTTTCAGAACTGCATGGACATGCAGAGCCCTAGGGCATCAACCTCCCCTAACACCAGCTGAGAGCTCTTTTGGGGGAGGCTGGGCTAGATGTATTAGCTGGGAGTTGGCTTCCTTGCTGGGCCTAGTACAAATGAAGATAAACATCTCCATTCCGCACGGATTGCATTCTCTTGGGATGGAATTATTGAACACCCTTTGGTCCTGGCTGAAGCCATTCCTCTATTTCTCACTGCCTCTTCATTCACCCTTAGGAGCCATGGAGCTGGCACTCACTCCACAGGCATCCAGTGATGGGCGTCAGATTCCAACTGGGTCCCCTGATCCAGCCATGAGCATTGGATATTCCAAAGGAGAATAGGGCTCCTATTTCTGACCTTGGGACTTGGCTGTTGGAAGCAAGGGATGGGCGGGAGAGGAGCCAGCTCACCTTGTTGTTCTGCCTGATTGAGGTGTTTTCCTTCTAAAAAGTTCACACAAGAGAAGTAGGCTCCAGAGGCTTGTCAGCACAGAAAGAGCCCTTCACAAGAAGGCACCAATGCCCCTCTCCACACTATGGGAGAAGGGGGAAGCTCCCAGCTAGAGCGCTGTCACTGCCTATTCCATTTCATGATGGGAAGATCAAGAAAAGCAGGACTCTCTAGGTCTTTCTGAAGGAAGAAGGCAAGCCTGTAGCTGACAGGGTTCCCAGATGGAGACACTGGAGGGCACCTTTGCCTAAGCCCTCTGGTATTTCTTCTTCTGTAGGTCAGATTGCCAGGAGCTGGTGTTGGGCCATCCCTTCTCCATAAATTTCCCCATCCAAGGTCTGCAGAACTGCGGCCCTGCTTATCCACCTTGACACATCTTTGTTCTCTGGTTGAAACAATTTTCTACCCACAATCCATCACACTCAGCATCTCAAAGAGTCCGATCTTCTGCCTTCGACCTGGAAGTCTGGTTCAGTCCTTGTGATTGGGGGCGAGATTTGCCACAGGGCTCCTTCTTCATTAATTCACTGGGTTTCAAAAGTAATCAGCCTTTCAGAATCCCAGAGCACTTGAAGGAACTCAGCAGCGGATGTTTGGTGTGTAGCCTGGGCCAGACATTTGGGCAGGGAGCTGGCCTCTTTCCGGGCCGAGGGCAGTCGAAGCAAGGCATCTTCTTTCCAAGTGGATCCCCATTCCCACTGGAATTGTCAAGCTTTGGTTTACCTGGTGTCCATTTCCTTTCCCTTGCTGAATTTCTGACAATTTATTTTTTTCTCCCTTAGGAGCCATGGAGCCATCAATCACCCCGATGGCACCCCTGGGTGCCCACAAACTCTCTCTGCTTCTGTGCTCAGTGAGAGATATCAGGCTCAGTTCTACCAAAGGAAAGAAGACCTTGAGTCCATGGGTGCTTGGTGCTTGGACTTCTGTGCTATGGAAGGTGAAGGGGAGGCAGCTTGCTTCTCTGACCTGGATGACTGAGTTGACTTCATTCTGAGAGGCAGACAGTTTGCACATGGGCGGTATGAACGAGGAAGGGGTCAACATTGGAAGAGCCCTTGCCAGGAATTAGGGAACAAGCCCTTGTTGCAGATTCCTGAGCAAGAGCCCTCAGAACACAATAGTTACAGCTCAAGCATCACTGCCTCTCTCAGCTGATGGGAAAAGTGACTGGGATAGACCAATCCAGAAACCCCTGGCTCCTGAGAAAAGAATGCAGGCACTTGCTGACAGGGTTCTATGGTGTAGTCCCTCAGAGGTCTTCTTTGGCCTAATCCCACCGACTTTTCTTATTCTGTTTACAACCTGGTTGATAGGAGAGTGTGCTTGGTACTTCATTCTCAACTTTCTCCATCTCATGTGTGATGAAGAACTCTGGCAATATGCATCTCCATTACCAACCCTTAGCCCTTTTAATAGAAGGCTGTTTGCATGGAAAGTATTCTGAGATAGTGTCTCAAAGTCATATCATCTGCTTTCAGCATGGGGGTTTGGTGGTGTTTTTATGATACTGCTAGAGATGTTGTATTTGGCCCTTCCCAATTTGGTTTCAGAATGATGTTGCCCTCTCCAAAACCCCGATATGTGCAGGTATCCAGGGAGAATGTTTGTGGGTAGGCTAACCCAGAGGTTGGAGGTGGATCCCACCTCCTGTGTGGACAAGGGGAGGGGAAGAGAAGGTCTGTGTCTCCTTCCTAGGTTTCCCCCATGCCCATTTGAATACACAGCTTTGACTCACTTTGTGGTCATTCCTCTCCCATTGCTGCTTTCCTAACTTTGTTTCAGTTCACACAAGGAGACCCTGTGTCTGTCTGTACACCACACAAGTTCCCCAGTGTGGAGATGAGTTCCAAGCCTTCCCTGAGCCAAAGAAGGGCTCACGGAGTCTGACATCCCAGAGGAAAGATAGCACCCCGCCCCACCCCCCCCCCGTCCCTGAGCCCTTGGTGCTGGGCAGTCTACAGTATAGTGAGATGGGTAGCCACATGGACCCCACCCCTAATGGATGGAGCTACCCTCATTCAGAAGAACAGTCTGTGAATGTGCAGCACATTCCAACACCTGATCAGTGCACAAAATGCCTTTTGAATAAATAGTATACCAAGGTCTCATTCCCACCTCTTGATGCTCACATGGAACAAATTCCTCATATTTCAGAGCCACTGCCACCCCTCTCGATGGATACGATGGGGCACACCAGAAGCCAGTGTTCCGCCCCTATTTCTTGAGGGAAAATGTAGGCCTCTTGTTCACAGGGCTCCAATGGACATCATTTTGAGCACTCTTGTAGCCAACTCCCCCAAAAGGTTCTTATGATTCCTGAGCAAGCCAGCTTGTGAATACATTATGCTCATCAGGTTCTTCTAAACAAGATCCATTCTCATCCTTCATGAACTGTGGCCCTCGGTGTATCCAGTTTCATGACATTGCTTTATTATCCATCAAGGTTCATCTTGGGGTCCACACAAAATCAGTTTTTCAGAGTACTATCTCTGAGTTGCAGATGTCCAATGGAGGGCAGCCCTTGTGACTATAGGATAGGTGGACCAAACCGGGCTGTGGCATTTCATTTCAGGATTATATGGACATCCAGAGCCCTAGGGCATTGGAAGGAGTCCAGATGAGAGATGAGTGTGTGGAAGTGTAGCCAGATGTATTAGCGGCAAGCTGGTCTCCTTGCTGGGCCTAGGGGAGATGAAGATAAGCATTGATCAAATCCCATGGGATGGAAATATTGAAGGCCTTTTGGTCTTGACTCTAGCCATTCATCTATTTCTGACTGTCTCTTCATTCACCCTTAGGAGCCATGGAGCTGGCACTCGGTCATCTGTCACCCAGGATGGATGTCTGGTTCCCACTGGGTCCTGTGCTTAGTAACAGCCATTGAGCATCATCAAATATCCCAAAGAGAATAGCCCTCCTATTCCTGACCTTGGGGCTTGGCTGTTTGTTAGAAGGCGTGGGGCAGTGGAGCCAGATCGCCTCCTTGGTCTGCCTGATTGAGGTGTTTGTTTTCCTTCTAAAAAGCATACAGTTCCCACAAGAGAAGTAGGCTTCAGAAGCTTGCCAGCACAGAAAGAGCCCTTTACCACAAGAAGGCACCAATGCCCCTCTCCACACTATGGGAGAAGGGGGAAGCTCCCAGCTAGAGCGCTGTCACTGCCTATTCCATTTCATGATGGGAAGATCAAGAAAAGCAGGACTCTCTAGGTCCTTCTGAAGGAAGAAGGCAAGCCTGTAGCTGACAGGGTCCCAGATGGAGACACTAGAGGGCACCTTTGCCTAAGCCCTCTGGTGTTTCTTCTTCTCTGGGCCAGATTGCCAGGAGCTGGTGCTGGGCACTCCCTTCTCCATAGAATTCCCAGTCAGGGTCAGGAGAACTCCGGTCCTCCTTATCCACCTTGACACATCTTTGCTCTCCTGTAGAAACAAGGTTCTTCCTGCAAATCCGTTCAGTCAGTGTCTCAAGAGTCCTATCCTCTGCCTTCAGCCTAGGAGGCAGGTTCAGTCATTGTGACTGGGGGTGAGGTTTTGCCACAGGGCTCCTTCTTCATTAATTCACTGGGTTTCAGAGGTAAGCAGTCATTCAGAGTCCCAGGGCATTTGAAGGGACTCAGCAGCAGATGTTTGGCGCACATAGTCTGATATCCCAGAGGACAGCTAGCATCCCTGTCCTTGATCTCTTGGTTCTGGGCAGGCTACAGTATTGTGGGAGTGGATAGACACATGGACCCCCCCCCCAGCCTAATGGATGGAGCAGCCCTCATTCACAAGAATAGACAGGCTGTTCATGTGCAGCACACTCCAAGACCTGATCGGTGCACAAAATGCCTTTTGAGTAAGTAGTGCACTAAGGCCTCCTTCCCACCTCTTCATTGTCACATGGAAGCACATTCATCTAGAACTGTTATGTTGAGCTGTACCTTTTAAAATTGATCAAGGAATTGAAGTGCTTTATTATTTTTCCCTGGAAACACTTTAACCCATGACACTCCATATTTGTATGTCTTATTCCAATGGTTATTAAGCACAGCACCAAAACAAAATTGCCTGTGGGAGCTAAATTCTCCAAGATAATATGTCTGAGTCAGGATAGCAGAGTCAAAATGGCGGTGTAAAAAGAGCAAGATTAAACCATGTGTTCATTTTTTCCCAGTTTTATGCCACATTTTCATTCTCGTTAGTTAATATACAGTGCAATATTGGTTTCCGGATTAGAATTCAGTTATTCCTCACTTCCAGACAACACCCTGTGCTCCTCATAACAAGTGCCCACCGCCCACCTCAGTACCCATCATCCATGTATCCAATACCCCACCCACCCAAAGAAATCAATGAATTGATCCCATTGACAATTGCACCAAAGATATTTTGTAAGATACTTAGAAATCATCCTGACCAAAAACCTATAAAATATGTACTCTGAAAAGTTATGAAGGAAAAGGAAGATGATACAAAGATATGAGAAAACATTCCATGCTCATGGTTTGGAAGTACAAATATTGTTAAAATGTCTATAGTACCCAAAGCAATCTACACAGTTAATGCAATCCCTATCCAAATCCCACCAGCATCTTTTACACAGGTACAACAAACAATCTTAAAATTTGTGTGGAATACCAGGAGACCCCGAATAGCCAAAGTAATCCTGAAAAAGAGAAGCAAAGCTGGAGGCTTCATTGTGGAACATATTCCAAAGAGCACTAAAAAGAAGAAGAAAAAGGAAAACAAAAGCTTAATGATATACTATGACTGACTCATGAGTCCAAGTACGTTTTTTTTCATTTTGTCTTTATGCTTATAGTTCGTTCATCAGTAAAAAAAATCATAAAATCATCATAAATCATCAAAATCATCAAAAATCATCACAAAATCAACTGTCACTCAAATATTTAGAATACATTAAGAAAAAAATGAGAACAGAATGTGACATCATGAAGCTTCAATGTTTCTTTATGACATTTTCTAATCAGAAGTGTTTCAAAATATTCAAACTCACCATTCCCAGGTGACAGTGAGTAGAATTTAACAAAATTCAGCAGCCACCAGTGACAGACTGCCTTTCATGTGAACTTAGATATTTCTATGCTGGTGTCAGATATCACTTACATGTTTGGAGATCACACAGAATTACTCAAAGCTCAACATCCGGAAGGCTTCCCACTGTGTATATAGCCAAAGACATAAAACAGAGCGATGTGTTCCTGTGTGTTTAATTCAATCCAAAGAAAGGTATCACGCTGCCAAGCAATCCGGTTAGACATGAAATAGAGAAGAGAATATAAAGCCCAAATGCACTTCAATGCAGGTGGTGTTGGCAAGAGCCCACCTCACTTCAGGGGGCAAGAAGAGACTGAGATCAGGGGTCAGAGTAAGGAGCAAATTGTCTGTCCTCAGACAGTGACAAGAAACACTAGGTAAGCTCTCACTCGGGTGGTGGGCTGCCACACAGCAATTAGTGTTTGATGTTGGGGAAGAAAGGTTGTTCTGTTCCTGAGAGCTCAGTGCTTGGCAGCATTGCGTTGGCCCAGATGGCCACTCCCTGCTCTCTACCCACCTTCTGGAATGCCTGAGCTTCCTTCCTTCTGAGACACTAAAGGTTTGTCCGTGCAAAGTCAATACCTTGGAGAGGTTAGGATAGAAAAAAGTAAACTTAATAACTAAAAGAACAGAGCCCATTTCCACAGAGCCAGGAGCCAGAAAAGAGCCCCCAAGCCAGCACTGTTCTATCACTGAAAGAAAGGAATGGAAAAGAGTGAACACCCCTTTGTACACAGGGCTCCTAATTGTAGCTCAAAGATATTCCCCTTAGATCTGGCCCACTTATGTTGGTGATGACACCAAACTTGCCTCGGGAAACGTGCTGGTGCCCTCATGTGAAGCTTGATACCATTTTCCTCTGAGATGAAGACATTTGGCCCCCGGTGCATCCCTTCAGATTCCCTTCCTCTTTCATTAATGAGGATTTCATTAGGGAACATTCATAGACATAATCAGGGAGCATTTTCTGATTTTAATCATGGAGCTGTAACTAGTTCCCAGTATCCTGAAATAGGTTGAGCAACAGGAGTCCATGGAACTCTTCTGCAAGTTAAACCTTGGCAAAAGGAGGAAGAGGGCCTTTGAAACTGTTCAGCAGAGGAGGTTTGCATGTGCACATGGGCAGATGGGCAGATGATGTTGGGAAGGACAGGATCTTCTTTCTGGAGCAAGGGCTTAGCGCCAAATTCAGGAGCTACAGGGCTGTCACTCAGGGCCCAGTAATTCCCAGGGAGCCTGCACTCACACTGTGTGTCATCACATAGCAGTTAATTTTTGATATCGAAGAGGAAATCTGGACCTCCTGCCAGTAAGAACTCTGTGTTCAGGATTCTGTTGGCATGGGACCATTGTCCTTCTCTCTGTCCCCCTCCAGGAAAGCCTGAGCTCCTGTAAGGGTTAAATTGTAGTGTAGAGCTAACGCTTAGCTTGAAAAATAACAGCTTTGTGTTGACACTGAAGGTTAAGAGATAACAGCCTTGCCTTACTCGTGTAAATTACACCTCATACTCTTGTAAATTAGGCTTCGCCAATTAAGGAAACAAACACTCAAAGAAAAGAGCATCAGAGGCAGGGTCAAAGAGATCCGCTGGTTGCAACTTAGAGGCAGAAAGTCTAAAATAAACACCTCATTAGGCAACTGTTTCTAACTCATCTGGAAACTGTTCTGTTCCCAGGTGATGATAAAACAATGTGATCAGCTATAAAAACTCTGTACCCTGGCTGTTCGGGGCCGCACTCCTATCAAGAGTGTTGGTCCTGATTGGTCGGCCTTGCCTCTCATTGTAATAAACTTTGCTGTGACTGTCACTGGTGGCCGTAGCATTATGTTTCAGGAGTCGTGTGGATGCAACACTCCCTACCTCCTGAGACACTCAGGGTTCATGCATGTCAGGTCCATTCCCCAAGCAGCTTAGGGCACAAAAATACTCAAAGACTGAAATCCACAGACTTGCCGGGAGCAAGATCCTACCTTGTGAGTCACAACTGTATCTTTCCACAGAGAGGCAGTGCTTGAAAGCTGGTGATGGCTTGACGCATTCCAGCCCTTATTGAAGTTAGGGTGCATGACTTTTGCCTCTACTGGTATAGCTCCCTGGTATAGCTCGTGGATGTTTCACTTCTCTTCAGGCCACAGGTCTTTTTTACTCCTTGGACACCAAACTTGCCCAGGGAATTGTGCTCGTAACATTATCTACAGCTTCATAATATTCTCATCTGAGATGAAGAACTTTAGCCCTCACTCTATCCTTTTCAATTCTCTTACACTTATCCTAACCGTGTGTTCACTGTGAGACATTCAGTGCCAAAGTCTGGCAGCAGTTTTCATGGTGGAGTCGTGCCAAGTTCCTGTAAGTTTGGAATAGCTTTGGGAACAGGTGCCCCTGGGATGTCTGCCAGATCTACCTTGGGAACAGGAGGTATTTGGGACTTGAATGTGTTAAGCACAGGAGGATTGCTTATGGGTATAGGCAGGTGATATTCGGAGACAGTTGGCCTCACTTCTGTGACAAAAGCTGATGGAGATGTGGCCTTCAGGGCCACAGTCAGAAGGAAAAAACGTCACACAGATTGAGCTGAATAACTTCCAGCGAGCGTACATGAAGATTGTTTTCTATACCCAGAACAACTAATTTCTGATATCAAGGAGAAAAGGTTTCCCTCCTAAAAACTTGGGGCACTGAGGTCTTAGTTTTGTGCAGTAACTATTACTGTGCTCTGTGCCCCTGCCATAGACTGTCTGAATATCCTGCTCTCTGAGCCTCTAAGGGTTCCCAGTTGTCCACTTCATTTACACAGCAGGTCAACATGAAAGAAACTACTCAACACCCTAAAACTCAGAACCCAGTCCCACAGACTTGGGCATCAGCCCATATTGAGACTCTGCCTTCCAAATCATACTGCTTTACCTGCTGGCAGGAAAAGCTGGAAAGCTGGCAAGTGCCCTAGCCCTCCTACACTATTTGAGTTCAAATGTAGGGTTTTTATGCTACTTTAGGACTCCCAGGGGTAGGTAAAATATGTTCCGCTTCTCTATAGCACACAGGTTTTGCACAGTCTAGGACATCAAGCTTCCCTGGGAATTGTGCCAGTCACTTCATTCACAGCTTTATTCCATGATCATCTGAGACAAAGAATTTGGACCAAAGTTCATCCCTTCCAATTCCCTTGATCTTTTTCTATCCATGTTTTCCTGTGAGGGACTGAGAGTCCGAGCCTAGAAGTATTTCTCTCCAATTTTAATTATGGAGTCCTGCTAAGTTTCCCTAAATCTTAGCAATGGGTTCTCCACTGGCTCACCTGTGAGACCTATCTTGGCAACAGAAGACACAGAAGTCTTGGAAAGAGGTAAGTGTTATTGGGAGGGAGGCATCCTCACTTGTGTGCAAGGGGAGATGGGGATCAGAGGTCAGAGTCAGGAAATATGTGGCTTTGTCTCAGAGAGTGCCCAGCATTCACAACCAGCTAACACATGAGGATCGCTTACTAAGGACATATTGCCCTCCTTTACTGAGACCTGTGTGCTTGGCAGGCTTCTGTTGGCCTGAGGGGTGTTGGTTACCCTGATTCCACTTACCCCTGTGAGGTTCCTGCTGAAACAGGGTGCTGTCGAAAAAACCACCAGACGCCGAATAGAAGTGAGGCAAGATTTTATTCACGGCCGGGCCAAACCTGATCTCCTTCTTGAGAAAAGTGCAGAGATTGGTTCCGAGCAAAGGTAGCGGTGAGCTTATATGGATTTTAGCAAGTCAGAATACATCATTATTTGGTTAACCAATTACAATTTACAGCATTTCATGGTAGCCAATTATACTGTGACACACAGACGTTAGTTAGCTTTGGCGGGAACCTATCAATTTAAAGTTCTTTGTCTTAAGAGGGTTTACAATGACCAATCATAGTTAGACACCTGAGATGCTGTAGGAGAGCGAGAACGTGACTTTTTACGTGTTGGTCTTGCCTAGGCCAGATCTTGGTAGAGGGGGTGGGGGAGGGTTAGCATCCTAAGTTATCTATTTAGCAAGCAGACGAGGTCCCAGAAGCGAAATAGGGCGGTTAGTAATTTCTGATAACCTTAATCGGGAACTACATAAGCCTTTTTATCTCAATTATTCATGAAAGGTGAGTTTAAGCCAAATTTATATACAATACGCTTTCTGATATCTTATAAGTTGACCTATTACACTACATTCTGAGAAGACCAAAGTCGGAGCATGAGCATTGTTCTTCCCCAGGTGGTCAGGGAAGAGAGTCCATTCAAGGACTCTCGGACCACCACCTAATTCCACAGACATGGCTGCCAGCCAGCACAAAGAAGCCAAAATTCACGAGTGCCCCCACCTACTGAATGGAAGAGTAAGGCAAGATCCAGAAGCCTTTCTGCCTTATCTAGGTCAGTATGCAATGTTCTTGTGACTGGTGCTTCCTTTCATCCCAGCCCCCCAGGTGTTTCCTTCTTATTCTCAGGATAGCAAGCTTGCCTAGGAAATGGTGCTCATGTCAGCAGTCACAGCTTCATTCCATTTTAACCTGAGTGAACAACTTTGGCCCTCAGTGTGTTTCTTCTGATTTAGTTATTATTGTTATTATTAATGTGAAGGAAGCCTATTTATATACCAAGGGCTTGGGCAAGGTAAAGTCAAATGTTAAGTTTACAAGGAGACTTTCATATGCTAGTGACTCACAGATTGCTGGAGGCCTAGCTAATTGTCAAGCTAAAATGGTTTTTCCCTCTAGCAGAACATTGACGTTAAGACAGAAGGGAATCCCTGGAGAAACATTTGACTCTACTAGCCTCAAGTATTTGTGAATAGGCTGAAGGCAACAAGGAAATGAAGAGTTTATTTTTTTTTTAATGTTTATATATCTTTTGAGAGAGAAAGATGGAGAGAGAGAGAGAAGAGAGAATTTGCGCCGCTGAGAGGGGCAGAGAGAGAGGGAGACAACAGAATCTGAAGCAGGCTCCAGACTCTGAGCTGTCAGTAGAGCCCCTGTGGACCTCACAGAAACTGAGATCCTGACCTGAGTTAAAGTCTGAGGCTTAAGAGACTCAGCCACCCAGGCACCCCAGGAAATTCAGTTTTATATGCCATTTCCTTCTTGCCTTTGTTACTCACATCACTATGGAGGGCAGGGTGATGTTGGAGCTCTAGGAAACTGAGTCTATAGGTTTCTGGAGATTATGCTGTAATGCCCCTGATTTCGAATCCGAGAGACCACCAAGGAGCCGATACCGATGCAAACGCACGAGGGTTTATTTGCAAGCTCGAGCTTGGGCCCAAGTATACCCGACACAGCGGAGCAGGGACTTGGACCCCTAGGTTAAGAGGCGTAGCAGTTTTATAGGGGCCAGTGGCCAATGAGATTGTAACACACACAGAAAGTTGCATAGTCATGTCAGTCCGCACGCAGGTGGCCAAATGAATTACAATTTACTCTATAGTAACTGTTTGAACTAGCCTATCACTCTGGTCAGAATTGGCACGCAAGTTTGGCGGGCAAAAGGCGGAGTTTACATTCTTTGGCGGTTAGGGGTTCCGCATTCCTGTATGAGCCGGTTTCCAGTAAGAGTGTGCTCAGCGGCTTGACTAGGGTGGGGGATTGTCTTAAGCAATAAGTAGGTCATGTGGGGGTTATACATGAGATGGTGGGTGTAGCACAAAATGGAGTTAGTCTTGCTCTGCTTGTCCAGGGGTAGGGGGTTTTTGTTAAATTCCTTGGGTCTCACAATGCCTCTGCCTTTTTCTTGTGATTTACTAAGATACTTGTCCATTGATGGAGTCTCCATTTGTTTTCTGTCATTTTCTTTGCCCTTGGGCAGCCAGGAGTGCCTGAGGAATGTCACACATATCTTATGTGGGGGTGGTCAGGTAATGCTAGCTTGTGTTTGGCCCTCAGCTTTCCTTCTGCTCCCTCATGAAGCAGATGGATGATTCCCATTTACCCAGCCCACATGTGTTTGTTCCTTCAGAAAACAGCGAGCTTGGTAGGAGACTGTGCTATTCTCTTTCTTCCCAGAATTATCCTATTCTCAGGTGAAATGAAGATCTTTGGCTTTCTGGGTACCCACTCCCATCCCCTTGCTTTTTTTGAAGTCCCCACTATGGGGAATTCAAGGCCAGACCTAAGAGCAATGTCCCCTCATTTTAATTGGGGAGACTGGCCAAGTCATCCTGACTCTGGCATAGGTTGGGCAAAAAGCCCCTTGGGGCTTGCCAAGAAAAAGACATAGGGCACTTGAAGGTGCCAGACAAAATGTTGGTGTATATAGGTAAAGCCAGAGAATTGGGAAGAAGCATCATCAACTGTGGGCAGAAGAGCAACAGGGCACGTCAGTTTCCTCTCAGTTTTATCCTATTCTCTGCAGAAATGAAGACCTTTGACCCATCATGTATCCACTCTGATCCCCTAGCTGTTTTTCTAAGGAGGTCTTGAGTCACATTGAAATGTGGTAAGGCTTTCACTCACACAGCGAATGCCCGGGATTGGTGGCCGGCTCCCACTGCATTCCTATTGCTAGCCTAGAGCAATCAGTTTCTGATATCCCCAAATAATGATTAACTACCTATGACTGACCTTGTGGGGCTTGGTATTGGTGGTTGCCTGTCTCCTGTGGCTGCTTGAGATGTCTTCATATGGAAAAGCAAATGGTTCCCAGATGGGCATTTAGCTTCCAGAAGTGGCCAGGGCATTGCTTGTTGAAGGAATACTTCCACAGAGCCTGATTCAAAAAACGTAAGTGTCAACACTGGTCACTCTCCACTGTAGGTCAGAGTAAGAAATTCACTCAGTGCCAGAGGCTTCTCATCCCTTTCTGACATCCCAGAGGAAGAATTCTTGCAAAAGTGGTTGCTGTTATGCCTAGAATTCGTGATCCCCAAAGACCACCAGGGAGCCGAGTCCGATGCAAAAGCAAAGAGCCTTTATTCGAGCTAGCTCGAGCTCAATCCCCTACCTGCACCCACGCAGCGGTGAGATGCCGGAGAGAGCCAGCGAGTTTCAAAAGCACAAAGGTTTTATAGGGGTCTAGGGGCAGTTGGTGAGGTAATGGTTGTGGCCTTAGCCTATTGGCTGGTGAAGGGTCGTGGCCTCAGTCGATTGCCTGGGAAAGGGTCGGAGTCCCGTTACGCAGGTTGCCGGGCGTGTTTTGATCGGGAAGTTTGAACGGGTGAGCAGGAGGTTACTCAAGGGGAGGAGGCGTGGTCTGAGGTTTCTGCGATTTTCCCCGAAAGGGGGCCAGGTCAGGGACATAGTCACTCAAGATGGAGGACGCAGAACAAGATGGAGTCGGCCGGCGTAGGTCCGCTCTTTCAGTTGCCAGGGTAGCCAATGGAGAATTCCTTAGCCCCAGCCAAGAGGTGTTGTTTCTCATTCCCAAGACAGCCAGCTTGCCAAAAGAGTGTAATGGTCACTTCATTCTCAGATTTATTCCATTCTCATTTGATAAGGAGAAATTTGGCACTCTATCCATTTCTATCATTTTTCCCTTTTTCAAACTAGGTCTTCCCTGTGAGAGATTCCCAGCCAGTGTCCAAGAGAGATCTCTTCTGCTTTTAACTGGACAGTCGTATTGAGCTCTACTTTCTCAGGGATAGCTTGAGCAATGGGGCCCCTTGAGACCTGCCTTTCCTAACTCTATTGACAAAGGGAGGCCTAAGGTACTGCAAGGTGCCCGGAACAGAATTTCTGCCCATAGGCCAAGTCCAGAGGAGCTGGGAGGGAGATGGACTCCCTTGTGGGGCCAGAAGGAGCTTAGCTACTCATTTCACTCTCAGCATTATGCTGTCCTCATCTGCAGTGACGAACTTGGGCCATCGATGTCTCCATTCCCATCCCCTGGCACTTTTTCTACCTAGGCATTCACTGTGGGAATTCAGGGCCAGAATGTAAAAGCCATGTTGTCTCTTGTCAGGTGGGGTGTCGGGCCACGTCCTCCCAACTTGGAGAAAAGTTGGGCAACATGGGCCCACCCACAGGGCTTGCCTTTCAGCCTTACCACTGGCCACAAAGACATAGGGCATTGGAAGCAGCAGAGGACAGAATATTTGCATGTAGACAGGGACAGAGGAGGGGGATGGAGCCAGCCTCAGTTCTGCAGAAAGGGGAAAAGAAGCTAGGTACCACATTCTCTGTTATATCCTATATCTCTCCAAAAATAAAGAACTCTGGACCCCCATAAGTTCCCATCCCCTTGAGGATTTTTTTTTAATGTTTATTTTTGACAGAGAGAGAGAGGGACAGAGACAGAGACAGAGCATGAGTGGGGGAAGGGCAGAGACAGAGGGAGACACGGAATCTGAAACAGGCTCCAGGCTCTGAGCTGTCAGCACAGAGCCCGACGCGGGGCTCGAACTTACAGACCGCAAGATCATGACCTGAGCCGAAGTCGGACGCTTAGCCGACTGAGCCACCCAGGTGCCACCCCCCACCCCTTGAGGATTTTCTAAGGAGGATTTGGGTCACACACAGGAGAGATGGAGTTGTCATTCACATAAAAAAGCACCCAAAGATTAATTGAGAGCTCCCCGTCACTGCCTGCGCTAACCAAGAGCAATCAGTTTCTGACATCACAAAGAGAATATTGCTCTCCTTGGACTGAAAGTGTGGTGCTTGACAGGCTGCAGGTGGCATGGGAATGTTTGCCCTGATTGTGTGCCTCACCGGGCTCCTTCAGCTGCCTTCATTCTGAAAAGCAGAAGGCTCTCAGATGGGCAGTTTGCTCCCAGACATGGGTCAGTGCAGAAAGAGCCCAGGCAAAGACTCCTCCACCAGAGCCTGGTTCCAAACACTTGAAGGTCCGAAGGGAGACTGACCTTGAATCACTGAAGGAATATTGCATCTATACTTGATGGAAAGGGCAGGAGAAAGGGCAATGGCCAGAAGAATCCCTGGCTTACCAACCTTGTGGATGAACACTTCTTGCGATAGGGGCATCAGGTGTAGTCAATGGACATTTCCCTGGGCCCAAACCATTGGTGTGTCTTACACTTGAGATTATGTTAGTCACTTTATTCTTTGCTTTATCCAATTCTCCTCTGTAAGAAAGAACTTTGGGCCTCTGTGTATCCATGTCCATTTTTGGTCTTTTTTTTCAAACTAGGTTTCCTCTGGTAGACATTTGGGGCCAGATTTTAAAAACAATTCTGGCTCATTTTAACTGAGGGCTTGGGTCAAGTTCTCTGGACTCTGGGATACTTTGGGCTATGGGGCCTTGCACCACATGTGTTTTATAACCATACATACATCAGGAAACCTCGTGCATTTGAGGGGCCCAGCATGGAATGTTTGCCTGTAGGCAGATTGAGAGGAGTAAGGAGAAAAGCAGTCCTCCTTCTGCAACAAGAAAACACTGAGCCATACATTACATGTTTAGTTGTACCCCATTCTCACTTGAATTCCAGATGAAGGTTTCCTCCGGACTAGCTTCCAGGTAAAACCAGTGGTGTTTTTACCTTTCCCCAGTGCAGATGGGCTTCCTATTCTGAAGAGAGCCAGCTTCAAATAGATTATACTAGTCATTCTATTCTCTGCTTGATCCCTTTCTCATAGGAAAGGAAGAACTTTGGCCATTCCCATTCCATCACTGATTTTCTTTCTTTTTTTTGAAACTTGTTATTAAACATTTCTCATTTTTGATGAAACAGAAACACACAGAGAGAGAGAGAGAGAGAGAGCATGAGTGGGGTAGGGGCAAAAAGAAGGACACAGAGGATCCAAAGCAGGCTCCACACTGTGGGCACAAAGCCCATGTGTGGCTAGACTTCACAACCATGAGATCATGACCTGAGCTGAAATCAAGAGTCAGCCATTTAACCGACTGAGCCACCCAGGTGCCCCATCCTCTGTGCTTTGTCGAATTATATCTTGGTCCCCCTAGGCACAGTGAGTCTGTCAATAACTCAGTGACAAACCAGGCATTGGTGGAAAGTTTTCACGCTGCTCCCATTCTAACTGAAAGCATTCAGTTTCTGATACACAAAAGGATGCACTGACCACAGTCACTGATGGCTTGGTGCTTGAAAGCCTGGAGTTGTCGTGGTAATAGTTAGCAGAACTCCAACCATTGGCTGCTACAGATGCCTTCATCTGAAGCACAGACAGTTCACCCATTTGCAGTATTCTTCAGGACCTGAAGAATATGCAGAAATAGCCCATTTGAGGACAAGTGCAACAGAGCCACGTTTCCAAATACTTGAGGGTCAGCCACAAGCCAGAAACTGGTAACTGTGTAGCATGACTGCCTCAGAGGTCAGGGGAAAAAAAAATTCAATGCCAGAAACTTTCCCTCTCCTTCTGAAGGAACAATGCAGGAGGTTTCCCTTTGTCCTAGCCTACACAGTATTCTTACTCCTGAGACAACCATCTTGCCAGGAGATTGTGCTAGAAACTTCAGTTTTTGTTATAACCCATTCTCTCCTGTTGATAAAGAACTTTGGACTTCTGTGTATTCTCCTCCACCCTGTTGCTCTTTTTCAAGCTCAGTTCTCCCTGTTGTCCATTAGAGGCACACTGTCACAGAGCCATTTCCTCTATGCTTATCTAGGGAGTCTGGCCCCGTTCTTGTCACTCTGGGATATGTTGGGCCACAGGATCCCTCAAAAATTGCCTTTCAGGAGGCAAAAGGAAAAATGCACTATTGGGGCCTCATCAAAATAAAAAGCTTCTGCACAGCGAAGGAAACAGCAAAACTAAAGGCAACCGATAGAATGGGAGAAGATATGTGCCAGCGACTTATCAAAGGGTTCGTATCCAAAATCTGTAAAGAACTTAAACTCGACACCCACAAAACAACGAATCCACTGAAGAAATGGGCAAAAGACATGAAGAGACACTGCTCCAAAGAAGACTTCCAGATGGCCACCAGACACATGAAAAAATGCTCATCACTCATCATCAGGGAATTACAAATCAAAACCACAATGGGACACCACCTTATACTTGCCAGAAAGGCTAACATCGACAGCGGAGGCAACAACTGAGGTTGACGAGGCTGTGGAGAAACAGGATCTCTTCATATTGCTGGTGGGAATGCCAGCGGTGCAGCCACTCTAGACATTACTCAAAAAATTAAACATGGAACCTCCCTACCACCCAGGAATTACACTACTAGGTATTTATCCAAGGGATACAGGAAGGCTGTTTCAAAAGAGCACATGCGCCCTAAGTTTTATAACAGCACTCTCAACAATAGCCAAAGCATGGAAAGAGCCCAAATGTCCATCAATGGATGAATGGATAAAGAAAGTGTGGTGTATATATATATATTCAATGGAGTGTTGTTCAGCAATAAAAAAGAATGATATCTTGCCTTTTGCAACTACGTTGATAGAACTAGAGGGTTTTATGGTAAGCAAAATTAGAGAAACACAAGTGTCATAGGACTTCACTCATCTGAGGCCTTTAAGACACAGAACAGATGAACATGAAGGAAGGGAAGCAAAAATAATATCCAAACAGGGAGGGGGCAAAAATATAAGAGACTCTTAAATATGAAGAACACACAGAGGGTCCCTGGAGGTGTTGTGGGAGGGGGTGTGAGCTAAATGGGTAAGAAGCGTTAAGGAATCTACTCTTGAAATCATTGTTGCACTAGAGGCTAACTAATTTGGATGTAACTCAAAAAAAAAAAATGCCTTTCAGCACCCTGTTGACAAAGATAAGCCCAGAGCATTTCAAGGTGCCCAACAGGAATGCTTGTGTGTACACAGGGTCAGGGGTATCAAGAGAGAGCTCTCCTTATTTCTGGGACAAGAGGAACATGGAGCTGGACATTTGCTTCTCAACTTTATCTCATTCTCAGCTGAAATGAAAACTTTTGGCCGTGTGTGTAGCCATTCCAATTCCCGGGTTGCATTGATAACTATTTCCTCGGTCCCAGGCAAGGCTAAGGAGGCCAACCTACACATAGTGAGTGCCCAGATATTCGTAATGAGCTCTGACTCTTGTCTGTGCTAAACCAAGAGCAATCATTTTCTGATATCCCCAAGGAAAGATTGCCTTCCTGGGAGTACTTGGTGTCTGGCTGGCTGAGAAAAGAAATAATGGTTAGCCAACTTGTCTCCCTCCCGGCATGTTAAGGATGCTTTCACTCTGACGACCAGTTGGTTCACCCGTGGCACCATTCTCGAGGACCTTGTTAGCACTGAAAGAGACCATTCAAGAACTACTGCACCACAGACCAGTTCGAAACAATTGAACACAAAACCACTCCCCTGGTAACACTTCTGCCTTTACCCATTGGCCAGGTGACAAAGGGAAAATAGCGAACCCCCAAGCTTTTCTTCTCTTTCCCGAGTAAGAATAAGGTATCTTGCCGTGAAGGTTCCTACTGTAATGAGCGGAGGTTTCCCTTTGCCCTTGCCCATATGTGTTTCTTATTTCCTGACCAGATTGCCAGGAAATTGTAGGAGTCATTTCATCCACACAATTATCCCATTTGCATCTCTCATAAGAACACTGCTTCTCTATGTACCAACTCCACCATGTCCTCTCTATTGTGTGTTTTTATTACTTTTCAGAGAGAGGGAGAGACAGAGGGAAAGAGGAGAGGGAGACAGAGGCAGAGAGAGCAGGCAGTGAGGGGTAGAGTGGGACAGATGATCCCAAGGCGCCTCCCTGCTCACAGGAGAGAACTGATGTGGGGGTGGGCTTGCAAACCCTAAGATCATGACTTTAGCAATGAAGCGATGCCTAACCAATGAGTCACCCAAGAACCCCTAAGTAGCCCCATCTCTTTTAATATTTTAAACCATTTATTTTATTTTTGAGAGAGTGAGAGAAAGAGAGAAGGACAGTGCAAGCAGAAAAAAAGCTGAGAGAGGGAGACAAAGACTCTGAAGCAGGCTCCAGGCTTCAAGCTATCAGCACGAAGCCCGACTAGGGACCCAAACTCAACAACTAGGAGACCACGAGCAGAAACCAAGAGTTGAGGTTTAGGCGAATGAGTCGTCGAGGTGCCCCCCTTTCACCCTTTTTAAAACGAGAATCTCCCATGGACACATCAGGGCCCATGGTTCAGAGCAATTCCCTCTGATTTTAATTGGGGATTCTGGATGAGTTCTTGTGATAGCAGAATAGTTCCTGTGGTAGCAAGGCCCTAGGAGCCTTGCAACATGCCTTCCAGATCTATATTGACAGCATGAGATGTAGGTCAGGGGAAAGTACCCACAGAGAATGTGTGTAGTTAGGGCCAAAGGGTGTGGGGAGGCAGCTGACCTCACTTCTGGCACAAGGACAATGGCACAACCCGTTTCCCTCTCAGCTCTCTTCCATTCTCACCTTAAAGGAAACTTTGGCTGTCCTTAGAGCCATTCCCATGCCAATGCTATGTGCTAACTAGGACTTGGTTTGCAGGCTGGGTGAGCCAGTGAGGCTGTCAATCACACAGTGAGCTCCCAGGCATGGATGGTGAGTTCTCACGCTGCTTCTGTGCCCACCAAGAGTAATTATTTTCTGACAACCCACAGGAGAGATGGCCATGCTGTCAGAGAGCACTTACTGCTTGGCCTCGGATTCTGAGGAGCACAGAATCCACGCATACGAGCTACATTCCAGGACCTGGTCAGTGCAGACAGTGGCCCTTTACAACCTAACGCGTCACAGGAATGGTTCCAAACACTTGAGCAACAGCCTGGAGCATGGACCCACTACCCCTGAATCTCTGCTGCCTCTATCTCCTGATGGGAATGGCAGGGAAAACACCCAAGGCGGGAAGCTGTCCCTCTCTTGCAGAACAATATTGGCAGACCTCTTGCAGACTGGGCTTTCCGTAGGTTTTCCCTTAGAGTTTTAGTTTTTCTCTGCCCTCAGGTGTTTCTTCCTCCTTATGCAGGACCTTGCCAGAAAATTCTGCCACTTCATTCTAACCTGTGTCCCCGTCTCTTCAGTAATGAATCACTTTGGCCATTCGCAAGTCCATTTCAATGAATACCTTTTTTTCTGTATACAAAGTCCCTTCTCTCTGGGTGCCATTCCGAGCCATTGCCCCAGAGAAATATCCGGATATGTGGAACTTGGGCCCTCCCATGTTTCTTTAAAAATTTCCCTGTTTTGACTTAGCCATAGAGCTGTCACTCACTCGACCCGTGCCCAGGGATAGATTTTTCACACCAGCCTGTGCCTGTTGCAGGTGGGGCCCAGCAAAGCAGCCTAACCACTGCGAATGACAGCACTTGCACTTACCTGTCTTGGATCTAACTTCCATCTGGGGCACAGATGGGCCGCAGGACCACAGGTATTATTGGGTGCAGGTCACTACCAATAGAGATTAGAATTGAGAAAGTCTAATATTCTGAGAAGAATCTTGCTCACTTCCTGTCCATGTGCGGTCATTTTACTATCCCCACATGTGCATTGGCACATACATACTGTGACGATGTTTTAAAGAAAAAGTAGACCCTAGGGAAGTGACTAGGGAGAAAGAAGAAAGGGGGTAGAGAGAGCTCTGCCATGGGGCAACCGCATCCATTTGCTTGGCTGCATGCTCCATGGCTCAAACATGGACAAGGAATGGCCCTAGTCACTGCATTATCCACATCAGCCCATTCTCATTCCTCGTGAAGACCTCTGGCCCTCTGTCGATCTATTTTCACCCTTTTGCTCTATTTTCAAAGTAGTTCCTCTTTGGCGTGCTGCCGGAGTCCAGCTCCAGCATGTCCAGGGGTTCCCGAAGGATGAATGGCATTGGTGAAAAAGTGAAACACAAAAATAAAAAATGAAAATGGACACAGACAACAGCAGTGTGTTGAACTGGCTGCTTTATTGTGACAAACGTGGCATTATATTTGTGAGCAATTTCCTTCTAACGTACGTCATCTATGTTTTCTGGCATTACCTAAATCTAAAAATGTTCTTATATGTAATCACCCTTTTAGGAAAAACATGGTTATTTTCTCATAACGTTTCCTCCAGTCCTTTGCTTATTGATTAATTTCTTATATATTTTTTCAGTATGTATCTATGTTTATCTATAATCTATAAAGCATTTGCTTTGCTGTTTTCATGAAAGGTCATCCATCTCTCAACACCTCAAGTGGAACAGTTACAGGGACATGACCTCTTAGTTGTTTCCCTGAACCATTTGTGGTTTGAAGAACAAAAGCATTTGTCTCGGTCTGAGGTGCCAGGAGGAGGCCAAGAGGGCCTTAGGAACCCACGCCTTATATCTTCTCAGGGAGACAATGCACCTAGGAACTAATGAACCATTCTGTACTCTAACCAACTAGGTTTCGTCATCATCTGGAATGCCTCCTGGGGGCCAAGTGGGCCTAAGGGTTGGAGTAACTTGTGCCCATAGATACACTCTTTTGTTGCCAGAGTGTGGCTTTTAAACCCATTTATTCCTCCTTTGCTGGCAAATATATGAGGAGCCTTTATAAGGGGTGGCAAGGGCTAAATGTAGGGCCGCAAAATTTCCTTGCGGAACCTTATTTTCTTTCCCCAATGATTTGTCTTTTTCCCAGGGCGCCTGTCGAGGGCAATTCCCCAACAGACAATTCCCCAGGTACTTTTATTAAGGCCAAATTACATAAAAGCGGGAGCATAAGAAGCTTCACTGTCAGTGGCCTGCCTTGCAGTCCCGATCTGTCCACCGCCCAGGTCCTGCCATCAGGCTGGTTGGATAGCTCAGCTTCTGGCAGGGTGCATTCCATCTTCCATGTTTTCAGAGGCCGATCCTCAGTGTTCAGCTGGGGATCCTAGTCCCATCCTTGTGACTGTGCCGTAGGTTTGGTCACAGGGCCCCTGGCTGCCGGAGTCCAGGTCCAGCAGGTCCAGGGGTTGTCGAAGGATGAACGGTGTTGGCGAAAAAGTGAAAATAAAATAAAAATAAAATAAAAAATAAAAATAAAAATGGACACAGACAACAGCTGTGAGTTGATCTGGCCGATTTATTGTAGCAAACCTGGCAGTATATTTCCTAGTGATTTTCTTTTAGCCTACATCATCTATGTTTTTCTAACAATACCTAATTTTAAAAATGTTCCTATGTGTAATCAACATTTAAGAAATAACATGGCGATTTTCCCTCATTTTCCTGCGTACCCTTTAATTTATTGATTAATTTCTTACATTATTCCATTATGCATCTGCGTTTATCTGTAATTATCTACAGTCTATAAAGCATTTGCCTTGCTGTTCGCATGAAAGTCCTCCATTTCTCAACACCTCAGGTGGAACAGTTACAGGGACATGACCTCCTAACCACATGAGGCCAGAAGAACAATGTGTTTGCCTCGGTCCAAGGTGCCAGGAAGGGGCCGAAAGGACCTTAGAAACCCATGCCTCATACATTCTCAGAGAGTCAATGCACCTAGGAACGAATGAGCCATTCTGTAGCCTAATCGACTAGGTTCAGTCATCATCTGGAATGCCTCCGGGGGACCAGGTGGGCTTAGGGATTGAAGTCACCTGTGCCCAGAGATACACTCCTTAGTTGCCAGAGTGAGACTTTCAAATCCATATGTCTCTCCTTTGCAGGCTCTCTTTGCTGGCAATTACATGAGGCTATCCTTCCTGTAAGTAGTGGCGTCTCCATAGGGGATGGCAAGGGCTAAATGTAAGGCTGCAAAATTTCTTGTGGAACCTTATTTTCTTTCCTAATGGTTCTTTTCCCAGAAGGCCTGTCGAGGGCAATTCCCCAACAGACAATAGCCCAGGTAGTTTTAAGGCCAAATTACTTAAAAGCAGGAGTACAAGAAGTTTCACTGTCAGTGGGCTGCCTTGCAGTCACCAATCCGTCCACAGCCTGGGCCTTGCCACTCAGGCTGGGACAGCTCGGCTTCCAGCACCTGGCAAGTTGGTGTCAAAACCACGCAGGCTTTCAGAGGCCTAGGCCCTTGTAAAAGCCCAAGTTAGAACTTTTGCACTTAGCCAGGGTCAGAGGACAGGGAAGGGGGCTGGCCTCCTTCCTTGTCGGAGGGCACATGGACTTACACAGCCCCTTTCCAGATTGGTCCCATTTTCATTGAAATATTGAACTTTGGCCCTCCTTATGGCCACTCCCTTCCCATGACTCCTTGTCTAACTATGTCCACTTGTAGACTTAGGAGCCTTGGAGCTGTGACTCACTAAACCCACATCCAGAGATTGATTTTCACACCAGCCTCTGCATGTTGGACATGGGACCCAGGCAAGGCAGCCCAGCCTCTGCTATTGGCAGCACTTGCACTGACTCAGACATGGGTTTACCTTCCATCTGGGGCACAGAGGGGCCAGTGGGACCCCAGGCATCGGTGGTGGGTCCAGGTCACCAGCACAAGGAAGATCCTGGTTCAGAAGCCAAGACACGAACAGCCCTGTGCATCAAGGCAGTGCCCTAGCAACCTCAATGGCCCAGCAAAGCCATTCGATGCTCATGGTATGGCAACCATGGCATTGGCCTGTGCAGGGCTGTCCTTCTTCAACATACTCCACAATAGCCACAGTGAGAGTTCTGGCTGGCAGGCCTAGGTCCACAGTAGCCCCCAAGGACTGTGGTAGAAGGCAGGACTAGCACCTAGGGTGGAATCCATTGGGGCGTGAGCACCAGATGTTTGTCTCCTTACCAGTTCACTTCTCCCAGCCTCCATTTGGAGCATTAAAGTGCTCTCACATGTGTCCCCTGACAGGAAACGGATAGGCATGGTGCGATGTGTTGAACAAAGCCAGGATTAACCTATAAGAAGGATTTACTGAGTCGCGGTGTTGGTCAGTGTGCAGTATGCCTGCAAGAAATGCAGAGGTTGGTACTAGAGCAGCGTTGCCTCATCCGTTCACATATCATTAAGGGTGCGCTGGTTTAAAATGAGTTGATCTTGCCCTGAGCATCATTCAGAGAGTGTAACAACTTCCCATTTTACAGTGGATCTTATCTCTTCCAGATGCTTGAAAACCAGAGAGGCCCTGGAGGGGTGATGGGAGGTGTAAGTCGTTGAGGGGGAGCCAAGGCCAGTTGACCCATTATGATCAGATGGAACTCTGGGGAAACCCAACACTCTACAGGAGAAGGCGGAAGCCGTTTCTTCTGTAGCTACTGTCTAACCTAAGAATGACCTTCCTGTCCATGACCTCTTGTTACTTTACTGACCCAGGTAATCTCTTGGATGGTAGCCACTTGCCTCACTTGTTCGGCTGATTGAATTGTCTTCATTGTCAAAGGCAGAAGGATGTGGCATGCATAGTAGACTGCAATACAATTCAACCCAAGAAAGCCTTACAAGGAATACTGCAACAGGACTCAGTTAAAAAACCTACAGCACCCTCGGGAGCACTAACTGTTAACATTGAATTGCTTCCGTGAAGTTTAGGGCATAGAAAGGAGCCAAGGTCAGGAGACTTCCTTCTCTTTCAGAAAGAAAACTGCAAGTTTTGCCAAAAGGGCACCCAGGTGTAGACAATGGATGGTTCCCTTTTCCCCTGCCCACAGGTGTTGCTCATAGAGACAACACCGTCTCCAGAGATTGTGTTATGCTCGTTCTTGTCAGCTTCATTCTGCTCTGCTTTGTAATGAAGCATTTTGGCCCTCTGTCTATTTATTTCCCTCTTTTTGCTCTTTTGTTCAAATGAGGATCTTGTTGGATTCCATTGAGAAAGAGTGCCTGAGAGCAGTTTCCTCCACTTCCAACTGGAGACTCTGAGTCCTGGTGACTCTTGCATAGATTGGCAAAAAGACCTCTTGAAACTTCCCAATTAGAACTGTGTTCACAATGAGGGAGCTAGGGCATATGAAGGTGCCTAGTTGGCTATGGGTGGATGTGTGTAGCACGTCCCAGAAGTTTGGGGAAGGACAGGCCTTACACATGCAGCAATGAGAAATTAAGGTACATATACATGCCCAGCATTACCCCCTTCCCATCTGTCATGTAGATTCTGGCCTCCCTTGTAGCCATTCCCACCCATCTGCTATTTTCTAAGTCCTTGGTCACATTCATGGACAAAAGGGCTTCCACTCACTTCACACAATCCGAGCCCAAGGATTGGTGCTAAACTCCCACCCTGGTCCTTTGCTGTGTGAGAGTGAACAGTAACTTCAAGTCAAAGGAAGGATGGCCTTCTTGCCCCTGAGTGCTTGGTGCTTGGCCAGCCTTGGTAAGTTCAGTGAAGGATAGATATGCCTTCATTCTGAGTCAAACATGATTCCCATATGCACAGTATGCTTTAGGACCTGGTCCGAATCAAAAGGGACCTTTCAAGAACTACGGCATCAGGTCGACGCTCCAAACACTTGATCGCCAGCCAGGTGTAGCAACCCCTTACCTCCAAATCAATGGTGCTTCTCTTTCCTGAGAGGAAGGACAGGAAAATCCACCAAATCCAGCATTTTCTGTTTCTTATTGAGCAAGGCAGACCCGCAGAATTTCATTCTTGGGTGTCGCCGATGGAATTTTCCTTGTACGCTAGCCCTCAGGTCTTTTTTTACTCCCCCAGGCAGCATTCCTGCCAGGAGCTAAGAGTAGGCACTGCATTCTAACTTTAGCCCATTCTCTTCTGTAATGAAAACGTTTGGTGCTCAGGTTGCCTATTTGCATTGTATTGCTCTTTTTTTCAAAGTATGTTCGACCTGGGAGACTCTCTCCTGAGAGCACGAACCTCAGAAGAATTTACTCTGTTTGAACTAGAATATTGCAGGATCCATGGGTCTGTGTCAGGTACACAGCCCAGGTGCAAACATTGGTGTGGAGTTCCCAGTCAGTTCCTGAGCCTATTGACAGCACTCAGTGTCTGGTATCCCAGAGGTAAGTAGGTCCCTCTTTCTCTGGGGACTTGGCGCTTAGTCAGCTAGAGTCATGGCAGGGACGGGTAGCCAGCTGGTCTCCCTCCCCTGGCTGATGAGGTGCCTTCATCCTGCAGTTTAGATGGTACATGCACGTGCCCCCCGATTCAGGCTGTGGTTAGTGCCCAAAGGGTTTTGCAGTGAGTTTTGGACCCAGACCGGGGGTTTACCATTTGTCCATCAGTCAGGAGCCCCAAACAGCTACAAGTGAATCACGGCTGCCCCTGTCCTCTATTGGGAAAGGGTGAGAAACAGACCCAAGCCAGTGCTTTCCCTCTTTTTCTGAAGGAAGAATACAAACCCATTGCTGACAGGGCTCCCGGGTGTAGCCTGTAAGGGGCTCCCTTCACCAAAGTCCACATGTCCTGCTGATTCCTGTGAGAGCCAGCATGCAAGGAGATGGCCCTAGTCACTTCATTCTCCACATGATCCCCTTCTCATTCCTACTGAAGAACTCTGGCCCTCCGTGGATCCATTTTCACCCCCTTGCTCTATTTCCACAGTAGGTCCTCTCTGAGGTCCATTCCATGTAATCACTCAGAGGAATATCCGTGGAGTTCAGCTGGGCACTCCCGTGTCATCCTTGTGACTGTGTGTTAGGTTTGGCCACAGGACCTTGGCAAGTTGGTGGCAAAACCATGCAGGCCTACAGAGGCCAGAGGCATTGGGAGCACCCAGGTTAAATCATTTGCAAGTAGGCTGAGCCAGACGACTGGGAAAGCAGATAGACACCTTTTTTTTGGCTGATGGGGACATGAATCACACAGCCCCTTTCCAAATTGTTCCCATTGCCATTGGATTTGTGGAACTGGGGCCCTGCTTATGGCCCTCTCATGGTTCTTTATCTATTTCCCTGTTTGGGCATAGGAGCCATAGAGCTGTCACTCACTCAACCCATGCCCAAGGATAGATTTTTACATCAGCCTGTGCATGCCGTAGGTGGGGCCTAAGCAAGGCAGCCCAACCACTGGTAATGACAGCACTTGCACTTACCCCATCTTGTATTTACCTTCCATCTGGGGCACAGATGGGCCGCAGGACCACAGGAATCATTATTGGATGCAGGTCACCACCAATAGAGATTTCTCGGTCAGGAGTGAGGGCACGAACAGCCCTGTGCATCAGGCAGTGCCAAAACAGCTTCACTGACCCAGAAAAACCACCTGTGTTCACGGTGTGGCAAGCATGGCACTGGCCTGTGCAGTGCTGTCTTCCTTCAGCATATTGCATAGTGGCAACACTGAGAGTCCTGGCTCGCAGGACTAGGCCCTCAACAGCCCAAAGGATCGTGGCTGAAGGCAGGGCCTGGCACATACGGTGGAAACCATTAGAGCAGAACATGGTGTTTGTGTCCTTGCCAGTTCACTTCTCCCAGCCCTCGTTTGCAAGATGAACATGCTCTCACACGTGTACCCTCAGATGAAATGGATAAGCATGATATGATGTGGGGAAGAAAGCCAAGGATAACCTAAAATGAGGATGTTCTGAGTCAAGATCCTGGCTAGTGCACAATATGCTTGGAAGAAATGCAGAGGTTGGTACTAGAGCAGAGTCGCCTTCTCTTTTCAACTATCATTAGGGTTGCACGGGTTTAAAATAAATACTTCTTGACCTGAGCATCATTCAGATACTCTAACAAATTCCTCTTTTATAGTGATTCTTGTCTTCCAAAGATGCTTGAAAGCCAAGAAGCTCTGAGGATCTTCTGTGGCAAAACAAAAACAAAAACAACAACGAAGGCCTACTTGGCCAGCATTCTGAGTTCTGTGAGACCCATGCAGAGATGAACCATCATACAGGGAAAACTATCCTGCTGAAGAGCCAGGGGCCCTTAGGCCAAACATCTGCCACAGTCACCATGACTAGGCCAGAATCCCCAGGTCAGGGCTCAGGGTATGACTGTAAGAGTTAAAATAGAGCAAAGGGGTGAGAATGGAGAGAGGGAGGGCCAGAGTTCTGTATCAGGGATAATGAAGTGAGGTGACTGGCACAGTCTTCCGCAGCTCGCTGACTGACTCAGGAAGAAGCACCTGTGGGCTTTGGCAAATGGTGGCATCCATAAGTTCCCCCTGCAGGCCTCATCAGCAAGAAGCCTGCCCAGATTCTTCCTTCAGAATCAGAGGGAAAGACCTGGCTCTGGGTATGCGTCCTGCCCTTGCCATCAGTACATGGGGGTAGCAGTGATACAGCTGTAGGAGGGCTGTGTCCCCCGATGGTGGCAGTGTTTGGAAGCAGGAAACTATAAAAGTCTAGTAAACAACAAGAGCTCAGGGACATGACAACCAATTGTCCTCTGGGACATCAGACCCTCAGAGCCCTCCACTGGCTCAGGAACTGACTGGAAACTCACTTCCAATCCTTCTAACTCAGTTGCATATTGGAGAGTCACATGGTCTCAGTGTGTGAAGTGAGACCAACTTAGAAAATCAGCAATGGGAGAGGAATGACTACAAGGTGAGTCAAAGCTATGCATTCAAATGGGCACGGGGGAAGTCGAGGAAGGACCTCTACTTTCTCTTCCTTTTGTCCCACAAAGGAGGCGGGATGCACCACTAACCTCTGGCCTCTAGCCTACCCACAAGCATTCTCCCTGGGCACCTTCACACACCTTAGGTTTGGGGAAGGCCACATCATTCTGAACCCAAATTGAGAAGGACCCAATGCAATGTCTCTGTTACCATCACAAGGACACCATGAAACCCTCAAACTGAAAAAAGAGGACACTACTCGAAGACTGTTTGGAATTTTCTCCATGCAAACCCTCTTTCATCAAAAGGGCTAATGCGTGGCAGTGGAGACACACACTGCCAGAGTTGTTCATCACACATCAGATTTGGAGAATGTTGAGAGTGAAGTACCCAGGGCAGTCTCCTATCAACTAGGTTGTATCTGGAATGAGAAAGTCCTGTGAGTTTAGGCACGGGAGTCCCCTGATCAACTACACCTGAGAGCCCTGTCAGCAAGAAAGCCTTCATTCTTTCTTTGGGAGCCAGGGATTTCTGGATTGTTCTGTCGCTGTCACATTTCCCATCAGTTGAGGGAGGTAGCAGTGTTGGAGCTGTAGTTGTGGGGTTCTGAGGGCTCTTGCTCAAGATTCTGCAAAGAGGACTTTGTTCCCTAATTCCTGGCAAGGGCTCTTCCAGTGCTGACCCATACCCGTTCATACTGCCCATGGGCAAACTGTCTGCTTCTCAGAATGAAGGCAACTCAATCATCAGGTCAGCGGGGCAAGCTGGCTCCACTTCACCCACCAGGCTGGCTCCACTAGCACACCAGGCCAAGCCCCAAGCACCTAGGGACTAAGGGCCTTCTTTTCTTTGGCAGAGCAGAGCCTGAGACCTCTCGCTGAGCACAGGAGGAGAGTGGGAGTTTGCAGACAATCCAGGGGTGCCAGCTGACTCAGTGATGGCTCCATGGCCACTACAGGAGAGGCAAAATAAATTGTCAGAAATACAGCAAGAGGAAGGAACTGGGCTCCAGATAGGCCAAAACTCGACAATCAGAAGATGTTTTGCTTCATTTGCCCTCAGCCCAGAAGGAAGCCAGCTCCCTGCCCAAATCTCTGGCCCAGTCTACACACTAAACACTCCCTGCTGGTCTGCTTCAAATGCCCTGAGCTTCTGAATGATGGCATACTTTTGAACCCCAGTGAATTAGTGAAGATGTAGCACTGTGACAATGCCGCACCCCCAGTCACAAGGATTGAACCAGACTTCCAGGTGGAAGGCAAAGCATAGGACTCTTGAGACCCTGACTCTGAACTGATCCTGAGAAGAACCTCGTTTCTACAAGACAGCAAAGCTATGTCCAGGTGGACAAGGAGGGCCAGAGTTCTACAGACCTTGGATGGGGAAATCTATGGAGAAGGGAAGGCCCAGCACCAGCTGCTTGGCAATCTGGCCCTGAGAAGAAGAAACACAAGAGAGCGAAGGCAATGTCGCCCTCTAATGTCTCCATCTGGGAGTCCTGTCAGCGACAGGCCTACCTTCGTTCAGAAGCATCTAGAGCGCCCCGGGACTCGGTCCGCTTTTCTTGTTTTTTGCGTCTTTGAATGGAGTGAGGAGTGACACTCTTGCAGCTGCGCGCTTCCCCCCATCTGTAGCCCCAAAGTGTGGAGGGGGCATTGGTGCCCTCTTCCTGTACAGGGCTTTTCTGACCAGGCCAGCTTCTGGAGCCTACTGCTCCTGTGTGACCTATCTGCTGGTCAGAAGGAAAACACCTCATTCAGGCAAAGGTAGGAAGCGATCTGGCTCCACTCCCCTTCCCCTCCCTCCCCCCACACCGTTTGCTACAAACACCAGGAGCCAAGGTCAGGAATAGGAGGGCTATTCTCCTTTGGGATATCCGATGCTCATGGCTGTTACCGACCAGGGGACCCAGTTGGAACGCGACAACCCTCCCTGGATGCCTGCCGAGTGTCAGCTCCATGGCTGTTAAGGGTCAATGAAGAGGCAGTCAGAAACAGGGGAAGGGCTGCAGCCAGGACCAAAGGGCGTTCAATAATTCCATCCCATGGGAATGCAATCAGTGTGGAAAGGAGATGTTTATTTTCATGTCCCTGAGACCCAACAAGGGAGCCAGCTCCCAGCTAATCCATCTGGCCCAGCCTCCCCCAAAACAGCTCTCCACTGGACCCCTTCGGATGCCCCACGGCTCTGGATGCCCATGCAGTTCTGAAACCAAAAAGACTGGGCTCCATTGTCTCCACCTTTCCCACACTCATAAGGGCTTTCCCCATCAGGCACCTACAGGCCAGAGATAGTAGTCCCAAAGCCTCAATTTGTACGGAGAAGACGAACTGTAATGGATGATAAAGCACTGTCCTGAAACTGGATAAAACGCGGGCCAGAGTTCATCAGGTTTAAAAGAACCTGACTAGCACAGTGTATTTACAAGCTGGTGTGCTCAGGAATCACAGGGACCTTTTGTGTGTTTTCGCTACAGGAGTGCTGCCGAGGATGCTCGTTGGAGCCCTGTGAGGAAGAGTCCCACGTTCTTCCCTAAGACATACACGGGAAGTATGTCTTCTGGGGTGCTTCTGCCCATCCTATCCATCAAGAGAGCGGCAGCACAGCTTCTGAGATATGAAGAAGGTGCTTCCATATGATGATCAAGAGGTGGGAATGAGGGCTTGGTGCAGTCTATTCAAAACGTTTTTCGTGTGTTGAACAGGTCATGGAGCAGGCTGCACACGCACATGCTGTCTGTTCTTCTGAATGACGGTAGCTCCATCCATTAGGGGCAGGTTCCACGCGACTACCCATTCTCACGATACCGTTGCCTGCCCAGCACCAAGGGCTCAGGGACAGGGGACCTTGGTGTCCTCTGGGATATCAGACTCTGTGCGCCCTGCATTGGCTCAGGAAAGGCTTGGAAACGCACCTCCACTGCAGGGACCTTGGTTGTTGTAGGGGACAGACACAGGGTCTCCGTGTGTGAACTGAGACCACGTTAGGAAAGCAGCAATGGGGGAGGAATGACGATAAGTTGAGTCAAAGCGGTGCCTTCAAATTGGCATGGAGGAAACCGAGAAAAGAGACCACGACCTTTTCTTCCCCCTTGTCCCACAAAGGAGGCGGGATCCGCCCCCAACCTCCGCCACAGCCTACCCAAAAGGCAGTCTCTCTGGACACCTGCACACACCCCGGGTTTGGGGAGGGCCTCATCATTCTGAAACCATATTGAGAATTGCCCAATGAAGCCATCTACTAAACACCATCTCCATCACCACCACTAAAGCACCACCAGACCCCCAAGCCGAAAGAATACGATAGTACTCTGAGATACTGTCTCAGAATAGTTTCCCTGCAAACAGGCTTTCATCCAAAGGGCTCAGGGGTGGCAAGGGGGACATACACTGCTAGAGTTCTTCATCACACATGATTTAGAGAAACTAGAGAACGAAGGATCCAGCACAGTCTCCTTTCAACCAGGTTGTACACAGAATAAGAACGGCCTGTGGGCTTTGACCAAAAGGGTCCTCTGAAGGACTATACCTGGGAGCCCTGTCAGCAAGATGCTTGCCATCTTTCTTCAGGAGCCAGGGATTTCTGGCTTGGTCTATCCCCGTCACGTTTCCCATCAGTTGAGGGAGGTAGCAGTGCTTGAGCTGTAACTATGGGGTTCTGAAGGCTCTTGCTCAGGAATCTGCAGCAAGGACTTGGTTCCCTCATTCCTGGCAAGGGCTCTTCCAGTGATGTCCCCCTCTTGATTCATAGTGCCCACGTGCCAAATGTCGGCTTCTCAGAATGAAGGTACCTCAGTCATCCAGGAGAGTGAGGAAAGCCGGCTCCCCTTCACCCTCCGTAGCACCGCAGGCCAAGCACCAAGCACCCAGCCACTCAAGGCCCGTTTTCCTTTGGTAGAGCAGAGTCTGATCGCTCTCACTGAACACAGGAGCAGAGTGAGAATTTGTGGCCTGTCCAGGGGTGCCAAGGGACTGAAGTGCCCATGGTGCCTAACGGAGAAAAAAAATACATTCTCTGAAACACAGCAAGGCAATAGAAATGGGCACCAGGTGGGCCAAAGCTCAACCTTTCAAAAGGGAATGGGGTTCCCCTTGCAGAGATGTTTTGTTTCATTTGCCTTCGGCCCAGAAGGAGACCAGCTCCCTCCCCAAATCTCTGGACAGCATACACACCAAACATCTTCTAGCTGGGTCCCTCCAAACGCCCGGGGCCTCTGAATGCATGCACACTTCTGAAACCCAGTGATTTAATGAGGAAGGAGTCCTGTGGCAAAAACTCCCCCACAGTCACAAACACTGGACCAGACTCTCGGGCCGAAGACAGAGGATAGGACTTTGGAGACCCTGGGTCTGAAGAGATTGTGAGAAGAACCTTGTTTCTACAAGACAGCAACAATGCATCAAGCTGGATGAGGAGGGCCAAAGCTCTTCAGAGCTTGGAAGGGGAATTCTATGGAGAAGGCAGTGCCCTGCACCAGCTCCTGGCAACCTGGCTATAAGAAGAAGAAACCCCAGACAGCTTATGCAAAAGCGCCATCTAGTGTCTCCATCTGGGGGCCGTGTCAGCACCAGTCCCGCCTTCTTCCTCCAGAAGGACCTAGGGCACCTTGGGTCTTGGTCAGCTTTTATTGTTTTTGCAACATTGATTGGAGTGAGCAGTGACTGTGCTCTAGCTGCGACGTTCCCTGCTGTGGTTCCAAAGTGTGGAGAGGGGCACTGGTGCCCTCTAACTGTAAGAGGCCCTTTCTGTACGGACCAGCTTCTGGAGGCTTTGGCTCCTGTGTGAACTCTGCTTTACAACTCTTGTAACCCTTGCTACAAACAGCCAAGCCCCAAGGTCAGGGTATGGAGCCCCATTCTCCTTTGGGATACGTATCAGATGCCGATGGCTATAAGTGAGCGTGGAACCGAGTGGGAACCCGATGCCCATCCAAGGATGCCTGCTGAGTGAGTACCAGCTCTGAGGCTCCTAAGTGTGAATGAAGAGGCAGTCAGAAACACAGGAAGGGAGAAGATATGGCTACAGCCAGGACCAAAGGGCATTCGATGTTTCTATCCAGTGGAATCCATGCAATCAATGTGGAATGGAGATGTTTCTCTTCATTTCCACTCGGCCCAGCAAGGGGGACAGTTCCCCGCTAATACATCTGGCAGAGCCATTCCCACACGTAGCTCTCGGCTGGACCCCTTCCGATGCCCTTCCGATGTCCATGTAGACCTGAAGCCATAGCCACTTTAGCTCCACCTATCTATCCCACAGTCACAAGGACTGGTCCCCATGGGACAAGCGCAAGCCGGAGAGAGTGCTCTGAAAGACTGAATTTGTATGGACCCCAAGACGAACCTGGATGGATGATAAAGCAACGTCATGAAACTGGACACAACGAGGGCTAGAGTTCTTCATGTTTAGAAGAACCTGAGTAGCCCAGTGTAGTCGCAGGCTGGCTTTCTCAGGAATCACAAACACCTTTGGTGGGCTTTGGCTCCAGAGCTTCTGCCAAGGATACCCGTTGGAGCCCTGTGGGCACGAGGCCCACATTCTCCCTTAAGAAATAGAGGGGAACTTTGGCTTCTAGTGCGTTTCTGCCCATCATATCCATCGAGAGGGTCAGCACTGGATGTGAGAAATGAAAATTGTGCTTCCATGCAACGATCAAGAGGGGGGAACGAGGTCTTGGTCGACTGTTTATTCAAAGGGCTTTATGTGAGCTGATCAGGTTGTGGAGCATGCTGCCCTTGCCAGACGCTCTGTTCTTTTGATTGAGGGTAATTCTATCCATTAGGGAAGGGGTCCCGGTTGGTACCCATTCCCATGATACTATAACCTGCCCACCACCTAAGGCTCAGGGACAGGGGTAATAGATGTCCTCTGGACATCAGACTCTGAGAGCCACACGTCAGGTCAGGAAAGCCTTGGAAACTCACCCGCAAATCGGGGACCTGGGTTGATGTAAGGGACAGACACAAGGTCTCCATCTGTGAACTGACAACAATTCAGCAATTAGAGAGGACTGATTCCAGGGTGAGTCAAAGCTGTGCATTCAAGCGGGCACGGGAAGAACCGAGGAAAGAGACCAGGACCTTCCTTTCCCCTTGACCCACACAGCAAGCAGGTGGGATTCAGCCCCGACTTCAGGCTTAGCCGACCCACGAGCACTCATTCTCCCTGGGCGTCTTCACACACACTTGGTATAGGCAGGCCCATATCATTCTGAAACCAAATTGAGAAGCGCCCGATTCAATAACGCTATCACCAACACAAGCACACCACCAAACACCCAAGCTGAAACAAGAGGATGTTACTCTGGAACACTGTCCCGGAATAGTGTCCACCGAAACCCTCTTTCATCAGCAAAATTCAGCAGTGGCAATGGAGACACACACTGCCAGGGTTCTTCACCACACATGAGATTTGGAGAAAGTTGACAGTGAAGAACCCAACGCAATCTCCTATCAACCAGGTTGTATCCAGAGTAAGAAAGGCTTGTGGGATTAGGCCACAGGACCCTCTGAAGGGGGGGGGGAGCCCTGTGAGCAAGAAGCCTGCCTTCTTTCTTCAGGAGCCAGGGATTTCTGGCTTGGTCTATCGCTGCCACATTTCCCATCACTCGAGGGAGGCAGCAGCCTTTGAGCTGTAGCTATGAGGCTCTGAGGGCTCTTGCTCAGGAATCTGCAACAAGAACTTGGTTCCCTCATTCCTGGCAAAGGCTCTGCCAACGTTGACCCCATCCTCATTGCCACTGTCCATGTGCAAACTTCTTCTCAGAATAAAGGCAACTCAGTCATGTGGGTCAGTGAGGCAAGCTGGCCCCCCATTCACCCTCCATAGCACAGGAGGCCAGGCACCATGCACCCAGGCACTCAAGGCCTGCTTTCCTTTGGTAGAGCAGAACCTGATAGTTCTGACTGAACACAAGAACAGAGTGGGAGTTTGCAGCCTAGCCAGGTTTGCCAGCTGAGCTAGTGATGGCTCCTTGGCGCCTAAGGGAGAAAAAAAAAAAAAAAACCATTGTCAAACACACTGCAAGGGAAAGGAAATGGGCGCCAGGTGAGTTGTGATCCACATTTATGGTGGGAACCATAAATTTTCACTTGGAAAATTGGCTTCCTTCATTTGCCCCTGGCCAGAAGGAGGCCTGCTCTCTGACCAAATCTCCAGCTTTGCTTAAACACAAGACATCCTCCGCTGGTCCCCTTCACATCCCTGAGCTCTGAATGGCTACATGCTTCTGAAACCCAGTGAATTAACGAAGTAGTAGCCCTGTGGCAACGTCTCTCCTATAGCCCTAAGGTCTGGATCCGACTCCCAGGTGGAAGACGGAGGATAGACTCTTGGGACGCTGATTCTGAAGGGATTGCGGGAAGAACCTTGTTTCCACAAGAGAGCAAAGATATGTTAAGGTCGATAAGGCGGACCACAGATCTTCAGAGCTTGGAAGGGGAATTCTATGGAAAGGGCAGTGCCCAGCACCAAACTGCTGGCAACCGGGCTGGCTGTGAGAAGAAGACACAACAGAGGGCTTAAACAAAAGCACTCTGTAGAGTCTCCATCTGGGAGCCCTGTCAGCACCAGACCTGCCTTCTTCCTTCAGAAGGACCTAGAGAGCCCTGGGACTGGGTCGGCGTTTGTTGGTTTTTGCATCACTGAATGGAGTGAGCAGTGACAGTGCTGTAGCTGGGAGGTGCCGCCGGTGGTGGCTCCAAAGGGTAGAGAGGGACATTGGTGCCCTCTTCCTGTAAAGGGCTCTTTCTCTGCTGACCTGGAGCCTACTGGTCCTGGGTGAACTGTCTGCTTTTCAGGAGGAAGGCACCTCAATCAGGCAGAGCAAGGAGGCGACCTGGCTCCTTTCCCCCCCACCCCTTGCTGCAAAGAGCCAAACACCAAGCTCACAGTTAGTTACGAGGAGTGTTCTCCTTTGGAAAATGCGATGCCGGTGGCTATAACAGAGCTCAGGATGGAGTGGGAACCCGATGTCTGTCCCTGGGCGCCTGCTGTGTGAGTGTCAGCTCCATGGCTCCTAAGGGTGAATCAAGAGGCAGTCAGAAAGGCAGGGAGACAGAGGAGATGGCTGCAGCCAAGACCAAAGGCCACTCAATATTTCCATTCAATGGGAAGGCGATCAGTGTGGAATGACGATGTTTATCTTCGTTTCCCCGGGGCCCAGCAAGGGAGCCAGGTCCCGGCCTCTACGGGTGCTGGATCCTCCCCGTGCACAGTTCTCGGCTGGACCCGTTCTGATGCCCTAGGGCTCTGGATGACTCTGGTTCCACCTGTCACGCAATCACAACGGCTGGTCCCCATGGGACATCAGCTGCTGGATAGAGAACTTTTTAGAGTCTTTTAGGACTCACTTTTTATGGACTCCAAGACAGACCTTGACAGTTGATCAAGAAATTTTCTGAAACTGGATACACCGAGGGCGAGTGCTCTTCATGTGTAGAAGAGCACAATATATTCACGATCTGGCTAGCCCAGGTATCGAAAGAACTTTTGGGGTCTCTGGCTACAGGAGTGTTCCACAGGATGCCCTTTGGAGCCCTGTGAGCCAGAGGCCCACCTTCTCCCCTAAGACATTGAGCAGAACTTTGAATTCTGGTGTGTTTCAGCCTGTCGTATTGGTAGAGAGGGTCAGCAGTGGTTCTGCGATATGAAGAATGTGCCTCCATATAATCTAGATGTTGGAATGAACCTTGGTGCGCTTTTTACGCAAAAGGCTTTTAGTTCCCTGATCACGTCATGGAGCATTGTACATTTTCTCAGGCTGTTCTTCCGAATGAGGGTAGCTGCATCCATTAGGGCAGAGGTTCACGTGGCTCCCATTCCTACAATACTGTTGCCTGCCCAGTACCAGGGACGCAGGGACATGGGGGCTAGCCCTGCTCTGGGACATCAGACCCTGAGAGCCCTGCATTGGGTCAGGAATGGCTTGGAAACTCACCTAGAAACCAGGGATCTCGATGGTGTAGGGGAAGATACAGAGTGTCACACTGTACTTTTAGGCACCTGGTGCTAGGTCATTTCCTGGTGCTTCTACACAAGGGTTTAAGAATACTTCTGACTACATATCCCCAAGAAGATTTCTAAAACCCTCTGGCAGCAAATTGTACGTTTCAGCAATAAAGCACGAGGGTCTACTGGGGTAGTGAAGAAAGACTCTATTTCTCTATCAGTCACAAAAAAAGGCACTTGAAGCACACTAATACTCTGAGCACTTCAGCACGGGGCCTTTGCCTACGCTAATACAGAATGCTTTTTAAAGCCTTTAATGGAAGTTCCAGATAGTTAACACACAGTGTAATAATAGTTTCAGGTGTTGATTTCAGTTGTTCCACCCTTCCCCACAACACCTGGTGCACATCGCAAAGTGTACTCTTTCATTCCCATCTCCTATATATAACCCAATCCCCACACCCATCTTTCCTCTGGCAACTATCATTTTGTTGTCTATAGTTAACAGTTTGTTTCTTGTTTCGCCAATCTCTCTTTCCACCATGATTAATTTTTTTTTTTGTTTCTTCCATTCCACATAGGAGTGAAATCATACGGTATCGGCCTTTCTCTGACACTTATTTCACAGAGCGTTACAATCTCGAGTTCCAGCCAAATCGTTGCAAGGGAAAATTACATTATCTTTCCTGGCTGCGTAATATTCTTTTTTGTGTGTGTTGTGTGTGTGTGTGTGTGTGTGTATATATACCACATCTCCATCCATTCCTCCGCCAGTGGACATTTGAGCCCTTTCCATCTTTGGCTAGTTTTCATTGTGCTGCTAAAAAAAACTGGCGTTTGAACTGGTATTTTTGTATCCTTTGGATAAATACCTCGGAGTGCAAATGTTGGATCATAGGACAACTCCCTGTTTTAAAAGGCTATTGTTTTCATTAGTTAATTGATTTGAGTGGGAGAGGGAGAGAGGGAGATATGGGGAGGGGCAGAGACAGAGAGAGAATCCGATGCAAACTCCCTGCTGCCAGTGAGGAGCCCAGCGAGGGCTCAGTCCCATGACTGAGAGAACCAGACTTGAGTGGATATTGTCAGTCACCTGACTGTGCCATCCAGGTGTTCCAGGTCCATCTTATTGGTGACTTTTGACAAAACTTTGTACTGTTTGCCAGAGTGGCCACACCAGTTTCCATTCCCACCCACAGTGACAGAGGGTTTCCCGTTCTCCACATCCTTGCCAACACCCGTTGTTCCTTGTGTTGCGAAATTTAGCCCTTCTGACAGACGTGTGGTGGCATCTCACTGTAGTATTGATTTGTATTTCCCTGATGATGAGTGATGTGGAGACTCTTTTCATGTGTCTTTGAGGAAAGGTTCACCTTGTGTGTTCCCCTGTGTGCTGCTCTCCCTCCCACACTTTCCTCAATGAGGGCTCCCTCTCCTCTGCAGCACCCTTGATATATTTCTCCCCCAAACGCCCTGTCTGCACTTCCTCCCTTTCTTTGATGTGGCTTCTTCTCTCCCTGTAGCTGTGGACTTGGTTCTGTCCATCTTCAGGTTGCTTTCTGGGGTATTCAGAATGAATTGCTGGTCATCTCGCTATGTTCAAGGGATGAGCCGACACGCCCGCCATGCTACCTCTCCCAACACACACTAATAAGGAAGGTTTCAACAAACTGCGTCTGAGATGTATGTGAAAGCTTACATGAAAGACACTTGAGCAGTGTCATTTCGGGCCGTAAATCACAAGGCGTGGGTGGCGTCTGGTGGGTGCGCGTGGGGTACGTGTGTGGTGTGTGTGGTGTACATTGGGGTGGTTGTGGTTGAGTGCATGATCCTGTTCTGTATGGATGGTATGTATGTTCTATATGCGGTTTCTGTCTGTCTATGGCATTTGTGTGGTGAGTGTGGTGTGTGCATAGTGCGGGTGGTTATAAGTGGTGGATGTGTCTTTTTGTGTGCTCTAGGTGTGGGATATGTGTTGGGATTGTACTATATATGCCATGCGTGTAGGCTCCACCTATGATGTATGTTTGCGTGCCGCCATGTATGGCGTGCGTGTTTGTACGTGCTGCCTGGTGTGGTGTTGGCGTGTGGCAGACAGGTGGAGAATGTGTAATATAGATGTGGGGGTGTGTGTGGTGTTTGTGGTGTCTGTATGTCATACATGTATGGATTATCATGGTGTGTATAGTAGAAGTGGTATCTGTGCAGTGTACGTGTATTGCGTGTGGTATACGTCTGGCATGTGTGTGGTGTATATAGGGGGTGTTTTTGTGTGTTTTATGGGTGTAGGTTGTGTGTGTCTGTGTGGGGGTATGTGTGGAATGTGTATTGCATGTAGTAAATGGTGTGTGGAAGATATCTGTGTGGCGTGTATATGATGTGTATGTGGTGAACGAGAGAGGTGTTTGTGTGGTGTTCGTGTCATGAGAGGGATGTGTTTGTAGGATGTGTTGCTGTGTGTTCGGTGTAAGAGTGGTGTAGCTGTATGGTATATGAGTCACATTTGTAGCGATACGGGTAATGTGTGTGTGGCGTATGTGTAGGTTTTGTGTAGAGGAAGTGGCATGTCTTCTGGATATGTGGTGTAGGTTTGGTGTCTGTGGTGTGTATGTGGAGTGCGTTTGTGTGATATAAGAAAGGTGGTTTGTTTGGAAATTGTGTGTATATGTTGAATGTGGTTATAACTGGGTGTTTGGGGCTTGTACGATCTGTGTTGGATATGTTGTGGCCTATGTGTTTCTAGAGCTAAGTATATGACACTTTGTAGTCCCGGCCAAAGTTTTTGAAAAATTCTAACTTACTGTAACCAGAGGTGACTCCAGATAGTTTCCCCACAGTGATGTTTCACAGAGTGGAGTATACGGCCTTATCTACACAGGACACCAAACGGTTTTCAAACATTTCTAACTTGGAGAAACAAGATAGTTGAAAGTTGAGTTCCACCCCCCTCAGTTTTCACAGAGTTGAGTGCACGGCCCTACCCTGTAGGACTCACATAGTCTTTCAAATTTTACTTGGTGAAACAAGTTGTTAATTGAAATGTTTCCTTACAGTAATGTTTCATTGAGTCCCTTCATAGATCCTCGTATATGTTATCAAAAACTTCTAAGTGAAGACTGTTAGTTGAAAAATGGATTCCCAAAGTGGTGTTAACCAGAGTTTATGCCACCATCTCTCGTTATGATCCGTTTGTAAATGACTTATTTCAGAGATGGCTTACGCCCAATTTTTCACAAAGTTGAGCCTATGGCACTTTGCGTGTAGGCCCTGCTTGGGTTTTCTAACAATTCGCACTTATCACTTCCTGAAACCAGATATTTGCTGAAAGGTGGTTTTATCACAATGTTTCACATAGTAGAGTATATGGCCCTTTCCTCATAGCACCCTCATAAGTTTTCAACAACTTCAAACTTTGTGGAATAAGATGTTAGTTGCAAGAGAGTCCCTACTGTATTGGTTCACAAAGTTGAGTATGCAGCAGTTTCCCTGTAGGTCCTGCATAGATTTGTAAACTCTTTTAACTTTGTGAGACGAGGTGTTAGCTGAAAGATATCATCACCACCGGGTTTTCACAGAGTTGAATGCTTTTCCTCTTAAGCCTCGCGTAGCTTTCCAAACACTTCTCACTTACTGGAAGAAGATGTTACTTGAAAGGTGGTTTCCCCGCAGGGTTTCGTATGCTTCATTGTATGTTACTTTTGGTTTAGTCCCCGCATGGGATTTCAAACACTTCTAACAGTGATACGAGATTTTTGTTGTTAGAAGGCATCACCACTCTGGTGTTTCACAAGGTTGAGTAGATCGCAATTTTGTTGTTGGCCCCGCAAGCGTTTTCAAACAATTCTAACTTAGCTGAACCAATGTTATTTGAAAAGTGGTTTGTCTACAATCATGTTCGACAAAGTGAGTAAAGGGCTCTATTGTTATACATCTGTGTCTAGGATTTCAACTCTTGTAACCCTGTGAAACAAGTTGTTAGTGGACTTTTCTGCACACTGATTATACAGAGCATTGAGTGCATAGAATTTTATGTTTGTAAGCCATTTTCAACTAAGTCCCTTTTCACTGAGATTTGAAAATGTATGAGGGAAACTATGAGGAAGGTGATTTGTACTTGATGCTGAAATGTGGAGAAACCGTACTTCAACTAACAGGTTAGAGTTATGTTAGAGTTACATTAGAGTTACGTTTGTTATGTTTTCATGCAATGTTCTGTTACAGGTATTTGAAAACCTTATGCGGGGGCTGTGTATAAACTGCCATATACTCAACTCTGGGAAGTAACACTATGCGGAAAAGATCTTTCAACTAACATCTTATTTCACTACATTAGAAGATTTGGAAAACCCTGTGGGCCTGAAACGAATAATGCCATGTACTCAACCTTGTGAAACAACTCTGGTGAAACTTTCATTTTAGTGGCTCCACTAATTTAGACCCATGAGGACCCATGCAGGGACAACACCGAAAGTGCCAATATACACAACTGTATGAAGAAACACTGGGGAAATATCTTGCCACTAAAATCTTGTTTCACTCAGATCTGTGTTTGAAAACATATGCTGAGCTTATAATGAAAGTGGCACACACTCATCTCTGTGAAACAACACCTTCTTTGAAACATTCAACTAACCTCTCCTTTCACAAAGTTTGAAGAGATTGAAAACCTATGCAGGACCTACAGAGAAAGAAAAGGTCGTTTTCATCTCTATGAAACAAGACTGTGGGGAAATCTTTCACCTAACCTGTTGTTTCACGATGTTAGATTTGTGTGAAAACCAGGTTGAGACCTATGCAGAAAGTGCTTTATGCTCAAATGTGTGAAACCACAGTGTGCGGAACCATCTTTCAAAAAATATTCGGTTTCACTAATTTGGAAGTGATTGAAAACTTATGGGAGGAACTATGAGAGAAGTGCCATAAACTCAGTGAAGAACACTGGTGAAAACATCACTCAAAGACCGTCAGTCTTCACTAATTTAGAAGTGAAGACCCATGCGGGCTACTATAAAGAATGTACGATTTCTCTTGGGGCGCCTGGGTGGCGCAGTCGGTTAAGCGTCTGACTTCAGCCAGGTCACGATCTCGTGGTCAGTGAGTTCGAGCCCCGCGTCAGGCTCTGGGCTGATGGCTCGGAGCCTGGAGCCTGTTTCCGATTCTGTCTCCCTCTCTCTCTGCCCCTCCCCCGTTCATGCTCTGTCTCTCTCTGTCCCAAAAATAAATAAAACACGTTGAAAAAAAATTTTTTTAAAAAAGAATGTACGATTTCTCAACTCTGTGCCTCAACAGTGTGGTGAAACCATCCTTCATAACATCTTGCTTCCATGTTAGAAGGTTTTGTCAAAATTTTCAAGGAATTATGACTAGAGTGACGTATACTCTATTGTGTAAAAAATATTGTGGAGAAATGGTCTTTCAACTAAATCTTGTTTCACTAACGAAGAAGTGTTTGAAAACCTACGATAAGCCCAAGGAAAGAGCTATATTGTTACTCTGTGGGGAATCCATTTCCAACTAATCTCTTGTTTCCCTAACAAAATTGTTTGAAAACCATAAAGGGCTTACACTGAAATTGCCACATGACTGTGAAATTGCACTGTCGGGAAAAATCTTTCTCTTAACATCTGGTTTCACTCAGGTGCAAATATTTGAAAACAAAAGCGGGGCCTATGTGGAAGGATAGTGCCATACCTTCAACGCTGTGAAAGAAATACTGTGGGGAAACCGCTTTTCAACTACCATTTCATTCCTCTGTTAGAAGTGTTTGAAAATCTATGAGAAGCCTACCTGGTAACGGCCATATACTAAACTGGGTGAAACTACGTGGTGACTCGATCTTTCAACTAACATCTGGTTTCACGAATTGAAAATTGAAGACCGTTCGGGGTCTATGCAGAAAAGGGCATATACTCAAATCTGTGACACATGTGAGGAAAAGATCTTTCAATCAACATCTTGTGTAACTAAACTAGAAGCGTTAGAAAACCTATGGGGAGCCTATGCCGAAAGTGCCATATACTCACCTCTGTCAACCTGCACTTCGTGGAAACCATCTTTAAAGTAACATCTTGTAGCCCAAAGTTAGGAGTGTTTGAAAACTCATGAGGGTACGATGCTGGAAGGGCCAGATACTGAAAACTGTGGAACACTGTCAGAAACCGTCTTTCAACTAAAATCTTCTTTCATTTAAGTTAGAAGTGTATGAAAACATATGCACGGCGTATGAGGAAAGTGCCATTCATTCAACTAACATCGGATTTCACCCAGGGAGAGCTCTTTTGAAAACCAATTGCCGGCCTACACGGTATGTGCCATATACTGAACTCTGTGGGGGAAACCGTCTTTCAACTAATATTTTGTTTCCCTAAGTTAGATGTGTTTAAAAAGCTATGCGTGACCTATGCAAAAGTGCCATATACTCAATTTTCAAACTGCATTCTTAGGAAAGCATCTTTCGGCTAAAATTTTAATGTAACTACATTAGAAACATTGGAAAACATATGTGGGGAACAATGTTGAAAGTGTAATATACCAGACACAATGAGAAAATAGAGTGGACAATCCATCCTTCAACTATTTTTTTCATTGTTTTAAGTGTTTGAAAACGTATGCGCGGCTTATGGGCACACTGCCGTAAACTAATCTCTGTGAACAAATTTGTGTGGGCAAAGACTTTGTTAACTAACATCTTGTATCCCTAAGTTTGAAATGTTTGAAACCACACGCGGAGCCTGTTGCAAACACCACTGTGGGGAAACTCCTTCAACTAACATCTCGTTCACTAAGTTAGAAGGGTTTGAAAAACCATGCAGAGCTTTGCCAAAAGTTCCATATACAGAAGTCTGTGGAAACAACACTGTGGTGAAACGTTCTTTCAACTAACATCTCGTTTCAAGCGAAAACTTTTTGAAAAACTTTGCGGGGCATCTGTTGACAGTGCCAGACACTAAACTCTGTGATACTGCACTTTGTGGGAGTCATTTTTCAACTAACATCTCCTATCACTAAGAAGTGTTTGAAAACTTATTTGGAGAATGATGAGGAAAGTAACACATACTGGATACTGTGAGAAAATACAGTGGATAATCCGTCTTTCAACTAGCTCGTGTCACTGTTAGAAGTGTTGGTAAACCTAGGCGCGGCTTATGTGGAAAGTGCCGTATACTCGACGTTTTGAAAAAAGCATTGTGGACAAAGACACTGAATATCTGGTTTCACAAAATTAAAGCAGTGTGACCGTGCTTGACCTACGTGGAAAGTGCTATATACGCAACTCTGTGAAAAAAAAATTCTGCGGAAACGATCCTTCACCTAATATCTGTTTAAGTTGTTTTTGAATGCAAACGCCGGCCTAGAAGAATAATACATGTACTCAATTCTGTGAAAGAAAATGTGGTGATACAATCTTCCGACCACCATCTGCTTTCACTATGTTAGATGTGTTTGAAACAACTTACAAGGAGGAAAACATAAAATGCCATATATCCACTATGTCGAACACCACTGCGGTGAAACATTCTTTCAACCAACCTCCGGTTCATTAACTGGGAATGGTTTGAAAAGCTATGCGGGGCCTACAGGGCAAGTGCTTTATACTCAAATCTGTGAAACACTGTGGAGACACCATCTTTCAACTAACATCTCGTATCACTAAGTTACAAGTGTCTGAAAATCTATGCGCGGCTTACGGGGAAAGTGCCGGATAGGGGAGAAAACATCTTTCACCGAACATCTGCTTTCACATAAATAGTTTGAAAACCTCTGCATGACATACAAGGAAAATGCCATATACGCAACTCTGTGAAACTAGGCTCTGGGGGAGCCATCGTACACCTCAAATGTAGTTTCACTAACTCAGGGGTTTGAATACACGTGCCGAACCTAGGAAGATAGTGCAATACACGTATCTCTGTGAAACGGGGTGAAACAATCTTTCATCCACCGTCTGGATTCACTGTTAGATTTATTTGAAAACCCTTACAAGACCAACACATAAAGTGCCATAGACTGTATTCTGTCAGGCAAACCCGGCGTGAAACAGTCTTCCAACGATCATCTCCTTTCACTGAGAGGTGTTTGCAAACAAATTATGCATGTTCTATGCTGAAAGTGCCATGTACACAACTCTGTTAAACTGGCCTTTGCGGAAATCATCTTTCAACTAAAATCTTGTATCAACTTAGAAGATTTTGAAAACGTAGGCAGCAAACCATGCGGAAAATGATTTATTCTCGACACTGAGAGAGAATACTGTGGACAAAACGTGTCTCAACTGTCTTGCATCACGAAGAACTGAAAGGCTATGCGGGACCTATGACGAAAATGCCATATACACAACTCTGAGAAACCACTCTGGTGAAATTATCCTTCGATTAACATCTGGTTGCAATAAGTAGCAGCTCTGGAAGTCTATCTGGAGCCAACATGGTAAGTGCCACATACTCACTTGTGGTCACTGTGTGTGAAAACCTATGCGGTCCTTAGGTGGAAAGACCAATATACTGCGCTGTGCGGAACAAAACTATGGGGAGAACATCTTTGATCTAACAACTCCTTTCACTAAGTGAGAGCTTTTCCAAAACCATGGCGGGCCCTAAGCAGGAAGCGCCTTATACGCAATTCTGTCAAACAACACTGGGGAATCCATCTTCTCACTAACATCTGGTTTCACTAAGTTACCAGTGTTTGAACAGCCCGGCAGGGAACTATGCAGAATGTGCCATATACCAAACTCTCTGAAACAACATTGTGCTGAAACTATCTTTCAAAATTTGGTTTCAGAAACTTAGTTTCAAAACCTAAGCATGACCTACATGGAAAGTGCCATATGTGCAACTCTTGAAACAACACTGTGGTGAAACCACTTTTCACCTAAAACCTGCTTCCACTAAAGCTGCCATCAATGTTTGAATACACGTGCGGGGCCTAGGAGGATAGTGCCATATACTACATTCTGTGAAATATAGAATGTGAGACATTTTCTCAACTAACATCTTGATTTCACCCAGTGAGAACTATTGGAAAACTTACTCAGATTGCAGTAGACGCAACTCTATGAAAGGCCGGGGAAGTTATCTTTCTTCTGTCACCTAGTTATATTGTGAGAGAAGTGTTTGAAACGTCATGCGAACCCTATGAGGAAAGTGCTTTGTACTCAACTTTGTGAAACAGCGCAGTGGCGAAACCGTCTTTTTTCTAGCATCTGATCTCAGAGAGAACTGGTTGAAAAGGTATGGCGGGTCTACAGGCAAGATGCCATATGTTCAACTCTGTGAAACGGCACTGTGGGGAAATCATCTTTCACCTAAACTTCCTTTCACCAAGCTAGAAGTGTTGGAATGCACATGCGGGGCCTAGGCAGATAGTGCCATAAGCTCCATTCTCTGAAACGAACTGTGGGTGGAACATTCCTTCAAGTAATATCTGATTTCACTGAGAACTCATTTGAAAACCTATGCAGGGCCTACAGGGCAAGAGTCGTATACTCAGCTCTGTGAAACAACACTGTGGAGAAAGCATCTTTCAACTAGTGTCTCGTTTCACTAAGTTAGAAGTCTTTGAATAGCTACCCGGAGCCTAGGCCAATCGTGCCAACTACTCAAATGTGTTAACCTGCAGTTTGCAGCAACCAACTTGCAACTTACATCTTCCTTCACTAAGGTAGAAGTGTTTGAAAACATATGCAGGGGATGATGTGAAAAGTGGCCTTTAATCGACCCTGTGAGAGAGTACTGTGGACAAACCATCTTTCAACGGACATCTTGTGTCACTAAGGTAGAAGCGTTTGAAAAACCATGCGCAGCTTAGGTGGACAGTGCCATATACACAACTCCGTGAACCAACAGCGTGGAGAAGGAATCTTTCACCTACCATCTGGTTTCACAAGTCAAAATGTTTGAAAACCTCTGCACGATCTACGTGGCAAGTTCCATATAATCGACGCTGGGAAAAAACACTCTGGGGAAATATTCTTTCACCTTTACTGGCTTTCTCCAAGTGTGAAATGTTTGAATACACATGCGGTGCCCAGGAGGATACTGCCATACACTCCACTCTGTGAAACAACGTTGTGGTGCAACAGTCTTCTAATCTGGTTTCACCGAGTGAGAACTCATTGAAAACCTAGGCAGGGCTTATACTGTCAAACTGCACTTTGTGGCAACCATCTTTCAACTAACAGCTTCTGTCACTACATTAGAAGTGTTTCAAAACCTAGGCGGGGAACGATGTGGAAAGTGACCCATAGTCGACACTGTGAGAGAAATACTCTGGACAGATCATCTTGCAAGTAACATCTTGTTCCACCGTGATAGAAGGGTCTGAAAACCTAAGCACAGACTAGACGGAAAGTGCCAGATCCTCAACTCTGGGAAAACACACTGTGGTGAAAGAGTCTTTCAGCTGGCACCTGATTTCAGTCACAACTCTTTGAAAACTTATGCTGGGCCTACACGGCAAGTGACAAAGAATCTGTGAAGCAACAAGGCGGGGACACTTGCTTTCAACTAACATATCGCTTCACTAAATTAGAAGTGTTTGACAAACTATGCGGGGCATGTGCCGACAGGGTCATATACTCAACTCTGTCGAGCTGCACTTGGCGAAAACCATCTTTCAACTAACATCTTGTATCACTAAGTTAGAAGTGTTTGACAACTCAAGTAGGGAACGATGCGGAAAGTGACATATACACGGCCCTTTGAGAGAATACTGTGGACAAACCTTCTCTTTACTGACATCTTGTATCACTAAGTCAAAATTGCGTGAAAAAACAAGCAGGGCCTATGGTGACAGGGCCGTATACTCAACTCTGCCAATAAAGTGAGGGAACCATCCTCAAACTAACGTCTTGTTTGACGTAGAAATATTTGAAAATCTATGAGGGAAACGACGTGGGAGGTGACATATACCACCGTCCGTGAAAGAATCCTGTGGAGAAACAGTTTTTTCAACTATCATGATGTGTCACTAAGTTACAAGTGTTTCACTCTTTCAGCTAAAATCTTGTTCACTAAGTTATAAATGTTGGAAAACCCATGCAAGGCTTATGCGGAAAGTTCCATATATGTAACTCTGTGAGAAACCAGTGTGGCGAAACCGTCGTTAAGGAACATCTCGTTTCACAAAATTAGAAGAGTTTGAAAACCTATGCGGGGGCTACAGGGAAAGCGCTATATACTCACCTCAATGAAACACTTTGGGAAAACTTTCACTTATCTGATTACACTAAATTACAGGCGTTTGAAAACACAGGCGGGGCTTAAATGGCTAGTGCCATACACTCCGTTCTGGGAAACAACACTGTGAAATCGTCATTCAACCAACCCCAGGGTCTCACTAAGTGAAAAGTGGAAAAGCTATGCGAAGCCTACAGGGAAAGTCCATAACTTTGTGAAAAGCGTGTGGTGAAACGCTGTTTCAAATATTATCTAGTTTCACTAAGTTAAAATGGTTTCACCTCTATGCGGGATCTATGAGGAAAGTGCCATATAGGCAACTCTGAGATAGACCATTGTGGGGAACCCCACCTTCCGACTCATCTCTTGCTTCCCTAAGTTGGAGGTGTTAGAAAACCACGCGGGGCCTACACCGAAAGGGCCACATACTCACCTCTGTGACACAAGTCTATCTTGGAAAATCTTTCTCCTGAGGTACGGTTGCACTCAGTAACAAGTGTTTGAAAACACACACAGGGCCCAGGAAAACAGTGCCATACACTCACGTCTGGGAAACTAAACTGTGGGGAAACCTCCTTTCAACTACCGTCTGGGTTCTCTGAGATAGAAGTGTTTGAAAACATAGGAGAAGCCTAGGCTAGGTGCCACATAATCAACTGTGGGAAACAACAGTTTGTTGAGACGATCTTTCAGCTAACATCTGGCTTCACCAATTGAAAAAGGTTTGAAAACTATTCGGGGTCTAGGCGGAAAGTGCCATATATTCAGCTATGCGAGACAACACTTTGGGGAACTATCTTCCAGCTACCATGTTGTTTCACTAAGTTAGTAGTGTTTGAAAACCAGGGGGAGACTACCCAAAAGTCAACTCTGTAAAACACCACTGTGGGGAATCCACGTTTCAAGTAACCTTTTGTTCCAGTTAGTTACAAGTGTTTGAAAACCTATGCCGGTTCTAAGCAGGAAGCGCTATAGGCTCAAATCTGTAGACATCACTGTGGTGAAACCATCTTTCAAAGGTCATCTGGGTACACGTGTTAGTATTTGAAAACCTATGGGGGCTTATGCGAAAAGTGCCCTACGCTCAAATATGTCAAGCAGCTTTTGGGGAAAAAACTTTTCAACTAACACCTTGTTTCACCGTGTTAGAAGTGTTTCAAACACTCTGTTAGGAACGATGAGGAAAGTGACATAGACACAGTGAAAACGTACTGTAGAGAAACCGTCTTTCAAATCACTTCTACTGTGGCTGTTAGGTTTGAAAACTTCTGCAGGGCTTATGCTCAAGTGCCGTGCACTCCATTCTGTGAGACAACACTGTAGGGAAACAATCTTTCGACTAACATCTGGTTTCACTCAGTGTGAACTGTTTGAAAACTTATGAGGTTCCTACAAGGTAAGTGCCATGTAGTCAACTGTGTGAAAGAGCACTCTGGATATGGCTTCTTTTAACCACTTGTTTTAGTAGGTTAGAAGCATTTGCAAAACTATGCGAGGATGAATGCAGAAAGTGCCATATACTCAACTCTGTCAAGCTGTACTTTGGCGAAACCATCTTTCAACTAACAACTTTGAGTCACTACCATAGAAGTGTTCTGAAAACCTATGGAGGGAATGATGTGGAAAGGGATATATATACTCAGCTCTGTCAAACTGCACTCTGGGGAAAACATCTTTCAACTAATAGCTGATTCAACTAAAGTGGAAGTGCTAGAAAGCCCCTGTGGGGCCCAAACGGAAAGTGCCACACACTCACTCTATGAAAGAACACTGTGAGGAAACCGTCTTTCAACGTTCTTTTTTCACCAAGTCAGAAGGGTTTGAAACTATGCAGGCAACGGTGGGGAAAGTGACATTTACTCGACGTTGTAAGAGAGTACTGGGGAGAAACCATGTTTCATCTGACATCTTGTTTCACTGAGAACTGTTTGAAAACCTATGCACTGTCTACAAAGCGCCCTAGTCAACTGTGTGAAAGAACACAGTGGGGGGGGGGAGACCATCTTTTAACTAACATCTTGTTTCACTCAGTCGGAAGTGTTTGAAGGCCTATGTGGGGAACGATGTGGAAGGTGACATACACCAGGCACTGTGAAAGAACACCGTGGAGAAACCATCTTTCAACTGATATGTTTCACTAGAAGTGTTTGAAGAACACTTATGCAGAAAGTTCCATATACTCTGTCAAGTCCCTGAACGTTGGGGCACCATCTTTCATCTAACATCTTGTTTACGACAGAAGTGTTTGAAAACTTATGCAGGGAACAATGTGGAACGTGATGTGTATTCAATAGAAAGAACACAGCGGAGACGCTGTCTTGCAAATAACGTCTTGTTTGACTGTTAGAGTTTGAAAAGTATCGGAAGTATACACTAAGTGCTGTATCCTCAAGTATGTAAAACAACCCTGGGGGAAACCATCTTTCAAATAAAAGATCCTTTCTCTATGTTAGAAGAGGTTGAAGAGTTATGAGAGGCCTATATTGAAAGTGCCATATACTCACCGCCGTCAAACAGCACTTTGGGGAAGCCGATCTTTCAAGTCACATCTTGTATTACTAAGTTGGAATTGCTTGAAATCCTATGTGGGGAGCGATGTGGAAAGTAATATTTACCCGAACCTGTGAAGGAGTACTGTGGAGATACGATCTTTCCACTAACATCTTGTTTCACAAAGTGAGAACCGTTTGGAAACCCGAAGTATAGGGGCCTATGAAGAAAGTGCCATATACTCAATTCTGTGAAAAAATACTGTGGGTAAGCCATCTTGCAGCTACAACGTCATTTCACTAAGTTAGTAGTGTTTGAAACCTATGGGGACTTATGAAGAAAGCCCCATGTGCTCAATTGTGTGAAAGAATACAGTGGTGAACCACAGTCTTTCTAATGATATCTTGTTTCACTATAAATGAAAGCATCTGAAAACCAAAGCTGACCCTACAAAGTAAGCACCACATAGTCTGTGTCAAAGGACCCTGGTTAAAGGATCTTTTAAGTAACATCTAGTTTCACTAAGTTAGAAGGGTATGAAAAACCATGAGGAGACTATGTGGACAGTGCCATATACACAACTCAGACAAGTTGCACTTTGGGGAAACAACCTTTCAAGTAACATCTGATTCAACTAACTGGAAGTGTTTGAAAACATGAGGGGACTAGAAAGAAAGTGCCATATACTCAACTCTGTGAAACCACACTGAGGTCAAACCATCTTTCAACTAACCTCTTGTTTCACCATGTCAGAAGGTTTTCAAACACTTTGCTAGGAATGACGAGGGAAGTGACGTACACTCGACTCTGAAAATATACTGTGGAGACACCGTGTTTCAACTCACATCTGGTGTCTCTTAAGTTAGAAATGTTTGAAAACAGGCGGAGCCTAGGAGGAAAGTGACAAATGCTCAATTATGTGAAACAACACGATGATGAAACACTTTCAACTAGGCTCTTATTTCACTAAGGGAGAACTGTTTGAAAACATATGTGGGGCCGACTAAGTACCATTTAATCAACTGTGGGAAAGAACACTGTGGGTAAAGCAACTTGTCACTAATATCTGGTTTCACTAAGACAAAGTTGCTTGGAAAACTCTGCGGACTATGCACAAATGGCCAAACACTGAACCTTGTCCAAAGGCACTTTGGGGGAAATATCTTTCAAATAACATCTTGTATCACTCCATTAACATTGTTTGATGTCCTATGTGGGGATTGATGTGGAAGGTGACATACACCAGCCACTGTGAAAGAACACTGTGGATAAACCATCTTTCAACTAACATCTTGTGCAAGTAAGTTAGCAGTGTTTGAAACCCTAGGCCTTGCCTATATGGAAAAGACCGTATGCTCAACTCTGTCATACTGCACATCAGGGAAACCACCTTTCCAAAATCATCTGGTTCAACTTACTTGGAAGTGTGTGAAAACCCATGTGGGTCCTGGTGGGAAAGTGCCATACACTCAACTTTGTGAAATAACACTGCGGGGAAAAAATTTTCAAATAAAATCTTGTTTCACCGTGTTGGAAGTGTTTGGAAGACGTTGCTGGGAACGATGGGTAAAGTGACATATACTCGACTTTGTGGAAACATACTGTGGAGAAACCATCTTTCAACTCACATCTGGTTTCCCTAAGTTAGAAGGGCTTGAAAACCCATGCAGGGCTTAGGCGGAAATGCCCTACACTCCATGCTGTGAAACAACACTGTAGGGAAACAGTCTTTCAACTAATATCTGGTTTCACTAAGTGGGAACTGTTTGCAAACCAATGCGGAGCCTACAGGGTAAGTGCCATATACTCAACTCCATCAAAGTGCACTTTCAGGAAAACGTGTTTTAACTGACATCTCGTTTCACCGAGTTAGAAGGGTTTGAAAACCACCCGGTGTGCAAGAATCTTGTGCAAAAACCATCTTTAAGCATCATTTCGTTTCAGTAATTTAGAAGTGTTTGAAAACCTATGTGGGTCTATGAGGAACGCGCCATGTACTCAGGTCTGTCAAAGTGCACTTTGGGGAAACCATCTTTCACCCACATCGTGTATCATGAAGATAGAATTGTTTGAATCCTATGAGGGGAACGGTGTGGAAAGGGACATTTCCTCGACATTGTGAGAGAGTACTGTGGAGACACCATCTTTCATCTGACATCAAGTTTCAGTGAGAACTGTTTGAAAATCTGAGGACTACAAGGTCAGTGCCATACGCTCAAGTCTGTGAAAGAACACTGGGGAAACCACCTTTTAACTACCATCTTGTTTCCCTCAGTTACAAGGGTTTGAAAACCTACGTGGGGACTAGGAGGAAAAGTGCCACATACTCATCTCCGTCCAACTAACTGCACTTTGCGAAACGATCTTGTAACTAATATGCAAACACAACCCACCAATTACAGAAAAACACCACACATATATCACACACACCACAATACACATATACACAACACAAAAACAGGAAACATGAAAAATACACCACACAACACCTGTACATTACACTTAAGGCACGCAAAATACACATACACGCACACCCTGCACATACCACACATCTTTCACACCGCATTAGCCAAGTTAATACTACTTGCACACCGATATCACACATACACCATGTACACATCCGTACATTACACACACCACACAAACACCACACAATCACCACGCAAAGGCCACAACATATCCAACAGAGATCACACAAGCGCCAAACACCCAGTTATAACCCTGCCACAGTATTACCACATTCAACAAATACACACAATTTCCAAACCACCTTTCTTATATCACACAAACGCACTCCACATTACACACCACAGACACCAAACCTACACCACATACCCAGAAGACATGCCATCTCCTCTACACAAAACCTACACATACGCCACACACACATTACCCGTATCGCTACAAATGTGACTCATATACCATACAGCTACACCACTCTTACACCGAGCACACAGCAACACATCCTACAAACACATCCCTCTCATGACACGAACACCACACAAACACCTCGTTCACCACATACACATCATATACACGCCACACAGATATCTTCCACACACCATTTACTACATGCAATACACATTCCACACATACCCCCACACAGACACACACAACCTACACCCATAAAACACACAAAAACACCCCCTATATACACCACACACATGCCAGACGTATACCACACGCAATACACGTACACTGCACAGATACCACTTCTACTATACACACCATGATAATCCATACATGTATGACATACAGACACCACAAACACCACACACACCCCCACATCTATATTACACATTCTCCACCTGTCTGCCACACGCCAACACCACACCAGGCAGCACGTACAAACACGCACGCCATACATGGCGGCACGCAAACATACATCATAGGTGGAGCCTACACGCATGGCATATATAGTACAATCCCAACACATATCCCACACCTAGAGCACACAAAAAGACACATCCACCACTTATAACCACCCGCACTATGCACACACCACACTCACCACACAAATGCCATAGACAGACAGAAACCGCATGTAGAACATACATACCATCCATACAGAACAGGATCATGCACTCAACCACAACCACCCCAATGTACACCACACACACCACACACGTACCCCACGCGCACCCACCAGACGCCACCCACGCCTTGTGATTTACGGCCCGAAATGACACTGCTCAAGTGTCTTTCATGTAAGCTTTCACATACATCTCAGACGCAGTTTGTTGAAACCTTCCTTATTAGTGTGTGTTGGGAGAGGTAGCATGGCGGGCGTGTCGGCTCATCCCTTGAACATAGCGAGATGACCAGCAATTCATTCTGAATACCCCAGAAAGCAACCTGAAGATGGACAGAACCAAGTCCACAGCTACAGGGAGAGAAGAAGCCACATCAAAGAAAGGGAGGAAGTGCAGACAGGGCGTTTGGGGGAGAAATATATCAAGGGTGCTGCAGAGGAGAGGGAGCCCTCATTGAGGAAAGTGTGGGAGGGAGAGCAGCACACAGGGGAACACACAAGGTGAACCTTTCCTCAAAGACACATGAAAAGAGTCTCCACATCACTCATCATCAGGGAAATACAAATCAATACTACAGTGAGATGCCACCACACGTCTGTCAGAAGGGCTAAATTTCGCAACACAAGGAACAACGGGTGTTGGCAAGGATGTGGAGAACGGGAAACCCTCTGTCACTGTGGGTGGGAATGGAAACTGGTGTGGCCACTCTGGCAAACAGTACAAAGTTTTGTCAAAAGTCACCAATAAGATGGACCTGGAACACCTGGATGGCACAGTCAGGTGACTGACAATATCCACTCAAGTCTGGTTCTCTCAGTCATGGGACTGAGCCCTCGCTGGGCTCCTCACTGGCAACAGGGAGTTTGCATCGGATTCTCTCTCTGTCTCTACCCCTCCCCATATCTCCCTCTCTCCCTCTCCCACTCAAATCAATTAACTAATGAAAACAATAGCCTTTTAAAACAGGGAGTTGTCCTATGATCCAACATTTGCACTCCGAGGTATTTATCCAAAGGATACAAAAATACCAGTTCAAACGCCAGTTTTTTTAGCAGCACAATGAAAACTAGCCAAAGACGGAAAGGGCTCAAATGTCCACTGGCGGAGGAATGGATGGAGATGTGGTATATATACACACACACACACACACACACAACACACACAAAAAGGAATATTACGCAGCCAGGAAAGATAATGTAATTTTCCCTTGCAACGATTTGGCTGGAACTCGAGATTGTAACGCTCTGTGAAATAAGTGTCAGAGAAAGGCCAATACCGTATGATTTCACTCCTATGTGGAATGGAAGAAACAAAAAAAAAATTAATCATGGTGGAAAGAGAGATTGGCGAAACAAGAAACAAATTGTTAACTATAGACAACAAAATGATAGTTGCCAGAGGAAAGATGGGTGTGGGGATTGGGTTATATATAGGAGATGGGAATGAAAGAGTACACTTTGCGATGTGCACCAGGTGTTGTGGGGAAGGGTGGAACAACTGAAATCAACACCTGAAACTATTATTACACTGTGTGTTAACTATCTGGAACTTCCATTAAAGGCTTTAAAAAGCATTCTGTATTAGCGTAGGCAAAGGCCCCGTGCTGAAGTGCTCAGAGTATTAGTGTGCTTCAAGTGCCTTTTTTTGTGACTGATAGAGAAATAGAGTCTTTCTTCACTACCCCAGTAGACCCTCGTGCTTTATTGCTGAAACGTACAATTTGCTGCCAGAGGGTTTTAGAAATCTTCTTGGGGATATGTAGTCAGAAGTATTCTTAAACCCTTGTGTAGAAGCACCAGGAAATGACCTAGCACCAGGTGCCTAAAAGTACAGTGTGACACTCTGTATCTTCCCCTACACCATCGAGATCCCTGGTTTCTAGGTGAGTTTCCAAGCCATTCCTGACCCAATGCAGGGCTCTCAGGGTCTGATGTCCCAGAGCAGGGCTAGCCCCCATGTCCCTGCGTCCCTGGTACTGGGCAGGCAACAGTATTGTAGGAATGGGAGCCACGTGAACCTCTGCCCTAATGGATGCAGCTACCCTCATTCGGAAGAACAGCCTGAGAAAATGTACAATGCTCCATGACGTGATCAGGGAACTAAAAGCCTTTTGCGTAAAAAGCGCACCAAGGTTCATTCCAACATCTAGATTATATGGAGGCACATTCTTCATATCGCAGAACCACTGCTGACCCTCTCTACCAATACGACAGGCTGAAACACACCAGAATTCAAAGTTCTGCTCAATGTCTTAGGGGAGAAGGTGGGCCTCTGGCTCACAGGGCTCCAAAGGGCATCCTGTGGAACACTCCTGTAGCCAGAGACCCCAAAAGTTCTTTCGATACCTGGGCTAGCCAGATCGTGAATATATTGTGCTCTTCTACACATGAAGAGCACTCGCCCTCGGTGTATCCAGTTTCAGAAAATTTCTTGATCAACTGTCAAGGTCTGTCTTGGAGTCCATAAAAAGTGAGTCCTAAAAGACTCTAAAAAGTTCTCTATCCAGCAGCTGATGTCCCATGGGGACCAGCCGTTGTGATTGCGTGACAGGTGGAACCAGAGTCATCCAGAGCCCTAGGGCATCAGAACGGGTCCAGCCGAGAACTGTGCACGGGGAGGATCCAGCACCCGTAGAGGCCGGGACCTGGCTCCCTTGCTGGGCCCCGGGGAAACGAAGATAAACATCGTCATTCCACACTGATCGCCTTCCCATTGAATGGAAATATTGAGTGGCCTTTGGTCTTGGCTGCAGCCATCTCCTCTGTCTCCCTGCCTTTCTGACTGCCTCTTGATTCACCCTTAGGAGCCATGGAGCTGACACTCACACAGCAGGCGCCCAGGGACAGACATCGGGTTCCCACTCCATCCTGAGCTCTGTTATAGCCACCGGCATCGCATTTTCCAAAGGAGAACACTCCTCGTAACTAACTGTGAGCTTGGTGTTTGGCTCTTTGCAGCAAGGGGTGGGGGGGAAAGGAGCCAGGTCGCCTCCTTGCTCTGCCTGATTGAGGTGCCTTCCTCCTGAAAAGCAGACAGTTCACCCAGGACCAGTAGGCTCCAGGTCAGCAGAGAAAGAGCCCTTTACAGGAAGAGGGCACCAATGTCCCTCTCTACCCTTTGGAGCCACCACCGGCGGCACCTCCCAGCTACAGCACTGTCACTGCTCACTCCATTCAGTGATGCAAAAACCAACAAACGCCGACCCAGTCCCAGGGCTCTCTAGGTCCTTCTGAAGGAAGAAGGCAGGTCTGGTGCTGACAGGGCTCCCAGATGGAGACTCTACAGAGTGCTTTTGTTTAAGCCCTCTGTTGTGTCTTCTTCTCACAGCCAGCCCGGTTGCCAGCAGTTTGGTGCTGGGCACTGCCCTTTCCATAGAATTCCCCTTCCAAGCTCTGAAGATCTGTGGTCCGCCTTATCGACCTTAACATATCTTTGCTCTCTTGTGGAAACAAGGTTCTTCCCGCAATCCCTTCAGAATCAGCGTCCCAAGAGTCTATCCTCCGTCTTCCACCTGGGAGTCGGATCCAGACCTTAGGGCTATAGGAGAGACGTTGCCACAGGGCTACTACTTCGTTAATTCACTGGGTTTCAGAAGCATGTAGCCATTCAGAGCTCAGGGATGTGAAGGGGACCAGCGGAGGATGTCTTGTGTTTAAGCAAAGCTGGAGATTTGGTCAGAGAGCAGGCCTCCTTCTGGCCAGGGGCAAATGAAGGAAGCCAATTTTCCAAGTGAAAATTTATGGTTCCCACCATAAATGTGGATCACAACTCACCTGGCGCCCATTTCCTTTCCCTTGCAGTGTGTTTGACAATGGTTTTTTTTTTTTTTTTCTCCCTTAGGCGCCAAGGAGCCATCACTAGCTCAGCTGGCAAACCTGGCTAGGCTGCAAACTCCCACTCTGTTCTTGTGTTCAGTCAGAACTATCAGGTTCTGCTCTACCAAAGGAAAGCAGGCCTTGAGTGCCTGGGTGCATGGTGCCTGGCCTCCTGTGCTATGGAGGGTGAATGGGGGGCCAGCTTGCCTCACTGACCCACATGACTGAGTTGCCTTTATTCTGAGAAGAAGTTTGCACATGGACAGTGGCAATGAGGATGGGGTCAACGTTGGCAGAGCCTTTGCCAGGAATGAGGGAACCAAGTTCTTGTTGCAGATTCCTGAGCAAGAGCCCTCAGAGCCTCATAGCTACAGCTCAAAGGCTGCTGCCTCCCTCGAGTGATGGGAAATGTGGCAGCGATAGACCAAGCCAGAAATCCCTGGCTCCTGAAGAAAGAAGGCAGGCTTCTTGCTCACAGGGCTCCCCCCCCCCTTCAGAGGGTCCTGTGGCCTAATCCCACAAGCCTTTCTTACTCTGGATACAACCTGGTTGATAGGAGATTGCGTTGGGTTCTTCACTGTCAACTTTCTCCAAATCTCATGTGTGGTGAAGAACCCTGGCAGTGTGTGTCTCCATTGCCACTGCTGAATTTTGCTGATGAAAGAGGGTTTCGGTGGACACTATTCCGGGACAGTGTTCCAGAGTAACATCCTCTTGTTTCAGCTTGGGTGTTTGGTGGTGTGCTTGTGTTGGTGATAGCGTTATTGAATCGGGCGCTTCTCAATTTGGTTTCAGAATGATATGGGCCTGCCTATACCAAGTGTGTGTGAAGACGCCCAGGGAGAATGAGTGCTCGTGGGTCGGCTAAGCCTGAAGTCGGGGCTGAATCCCACCTGCTTGCTGTGTGGGTCAAGGGGAAAGGAAGGTCCTGGTCTCTTTCCTCGGTTCTTCCCGTGCCCGCTTGAATGCACAGCTTTGACTCACCCTGGAATCAGTCCTCTCTAATTGCTGAATTGTTGTCAGTTCACAGATGGAGACCTTGTGTCTGTCCCTTACATCAACCCAGGTCCCCGATTTGCGGGTGAGTTTCCAAGGCTTTCCTGACCTGACGTGTGGCTCTCAGAGTCTGATGTCCAGAGGACATCTATTACCCCTGTCCCTGAGCCTTAGGTGGTGGGCAGGTTATAGTATCATGGGAATGGGTACCAACCGGGACCCCTTCCCTAATGGATAGAATTACCCTCAATCAAAAGAACAGAGCGTCTGGCAAGGGCAGCATGCTCCACAACCTGATCAGCTCACATAAAGCCCTTTGAATAAACAGTCGACCAAGACCTCGTTCCCCCCTCTTGATCGTTGCATAGAAGCACAATTTTCATTTCTCACATCCAGTGCTGACCCTCTCGATGGATATGATGGGCAGAAACGCACTAGAAGCCAAAGTTCCCCTCTATTTCTTTAAAAAAAATTTTTTTTTCAAAGTTTTTTATTTATTTTTGGGACAGAGAGAGACAGGGCATGAACGGGGGAGGGGCAGAGAGAGAGGGAGACACAGAATCGGAAACAGGCTCCAGGCTCCGAGCCATCAGCCTAGAGCCTGATGCGGGGCTCGAACTCACGGACCGCGAGATCGTGACCTGGCTGAAGTCGGACGCTTAACCGACTGCGCCACCCAGGCGCCCCTCCCCTCTATTTCTTAAAGGAGAATGTGGGCCTCGTGCCCACAGGGCTCCAACGGGTATCCTTGGCAGAAGCTCTGGAGCCAAAGCCCACCAAAGGTGTTTGTGATTCCTGAGAAAGCCAGCCTGCGACTACACTGGGCTGCTCAGGTTCTTCTAAACATGAAGAACTCTAGCCCTCGTGTCCAGTTTCATGACGTTGCTTTATCATCCATCCAGGTTCGTCTTGGGGTCCATACAAATTCAGTCTTTCAGAGCACTCTCTCCGGCTTGCGCTTGTCCCATGGGGACCAGTCCTTGTGACTGTGGGATAGATAGGTGGAGCTAAAGTGGCTATGGCTTCAGGTCTACATGGACATCCGAAGGGCATCGGAGGGGGTCCAGCCGAGAGCTACGTGTGGGAATGGCTCTGCCAGATGTATTAGCGGGGAACTGTCCCCCTTGCTGGGCCGAGTGGAAATGAAGAGAAACATCTCCATTCCACATTGATTGCATGGATTCCACTGGATAGAAACATCGAATGCCCTTTGGTCCTGGCTGTAGCCATATCTTCTCCCTTCCTGTGTTTCTGACTGCCTCTTCATTCACACTTAGGAGCCTCAGAGCTGGTGCTCACTCAGCAGGCATCCTTGGATGGGCATCGGGTTCCCACTCGGTTCCACGCTCACTTATAGCCATCGGCATCTGATACGTATCCCAAAGGAGAATGGGGCTCCATACCCTGACCTTGGGGCTTGGCTGTTTGTAGCAAGGGTTACAAGAGTTGTAAAGCAGAGTTCACACAGGAGCCAAAGCCTCCAGAAGCTGGTCCGTACAGAAAGGGCCTCTTACAGTTAGAGGGCACCAGTGCCCCTCTCCACACTTTGGAACCACAGCAGGGAACGTCGCAGCTAGAGCACAGTCACTGCTCACTCCAATCAATGTTGCAAAAACAATAAAAGCTGACCAAGACCCAAGGTGCCCTAGGTCCTTCTGGAGGAAGAAGGCGGGACTGGTGCTGACACGGCCCCCAGATGGAGACACTAGATGGCGCTTTTGCATAAGCTGTCTGGGGTTTCTTCTTCTTATAGCCAGGTTGCCAGGAGCTGGTGCAGGGCACTGCCTTCTCCATAGAATTCCCCTTCCAAGCTCTGAAGAGCTTTGGCCCTCCTCATCCAGCTTGATGCATTGTTGCTGTCTTGTAGAAACAAGGTTCTTCTCACAATCTCTTCAGACCCAGGGTCTCCAAAGTCCTATCCTCTGTCTTCGGCCCGAGAGTCTGGTCCAGTGTTTGTGACTGTGGGGGAGTTTTTGCCACAGGACTCCTTCCTCATTAAATCACTGGGTTTCAGAAGTGTGCATGCATTCAGAGGCCCCGGGCGTTTGGAGGGACCCAGCTAGAGGATGTTTGGTGTGTATGCTGTCCAGAGATTTGGGGAGGGAGCTGGTCTCCTTCTGGGCCGAAGGCAAATGAAACAAAACATCTCTGCAAGGGGAACCCCATTCCCTTTTGAAAGGTTGAGCTTTGGCCCACCTGGTGCCCATTTCTATTGCCTTGCTGTGTTTCAGAGAATGTATTTTTTTTCTCCGTTAGGCACCATGGAGGCATCCCTCAGTCCCTTGGCACCCCTGGACAGGCCACAAATTCTCACTCTGCTCCTGTGTTCAGTGAGAGCGATCAGACTCTGCTCTACCAAAGGAAAACGGGCCTTGAGTGGCTGGGTGCTTGGTGCTTGGCCTGCGGTGCTACGGAGGGTGAAGGGGAGCCGGCTTTCCTCACTCTCCTGGATGACTGAGGTACCTTCATTCTGAGAAGCCGACATTTGGCACGTGGGCACTATGAATCAAGAGGGGGACATCACTGGAAGAGCCCTTGCCAGGAATGAGGGAACCAAGTCCTTGCTGCAGATTCCTGAGCAAGAGCCTTCAGAACCCCATAGTTACAGCTCAAGCACTGCTACCTCCCTCAACTGATGGGAAACGTGACGGGGATAGACCAAGCCAGAAATCCCTGGCTCCTGAAGAAAGATGGCAAGCATCTTGCTGACAGGGCTCCCAGGTATAGTCCTTCAGAGGACCCTTTTGGTCAAAGCCCACAGGCCGTTCTTATTCTGTGTACAACCTGGTTGAAAGGAGACTGTGCTGGATCCTTCGTTCTCTAGTTTCTCTAAATCATGTGTGATGAAGAACTCTAGCAGTGTATGTCCCCCTTGCCACCCCTGAGCCCTTTGGATGAAAGCCTGTTTGCAGGGAAACTATTCTGAGACAGTATCTCAGAGTACTATCGTATTCTTTCGGCTTGGGGGTCTGGTGGTGCTTTAGTGGTGGTGATGGAGATGGTGTTTAGTAGATGGCTTCATTGGGCAATTCTCAATATGGTTTCAGAATGATGAGGCCCTCCCCAAACCCGGGGTGTGTGCAGGTGTCCAGAGAGACTGCCTTTTGGGTAGGCTGTGGCGGAGGTTGGGGGCGGATCCCGCCTCCTTTGTGGGACAAGGGGGAAGAAAAGGTCGTGGTCTCTTTTCTCGGTTTCCTCCATGCCAATTTGAAGGCACCGCTTTGACTCAACTTATCGTCATTCCTCCCCCATTGCTGCTTTCCTAACGTGGTCTCAGTTCACACACGGAGACCCTGTGTCTGTCCCCTACAACAACCAAGGTCCCTGCAGTGGAGGTGCGTTTCCAAGCCTTTCCTGAGCCAATGCAGGGCGCACAGAGTCTGATATCCCAGAGGACACCAAGGTCCCCTGTCCCTGAGCCCTTGGTGCTGGGCAGGCAACGGTATCGTGAGAATGGGTAGTCGCGTGGAACCTGCCCCTAATGGATGGAGCTACCGTCATTCAGAAGAACAGACAGCATGTGCGTGTGCAGCCTGCTCCATGACCTGTTCAACACACGAAAAACGTTTTGAATAGACTGCACCAAGCCCTCATTCCCACCTCTTGATCATCATATGGAAGCACCTTCTTCATATCTCAGAAGCTGTGCTGCCGCTCTCTTGATGGATAGGATGGGCAGAAGCACCCCAGAAGACATACTTCCCGTGTATGTCTTAGGGAAGAACGTGGGACTCTTCCTCACAGGGCTCCAACGAGCATCCTCGGCAGCACTCCTGTAGCGAAAACACACAAAAGGTCCCTGTGATTCCTGAGCACACCAGCTTGTAAATACATTGTGCTAGTCAGGTTCTTTTAAACCTGATGAACTCTGGCCCGCGTTTTATCCAGTTTCAGGACAGTGCTTTATCATCCATTACAGTTCGTCTTCTCCGTACAAATTGAGGCTTTGGGACTACTATCTCTGGCCTGTAGGTGCCTGATGGGGAAAGCCCTTATGAGTGTGGGAAAGGTGGAGACAATGGAGCCCAGTCTTTTTGGTTTCAGAACTGCATGGGCATCCAGAGCCGTGGGGCATCCGAAGGGGTCCAGTGGAGAGCTGTTTTGGGGGAGGCTGGGCCAGATGGATTAGCTGGGAGCTGGCTCCCTTGTTGGGTCTCAGGGACATGAAAATAAACATCTCCTTTCCACACTGATTGCATTCCCATGGGATGGAATTATTGAACGTCCTTTGGTCCTGGCTGCAGCCCTTCCCCTGTTTCTGACTGCCTCTTCATTGACCCTTAACAGCCATGGAGCTGACACTCGGCAGGCATCCAGGGAGGGTTGTCGCGTTCCAACTGGGTCCCCTGGTCGGTAACAGCCATGAGCATCGGATATCCCAAAGGAGAATAGCCCTCCTATTCCTGACCTTGGCTCCTGGTGTTTGTAGCAAACGGTGTGGGGGGAGGGAGGGGAAGGGGAGTGGAGCCAGATCGCTTCCTACCTTTGCCTGAATGAGGTGTTTTCCTTCTGACCAGCAGATAGGTCACACAGGAGCAGTAGGCTCCAGAAGCTGGCCTGGTCAGAAAAGCCCTGTACAGGAAGAGGGCACCAATGCCCCCTCCACACTTTGGGGCTACAGATGGGGGGAAGCGCGCAGCTGCAAGAGTGTCACTCCTCACTCCATTCAAAGACGCAAAAAACAAGAAAAGCGGACCGAGTCCCGGGGCGCTCTAGATGCTTCTGAACGAAGGTAGGCCTGTCGCTGACAGGACTCCCAGATGGAGACATTAGAGGGCGACATTGCCTTCGCTCTCTTGTGTTTCTTCTTCTCAGGGCCAGATTGCCAAGCAGCTGGTGCTGGGCCTTCCCTTCTCCATAGATTTCCCCATCCAAGGTCTGTAGAACTCTGGCCCTCCTTGTCCACCTGGACATAGCTTTGCTGTCTTGTAGAAACGAGGTTCTTCTCAGGATCAGTTCAGAGTCAGGGTCTCAAGAGTCCTATGCTTTGCCTTCCACCTGGAAGTCTGGTTCAATCCTTGTGACTGGGGGTGCGGCATTGTCACAGTGCTACATCTTCACTAATTCACTGGGGTTCAAAAGTATGCCATCATTCAGAAGCTCAGGGCATTTGAAGCAGACCAGCAGGGAGTGTTTAGTGTGTAGACTGGGCCAGAGATTTGGGCAGGGAGCTGGCTTCCTTCTGGGCTGAGGGCAAATGAAGCAAAACATCTTCTGATTGTCGAGTTTTGGCCTATCTGGAGCCCAGTTCCTTCCTCTTGCTGTATTTCTGACAATTTATTTTGCCTCTCCTGTAGTGGCCATGGAGCCATCACTGAGTCAGCTGGCACCCCTGGATTGTCTGCAAACTCCCACTCTCCTCCTGTGCTCAGCGAGAGGTCTCAGGCTCTGCTCTGCCAAAGAAAAGAAGGCCCTTAGTCCCTAGGTGCTTGGGGCTTGGCCTGGTGTGCTAGTGGAGCCAGCCTGGTGGGTGAAGTGGAGCCAGCTTGCCCCGCTGACCTGATGATTGAGTTGCCTTCATTCTGAGAAGCAGACAGTTTGCCCATGGGCAGTATGAACGGGTATGGGTCAGCACTGGAAGAGCCCTTGCCAGGAATTAGGGAACAAAGTCCTCTTTGCAGAATCTTGAGCAAGAGCCCTCAGAACCCCACAACTACAGCTCCAACACTGCTACCTCCCTCAACTGATGGGAAATGTGACAGCGACAGAACAATCCAGAAATCCCTGGCTCCCAAAGAAAGAATGAAGGCTTTCTTGCTGACAGGGCTCTCAGGTGTAGTTGATCAGGGGACTCCCGTGCCTAAACTCACAGGACTTTCTCATTCCAGATACAACCTAGTTGATAGGAGACTGCCCTGGGTACTTCACTCTCAACATTCTCCAAATCTGATGTGTGATGAACAACTCTGGCAGTGTGTGTCTCCACTGCCACGCATTAGCCCTTTTGATGAAAGAGGGTTTGCATGGAGAAAATTCCAAACAGTCTTCGAGTAGTGTCCTCTTTTTTCAGTTTGAGGGTTTCATGGTGTCCTTGTGATGGTAACAGAGACATTGCATTGGGTCCTTCTCAATTTGGGTTCAGAATGATGTGGCCTTCCCCAAACCTAAGGTGTGTGAAGGTGCCCAGGGAGAATGCTTGTGGGTAGGCTAGAGGCCAGAGGTTAGTGGTGCATCCCGCCTCCTTTGTGGGACAAAAGGAAGAGAAAGTAGAGGTCCTTCCTCGACTTCCCCCGTGCCCATTTGAATGCATAGCTTTGACTCACCTTGTAGTCATTCCTCTCCCATTGCTGATTTTCTAAGTTGGTCTCACTTCACACACTGAGACCATGTGACTCTCCAATATGCAACTGAGTTAGAAGGATTGGAAGTGAGTTTCCAGTCAGTTCCTGAGCCAGTGGAGGGCTCTGAGGGTCTGATGTCCCAGAGGACAATTGGTTGTCATGTCCCTGAGCTCTTGTTGTTTACTAGACTTTTATAGTTTCCTGCTTCCAAACACTGCCACCATCGGGGGACACAGCCCTCCTACAGCTGTATCACTGCTACCCCCATGTACTGATGGCAAGGGCAGGACGCATACCCAGAGCCAGGTCTTTCCCTCTGATTCTGAAGGAAGAATCTGGGCAGGCTTCTTGCTGATGAGGCCTGCAGGGGGAACTTATGGATGCCACCATTTGCCAAAGCCCACAGGTGCTTCTTCCTGAGTCAGTCAGCGAGCTGCGGAAGACTGTGCCAGTCACCTCACTTCATTATCCCTGATACAGAACTCTGGCCCTCCCTCTCTCCATTCTCACCCCTTTGCTCTATTTTAACTCTTACAGTCATACCCTGAGCCCTGACCTGGGGATTCTGGCCTAGTCATGGTGACTGTGGCAGATGTTTGGCCTAAGGGCCCCTGGCTCTTCAGCAGGATAGTTTTCCCTGTATGATGGTTCATCTCTGCATGGGTCTCACAGAACTCAGAATGCTGGCCAAGTAGGCCTTCGTTGTTGTTTTTGTTTTTGTTTTGCCACAGAAGATCCTCAGAGCTTCTTGGCTTTCAAGCATCTTTGGAAGACAAGAATCACTATAAAAGAGGAATTTGTTAGAGTATCTGAATGATGCTCAGGTCAAGAAGTATTTATTTTAAACCCGTGCAACCCTAATGATAGTTGAAAAGAGAAGGCGACTCTGCTCTAGTACCAACCTCTGCATTTCTTCCAAGCATATTGTGCACTAGCCAGGATCTTGACTCAGAACATCCTCATTTTAGGTTATCCTTGGCTTTCTTCCCCACATCATATCATGCTTATCCATTTCATCTGAGGGTACACGTGTGAGAGCATGTTCATCTTGCAAACGAGGGCTGGGAGAAGTGAACTGGCAAGGACACAAACACCATGTTCTGCTCTAATGGTTTCCACCGTATGTGCCAGGCCCTGCTTTCAGCCACGATCCTTTGGGCTGTTGAGGGCCTAGTCCTGCGAGCCAGGACTCTCAGTGTTGCCACTATGCAATATGCTGAAGGAAGACAGCACTGCACAGGCCAGTGCCATGCTTGCCACACCGTGAACACAGGTGGTTTTTCTGGGTCAGTGAAGCTGTTTTGGCACTGCCTGATGCACAGGGCTGTTCGTGCCCTCACTCCTGACCGAGAAATCTCTATTGGTGGTGACCTGCATCCAATAATGATTCCTGTGGTCCTGCGGCCCATCTGTGCCCCAGATGGAAGGTAAATACAAGATGGGGTAAGTACAAGTGCTGTCATTACCAGTGGTTGGGCTGCCTTGCTTAGGCCCCACCTACGGCATGCACAGGCTGATGTAAAAATCTATCCTTGGGCATGGGTTGAGTGAGTGACAGCTCTATGGCTCCTATGCCCAAACAGGGAAATAGATAAAGAACCATGAGAGGGCCATAAGCAGGGCCCCAGTTCCACAAATCCAATGGCAATGGGAACAATTTGGAAAGGGGCTGTGTGATTCATGTCCCCATCAGCCAAAAAAAAGGTGTCTATCTGCTTTCCCAGTCGTCTGGCTCAGCCTACTTGCAAATGATTTAACCTGGGTGCTCCCAATGCCTCTGGCCTCTGTAGGCCTGCATGGTTTTGCCACCAACTTGCCAAGGTCCTGTGGCCAAACCTAACACACAGTCACAAGGATGACACGGGAGTGCCCAGCTGAACTCCACGGATATTCCTCTGAGTGATTACATGGAATGGACCTCAGAGAGGACCTACTGTGGAAATAGAGCAAGGGGGTGAAAATGGATCCACGGAGGGCCAGAGTTCTTCAGTAGGAATGAGAAGGGGATCATGTGGAGAATGAAGTGACTAGGGCCATCTCCTTGCATGCTGGCTCTCACAGGAATCAGCAGGACATGTGGACTTTGGTGAAGGGAGCCCCTTACAGGCTACACCCGGGAGCCCTGTCAGCAATGGGTTTGTATTCTTCCTTCAGAAAAAGAGGGAAAGCACTGGCTTGGGTCTGTTTCTCACCCTTTCCCAATAGAGGACAGGGGCAGCCGTGATTCACTTGTAGCTGTTTGGGGCTCCTGACTGATGGACAAATGGTAAACCCCCGGTCTGGGTCCAAAACTCACTGCAAAACCCTTTGGGCACTAACCACAGCCTGAATCGGGGGGCACGTGCATGTACCATCTAAACTGCAGGATGAAGGCACCTCATCAGCCAGGGGAGGGAGACCAGCTGGCTACCCGTCCCTGCCATGACTCTAGCTGACTAAGCGCCAAGTCCCCAGAGAAAGAGGGACCTACTTACCTCTGGGATACCAGACACTGAGTGCTGTCAATAGGCTCAGGAACTGACTGGGAACTCCACACCAATGTTTGCACCTGGGCTGTGTACCTGACACAGACCCATGGATCCTGCAATATTCTAGTTCAAACAGAGTAAATTCTTCTGAGGTTCGTGCTCTCAGGAGAGAGTCTCCCAGGTCGAACATACTTTGAAAAAAAGAGCAATACAATGCAAATAGGCAACCTGAGCACCAAACGTTTTCATTACAGAAGAGAATGGGCTAAAGTTAGAATGCAGTGCCTACTCTTAGCTCCTGGCAGGAATGCTGCCTGGGGGAGTAAAAAAAGACCTGAGGGCTAGCGTACAAGGAAAATTCCATCGGCGACACCCAAGAATGAAATTCTGCGGGTCTGCCTTGCTCAATAAGAAACAGAAAATGCTGGATTTGGTGGATTTTCCTGTCCTTCCTCTCAGGAAAGAGAAGCACCATTGATTTGGAGGTAAGGGGTTGCTACACCTGGCTGGCGATCAAGTGTTTGGAGCGTCGACCTGATGCCGTAGTTCTTGAAAGGTCCCTTTTGATTCGGACCAGGTCCTAAAGCATACTGTGCATATGGGAATCATGTTTGACTCAGAATGAAGGCATATCTATCCTTCACTGAACTTACCAAGGCTGGCCAAGCACCAAGCACTCAGGGGCAAGAAGGCCATCCTTCCTTTGACTTGAAGTTACTGTTCACTCTCACACAGCAAAGGACCAGGGTGGGAGTTTAGCACCAATCCTTGGGCTCGGATTGTGTGAAGTGAGTGGAAGCCCTTTTGTCCATGAATGTGACCAAGGACTTAGAAAATAGCAGATGGGTGGGAATGGCTACAAGGGAGGCCAGAATCTACATGACAGATGGGAAGGGGGTAATGCTGGGCATGTATATGTACCTTAATTTCTCATTGCTGCATGTGTAAGGCCTGTCCTTCCCCAAACTTCTGGGACGTGCTACACACATCCACCCATAGCCAACTAGGCACCTTCATATGCCCTAGCTCCCTCATTGTGAACACAGTTCTAATTGGGAAGTTTCAAGAGGTCTTTTTGCCAATCTATGCAAGAGTCACCAGGACTCAGAGTCTCCAGTTGGAAGTGGAGGAAACTGCTCTCAGGCACTCTTTCTCAATGGAATCCAACAAGATCCTCATTTGAACAAAAGAGCAAAAAGAGGGAAATAAATAGACAGAGGGCCAAAATGCTTCATTACAAAGCAGAGCAGAATGAAGCTGACAAGAACGAGCATAACACAATCTCTGGAGACGGTGTTGTCTCTATGAGCAACACCTGTGGGCAGGGGAAAAGGGAACCATCCATTGTCTACACCTGGGTGCCCTTTTGGCAAAACTTGCAGTTTTCTTTCTGAAAGAGAAGGAAGTCTCCTGACCTTGGCTCCTTTCTATGCCCTAAACTTCACGGAAGCAATTCAATGTTAACAGTTAGTGCTCCCGAGGGTGCTGTAGGTTTTTTAACTGAGTCCTGTTGCAGTATTCCTTGTAAGGCTTTCTTGGGTTGAATTGTATTGCAGTCTACTATGCATGCCACATCCTTCTGCCTTTGACAATGAAGACAATTCAATCAGCCGAACAAGTGAGGCAAGTGGCTACCATCCAAGAGATTACCTGGGTCAGTAAAGTAACAAGAGGTCATGGACAGGAAGGTCATTCTTAGGTTAGACAGTAGCTACAGAAGAAACGGCTTCCGCCTTCTCCTGTAGAGTGTTGGGTTTCCCCAGAGTTCCATCTGATCATAATGGGTCAACTGGCCTTGGCTCCCCCTCAACGACTTACACCTCCCATCACCCCTCCAGGGCCTCTCTGGTTTTCAAGCATCTGGAAGAGATAAGATCCACTGTAAAATGGGAAGTTGTTACACTCTCTGAATGATGCTCAGGGCAAGATCAACTCATTTTAAACCAGCGCACCCTTAATGATATGTGAACGGATGAGGCAACGCTGCTCTAGTACCAACCTCTGCATTTCTTGCAGGCATACTGCACACTGACCAACACCGCGACTCAGTAAATCCTTCTTATAGGTTAATCCTGGCTTTGTTCAACACATCGCACCATGCCTATCCGTTTCCTGTCAGGGGACACATGTGAGAGCACTTTAATGCTCCAAATGGAGGCTGGGAGAAGTGAACTGGTAAGGAGACAAACATCTGGTGCTCACGCCCCAATGGATTCCACCCTAGGTGCTAGTCCTGCCTTCTACCACAGTCCTTGGGGGCTACTGTGGACCTAGGCCTGCCAGCCAGAACTCTCACTGTGGCTATTGTGGAGTATGTTGAAGAAGGACAGCCCTGCACAGGCCAATGCCATGGTTGCCATACCATGAGCATCGAATGGCTTTGCTGGGCCATTGAGGTTGCTAGGGCACTGCCTTGATGCACAGGGCTGTTCGTGTCTTGGCTTCTGAACCAGGATCTTCCTTGTGCTGGTGACCTGGACCCACCACCGATGCCTGGGGTCCCACTGGCCCCTCTGTGCCCCAGATGGAAGGTAAACCCATGTCTGAGTCAGTGCAAGTGCTGCCAATAGCAGAGGCTGGGCTGCCTTGCCTGGGTCCCATGTCCAACATGCAGAGGCTGGTGTGAAAATCAATCTCTGGATGTGGGTTTAGTGAGTCACAGCTCCAAGGCTCCTAAGTCTACAAGTGGACATAGTTAGACAAGGAGTCATGGGAAGGGAGTGGCCATAAGGAGGGCCAAAGTTCAATATTTCAATGAAAATGGGACCAATCTGGAAAGGGGCTGTGTAAGTCCATGTGCCCTCCGACAAGGAAGGAGGCCAGCCCCCTTCCCTGTCCTCTGACCCTGGCTAAGTGCAAAAGTTCTAACTTGGGCTTTTACAAGGGCCTAGGCCTCTGAAAGCCTGCGTGGTTTTGACACCAACTTGCCAGGTGCTGGAAGCCGAGCTGTCCCAGCCTGAGTGGCAAGGCCCAGGCTGTGGACGGATTGGTGACTGCAAGGCAGCCCACTGACAGTGAAACTTCTTGTACTCCTGCTTTTAAGTAATTTGGCCTTAAAACTACCTGGGCTATTGTCTGTTGGGGAATTGCCCTCGACAGGCCTTCTGGGAAAAGAACCATTAGGAAAGAAAATAAGGTTCCACAAGAAATTTTGCAGCCTTACATTTAGCCCTTGCCATCCCCTATGGAGACGCCACTACTTACAGGAAGGATAGCCTCATGTAATTGCCAGCAAAGAGAGCCTGCAAAGGAGAGACATATGGATTTGAAAGTCTCACTCTGGCAACTAAGGAGTGTATCTCTGGGCACAGGTGACTTCAATCCCTAAGCCCACCTGGTCCCCCGGAGGCATTCCAGATGATGACTGAACCTAGTCGATTAGGCTACAGAATGGCTCATTCGTTCCTAGGTGCATTGACTCTCTGAGAATGTATGAGGCATGGGTTTCTAAGGTCCTTTCGGCCCCTTCCTGGCACCTTGGACCGAGGCAAACACATTGTTCTTCTGGCCTCATGTGGTTAGGAGGTCATGTCCCTGTAACTGTTCCACCTGAGGTGTTGAGAAATGGAGGACTTTCATGCGAACAGCAAGGCAAATGCTTTATAGACTGTAGATAATTACAGATAAACGCAGATGCATAATGGAATAATGTAAGAAATTAATCAATAAATTAAAGGGTACGCAGGAAAATGAGGGAAAATCGCCATGTTATTTCTTAAATGTTGATTACACATAGGAACATTTTTAAAATTAGGTATTGTTAGAAAAACATAGATGATGTAGGCTAAAAGAAAATCACTAGGAAATATACTGCCAGGTTTGCTACAATAAATCGGCCAGATCAACTCACAGCTGTTGTCTGTGTCCATTTTTATTTTTATTTTTTATTTTATTTTTATTTTATTTTCACTTTTTCGCCAACACCGTTCATCCTTCGACAACCCCTGGACCTGCTGGACCTGGACTCCGGCAGCCAGGGGCCCTGTGACCAAACCTACGGCACAGTCACAAGGATGGGACTAGGATCCCCAGCTGAACACTGAGGATCGGCCTCTGAAAACATGGAAGATGGAATGCACCCTGCCAGAAGCTGAGCTATCCAACCAGCCTGATGGCAGGACCTGGGCGGTGGACAGATCGGGACTGCAAGGCAGGCCACTGACAGTGAAGCTTCTTATGCTCCCGCTTTTATGTAATTTGGCCTTAATAAAAGTACCTGGGGAATTGTCTGTTGGGGAATTGCCCTCGACAGGCGCCCTGGGAAAAAGACAAATCATTGGGGAAAGAAAATAAGGTTCCGCAAGGAAATTTTGCGGCCCTACATTTAGCCCTTGCCACCCCTTATAAAGGCTCCTCATATATTTGCCAGCAAAGGAGGAATAAATGGGTTTAAAAGCCACACTCTGGCAACAAAAGAGTGTATCTATGGGCACAAGTTACTCCAACCCTTAGGCCCACTTGGCCCCCAGGAGGCATTCCAGATGATGACGAAACCTAGTTGGTTAGAGTACAGAATGGTTCATTAGTTCCTAGGTGCATTGTCTCCCTGAGAAGATATAAGGCGTGGGTTCCTAAGGCCCTCTTGGCCTCCTCCTGGCACCTCAGACCGAGACAAATGCTTTTGTTCTTCAAACCACAAATGGTTCAGGGAAACAACTAAGAGGTCATGTCCCTGTAACTGTTCCACTTGAGGTGTTGAGAGATGGATGACCTTTCATGAAAACAGCAAAGCAAATGCTTTATAGATTATAGATAAACATAGATACATACTGAAAAAATATATAAGAAATTAATCAATAAGCAAAGGACTGGAGGAAACGTTATGAGAAAATAACCATGTTTTTCCTAAAAGGGTGATTACACATAAGAACATTTTTAGATTTAGGTAATGCCAGAAAACATAGATGACGTACGTTAGAAGGAAATTGCTCACAAATATAATGCCACGTTTGTCACAATAAAGCAGCCAGTTCAACACACTGCTGTTGTCTGTGTCCATTTTCATTTTTTATTTTTGTGTTTCACTTTTTCACCAATGCCATTCATCCTTCGGGAACCCCTGGACATGCTGGAGCTGGACTCCGGCAGCACGCCAAAGAGGAACTACTTTGAAAATAGAGCAAAAGGGTGAAAATAGATCGACAGAGGGCCAGAGGTCTTCACGAGGAATGAGAATGGGCAGATGTGGATAATGCAGTGACTAGGGCCATTCCTTGTCCATGTTTGAGCCATGGAGCATGCAGCCAAGCAAATGGATGCGGTTGCCCCATGGCAGAGCTCTCTCTACCCCCTTTCTTCTTTCTCCCTAGTCACTTCCCTAGGGTCTACTTTTTCTTTAAAACATCGTCACAGTATGTATGTGCCAATGCACATGTGGGGATAGTAAAAGGGATAGTAAAATGACCGCACATGGACAGGAAGTGAGCAAGATTCTTCTCAGAATATTAGACTTTCTCAATTCTAATCTCTATTGGTAGTGACCTGCACCCAATAATACCTGTGGTCCTGCGGCCCATCTGTGCCCCAGATGGAAGTTAGATCCAAGACAGGTAAGTGCAAGTGCTGTCATTCGCAGTGGTTAGGCTGCTTTGCTGGGCCCCACCTGCAACAGGCACAGGCTGGTGTGAAAAATCTATCCCTGGGCACGGGTCGAGTGAGTGACAGCTCTATGGCTAAGTCAAAACAGGGAAATTTTTAAAGAAACATGGGAGGGCCCAAGTTCCACATATCCGGATATTTCTCTGGGGCAATGGCTCGGAATGGCACCCAGAGAGAAGGGACTTTGTATACAGAAAAAAAGGTATTCATTGAAATGGACTTGCGAATGGCCAAAGTGATTCATTACTGAAGAGACGGGGACACAGGTTAGAATGAAGTGGCAGAATTTTCTGGCAAGGTCCTGCATAAGGAGGAAGAAACACCTGAGGGCAGAGAAAAACTAAAACTCTAAGGGAAAACCTACGGAAAGCCCAGTCTGCAAGAGGTCTGCCAATATTGTTCTGCAAGAGAGGGACAGCTTCCCGCCTTGGGTGTTTTCCCTGCCATTCCCATCAGGAGATAGAGGCAGCAGAGATTCAGGGGTAGTGGGTCCATGCTCCAGGCTGTTGCTCAAGTGTTTGGAACCATTCCTGTGACGCGTTAGGTTGTAAAGGGCCACTGTCTGCACTGACCAGGTCCTGGAATGTAGCTCGTATGCGTGGATTCTGTGCTCCTCAGAATCCGAGGCCAAGCAGTAAGTGCTCTCTGAGAGCATGGCCATCTCTCCTGTGGGTTGTCAGAAAATAATTACTCTTGGTGGGCACAGAAGCAGCGTGAGAACTCACCATCCATGCCTGGGAGCTCACTGTGTGATTGACAGCCTCACTGGCTCACCCAGCCTGCAAACCAAGTCCTAGTTAGCACATAGCATTGGCATGGGAATGGCTCTAAGGACAGCCAAAGTTTCCTTTAAGGTGAGAATGGAAGAGAGCTGAGAGGGAAACGGGTTGTGCCATTGTCCTTGTGCCAGAAGTGAGGTCAGCTGCCTCCCCACACCCTTTGGCCCTAACTACACACATTCTCTGTGGGTACTTTCCCCTGACCTACATCTCATGTTGTCAATATACATCTGGAAGGCATGTTGCAAGGCTCCTAGGGCCTTGCTACCACAGGAACTATTCTGCTATCACAAGAACTCATCCAGAATCCCCAATTAAAATCAGAGGGAATTGCTCTGAACCATGGGCCCTGATGTGTCCATGGGAGATTCTCGTTTTAAAAAGGGTGAAAGGGGGGCACCTCGACGACTCATTCGCCTAAACCTCAACTCTTGGTTTCTGCTCGTGGTCTCCTAGTTGTTGAGTTTGGGTCCCTAGTCGGGCTTCGTGCTGATAGCTTGAAGCCTGGAGCCTGCTTCAGAGTCTTTGTCTCCCTCTCTCAGCTTTTTTTCTGCTTGCACTGTCCTTCTCTCTTTCTCTCACTCTCTCAAAAATAAAATAAATGGTTTAAAATATTAAAAGAGATGGGGCTACTTAGGGGTTCTTGGGTGACTCATTGGTTAGGCATCGCTTCATTGCTAAAGTCATGATCTTAGGGTTTGCAAGCCCACCCCCACATCAGTTCTCTCCTGTGAGCAGGGAGGCGCCTTGGGATCATCTGTCCCACTCTACCCCTCACTGCCTGCTCTCTCTGCCTCTGTCTCCCTCTCCTCTTTCCCTCTGTCTCTCCCTCTCTCTGAGAAGTAATAAAAACACACAATAGAGAGGACATGGTGGAGTTGGTACATAGAGAAGCAGTGTTCTTATGAGAGATGCAAATGGGATAATTGTGTGGATGAAATGACTCCTACAATTTCCTGGCAATCTGGTCAGGAAATAAGAAACACATATGGGCAAGGGCAAAGGGAAACCTCCGCTCATTACAGTAGGAACCTTCACGGCAAGATACCTTATTCTTACTCGGGAAAGAGAAGTAAAGCTTGGGGGTTCGCTATTTTCCCTTTGTCACCTGGCCAATGGGTAGAGGCAGAAGTGTTACCAGGGGAGTGGTTTTGTGTTCAATTGTTTCGAACTGGTCTGTGGTGCAGTAGTTCTTGAATGGTCTCTTTCAGTGCTAACAAGGTCCTCGAGAATGGTGCCACGGGTGAACCAACTGGTCGTCAGAGTGAAAGCATCCTTAACATGCCGGGAGGGAGACAAGTTGGCTAACCATTATTTCTTTTCTCAGCCAGCCAGACACCAAGTACTCCCAGGAAGGCAATCTTTCCTTGGGGATATCAGAAAATGATTGCTCTTGGTTTAGCACAGACAAGAGTCAGAGCTCATTACGAATATCTGGGCACTCACTATGTGTAGGTTGGCCTCCTTAGCCTTGCCTGGGACCGAGGAAATAGTTATCAATGCAACCCGGGAATTGGAATGGCTACACACACGGCCAAAAGTTTTCATTTCAGCTGAGAATGAGATAAAGTTGAGAAGCAAATGTCCAGCTCCATGTTCCTCTTGTCCCAGAAATAAGGAGAGCTCTCTCCTGATACCCCTGACCCTGTGTACACACAAGCATTCCTGTTGGGCACCTTGAAATGCTCTGGGCTTATCTTTGTCAACAGGGTGCTGAAAGGCATTTTTTTTTTTTTTGAGTTACATCCAAATTAGTTAGCCTCTAGTGCAACAATGATTTCAAGAGTAGATTCCTTAACGCTTCTTACCCATTTAGCTCACACCCCCTCCCACAACACCTCCAGGGACCCTCTGTGTGTTCTTCATATTTAAGAGTCTCTTATATTTTTGCCCCCTCCCTGTTTGGATATTATTTTTGCTTCCCTTCCTTCATGTTCATCTGTTCTGTGTCTTAAAGGCCTCAGATGAGTGAAGTCCTATGACACTTGTGTTTCTCTAATTTTGCTTACCATAAAACCCTCTAGTTCTATCAACGTAGTTGCAAAAGGCAAGATATCATTCTTTTTTATTGCTGAACAACACTCCATTGAATATATATATATACACCACACTTTCTTTATCCATTCATCCATTGATGGACATTTGGGCTCTTTCCATGCTTTGGCTATTGTTGAGAGTGCTGTTATAAAACTTAGGGCGCATGTGCTCTTTCGAAACAGCCTTCCTGTATCCCTTGGATAAATACCTAGTAGTGTAATTCCTGGGTGGTAGGGAGGTTCCATGTTTAATTTTTTGAGTAATGTCTAGAGTGGCTGCACCGCTGGCATTCCCACCAGCAATATGAAGAGATCCTGTTTCTCCACAGCCTCGTCAACCTCAGTTGTTGCCTCCGCTGTCGATGTTAGCCTTTCTGGCAAGTATAAGGTGGTGTCCCATTGTGGTTTTGATTTGTAATTCCCTGATGATGAGTGATGAGCATTTTTTCATGTGTCTGGTGGCCATCTGGAAGTCTTCTTTGGAGCAGTGTCTCTTCATGTCTTTTGCCCATTTCTTCAGTGGATTCTTTGTTTTGTGGGTGTCGAGTTTAAGTTCTTTACAGATTTTGGATACGAACCCTTTGATAAGTCGCTGGCACATATCTTCTCCCATTCTATCGGTTGCCTTTAGTTTTGCTGTTTCCTTCGCTGTGCAGAAGCTTTTTATTTTGATGAGGCCCCAATAGTGCATTTTTCCTTTTGCCTCCTGAAAGGCAATTTTTGAGGGATCCTGTGGCCCAACATATCCCAGAGTGACAAGAACGGGGCCAGACTCCCTAGATAAGCATAGAGGAAATGGCTCTGTGACAGTGTGCCTCTAATGGACAACAGGGAGAACTGAGCTTGAAAAAGAGCAACAGGGTGGAGGAGACTACACAGAAGGCCAAAGTTCTTTATGAACAGAAGAGATTGGCACATAGCTAAAAAAATGAAGCGACTAGCAGAATCTCTTGGCAAGATGGTTGTCTCAGCAGTAAGAACACTGTGTGGGCTACAACAAAGGAGACCCCCTGCATTGTTCCTTCAAAAGGAGATGGAAAGTTTCTGGCATTGGAATTTTTTTTTTTTGCCCTATCCTCTGAGAGAGCAGCGTCTAGCTTGTGGCTGACCCTCAAGTGTTTGGAAAGTGCCTCTGTTGCACTGGTCCTTGAATGGGCTCTTCCTGCACATTCTGCATGGCCTGAAGTATTCTGCAATTCAGTGAACTGTCTGCTCTTCAGAATGAGGGCATCTGTAGAAGCCAGTGGTTGCAGTTCTGCTGTCTATTCCCATGCAACTCCAGTCATCAATATGTGTGTGCATGGGGGGGAGGGTGGGGGGACGGGGGAGGTCAGTGTAGCAGACACTGAATGCTTTCAGATAGCATGGGAGCAACAGGGGAACTTTCCACCAATCCTTGCTTTTTCACTGAGTTATTGCCAGGCCCATTGTGCCTAGTGGAAACCAGGATATAATTAGATGAACCACAAGGGATGGGCACATGGATGGCTCAGTCGGTTAAGTGGCTGGCTCATGATTTCAGCTCAGGTCACGATCTCATGGTTGTGAGGCCATGCCCCGCATCAGGCTTTGTGCTCACAGCATAGAGCCTACCTCGGATCCTGTGTCTCCCTCTTTCTGTCCCTACCCCCACACATGCTAGCTCTCTCTCTCTCTCTCCCACTCAAAAATGAAAAATGTTTAAAATCAGGATCCAAAAAGGAAAGCAAACGAGTGACAGAATGGGAATGGACAGATGGAAGGCCAAAGTTCTTCCTTAAAGACGAGAACGAAAACAAGCGACTAGTAGAATCTATGTGAAGCTGGCTATCCTCAGAATAGGAAGCACCTCTGCAGTGAGGAAAGGGGAATAAAACCACTGGTTTTACCTGGAAGCCCAGTCCAGAGGAAATCTTCTTCTGGAATTCAAAAGAAAACGGGATACAACTGGAAAAGTACCGTAAGGCTCATTGATCCTTGTTGCAGAAGCAGGACTCGTTTTCTCCTAACTCCTCTGGGCCCGCATACAGGCAAGCATTCTGTGCTGGGCTCCTCCAATGCTCTAGGTTTCCTGATGTTCGCATGGTTCTCAAACACACGAGGTGAGAGGCCCCGTAGCCCAAAATATCCCAGAGTCAAGAGAACTTGCCCCAAACCCTCACTTTAAAATGAGAAATATTTGGTCATAAAATCTGGCCCCAAATACCTACCAGAGGAAACGTAGTTTGAAAAAAGACCAAAAATGGACATGGATACACAGAAGCCCAAAGATCTTTCTCACAGAGTAGAGACAAGGAAAAAGCAAAGAATAAAGTGACGAGCATAGTCTCAAATGTAAGACACTCTAATGATTTGTACCCGGGGAAATGTCCCCTGACTAAACCTGACGCCCCTACTGCAAGCAGTGTTTATCTAGAAAGTTTGGTAAGCCCGGAATTCTTCTGGCCATTGCCTTTCCTCCTGCCCTTTGCATCAAGTATAGAGTCAGTATTCCTTCAGTGATTGACGGTCAGTCTCCTTGTAGACCTTCAAGTGTTTGGAACCTGGCTCCGGTGCAGGAATCCTTGGCTTGGGCTCTTTCTGCCCTGGCCCATGTGTGGGAGCATACTGCCAATCTGAGAGCCTCCTGCTTTTCAGCATGGAGGCAGCTCCATGAGCCTGGTGAGGGACACAATCAGGGTAAACGTCCCCATAGCACCTGCAGCTTGGGAGGCAGCTCACTTTCCGTCAAAGCAGAGCAAGTTTGTCTTTGGGATGTCAGAAACTGATTGTTCTTGGTTAGCACAAGCAGGGATGGGGAGCTCTCCATTAATCCCCGAGTGCTTTTCATGTGAGTGACGACCCCATTTCTCCTATGACCCAAAACCTTGTTAGAAAATCCGCAAAGGGGATGGGAACAAACGGAGGGCCAGAGTTCTTTATTTTAGGAGACAAATGGGCTATGACAGAATGCGGGGCCAGCTTCATTTCCCCTTTCTGCAGAAGTGAGTCTGTCTGCATCCCACTCCCCTGTCCCTGCCTACATGCATTCTGTGCTGTGCTGCTTACAATGCCCCATGTCTGTTGTGGCCAAAGGGAAGGCTGAAAGGCAAGCCCTGTGGGGGGGGGGGGAGACATGTTGCCCAACTTTTCTCCAAGTTGGGAGGACGTGGCCCCACTCCCCACTTGACAAGAGAGGACATGGCTTTTACATTCTGGCCCTGAATCCCCACAGTGAATGTGCCTAGGTAGAGAAAGGGTGAGGGGATAGGAATGGAGATATCAGTGGCCCACATTCTTCACTGCAGATGAGGACAGCATTGCTGGAGTCCAGCTCCAGCAGGTCCAGGGTTTCCCGAAGGATGAACAGCGTCGGTGAAAATAAAACAGAACTAAAGAAGAAAAACTAAAAGTAAAATAAAAATGAACACAGACAACAGCAGTGTGTTGAACTGGCCGATTTATTGTAGCCAACGTGGCATTGTATTTGCTAATGATTTCCTTATAACATAGGTCATCCATGTTTTTCTAACATTGCCTAAGGTGACGCCTGAGGTGTCAGAAAGGGGCTGAAAAAGCCTTAGAAACCCATGCCTCATACATTCTCAGAGAGACAATGCACCTAGGAACGAATGAACCATTCTGTACCTTAACCGACTAGGTTCAGTCATCATCTCGAATGCCTCCAGAGGGCCAGGTGGGCCTAGGGTTTGAAGTCACCTGTGCCCAGAGATACACTCCTTAGTTGCCGGAGTGAGGCTTGCAAATCCATATGTCTCTTCTTAGTCGGCTGTCTTTGCTGGCAATTACATGAGGCTATCCTTCCTGCAAGTAGAGGAGTCTCTATAGGGGATGGCAAGGGCTATATGTAAGGCCGCTCAATTTCTTGCAGAACCTTTTCTTCCCTAATGGTTCTTTTCCTAGGGGGCCTGTCGAGGGCAATTCCACAACAGACAATACCCCAGGTACTTTATTTTTTAAGGCCAAATTACCTAAAAGCGGAACTACAAGAAGCTTCACTGTCAGTGGGTCGCCTTGTAGTCACCAATCCGTCCAAAGCCCGAGCCTTGCCACTCATCTGGGATAGCTCGGCTTCCCAGCACAACATAATGCTGAGAGTGAAATGAGTAGCCAAGCTCCTTCTGGCCCCGCAAGGGAGGCCCTCCCTCCCAGCTCCTCTGGACTTGGCCCATGGGCAGACATTCTCTTCTGGGCACCTTGCAATGCCTTAGGCCTCCCTTTGTCAATAGACTTAGGAAAGGCACGTCTCAAGGGGCCCCCGTTGCTCAACCTATCCCTAAGGAAGTTGAGCTCAATGCTTACTGTCCACTTAAAAGTGGAGGAGATCTCTCTTGGACGCTGGCCGTGAACATCTTGCAGGGAAGACCCAGTGTGAAAAAGGGCCAAATGATAGAAATGGAGGCATGGAGTGCCAAAGTTCTCCCTTTCAAATGATAATGGAAGAAATGTGAGAATGAAGTGACCAGCACACTGTTTTGGCAAGCCGACTGTCTTAGGAATGAGAAACACCTCTTGGCTGGGGCAAAGGAATCCTCCCTTGGCTACCCTGGCCACCAGTTTTGCAAGAATTCTTCCTCTGGACTTCTGAAAGGGAGGAGAAGCTTCTGGCACTGAGTGGGTTTCTCACCCTAAGCTACGGTGGATGGACACCAGTGGTTTGCGTGTAAATGGGTATTGACACTTAAGTGTTTAGAATCAGGCTCTGTGGAAGTATTCCTTGAACAGGCAAAGCCCTGGCCAGTTCTGGAAGCTAAATGCCCATCTGGAAAGCATTTGCTTTTCCTTATGAAGGCATCTCAAGCAGCCAGGGGAGGGAAGCAAGCTGGGTTACCATCAAGGCCAAGCCCCACAAGGTCAGTCACAGGTAGTGAACCGTTATTTGGGAATATCTGATGCTGATTGCTCTAGGCTAGCATAGGAATGGAGTGGGAGCTCGCCCCCAATCCTCGGGCATTCGCTGTGTGAGTGAAAGCCCTACCACATTTCAGTGTGACTCAAGACCTCCTGAGGAAAAAAAGCTAGGGGACCCGAATGGATCCATGATGGGTCAAAAAGGGTCTTCATTTCAGCAGAGACTAGGATACATCTGAGAAGAAAAGGACAAGCTCTGTTGCTCTTCTCCCCACAATTGACGGTGCTTCCTACCAATTCTTTGGCTTTGCCTAGGCACCAACAGTTTGTGTGGCACCTTCAAGGGCCCTACGTCTCTTTCTTGTCGAAACATTTCTAAAAGGCAAGTCCCAAAGGGCATTTCGCTCAGCGTATGCCAGGGTCAGGATGGCTTGGCCAAGCTCTCCCCTTACAAAGAGGGGACACTGCCCTTAGATCTGGCCTTGAATTCCCTATAGTGTGGACTTACAACAAGGGCAAGGGGATGGGAATGGATACACAGAAAGCCAAAGATCTTCATTTCACACACAGAGACCCCCTACACCAACCAAGGTCCTTGGAGTGGAGGTGAGTTTCCAAGCCTTTCCTGAGGCAATGTGGGGCTTTCAGTGTCTGATATCCCAGAGGAAGCCAAGTCCCTCTGTCTCTGAGCCGTTGGTGCTGGGCAAGCAACGGTATTGTGGGAATGGATAGTCACACATATGCTGCCCTTAATGGATGGAGCTACTCTCATGCGGAAGAACAGACTGTGCGATCAACACGCAAAAAGTCTATTGAATATACACTGCACCAAGCCCTCATTCCCACCTCTTCATCATCACATGAAAGCAACTTCTTTATATCTCAGAATCTCTACTGCCCCTCTCAATGGATGACACATCAGAAGACAAAGTTCCTGGGGCGCCTGGGTGGCTTGGTCGGTTAAGCGTCCGACTTCGGCTCAGGTCGTGATCTCACGGCCCGCGAGTTCAAGCCCCGCGTCGGGCTTGGTGCTGACAGCTCAGAGCCTGGAGCCTGTTTCGGATTCTGTGTCTCCTTCTCTCTCTGCCCTTCCCCTGTTCATGCTCTGTCTCTCTTAGTCTCAAAAAAAAACGTTAAAAAGAAAATTAAAAAAAAAAAGAAGACAAATTTCCTGTCTGTTTCTTAAGGGCCTCTTATTCAGAGGGCTCCAATGAGCATCGTTTGGAGCACTCCTGTAGCAAAAGCCTACTAAAAGTCCCTGTTATTCCTGAGCAAGCCATCTTGTGAATACATTGTGCTAGTCCGGTTCTTCTAAACATGAAGAACTCTGGCCCTCCTTGTATCCAGTTTCATGACGTTGCTGTATCATCCATTACAGTTCATCTTGTCCATATAAATTCAGTCTTTAAGAGTACTATCTCCAGCATGCAGATATCCAAAGGGGAAAGCCCTTATGAGTGTGGGAAAGGTGGAGACAAAGGAGCCCAGCCTTTTTGGTTTCAGAACTGCATGGACATGCAGAGCCCTAGGGCATCAACCTCCCCTAACACCAGCTGAGAGCTCTTTTGGGGGAGGCTGGGCTAGATGTATTAGCTGGGAGTTGGCTTCCTTGCTGGGCCTAGTACAAATGAAGATAAACATCTCCATTCCGCACGGATTGCATTCTCTTGGGATGGAATTATTGAACACCCTTTGGTCCTGGCTGAAGCCATTCCTCTATTTCTCACTGCCTCTTCATTCACCCTTAGGAGCCATGGAGCTGGCACTCACTCCACAGGCATCCAGTGATGGGCGTCAGATTCCAACTGGGTCCCCTGATCCAGCCATGAGCATTGGATATTCCAAAGGAGAATAGGGCTCCTATTTCTGACCTTGGGACTTGGCTGTTGGAAGCAAGGGATGGGCGGGAGAGGAGCCAGCTCACCTTGTTGTTCTGCCTGATTGAGGTGTTTTCCTTCTAAAAAGTTCACACAAGAGAAGTAGGCTCCAGAGGCTTGTCAGCACAGAAAGAGCCCTTCACAAGAAGGCACCAATGCCCCTCTCCACACTATGGGAGAAGGGGGAAGCTCCCAGCTAGAGCGCTGTCACTGCCTATTCCATTTCATGATGGGAAGATCAAGAAAAGCAGGACTCTCTAGGTCTTTCTGAAGGAAGAAGGCAAGCCTGTAGCTGACAGGGTTCCCAGATGGAGACACTGGAGGGCACCTTTGCCTAAGCCCTCTGGTATTTCTTCTTCTGTAGGTCAGATTGCCAGGAGCTGGTGTTGGGCCATCCCTTCTCCATAAATTTCCCCATCCAAGGTCTGCAGAACTGCGGCCCTGCTTATCCACCTTGACACATCTTTGTTCTCTGGTTGAAACAATTTTCTACCCACAATCCATCACACTCAGCATCTCAAAGAGTCCGATCCTCTGCCTTCGACCTGGAAGTCTGGTTCAGTCCTTGTGATTGGGGGCGAGATTTGCCACAGGGCTCCTTCTTCATTAATTCACTGGGTTTCAAAAGTAATCAGCCTTTCAGAATCCCAGAGCACTTGAAGGAACTCAGCAGCGGATGTTTGGTGTGTAGCCTGGGCCAGACATTTGGGCAGGGAGCTGGCCTCCTTCCGGGCCGAGGGCAGTCGAAGCAAGGCATCTTCTTTCCAAGTGGATCCCCATTCCCACTGGAATTGTCAAGCTTTGGTTTACCTGGTGTCCATTTCCTTTCCCTTGCTGAATTTCTGACAATTTATTTTTTTCTCCCTTAGGAGCCATGGAGCCATCAATCACCCCGATGGCACCCCTGGGTGCCCACAAACTCTCTCTGCTTCTGTGCTCAGTGAGAGATATCAGGCTCAGTTCTACCAAAGGAAAGAAGACCTTGAGTCCATGGGTGCTTGGTGCTTGGACTTCTGTGCTATGGAAGGTGAAGGGGAGGCAGCTTGCTTCTCTGACCTGGATGACTGAGTTGACTTCATTCTGAGAGGCAGACAGTTTGCACATGGGCGGTATGAACGAGGAAGGGGTCAACATTGGAAGAGCCCTTGCCAGGAATTAGGGAACAAGCCCTTGTTGCAGATTCCTGAGCAAGAGCCCTCAGAACACAATAGTTACAGCTCAAGCATCACTGCCTCTCTCAGCTGATGGGAAAAGTGACTGGGATAGACCAATCCAGAAACCCCTGGCTCCTGAGAAAAGAATGCAGGCACTTGCTGACAGGGTTCTATGGTGTAGTCCCTCAGAGGTCTTCTTTGGCCTAATCCCACCGACTTTTCTTATTCTGTTTACAACCTGGTTGATAGGAGAGTGTGCTTGGTACTTCATTCTCAACTTTCTCCATCTCATGTGTGATGAAGAACTCTGGCAATATGCATCTCCATTACCAACCCTTAGCCCTTTTAATAGAAGGCTGTTTGCATGGAAAGTATTCTGAGATAGTGTCTCAAAGTCATATCATCTGCTTTCAGCATGGGGGTTTGGTGGTGTTTTTATGATACTGCTAGAGATGTTGTATTTGGCCCTTCCCAATTTGGTTTCAGAATGATGTTGCCCTCTCCAAAACCCCGATATGTGCAGGTATCCAGGGAGAATGTTTGTGGGTAGGCTAACCCAGAGGTTGGAGGTGGATCCCACCTCCTGTGTGGACAAGGGGAGGGGAAGAGAAGGTCTGTGTCTCCTTCCTAGGTTTCCCCCATGCCCATTTGAATACACAGCTTTGACTCACTTTGTGGTCATTCCTCTCCCATTGCTGCTTTCCTAACTTTGTTTCAGTTCACACAAGGAGACCCTGTGTCTGTCTGTACACCACACAAGTTCCCCAGTGTGGAGATGAGTTCCAAGCCTTCCCTGAGCCAAAGAAGGGCTCACGGAGTCTGACATCCCAGAGGAAAGATAGCACCCCGCCCCACCCCCCCCCGTCCCTGAGCCCTTGGTGCTGGGCAGTCTACAGTATAGTGAGATGGGTAGCCACATGGACCCCACCCCTAATGGATGGAGCTACCCTCATTCAGAAGAACAGTCTGTGAATGTGCAGCACATTCCAACACCTGATCAGTGCACAAAATGCCTTTTGAATAAATAGTATACCAAGGTCTCATTCCCACCTCTTGATGCTCACATGGAACAAATTCCTCATATTTCAGAGCCACTGCCACCCCTCTCGATGGATACGATGGGGCACACCAGAAGCCAGTGTTCCGCCCCTATTTCTTGAGGGAAAATGTAGGCCTCTTGTTCACAGGGCTCCAATGGACATCATTTTGAGCACTCTTGTAGCCAACTCCCCCAAAAGGTTCTTATGATTCCTGAGCAAGCCAGCTTGTGAATACATTATGCTCATCAGGTTCTTCTAAACAAGATCCATTCTCATCCTTCATGAACTGTGGCCCTCGGTGTATCCAGTTTCATGACATTGCTTTATTATCCATCAAGGTTCATCTTGGGGTCCACACAAAATCAGTTTTTCAGAGTACTATCTCTGAGTTGCAGATGTCCAATGGAGGGCAGCCCTTGTGACTATAGGATAGGTGGACCAAACCGGGCTGTGGCATTTCATTTCAGGATTATATGGACATCCAGAGCCCTAGGGCATTGGAAGGAGTCCAGATGAGAGATGAGTGTGTGGAAGTGTAGCCAGATGTATTAGCGGCAAGCTGGTCTCCTTCCTGGGCCTAGGGGAGATGAAGATAAGCATTGATCAAATCCCATGGGATGGAAATATTGAAGGCCTTTTGGTCTTGACTCTAGCCATTCATCTATTTCTGACTGTCTCTTCATTCACCCTTAGGAGCCATGGAGCTGGCACTCGGTCATCTGTCACCCAGGATGGATGTCTGGTTCCCACTGGGTCCTGTGCTTAGTAACAGCCATTGAGCATCATCAAATATCCCAAAGAGAATAGCCCTCCTATTCCTGACCTTGGGGCTTGGCTGTTTGTTAGAAGGCGTGGGGCAGTGGAGCCAGATCGCCTCCTTGGTCTGCCTGATTGAGGTGTTTGTTTTCCTTCTAAAAAGCATACAGTTCCCACAAGAGAAGTAGGCTTCAGAAGCTTGCCAGCACAGAAAGAGCCCTTTACCACAAGAAGGCACCAATGCCCCTCTCCACACTATGGGAGAAGGGGGAAGCTCCCAGCTAGAGCGCTGTCACTGCCTATTCCATTTCATGATGGGAAGATCAAGAAAAGCAGGACTCTCTAGGTCCTTCTGAAGGAAGAAGGCAAGCCTGTAGCTGACAGGGTCCCAGATGGAGACACTAGAGGGCACCTTTGCCTAAGCCCTCTGGTGTTTCTTCTTCTCTGGGCCAGATTGCCAGGAGCTGGTGCTGGGCACTCCCTTCTCCATAGAATTCCCAGTCAGGGTCAGGAGAACTCCGGTCCTCCTTATCCACCTTGACACATCTTTGCTCTCCTGTAGAAACAAGGTTCTTCCTGCAAATCCGTTCAGTCAGTGTCTCAAGAGTCCTATCCTCTGCCTTCAGCCTAGGAGGCAGGTTCAGTCATTGTGACTGGGGGTGAGGTTTTGCCACAGGGCTCCTTCTTCATTAATTCACTGGGTTTCAGAGGTAAGCAGTCATTCAGAGTCCCAGGGCATTTGAAGGGACTCAGCAGCAGATGTTTGGCGCACATAGTCTGATATCCCAGAGGACAGCTAGCATCCCTGTCCTTGATCTCTTGGTTCTGGGCAGGCTACAGTATTGTGGGAGTGGATAGACACATGGACCCCCCCCCCCAGCCTAATGGATGGAGCAGCCCTCATTCACAAGAATAGACAGGCTGTTCATGTGCAGCACACTCCAAGACCTGATCGGTGCACAAAATGCCTTTTGAGTAAGTAGTGCACTAAGGCCTCCTTCCCACCTCTTCATTGTCACATGGAAGCACATTCATCTAGAACTGTTATGTTGAGCTGTACCTTTTAAAATTGATCAAGGAATTGAAGTGCTTTATTATTTTTCCCTGGAAACACTTTAACCCATGACACTCCATATTTGTATGTCTTATTCCAATGGTTATTAAGCACAGCACCAAAACAAAATTGCCTGTGGGAGCTAAATTCTCCAAGATAATATGTCTGAGTCAGGATAGCAGAGTCAAAATGGCGGTGTAAAAAGAGCAAGATTAAACCATGTGTTCATTTTTTCCCAGTTTTATGCCACATTTTCATTCTCGTTAGTTAATATCCAGTGCAATATTGGTTTCCGGATTAGAATTCAGTTATTCCTCACTTCCAGACAACACCCTGTGCTCCTCATAACAAGTGCCCACCGCCCACCTCAGTACCCATCATCCATGTATCCAATACCCCACCCACCCAAAGAAATCAATGAATTGATCCCATTGACAATTGCACCAAAGATATTTTGTAAGATACTTAGAAATCATCCTGACCAAAAACCTATAAAATATGTACTCTGAAAAGTTATGAAGGAAAAGGAAGATGATACAAAGATATGAGAAAACATTCCATGCTCATGGTTTGGAAGTACAAATATTGTTAAAATGTCTATAGTACCCAAAGCAATCTACACAGTTAATGCAATCCCTATCCAAATCCCACCAGCATCTTTTACACAGGTACAACAAACAATCTTAAAATTTGTGTGGAATACCAGGAGACCCCGAATAGCCAAAGTAATCCTGAAAAAGAGAAGCAAAGCTGGAGGCTTCATTGTGGAACATATTCCAAAGAGCACTAAAAAGAAGAAGAAAAAGGAAAACAAAAGCTTAATGATATACTATGACTGACTCATGAGTCCAAGTACGTTTTTTTTCATTTTGTCTTTATGCTTATAGTTCGTTCATCAGTAAAAAAAATCATAAAATCATCATAAATCATCAAAATCATCAAAAATCATCACAAAATCAACTGTCACTCAAATATTTAGAATACATTAAGAAAAAAATGAGAACAGAATGTGACATCATGAAGCTTCAATGTTTCTTTATGACATTTTCTAATCAGAAGTGTTTCAAAATATTCAAACTCACCATTCCCAGGTGACAGTGAGTAGAATTTAACAAAATTCAGCAGCCACCAGTGACAGACTGCCTTTCATGTGAACTTAGATATTTCTATGCTGGTGTCAGATATCACTTACATGTTTGGAGATCACACAGAATTACTCAAAGCTCAACATCCGGAAGGCTTCCCACTGTGTATATAGCCAAAGACATAAAACAGAGCGATGTGTTCCTGTGTGTTTAATTCAATCCAAAGAAAGGTATCACGCTGCCAAGCAATCCGGTTAGACATGAAATAGAGAAGAGAATATAAAGCCCAAATGCACTTCAATGCAGGTGGTGTTGGCAAGAGCCCACCTCACTTCAGGGGGCAAGAAGAGACTGAGATCAGGGGTCAGAGTAAGGAGCAAATTGTCTGTCCTCAGACAGTGACAAGAAACACTAGGTAAGCTCTCACTCGGGTGGTGGGCTGCCACACAGCAATTAGTGTTTGATGTTGGGGAAGAAAGGTTGTTCTGTTCCTGAGAGCTCAGTGCTTGGCAGCATTGCGTTGGCCCAGATGGCCACTCCCTGCTCTCTACCCACCTTCTGGAATGCCTGAGCTTCCTTCCTTCTGAGACACTAAAGGTTTGTCCGTGCAAAGTCAATACCTTGGAGAGGTTAGGATAGAAAAAAGTAAACTTAATAACTAAAAGAACAGAGCCCATTTCCACAGAGCCAGGAGCCAGAAAAGAGCCCCCAAGCCAGCACTGTTCTATCACTGAAAGAAAGGAATGGAAAAGAGTGAACACCCCTTTGTACACAGGGCTCCTAATTGTAGCTCAAAGATATTCCCCTTAGATCTGGCCCACTTATGTTGGTGATGACACCAAACTTGCCTCGGGAAACGTGCTGGTGCCCTCATGTGAAGCTTGATACCATTTTCCTCTGAGATGAAGACATTTGGCCCCCGGTGCATCCCTTCAGATTCCCTTCCTCTTTCATTAATGAGGATTTCATTAGGGAACATTCATAGACATAATCAGGGAGCATTTTCTGATTTTAATCATGGAGCTGTAACTAGTTCCCAGTATCCTGAAATAGGTTGAGCAACAGGAGTCCATGGAACTCTTCTGCAAGTTAAACCTTGGCAAAAGGAGGAAGAGGGCCTTTGAAACTGTTCAGCAGAGGAGGTTTGCATGTGCACATGGGCAGATGGGCAGATGATGTTGGGAAGGACAGGATCTTCTTTCTGGAGCAAGGGCCTAGCGCCAAATTCAGGAGCTACAGGGCTGTCACTCAGGGCCCAGTAATTCCCAGGGAGCCTGCACTCACACTGTGTGTCATCACATAGCAGTTAATTTTTGATATCGAAGAGGAAATCTGGACCTCCTGCCAGTAAGAACTCTGTGTTCAGGATTCTGTTGGCATGGGACCATTGTCCTTCTCTCTGTCCCCCTCCAGGAAAGCCTGAGCTCCTGTAAGGGTTAAATTGTAGTGTAGAGCTAACGCTTAGCTTGAAAAATAACAGCTTTGTGTTGACACTGAAGGTTAAGAGATAACAGCCTTGCCTTACTCGTGTAAATTACACCTCATACTCTTGTAAATTAGGCTTCGCCAATTAAGGAAACAAACACTCAAAGAAAAGAGCATCAGAGGCAGGGTCAAAGAGATCCTGCTGGTTGCAACTTAGAGGCAGAAAGTCTAAAATAAACACCTCATTAGGCAACTGTTTCTAACTCATCTGGAAACTGTTCTGTTCCCAGGTGATGATAAAACAATGTGATCAGCTATAAAAACTCTGTACCCTGGCTGTTCGGGGCCGCACTCCTATCAAGAGTGTTGGTCCTGATTGGTCGGCCTTGCCTCTCATTGTAATAAACTTTGCTGTGACTGTCACTGGTGGCCGTAGCATTATGTTTCAGGAGTCGTGTGGATGCAACACTCCCTACCTCCTGAGACACTCAGGGTTCATGCATGTCAGGTCCATTCCCCAAGCAGCTTAGGGCACAAAAATACTCAAAGACTGAAATCCACAGACTTGCCGGGAGCAAGATCCTACCTTGTGAGTCACAACTGTATCTTTCCACAGAGAGGCAGTGCTTGAAAGCTGGTGATGGCTTGACGCATTCCAGCCCTTATTGAAGTTAGGGTGCATGACTTTTGCCTCTACTGGTATAGCTCCCTGGTATAGCTCGTGGATGTTTCACTTCTCTTCAGGCCACAGGTCTTTTTTACTCCTTGGACACCAAACTTGCCCAGGGAATTGTGCTCGTAACATTATCTACAGCTTCATAATATTCTCATCTGAGATGAAGAACTTTAGCCCTCACTCTATCCTTTTCAATTCTCTTACACTTATCCTAACCGTGTGTTCACTGTGAGACATTCAGTGCCAAAGTCTGGCAGCAGTTTTCATGGTGGAGTCGTGCCAAGTTCCTGTAAGTTTGGAATAGCTTTGGGAACAGGTGCCCCTGGGATGTCTGCCAGATCTACCTTGGGAACAGGAGGTATTTGGGACTTGAATGTGTTAAGCACAGGAGGATTGCTTATGGGTATAGGCAGGTGATATTCGGAGACAGTTGGCCTCACTTCTGTGACAAAAGCTGATGGAGATGTGGCCTTCAGGGCCACAGTCAGAAGGAAAAAACGTCACACAGATTGAGCTGAATAACTTCCAGCGAGCGTACATGAAGATTGTTTTCTATACCCAGAACAACTAATTTCTGATATCAAGGAGAAAAGGTTTCCCTCCTAAAAACTTGGGGCACTGAGGTCTTAGTTTTGTGCAGTAACTATTACTGTGCTCTGTGCCCCTGCCATAGACTGTCTGAATATCCTGCTCTCTGAGCCTCTAAGGGTTCCCAGTTGTCCACTTCATTTACACAGCAGGTCAACATGAAAGAAACTACTCAACACCCTAAAACTCAGAACCCAGTCCCACAGACTTGGGCATCAGCCCATATTGAGACTCTGCCTTCCAAATCATACTGCTTTACCTGCTGGCAGGAAAAGCTGGAAAGCTGGCAAGTGCCCTAGCCCTCCTACACTATTTGAGTTCAAATGTAGGGTTTTTATGCTACTTTAGGACTCCCAGGGGTAGGTAAAATATGTTCCGCTTCTCTATAGCACACAGGTTTTGCACAGTCTAGGACAACAAGCTTCCCTGGGAATTGTGCCAGTCACTTCATTCACAGCTTTATTCCATGATCATCTGAGACAAAGAATTTGGACCAAAGTTCATCCCTTCCAATTCCCTTGATCTTTTTCTATCCATGTTTTCCTGTGAGGGACTGAGAGTCCGAGCCTAGAAGTATTTCTCTCCAATTTTAATTATGGAGTCCTGCTAAGTTTCCCTAAATCTTAGCAATGGGTTCTCCACTGGCTCACCTGTGAGACCTATCTTGGCAACAGAAGACACAGAAGTCTTGGAAAGAGGTAAGTGTTATTGGGAGGGAGGCATCCTCACTTGTGTGCAAGGGGAGATGGGGATCAGAGGTCAGAGTCAGGAAATATGTGGCTTTGTCTCAGAGAGTGCCCAGCATTCACAACCAGCTAACACATGAGGATCGCTTACTAAGGACATATTGCCCTCCTTTACTGAGACCTGTGTGCTTGGCAGGCTTCTGTTGGCCTGAGGGGTGTTGGTTACCCTGATTCCACTTACCCCTGTGAGGTTCCTGCTGAAACAGGGTGCTGTCGAAAAAACCACCAGACGCCGAATAGAAGTGAGGCAAGATTTTATTCACGGCCGGGCCAAACCTGATCTCCTTCTTGAGAAAAGTGCAGAGATTGGTTCCGAGCAAAGGTAGCGGTGAGCTTATATGGATTTTAGCAAGTCAGAATACATCATTATTTGGTTAACCAATTACAATTTACAGCATTTCATGGTAGCCAATTATACTGTGACACACAGACGTTAGTTAGCTTTGGCGGGAACCTATCAATTTAAAGTTCTTTGTCTTAAGAGGGTTTACAATGACCAATCATAGTTAGACACCTGAGATGCTGTAGGAGAGCGAGAACGTGACTTTTTACGTGTTGGTCTTGCCTAGGCCAGATCTTGGTAGAGGGGGTGGGGGAGCGTTTGCATCCTAAGTTATCTATTTAGCAAGCAGACGAGGTCCCAGAAGCGAAATAGGGCGGTTAGTAATTTCTGATAACCCTAATCGGGAACTACATAAGCCTTTTTATCTCAATTATTCATGAAAGGTGAGTTTAAGCCAAATTTATATACAATACGCTTTCTGATATCTTATAAGTTGACCTATTACACTACATTCTGAGAAGACCAAAGTCGGAGCATGAGCATTGTTCTTCCCCAGGTGGTCAGGGAAGAGAGTCCATTCAAGGACTCTCGGACCACCACCTAATTCCACAGACATGGCTGCCAGCCAGCACAAAGAAGCCAAAATTCACGAGTGCCCCCACCTACTGAATGGAAGAGTAAGGCAAGATCCAGAAGCCTTTCTGCCTTATCTAGGTCAGTATGCAATGTTCTTGTGACTGGTGCTTCCTTTCATCCCAGCCCCCCAGGTGTTTCCTTCTTATTCTCAGGATAGCAAGCTTGCCTAGGAAATGGTGCTCATGTCAGCAGTCACAGCTTCATTCCATTTTAACCTGAGTGAACAACTTTGGCCCTCAGTGTGTTTCTTCTGATTTAGTTATTATTGTTATTATTAATGTGAAGGAAGCCTATTTATATACCAAGGGCTTGGGCAAGGTAAAGTCAAATGTTAAGTTTACAAGGAGACTTTCATATGCTAGTGACTCACAGATTGCTGGAGGCCTAGCTAATTGTCAAGCTAAAATGGTTTTTCCCTCTAGCAGAACATTGACGTTAAGACAGAAGGGAATCCCTGGAGAAACATTTGACTCTACTAGCCTCAAGTATTTGTGAATAGGCTGAAGGCAACAAGGAAATGAAGAGTTTATTTTTTTTTAATGTTTATATATCTTTTGAGAGAGAAAGATGGAGAGAGAGAGAGAAGAGAGAATTTGCGCCGCTGAGAGGGGCAGAGAGAGAGGGAGACAACAGAATCTGAAGCAGGCTCCAGACTCTGAGCTGTCAGTAGAGCCCCTGTGGACCTCACAGAAACTGAGATCCTGACCTGAGTTAAAGTCTGAGGCTTAAGAGACTCAGCCACCCAGGCACCCCAGGAAATTCAGTTTTATATGCCATTTCCTTCTTGCCTTTGTTACTCACATCACTATGGAGGGCAGGGTGATGTTGGAGCTCTAGGAAACTGAGTCTATAGGTTTCTGGAGATTATGCTGTAATGCCCCTGATTTCGAATCCGAGAGACCACCAAGGAGCCGATACCGATGCAAACGCACGAGGGTTTATTTGCAAGCTCGAGCTTGGGCCCAAGTATACCCGACACAGCGGAGCAGGGACTTGGACCCCTAGGTTAAGAGGCGTAGCAGTTTTATAGGGGCCAGTGGCCAATGAGATTGTAACACACACAGAAAGTTGCATAGTCATGTCAGTCCGCACGCAGGTGGCCAAATGAATTACAATTTACTCTATAGTAACTGTTTGAACTAGCCTATCACTCTGGTCAGAATTGGCACGCAAGTTTGGCGGGCAAAAGGCGGAGTTTACATTCTTTGGCGGTTAGGGGTTCCGCATTCCTGTATGAGCCGGTTTCCAGTAAGAGTGTGCTCAGCGGCTTGACTAGGGTGGGGGATTGTCTTAAGCAATAAGTAGGTCATGTGGGGGTTATACATGAGATGGTGGGTGTAGCACAAAATGGAGTTAGTCTTGCTCTGCTTGTCCAGGGGTAGGGGGTTTTTGTTAAATTCCTTGGGTCTCACAATGCCTCTGCCTTTTTCTTGTGATTTACTAAGATACTTGTCCATTGATGGAGTCTCCATTTGTTTTCTGTCATTTTCTTTGCCCTTGGGCAGCCAGGAGTGCCTGAGGAATGTCACACATATCTTATGTGGGGGTGGTCAGGTAATGCTAGCTTGTGTTTGGCCCTCAGCTTTCCTTCTGCTCCCTCATGAAGCAGATGGATGATTCCCATTTACCCAGCCCACATGTGTTTGTTCCTTCAGAAAACAGCGAGCTTGGTAGGAGACTGTGCTATTCTCTTTCTTCCCAGAATTATCCTATTCTCAGGTGAAATGAAGATCTTTGGCTTTCTGGGTACCCACTCCCATCCCCTTGCTTTTTTTGAAGTCCCCACTATGGGGAATTCAAGGCCAGACCTAAGAGCAATGTCCCCTCATTTTAATTGGGGAGACTGGCCAAGTCATCCTGACTCTGGCATAGGTTGGGCAAAAAGCCCCTTGGGGCTTGCCAAGAAAAAGACATAGGGCACTTGAAGGTGCCAGACAAAATGTTGGTGTATATAGGTAAAGCCAGAGAATTGGGAAGAAGCATCATCAACTGTGGGCAGAAGAGCAACAGGGCACGTCAGTTTCCTCTCAGTTTTATCCTATTCTCTGCAGAAATGAAGACCTTTGACCCATCATGTATCCACTCTGATCCCCTAGCTGTTTTTCTAAGGAGGTCTTGAGTCACATTGAAATGTGGTAAGGCTTTCACTCACACAGCGAATGCCCGGGATTGGTGGCCGGCTCCCACTGCATTCCTATTGCTAGCCTAGAGCAATCAGTTTCTGATATCCCCAAATAATGATTAACTACCTATGACTGACCTTGTGGGGCTTGGTATTGGTGGTTGCCTGTCTCCTGTGGCTGCTTGAGATGTCTTCATATGGAAAAGCAAATGGTTCCCAGATGGGCATTTAGCTTCCAGAAGTGGCCAGGGCATTGCTTGTTGAAGGAATACTTCCACAGAGCCTGATTCAAAAAACGTAAGTGTCAACACTGGTCACTCTCCACTGTAGGTCAGAGTAAGAAATTCACTCAGTGCCAGAGGCTTCTCATCCCTTTCTGACATCCCAGAGGAAGAATTCTTGCAAAAGTGGTTGCTGTTATGCCTAGAATTCGTGATCCCCAAAGACCACCAGGGAGCCGAGTCCGATGCAAAAGCAAAGAGCCTTTATTCGAGCTAGCTCGAGCTCAATCCCCTACCTGCACCCACGCAGCGGTGAGATGCCGGAGAGAGCCAGCGAGTTTCAAAAGCACAAAGGTTTTATAGGGGTCTAGGGGCAGTTGGTGAGGTAATGGTTGTGGCCTTAGCCTATTGGCTGGTGAAGGGTCGTGGCCTCAGCCGATTGCCTGGGAAAGGGTCGGAGTCCCGTTACGCAGGTTGCCGGGCGTGTTTTGATCGGGAAGTTTGAACGGGTGAGCAGGAGGTTACTCAAGGGGAGGAGGCGTGGTCTGAGGTTTCTGCGATTTTCCCCGAAAGGGGGCCAGGTCAGGGACATAGTCACTCAAGATGGAGGACGCAGAACAAGATGGAGTCGGCCGGCGTAGGTCCGCTCTTTCAGTTGCCAGGGTAGCCAATGGAGAATTCCTTAGCCCCAGCCAAGAGGTGTTGTTTCTCATTCCCAAGACAGCCAGCTTGCCAAAAGAGTGTAATGGTCACTTCATTCTCAGATTTATTCCATTCTCATTTGATAAGGAGAAATTTGGCACTCTATCCATTTCTATCATTTTTCCCTTTTTCAAACTAGGTCTTCCCTGTGAGAGATTCCCAGCCAGTGTCCAAGAGAGATCTCTTCTGCTTTTAACTGGACAGTCGTATTGAGCTCTACTTTCTCAGGGATAGCTTGAGCAATGGGGCCCCTTGAGACCTGCCTTTCCTAACTCTATTGACAAAGGGAGGCCTAAGGTACTGCAAGGTGCCCGGAACAGAATTTCTGCCCATAGGCCAAGTCCAGAGGAGCTGGGAGGGAGATGGACTCCCTTGTGGGGCCAGAAGGAGCTTAGCTACTCATTTCACTCTCAGCATTATGCTGTCCTCATCTGCAGTGACAAACTTGGGCCATCGATGTCTCCATTCCCATCCCCTGGCACTTTTTCTACCTAGGCATTCACTGTGGGAATTCAGGGCCAGAATGTAAAAGCCATGTTGTCTCTTGTCAGGTGGGGTGTCGGGCCACGTCCTCCCAACTTGGAGAAAAGTTGGGCAACATGGGCCCACCCACAGGGCTTGCCTTTCAGCCTTACCACTGGCCACAAAGACATAGGGCATTGGAAGCAGCAGAGGACAGAATATTTGCATGTAGACAGGGACAGAGGAGGGGGATGGAGCCAGCCTCAGTTCTGCAGAAAGGGGAAAAGAAGCTAGGTACCACATTCTCTGTTATATCCTATATCTCTCCAAAAATAAAGAACTCTGGACCCCCATAAGTTCCCATCCCCTTGAGGATTTTTTTTAATGTTTATTTTTGACAGAGAGAGAGAGGGACAGAGACAGAGACAGAGCATGAGTGGGGGAAGGGCAGAGACAGAGGGAGACACAGAATCTGAAACAGGCTCCAGGCTCTGAGCTGTCAGCACAGAGCCCGACGCGGGGCTCGAACTTACAGACCGCAAGATCATGACCTGAGCCGAAGTCGGACGCTTAGCCGACTGAGCCACCCAGATGCCACCCCCCACCCCTTGAGGATTTTCTAAGGAGGATTTGGGTCACACACAGGAGAGATGGAGTTGTCATTCACATAAAAAAGCACCCAAAGATTAATTGAGAGCTCCCCGTCACTGCCTGCGCTAACCAAGAGCAATCAGTTTCTGACATCACAAAGAGAATATTGCTCTCCTTGGACTGAAAGTGTGGTGCTTGACAGGCTGCAGGTGGCATGGGAATGTTTGCCCTGATTGTGTGCCTCACCGGGCTCCTTCAGCTGCCTTCATTCTGAAAAGCAGAAGGCTCTCAGATGGGCAGTTTGCTCCCAGACATGGGTCAGTGCAGAAAGAGCCCAGGCAAAGACTCCTCCACCAGAGCCTGGTTCCAAACACTTGAAGGTCCGAAGGGAGACTGACCTTGAATCACTGAAGGAATATTGCATCTATACTTGATGGAAAGGGCAGGAGAAAGGGCAATGGCCAGAAGAATCCCTGGCTTACCAACCTTGTGGATGAACACTTCTTGCGATAGGGGCATCAGGTGTAGTCAATGGACATTTCCCTGGGCCCAAACCATTGGTGTGTCTTACACTTGAGATTATGTTAGTCACTTTATTCTTTGCTTTATCCAATTCTCCTCTGTAAGAAAGAACTTTGGGCCTCTGTGTATCCATGTCCATTTTTGGTCTTTTTTTTCAAACTAGGTTTCCTCTGGTAGACATTTGGGGCCAGATTTTAAAAACAATTCTGGCTCATTTTAACTGAGGGCTTGGGTCAAGTTCTCTGGACTCTGGGATACTTTGGGCTATGGGGCCTTGCACCACATGTGTTTTATAACCATACATACATCAGGAAACCTCGTGCATTTGAGGGGCCCAGCATGGAATGTTTGCCTGTAGACAGGTTGAGAGGAGTAAGGAGAAAAGCAGTCCTCCTTCTGCAACAAGAAAACACTGAGCCATACATTACATGTTTAGTTGTACCCCATTCTCACTTGAATTCCAGATGAAGGTTTCCTCCAGACTAGCTTCCAGGTAAAACCAGTGGTGTTTTTACCTTTCCCCAGTGCAGATGTGCTTCCTATTCTGAAGACAGCCAGCTTCAAATAGATTATACTAGTCATTCTATTCTCTGCTTGATCCCTTTCTCATAGGAAAGGAAGAACTTTGGCCATTCCCATTCCATCACTGATTTTCTTTCTTTTTTTTGAAACTTGTTATTAAACATTTCTCATTTTTGATGAAAGAGAAACACACACAGAGAGAGAGAGAGAGAGAGAGAGAGCATGAGTGGGGTAGGGGCAAAAAGAGGGACACAGAGGATCCAAAGCAGGCTCCACACTGTGAGCACAAAGCCCATGTGGAGCTAGACTTCACAACCATGAGATCATGACCTGAGCTGAAATCAAGAGTCAGCCATTTAACCGACTGAGCCACCCAGGTGCCCCATCCTCTATGCTTTGTCGAATTATATCTTGGTCCCCCCTAGGCACAGTGAGTCTGTCAATAACTCAGTGACAAACCAGGCATTGGTGGAAAGTTTTCACGCTGCTCCCATTCTAACTGAAAGCATTCAGTTTCTGATACACAAAAGGATGCACTGACCACAGTCACTGATGGCTTGGTGCTTGAAAGCCTGGAGTTGTTGTGGTAATAGTTAGCAGAACTCCAACCATTGGCTGCTACAGATGCCTTCATCTGAAGCACAGACAGTTCACCCATTTGCAGTATTCTTCAGGACCTGAAGAATGTGCAGAAATAGCCCATTTGAGGACCAGTGCAACAGAGCCACGTTTCCAAATACTTGAGGGTCAGCCACAAGCCAGAAACTGGTAACTGTGTAGCATGACTGCCTCAGAGGTCAGGGGAAAAAAAAAAAAAATCAATGCCAGAAACTTTCCCTCTCCTTCTGAAGGAACAATGCAGGAGGTTTCCCTTTGTCCTAGCCTACACAGTATTCTTACTCCTGAGACAACCAACTTGCCAGGAGATTGTGCTAGTCACTTCAGTTTTTGTTATAACCCATTCTCTCCTGTTGATAAAGAACTTTGGACTTCTGTATATTCTCCTCCACCCTGTTGCTCTTTTTCAAGCTCAGTTCTCCCTGTTGTCCATTAGAGGCACACTTTCACAGAGCCATTTCCTCTATGCTTATCTAGGGAGTCTGGCCCCGTTCTTGTCACTCTGGGATATGTTGGGCCACAGGGTCCCTCAAAAATGGCCTCTCAGTACTCTGTGGACAAAGATAAGCCCAGGGCATTTCAAGGTGCCCAGCAGGAATGCTGGTGTGTAGTCAGGGTCAGAGGTGTCAGGAGGGAGCTATCTTCACTTCTGGGACAAGAGGAACATGGTTCCTCCAAAGTCTTCCTCCAAAGTGTGGAAAGGGGCATTTGGGGCCCTCTTCCTGTAAAGGGCTCTTCTTGTGCTGACCAGCTTCTGGAGACTCCTACTCCTGTGTGAACTGTCTGCTTTTCAGAAGGAAGGCCCCTCCATCAGGCAGAACAATGAGGCAAGCTGGCTAGCCTCCCCCACCCCTTGCTACAAACAGCCAGTCACCAAGCCCAGGAATTGGAGGGCTATTCTCCTTTCGGATATGCTCATGGATGTCACTGAGCGAGGGACTGAGTGGGCAACAAAACCTCATCCTTTGGTGCCCTCTGTGTCAGTGCCAGCTCCATGGCTCAGAAGGGTGAACACAGACTGAGTCAGAATGACAAGAAGGAAAGGGAATGGCTCCAGTAGACCAATGTACGTTCACCATTTCCATCCAATGGGAATGTGATCCATTTGCAAGGGCATGTTAAACTCAATTTTCTATGGGCATCGAGGCCAGCTTCCCTCAGTTACATGTGGCTCAGCCTCCACAGAAACAGTTCTCAGCTGGACCCCTTCGAATGGCCTAAGGCTCTGGATGTCCACGGAATCCTGAAACCAAAATGCCAGGGCCCCTTTTTACTCAACCTGTCCCACAGACACAAGGGCTAGTCCACATTGCACATTTGGGAGCCAGTGCTATGACTCTGGGCAACTGAATTTGTGGGGATCCCAAGAGGAACCGTGGTGAAGAAAGCAATGTCATGAAACTTGGTACACCGAGGGCCAGAGTTCTTCATTAAAGGAGATCGGGTAATGTTTAGAACAGTGTGATCAGCACAATATATTAGCACGCTGGCTCGCTAAGGCATCAGAAGAACCCTTGTTGGGTTGGCTAAAGGAGTACCTCAAAGGATGCCCCTTGGAGCCTTGTGAGCAAGAGACCCACATTATCTCTTAAGAAATAGAGGGAAGCTTTGGCTTCTCTTGTCCTTTTGCACATCATGTCGGGAGATAGGGGCAGCAGTTATTCTCAGTCATGAAGAATATGCTTTCCTGTGATGATCAATAGGGTTGAACGAGGCTATGGTGCACCATTGATTCAAAAGGCTTTTTGTGTGCTGATCGGTTCACTGTGCACATTCACTGTCTTTTATTCCAAACGAGGGTATCTCAGTCAATTAGGGTCTGGGGTTCATGTGTCTACCCATTCCCATGATAGTGTGGCCTGCTATGCATCGAGGGCTCAGGGACAGGCGTGCTAGCTGTCCTGTCAGGAATCTGACTCTGAGAGCTCTACAGTGACTCAGGAAAGGCCTGGTTCTTCACTCCAATCCTTGGACCTTGGTTGGTATGGGACAGAACGTTGGTCTTGGTGTGTGAACTGAGAAGAAGTTAGAAAAGCAGCAATGGGATCGGAATCACCATGAGGTGAGTCATGGTCCTGCATTTCAAATGGGCATTGGTCAAATCTAGAAAATAGGTATCTGCCTTCCCTTTCTCTTGTCGCACATGGGAGGTGGGATCTGCCCCTAACCACTGGCATAGCCTATCTACAAGCATTCTCCCTGGGAACCTTCAAATAAACTAGTGTTTTGGTTGGCCACACATTTCTGCCCATTTCTTCACTGGATTACTTTTCGGGTGTGGTGTTTGGTGAGTTTTTTATAGATTTTGGATACTAGCCCTTTGTCTGATAGGTCATTTGCAAATATCTTTTCCTATTCCCTTGGTTGCCTTTTAGTTTCAGTGATTCTTTCCTTTGCAGTGCAGAAGCTTTTTATCTTGATGAGGTCCCAATAGTTCATTTTGCTTTTAATTCCCTTGCCTTTGAAGATGTGTGAAGAAATCGCTGTGGCTGAGGTCAAAGAGGTTGTTGTCTGCTTTCTCCTCTAGGATTTTGATGGTTTCCTGTCTCACATTCAGGTCTTCCATCCATTTTGAGTTTATTTTTGTGTATGGTGTAAGAAAGTGGTCTAGTTTCATTCTTCTGCGTATTGCTGTCCGGTTTTCCCAGCAACATTTGTTGAAGGTACTTTTTTTCCATTGGATACTCTTCCTTGCTTTGTCAAATCTTAGTTGGCCATACATTTGTGGGTCCAATTCTGGGGTCTCTATTCCATTGGCCTATGTGTCTGCTTTTTGCCAATACTATACTGTCTTGGTGATTACAGCTTTATTTATTTATTTTTTAATGTTTTTTATTTATTTTTGGGACAGAGAGAGACAGAGCATGAACGGGGGAGGGGCAGAGAGAGGGAGACACAGAATCGGAAACAGGCTCCAGGCTCCGAGCCATCGGCCCAGAGCCTGACGCGGGGCTCGAACTCACGGACCGCGAGATCGTGACCTGGCTGAAGTCGGACGCTTAACCGACTGCGCCACCCAGGCGCCCCGATTACAGCTTTATAGTACAGGCTAAAGTCTGGGATTGTGATGTCTCCCACTTCGGTTTTCTTCTTCAATATTACTTCGGCTATTTAGGGGCTTTTGTGGTTCCACACAAATTTTAGGAGTGTTTGTTCTAGCCTTGAGGAGAGCGCCCGTGAAATATTGATTGGGATTGCATTGAATGTGTAGATTGCTTTGGGTAGTTTTGGCATTTTAACAATGTTTATTCTTCTAATCTGTGAGCATGGAATGTTTTTCCATTTCTTTGTGTCTTTTTCAATTTCCTTCATAAGCTTTCTATAGTTTTCCACATACAGATCTTTTACATCTTTGGTTAGGTTTATTCCTAGGTATTTTATGGTTCTTGGTACAATTGTAAATGGGATCAGTTTCTTTATTTCTCCCTCTGTTGCTTCATTATTGGTGTATAAAAATGCACTGATATCTGGACATTGATTTTGTACCCTGAGACTTTGCTGAATTCATGGATCAGTTCTAGCAGACTTTTAGTGGAGTCTGTCGGGTTTTCCATGTAGAGCATCATGTCGTATGCAAAAAGTGAAAGTTTGACTTCTTCTTTGCTGAATTTGATGCCTTTTATTTCATTTTGTTGTCTGATTGTTGACCCTAGGACTTCCAACACTATGTTAAACAATAGCAGTGAGAGTGGACTTTCCTGTCGTGTTCCTGATCTCAAGGGAAAGCTCTGTTTTTCCACATGAAGGATGATATTAACTGTGGGCTTTTCATAAATGGCTTTTACGATGTTTGAGTATGTTCCTTCTATCCTGATTTTCTCGAGGGTCTTTATTAAGAAAGGATGCTGTATTTTGTCAAATGCTTTTTCTGCATCGATTGACAGGATCATATGGTTCTTTTCTTTTATTAATGTAATATATCACATTGAATGATTTGTGAATACTGAACGAGCCGTGCAGCCCAGGAATGAATCCCACTTGATCATGATGAATAATTCTTTTTATATGCTGTTGAATTTGATTTCCTGGTATCTTGTTGAACATTTTTGCATCCATGTTCATCGGGGACATTGGCCTGTAGTTCTCCTTTTTTGTTGGGTCTCTGTCTGGTGTTTGGGAATCAAAGTAATACTGGCTTTTTACATGGAGTCTAGACATTTTCCTTCCATTTCTATTTTTTGGAATAGCTTGAGAAGGATAGGTATTAACTTTGCTTTAAATGTCTTGTAGAATTCCTCTGGGAAGCCATCTGGTCCAGGACTCTTATTTGTTGGAAGATTTTTGATAACTGATTCAATTTCTTCACTAGTTATGGGTCTGTTCATATTTTCTATTTCTTCCTGTTTGAGTTTCGGTAGTGCGTGGTGTGCGTGTTTAGGAATTTGTCCTTTTCTTCCAGTTTGTCCAGTTTGAGGGATTGGTTGTAATAAATCCATTTTTTATTTGTGATTTTATCTATTTGGATCCTCTCTCTTTTCTTTCTGAGAAGCCTGGCTAGAGGTTTATCAATTTTGTTTATTTTTTCAAAAACCAACTCAGTTTCATTGATCTGTTCCTGTGGGGTTTTTGTTTTGTTTTGTTTTGTTTTGAATTCTATATTGTTTATTTGTGCTCTGATCTTTAATATTTCTCTTCTGCTGGGTTTGCAGTTTCTTTGCTGTTCTGCTTCTAGTTCTTTTAGGTGTGCTGTTAGATTTCTTATTTGGGATTTTTCGTGTTTCTTGAGAAAGGCCTGGATTGCAATGTATTTTCCTCTCAGGACTGCCTTTGCTGCATCCCAAAGGGTTTGGATTGTTGTGGTTTCATTTTCATTTGTTTCCATATATTTTTTAATTTCTTCTCTAATTGTCTGGTTGACCCATTCGTCATTTAGTAGGGTGTCCTTTAACCTCCATGCATTTGGAGGTTTTCCAGACTTTTTCCTGTGGTTGATATCAAGTTTCATAGCCTTGTGGTCTGAAAGTGTGCATGGTATGATCTCAATTCTTTTATACTTAGTAAGGGCTGTTTTGTGACCCAGTATGTGATCTATCTTGGAGAATGTTCCATGTGCAATCGAGAAGCAAGTATATTCTGTTGCTTTGGGATGCAGAGTTCTAAATATATCTGTCAAGTCCATCTGATTCAATGTATTATTCAGGGCCCTTGTTTCTTTATTCTGTGTCTAGATGATGTATCCATTATTGTAAGTGGGGTATTAAAGTCCCCTGCAATTATCAACAAGGTTGCTTACGTTTGTGACTAATTATTTTATATATTTGGGGGCTCCCGTATTCGGCACGTGGACATTTATAATTGTTAGCTCTTCCTGATGGATAGGCCCTGTAATTATTATATAATGCCCTTCTTAATCTCTTGTTACAGCCTTTAACTTAAAGTCTAGTTTGTCTGATGTAAGTATGGTTACTCCAGCTTTCTTTTGACTTCCAGTAGCATTATAGATAGTTCTCCATCCCCTCACTTTCAATCTGCAGGTGTCCTCAGGTCTAAAATGAGTCTCTTGTAGACAGCAAATAGATGGGTCTTGTTTGTTTTTTTAATGAATTCTGATACCTTATGTCTTTTGGTTAGAGCATTTAGTCCATTTACATTCACTGTTATTATTGAAAGATATGGGTTTAGAGTTATTGTGATGTCTATAGGTTTCATGCTTGTAGTGATGTCTCTGGTACTCCCCCTTAGGATCTCTTGTAGGGCTGGTTTAGTGGTGATGAATTCCTTAAGTTTTTGTTTGTTTGGGAAAACATTTATCTCTTCTTCTTTTCTGAATGACAGACTTGCTGGATAAAGGATTCTCGGCTGCATATTTTTTTCTGTTCATCACATTGAAGATTTCCTGCCATTCCTTTCTGGCCTAAGTTTCAGTAGATAGGTCTGCCACTACTCTTATGTGTCTACCTTTGTAAGTTACAGCCTGTTTATCCCTATCTGCTTTCAGAATTGTCTCTTTATCCTTGTATTTTGCCGTTTTCACTATGATATGTCGTGCAGAATATCGATTCAAGTTACGTCTGAAGGGAGTTCTCTGTGCTTCTTGGATTTCAATGCCTTTTTCCTTCCCCAGGTCAGGGAAGTTCTCAGCTATGATTTGTTCAAGCCACCTTCAGCCCCTTTCTCTCTTCTTCTTCTGGAATTCGCATGATATGGATATTTTTCCATTTGATTGCATCACTTAGTTCTCTCATTCTCCCCTCATACTCCTGGATTTTTTTATCTGTCTTTTTCTCAGCTTCCTCTTTTTCCATAATTTTATCTTCTAATTCACCTATTTTCTCCTCTGCCTCTTCAATCCATGCTATGGCCAGCTACATTTTATTTTGCACCTTATTTATACCATTTTTAACTCCTCATGACTATTTCTTAATCTCTTGATCTCTGTAGCAATAGATTCTCTGCTGTCCTCTATGCTTTCTTCAAGCCCAGCAATTAATTTTATGACTATTATTCTAAATTCTTGTTCTGTTATATTGCTTAAATTGTTTTTGATCAATTTGTTAACTGTCACTACTTCCTGGAGTTTCTTTTGAGGAGAATTCTTCCATTTTGTCATTTTGGGTAGTTCCTCCAGTGGCTCCAAACTGCAGGACACTTCCCCTGTGCTGTCTGGAGTTACTTGTGTTGGTGGGCAGGCCACAGTCAGACCTGATGTCTGTCCCCAGCACACCACTGGGGCCACAGTCAGACTGGTGTGTACCTTATCTTCCCCTCCCCCAGGGGCAGGACTAACTGTGGAGTGGTGTGGCCCCTGTCTGGTCTACTTGCACACTGCCAGGCTTGTGGTGTTGCTTGGATGGAATATGGCATATTAGCTGGGGTTGATCCGCAAGGTGCACAGGGGTGGGAGTGGCAGGCTTAGCTCGCTTTGCCATCAGTGGTCGCTTGTGGGAGGGGCGCTGCAGCACCGGGAGGGAGGCAGACCCATTGGAAGGATGGATCCACAGAAGCACAGCATTGGGCGTTTGTGTGGTGCAAGCAAGTTCGGTGATGGTAACCGGCTCCCTTTGGAATTTTGGCTGGGGGATGGGAGAGGGAGATGGTGCTTGCCAGCACCTTTGTTCCCCCACTGAGCTGAACTCTGTCTTCGGGGGCTCAACAACTTTCCCTCCTGGCATCCTCTTGCCCTCCCTGCTCTCCAAGAGCAGAGTTGTTTACTTTTAACATTCCAGATGTTAAGTCCCACTGGCTGTCAGAACCCATGGAGTCTGGCCCCTCTGCTTTTGCAAGGGGCTCTGCCTTGCCCAGCGGGCTGCCCCTCCACGACCTCGGCTCCCTCCCACCAGTCCGTGTAGCAGGCACTGCCTCTCCACCCTTCCTACCCTCTTCCATGGGCCTCTTGTCTACACTTGCCTCCGGAGAGTCCGTTCTGCTAGTCTTCTGACAGTTTTCTGGGTTATCAGGCAGATGCGGGTGGAATCTAAGTGATCAACAGGACGAGGTGAGCCCAGTGTCCTCCTAAGCTGCCATCTTTCCAGGTCTCCTCAATTCTAATTTACAGATTAGAAAACAGGGGAAAAAAGAACAACTTGTGTAAGTGACAAAGGTTGGACTCAAACCCAGTGGGACTAGCTCTAGACTCTGCGCTCTCAAGCAATTCATTTCACTATTGTACTGCCTCTCCCTATATAATTTATAAACCTGTGTGTGTACATTCTAAACGAATATGTGTATGCTTAGGGGGTTGATATATATGGATGTATATACAAATATAGAAGTGTGAGGTATGTGTGTGTGTATAGAGGTTACATGCCTCAGTGACACCATACTGAGAACATTCAATAAAATTGAGAATGGACTGCAGGGAACAGCACCTGAAGTAAGTAGGGCGGCAAAGAGGCTGGGACACTGAGGTGCTCTTGAGGCTACCACAGTGCTGACTGACCATGTCACGAAAGATGTGGACTAGGTCACCAAGAAAAAGGAGAGGACTGGGGTCTGGAGGGCACAGAGAGACCAAACATGCAGGCAGGGACTGAATCAGACTGGGATAGGGGCTCTGGTTTAAGAGACCGCCATCCTGGGGCCGGGCAAGGTCCAGGTGGATTCTGGGAGTGAGCTGGTGGTCACTGGTGCTGTGACATCATGAGGAACTAGACAGCTGGGTACTGGAAGGGTCTTTGAGAACTCCAGACTGGGGCAGGGCCAAGCAGGTGACGGAATGCAGTGGGATGGTGGGGACTGTGGCAAACCAGAGAACGTGGCCACCTAGAGGCAGCTGCAACCACCCACTGTGCCATGAGAGGAAGTGGGGCCAATGCTGTGAGAGTTGCCAAGTTTTCAACAGAAAACAGAAATTCAGACTTTTACATGAAATCTCTTGATTTTAGTGTTGGTTTAAAAAGAATTTAGGGGCAGCTGGGTGGCTCAGTCTGTTAAGTGTCCGACTTCAGCTCAGGTCATGATCTTGTGGTGCGCGAGTTTGAGCCCCACAACAGGCTCTGTGCTGACAGCTCAGAGCCTGGAGCCTGCTTTGGATTCTGTGTCTCCCTCTTTCTGCCCCTCCCCTGCTCACACTCTCTTCCTAAAATGAAAAAAAAAGCATTAAAAAAAATTTAGGGATAGTTGGCTCAGTAAGTTAAGCACCCAACTCTTGATTTCAGTTCAGGTCATGATCTCATGGTTCACGGGTTTGAGCTCCACATTGGACTCTACACTGACAGTGTAGAGCCTGCTTGGGATTCTCTCTCTTCCCCCACCCCCCCACCTCTCCCGCACTTGCTGTTTCTCACACTCAAAATAAATCAACTTAAAAAATACTTTAAAAAAATTTAAATCACCAGACTTACTGCTAAGTAGTAGAACTGGGACTTAAATCCATGAGGGGCAGGGCCTAGGTTACCAGGCACAGACACCGTGGAGCACTGAGTGAGGCACAGGCCAGGAACTGTCACACACATCAGCCCTGCTTCTCCCAGCCTGCCTCACTCTAGAAAGCCTTTGTTCTCTGCTGACTGCTAACTAATAGGACAGATCTAGCCAGTTATGAATTATAATATTCTTAGGGACTATGCCTTTCCAGGAAGAACCTCTGAAGACCACACCAATGAAAGTAATGACAGTAGAAGAACAGGAAAGTCAGGGTACACTGGCAACTTTTTTGTCTGATAGGTAACTCCCAGTTCCTCACTCTGTGGAATTCTGGTAGGGCTGCAAATCAAGGTGCCCTGCCTCCCCTCCAAGAGTGGTGACAATGTAAGTCAGGTGAGCCAAACAGAGAATGTTCTCCCTCAGGGAACAGGAACTGGAACAGGAGTAGACCTGACATTAGGATCAATCTTTAGAGGCCGATGTGGACATTGACAAAGAAGTCTCTCTTTTTTCTAAGAACGCATGTATTAAGTTGAAATTAAATGCCAAGGGCCATCTTCCCCTCTAGGTACAGAATCCTACCTGAAAATAAATCATAGATGAGTGACAGAGAAAAAGCCAGCATCCTGTTAATCATTTAAGCACCTGGATCATGCCATGCCTAAAATCTAACCCCTTACATATTTCAATTATATGAGCTAATAAATTCTCTTTTTTAAGCTTAACCTGGGTTAAATTTAGTCCCTGTCACCAGTAACTAAAAGAATCTTACTCAATTTGTAGAAAAATGGTATTTAAGAAGAGGACGTCCTGTCCCTTGTCCCTCAAGCTGGATTCAAAGTGTAGAGGCCTACTCTTCAGGGATGGCATTCAACAGTGCCCCTGACACCACCATTCCCATTTATTTCCCTCTTACCTGGAAATAGTTCAAAAGCACACCAGCCCCGGACAGTCCCGGTCCTGCAAACATGAAGGGCACCATCACCTGAAGGCCAAGGGACAAGGCAGTCTCCCTGCTGAACTCAAACCCCAGTGGTTCAGGGACCACCCTGTGGCTCTCAGACACACTCATAGGTCCATCATCTGAGGCTCCAGTCTTCCAGGGCTGAAGGCGTGTGGCAGAGCCAGGTCCTCTGGCCTCTGCTGTCGGATCTCTGTCCCATCCATGTGAGCAGAGCTGAACCCCTGGCAGCCTTAACCTGGGAGACACAAAGCAACAACGGCTGATCAGCAAAGTTCCTGACTGCCATACAGCTGACACCCTTTAAGCCCTCAGGCCCTTCTGTCCAGCAGAGGCTGGCATCATTCTACCCAATCAATAGCCTCTTCATGTGTTGGGATGAGCACTGGGTGTTGTATAGAAACCAATTTGACAGTAAATTATATTTTAAAAAATAGTCCCTTGCTCAGGGACTGCTCCACACGGTCTCCTGCAACCTCAATTCAAACAGTTTTTATTTAATATGCACAGGTTTGAGAAAAATAACATATCAAAGAAGAGAGCGCTAAATATTCATGAATTAGAGTCAGCAAAACTGGTGGTATAGGGAACTCTGAAAATTCTTTCCTCCAGAGAAGAACAAGATAGCTAGCAAAAAATGTCAGAATCCACTTTTCAGAACTCTGGAAATTCACCAAAGGCTTGGAACAATGCAGGAGTATTTACTCAATAAAAAAATGCTGAATCCTCAGCAAGAACAGCCACACTGTAGTATCCATGGTGTTTGTGATGTTTTTACTGTGCCTTAGTCCCAACCCCTGCTCTGTGGCTCTGCAGCTCTGCAGCACCCTTAAAAACCAATATCCTGGAGAGAGCAGAATGGGCTGGAGCTCCTTCAAAGCCTCATTCTCAAAGGACTGTCATCATTTGACCTATCAGGTGGTTCACCAGAAAATGTCACTTACAGACTATCTGTATTTCACCTGATTTATTTTTTTTTATTTTTAACATTTATTTATTTTTCAGAGACAGAATACGAATGGGGGGAGGGACAGAGAGAGGGAGACAGAATCTGAAGCAGGCTCCAGGCTCCGAGATGTCAGCACAGCACTTGATGCTGGGCTCAAACCCATGAGTGAGATCATGACCTGAGCCCAGGTCAGCAGCTTAACCAACTTAGCCACCCAGGCGCCCCTCACCTGACTTATAAAATTCACTTCGTGTAAAAAGCTTTTTCCCTGGGGGACATTTGTGGAAAACAATCACAGGCACTTCACAACTACCTAAAGCAGTGGGTAATAGCTGAGGTAAATAATATGCAAACCAAAAGCCTAAAAGGAAAAGCTGGGGAATGAGATGCCTAAATTTTGAAAAGTTCCTAAAAATTCCTGGGAATCTAGAAGGCCACTCATAGTGATCTGGGCATATGCTCAGGAAATAGCTGAGAAAGCTTGAAACTGTAACCCCCCAGCTGATCTGGAGGCTCTTCATAAGCACACCATGAAGGCTAAGGCAGGGCGGTGAATGACAGCACTATGTACTGAAGGTGTGCCCCAACAGGCACACAGAGCCTCCAGGCAAAGACTGGGGGACTCATCACTTCCACACATGGCATTCAAGGAAATCTCTATTCAAGAATTGCCTGACCACAGAGCAGAGTCCTCAGGGGCGAAGTACAACACAGAATACAAACCAAAGAAGTCACTTAGAAAAGTCGCTAAACCAACAACAGCTACAGAAAGCAGCAATAACAAGAATCCCTGAGAAGGGGGAGAACCTTATTTCCAGAGTCGTCACCTTATAGAATTTTAAGCGTCCAGTTTTCAACAAAAAATAGGCATGCAAGGAAACATGATACTGTGACATATGCATAGGGAAAAAGCAATTAATAAAAAATATGCTGAGGAAGCCCAAATATTGACTAACTAGACGAAAACCTGAAATCAGCTATTTTAAATATGTTCAAAGAACTTAACCATCCCTGAAGAACTAAATAAAGTACAAAAAAACGAAGTCTAACCAAAATGGAGAATATCAAGGAGGAGATAACTATTTTAAAGAAGAACTAACTCAAAATTCTGGAGTTATAAAATATAATGGCCCTAGAGGAGTGCAATGGCTGATCTGAGCAGGGAGAATAAAGAACCACTGAACTGAAAGCTAAGTCAACAGAAACCATCCAATCTGAAGAAAAGAAACAAAACAGAATGAAGAAAAATGAATAAGTCCTCAGGGCCCATGGGACAGCATCAAGCACGCCTGCATGTATAACGGGAGTCTCAGAAAGGGACGAAAGAACAAAGGAGTCCAAAATAATATTGGAAGACATAATGTGCAAAAGCTTTCCAATTATGATCAAACTTCCATATTCAAGAAGCTCAACAAATCACAAGAATACACAAATTACAAGAGATCCACCACAAGACACATCATTATCAATCTGCCATAAGTCAAAGATAGAGACAGAATCTTGAAAGCGGGGAGAAGTGACTCTTCTTGCACAAGGACTCCTCAGAAAGATTAACAGCATACTTTTCATTGGAATCCATAGAGGCCAGAGGCAGTGGGATGACATGTTCCAAGTGCTGAGGGAATAAGAACTTCAACCAAGAGTTCTGATAAGCAGAAAAAGGATCCTTCAAAAATGAAGAACAAATTAAGAGATTCCCAGATGAACAAAAATCAAGAGAATGTGCCACTGGTGTGCACCTGCCCTACAGGAAAGACCAAGACCGAGAGGCTGAAATGAAAGGACCTAGATAGTACTTTAAATTCATATAAAGAGTGCTAGGCAAAGGTAACTACATAGGCAAATTAAAAAAAAAAAGTATAGGGGTACCTGAGTGGTTCAGTCGGTTGAGCATCTGACTGCAGCTCAGGTCATGATCTCATGGCTCGTGAGTTCAAGCCCTGCATCAGGCTCTGTGCTGACAACTCAGAGCCTGGAGCCTGCTTCAGATTGTGTCTCCCTCTCTCTGCCCCTTCCCCAATCATGCTCTCTCTCTGTCTCTCAAAAATAAACATTTAAAAAAATTTTTTAATAGCCAAAGAAAAGAAAGTATAAATGCACTGTTGTTAGTAACTCCTTTCTCTCTTATCCAATTTAAAGACAACTGCATAATTCAGTAATTATAAATCACTATGTATGGGTACAGAATATATAAAAATGTAATTTGCATGACAGGAGGAGCACAAAGGAGAGCACAGAGCTATATAGGAACAAAGTTTCATATATTAGTAACATTAAGTTGCTATTAATTTAAAATTTTTTTAATGTTTATTTCTGAGGCAGAGAGAGACAGAGCATGAGTGGGGGAGGGTCAGAGAGAGAGGGACACAGAATCAGAAGCAGGCTCCAGGCTCTGAGCTAGCAGCACAGAGCACGACACGGGGCTCAAACTCACAAACCGTGAGATCATGACCTAAGCCGAAGTCGGTCGCTCAACCGACTGAGCCACCCAGGCGCCCCAAGTTGCTATTAATTTAAATTGCAATGTTATCTAAGGTGGGAATTGTAATCCTCAAAGCAATCACTAAGAAAATAACTAAAAAATATATATTTTAAAAATAACAAAGGAATAAAAATAATACACTAGAAAATATACATCTAATACAAAAGAAGATACTAATGAAGGATAGAGGAACAGAAAGAAACCATAAGATATAGAAACAAATGGCAAAATGGCAGATAGAAATCCTATCTTATCAGTAATTATACTAAACATAAATGGATAGGTTGAAAGTAAAAAGGCTTTAAAAGACATACCAGGCAAAGAGTAACCAAAAAAAAGGTAGGGGGGGAGGGTGGGAATGACTTTCCTAGCATCAGGCAAAATAGACATTAAAACAAAATTGTTATTACAGATAAAGAAGGGCATTTGATAATGGTAAATGGGTCAATATTATCAAAAAACATACCAATTACACACACCTAACAATATAGCCCCAAAGTACATGAGGCAAAACCTGACAGAATTGAAGGGAGAGAAATACAATTCAATAATAGAAGACTTCAACACTCTACTTTCAATAATCTACTGAACAATTAGAAGATGGACAAAAAAGGGAACTTTTTATTGCTGAGAAATTAAGGCTATTTGGACCTATTGGAAAACATGCTTTGTACTTAATTGGTTCATGAATTTACCATCTAAAAAAATTCTGATGTAAACACGTCTCAATTGGTTACTAAGTCCTCCACTGGAGACTAAGGTTTCCTAAGAGTTAAAATTCTGCTGAATGTACTTAATACTGATGAAAATAAAGAAAACAACACTGTATGTAGGAAAATAGGAGGTATATAAGAAAGATAGAAGGAATGGAAATACAGTTTTGTTGAGGGTAGAAGAAAGTAATTTTGTCCTAAATGAGACTAGTTATTTGGAAGGAAATGGTTTTGGGACAAAATTTGGAAGCAAAAGAAAGTTGTAGAAGGTTGATATGAATGGAATTTTAAAAGTATACTGGTATAAGGTTGAAATTCTGCTTTTCTTTCTGCTAAAATGACAAAGTTTTCTTGAATTGTTCATCTGCTCTTGATAAGACAAGGCAAAAAAAGGTTTATCCTCCAGGAAAATCAAAGTTTTAGGTCTCCTCTCTATCAGGTCTTTGATTACTTAGTTAAAACTTCTCAATGTTAAAAGACTTAGGTTTTGATAATTGTATAATGCTATACATTCACCTATGAGATCTTTTATTGCCACTTTGGTTGAATAAATAAAATTGTAAGATTTGTAATGATCTTTATTTAGGATGCATTTATGACTTCTGGGGTTTTAACAAACTTCTCAGGATTTAAATGGTAAATGAAGTCTTCTTGACCAATTAGGCCCTTTTATTTGGGATGCTAAATTACTTGGAAAAGCACTGTCATACAATGGTAAACCTTAGGTTGTATTGCACAGGTAAATGCAGTAACTGCCCAAATATATGCAATTCCTAAAGTTTTAATGTTTTGATATAAGGTCAACAATATTCTGATTACTTGAGATGTTATGTGTCACAGAAATAACCACATTTCTTTGTCAATTGCATCGTAATGAACTCCCATCAAATCTTTAACGATGTCTATTTCTGAGATTTTGTCATTTATAATTGTTCTTATTCTCTCACAAAACGTATATCTTCTTCAAGGAGATTTATTCAAAGGACTTTGTGGATAAATACAGGTATCTGACATCTTAAAATTAATACTAAAATGGGTAAGAATTTCCAGAACTAAAAAGCTGCATTCAAATTGAACAAGAATTAGGAACATGGGATTAAATGAACTGAGGAAATTTAGTTTTATGATTCTTGTTGAAAATATTGTTGGTTCTCTAATATTTCATCTCCCAGATTAAGGAAACTTTCTCTTAAGATATCTATGATATACAAAAATGTCATAAAGTATGCATTTGTAAACTGAAGCATTTATCTTTTTCTCTACATAACTCCCCTGAAATTCAAAACTCTCAATGAGTATTCTTTCTTTCATGGGAATTACAATTTTTTGCATAAATTCAATAATAATCTGTTCATCATGTAACAGGTCACCATTGGAAATACTGGTTATTTTACCAAGGCTTCACTGGAATGTCATATTTGAGGATGACATTCATAAACTCAGATATGACCAGACAGCTTTAAGGAATTAGGGTTGGCTTTATAAAACATGGAGCCATAATGCCCCTTGGAAATGTTGGCCTGGTGCCTTGCTTGCTGAGTTCCCAGCAGCCTCAACAGGTAGGTAAAGACGGCCACTTCCTGGCAGGTGCAGGAAACTCAGGATATCTTGGGAACCTCACAAAGAGGAATTTGCCCAATTCTACAGGTATTGCAGGCCTGTCTGATGGCAAGTATTTGGCTTGGCTCCTGGCCTGGATAGGCTACTAAAAATTCAACCCAGAGATTGGTTATAAAAAGCTCCAACAAAGAAAATTTACAAGATCCTCATGACCAATTGCTATTCTTGCTGAGCTAATGTAAATAATTAGGTCAGATTTGTTAAGACTGGATTTGTTCTACAGATGCATTGGTCTCTATTTAGCTATCTCTGGAAAGGGAGGGGTGTGTGTGTGTGTCTTTAGAGAACAACTGTTTCAACAATGCACCGTTAAGAATGTTAAATTCTAGTCATGATCACCTTTAAATGTTTGGTTTTTGCCTAAACAACTTGAGGTAAATGTCAGAAAATTGTCAAACTATTTCATGTATAGGAAATTTTCTGTGCTTGTTATTCTATAGGGATAAAAATAACACCCCATGGGCATATGATTATTTACACAACTGGAAAACAGGATGGATCCCTAAATATGCAAATCATATCTTCCCTAAACCTGATCTGACAGTTACCAGAAATCCGCCCTTTCCAAAACTTGGAGATAGACTTTACAGACATACAACCAAATAGAGGATTGAGTTTCAGGTATCACCCCCCATGGGACCATCACTCCAGAGCTAAGAAGGACAACTCAGAAGAACCCACAACCTGGCGAAGTGATCCAGATCCAGTCAACCCGCTTAAACTGACCCTCAAAAGGGAAACTGGCCCTTGAGACCTCCAGCCCTGCTCCAGCCACACCCCAGAAGCTGGCTGGCCTGTGCATGGCAGAAGCTTGAGGAATCAATGCGTGAACCTAGCCCAAGGGTTTGGATGCAACTCTGCCAGCCCTTGCCCCTTACCGGTGTCATAGCCCTGATCTTACTTCTTACCATTGGGCTGAAAGAGACTGCACCAACAAGCTGGACATGGGACAAAAAGATGCATTCTGGGCCTTGCATACCTCCTCTGGATGGGAGGATTAGTAAGTATTGCCTGTATGCTAGGATAACCTCTCTCACCCTCACAACTGCCACTTACCCACTTTGCCCCCAGGATTGTTATATGACAATAAGGGGGTCAAGGGCATCCAGCGCCTTCACCTCCCTCCACAAAGATCACTACAGGGGAAAAACACGCACTGTCAGTCGCCTGGTGTCCCAAGGACTAAGTATTGGATCATAGAGATAACCCGAAATGTCAGGAACCCATGTCACAACAAGGGCCTCTGGAGAGGGAAGTGAGCTTGCTACACTTACCTTCCTCAATGGGGGAATCTCAGATGGGGGAGGGGTGCAAGACAGGGCCCTTCAAATAGTTATAAAGGATAGGGGAATGCAAGCCATAAAGGCGGCCACTCCCCTGGCAGCCTACCAAGGTGTGAACCTTTCAGCCCTCAGTCAGATGCTTACCAATTCCCCACTCCAACGTTGGGCCAACACTACTCTACAAGTCCTCCATAAAATATATAATCACATACAAATCTGCTGGATGTGCTTGCCCCCTCAGCCGGAGGGCTTAACTTAGCCACTCCCATCCCTTTGACCTGGGAAGCTCCTGAAAATCTCAAAACCAACACCTCTGTCTTAATTGGACCCCTGGCCACTGGGATCTATCTCAAATGCCGACAATCTAATCTGTACAGTCCCTGAAGGTATGAATGGTACCTCTCTATGTGGAAGAAATATAACCTTAAAGAGGAATGCAACCCTATGTTCAACCCCTGGGGTGGTCCATCTGTGTTCTAAATCGGCCTACTGATGCCTAGAGCCCAAGTGGACTCAGCTTTGTTATTCCATCTTCCCAACCCCAGAAGTATCTGTATACACTGAAGATCAGCTCTTAACAGCCTGTAGCCCCAAGTCCTGGGCTAAATGGGCAGTCCTGCTACCCATTCTGATAGGCACAGGAATTGCGACAGGAATAGGAACTGGAAGAGGGGGCATAGGTTCATCCATAGGACTATACCATAGACTATCTGAAGAGCTAAGTGAAGACATCGAATGGGTGGAAGATTCTCTGGTAACCTTACAGAGCCAAATAAACTCTCTGGTGGCACTGACCCTCCAAAACAGGTGAGCCCTTGACCTCCTTACTTCAGAAAAGGGAGGGACTTGCATCTTTCCAGGGGAGGGATGTTGCTATTGTGTAAACCAGTCAGGAATAGTCACAACAAAGGTTAAGGAGCTCAAGGAAAGAATTCAACATAGACCACAGGAAACTATCAATCAATGGAAAGGATGGGACCTCACGGATTGGGCATCCTGGCTTCCTGCCCTGGTGGGGCACCCTCCTCTCCATAATTTTACTTGGATCCATTGGCCCCTGGATACTGAATGCTGTGGTACGTTTTATTGAAAACACTGTTGCTCGCCAAATGACTGCACGTATCTTAGTCTTCCAAGAGCACCAACCTGTAAAACTGAAAGATTATGCCTACTAAAAGTTTTTTAAAGGGCACCAAAGGGGGGAATGTTGGACAAGTGAATAAAGTATGCCAAAGATGGCCAACGGAGCTAAAACAGACTCCGGTCTCTAGCTTCGAGACCCCCCTCCTCTGGGTTCTTCTTCCTTTGTTTGCTGTGTGCGCCAAAACCCCCACCCACAGATATGGAAGCTGACAACTATAAATTACCCTCCCCACTTGCATTCGGTGCTCAGATCTTTGGAGAGACAGTCTTCTCTGAGCCCGCTGGTGTTAAATAAATCTCCGATGCACCAAGATCTCCGAGTGCCACTTGGTTGTTCCGCCAGTGTTCCAGCCTGGTTCCGTAACACACTTGGTTCCCTGATCAGGAAACCCAACCACACTGGCCCATTGTTGCCACCTGTTTGGGAGAACGGCGAGGCGGTGACAGAGCGAGGGATTGCAAGGGAGAAGGTGCGCCCTGCCTGGATTTTGGCAGTCTCCTTCTCGGTTGCCTCAGGCTGGCCCCGCTCCCTTGTTCCCGCCGGACTCAAAGACAGCTGGTAGGTGAGGACCTGGACCCAACATTGGAACCAGTAAGGCCGGGGCCCCAAAGAAGTCAGGCCCACCCAAGAGCCTGGAAGAGGGACGTGATCAATCTCCGGAGGCCTTAATAGGTCTCACCGGTAGAAAATTTTGTGGAAGGCAATGTAATAGACTCTGGTGTGTGTGTGTGTGTGTGTGTGTGTGTGTGTGAGAGAGAGAGAGAGAGAGAGAGAGACAGAGAGACAGAGAGAGACAGAGAAGGAGAATGAGCAGCTCGGCCAGGATTGCCAGCCGAGTTCGAGTTTGTGGCTCCATGGACAGGCACCCTTAAGGTCCCCAAAAGTCTATGGAGTCTGAATGGGCTCTCCTGTGTCGTGGTGAGAGTATAAGGTCTGGGGCAGTATTGGATCAGATTCTGATCACAAGTCACAAAGCTGAGTCCACTACGGCCAAACCTCACCTAACGTTTCCCTCGGGAACATGACCAGAGGAGTATCTGATTGGCCCTCTTATCTAAAGGTCATCTCATTTGTCTGTGTTTGTGACACTGAACACGAGATAGGAATTAATAATGGATCAAAACAGAGTAAGCCTCTGCTTTTAGAGGTCATGCTCAAAAATTTTAAAAAGGGATTTTCAGGTGATTATGGGGTGAAAATGACACCCAGGAAGTTAAAGACCTTTTGTGAACTAGAATGGCCCATATTCAATGTAGGATGGCCCCCAGAAGGGACATTAGATGCTCAAATGGTGCAGTGGGTCGGGCTAATAGTCACTGGGAACCCAGGCCACTCTGATCAGTTTCCATACATCGATTCCTGGCTTGAAATTGCCCAAAATCCCCCACCTTGGGTGCGATTCATCGTTAGCAAACAGAACCAGGCACAGGTTTTAGCCACCTTATCCGGAGGCTCACCCAGGGAGCCAATGAAGCAACCTGCCACTCCTCTAAGATTCAAAGGAGACACGAAGGAAGATATTGTCTTTCCACCTCCTTATGACTCATCAAGCTCCCTCCCTGCTCCCCCTGAACCTGAAACTCCTCCCCCATCTGTCTTCCCCCCCACCCCCAAGGCCGCTGGCTGCTCTCGCTGCTGCTGCCAAAGTCGCCGCCAAGCAATGGGCACCACCGCTGCTGCCGCTGCCGCCACCACAGTTGGCGCCACCCATCTCCCTGCCCCTCTCACACCCGGAGAATCCTCCCCAACAGGGGCCAGCAGCCAAACTCTGCCCCAGACCCAGACCTAATGCTCTCCAAATGCCTGTAAGGGAAATGAGAGCCTGAAAGACAGAATGAGGACAGAACCATCCAGCCCAGCCATTCCATGACGTATTATCAACCTTTCTCTACAACCAACGTCCTCAATTGGAAACACAACACTCCATCATACTCTGAAAAGCCTCAAGCAATGGCCGACTTGGAGTCCCTCTTCCAGACCCGCCAATGGACTTGGGAATATTGTCACAGTTACTCCGTACTCTGTTTAATACAGAAGAAAGAAGAAAGAAGAAAGAAGAAAGAAGAAAGAAGAAAGAAGAAGAAGGAGGAGGAGGAGGAGGAGGAGGAGGAAGAAGAGGAGGAGGAGGAGGAGGAGGAGGAGGGAAACACAACACTACCTAGAAGATCACGCACTGCCGGGGATCAATGACCCTGCTGTCTGGGCTCAAGCTGCCATGCGTGAAGAACACCCAACATGGGATTTCACCACAGAAGAGGGGCAGGCTCACATCTGATGACACCAGGAAGCCCTCCTTCGGGGAGTCCTAGTTGGAGCCAAAAAGTCCATGAACATGACTCAAACATCAAACCCAGTCACATAGCACCCTGGGGAGTCTCCCAGAGACTACTATGAAAGATTATGTGAAGCATGCCATGTACACACCCCATTTGACCCCAAGGCACCAGAAAGTCAACAGATGGTAAATACCTCCTTTGGGGCACAGGCTTCCCCAGATATCAGAAGAAAACTCCAGAAGTTGGAGGGCTTTGCCGGGATGAATATCACTCAGTTGATAGAGGTCGCCAATAAGGTTTTCATGAACAGAGAAGTCACAGCTGAAAGAGAAGCGGAGAGAAGACTAAGAAGCCACCCTTCTCACAGCAGAACCAAAAGGAACAGATGCTGCAAAGGTGGGAAGACCCCAACCACCAAAAGGGCGGAAGCCCAGAGCCCCCTTAGCAAGGGACCGATGTGCATACTGCAAAGAGAAGGGACACTAGGAGAATGAATGTCCGAATCGGAAGGGACCCTCAAAACCCAGCCAATATTGGGAGGAACCTCGAGGTGAGAACCTCGTTGGTCTGGCCAGGGTAGAATCGGACTGAGAGGGGCCAGGCTCTTTCTCTCTTGGCCCCCATGAGCCCACGGTCAAAATGAAAGTAGGGGGCCGAACAATAACTTTCATGGTTGACCCTGGGGCTGAACACTCCGTTGTTACTTCCCCTATGGCACCCTTAAGCCAAAAGGCAACAGCCATATTTGGGGCTACTGGGACACGGGCAATACAGCAGCTCTTCTGTCAAGCTCGACAATGTGGACTTGGGGGGGTCACAAGGTCCGGCATGAGTTCCTCTACTTACCTGACTGCTCAAGTCATCTCCTGGGCCAGGATCTGCTCTCCACACTTGGGGCCCAGATGACTTTTGAACCCACTGGATGCACTCACCTTCAATTAAACCCAAGGCAGAAGGAAACCTTGGTCTTGGCGATTACCCTGCCAAGCGAAGAAGAATGAAGACTATTCTGCACCCAGGCCTTATTCTGTAACCCCTCAGAATTCAGGCTCACATTCCCCTCCGTATGGGTTGAAGATAACCCACCTGGACTAGCTTGAAATCGGGCCCCCATCATTGTTGACCTGGTCCCTGGAGCCCAACCTCAGAGACAAAGGCAGTACCCCCTCCCACTCAAGACTAGAATGGGTTATACAAGAGCACCTGACCAAGCTCAGAGAAGCAGGTATTCGAATTGAGTGTCAGTTGGCTTGGAATACCCTGCTCTTGCCAGTCAAGAAGCCAGGAGGAGGAGACCGACCAGTACAGGATCTGAGGGCCATTAACAAAGTGACTGTTTCCTTACACCCAGTGGTTCTGAACCCATATACTCTCCTCAGCCAAATTCCGGGGTCAGCCACATGGTTTACATGCCTCGACCTGAAGGGTGCTTTCTTCTGCCTCCACCTGGCTCCTCAAAGTCAACCATTGTTTGCCTTTCAGTGGACTGAGCCCGTTACAGGGTGCCAGATGCAGCTGACCTGGATAGACACAACTTCCCCAAGGTTTCAAGAACTCGCCCACTCTTTTTGGGGAAGCACTAGCCGCAGACCTCGCCAACGTTCTGAGGGAAACCACAGGGTGTGTCCTCCTCCAATACGTAGACCACCTCCTCCTTGCCAGCGACACTGAAGACAACTGTATGAAAGGTACCAAGGCCCTCCTGCAGCTCCTATCCTACTTGGGGTACCGGGCCTCTAGGAAAAAGGCACAGATTTGTCAGCAGCAGGTCCGCTACTTAGGCTTCCTCCTCACAAAAGGAAAAAGAGAACTAGGACTGGAAAGGAAGGACGTTATCACTACACCGCCACAGCCCCAAACAAAACTAGGCTTGCATGAATTTTTAGGGGCCGCGGGGTTCTGTCGCATTTGGATTCCTGCATCCTCAGCCATAGCGAGGCCCCTCTATGACCTGTTGGGAGGGCCAGACCGGGAGCCCCTTGCATGGACTGAGGAGGCAAGGACCACTTTCACAGAAATAAAGTTGGCTCTGGGATGAGCCCCAGCCCTGAGTTTGCCTGACACAGAAGGCCCTTTATCCTCTTCGTGCATGAAAAGGAATAAATATCCCTTGGAGTGCTCACTCAGGGCATGGGGCCTTGGCAACAGCCAGTAGCCTACCTGTCAAAAAAACTTGATCCCGTGGCTGCAGGATGGCCACCGTGCCTCAGAGCACTGGCAGCCACAGTCCTGCTCATCAAGGAGGCAGACAAATTCACACTGGGACAAACACTTAATGTTAAGGTTCCACACATGGTCGTGTCCCTCACAAGCGCTCAAGGATATCATTTCCTCTCCAATTCTCAGCTAACACAATACCAAGGCCTTCTCTATGAAAACCCAGGGGTCACTCTTGAAACATTAAGAACATCAACCTGGCCACCTTCCTTCCCACGGAGGAGGGAGAACCTGACCATGACTGTTCCAAAGTAGTGGATGAAGTCTACACCAGCCGCTCAAACCTCCAAGACCAGGTTATAACAAGCCCAGAGATCACCCTGTTCAGCGATGGGAGCAGCTATTTACAAGAGGGCAGCTGAGGAGCAGGATATGTGGTAACCACAACCACCGACGTTCTGGAAGCCAAGGCCTTGCCGGAAGGATGGTCAGCACAACAAGCTGAACTGTATGCCTTAACCCGGTTCCTCATCCTTAGCAAAGGTAAACAAGTTAACATCTACACTGATTCCCATGAAGCTGATGCCTTCGCTACTGTGCAGGTGCACGGGGCCGGCTATAAGGAAAGAGGCCTCCTTACCACTGCAGGGAAAATGATCCAAAGCAAGGAAGAAATACGAAAGCTTCTTGAGGCCACCCGGCTGCCAGACAAGGTAGCCATCCTACACCATAAGGGACATCAGAAAGGAGACAACCCCATAACTCAAGGAAGTCACCCAGCTGACAAAACAGCCTGAGCGGCCACCTGTGGTGACCCGGGTGAAGCTCCTGCCTACACTATGACTCTTGCACCCCAGAGGGAAGCCTCCCCTCCCCTGTATACCAAAGAAGAAATAAGTTGGGCCTCGACAGAAGGGGGCACACTAAGCAAAGAGGGATGGTGGGTCATGCCAAATGGGCACATCTTTGTCCCCTTTGTTTTCTGTGGGAAATCACCTAGTGAAGGAACATCACCAACTCACACACCTAGGAAAAACTGCACTAGAGGCCCTCCTCAAAAAGAACAACTCTGTCAGCCAGCTGCCAGCATTATGCCGAGCTGTCAGTGAACAAGGTGGAACGTGTGCCAAAACAATGCTTCGTCTGTCCCCACGGCCCCTGCCTGGCACGTGATGGATGGGGGCCACCCCTTTCAAAGACTTAGAGGTGGACTTTACTGACATACAACCAAATAAAGGTTTCAGGTACCTTCTTGTAATAATCTGCACATATTTGGGATGGGTCGAAGCATTCCAGACCAGAACGGAAGGAAGTCGCAAAGTGGCCAAAGCTCTTCTACAGGAGATTGTGCCTTGGTTTGGTCTACCCTTAACCATACACAGTGATAATGGGCCTGCATTTGTGGCAGACATTATACAAACCCTAACAAAATCCCTCAATGTTACCTGGAAACTGTGCATTGCTTACCAACCCCAGAGCTCAGGGAAAGTAGAGCGGATGAATCGCACCCTCAAGGAAACCCTGGCTAAGTTCCACCAAGAGATTAATCTCCCATGGCCAGATCTACTACTGCTGGCCCTCCTGTGTGCCAGGTTTTTCTGCCAGCATTCTAGTCTGGTTCCATACAGATTCACTAGGGCATGAGAGACTCAAGGACTTGAGACTTGCCCACTGTGGTGTCCCCCCCACCCCTCCTGCATGTGACTTTAGCCCCTGCTCCTTTTCATCCCTTCTCCTCTTTCCTGATTAAGTTTAGTCCATCCTGCACAGAAGAGCTGCTGACTATCAAGTACAATGCCCTGCTCTCATTTCCGAAAATGGCCGCACTGGTGCTGACCCCTTCCTGCAACATCTACAGGAACTCTGACAAATACCTTCCCCCTAAAGCCCTTAAAACATTCTGCCCACCTCCCCTTTGTTAAAAGCTCTTCTGGAGCTTTCCTGTGTTCAGCACTCTACAATAAAGTCTAGGTTAATTGTGCTGGGACTGATTTTGTTTCTCCTGGGGCTCCTAGTGTGTGCATGTCAAGAAGCCTTTGATTGCTGAGGCATCCATGTCAAAGGCAGCCAGCTCCTAGCAAACCAACCCCACAAGGTCACCCACACACATAAAGCTCCCCTTTTAGCAAGTCCTGGGTAATCTAGATCACTGACTGCTTGAGTGACTCTGCTTCTCCCTTCCCTTATCCTACTTCTTGTTCTCATGTTTTAAGCCATCCGATAATCAGTGAACCCATGAAACCCTAATTATCTCATCCCAACAAATGCAGAGCCCCAGGCCCACGCATCCTCCCTCCCTCTCCACCTGAGACTATACTGTGTGGCTGTGTGGCCCTCGCACGTGCCATGGACCTGCCAGGACCTGTGAGTAATAAACCTTGTTCTCCAAAGTTCCCTGATGATTTTGCTGACGCTCTTCCTACAATATAACAAGAACCACAAGGGCTGATCCAGCTTCAACAATGGCTCCAGGAGGGGAACCCGCTGGGGGATCATCACAAGTAGTATAGGTCCAGCGGGCATTCCTGGCCTGTAGCATCACTGTGGAAAGGCTGAGATGCCTTCTTCCAGCTTAGGGTTGTCAGATTTTGCAGGTAAAATGGGACATACTTATGCTGAAAAGTGAGTCACTGTTTCTCTCAAATTCTGTGTTTTATCTGGCAGCCCTTCCCAGGTTTCCATGCATGCCTCATTTTGTCCTACTCCACGGGTGTCCTGTCTCTTTTCCTGGTGTGGCTTCTTCCTCTGATCTCTAACGCTGACACTCCAGACTCTCCTCACTTGTTTTCTGTCTACAGCCTGTGTTTGGACCTCCCCCAGTCCCACAGCCTGAAGTAACAATGATATGCTGCTACTACCTCCCAATCACATCTCCCAGCTCGGCCCTCAGCCCAGGATCCAGACACGGAGAGCCAACTTCCCACTCAGCGGTCTGAGAGGCATCTCAGGCACCCTCGGTCTAACATAGAGCTCCCAGTATCCTCATTCCACCTCTCAATCTCATCTTTCCCGTGAAAGGCATCACAGCCACCCAGCCAGTCAACACAAGAGGTGCGGATATAAACAGAAAGGGCTTGGGGTACAGAAGGTATGGATGTAATCCTCTGGACTTTATATGTATGTCTATATTGTTCAGAATTCTTCCCAATGGATGTGCACTATTTAAAAAAAAGAAAAAAACACCTTTATTTTTTAGAGCAGTCTTAGGTTCACAGAGAAATTGAGAGGAATGTACACAGAGTTCCCATATACCCCTGCCCCCAACATCCCACACGAGACAGGAGCATGTTACAACTGATGAACCCACACTGGCACATCATGATCACCCCAAGTCCAGTTTACAGTAGGGGTCACTCCTGTGTTGTACAGTTGATGGGTTTGGGCAAATGTAGAATGACATGCATCCATCATTATATCACACACAGTAGTTACACTGCCCTAAAAATCCTCTGTGCTCCACCTATTCATCCCTCTCCTCTTTTGGTGCATGAATGATTTATCATCCATTCAACAAATGTTTTGTTCCTTCCTTTTATGCAAGGAGTTTTCTAGGCACCAAGAATGCAGTGGAAAGCAAGACAGATAAAGTCCTGCTCTCAGGAAATTTGTATTCTAGAGGCAGAGACAGAAACAAACAAGAGAACAAGTAAGTGAACAAGATAAATTAAATACTGTGAATTGACAGGGACTATCCTGGGAAAGTGTAGGGTAGGGTGTGGATGGAGGATCAAAGACTCAAGAAGAGAGGGTGACATTTTAATGAACCCTAAGTATAAAAAAATTTCCCCTGAGCAGGGGTGCCTGGCTGGCTCAGTCAGAAAAGCATCCAGCTCTTGATCTCAGGGTTGCAAGTTTGAGCCCCACACTGGGTGTGGTGATTACTAAAAAATACATAAATAAAACTTAAAAAAAAAAAAAGCCAACTGTGCAAAGATCTAGGAAAGGAGCCCTGCAAGCAGACAACACCGAGTACAGAGGCACTGAGGTAGGGCAAATTTGGTGCTTCCAAGGAAGGAAAGGCAAAGAGGCCAATAAGTCTGGGGTATGTAGATACAAGAGGATGGCAGGAAAGAAGGACAAGGCAGCCGGTCACGTAGGGTCTTACAGGCAGAGCAAGGAGTACATGCTTCTTCCTCAGAGTGACTGTTTATGTTTTCAAAAGACAACTCTGTTGCTTCCCCCACTAAAAAGGGATCAGGGCCCCTGAGTGACCCCAGATCACCCCCGTGAAGCCAAAGATACACCCCAGCAATCCACAGAACATTGAGAAATGATAAATCACTGTCTGTTTAAGTCCCTAGGTTTGGCAGTACTTTGTTATGAATCAAAAGATAACTGACAATGTTCCAGCTCTGTGATTTCATTTACAGTTTAGCTGCCCTCCTCTGGGGGTGAGAGATGGTGCTGAGCTGAGGACTGCCAATGTGGGAGAAAAATCTTAGCTGCCTGTGACACTATGTACTTCAAAGATAGTTGGGTACAGAGCATCAAACCGCTGGAAGTCCATGTGAACTCTAACCTTAAAACAAGATGTATTTTCTGGCTCTGACACTTCTAAAAGTAGTCCAAAGCAACAACATGTCCCCCTAGCCTGGGGGCCATGTATCTCTGCACTCAGATTTTCATGTCTAATACTCAAAACAGGACTCTTGGAGGACAATGAATCCCATAACTTGGGGCAGGAGAAAAGATGAGACGGCTCTGGAACCCTCTGGGGTTGCTAGAAAATAAGATGCTTTCAAAGGTGTCAGAGGAGGGACTAAAATGACAAAGGAACAAAATTGTAAACAGACTACCACTGTCAATCGGTGACAACTTCAGCATCTAATAATAATATAGTATAGTTACCACTTCACAAGTTGAGTCTGCAAAGGACCATGAGTTCATTATGATATCAAAACAGAAAAGTTAAATTAATACAAAATGTATAAAGCCAATAATAAACAAAATAAATTAGCAGACAAAATCATTCACTAATTAAAGTCAGCAAAGGATGAGATACAGCCTACCAGAGAATCCTTCCTTTGTTGACTTTAGTCAGCTGCTTTTGACAACTTAATCACAACTGCTTCACTTCAGGAAGACTCACGCATGTAAGCAGGAAGGAGGGGAAAAGTCAAGACAGCACTGGGAAAAGCAGGAACCAGAGGAAGGGGAGGAGAAATCACCCATCACCACAGTCACAGGATAACCAGGGAGCGGGAAGGCTCACCGGCTGAAGGACACAGATCAGACAAGATAACCAATTAAAAAGAGGCCCAATGGGGAGCCTGGGTGGCTCAGTATGCTAAGTGTCTGACTTCAGCTCAAATCATGGTCTCACAGGTATGAGTTCAAGCCCCAGGTCGGGCTGTGTGCTGAAGGCTCGGAGCCTGGAGCCTGCTTCACATTCGGTGTCTCCCTCCCTCTTTGCCCCTCCCCTGCTCGTGCTCCATCTGTCTCTCTCTCTCAAAAATAAACATTAAAAAAAGAGGCCCAAAAGCGTTCACAAACATTAGACAATTAGACAAGCATGAACCACAAAGCTTCGTTCTCTCCTCCCAAAATGAGTAAAACCCTCTGGATGACTCACTCATGGCGGTGGGATTCAGACAGAATACAAATGAGTTTCCAAATACGCCAAGAAACCAGGTAGGCACCAGGAGGCAAGTGCCAGCAGCCGAGCTAAACTGAAGGGTTCCCTGACTGCTAAGAAAGAGGCCTCCTCTCAAGGTATAGGGCAGAGCTATGAGGACCACACAGAACAGTTCCAGAAGAAACTTGTGTGAGGGAAGCACACTGAAGAATGCCCTCTAAACTCATCAAATGTGCACCAGAGGCCCATTGGGTCAGCACCCAGCACGCATTCCTACCTACCCTGTGCCCCTTACAGTGTGGGGCCTCCGTGATCCCCCAGCAGGGAACTCACAACCCTGTGGATGGTAGTCAAGGGCACTCAGCTTCCTTGGGAACGTGGGGGTGTGTCAGAAGGAGAATGTGTTCAGATGTCATTTGCATCGACAGAAGAATACGGATGAACACACCAGGTCCTGAAGGACAGGCCTGCTGGTGAAGGCGGCCTCTGTCGGGAGAGTGGGCTGTGGACGCAGGAAAACCCTGTCCTGTAGCCCCCAGAGAGGGGGAGACCTGGGGGGGTGGCACTGACTCCAGGGCAGAGGTTCCCACCCAGCCTTTCCCCCAGAGGACACAATATGGAGACAGTGCCCCAGGACAGGCCCCCACAATAAAGAACTACCAAGGTGTCAGACCCTGCCAAGGTGTCAGAGTGTGGAGTGAGAGCCCTGCACAGCCCGTGTGCTTGGAGCCCCTTCCTCGGGCGCAGGCCTTGAGAAGGGCTGGGCAGGGGGACCTGGGCCCACCTGGCTGCCAGTCACAAGAATCTGTAAGGTCATTGCTCTTGCAGATGCCTCCTGGGGAGTCTGCCTCCACCAGACTGAGGAGGACACTGATGCGGAGCCTCCCCGTGAGTCAGGGAGAAGCTGGCCTTGAATTTAGGGCCTTTGGGCACCATGGGGCCAACACATCAGGTCTGAGACCTGGTCACCAGTACCTCATACAAACTAGTGCTCACCCCAAGGCAAGAGACAAGGCCAGTCCTAACTATTCACTGCACAGCCAAAATGCTGGAATGGATAGGCTCCACTCAGCTGCCCACTACCTGCTGTGAGGCCAAACTACCTCTGGTAGTTTTATAGGAGACCTGGTTCAGTGGGAGCACCCTGAAGTCTGCCCTGAGGGTCTGAATCCCAGCTCTTCCTCTTCCTAGATGCTGGTCCTTGGAAAAGTGAAATTTCTGTGCCTCGTCTGTTCAATGGGGACTAGAGCACCAACTTCACAAGGCTGTGAAGATTAATGTAATAATGCACTTGCATCACAGGGCACCTGGCTGGTTCTCCCACTTCAAATCCCTCAAAGCTCTAATGTTTCAGACCAGTGCCTCTTAAATTATAGCTGCATCAGAATCAGCTGGAATACTCACCTGGGTAGTTTCTGATAAGTAGGTGGGGGGACAGCAGGCCTAGTAAGCCAAGATACTGGATATGCAGGAGAGAGAGCCTCAGAAATACGTGAAGACTTGCCCAACCCTCAGTCTGGATTTCCCCAGCCTCCCCGCTCCCGCCCCAGGCACCAAACCCGCCTTGGGCCCTGGGTTTGTCTCCCTCCACCCCAGGTCCGTCATCCAGGACCCAGCCCTGGGCCCTTACCTGGATACCTCCCCAGGTGCCCCCTCTGCCCGAGGCCCCTCTGGGACCACTTTCTCTTTCCCCTTCCCGCTTTCCCTTACTTTCGCCTATTTGCAGGCCCCTGGCGTCCCACCGGACTCCCCCAGCTCTGGGTTCACGTCCTCTTCTGCGTTGCCCAGGCCCCGGACTTTCCAGGTGTGCCCCACTCCGTCCCGAGGTCCCCCTCCAAAGGCCCTGGGTTTACTCCCTCTACTGCTCATCCCCCACTCCGCGCCCCAACCCCAGCGCTTCCCCAGGGCCGGGCCTCCTCAGTGTGACATGTCCATCTACCCAGACCGCCCCCTTTGGACTCCATCGCCGCTTTACCCCAGACTTCCCGCACCCCTGCCCAGGCCCGCTTGGGGCGCAGCGCCACGCTTACCCGATCCCCTCCCGGGCAGCAGCGCGCAGGAGGCGAGCAGAAGGCGCGCGGGCCAAGGGGGGGGTTCAATGAGGAAACAGGGAATGCCAGATCTTCAGGCCAACTTGCCTGGCGGTTTCAGGACCCGGCGAAAGCGTGACGGGGCGGGGACTGGGCGGGGCTACCTGGAGGCGGGGCCCTGTTGCCCAGGGCCCGAGGGGAGGTGGGGAGGGGGTGTCCCCAGTTCCAAGGTCTCGCTGCTCGACGCAGAGCGCGCCAGAAGTCAGGGCCACGCAGACTCTGCCCCCGGGACCCTGGAGCTTGGCCTTTGTGGTGGGGACACGTGGAGCCAGAAGTCTTTCTGGGCTGTAAACCCGATTGTTTCCTGAGCGTGCCAAGCTCCTCTCCTCCTTTGCTGCAGTTAATGCTCGAAACAGCCCTTAGGGGGAGGTCGTGTGCTGAGGCCTGGTTTACAAAGAAGGAAACCGAGTCTAGGGCTGTAAAACCACTCAGGAGGAAAGGGGGCTTGAGGATCCCGTCTGTAAAGGGTGTGGGAAGACTGGCCATTCTTAAGGGACAGCTGCTTCGCCTGCAGCCAGAGCTCCATCAGCTCTCCAGGACAGCGTTTTGTTCTTGTGTTTTAACTTCTTTATTATGAGAAATGTTCACTCACGCCAAAAGTAGAATAATAAAATGGTCCCGTAAACCAATAGGCCAGCTTCCGTCATGGTCTGCATCTTGCCCTTTTTTTCCCCCATCTATATCCCTCCCCCTACACACACACTTTTTTTTTTTTTCCTGGAGTAGTTTTAAAGCATTCTGGCAGACATATTTCACCTTTAAATTCTTGAGCATGTTTCTCCAATCATTAAGGTTTTTTTTTTTCAAACATCCTCAATAATACCAGTATCACACCCAACAAACTTAGCAATACCCAGTCCAGTTCTATTTTTCCTAATTGACTCAAAACAGTCTTAACTGTTGGCCTCTTCTGACCAACATCTAAAGAGGGAGGAGAGATTTTGGGGGGACACAGCCTCAGGCAAAGTTCATCCTCATGGTTTTTGCCACAAACCTGTTCATGACCACAGAGCCGGAACATCAGTGGAATCAGACGAAAGTCCAAAATGAATGGAAACACAGGGCATGTGAATGCTAGATATTTAACAAGATTTAGTCCTATGCTATATTATTTCAGCAAAAGACAAATCTGCATGTTAAACACAAATACATATATAGATATATATAGATATATTCTACAGGTTTACAGACACCCTGATTTTCAGCAGGTGTCCTGTCCTATATCTGGGTTGGGTACTGCCTGCACACCTCCTTATCCACCTAGGCTTCTGGGGCCAGCCATCCTCTGGCACCTCCTGCCCTCCCCAAGGAAAGAGGATTCATGTCTACTGGTAGCCAGTAATCCTGCCCTAAACTTTCCAGACAATGCTCCAGCTCCCAGTCCTGGGAATTCTGAATGGCTCCAAGCCCACTGCTAGGATATATACTCAGATCAGTGCCCCAGAGAATGAACCAGTTGTGGGGCATGACCTGTGTCTTTATACAAGAGTCCAAGAATTCTACATTTGAACCTGACCTCCCAAGTTGCTATGGAAGTACATTTGTCAAGGCCAGAAAACAGAATAGACTCTATTTTACAGCTATGTTTTCCTTGCATATGTATTTAAACATATGGTTTGTGGGGCCCCCATTTGTGTTTTTTTTAACTTTTTTTTTTTTTTTTACTTTTATTTTTGAGAGACAGAGCACGAGCAGGAGAGGGGCAGAGAGAGAGGGAGACACAGAATGTGAAGCAGGCTCCAGGCTCTGAGCTGTCAGTATGGAGCCCGATGCGGGGCTTGAACCCAGGAACCTGAGCCGAAGCCAGATGCTTAACTGATCCACCCAGGTGCCCCTGTGGGCCCCCGTTTGTAATCTTGCCCTGTAAATTTTGAGGTGGGCTTATCTTGTGTCAATATACTTATGAGTATAAGAAACATTTTATTTTCTACTTACCTCTAATGCAAGAAAAATAAACCATCAAAAGCATGAGGATAAATGGCAACTTAAATAGTAAATAGTAAAAATAGTTGACTTAAATAGTAAAGAAACCATAGGGAGAATGTAGCACTCTTGCAAAGGGGGCAGCCCCAGCTAAGTTCCAAAGGACAACTGCAATGCTCAGATACAGGACCCATTCTTCAGGGCCTTGGTAAGTGGCCGGCAGTGTGCACCAAATCCTGCAAACTAGCTCGTGCCCCATTCTCTTCCCCTCACTAACGGGCATCTAGAAGTGCCCAGAGTGCTGCCTTGGGAGTCCACAGGCCTGGCTGAACTTTTGGCAGTGAGTAGCTTTACAAAGAGATACTATACCAAACTGTAGTCCTGGGATGGAAATTTAAGATATATAGACACAAAATACATTTGTAAATGATAAAATGTTAGCAGATATTATGGACCGAGTTGTGTTGTTCCCTACCCTGAATTTGTATATTAAAGTCCTAACTCGCAATGTGACCGTACTTGAGGATAATACCTATAAGGATGTTATAAAGGTTAAATGAAGGGCACCTGGGTGGCTCAGTCGTTTGAGCTTCTGACTTTGGCTCAGGTCATGATCTCACAACCGTGAGTTCGAGCCTCTCATCAGGCTCTGTGCTGACAAGGCAGAGACTGCTTGGGATTCTCTGTCTCCCCCTCTCTCTGCCCCTCCCCTGCTCATTCCCCCTCCCCTCTCTCAAAAGTAAATAAACATTTTTTGAAAAGTTTAAGGGGCTCTTGGATGGCTAAGTCGGTTAAGCGGCTGACTTCAGCTCAGGTCATGATCTCATGATTCCTGACTTCGAGCCCCACATCAGGCTCTGTGCTGACAGCTTGGAGCCTGGAGCCTGCTTTGGATTCTGTGTCTAACTCTCTCTCTGCCCCTGCCCTGCTCTCTCTCTCTCTCTCAAAAATAAATAAACATTTTTTAAGTTAAAAAAAAATTTCACAAGCTGAGCTTAGGAAAGATGTGAACCTCAGTTTTCTCATCTGTAAAGTGGAGTTAATGTTAGTACCTACCTCAAAAGGTTGAGGATGACAGGAAGCAATCCAGGTAAAGTCCTCACATCGAGTGCCTCACATATAGCAAGGGTTCAATTCATGTTTCCTGCTACTATGTTTACTGTTACTATTAATGTTCTAACAGGACAAATCACAAGCAGGGGTGATTCTACGCACATGGATGGACCGTTGTAGCAGGCTTGGGGCACAAGGAGGGCCTTACCCTGCCACAGCTTTCTCATGCCTGTTCCAGTTTCCTGCTATTGCTCTGCCATCATACCGTCTATCCTTCATTCCCAACCAGTCCTTGTCTTCCCCAAATGGCCTTCAGCCTGGAGGCAGCAGCCCCAGTTCAAATCCTTCCCAGCCCCCTGCTCCACCACTGCACTGTCCCCCACAGTCTCAGAGGCCCATATGATGGGCTGGCCAAGCTCTGACTGCCCCACTGCCCAGACTGGAGGGCCATCGCCCGGCCTCGCAGACTGACCCCACAAAGACATACTATAGGTACTACAAATCACTTTGGAGTTTAGGAACCTCACCTTCTTTCCACAATCCCACCAACGTCTGTGCTGCCACTCAGCCATCCTTTCAGAGACCACACCTTGCAGCAAGGTCAGCCTCCTACCTGGTCCTGCCCTGTAGTGGTTGCCCTCTGCAATGACTCCCTTAGCCTCTGCTCAGGCTTGTCCTCCCCTGGGAAGTGTCAAGCACATGCCCCTCAGCCTCTTTCCTTGGAATCCCCCAACACCTCTTAACTATGTCATTGTGCTATATTAGGTGGGATATTTTTGCCTCTCAGACTGTGAATTCCCCAAGGGAAGAGACCTTGTTCATCTCTGAACATCTCCACTAGTACATAGTAGACACTTGCTTTAGGTTGCCCCCACTCCCAGCCCCCAGAAGTGACCTTGAGATGAAGATTCAAGTGCAAAGAGTTTATCTGGGAGATGATCCCAGAAAACGTTGGTGGGAGAGGGAGGAGGTGAAGCAGGGAAAGGAGGGCAGCCAATGAAGTTTCGTTACCAAGCAAGTTACCTCCGTGGGCATCTGGAGCTCAGTCCTGCCTGGAATTCTGGGAGCCTCGGATATTGCCCCTGAAGGGTGTACAAATCCTAACTCCCACCCAACTTTACATGAGGACTACTTCCAGGGGACAATGGTGCCCCGGTCCTTCAGGCCTGATGGACTGTCAGGCAAGGTGGGCCAAGTGGCTCCCACAGGCAGAGAAGGCCTTCCTGGGAATCACTGTGGGCCCACATTAAGAAGTCAGGCAGGTATGCCCGGGGCTGGAGGGGGAACCTGAGTGGGGCAGTGGCAGGGACATCTGCAGCACTGGAAAGACATTTGCTGATTGCAGAATAAATAAAAAGGTGCAATGATGGAGGGCAAAGGGTGCCTGCCAGCCACTTACTCCAGGTGCAGATTGTCATCTGCAAATCAGTGCTGACCTCTGGATCAAGCCTGTGAGGGGAATATCTCCTACCTTTTTTATGGATGAGGAAACTGAGGTCCTAAAGAGTTCCTCCACTTGCTGGAGGTCACAGCCCTGAGAGGCATAGCCAGAATTCAAACTCCATTCCAATTAAATCTAAAGATGACATTTTCCATTCCATCAACCAAGCTGCCTCTCTCACACAAGGGAACAAGAGAATGAAGGCATGAACGGATGAGTGCTTTATAAATACGGGGAGGCTCCGATTCATCTAGTGTTCTGGCTCAAAGATGACTACTGACTGAATTAGCTGCTCTTTGATTTATAATCAAATTTACACAGAAAACTATAAAATTCCAAGTAAGAAATCTGTTGTCTGGTGAGGAAGATATCTTAAAATCAGGGCCTGCCCCTCACCACCCCTGCTTGGCATGCTGAATAATCCAGGGCTGGTTTAGTTGCCCTCCATCCCAGCCTGCCCACCCACACCCAAAGGCCATTCCTGGGCTTCATGCACACGTGGAGAAATGAGCTATTGTTATTGTTGGTCCTGCCAAATCCATGACCCCATGACTCAGTGACAGCAGGACGAAGCACATGGGCCTCAAGGTGGGACAGGACTGCAGCAGTTCTCTCTGCCCTAGGCCCGGACCACCACCCTTGTGTCGAGAGCTGCCAGGAAGGAAGACAGTGCCACTACTCAAAAGCCTCTTATAATTTGCATAAACATGAACAAAAATATTTATGCCCAGTCAGTTAAGCGTTCAACTCTTGATTTTGGCTCAGGTCATCATTTCATGGTTTGTGAGTTCGAGCCCCACGTTGGGCTCTACGCTGACAGCACAGAACCTGCTTGGGAGTCGCTCTCTCTTCCTCTCCCTCTGCCCGTGCCCTGTTCGTGCTCTCACTCCCCGTCTCTCAAAGTAAATTAAAAAACTTAAAAACACTGTTCATGCTATAATGGAAACAGTACCTTGCGCTTTACTAGAACTTTCCAACACATGCTTACATCCATGATATCATTGAATCATTGTGACAGACCTGGGGGCAGGCAGAACAGACATTACCATTCCCATTTTCCAATGAGGAAACTGAGACTTGCCCCTAGAGAGTGTCTGGCAGTGCTGGACTTACAATGTGAGGGATGATCATGCCTCTGTTAGAAAACCTCCCTACAGCAGACCCGAGGAGTCTTCTCCACCCCCAAAATGGCTTAACAGCCAGGGACGTTCTTGTCTTTGTTGAGATTCATGCAAGCAGACTTACAGTGCCCCAGTAGGGGCATGGACTCAGGTGGGCCTCAGTGAAGCTGCTGGTTTTCCCTCCGGGTAGGAATGTCACAGCAACTGGGCTCACATCCAGGCCCCTGACAGCCTGGGGACACAGGAGGGAATAGCCCCACGAAGGAGGATAGCACACGAAGCTGCTGACACCTCAAGGGTCATAGGAACCTCAAAAACAACCCCTAGGCTACTGGGAAGAAGCCTCAAGGCCCCAGAAGGAGGGCTAAGGTCACTGCATCTGCCACTAAAAATAGTCCCACAAGTTTTGTTGATTTCACTTTGAAGAGCAGGTGGCAAAGGGGAAAGGACTAGAAGTCAGCCACTCACCAGACACAAGAGCCTAAGGAAAGCCTGCCTCCTCATCTGTAAGATGCAGACCAGTGCTGGGCCACATGTCTCTTAATCTCTACCAGTCCGGCTCAAGCTTGTTCATAGGGGGGGAGGTAGCTCCAAGCAGAGAGGGACTGAAAGCTGCATATCTTTAAAATAAAAAAAAAAATTTAACATTTATTTATTATTGAGAGACAGAGCATGAGCATGGGAGGGGCAGAGCGAGAGGGAGACACAGAATCTGAAGCAGGCTCTGGGCTCTGAGCTGTTAACACAGAACCTGACTCGGGGCTTGAACTCACAAACTGTGTGATCATGACCTGAGCTGAAGCTGGGTGCCCAACTGACTGAGCCAGCCGGGTGCCCCTAAACTCCATTTCCTGATGGAACAGCACCACATATTGAATGGTGTCCTACCTCATTCCCATTTCCTGCGGATTTCTGCTCAGATCCCACCTTACCAGAAGGATCTTTCCTGAGCACCCTGTACAAATAGTGCCTCACCCATCCCACCCTCGCCCACAGACAGCATTCGCAATTCTCTCACTAGTGTATTTTTTCTCCATATTTTTTCTCCATGGTATACACTAGACTCATTTGCTTGTTGGTTTCCTCAGTTTTTGCCCACTAAAATGTACGCTTCATGAGGGCAGAAACTTCCTCTTGGAAAGTGGCACATAACAGGTGCTCAATATATGTTTGTGGAGTAAAGAGATACATAAGTTCTGAATCAGCTATTGACTCAATGCCATGATAATAATAGTAATAGAATCAGCTGGCACTGAGCACTGACATCACACACAAGAAGGTGCTGAATAACACTTCATATTCATTGTCTTAGCCTCACAATTACCCTGGGAAGCAAGGACGGTGAAGATTGCACTCTACAGATGTGAAAAACTAAGGATTGGAGAGGTTATATACTTCTCCAAGTCAGAGTTATTAATGGCAGAATGTAGATTTGAACACAGGTACATGAAAATGCCCTTTCATTGTCAGTGGAGGGGATTCTATTTTCCTTTCAGCCATCCTTGTATTCCTAGGATGCTAGAGTTTGGTTATAATGAAATTATTCTCTCTGTAGAGATGAATTCAATTTATGAGCATGTTATTGCAAACATTAACTATGTTGCCATTTTTATGATTGTTCTATTCATTTGGTTTTATGCTGTCATTGTCATATTTGGACACTAAAGACATGATAGTTCTACAGAAAGAATGATAAAACTTTCATCTTTTCCTATGCACTGGAACATAGATATGAAAATTATCTATTTCTTAATAAAGAAACAACTTTCCTTGTCTGAGCTGAGAGCCTTGTTGGAGGTAGTGATTCATCCTGCCCACTGATCCTCAGTTTTCCCACTTCTGGACACATGGAGACTGAACTTCCTGTTCCCTGGGTTGGATGGGTCACTGTGGCTAGCCTGAGCCAGTTGGTTAGGAGCAGAAGTGATGTGTTACTTTCAGTGGAGAGCATCTAAGTGCTGACACAGACTCACCAGGGTGTTTCCCCCTTGGCCATGGCACATGTCAATGTCTTAGACCAAGGAGCCCTGGAACAGAGTCCCTGACCATCCATGATGGACACAGAGCATAAGTAAGAAACAAGTTCATTGAGTTGTGAAGCTAGCCAATCATCAATGATACAGAAGTAACTCCTTGTTGAATCTTCCATGTTTTTCCAAAAGTGAGCAAATCTGGTCAGGTTCTTTACTACCTCTTAAAAGAATTGTAGTCATGTATCTTTTTTTCCACAAGATAACCCAATGCAGTGAGAATTTAGAATGATCAGCATACAGATTTATTCATTTGGTCAATAAACATTTATTGAGCACCTATTATACATGAAGCCTGTCCTAAGCACTGGGAATAGTGAAGTAAACAAGCTGTGTGTTCTGCCTCCATTGTTTTCAGTTAGAACTCAACACTTATTCAATGAACAAATACAAGTTTAATATAACCTAGACCTTGCAATTGATTTAATCCACTCCATGAATCATATGGAAGCTAACATTTATCTTGTCCTCACTGTTAGGCTATTTTCAAAACACTGTGAGGTTTTACAGATGAGGGTATTGAAGCACAGAGCAAGTTCAGTAACTCATGTAAGGCCAGGATGAGACACGTTTACCAAGTCATTCATTCCTAGGTACTTATCAAATGTTTACTATGTACCAAGACTGTGTTTCCAAGTGAATTGGTCTCACATGGGTATTCTGGGCAAGACTGTTTACTAGACAGAAGGAAAGCTTTCAATGTGATACTCTTTGTAGAGAGATGCGTGTCCTCATGCCCTTAATATATTTATTGTAAACTCCTTTACCCATTTGAAATGCAGTTTATAAGGACACTTCACTCCTTGGTCCAGCTCAGTGGACTCCACAACACTAGGGTTGTGGTTATAGTGCCTGCCAGGGACTCACTGCCCAATGCACCTTACACATTCCCTTGGAAGAAGTGGCACTTTTGGAGGATTACCAATGGATATGCAACACAACCTTGTGCCTAAGTTTTTACTCACATAACCAGATGTTCTCTGGAACGTTCTTTGCTCTTGCACTCTGCTCTGCCTGTATCCCCTTGGGCACACAGACCATCTCTTCTTTGGGGTTTCCCCAAGAGGAGCAAGTTCACAGGAAAGCACAGGAATAGTGAGGAATTGTTGACCTTGGAGGGAGAAGGGAAAGGAATTTCCACCACCTATTCCCCGATATATCTCGACGTTTTGCCTTGGCCACCAAGGGATCACCTTCCCCGCCTTTCCCCCCGCCTGCCAAGTCTACCTCCTTCCTTCGCCACCTCATTCCTACACACACTTCAAAAATCTTCCCTGTACTACATAGAGCAAGCCTGTGGCCATTTTCTGATCCTGAACATCCCCACCAGCCCCCTTTTACCTAGTCAGAACATTTTTCTGCATGACAGAAGGCACTGCCTGAAATGGCTCCTGGTGAATTCCATTTCCTCTGGCTCATCATGTTTGGATCAAGACAGATCAACAGAATGCTACAGTGGGCTCCAAGGTCTGTCCTCCTCCCCACCCCACCCCACTGTAGTTGGACGAATATGTAGTGTTTCATGCTACCAGGGGGGTCGCTTGTGCCTCCAGTAAGTCATCGTGTGCTCAGCTACCTTGGGGAAGGTCATAAGAAACAGCCATCTGCAGCATAACGCCCTACTATAAAATAGTATAAGGCAGTGGTCATCACATGAGAAAACATATTATTTTCAGGAGGACATAAAAAATGGATTTCTTTCTCTACTCCAGAAAAACTAGTTTGTTTCTTCTGCCACATGGACACTGTGAATTAGGCCACAGATTAGGTTCCCTCACACTCTTGTCAGCTAGAAAGCTCTGAGCTAAATCGTGCTCCAACTTTAGAATGGTATAAAATTTCACAGAACACAGTTTTGATACTAACCACACTCCTGATTTTATCTTTGTGCTGTGTTCCTCCTTGGCCCTATTCACACATGCATATTTTCATTTTGTTCATTATATTTCTTAAATGCCTTTAACATGGAAAGATAAATGCATTTAAAATTACAAAAAGACAAGTTTATTTCTCCCATGTACCAATGACTGCTGGCAGGTCACCTTGGATCATATTCACCTCCATGATGTTGGGGATTCAGATGTCTGCCACTGTGTGCAGCTCCGTCCGCCTCCAAAGGTAGTGCCATATCCGCATGGTCTGAAAATGCCCACCACCCTCTTTCCTGGGTCTGCTTCCAGCCAGTCCAAGGGAAGGAAAAGAGGGAGAGCAACAGCATGACTCCCTGCTTTAAGGGGCACGTCTCTGGAGTGAGCACTTCTACTCACATTCTGTCCACTGGACTTGGTTCTATGACCAAGACCTAACTGCAAAGGAGGTTGGGAATTCTGTCTTTCTTCAGGTCAGCCATGGACCCATGCAAACTTTGGGGTTCTAGAACTCAAGAAAGAAGGGGATAAAGGAATGGAAATGCATAAACCGATAGTCTTACCATTCTTACTGTGAGATAATAGAAAATGTGTACTGGTCTCTGTCCATGGTTCCTGGCACAGAGCTCCTGACACCCTTGTAATTTCCTAAGTGATAAGAATGCTAATATTTGTCTCTGACCCTGACACAGTGCTCCCCAAACCCTTGTAATTGCCCGTGAGAAGGGCATAGGAGCATCTTTTATTCTATTGAGGTGACTCTGGGTGGGCTCCCAGATGGCAGCCAATCACCAAAAAGACCAAGTCATGATTAGAAACTTGGCATTTTCACCCCCTCCTGCCCCACCAAACCAATCTCCAGAGAGGGGAGAGTGGCTAGAAATGGAGTTAACAATGAGTCATGACTATGTGAGGAAGCGGCCATAAAAATCCCAGCAGTATGGGTTTTGGAGAGCTTCCAGTCCTGGTAAAGACATCCACACTGTGCGTGAGAGGGCACTGTGGCTCACCCCAACTCCACAGATACAGAAACTCCCATGCTCAGGACCCTCCCAGACCTCACCCTATGCATCTCTTCATCTGGCTATTCATCTGTATCCTTTATCATATCCTTATTAAAGTGGCAAATGTGTTTCCCGAGTTCTGTGAGCTGCTCTAGAAAATTAATGTAACTCAAAGTGGGACTCATGGGAACCTCCGATTTATAGCCAAATCAGATACAAGTTGTGGGTAACCTGGACACCTACTACTTGTGACTGACATCTAAAGTAGGTTGGAACAGTATTTTGGAGTTGAGTTCTTAACCTGTGGGATCTGACACTGTCTGTGATGGATAGTGTCGACAGTTGAGTTAAATTGTAGGACACGCAGCTGGTGTCACAGAGAATTGCTTGATGTGGGAAACACTCCCCACATTTGGTGACCAGAAGCATCAGAAGTGAAGTGTTCTATGTAAATGTAAAGGAGACACAATAGGAAAGAAGTACATAGGAAGGGAAAGCAGGGTAGTTTTTCTCAAGTACTTACCTTATAGTTTCAGAAGAATTCTTGAAGAGAGGAGAAGGTGAAAAAGGTAGGAGCCCAGCTGTGCACATTCAAACCAGAGGTGTCAAGATGGAAGTGTAGTGGGGCAACCTGGCTGAAACCAAGCTCTGTGTGTGTGTCTAAAGAGGGGAGAAGAAGGTTTCTGGGCTCAATTTGGGTTTGGATCAGCCTGCGCTCCAAATGTTTCCTGCTCTTCTACTGTGAAGAGCTGTTTGCAGGGAAGACAAGGCTGACCCCGCCAGACACTGGGCAGGCTTCTGGGTGCATTAGTTGGACCCCCTTGGCCCTGGGGCTGTTTGAGGTGAAACAAAGGGGACCTGGGAAAGAGGAAGATAAGGGACTCATCTTGTTGGATGTGTGTTAAGGCAGACCTGCACCCCTTTGGGACAGGAAAATTCTTCTCAGCATGCTTAAATGGCTAGACCAGTTGAACATCTGACTCTTGATTTTAGCTCATGATCCAACAATTTGTGGGATGGAAACCTACATTGGGCTCTGCGTGTAGCCTGCTTAGGGTTCTCTGTCTCTGTTTAAGATCCCTTCTCTCTCTGCCCCTTCCCCACTCACACACTCATGCCCCCTCTCTCAAAATAAATGAACTTAAAATAAGCGGGTGGGGGAGAAGGTCTTCTCTCAGAGAAGTGGTTCTCTGACATCTATCATCACGATCAATTCCCAGGGAGGAAACAGGGTCCAAGAGGCTTAGGCTGAGGTGAACAACACATTTCTTCCCTTCTGTGGGCACGAGCATTGAGACCACAGTTCTGGTGGTGGGGTGAGCTGGCCCTGCTGCAAGCAGCCAGGTGGGAAATGGGTACAAGTGCCTCCCATGGGGCCTATGCTTCAGGGCTATGGGTCTGGGCTTCGGGGTTCTGAGTTGGCTCATGGAGTAAAAGTTGTCAGTTCTTCATGACCCTCTAAGAAGCCCTCATGAGAAGTTACAGCCTCCTGGCAGTGGTACATGGGGGGTTGATAGAAGAGCCCACTTCCTGCTTGGGCTACAGCGGACATGGGGAGGTAGAGGACCCCCACCCCAAGACGGGAGCAGTAGCCAGTGGATTAGCTTGCTCCCCCCAAACCACAGCAGCTAAGCCCTGTCAAAGAGCAAATCCAAGTGGGCCTGACCCCCAGCAATGGAGGGAGTCAGGAACTCAATACTGAGGGGCTCTCAGAGGGGTGAATTGCTCTGTAGGCAGAAAGGGCTTCAGAGTCCTTCTCACTCAGAAACTAGAGGGAATGCAATTTCAAGTGGTCTTGTAACCTTGGGCAGGTAAATGTCTCTGCCTCAATTTCCTTGTTTATAAATGGGGACAAAAGCAGTTGGGCTAATGGAAGGATTAAATGAGATAAACACATAGTGAGGGCCTGGAACCTCCATGCCTCCAGTTAGTACTACTCAGTGAACTACTGCTTCTCACTACTATTACCACTCACTGTTACCAGGGTAGTCTGGACGGGGCTTCTGTAAAAGTGTGTCCTGAAAGGAAGAGAAGCCATCATGGAAGGTAGCCAGGCATAGGGACCTCCCATTGCGGGAGGGAGACAGATTTCATAGGTCCTGGGGTACAGACTTGGCTAAAGGAGGAGGACTGAAGATGTTCCCAGATGAGCAGAGGCTGGGCCAGGACACACCCAGCATGGCCAGGACTTGCAGGGGGAGGAGGGGAATTTCAGACGGGCAGAGCTGGGTAGGGGTGGAGGGGTGGGATGCCGAGCAGAGTGCTATGTGGGGTAAACTGGGGCAACAGCAGGTAAGTGAGGGTGTAATGTTTGTGCCCTCAGGAGTGGGAGTGCAGAAGGGAGGGCCCCAGAGTCCTGCAGGGTGATAGGAGAAAGAGTGAACAAAGTGGAGGGCTGGGCAGGCGGGACAGGGCCTGTCCCATCCAGGGAGGCTGCTGCAACACAGGGAGACAGCTGCATCCTGGCACGACGCTTCTGCTGCCCATCCTTCTTCCTCTGCTCTGCATTTCCCAGGTATCACACCACAAATATCTCACACTCCTAGCTTCATCTCAGCACCCATCTTCTCAGGCTGAAGCTGATGAACATTTTTTACTCCTGCACCTCTCCCCAGGACACCTTCCTTGGGCAATGCCACTCAAGTGCCAGGACTTGCAGGGTCACCAGGGGTACCCACAGAGGGAGTGGAGAGACACGGAAGTCCTGCTGCCACTGGTCAGAACCTTTATTTGCCTTGGGGCCAATTTCTCACCCAAACAAAGGGCACTGTGATTGGGCAAGGGTGGGGCTGTCCCAGCAGAGACAGAGAGTGTGGACAGGAAGGTTTCCAACAGTGTCTCAAGTGGGGTGCTGTGCACTCGGGAGGGGGTGAGAGCATGAGACCTCTGGGGGAGCAGCCTAGGCCTCCCCTTGAGAGGGCAGGCCCGGTTGTGCAAGGCGAGGACACATCGTAGAGAGCGGGGCATTCTCTCAGGATATCTTTCTTCAGTACTCAAAAGTAACTGTCTTGACCCGCAGGTACTCGTTCAGGGCCTCCTCTCCTGCAAGACACCATGTGCCATTGGGAAACATCCTCACAGCAGCCCCTACAGCAGGCCTGACACTGTTCTGAGCACTGCACCCCTGTTGTCACACAGATCCATGCAGCAACCATGTGGGGTCAGCTTAGGCTCAGCCCCAGTTACAGATGAGAAGCTGAGGCCCTGGGGGGTCAGGAATCAGTTGGGTGGATAGGGGGAGGTGAGGATTCCACCACAGGTATCAGAATACAGACCAATCTGGGGCAAATGTTCCAGAAACTTCCCTCCTCTGACTACCTCCTCTCGAGGGATGGCAGCCCCATCAGCCAGAGGGCAGCCAAGAGGCTCTTTTGGGGCCCTTACTAACCAGAGGTGCCTGTCCCCACTGCTGCCCCCCAGCTAATTCCAGGTCATGCCGTTACTAAGAAAGGGAACTCACAGGCACCCAGAAGCTGGCTGTGTTCTGCAGCTGTATGTCTGGCCCCATGACCAGTATGTTGGGTCTGTGGTTGCCTGACATCTCCCCCACCCACTAAGGTTAGCTCCAGGAGCCACACTTCACCAGACAGGGCCTGCTGAGTTCTCTTGGCTCAGCCTCAATGGGCTATTGGGGATGCCTGGTTTATGTGCACAGGACACTGGGGATGAGGTGGCAGCAGAGAGGATGAGCTTGCGGAGCTCGGGGGGCATAGCCTTAAGTGCCAGAGATTAGACCCTGGGGACTTGGCACCCACAGTCTCCTGGATGACAATAGCCCTTGCATATTTCCATGGAGGGCACCAAGAAGAGGAGGTGGGAAGAGGTGGCAGACAAGGACAAACAGAGCAGGACTGTCCAACATCACACCTGTGCACGTGCATGTGAACGAGCCCCACCTCTGTGTGCACAGTGTGGTACCAGGCTTTGGGGGGTGTTGTTGGGGTCCCTTTAACCAGCACCTTTGGGGGTTCCCACAGCATGTGAAGGATGGGTGGAGGGGGGGGGGAGAGAAAACAAAATAGCAACCACCTCCCTGAGGATCCTGAGCTGGGTTCAGGGATGGAGTGTTGGGAGACAGCTGCTCTCCCATGCCTTGCCCCCCTCACCACGGCTGGGCCTCAGAGGTAGAATCCCCAACTGGAACCAGTCTTCAACTGCTAGACTCCATAGTACCAGGATGGGGAGAGTGGCACTCATCCTAAATCATGCAACAGCCCAGGGAAAGAGGAGTGCCAGACCAGATCTCCACTTCTCCTGGCAGGCCAGGCGGGTTGTATGTGGCTACTCACTTGGGTGACATTGTCTCTACACTGGGGACTCACACCACCCCATAGGCCTCCATACTCAGCCTCCATGGCTTCCCCTATTTCTGTGGATGAAGCTCTGACCATGGCCACCAGGACACTGCTCTCTGGTCCCTGCCAGCCTCCCTAGCATCTTCTCCTCCGGTCCTCCTGTCCCTGAACTGAGGCCCTTCTCTGCAGCTCCAAGACCAAAGCTGGTCTCTCAAGACCTGCTGTCCCTTCTGCCAGGAGCACACACCCTCAGGTCTTTATTCTGCCTCTTCCAGACACTGGTGTCTCAGTGCAGACACCTCCTCCTGGGAAAGGCCCACCCTGGTCCCCGTTAAAGTCACCTTCCCAGTCTCCCTGGCCAGATCACTCTGTCTTGTCTGCTTCCTGCAATCCTCACTTTCTAGCAGGATCTTGCATACCGCCTGAATTATCGCTTGTCCCCTCTTGGTAAGAGGTGAGCACTGGCAGCCATGTTGTCAGTGCTACACCCCTGGCCCCCAGGACTGGGCGGGCGGGGGCCAAGAGGCCTTACAGGTGTTCAGGATTAGGTTACCAAGGTCTTTGCCAAAGCCGGACTGCTTGAACCCTCCGAAGGGAGCGGCCACGTCGGTCTTGTTGTATGTGTTGACAAACACGGTGCCTGCCCCCAGCTTGTCGCTAACATACAGGGCCTTGTTGATGTCCCTGGTGAAGACGCCAGAAGCCAGGCCAAATTCTGTCGCATTGGCCCGAGACAGCACGGTGTCCACGTCACTGTGGGGAAAACCCAGGAAGAACTCTGTGAGGAGGGTCATGGGGCCACCCGAGGCATGGGATGCAGGGAGACCTACCCCCCTCCTCTGAGGGGAGGTGCCACCACTCCAAGCTTCCCATCATGCAGGACCCTCTGAGAAATCATGCTGGGCCGACAGCAAGTATGGAGGAGATAGGGCAGCTGAGAGAAGAGGAAAGAATGACAGGCAGGAGGCAAAGTCAGACCATTCTGGTCATCATGGGTGAATCCCTCACTTTATAGACCAGGGGATAGGAGCCCAGAGAGCGGGACAGGCTCAAGCCACACCCACATGGAAAGGAACACCTGTCCGGCATTCCTCATGGAGCTGCCATGGGGGTGTCCCCACCACAGACATTATAGGCTTGAAGATTCAGCACAATATTTGCTTGGTAGATGGCAGAAAAGTGTCTCATTCTAACACAGCATGTGAAGATAATTTTGATAATTTTTTGACAGCTGGAAGTATGGTGTATTGAGGATGAGGTGCCATTCTAGAATCTGCTCAGAGGTGCTACTTTGAAATATAATAGGAAAAGAACCTGTGGTAAAGCAATTATGGCCAGTCCCTATTCCTCTCCTGGCCTTGATGACTTGCTGGACCAATAGGAGAGGGGAAAGTGAAGTTCCGGGGTGCCTGAGGCTGACTGATGGTTCTTGAGGAGGCTTACATCTTCCACTGTCCCTCTTTGGGTGAGTGAGGTGCCAAGCAGCAACTGCCATGCCACGGAAAGCCTAAGGGGAGACCCTGACATGGAGGTAGAGATGGCCAGTCCCATCGAATGCTGACCAAATTGAAGATTCACAAGTGAAATAAGTAACTTGTTATTCCAAGCCACTGGGGTTTGGGATGGTTTCTTACACAGCAGTGGATAATGGGAACAGGACCAGCAGGCTGTGAGAGGCATCAGAGAGATGAAGTGGATGCTCTCAGTTGGACCCAGCCCTCCTGGACCTCCTGGGACTCTCCTAACTTCAGTGGTTGACAAGGACTGGGAAGACTAGGTTAGGCTTCATCCTTAGCCTCCACCCCACCTGAATTCTCCTTCTGGCCACACCCGCCACCCACAGAGCTCAAGGGAAGAACCCAGTAAAGCATGGAAGAGGATCCGGTTCTCAAGAGACATAAGCAGGGCACACTACCCATTAGCAAACCGAGAGATGATCATGATGGGCCCAAAGGACTCCTCCTTGGCTATGAACATGTGGTCCTCCACATCCGTGAAAACAGTTGGCTCGAAGAAGAAACCTAAGGGGGAGACAGAGGTCCGTGGTGTGTAGGTGGGTGGTCCTCTCCCAGGCCAGACCTGGTCCTGTTGGCCACCATGCACACATTCCCACTCTGGCACTGCAATTTGTGACACCTGTGTGGTGAAGACCACATGCTGTGGGTGCCTTTCCTGCCTCAGGAATATGAGTCCATGGGATTATCACAACTCTTTCAACTAAACGTTGCTGAGGAAAATGAGGCTAATGCTCAGTGTTGGTCTGTGATAGAACAGCGATTCTGTACCTAGTATAGCCCTTCAGGTGGCTCTCCATCAGTCCCTGTGGAGTAGGTTGAGTAGGGGGAGGTCGCACACGAGTTCTGATAGGATCTCCCAGAACTGCTTCCCATCTCCTTCCAGACACCTCAGTGTGGGTGCTGATGCCCCAGGCACAGAGGCAAGTGGCTCCTGCTCTCCTGTCAACACATGCCCACCACCTACTCCCATCCAGACTGCTGCCCCTACAGGCCCTGGTTCTAGGTGGAACCACCTCTGACCGCAGAAATGCTTCCTCTATTTCTCCTCTAGAAACAGAGTGCAGGGGCCCTGAGACCCTACCTGACTGAGATTTCATTTAGCCTCACTAGGGAAAATTGAGAGATGTGAAATTTTCTCTTTCTGGTTTTTTGAAAAACAAAAAGAAATTAACTTTAAAAGTAACTTAAGGGGCGCCAGGGTGGCTCAGTCGGTTAAGCAGCCGACTTCGGCTCAGGTCACGATCTCACGGTCCGTGAGTTCGAGCCCCGCGTCGGACTCTGTGCTGACCGCTCAGAGCCTGGAGCCTGTTTCAGATTCTGTGTCTCCCTCTCTCTCTGGCCCTCCCCCATTCATGCTCTGTCTCTCTCTGTCTCAAAAATAAATAAACGTTAAAAAAAATTAAAAAAAAATTAAAAGTAACATAAATAAAATATTCCATATTTTTCACACATTTGTAAATCATATTGTAACATTAATTACAATTTTTAAAACCAAAGTTAGGTATGAGGGGTGCCTAGATGGCTCAGTCGGTTAGGCATCCAACTTTGGCTCAGGTCATGATGTCGTGGTTCGTGAATTCGAGCCCCGTGTCGGGCTCTGTGCTGACAGCTCAGAGCCTGGAGCCTGCTTCGGATTCCATGTCTCCTCTCTCTCTGCCCCTCCCCCACTCACACTGTCTCTCTCTCCCTCTCTCTCTTTCTCAAAAATAAATAAATACTTTTTTTAAAAGTTAGGTATGAACACATATTGGCTCATGTGGTGTGGCCTGTATTCACTCAATCTGCAAACAAACTGTTGCCCATCAGGTGCTGGAGGCTCTGGGCTGGCCAGGCTCTGTCCCTTTCCTGTTCGTTCATATTCTTCTCTGCCCTTCTGGGCCCCATGAGGGGGACTGTATGGCCACGCTCCCTCATCTTCTGGCTTCTAGTAGAGTTTGTACCTCATAGCTCTACCCCTCACCAGATACCAGGAATTCTATGCCCTCCTCTTGGCCCTCAGGCCAGGGGGTGGTGATGGTGGCTCCCCACTGTTCCTGGTTTCGAGGTAATGCACTCCCTCCCCTCACTGCTCTGCAAACCATGCCTTCAGTTCACTCTCTCCAATCAGCCTCTGAACTCTGCAGAGAGTGGCAGTCAGTGGCTATACAATTGTCACTGTAGAAGATGCCAGGGAGCAGCTGTGACACAGGAGAACATATGGTCTGGGTCTGGCTGTTATTTGAGCTGGTTGGTGAATTCACCAGGTGGTGAAACAGGAGCTGGTTGCTCATCAGAGGAGCAGCAAATGCACAGGGAGCAAGAAAAGGTGAGATGTATTCAGAGAGAATAAAAAATGGTTGGAGCATGTGTCATGGGCGAGCAAGTTAGAAACAGATCATGGAAGACCCTGTGTATGAAGTGAGGAGATTGAGCTTGTCACTGCAGGGGGATGGGTCCCTGTAGAAATTGCTCCAATGTTGGGGAAGATATAAGCAGACTTCTGGCAGCTACATGAGTGAAGGGTTAGCATGGCTCAAGAGGTTCCTCAGGAAGCAGACATGATGGTCCAGGCAGGACAAGCTGTGGAGAGTTGGCAGGATGGTAGGAGGGATGCAGGGCAGGCAAGAAAGATTTTTAATTTAATAGAATCAGGCAGTTAATTTAGAGTAGGGGATCAAGAAAAGAGAGGAGTCTAATATTCATTGTTTCCTTCCCTCCTTCATTCCATGAAATTAACTCAGGTTTCATATGAGTCTCAGTGCTGGCATGAAGGACCTAATGGTGTAGACAGAGACAGACACAGTGTCTTTCCCCATGTAGCAGGCAGTCTAACAAGGAAGCAGTTCAAATAGTCCATGCTGCAGCTCCTGCTCCTCTGGCTCCAGTGACTTGATCAGATGGAAGATTCCAGAGAGGCAGGTGTATGCTTGGGTCAGGTTGGGGCTGGGGGAACTCAGATGTGACGGATTCGGTACCCATTCAGTTCAAAGGGGCCGTGGACATACAGGTGGAGGTGTCCAGGTGGGCAGGATTTCTGGATGAGGAGGAGCTTGGAGACAGATATTTGGGAGGGTACGAGCCACTGCAGGGGGTGAGATCCTCCAGGGAAAGTGTCTGCCATAAGCAACACTCCAAGCTCAGGAGAGACTTGAGCATACCTCCATTTAAGGGACAGGTGGTGAGGGAGGTTCAGTGAAGTGTGGCCACTGAGAAGTAATGCCAAAGATAGAAAGCCATGAAAGCCAGTGCCTTGGAATCCACAGGAGGAGAGAATTTCACAGATGTGGAGAGGTTTATGGCAAATCAAAGTCCACTATGATACACATTAAACCAGCACTGACTGGATTTCAGCTTTGCTGTCTTCACCTTGCCAGTACCACGCCTGGTCTGGCAGGTGTCCAGATAGTCAAGGCCATGGCATCCAGTGTCACAGATGGGCCCTGAGGCCTGGGAGCCTAACCATGGCCTTCACATACCTCCAATTAGAAGTAGACAGGAAACCAGAGGCCATGCTACTGGCCCTTCAGTTCACCCAAGTGGAGTGCTCTGACTGACCTGGCCGAAGGACTTGACTCCCACCACAGACCAACGTGGCCCCTTCCTCCACGCCACGCTGGCAGTACTCTATTAGCTTCCGTAGGTGGGCTTGGTGGTTCTGCGGCCCATGGTTGGTGTCCCGATCTAAAGGGTTACCAATCTTCATCCTCTTCACCTCTTCTACCTGTGGAAAGTTCTCCCAGTCAGGTCCTGCTCAGGTGCCCAAGTTCCTGGCAATGCTCCAAACCTGACCCACTGACATTTTTGCATTTGGCCTCCAGCCACTGGCCCCTGAAGAAATTCCACACACCCTCAGGATGTTCCATATTCTGGTTCCAAACCTGCCTTCCAAGCTGAAACCCAAGATGTATCCTATGTGCAAGGAGACCTGAGCGTAGCATCAGATGAGCTGGGAAAACAGAGGTGTCCAGGGATATGGGTGAGAGCCGGACATGGGGCTGGGGGTGGTGTCAACAGAGTGTGTCTCTACACTGGTCCTGTGCCCAGCTTCACAGGCCGAGAAGCTGAAAGAACATTTGTCTGGGGACTCCAGAACATGGGATGGGGATGGGGATGGGGCCAGGAAACACCAGTCCTGCTGCAATGGCCCGGTGGTAAGAGTAGAGCAGAGGGGCCTGGGCCTTGAGTCCACCCACTCCTGCTCCCACTTCTGCCTGCTTCAGGGCCCAGCTTCAGGGCCTCCTCCTTCCAGGAAGCCTTCCCTGTTGCCTCAGCCAACACAAAAGTCTTTGCTGCCTGGAGACGCAGGTCTGGGTCTCCACAAAGGATGTGCCAGATGGTGTCTGCTGGATTCTGGGGCTGAATGCAGAGAGTCATAAAAGCCTCTGAGTATGGGATGCTGTGCTATGAAAAAGAACTCAGATGGCATAACCAGTGGGATGTAGACATCAGAACTTCTGGGCTCCAGGCTAGGATCCACCCCTTCCATTTTTCTCTCTCAAGGCTCCTTCCTTGGTTTCCTAAACTCAAACAAGGTCATCTACACCCTCCCTGTGGCTGCATCAAGGTCAGGCCTGACTGGCCATCTCCTCTACCTCTGAGGCGAGGGCTGTCTCACCCCTCCATTCAGGCTCTGCGCACACATTCCAGACAGGCCTAATCAGATGCAGCAGACACTCAAGTCCCCAAGAAACACCCTCTGCCCTTTCACCAAGAACCCCTTCTCTGTGCTGAAGGGGGTTCCCATCTCCTGCTTTGCTCCCCTTCTCTGCTCTCACTTGGCCACCCTCCACCCAATCTCCCTAGGACTCCAAGAGCAATGGTGCTGACCGTCCTGGGTGCACTTCTCCCTTGCTGTATTTGGGAACTGAGATGATCCTGAGAGTTATCCTGGGATTCTGTCCCCTGCCTCACTCTGTGGGAGTTTCATGACTTCCCTGCAGTCTCCAGAAGGGTTGTGCTCCCCATAACCACATCCGCTCAGTGAGCCGCCCCCTCCATCATGATTCTCCATCCGTGTCCCAGGTTCAGCTATTCCTGTGCTGGGCGTGTCACAGCAAAGGACTTGCTCAGCCAGGCTTCCCAGCTCCTAAACTACAGTGGGTTATACAAGTGGACACCACTGTATGCACTTCCCATCGAGGTGGAGCTGGTTTCCCACCCTTTGAAACTGGGGTGGCCTGTGACTTGCTTTGGCAGGTAGAATGTGGCATGAGCAACCTTTGAGAGATCCAAGAGGGCTCTCAACTCCTGCTCTCACTCTTGGGAATCCTGCCACTGGCCCTGCATGTGCCTGAGCACACACTGTGAGAGGAAGCAACACAAGGACAAAGATGAACCTCCCCAGTGCAGCCACCAGTGCTCCTGCTGGCCGCAGATGCACGAGCCAACCTCAGGTGAACCTGGGTTGGTGCCCACGGTGCCAACCCACAGGACTATGACTGCACAAACAGCATTTACCAAAGCCACTAAGTTTGGGGACTAGCATATGACATGGAAAAAGCTGTTACACTCCCTTTTCTAGAAGGTCTGCTCCTTTCCTCCCTGCCTTTCATATTTTTACCCATTATGCAAGACCCTCTCCAGGGACACCTGGGTGGTTCAGTGGGTTAAGTGTCCAACTTTCAGTTTCGAACCAGGTAGTGATCTCGCTGTTTGTGGGATCGAGCCCCATGTTGGGCTTTACACTGACAGCATGGAGCCTGCTTGGGATTCTCTCTCTCTGTCTGTGCCTCCCCCACTCAAGTGCACATGCACTCTCTCTCTCTCTCTAAAACAAAAGACCTTCTCCAGAACTCCTTCCAAACACCTGTCCTGCCTTGTCTCAGTCCTGCTTTCTCTTTTTTCCTGGCTTCATACAGTGTGTTTAAACCTGCACACAGGGGTTGTGTTCCAGCATCCCCTCCCTTACCCACTGTGATCAGACTCTCCTTTCCAGGATGTGGGGAAGGGCTCTTGGCTGAAGCTGAGCCAACCAGAGCCCTGTGGGTCCTGCAATCACTAAATGGACCAGAGATGGACCTGGGACCCAGTCATGCCAACCAACATCCTCCCCCACAGCCTTTTCTAAGAGAGTCAGTGGGGACAGGGTGACTTTCCCTCTGGTTCTATGCTATCAGTGCCATGCCCCTGTGGGCACCCATCCCACAGCAGCTGTGAGAAGTGGTTGCTGATGGTCCCAGGTCCCAGGGAGAACTCCTCTAGTCCATGGACACTCACAGCCAACAACTGTTGAGAGGGGATCAACGCCTGGCCCCTTGACCCAGGGGTACACCTAAGAGCTGTCCTTCTTGCTCCAGAGCTCCTATGTGTGGGTCAGGCTAGGGCTGGATGTCACTTGAGACCATGTCCTGTCTCTGTCCTCTCCTAGTCCCTCTCACCTCTTAGTCTTCACCTGAGAGCTCATCCTTAGTGAGCCACATGCACCTGAATTCAGGTGCTCAGGCTTCACTGCTGCAGACGTGCCCTAGCAGAGGCCCTTTCTGGTTATGTCAGTGTGAGCTGCAGGGTTGCTATTTCTTGCTGAAACAATAAAAACCAGTAAAAATGATACAGCTTTGCCTGAGGGTTTCCTTGCTCAGATGAACAGTGCCCGACTCCACCTGGCCCAGCCCTGTCTCCCTGTCCCCAACCCCCTGCAGCCCAAGTCTTCCTGGTGAGGACTCTTCAGCATAACTTACCACCTTCTGCACAAAGTGGTCGTGGATCGAGTCCTCTATGAAGAGCCGGCCCGCCGCAATGCAGTTCTCACCTTTGTTGAAGAAGACAGAGCTCATCCCCTTCAGAGAATGGATAAAGATGCTGGCTTACAACCTCTCCCAAGGCACCATCCCCCCACATCCCATCGGCCCCAGGTAACCCCTTCCTATAAGGAAGAGGAAGAATGTGTATGTCTTGACCTTTGATGGATGGTGGGCCAGACCCAGCCAGTGCTGGGCATACAGGCTCCACTCATTCCTCAGTCACCTCAAGAGGAGAGATGAGTCCTATCCCCTGGGGACACCTGTGTCCACACTGCAGAGAGTGGAGAAAAAGTGGGAGTTGGGGAGTGAGCCTGGAGACCCTGTATGCAGGCATGCTCCCTGGGGTGATATAGGAGGGATCAGAACTCACCCTCTTGGGGCTGAGCCTGGAGGGTCTGTTAGCTTGGAGCAGGCAGCAGCCCCATGTCTTTGAGGGACAAGGGGCCAGCTCAGGCCTGAGAGAACTCCTGGCAGGGGTCCAGAATGACTGTCCTCAGTGGCTCAAGGGAGCCTGTATTTTGGACCTGGAGAGCCCTATGTGGGGGACCAGGGGAGGAGGGTGAGCCTGACTGCTCTGGGTCAAGCTCAGCTCTCATGGCAGCTGGGATTGCACTGCCCAATGACATGGCCTGAGCCGCTGGCCCTGCAGCAGTGGCCTTGGCACCAGGGTCAAGACCCTTGGGCTGATGTACTTGTCTCCCTCAGTTTCCCTGAGGCTGTACTCTCTTTCCTGTCCATGCTGGGTGTCACATTGTGCTTCAAGACACCTTGAGACTTAGAATGGGGCATATTTGGGCACATGGTTGAACATGGCCTTACTGGCTTGCTCCCAAAGTGTGGAGAGGGGGACTGAGGCATAACAATGAGTGACAATACGAACATAAGGACAACTGACACACAGCACCTGCTACATCTTCTAAGCCCTTCAGACTTAATAGCATGTTGAATCGCTGTAACAACCATAGGTGTATTCTCCCCATGATACAGGTGAGAATGCAAGGGCCAGAAAAGTTAAGTAACTTGCCTGAGGCTGCCCAATGAGTCAGTGGTGGAACTGGGCAAACAGACATAGCAAAAAGGAAAGGGTTTTATGCTGACCAGAACAGATGGGAACATGGCTAACATTTCCCATTCTGTGAAGCTGATCTCAAATCCTGACAGTTATGAAACATCTTGGGAAGTTTGTTTTTCTGGAAGGCATATGGAATTCTTTGTCCCCTAGGCCCCTTCCTGCCAGTCTAGGCCAATTTTGTGAGTTTGTGGAATCAGCGATGGGCACCCCATGTCCGCCCCCCACCCCCTTCAGGCCGGCCCTCACCATCTGCACAGCCTTGCTGAGGTCACAGTCAGCAAAGATGATGAGGGGCGACTTCCCGCCCAGCTCCAGGGAGACCTTCTTCACGTTACTCAGGGCGCAGCTGAAAGGGACATAGGTTGGTAGGGCTGAGTCCCTGGGAGATGGGGACACAGGGGCTCCAGGTGGAGGAGCCGAGGGAAGCTCCAAAGCATGCTGTACTCAAAGAGCAAGCAGAGGGTCAGAGGGGGCTTCTCCCCACTCCCACACTCATCTGCTCTCCCTGCCTCACTCCTCTCTCCACACCACTGCCTTCCTCCTTCTCCGCACCCAGGCTACACCCACAGCGGGGTCTTTGCTCTCACAGCCCCTCAGGACCCTTCCTGTTTCACATATCCTTGAACTTCGTTCATCACTTTCTTCTGGCCTCTGCTCCAATGTCCCCTTGCTGGGTTGCCTGCCCTGGTTGCTCCCTATAAATTGCATGCTCCTGAGCTCCGTGCCTGATGTGCTTTGCTGTGTGGAGTATTTGTGTCTGACCCTGCCCATCAGAGAATAAGCCCCACCAGGGTGGACAGGCATGTGTCTGGTCATGCAGCTGTGTTTATCCAATGAATAAACCAAACACAGAACCATTCCCCCATTGGCGTGGCTACAGTGTCATAGGGCCTTTGTCCCCTTGGATGTTTAGTGACAGGTGCAAACAGAGAGAAGGTGGGGGTCCATCGAATGCTATATCAGTGGGCACAAAGTGGACTTACTGACACTGTCCTCAAAGGGACACTCACAGGAGTGGGCCAGTGAAACACAAGCATGGCACAGGGTGGGAGTGGTGGGGGGGTCTCCTTGCTCAGGACTTACCCAGGAAGAAGGCTCTCATCTCAGGCGCCAGCCTCAGGGTATTCTTGGAATGTCCTCAGGTGATGGCAGTCCCAGAGCCACAGGACACCCACCCAAGCCCTCCTGCCCTGAAGTCCTCAGAGCTGACATTTACTGAGCCCTCACTCACCCTAGCACATATGTGCTTACATAGGACTATTGCCTACACAGCATTGGGAAGACCAGATGATTTACTTGTAAATCAACTGCTGTGACTACTTGTAGTTAGCCCCTGCCCCCACTCCCTCATCCGTCCGTCTGCACCCCAACTATCAGTCCTGAACCACCACCAGCCTCCCTGTCTTCAATGCTGAGGCTTGCTCTGCTGCACTCAAAACACTTCAGAGGGGCGCCTGGGTGGCGCAGTCGGTTAAGCGTCCGACTTCAGCCAGGTCACGATCTCGCGGTCTGTGAGTTCGAGCCCCGCGTCAGGCTCTGGGCTGATGGCTCGGAGCCTGGAGCCTGTTTCCGATTCTGTGTCTCCCTCTCTCTCTGCCCCTCCCCCGTTCATGCTCTGTCTCTCTCTGTCCCAAAAATAAATAAAAAATGTTGAAAAAATAAATAAATAAAACACTTCAGAGTTGCTCTTCCTGGACCCATTCACAGGCTGTGATGTCAGCCTCCACTGACCCTAAAGATACACTCTACCAGCCACATTGGCTGTGGCTCCTGGCCCAGAAAAATATGCCATATAAAGCTGCTGTGATCCTCATAAACATGGTGCCCACTTAAGGAAGGCACCAGGGCCCAGGATGCACCCTGTCCCACAAAGGGCATGTGTGGGGCCAAGGGGTGAGAACCCCATCTTGTGGGGGCACAAAGAGGCCCCTGGAAAGCAGGGTCATGGGCTACAGAAGTGTCCCAGGGAAAAAGAACACTGCTCTGCACTGGGGGCTACAATAAGGTGGTGTTTTAACACAAGAGAAGCCTTTCTCCCGTGTAATTGTCATGTCGTAGTTGGACTGCTCTGGAAGGTCTCACACACGAGTCTTATAGCACAGGCAGTGGTGGGTGTTCATGTGACCTCAGAGAAAGGCATCACTATGTCCAACAGAAACTCCAGCTCCTCTCTATTTGTAACTATTACTCAAGTACACATGCCTGAAACCCATCCCCAGAATTCAGCTTCAGTGGGGTGGTGCTGGGGCATCCAGTGTTTGTCTTGGGACAGCCAGGGCTATGAGGTACTGTCCTGCAGTCCAGCCCTGTCTGTAGCCCCAAGCTTGTTGTCTGCACAAACCAGCACCTCGGAGCATGCAAACTCAACTGGTGGGGAAATTGAAGCCCGGAGGGTCAGGGCTTGGCCCTGGTCCTATCATGAATTATTAACAGAGCCAGGGAATAGAAACCCAGGTGGTTTGAGGCAAGTCCCAGGAAAAAGAGACGAAAGGATGTTCTAGAACAGGGCTGTCCAATAGAATAGAACAAAAGCCTCAAAGACCAGCCACAAATGTAAGAGAATTTTTTTTTACTAACCACTAAAAAACAAAAGTAAATTCCTTTTAGCTTTAAAAGAAACACTAAGAATAAACCAATGAAATTAATTTAAATGTATTTTATTTAACCCAATTCATAAATTATTTCAAACTGCCATCAATATAAAGTTATTAATCAGCTACTTTGGGCACTAAGTTTTCAAAATCCAGGGGGCCTTTGACACTTGAAGCCCATCTCAATTCAGAGCAGCTCTGTCCCAAGTGGCCATGCATGCTCAGGGCCCCAAATCGCATGGAGCCTCCAGCAGCCCCAGGTATGAGTGTGCTCCGTGGAGCAGCTGCACTGGCCTCCACAGGGGCTGGTCAGAAACTCAGACACTGGGCCCGGACCTGCCTCAAGCTCACACACAGCACTGTCCACATCTTCACACTGTGGCTAGGGGTATCCCCAACACCTACCTTTTCATGATGTGTTTTCCCACCTCTGTGGAACCTGTGAACCCAATTTTCCGCACATCGGGATGGTCTGAGAGTCTCTGGCCAACCAGCGAGCCTGCAGGTTGGAGTCAGTGAGGGAGTCAGGGCAGCCAGCAGGTGCTGAGGGTGAGGTACAAACTCTGCCACCCCTCGCACGTGCCTCTTTAGGCCAGGCCTCTGGGCTGTGCACCCCAAGTACTTAGTACCCTCCATGCCCAGGGCCTATTCCCTCTCTGCTGTGGGCAGAATTGCATGCCCTAAAAATTCATTATGTCAACCTCTAGTACCTCAGATCTGACTGTGTTGGAGACAGGGTCTTTAAAGAGGTAAGTTAAAATAAGGCCATCTTCTCCTTTCTTCAACGCACACTGTCTCCTCAGCTTGACCTCACCCTGGCTCACCTCTTCAAATGTCATCTTCAGACACATCATCCTCTAAATCTGCCTGCAATCCAGATCCATTTATGATTCCTCTGACTGCTCGGCATCTCCACTTGGATGCCTTGCAGCCTCTCATATTCAACATATTTGACACTGAACTCTTAATCTTTCCCCAGACGTGTTCCTTCTCCAGGTTCTCCATGTCAGTAAACAACCTCTCTTTGCAACCAGTTGTTCAAGCCATGAACTGGGAGTCAGTCTTGATACTTCCCTTCCCCACCTTATCAACTGCCTATTCCTGGTCTCCTCCACCCAGTCACCCCTTCATTTCCATGGCTCCCCTGCCTCTGAGCTTGTAAAACTGCATATGCCCAGGTGCACCTGTGAAGATTCTGGTTCAGTTGGTTTGAAGTGGGACACTCTCATCCTCTACATATAGTTAAGAAACTAATTCCATTCCACAATTCTTGTTAAAAAGAAAATAACTGTTTGGGAAAGAAAATATTTGCAAAAGACACATCTGATAAAGGACTGCTATCCAAAATATACAAAGATCTCGAGGCGCCTGTGTGGTTCAGTTGGTTGAGTGTCCAACTTTGGCTCAGGTCATGATCTCATGGTTGTGAGTTTTGAGCCCCACATCAGGCTCTGTCCTGACAGCTCAGAACCTGAAGCCTGCTTCAGATTCTGTGTCTCCCTCTCTCTCTGTCTCTCTCTCTCTCTCAAAAATAAATAAACATTAAAAAAATATATATATAAAGATCTCAAAAAAAGAATCAACACTAAGAAAGTAAACCACCCAATGAAAAAATTGCACAGGCAGTGTCTGTACACACACCACATCAAGAAGATATACTGATGGCAGATAAGTTATATGTAGAGATGCTCAATATATGTCATTAGGGATTGCAAATTAAAACAACAATGAGACACAACTACACAATTATTAGAATGGCCAAAATCCAATACACTGACAGCACCAAATGCTAGAGAGGATGTGGAGAAAGAGGAACTCTCATTCATTACTGGTAGGAATGCAAAGTGGGTCAATTGCTTTGTGAGGCAGTTTGGTCATTTCTTACAAAAGTAAACATAACCTTAGCATATGATCCACCAATCACAGTCCTTGGTATTTACCAAGTGAGTTGAAGGCTTATGTCTACAGAAAACACTACACATAGATGTTTATGGCAGCTTTATTCATAGCTACCAAAACATGGAAGATACTGAGATGTCCTTCAGTAGGTGAATAGATAAATAATCTGTGGCACATCCAGACAATGGAATATTATTCAGCACCAAAAAGAAATGAGCTATCAAGCCATGAGAAGATGTGGAAGAAACTTAAATACATATTACTAAGTGAAAGAAGCCACTCTGAAAAGACTGTATACTATATGAGTCTGACTATATGATGTACTGGAAAAGGCATAGCTATGGAGACAGTGAAAGATTGCCAGGGGTTGGAGGGAGGGAGGCAAAGTAGGTGAAGCACAGGGAAGTCCTAGGGCAGTGACACTATTCCATATGATACCACAATGGTGGAGGCATGTCATAACACATTAGTCATAGAATGTACAACACCAAGCATGAATCCTGATGAAAACTATGGACTTTGGGTGATAATGATGTGTCAGTGTAAGTTTGTCAATTGTAACATATGTACCACTCTGTTGTGCGATGTCGATAGTGAGGGAGGCTGTACACACATGGGGATATGAGGTATATGGGAACTCTCTGTACTTTTTACTCCATTTTTCTGTAAACCTTAAACTGCTCTGAAAAATAAAGTGTATATCATCATCATCATCATCATGTTTCAGGCTGTTCAAGAAATATTCACAAGAATGTGTCATATGTCAGACCACAAAGAAATTCTCCATTTTAAGGTCACCTGGGTGGTTCAGTCGATTAAATGTCTGACTTTGGCTTAAGTCATGATCTCACAACTTGTTGGTTTGAGCCCTGCATTGGGCTTTGTGCTGACAGCTCAGAGTCTGGAGCCTGCTTTGGATTCTGTGTCTGTGTCTCTCTCTCTCTCTGCCCCTCCCCTGCTTGAGCTCTTTCTCTCAAAAATAAATAAACGTTTAAAAAAAGGACATCAAAAAAAAAGAAAATTTCTATTTTAAAGATTTTGTTTTTAAGTAATATCTACACCAAATGTGAGGCTTGAACTCACAACCCTGAGACCAAGAGTCTCTCACTCCACTGACTGAGCCAGCCAGGTGTCCCAGAAATTCTCCATTTTAGAAAGCAGAATGTTTACAGGCTATTGTGGGTTGGATTGTGTCTTCCCCCATTCATATGTTGATATCCTCAGAATGTGACTTTATTTGGGAATAGTGTTGTTACAGATGTAATTAGTTAAAATAACATCATTAGGGTTGGCCTTAACCCAGTAATGGATTTATTAGGTCAATGGTATCCTCTGACACAATTTGAGAGGTGCCTGGGTGGCTCAGCCAGTTGAGCATCTGACTTTTGGTTACCATTCAGGGCGTGATCTCATGATTTGTGGGTGTGAGCCCTACATCGGCCTCTGCGCTGACTGTGTAGAGCCTGCTTAGGATTCTCTCTCCCTTTGTCTCTGTTCCTCCCCTGCTGGCGTGCTCTCTCTCTCTCTTATCTCCAAATAAATAAATAAATCTTAAAAAAAAGTGGGAGGGAGACTTGAATACAGACACATATAGAGACAAAGTACCATGTCAAGATCAGAGCAGAAATCAGTGATGCTTCTAAAGCTAGGAAAAGGCAAAGAAGGATCATCTCTAGAGCCATTAGAGGGAGCATCGCCTTAGTGACACCTTCCTCTCTGATTTCTAGTCTACTTGGTCAGTATGATTCTGTTGCTTAAGCTACCTAGTTTGTGGTATTTTGTTATGGCAGCACTAGCAAACATGCAAAGGCCATATTCTCTGATCATGACATAATAAAACTAAAAACATAGAAACAGAATTTTAGAAAGAAAAAACAATTGGATTTTTTTAAGTATTACTGAGTCAAAGAAGATGTCAAAACTACAGTTGTATGTTATTTAAGAATAATAAAAATATGAACACAATAAATTCAAAAAGCATGAGGTTGGAGTCACTGCTAAAGATTAGTATGACAATTCCCAGGGAAATAACCATAACTGGTGAAAATGATTTACAAAAAAAAAAACCAACCATATACAATCTCTGAACGTTTTCCTAAACTTCCATTTAAGCAAATGAAGAAACATTTATTCAAGTAAATTTACCAAATCTCAGTAAGAACAGTGAGAGTCTGTGGTAGCCAAGCCATGAACCATTCTCTCCCTCCAGGTGATGGAAACTCTACCCCAGACAGGTGTGGCCACGAAGGCAGGGTTCCTCTCCTCCATTTCCCACTCCAGGGATATAATATCTCACCATTTTTCACCTCCTCCAACTCTTTTAATTTTTTTTTAACATTTTTTAAAATTTATTTTTGCGAGACAGAGAGAGAAACAGAGTATGAGCAGGGGAGGGGCAGGTAGAGAGAGAGGGAGACACAGAACACGAAGCAGGTTCCAGGATCCAAGCTCTGAGCTGTCAGCAGAGAGTCCTACGCGGGGCTTGAACCCACAGACCGTGAGATCATGACCTGAACTGAAGTTGGATGCATAAACGACTGAGGCATCCAGGCGCCCCCAACTCTGTGTTTTAGAGGCTAAATTCTTGCTGACTATGGCTTCCACCTAGTCCCTACTCCAGGGACTAGAGAAGGCTCTAACCCAGGCGTGGCAGGCTGAGACCAGGGGGCCTCATCTGCCTAATCCCAGCTCCCTCATAGGACCCATCACTTGTGCCAGAGGTTCAGAGATTTGGGGCAGGGGGAGAAGATTTCTGTAAGAACCGAGAGCTCCTAAAAAATACTGACTTTATTTGAAACTATGTGGTGAGGTTGAATTTTAAGGGCATTCTCAAAAACAACGGAGATTTTGGGGATGAGCCCTTAAGAGAAGGCTGATAGCTCTATGACAGCATTAAGGTAAGCATAGGTCAGTTAGTTTACCAGAGAGAACCAGGGGAGAGCCCTCTGGGTAGAAACAAACCTCAAAGTCTGGTCTCAAAAACTACCCCTGCAAAGGGGTCCAAATTTAATTGGATCCTATCATGGAGCAATTGATGTCCCAGGCCATTGTTGAAAACAAAAGAGCAACCAGACTAGTTAGTGGAGCTGAACTGCTGAGTATGACACCAAAAGGGCAGATAGCAACACAGAGAACAGGGGAAAAGAGAGTCATAGAGAGCCCTGCTAAAACTGCTATCATCCCATGCTCAAGGCTGTGTCCCTGACGAGTGCCATCACTGGCTACACACCACAGGGCAAATAGACGTCACTCAAATAGCCTGGCCAAGTCATTAAAGACATAAACAAGCAAATAATGAAAACACACTTTGCAAAGGGAAGAAGATATTACCTAAATTGTGCCAGCTTTTAACGCAGCTATGATGCATGCAAAGAAATAGGAAAGCATAACCTATCACAGGATAGAGAAAAATAAGCAGGCAATAGAAGCTGAGAGGGCCCAGACGTCATACTCAACAAAGATGTCAAAGCAGCCATTATATATATGTTCAAAGAACTAAAGGAAACCATGCATAAAGACCACACTTGTCTTCATCTAGTAGACAATATCAATAACAAAATATTTTTATATGTAATTCATTGTCAAATTGGTTTCCATACAACACCCAGTGCTCATCCCAACAGGTGCCCTCCTCAATGTCCATCATCCATTTTCCCTCTCCCCCACCCACCATCAACCTTCAGTTTGTTCTCAGTATTTAAGAGTCTCTTATGGTTTGCCGCCTTCCCTCTCTGTAAATTTTGTTCCCCCTTCCCTCCCCCATGGTCTTCTGTGAAGTTTCTTAGGATCCACATAAGAGTGAAAACATGGTATCTGTCTTTCTCTGTATGACTCACTTCACTTAGCATAACAGTCTCCAGTTCCAACCACATTGCTACAAAAGGCCATATTTCATTCTTTCTCATTGCCAAGTAGTATCCCATTGTATATATAAACCACATTTTCTTTATCCGTTAGTCAGTTGATGGACATTTACGCTCTTTCCATAATTTGACTATTGTTGAAAGTGCTGCTGTAAACATTGGGGTACAAGTGCCCCTATGCATCAGTACTCCTGCATCCCTTGGGTAAATTCCTAGCAGTGCTATTGCTGGGTCATAGGGTAGATCTATTTTTAATTTTTTGAGGAACCTCCACACTGTTTTCTAGAGTGGCTGCACCAGTTTGCATTCCCACCAACAGTGCAAGAGGGTTCCCATTTCTCCACATCCTCTCCAGAATCTATAGTCTCCTGATTTGTTCATTTTAGCCACTCTGATTGGGGTGACGTGGTATCTCAGTGTGGTTTTGATTTGTATTTCCCTGATGAGGAGCGACGTTGAGCATCTTTTCATGTGCCTGTTGGCCATCTGGATGTCTTCTTTAGAGAAGTGTCTATTCATGTCCTCTGCCCATTTCTTCACTGGATTATTTGTTTTTCAGGTGTGGAGTTTGGTGAGCTCTTTATAGATTTTGGATACTAGCCCTTTGTCCAATATGTCATTTGCAAATATCTTTTCCCATTCCTCTGTTGGCTTTTAGTTTTGTTGATTGTTTCCTTTGCAGTGCAGAAGCGTTTTATCTTCATGAGGTCCCAATAGTTCACTTTTGCTTTTAATTCTCTTGCCTTTGGAGATGTGTCGAGTAAGAAATTGCCACAGCTGAGGTCAGAGAGGGTTTTTCCTGCTCTCTCCTCTAGGGTTTTGATGGTTTCCTGTCTCACATTCAGCTCCTTCATCCATTTCGAGTTTATTTTTGTGAATGGTGTGAGAAAGTGGTCTAGTTTCATTCTTCTGCATGTGGCTGTCCAGTTCTCCCAGCACCACTTGTTAAAGAGACTGTCTTTTTTCCCTTGGATATTCTTTCCTGCTTTGTCAAAGATTAGTTGGCCATACTTTTGTGGGTCCAATTCTGGAGTCTGTCTTCTATTCCATTGGTCTATGTGTCTGTTTTTGTGCCAATACCATGCTGTCTTGATGATTACAGCTTTGTAGTAGAGGCTAAAGTCTGGGATTGTGATGCCTCCCACTTTGGTCCTCTTCTTCAATATTACTTTGGCTATTCGGGGCCTTTTGTGGTTCTATACAATTTTTAGGATGGCTTGTTCTAGGTTTCAGAAGAATGCTGGTGCAATTTTGATTGGGATTGCATTGAATGTGTAGATTGCTTTGGGTAGCATTGACATTTTAACAATGTATTCTTCCAATCCATGAGCGCAGAATGTTTTTCCATTTCTTTGTATGTTCTTCAATTTCCTTCATAAGCTTTCTATAGTTTTCAGCATACAGATCTTTTACATCTTTGGTTAGGTTTATTCCTAGGTAGTTTGTGATTCTTGGTGCAGTTGTGAATAGGATAAGTTTCTTTTATTCTCTTTCTGGTGCTTCATTGTTAGTGTATAAGAATGCAACTGATTTCTGTACATTAATTTTGTGTTCTGTGACTTTGCTGAATTCATGTATCAGTTCTAGCAGACTCTTGGTGGAGTCTATCGGGTTTTCCATGTATAATATCATGTCATCTGCAAAAAGTGAAAGCTTGAGTTCATCCATGCCAATTTTGATGCCTTTGATTTCCTTTTGTTGTCTGATTGCTGATGCTAGAACTTCCAATACTATGTTAAACAACAGCAGTGAGAGTGGACATCCCTGTCGTGTTCCTGATCTCAGGGAAAAAGCTCTCAGTTTTTTCCCTATTGAGGATGATATTAGCTGTGGGCTTTTCATAAATAGCTTTTATGATGTTTAAGTATGTTCCTTCTAACCCGACTTTCTCGAGGGTCTTTATTAAGAAAGGATGCTGAATTTTGTCAAATGCTTTTTCTGCATCGATTGACAGGATTGACATGTTGTTATCTTTTCTTTTATTAATGTGATGTATCACATTGATTGATTTGCAAATATTGAACCAGCCCTGTATCCCAGGAATGAATCCCACTTGATCATGGTGAATAATTCTTTTTTTACACTGTTGAATTCAATTTGCTAGTATTTTGTTGAGAATTTTTGCATCCGTATTCATCAGGGATATTGATCTGTAGTTCTCTTTTTTTGCTGGGTCTTTGTCTGGTTTGGGAATCAAAGTAATGCTGGCTTCATAGAATGAGTCTGGAAGTTTTCTTTCCCTTTCTATTTTTGGGAACAGCTTGAGAAGGATAGGTATTATTTCTGCTTTAAATGTATGGCAGAATCCCCCAGAGAAGCCATCTGGTCTTAGACTCTTATTTATTGGGAGATTTGTGATAACTGATTCAATTTTTTCACTGGTTATGGGTCTGTTCAAATATTCTATTTCTTCCTGCTTGAGTTTTGGAAGTGTGTGGGTGTTTAGGAATTTGTCCATTTCTTCCAGGTTTCCAGTTTGTTGGCATATAATTTTTCATAGTATTCCCTGATAATTCCTTGTATTTCTGAGGGATTGGTTGTCATAATTCCATTTTCCTTCATGACTTTATCTATATGGGTCCTCTCCCTTTTCTTTTTTTTTTTTTTTAATTTTTTTTTTTTTTAATGTTTTTTTTTAATTTATTTTTGGGACAGACAGAGACAGAGCATGAACGGGGGAGGGGCAGAGAGAGAGGGAGACACAGAATCGGAAACAGGCTCCAGGCTCCGAGCCATCAGCCCAGAGCCTGACGCGGGGCTCGAACTCACGGACCGCGAGATCGTGACCTGGCTGAAGTCGGACGCTTAACCGACTGCGCCACCCAGGCGCCCCTCCCTTTTCTTTTCAAGAGGCCTGGCACAGGTTTGTCAATTTTGTTTATGTTTTCAAAAACCAACTCTTGGTTTCATTGATCTGCTCTACTGTTTTTTAGATTCTTGTTTATTTCTGCTCTGATCTTTATTATCTCTCTTTGATGGGTTTGGGGTGTCTTTGCTGTTCTGCTTCTAGTTCTTTTAGGTGTGCTGTTAGATTTTGTATTTGGGATTTTTCTTGTTTGTTGAGATAGGCCTGGATTACAATGTATTTTCCTCTCAGGATTGCCTTCACTGCATCCCAAAGTGTTTGGATTGTTGTCTTTTCATTTTCATTTGTTTCCATGTAGTTTTTAATTTCTTCTCTAATTTCCTGGTTGACCCATTCTTTCTTTAGTAGGGTGTTCTTTTACCCCCATGCTTTTGGAGGTTTTCGAGACTCTTTCCTGTGGTCGATTTCAAGCTTCATAGCATTGTGGTCTGAAAGTGTGCATGGTATGATCTCAATTCTTTTATACTTGGTAAGGGCTGTTTTGTGACCCAGTATGCCATCTATCTTGGAGAATGCTCCGTGTGCAATTGAGAAGAAAGTATATTCTGCTGCTTTGGGATGCAGAGTTCTAAATATATCTGTCAAGTCCATATGATCCAATATATCATTCAGGGTCTTTGTTTCTTTATTGATTCTCTGTCTAGATGTTCTATCCATTGTTGTAAGTGGAGTATTAAAGTCTCCTTCAATTACCACATTCTTATCAATAAGGTTGCTTATGTTTGTGATTAATTTTTTATATATTTGGGTGCTACCGAATTCGGTGCATAGACATTTATAATTGTTAGATCTTCCTGATGGATAGACCGTGTAATTATTATATAATGCCCTTCTTCATCTCTTGTTACAACCTTTAATTTAAAGTCTACTTTGTCTGATACAAGTATGGCCACTCCAGCTTTCTTTTGACTTCCAGTAGTGTAATATAGTTCTCCATCCCCTCACTTTCAATCTGAAGGTGTCCTCAGGTCTAAAATGAGTCTCTTGTAGACAGCAAATATATAGGTCTTGTGGGGTTTTTTTAATCCATTCTGATACCCTATGTCTTTTGGTTGGAGCATTTAGTCCATTTACATTCAGTGTTATTATTGAAAGATATGGGTTTAGAGTCATTGTGATGTTTGTAGGCTTCATGCTTGTAGTGGTGTCTCTGGTACTTTGTGGTCCTTGCAACATTTCACTTACAGAATCCCCCTTGGGATCTCTTGTAGGGCTGCTTTAGTGGTGATGAATTCCTTCCATTTTTCTTTGTTTGGGAAAAACCTTTATCCCTCCTTCTATTCTGAATGACAGACTTGCTGGATAAAGGATTCTTGGCTGCATATTTTTCCTGTTCATCACATTGAAGATTTCCTGCCATTCCTTTCTGGCCTGTCAAGTTTCATTAGATAAGTCTGCTACTACCCTTATGTGTCTACCTTTACCTGTTAGGGCCCCTTTATCCCTAGCTGCTTTCAGAATTCTCTCTTTATCCTTGTGTTTTTCCAGTTTCACTATGATATGTCATGCAATTCAAGTTATGTCTGAAGGGAGTTCTCTGTGCCTCTTGGATTTCAATGCCTGTTTCCTTCCCCAGATCAGGGAAGTTCTCAGCTATGATATGTTCAAGTACACCTTCAGCCTCTTTCTCTCTTATTCTTCTTCTGGAATTCTTATGATATGGATATTGTTCCATGTGATTGCATCACTTAGTTCTCTAATTCTCCCCTTGTACTCCTGGGTTTTTTATCTCTTTTTCTCAGCTTCGTCTTTTTCCATAATTTTATCTTCTAATTCACCTATTCTCCCCTCTGCCTCTTCAATCTGCACTATGGCTGTCTCCGTTTTATTTTGCACCTCATTTATAGCATTTTTTAATTCATCATGACTATTTTTTCGTCCCTTAATCTCTGTAGCAATAGATTCTCTGCTGTCCTTTATGCTTTTTTCAAGCCCAGTGATTAAGTTTATGACTATTATTCTAAAATCTTGTTCCATTATATTGCTTAAATTGGCTTTGATCAATTCATTAGCTGTCACTACTTCCTGGAGTTTCTTTTGAGAAGCATTCTTCTGTGTCATCATTTTGGCTAGTTTTCTGCCCCTGATGTATTTTAAAAGCTTGTGTGCTCTACACCTGAGAGCACTGTTATTTTAAATGAAGGTTATACACTGTCCAGGGCCTGGCCCTTCAGTTTTTTCAGGGATTGTTACTTGCTCTCTGTTGTTGTGACTTTTGTTGTTTTATTACCCTATTCATAGTGATAATATGGACCCTCCACCAGGTGTGCTTTGATTTGTTCCTTGGAGTAGCCCTGTAAAGGAAAACAGATAGACAAACAGGAGACAAAAACATGCAAATACACAAACAAATAACATAAACAAACAAATAAACAAAAACAAAAAACTAAAGACAAAAAAGAAAAAAAACCCAAAACACCAACTACAAGTAAAGGAGAGGATGGAGGTGGTGCTGATGGAAGAGCACATACAAAGGGAGAAACAACAGGAGCGGGGTGGGGGTGGGGGGGGAGGAATAAACATTGATTAGGCAGAGAGACTAAAAGGCTTAATCCAGAGAGAAGGGAACATAAAGAATGAGGCAAGGAAAACAAAACGAGGATAAAGTTACCCAGACAGAGAAACTTATGGCTTAATTATTCCAGAGAGGGAGAAGGGAGTGTAAAGAAGCAGGTGTAGAACATGTATCAAGACAATGGATTAAATATGTCTGTTTAGACAGACTAATAACCAGAGTAACCAGCCTAGGGGAGGGAAGAGATAAGGAAGAGAAATGGTGGGGGAGGAGAATATATCTATATATCCAGAGTGGACCTAGAGTTAATCCAGGTAATGCATTGCTTGTCAGGAGTAGCTGTTTGTAGGATCCGTGCAGCTCCAGTGAATACAGTTACCCAGTGAAAAGGAGCGTGGTTTGGTGTAATCAGGACCCACCTCCACTAAGGACCCCGGGAGTGATCCCTGAGGCCCAGCCTTGGTGGTGGTGTTGGTGTCGGGGGGAAATGGTGATTCCCCAGTCTCTTCTCCATGGAGCCGACCCAATGGAGTCAGTTTGAGTTGTCCTCACTGTGACAAGAGTGCAGATGGGGTGGTCCTTCTCGCTCCTCCAACTCCCCTGACCCTGCACTTGGCTAGCATTCAAAGTCCCGCTCCATGCACTCTGGCACTGGGGAAGTGCCTCTCAGTGTGGTCTGATATGTGGTCCTGGCTGGCTTTGTCTGTGCCACTGCATTTCAGGGAGGACCACCTTCTCCTACTGCGGACTGAGAGCTGCTGACCTCACCAGGAGCCCCCTGGGGTGGCAGACGCAAGCAGCCTTTGTCTTTTCCCACAGCACTCCAGGGAGATGGCCACCTTTTCCTCCTGCAGACTGCACGCTTGGCCCAGCCACTGTGCCCAGGGGTGGCGGACGCAGGCAGGTTCTGTATTATCACACAACCCTCTAGGGAGGAACCACTTTTTCCAACTGCAGACTGAGCCTCTGACCTACCACAGCACCCAGGCCTGGCTCCCCTCCTCCCCAGATGCGCGAGCAGGGAGCCGGCTCCAGTTGGAAGAAAGCCCCACAATTAGAGATCGAATCCTTCTCAGTCTCAGTCCGAGGTCTTTCTCCTGTCTAGATACAGTCTTGCACTTCCCTAGCCGCTCTTTCTCTTCCCTTTGTCTCTGCACAGAAGGGGGTCCCTCCCCTCCATGCCCATCTATCTTTTTTCTAGCTTTCCCATTTTCTTCCTTGTAGTTTCAGTCTATTTTCCTCCCAGGCTCTGGTGTTTTCAAAGTCCTTCGGCTTCTACACTTCTTTGTTTGAGAGACGTGGGAAGTATGGATTCGGCCTACTTCTCCACCATGTTGGCCCCTCCCCCAATAATAAAATTTTTAAGAACCAGCTAGAAATTCTTGAACTACAAAGTACAGTAACTGAAATAAAAGTATCAGTAGAGTGGCTCAACAGTAGGTTTGAACTGGCAGAAGAAAGAATCAGTGAACTTTAAGATAGACATTATGCAACCTAAAAATGAGAAAAATAATTTCTTTAAATGAAAAGAGCCTCAGAAAGGAATGGGTTACCATTAAACACGCCAACATATGCATAATGGGAGTTACAGAAAGAGAGAAAAACAGAAAGGAGCAGAGAAAAATGTTAAAATAAATAACAGCTGAATACTTCCCAAATTTGATGGAAAAACATTAGTCTAAAAATCCATGAAGTTCAGTAAATAGCTCAATCCATGAAGCTTAATGTAGAATAACCGTAAGGAGATCCACTCTCAAACACATCTTAGTAAAAATAGTGAAAAACAAATACAGAAGAAAATTTTGGGAGTATCAAGAGAAAAATGATTAATCATTTATAAAGGAACCCCAATAAGATTAACAGAAACAACTGATTGTTCATCAGAAACAACAGAGGCCAGAAGGTAGTGGGATGATACATTCCAAACACTGAAAGAACAAAACTGTCAACCAAGAATCTCATATTTAGCAAAGTTATCTTTCAAAAAATAAAAGCAAAAAATAAAAACATGTCCAGATAAACAAAAACTTTGATAATTTGTTGCTAGCAGACCCACCTTGTGAGCAATACTGAAGGAAGTTCTTCAAGCTGAAAGCAAGTGACTCAGACAGTAATCCATCAGAGACCACCAGGAAAGGTAATTATATAATTATAAAAAACAGCTTAAATGTATATTTTCTTTCTTTTCTTAACTGATTTAAAAAGCAGTTGTATAAAAACAATGTGTATATAATTGTATTGTTGGATTTACAACAAATATAAATGAAATATATTTGACAATAATAGCAGAAAAGAGGTAGGTGGGAGCAAAACTGAAAAGGAGTAAGGAAGAGATACCAGAGTAACTCAACAAGAGGAACAAATGAAAAGAACCAGAAATGTAAATAAGGTTAATATAGCAAACTACGTAATTATATATTTGCTTCCCTTTCTCTTTAACTTCTCTCATAGACATAAAATTATAGCAGCATACTATTGGGTTTATAATGTATATCAATGTGATGTGTGCACAAAAATATGTGGCATAACAGCACAGACGTAATAGAGCAATTAGGAATAGTATTTGTATATTTCCCTGGAGTTAAATTAGCATAAATCTGAAGTATTTTCTGATAAAATCCTAGAGAAACCAACTAGGAAAATAACTAAGAGTTCTATTGTGAAAAAAATCATTAAAAGAATTAAAATGTTACACTAGAAAATATTCACTAATGTAAAGAAAGCCATAAAAGAGACATAGAAACAAAAGACAGGAAACACAGAAAGCAAAAAGTAAAATGGCAGACACAAATCCACTATGTCAATAATCACAGTACATGTGAATGGATTAAACAATCCAGTCAGAAAGGCAAAGACTGTCAAAATGGATCAGAACAAGATCCACATATATGCTGTCCAAGGAGACATCAGATATAAATATGTTGCAAGTAAAGGGATGAAAAAAATACATCATGCAGACAAGAACCACATGAAAGCTAGAGTAGTTATGCTAATATCAGATGAAGCAAACTTTAAGACAAAAACTATTAAGGAAATAAATAGAGACATTTATAATAATGAAAATATTAATAAAAAAGTATGAGGTGTTGTCAAAGTTCTATTTAAATGCTTTCCTTTAAATGACAAAAAAAATAAATGAATTAAACTTTCAACTCAAAAAGTTACCAAAAAAAAAGCACACAGGAGGACAGAGAAGAAAATAAAAATGATAAAAGCAGAAAAAAATGACAGAATAGTAATGGGATGGGTAAGGAAATTCAAGAGCTATTTTGTTTGTTTTTTGAGGGGAGTACAGGAACAAGAACTTTTCACAAATTTAATCAATTTTAAAAGAGAAAGAAAAAGTGAAAAGTATAAGGGGATATTATAACAACCAAAGGGAGAATAAAAAAAGGAATTAGTTATAAGAAATTATTAATACGACTCTATGCCAATGTATTTTAAGTGTGTGCCAGAAGGGACATTTCCAATAAACTAGACCACTAACCACAGAAGAAACTAAACAAGCAATTCATGTAATACCTCCCTAAATGCTCTAAGTCTAGAATGTTCTACAGATAAAGTCTCTTAAATATAATAATTCCCAAGATATGTAATTTATTCCAGAGCCTGTATATACAACACGCAAAAAATGGAAAACATCCGGGGAAACATTTGAAAGCTAGAACCCTTCCAGGTCTGGGTCCCTCCCACGGTGGGAGAGAGCCATCTCCCCAACAGGCTGGCCACCCCCACTGGATCACTGGGCCAGCAATCACTCTTCCCTACTAGAGCACATCATGCAGCAAGCCCTGTTCTGACCAAGTGCATCTCTGACTTCCTGGAGCCCTGGCACCTCCAGATGCCCCTGTCCACATCCCTTACCAGATCCAGGGAGGATGTTGACCACGCCCTTGGGAATGCCAGCCTTCAAGGTCAACTCTGCAAACTTCAAGGCTGTGAGTGGAGTCACCTGGGGAGGGAGGGAAGAAGACTGGGTCAGGAAGGGCCAGGAAGTGGGGCTCGGCCTTCTTCTCCCAGCAGCCAAGGTAGCAAGCAGGGAGGAGCAGTCATGGCAGGAGGACCCTCCAGGGTAAGCCCCATCATAGTGGGTACTGCCAACCCAGCCAGCTTCCCCCAGAGCTTCAGTGGAAAGTGGGGAGTAAGGCCTGCTACCTCCTGTGTCTTCTAGTGCCTTCTCCTGGCAGGCTCCAGTCCTGTGGCCAGGCCTGGCCCCTTCCTGAACATTCATACCTTCTTCACTCAAAGAGTGCAGTGTCCCAGGACTGCCTGGAAGCACCTCAGTGCCAGGCAGTGCCCAGAACTCCCTGGTGGGTGTGAGATTCTAATTACCATGTCGTGGCTGAAGGCCATTCCTCTCCCCTGGCCTGCTAGCAGTGGTTCCTCTTCTGGCCCAGGTAATTTTCCTTGTAAAGTTTGGGTTGTGTCCCACCTACCACCTGGCCTTAGGCTGAGCCTCCAAATCTGTGGGGTGCTGGCGCTGGGAGGGCACAGGCCTGTTACCGGGTCTTCCAGGGACAATTGCCTGGATCTGTGCACAACAAGCCCCCAGTAATGTGAGAGGTTATGGGTCATCTCAGAAGGTTGTTGTCATGCTCAAACAAGCAAATGTGTACAAATTTTTAATTTTCATGTAATTTGTTATGGACTAAAATGCTGCCTCAGGGTGAATACTATAAATGCTAGCTGTCGCTATTGATGGGTTTTAAATTATAACTTTCTTGGAGCCAAGTTTCCCCAAAGTAGCCAGGAGACCTGGGTACGCTGTCCAGAGCCACATGATGGAGCATCTTGCCTTCAGTTCCTAACACCCCTGGGGGCAGGCAGGGGACAGGCTGTTACTTTCAGTATACAGGTGAAGAAGCTGAGGCTCGTGCAAGGGGTTCCTCGTCCCCAGGGGACCCTGCTCAGGCCCTTCCAGCCTGCCTGAGTGACCCTGACCTGTGCAGCTTCCGTGTGAAGGGCTGGCAGGGGTGGGGGGGGGGAGGGTGCAGGTGCACAAATCCCACCACTCCCTTGCTCCCTCCAGGACTTTCAGTCTCTGAAGCCAAATAAGCAACCAAAGCTGTCTCAGAGCATGGGGCCTGGACAAGGGACCAAATAGGGTTTCTGCTCCCCCAAATCCAGAGGGCTGGTATCTGTGGGAAAATAACTCTGCTCACCAAGCAGCTGCAGGTACACACACGGCTAACCTGACTCAGCCACCCCATGGTCGAATGAACAGACTCTGCCTACAGCCCACATTGACCCTTGCTGCCTGCTGCCTCTGCTGCTGTGAGCCGGGCCCATGGAAGGCCAGCCCTCATCAGTAGTACCTTTCCTCCCTTGAGGAGGAACCAGTCCCAGGTGGTCAAAGGGCCCAACAGGGCACCTGTTTCCTCCTCTACAGCCCATAGGCCCCACCTGGAACACACCCAGACCCACCTGGGCAGGCTTGATCACCACTGTGTTCCCAGCAGCCAGGCAGGCAGCTGTCTTCCAGGAGAGCATCATCAGGGGGTAGTTCCAGGGGATGACGATGCCACAGACCCTATGGTACAAAGAAGTGTGTCTTCATCTCTCCACTCATCCTGGGCACCAGACTTCACCTGCCAACTGCTTCCTCTCCCCAAGCCTGACACCCGTTCCACTCCAAGCATCTTGATATGGTGCCCAAGGTCCCCCTGAGAGAGCTCACCCCTGGCCTTCCAGCCCCTGATGGGGCAGTATGTCCAGCGTGGCAATAGCCCCTCTTCCTGGCATGGCAAAATGCTAGGGAACATGGTTTCTCATCGGAACTGTCAGACCTGTCTAAGGATAGTCCAGTAGGGCATGACACCAGGCAGTGCAGGAGTTGACAGAAGGCAGGGCCAGGGAGAAGGCCAGGGACCACCCAGGTGGGCAGAGAGAGTATGGAAGAGAAGTGGGATCACACGGGTGGGACAGGAGGAAGTCAGTGACGGTCCTCTTGGGTGTGAGGCCAGGGTGAAGTCCCATGGAGAGAAGGAAGCAGTCAGCTGAGGAGGCCTAATAAGGCTTGTCTGCTTTGCATTAAGAGATGGTACCCAGCATCAGTGTGCCCCTTGGTCCCAGAGAAAGCCTCTGGGTGAGCAGAGACTCCATCAAAGGGAAGCCCCTCATGGTCCTGGGGGGCCTAATGATGACACATGTGGTCCCAGCAGGCATGAGGCCCTGTATTTCCCTGACTCCTGTAAAACCCAGGGCACTGTCTTCATCAGTGTCGACAATTAATGAGCCGGTCCACACAGAACTGCTCAGGCTACCTAACTTGTTTTCTTCATCATATTCATGATCATCATCACCACAGAATGTTTCCCAAAAGAGGACTTAGCTGAACCCAGGAAGGGGAAGAGCGTGTGTGAAGGCTGAGGTCAGGACATTCTGGGGACCAGCACACCATCCTGGGAACAACAGGGTGCACTCAGGGGTTTGGAGAGCCACTCCCCACCCCATGTACACCCAGCAGACCCAACAGGATGAGAAGGTGGAGGGAGCACGGTGAGTTGTCCAGGGAAGAGGGTGAGGTTATCAGGGTTGTGGGGGCTCCAAAGGAGAATGGACATCAGGAAGTCCCACTGTCATGGCTGAACTGTACTCCCCAAAACTCGCAGTTGAAATCCTAACTCCAGAACGTCCTTATTTGGAAATTGGGCCATCCCAGATGTAATTAGGTAAGATGAGGTCATACTGAAATAGGATGTGTACCTAACCCAATAGGACTGATGTTCTTCAAAAAACAGAGCCATGTGAACAGACAGACATGCACAAGGAGGACACCAAATGAACATGAGGGCAGAGATTGGGGAACACCCAAGACTGCCAGTAAGCCACCAGAAGCTGGGGGAGATGACTGGAGCAGATTCTCCCTCATACCCTCAGAAGAAACCAACACTCTGACACCTGAATCTAGAACTTCCAGCCCCAGAATGCTGAAGCAACAAATGTGTGCTGCTTGAGTCTCTTAGTTTCAGTACTTTGTTATGGCAGCTCTAGCAGACGCATAAACCCGCCCATATAGGGACAACTTTCCCAGTCCCCCAACTCCCTGGGAGGCTCTGCATTAGTGTCCTCCTCAGTCTGATGGGGACAGACTCCTCAGGAGGCATCTGGAAGAGCAGTGACCATGCAAATTCCTGTGACTGGCAGCCAGGTGGGCCATGGTCCCCCTGCCCAGCGCTTCTCAGGCCTGCGCCCAAGTAAGGGGCTCCAAGCACATGGGCTATGCAGGGCTCTCACTCTACACTCTGACACCTGGGCAGGGGAGTTCCTTGTGGGGGCCTGTCCTGGAACACCGTCTACATATTGTGTCCTCTGGGGGAAAGGCTGGGTGGGAACCCCAGCCCTCAGTGCCACTTCCCTCCCAGGCTGCCCCCTGTCTCTGGGGGCTACAGGACAGGGTTTTCCTATATCCACAGCCCACTCTCCCAACAGGGGCTGCCCTCACCAGCAGGCCTGTCCTTCAGGACCTGGTGTGTTCATCTGTACACATTTCTGTTGATGCAAATGACATCTGAACACATTCTCCTTCTGACATACCCCCACATTCCCAAGGAAGCTGAGTGCCCTTGACTACCATCCACAGGGATGTGAGGTCCCTACTGGTGGATCCCAGAGGCCCCACGTTTGTAAGGGGCACAGGGTAGGTGGGAATGCCTGCTGGGTGCTGACCACACTGGGCCTCTGATGCACTTTAGATGATTCTAGAGGGCATTCCTCAGTGCGCTTCCCTCACACAAGTTTTTCCTGGAGCTGTTCCATGTGGTCCCCATAGCTCTGTCCCATGCCTTCACACTGCCATAAGCCATGCCCTGGTTAGGAGGCTGCAGTGTTCAGCATGGGTTGTGCTGGGTTTTGTTGTCAAGGCCCCAGCACAGCTGCTGTGAGTGCTCTTGGGCTTGTCTCCTTGTGCACCTGTGTCAGTGAGCCACCATAGTTATGCCTGTGACGGGGTACATTTGGGGACTGAATAGGCACTGCCACGTTGCCTTTCACAAAGGTGGATCCTCTGCCCGCCTCCCCCCCCCACCCCAAAAGGCAGTGTGAGGAGGCTTCTCTCTCCCTAGGCCTTTGGACCATCTGATGGTGAGGCAAGGCCCCTCACGTCTGGGTTTAACATAATTTCCCCAATTCCTAGTCTTTTCTATGTTAACTGGGCAGGTGTCTGTCTCCTGTTGAGCACTGGTTCCTATCCTTGTCTATTTCTCTATTATTTTACCCTGCTCCTTGGTTCTGTGTAGTTCTTAATTTTTATGCATATTCATTATTATACTCTTTGCAGATAAAATTTTTCAGGTGTACCCTCTATTTCCCACTATGACCCTGACTGATACAGGGCTATTGTGGGGATTAAGTAAAATTATACTTATAAGGCCTCTGAAACAGTGCTTGGCACAAAGCAGCTACTTTAGACATGAAAGCTGTTTTATTTGCTAGAATATAAGTCCCCTGAGGACAGGCATTCTCATCAATTTCGATCATTGTTGTATATCCAGCACCTGAAATGTATGGCATGTAGTAATTAGGGAATAAATAGCATTCAATAGATGTGTAAAAAGGGGATGAGCGCTCACACTACAAATTGCGCAAAAAGTGCCTAGTGTGTGGCGAGTCTTCGACCAACGCTGTGACTCACCCAATAGGCTCCTTCCTGGTCAAGGTCAGGTTGCGGTTTGGTCTGGCTTGGTTGATGGGGATGGTGGAGCCCTGGAACAAACAAGGGGAGTCACTGATAGGGGGCTCCATTGTTTCCTTCCCCCTTCCCCCTGGGCAGCCAGACTGTGCTTGGGGCTCAGAAAGGAACAGGGTCTTGTCTGCATCCTGAAACCCCCATGACTGAGACAGGCAGGAGACACAAACCTTCCAGATTATGTACAACAGGGGTATCTGAGGACTTCAGGTACAGGTGGAGCAGGCAGCCATCAGGGGCAAGGTGCCTGCTGCACTGAGACTGGCAGAATCCTCAGACAAGAAACTGGTCCTGGTACAGGTAAGGCCTCTGGCTTTGACACTGGGGCAGACAAGGGAGGAGGTGGGGGGCCAAGTTGTCTCTGGAGACTGTGCCGGCCCAGGAGGCCCCAGGTGGGGACTGGCTCCAGCCAACAGTGATGCAACAGTAGAAGGAGGAGCAGAAGTTGGGCTTGCCATCATACCTGCACCTCTCAGCCCCATGGAGAGGATAGGAGGCGTGGAGCCCATTTCTGGCAGAGACCCCAATGAACCTTTTGGTAATGGATATCTCTGGGGAAGGGTTGACCCATCCCTGCCTCTGGTGGGCAAACCACTGGAAATGGCTTCCAAGGTCACATCCTGATCCCTGGGATCCAGGAGACGGTGAGCTACCCCTTCTGCAAAGATGTGGAATGGCACAGTTGACCTGATGCAGGTCAGATGATGCAGATGGCCCCAGCATGACCTCGGGAACCTCCATAAAGGCAGAGTTTTCTCCAGTTTAAGAGAGAGGGATGCCAAGTCTGAGAAAGGCAAGGGGGGGGGTGGGCGGTGGCAAGGGCCAGAGTGAGGCCTGCAGTAGCTTCGGCCAGAAGCCGGCAAGGACCTGGACCTTCGGTCCTGCAACAACAGGAGTTGAGTTCTGCCAACACCTGAACAGGCCTGCAGGCAGGGTCTCCCCAGAGCTCCAGATAAAGCCCAGCCTAGACACTGATCTTGTGAAATCCTAGCATGGAACCCAGCCAAGCCTGCCTGAACTTCCCATCTGCAGAAATGTAAGCTGATGGGTTGTTTTAAACCAATAAACTGGGTCATTTTTTATGCAGTATGTAGGCTAACACACTGCTCTAGAGTTTCCTGCTGAGCCCAGCTTGCCTGCGTGAGCTCTCACTTGGTGGGTAAGAGCCTCAGCCCCACCTGAATTTTGTCACACCAGCCAGCAAAGTAGCGGAAGGTCTGGATGGACATGCCCACGTGGGTCTTCAGGGCCAGTGTGTAGACAGCGCCCGCATCCAGAGCCTCGATGGTGGCCAGCTCTTCCTGGTGCTGTTCCATGAGGTCTGCCAACCTGGGCAAGGGGTGGAGTAGGGGAGGGAGATGGGCTCAGGTCAGGACCAGCCTTGCTTATTCTTTTGAGGCCCTTCTTCAATGAACAAGGGCCTCTGCCCTGCACTCCCAGCTCTGTCACACTCAGATGTGCTGACCTCGGTTTTCTGATCTGTGAGATGGGACAGCAAGGTTTACTTTGCTGGATGGGCATGAGGATGATGCCCTTCTGTCCCTCTCTCCTCTCCTCTCTTTTCCTTTCTTCCTTCATAAAATATGGATGCATTAACTACTTTATAATAACACACATGATTCTGCAAAAGCAGTCCCTCTGCCTCTGCAGTAAGGAGGTCACCATCCAAAAAGGTCACCCTGTCTCTGGACAACTTTGACGAGGGGAAAGCATGTCCAGCTTCAAGCACCAGCTGATCCAGTGGAGTGTGCCCCCAAGGATGGTATCTGTGGGGAGGGGGAGGGGAGATGATGGGAGAGATTCAAGGGAAGGTTCATCTACACAGCTCTCCTTGTTAGCTCTCTGAAATCCAGTTGCCCTCCTGTGATTCTGGTGAGTGTGCTGCTATGGGCAGCCTGGGAATTAGGACTGTGCCCCCTTCTCTGATATAAAGGAGCCCCAAAAGCAGAGTGCCCAGGGAACAGGGTGCCTAGAGGAAGGTGGAGGCCACAGACCCAGAGTGGCTCTCAAACTTGTACATGGGGGAGCTCTGGCCCAGAGATAAGTCTGGGACAAAAGACTGCTGACCAGCTCCTCTCTGAATTCAGCCATGGCATGGCCTAAACACCCCAAGTACACACTCTCCCTGGGAAGCCAACCCTAATTCCTGCCCTCTCTACACCAATAACATATCCCTCCAGTGTCCTGATAGCAACCTCTACCTTTCTTCAAACCTTGCATGACTGTTACAGTTATCCACTTAGTTGAGTATTCCAGGACTATTTGCCTCTCCCTGAGGCCTGGGACAGGATTTGGTCTCCTGCTCCCTACTGGACCTCCTACACCCACTGGGCACACAGTCAGTATGTAGCATAAGGCTTGTGAGTGAAACTGTGGGCTGAACAGACATGAGCAATTTAGTGGCATAGCCACATGGTTACTTCAGACACAGTGACACACCCAGGTACTTCTCTAGTTAAGAACAGCAAAGGTGTAAATAACTTTTTGAGAAGCATTATAGACCAAATAATGAAACACCATGTTGTGGCATAGTTGATAGTTCTATCAACTATAAAAAGAGATGTGTCACAGGTATAAATCTATATTATAAATAAGCCAGGGGCACCTGGGTGGCTCAGTTGGTTAAGCACCCAACTTTGGTTCAGGTCATGATCTCGAGGTTTACGAGTTCAAGCCCCACATTGGGCTCTGTGCTGACAGTTCAGAGCCTGGAGCCTGCTTCGGATTCTGTCTCCCTCTCTCTCTGCACCTCCCTTGCTTGTCTCTTTCTCTTTCTCAAAAATAAACATTAAAAAACTTAAAAAAAATAAATAAGCCAAAGATGGTCTCTGTGTATTGGCCCCTAGGTTCTTCATTGCAGGGTGAGACCTGTCAGCTTAAAAGCTTGCTGGATACACATTTATGTATCCAATTATTTTAAACATAGCCCAAACAAGCAGACTTTTAGCTATTTAAAGTCTTGCTTTACATCCCCTGGGAATCCCACTTGACAGCTATTATCATTGGAGAGATGGACTATGCACTTACAGCTGTTGCCTTCCCAGCCCTCTGACCCAAAGATCCCTGCTCTGCTGCTGAGCAACATTGCCAAGACACGGGAGCCTGCCCCCCTCTGATCCCCCAACCTCCAAGAGTTGCTTTGCACTCTTCCCATTCTGAGTAGAGACCCCCCACTATAGTCTCTGGAGGGTCTCCCACTATGGGGGTGACGCCTCCTGAAGCTTGTTGTGTGTTTCTACTACTCATAGTCCTATCTTTTCCCTTGATCAGCCCCAAACCCCTCCAATTCTACCAGACAAGGTCACCTGCATGTGATGTGGCCATGTTATAAAACCCTAAAGTAACTATCACCTAAGCACGCCATTTGGAAAGCTCAGTGAGAACTGAGTGGGATTGTTCACTGTCAACTTTGCTGAGCTGTACCTCTGCCTCCAGCATCCTGTCCCCAGAAAGTACGGGGGGGGGCGGGAGGGGGGAAGGCAGTGAAGCAACCAAAGTCACCCCAGAGGTCCTCAGGACAGCCATGAGGAAAGGCAAGTGTGGGGTGCCACACAGGCTCAGCCTCACTCCCAGCAGCCTGGTCCACCACCAGATTCTTGTCTGTGGACCTAAGGAAGTGTCCGAACAAAAGGTGACAGCTTCCTACAGACTCTGCCACCAGCTCCTGGTGGTCCCTCTCTGGCAGCTGGGGACACTGGCTCTCTAGGTCCCTAAGAGGCTCTATCTTGTCCCTCAGTGGTTCTTGGGGCCCATCTAGTGACTTTCTTTAACTCTCTTTTCTAAATCTTTCTTCCCAGCTTCTCCCACAATTGCATAATGTCTGAACCCTATAATGTATTCTGCATTCCATAATATGTATCCATGGTGGTCTATTTTCCTCATTGAATCAGGGGGCTGCTGAGCCAGCAATGGGCGAACCTCCACCATGGGGACTGGGAGGTTGCATGAGGCAGGACCAGGTTCCTAGGAGTTCTCAGGTCTGGGCTTGAGATGTCTGTCAAAGCAGTCCAGGTCTCTACTTAGAGCTGTTCAGGCACCCAACCCTTCACTATCATGTTGCTGGTGGTGTTATTATGACACATGCCACTAGATGGCAGCAGAACTGCTCAAGGGAAACACTCTTGGGTCAGCAAACATCTACCTCTGGAGTCTGCTTCAGGGCCAGAAGGCTCCTCTCTCAGCATCACCAGCCTGGGCTTGCATGTTTCAGTTTTGCCTAATCTGGGGTCACTAGGTCACTAGGCAATGGCTTCCTAAAATTGATAGGCTCTTCAAGGGGTCTTGAAACTAAATTGAGTTAGAGCAGGCTGGGTGCACCCTTGCCTGCTCCAACCCATACCATCTCTATTCCATTTTGAAACTAGACAGGCCCCTCTCTCTCTGGTTTCCTGTGGTGGAGGCTGTCCTGGTGTTTCTGGCCTCTGAATAGGAAAGAAAATGACATTCTAACTGCAAGGCCAAGATGGAGCCTCTCTCCCACCAGATGACAAGTACATTTGGACCACATCATGACCAGACTCTATGCTTGACAGCTTCCCCAGGACCCAGAGCATAAAAGTCAGGTTCCTGAAACTGGCTTGTTCACTAGGCTTTTCGACACTGCTTAGTTCATCTGTGCAGCACCCTCCTTTCTGTAACCATCACCCCACTTCTTTGGGGGGGGGGCAACTGCTCTTCCCCCATTGGGACCACCTATTTCTAGGGGAGTAGTATCTCTCTTCCAGGCCACACTCCCACCCCATGGTCATAAGTGGATAAACTCTACGTCCTTCCCTAATACTTCTGATGAAGCTAAGGGGAGAGAGCCCCTTCTTCCCTGGTTTTAGAAAAAAAAGGAAAATGTGAGATTCCAGCAGTCAGGGAGATCTGAGCAAGGACCAGCAGGAAGAACAGACCCCATCCTTCCCTTGCTGGCTTCTGCATAAAGTAGCTGTGATCCCTCCTCTGGTCCAGTCCACTCAGAGAAGTGTTGTACATGTCTGAGACTGCCCAGGACCATCCATTAACTTTGCCAGTTTGCCACTCCCATCTTATCAGCACTTTCACTTTTGTGCCTCCTTATCTTCAATCACACTGTTCCCTCCACTGAGGACACTTTTCCCTTAAGGCTACTTGTGTCTGGTGAAATTCTTCCTGTATCTCAAGTCACTTCCTCTGAGAAGCTTTTCTGAGTCTCAGGCCTTGGTCACACAACCTGTTTGGGACCCCAACTTCCTCCTGGCAATACCCGAGCATGCAGTTCCAACCCAAACATAAGGTGAAGTAGCTGACAGGCGTTCGTGGGGTTCTCACCTGTACAGGAGCCGGCCTCGATCCCGTGCACTGATCTTCCCCCACAATCCATTCTCAAAGGCATCCTTAGCGGCAGCCACTGCCTTGTCAACATCGTTAACCTGGGCCAGGGACACCTGGCAGATGACCTATGGTGGAGCAGAGCCATGAAGCCCTCCCTGGACTCCGCGTACACAGATGCCCCATGCCGCCGCTCCCCTGGCTACCTGGGATGGCTCAGTGGGGACAGTAGGCAAACAGGAAGGCCCTGGAAGGGTGTGCACAATGAGGAAAGCTAGGGACCTTCAAAGAGGTTTGCTCATGTTTCTACATACCAGGACCCTTCTTTTCACTTGCCCACAGAGCCCAAACAGAGTAACAGACTCAGGCTGCAGCTATGAGGCTGAGGATCAGCTTAGCATTGTCAAACCAAGAGCAGAAGCCCATGAATTTGGTAAGTTCTAGGCAGAAAGTCTATTTCTTAAGTGAAATAGTCTAGATGTTGAAGGTGACAGGACCATTCCTGTCCCCCATCCTTGCTCTGTGTCCTGACAGTGCCCACTTGCACTACAGTGCAGGTGCCCACACCTCCTGACACCTGGGCATGGCCAAAGGAAAGCCAGGAGGAGAGAGAAGTGGGAGGTGCAAGGCCAGCACCCTTCTTGTTACCAAAGGCATGGTACACCCTCCCTGCCCAAGGGCCCAGCACCCAGGCAACCCTGTCCAGACAGTTTCCCTTCTGGGATTCCCCAAATAGGCCTCAAGGTGGTAACAGCTCATGTTTCTGCCCGAGGGTACTGTATCCCCTTGTTTGTGTCCCCACAGCCAGTACACCCCTTTGTCAATTATTTTCTTTAAACTCCTTTAAGTGACCCAGTTGAGTGTGCTATGTGCTTTCCGCAGGCCCTGAGGGATGCCATAGGTAGGGCAGAATGGAAAACTGAGTATGCACCTGTAGGAGTAAGTGTTGTTTCAGGTAGGTGTGTATGTGAGAATACAATATGCACATACTGGGTCATGACATAAAAGGGTCACAGTCAAGAAAGTCTGACAAACATGGGATTCAAGGAAGAATTCCCAACAGTGGGGTGTACACATATTCAAGAGGGTAAGGCCCATGCTGAGGTTGTTGATGCGTGGAGGGGGAGGGAATGGCTTCATTTCTTCCATGGGGGATTTTAGCTCTGGTCCATCTCTGAAGCAGTCTCCAGACCTTTGGAATCCTCCTGCCTTCCTGGTCTAGCTCCCCTCTGGGCCATTCCTGTAGGGAGGACTGGAAACTGACTACAACCATTCTGTGTGCAAATAGAGGCCCCCTAAGCAGGGATCCCCAGACACCAGGTGAGGGAGTAGATGAGAGAGAAGAAAAGGCCAAGGAGGGGGCAGGTGGAAGGAGAGCAGAAGGGGGTGCTAAGCCTGCACTCACACTTCCGTCTGTTGGGTTGATGGTCTCATAGGTCTTGGCACCCTCAGCATCCACAAACAGTCCCCCAATGAAGAGTTGGTGGGGCATTTGGAGGGTGAGCTTGTTCACCGCCTTTTCCACCTGGGAAAGGAAGTTTTACAGGGATTCACTGCAGTGTGGATCCTTCACAATGTGCATCAGTGGCAGATACAGACCCACAGAAGGACATAGAAAACACTCAGAGATGGATAGATAACCACTCATGCACACACATGCGTGTGCACTCATGCACACTTGTGCACACTCATGCACACACACACACAGATAGCCAAGGGGCCAAGGCTCTAGGCCCCTTGGCCTTCTCAGGTCTCTGAGCCAAATCCAGTTCTGCTGCCTTCCTTGGCTCAGGGAGCTATTATGTGGGCAGTGGTGGCAGCTGAACAATAAGAAGCGATGAAGAGCACAGAATCTGAGGTCAGGCTTCTTGGGCTGCAACCCCTGTCCTGCCATTTACTTGCTGTGTGATCTCAGGCTGGTTGCTAGGCCTCTGCAAGTAGGAAGTGCCAGTTGGCAGACAGATGCTTGTGAGTCACCAGACATGACACCAACCCCATCGCTCACTTCCCTGTAGACCTGAAATTCCATCCCAAATGGCATCCTCTGGGACACCATTCTTCTCCTGAAATCTGTTCACCAGTCATCTGTCTGCAATCCTAAGGCCAACCTGGTATCCATCCTGGCTGCCTACAATTTCTTCATCAGCTTTTGTTCCAAACTATCCCAATAATTCCTGTGGGAGCTCGTAGCCTACCAAGACACCTCAGGATGATTTTTCAAGAGTTTCTTTTAAAAATAAGCTAGCAGGGGTGCTTGGGTGATCTCAAGATTCATGAGTTCAAGCCCTGCATTGGGCTCTCTATGGTCAACACAGAGCCCACTTCAGATACTCTGCCCCCTGCCTCTCTGTCCCTCACCACTTACACACACACACACACTCTCTTTCTCTCTCTCAAAAATGAATAAAACATTTAAAAATTTAAAAATAAATTTGCAATTACATCATCACACTTCCATATATACAAATTGAATGTATAGGATCACTTGTTTCCCTTATTGAGAAAAAGTTCCCAATTCTTCATTCTCTGTCTCTTTCTCTCCCTCTCTTCCTGTCTAGCTTCCTCCCTCCCTCCCTTCTTCTCTCTCTTTTGGCATTTCAACAAAAGGAATTTAATGCATGCAGTTGGTTGCACAGGTGATGAAAGAGCTGAGAGGCCATGAGTCAACCCAGAGATTGATAACAGCAGCAAGCACCTGCCATTACTAGATTAGAAGGACAAATGGAGGAAGTGGTGGTACCAGAACTAGGGTCTAGGGTCCCCCAGCAGAACTAGAGTCCTGGAAGGGTGATCTGGTAGGGGCCAGGGCCACAGCAGCAAGGAGGCAACTACTGGGAAAAACCACAAAAGGAGAAAGAGGGTGAGAAGTACTCTGTAAAAGCCACTTCTTAATATCCTACTCTCATATCTTTGGGTGTCAGAATTTGTCCCATAGACAACAATTTCCTCTGTTGCACTGGGCTAACTGGACTGGCAGCCTCAGGCTATCAGGGTTACCAGGGAGAGTTTGGGACACTGAAGCTGGGCTCTTGAGTGCTCTGGTTTCTGGGATGTCCAGGTTTTCCCCATGTGTCATTGTGGATCCACGGATGTGAGTGTTTGAGAAGTCTGCAGAGCCAAGCCCACGTGGAGGGGCCCAGGACTCACATAGTCAATGATGCACTCGCTCTCTTTGTTGTCCCCTCGTAGCTTCTTCACTAATAGTTGGATGAAGTCCCCAAAGGTGGTTGCCATGTAAACATCTTCATTTTCTAATTCCAGTCCATCACACAGCTCCTTCACTTCCTCAACCAGCCTGGAGAAAAGAAGATGGAAAAGCGGGAGCATGGAAAGAGGCTTGGCAGACCTGCCTCATTCTAGTGGCAGAGGTTATGGTGCCAAACATTTACCCAGAAGGGAAGTTCATATCAACAGCCAAAGTGTGGGTGTTAAGCTAGAACTGGGGCTAAGAGCCCAATCCATGGATTCAGAAGGCCCTAGTTTCAAGTTGTGGCTCCACCACTTACTAATATGTGACCTTGCACAAGTGGAAAACTCCTCTGAGCCTTAGTTTCTTCACCAGCAAAACTGGAATAATACCTCTTCTACTATTTTCTGATAAGCAAATGAGACAATCTACATGTTGATAATAATCAATACGAGATTAATAATAGTCACTGAAAGATATGTTAAAATAATGAAAAGGTTGGGGCGCCTGGGCAGCTCAGGCAGTTAAGCGTCCAACTCTTGATTTCGGCTCAGGTCATGATCCCAGGGCTGTGGCATAGAACCCCACATCGAGCTCTGCACTGAGTGTGGAGCCTGCTTAAGACCCTCTGTCTCTCTTTCTCCCCCTCTGCCTCTCTCCCCTGCTTTCTCACTCTCTAAAAAAAAAAAATAATAATAATACTAAAAATAATGAAAAGGCAAACCACAGATTGGGGGAAAATATTTCCAAATAATATCTGATAAAGGACTTTCATTCAGAATATATAAAGAACTCTCATATTTCAATACTAACAAAAAAAGAAACAATCCAAGTAAAAATGGGCAAAAGATTGAACAGATGCTTCACCAAAGAAGAAATGCAGATGGAAAAAAGCATATGAAAGTACGTTCAACATCACAATTTCCCATCATTAGGGAAATGCAAATTAAAATGACAATGGGATATGTCTACACACTTACCAGAATATCTAAAATTAAAGTCTGACCATACATATCACTGGGAAAGATGCAGAGCAACTGAGCTCTCATACACTGCTAGTGGGATTGTTTAAAATGGTACTTTGGAAACCATGCTGGAGAGCAGTTTGGCAGTTTCTTAAAAATTAAACATATTCTTCCCATTTTACTCTCAGATATTTACTCAAGAGAAATAAAAACCTACATATAGACAGAAAACGGTAGAGTAGGAAGCTCCAAAGATCCATTCCTCCACCTAAACAGCTTCTAAGCTGGCAGAATTGTCTGAATCAAATATTCTGGAACTCTAGAGTCAGGCAAACATTTACAACACCGAGGGAAGAAGATGATGAAGAGGTTGGTAAATGTCAGCAAATTTCAGCATTTCATGAGGTGTTACTCCCCATCCCTCCTGTAGGAGGCAGTGGGGGAAGCTGAACTTGTTCCTGGTGCAGCTTTCTGGAGCCAGGGTGGGCAGTAAGGACCTTCTCCTCCCTACATGTAGATTGTATGTTCTGAGTGCTGATGTTCCTTTTGATCACTGAGGGGCCAGCACAAAGACTGGCAGCTGCAGTTTTAACCCCCAAAGGCTGAAGCAACTTCCAGGAGATTTTAAAAGGCAGTACTTTCCCCCCTCTTTTGGGAGTCAGACATTTAAGAAAATCCTTGCTAGGCCACTGGCTGATCACAGAGATAACAAAACAGAAACTTCAATTACTACGTACAACAAGGACTACACACTTTACAAAAGAAAAAAAGTTGGGAAAAGTCACAAATGGATAAATGAAACCCTCCACAAGCAAGACTTAGCAATTACTGAGGACTGAGAGGATACATTCTCAGAATTATACAACATAACACTCAAAATGTCCAGTTTTGAACAAAAAATAGTAAAACATACAAAGAAACAGGCAAATATAGCTGATTTGCAGTAAAAATAAAGGAATTTGGAAGCAATCATCCTTAGTAAAACCAGATATTAAAATTATTAGTCAAAGATATTTAATCAACTGTCTTAAAGATGTACAATGAGAATAGTCCGGAAGATGGCGGCGTAGGAGGACGCTGGGCTCACCGCGCGTCCTGCTGATCACTTAGATTCCACCTACACCTGCCTAAAGAACCCAGAAAACCGCCAGAGGATTAGCAGAACGGAGTCTCCGGAGCCAAGCGCAGACGAGAGGCCCACGGAAGAGGGTAGGAAGGGCGGCGAGGCGGTGCGCGCTCCACGGACTGGCGGGAGGGAGCCGGGGCGGAGGGGTGGCTCGCCGGCCAAGCAGAGCCCCCAAGTCGGGCTGGCAAAAGCGGAGGGGCCGGACGGACTGTGTTCCGACAGCAAGCGCGACTTAGCGTCTGGGAGGTCAGAAGTTAACAGCTCTGCTGAGAAAGCGGGAAGGCTGGAGGACAAAGGGAGGGAGAGCTGCTGAGCCCCCGGATGGCAGAGCTCAGCTTGGCGGGGAACAAAGGCGCTCGCCAGCGCCATCTCCCCCGCCCATCCCCCAGCCAAAATCCCAAAGAGAACCAGTTCCTGCCAGGGAACTTGCTTGCTCCGCGCAAACACCCAACTCTGTGCTTCTGCGGAGCCAAACCTCCGGCAGCGGATCTGACTCCCTCCCGCTGCCACAGGGCCCCTCCTGAAGTGGATCACCTAAGGAGAAGCGAGCTAAGCCTGCCCCTCCCGCCCCCGTGCACCTTGCCTACCCACCCCAGCTAATACGCCAGCTCCCCAGCACCACAAGCCTGGCAGTGTGCAAGTAGACCAGACGGGCCACACCACCCCACAGTGAATCCCGCCCCTAGGAGAGGGGAAGAGAAGGCACACACCAGTCTGACTGTGGCCCCAGCGGTGGGCTGGGGGCAGACATCAGGTCGGACTGCGGCCCCGCCCACCAACTCCAGTTATACACCACAGCATGGGGGAAGTGCCCTGTGGGTCCTCACCACTCCAGGGACTGTCCAAAATGACCAAACGGAAGAATTCCCCTCAGAAGAATCTCCAGGAAATAACAACAGCTAATGAACTGATCAAAAAGGATTTAAATAATATAACAGAAAGTGAATTTAGAATAATAGTCATAAAATTAATCGCTGGGCTTGAAAACAGTATACAGGACAGCAGAGAATCTCTTGCTACAGAGATCAAGGGACTAAGGAACAGTCACGAGGAGCTGAAAAACGCTTTAAACGAAATGCAAAACAAAATGGAAACCACGACAGCTCGGATTGAAGAGGCAGAGGAGAGAATAGGTGAACTAGAAGATAAAGTTATGGAGAAAGAGGAAGCTGAAAGAAATAGAGATAAAAAAATCCAGGAGTATGAGGGGAAAATTAGAGAACTAAGTGATACACTAAAAAGAAATAATATACGCATAATTGGTATCCCAGAGGAGGAAGAGAAAGGGAAAGGTGCTGAAGGGGTACTTGAAGAAATTATAGCTGAGAACTTCCCGGAACTGGGGAAGGAAAAAGGCATTGAAATCCAAGAGGCACAGAGAACTCCCTTCAGACGTAACTTGAATCGATCTTCTGCACGACATATCATAGTGAAACTGGCAAAATACAAGGATAAAGAGAAAATTCTGAAAGCAGCAAGGGATAAACGTGCCCTCACATATAAAGGGAGACCTATAAGACTCGTGACTGATCTCTCCTTTGAAACTTGGCAGGCCAGAAAGGCTTGGCACGATATCTTCAGTGTGCTAAACAGAAAAAATATGCAGCCGAGAATCCTTTATCCAGCAAGTCTGTCATTTAGAATAGAAGGAGAGATAAAGGTCTTCCCAAACAAACAAAAACTGAAGGAATTTGTCACCACGAAACCAGCCCTACAAGAGATCCTAAGGGGGATCCTGTGAGACAAAGTACCAGAGACATCACTACAAGCATAAAACATACAGACATCACAATGACTCTAAACCCGTATCTTTCTATAATAACACTGAATGTAAATGGATTAAATGCACCAACCAAAAGACATAGGGTATCAGAATGGATAAAAAAACAAGACCCATCTATTTGCTGTCTACAAGAGACTCATTTTAGATCTGAGGACACCTTTAGATTGAGAGTGAGGGGATGGAGAACTATTTATCATGCTACTGGAAGCCAAAAGAAAGCTGGAGTAGCCATACTTATATCAGACAAACTAGACTTTAAATTAAAGGCTGTAACAAGAGATGAAGAAGGGCATTATATAATAATTACAGGGTCTATCCATCAGGAAGAGCTAACAATTATAAATGTCTATGCGCCAAATACCGGAGCCCCCAGATATATAAAACAGTTACTCATAAACATAAGCAACCTTATTGATAAGAATGTGGTCATTGCAGGGGACTTTAACACACCACTTACAGAAATGGATAGATCATCTAGACACACAGTCAATAAAGAAACAAGGGCCCTGAATGATACATTGGATCAGATGGACTTGACAGATATATTTAGAACTCTGCATCCCAAAGCAACAGAATATACTTTCTTCTCGAGTGCACATGGAACATTCTCCAAGATAGATCATATACTGGGTCACAAAACAGCCCTTCATAAGTTTAAAGAATTGAAATTATACCATGCATACTTTCAGACCACAATGCTATGAAGCTTGAAATCAACCACAGGAAAAAGTCTGGAAAACCTCCAAAAGCATGGAGGTTAAAGAACACCCTACTAACGAATGAGTGGGTCAACCAGGCAATTCGAGAAGAAATTAAAAAATATATGGAAACAAACGAAAATGAAAATACAACAATCCAAACGCTTTGGGACGCAGCGAAGGCAGTCCTGAGAGGAAAATACATTGCAATCCAGGCCTATCTCAAGAAACAAGAAAAATCCCAAATACAAAATCTAACAGCACACCTAAAGGAAATAGAAGCAGAACAGCAAAGGCAGCCTAAACCCAGCAGAAGAAGAGAAATCATAAAGATAAGAGCAGAAATAAACAATATAGAATCTAAAAAAACTGTAGAGCAGATCAACGAAACCAAGAGTTGGTTTTTTGAAAAAATAAACAAAATTGACAAACCTCTAGCCAGGCTTCTCAAAAAGAAAAGGGAGATGACCCAAATAGATAAAATCATGAATGAAAATGGAATTATTACAACCAATCCCTCAGAGATACCAGCAATTATCAGGGAATACTATGAAAAATTATATGCCAACAAATTGGACAACCTGGAAGAAATGGACAAATTCCTAAACACCCACACTCTTCCAAAACTCAATCAGGAGGAAATAGAAAGCTTGAACAGACCCATAACCAGCGAAGAAATTGAATCGGTTATCAAAAATCTCCCAACAAATAAGAGTCCAGGACCAGATGGCTTCCCAGGGGAGTTCTACCAGACGTTTAAAGCAGAGATAATACCTATCCTTCTCAAGCTATTCCAAGAAATAGAAAGGGAAGGAAAACTTCCAGACTCATTCTATGAAGCCAGTGTTACTTTGATTCCTAAACCAGACAGAGACCCAGTAAAAAAAGAGAACTACAGGCCAATATCCCTGATGAATATGGATGCAAAAATTCTCAATAAGATACTAGCAAATCGAATTCAACAGCATATAAAAAGAATTATTCACCATGATCCAGTGGGATTCATTCCTGGGATGCAGGGCTGGTTCAACATTCGCAAATCGATCAACGTGATACATCACATTAACAAAAAAAAAGAGAAGAACCATATGATCCTGTCAATCGATGCAGAAAAGGCCTTTGACAAAATCCAGCACCCTTTCTTAATAAAAACCCTTGAGAAAGTCGGGATAGAAGGAACATACTTAAAGATCATAAAAGCCATTTATGAAAAGCCCACAGCTAACATCATCCTCAATGGGGAAAAACTGAGAGCTTTTCCCCTGAGATCAGGAACACGACAGGGATGCCCACTCTCACCGCTGCTGTTTAATATAGTGCTGGAAGTTCTAGCATCAGCAATCAGACAACAAAAGGAAATCAAAGGCATCCAAATTGGCAAAGATGAAGTCAAGCTTTCGCTTTTTGCAGATGACATGATATTATACATGGAAAATCCGATAGACTCCACCAAAAGTCTGCTAGAACTGATACATGAATTCAGCAAAGTTGCAGGATACAAAATCAATGTACAGAAATCAGTTGCATTCTTATACACTAACAATGAAGCAACAGAAAGACAAATAAAGAAACTGATCCCATTCACAATTGCACCAAGAAGCATAAAATACCTAGGAATAAATCTAACCAAAGATGTAAAAGATCTGTATGCTGAAAACTATAGAAAGCTTATGCAGGTAATTGAAGAAGATATAAAGAAATGGAAAGACATTCCCTGCTCATGGATTGGAAGAATAAATATTGTCAAAATGTCAATACTACCCAAAGCTATCTACACATTCAATGCAATCCCAATCAAAATTGCACCAGCATTCTTCTCGATACTAGAACAAGCAATCCTAAAATTCATATGGAACCACAAAAGGCCCTGAATAGCCAAAGTAATTTTGAAGAAGAAGACCAAAGCAGGAGGCATCACAATCCCAGACTTTAGCCTCTACTACAAAGCTGTCATCATCAAGACAGCATGGTATTGGCATAAAAACAGACACATAGACCAATGGAATCGAATAGAAACCCCAGAACTAGACCCACAAACGTATGGCCAACTCATTTTTGACAAAGCAGGAAAGAACATCCAATGGAAAAAAGACAGTCTCTTTAACAAATGGTGCTGGGAGAACTGGACAGCAACATGCAGAAGGTTGAAACTAGACCGCTTTCTCACACCATTCACAAAAATAAACTCAAAATGGATAAAGGACCTGAATGTGAGACAGGAAACCATCAAAACCTTAGAGGAGAAAGCAGGAAAAGACCTCTCTGACCTCAGCCGTAGCAATCTCTTACTCGGCACATCCCCAAAGGCAAGGGAATTAAAAGCAAAAGTGAATTACTGGGACCTTATGAAGATAAAAAGCTTCTGCACAGCAAAGGAAACAACCAACAAAACTAAAAGGCAACCAACGGAATGGGAAAAGATATTTGCAAATGACACATCGGACAAAGGGCTAGTATCCAAAATCTATAAAGAGCTCATCAAACTCCACACCTGAAAAACAAATAACCCAGTGAAGAAATGGGCAGAAAACATGAATAGACACTTCTCTAAAGAAGACATCCGGATGGCCAACAGGCACATGAAAAGATGTTCAACGTCGCTCCTCATCAGGGAAATACAAATCAAAACCACACTCAGATACCACCTCACGCCAGTCAGAGTGGCCAAAATGAAGAAATCAGGAGACTATAGATGCTGGAGAGGATGTGGAGAGACGGGAACCCTCTTGCACTGTTGGTGGGAATGCAAATTGGTGCAGCCGCTCTGGAAAGCAGTGTGGAGGTTCCTCAGAAAATTAAAAATAGACCTACCCTATGACCCAGCAATAGCACTGCTAGGAATTTATCCAAGGGATACAGGAGTACTGATGCATAGGGGCACTTGTACCCCAATGTTTATAGCAGCACTCTCAACAATCGCCAAATTATGGAAAGAGCCTAAATGTCCATCAACTGATGAATGGATAAAGAAATTGTGGTTTATATACACAATGGAATACTATGTGGCAATGAGAAAGAATGAAATATGGCCTTTTGTAGCAACGTGGATGGAACTGGAGAGTGTGATGCTAAGTGAAATAAGCCATACAGAGAAAGACAGATACCATATGGTTTCACTCTTATGTGGATCCTGAGAAACGTAACAGAAACCCATGGGGGAGGGGAAGGGAAAAAAAAAAAAAAAAGAGGTTAGAGTGGGAGAGAGCCAAAGCATAAGAGACTGTTAAAAACTGAGAACAAACTGAGGGTTGATGGGGGGTGGGAGGGAGGGCAGGGTGGGTGATGGGTATTGAGGAGGGCACCTTTTGGGATGAGCACTGGGTGTTGTATGGAAACCAATTTGACAGTAAATTTCATATATTAAAAAATAAATAAATAAATAAATAAATAATAAAAAAAATAAAAATAAAAAAAAATAAAAAGAATGAAAAGAAAGAGCTCAGAAAAAAAAAAAAAAGATGTACAATGATTTAAAGGAAACCCTGGAGAAACAGTAAAGGGAATAAGGAAAATGATGTAAGAAAAAATGAGAATATCAAAAAAGACATAGAAATTTTAATAATAAACCAAACAAATTCTCAAGCTGACGAATACAATAACTAAAATAAAAAACTCACTAGGGAGGTTCAACATCAGATTTGACCAAACAGAAGAAAGGATTGCTGAACTTGAAATTATCCAGTATGAAGAAAAGAAGGAAAAAAGAATGAATAAAAATGAATAGAGTCTGTGGGACATCATCAAACTCATCAACATTCTCATTTTAGGAGTTCCAAAGAAGAGAGATAGGAAGGGCTGAAAAAATATTTGAAGAAATAATGTCCCAAAAGTTCTCAAGTCTGAGGAAACACATGAATATATACATCCAAGAAGATCAATCAATTCCAAGGAGGATAAACTCAAAGAGATTTATGCCACAACACATTACAGTCAATTTGTTGAAACCCAAAGACAAATAAGGAATTTGGAAAATAGTAAGAGAAAACGAACTCATCACCTACAAAGGATCCTCCCTAAAATTAAAAGTTGATTCCCCTTGGGGAGCCTGAGTGGCTCAGTCAGTTGAGCGCCAACTTTGGCTCAGGTCAGGATCTCATGGCTTGTGGATTTGAGCCCACGTTGGGCTCTGCATTGACTGTGTGGAGCCTGCTTGGGATTCTCTCTTTCCCCCCTCTCTCTCTCTGTCCCTCCCCCACTCTCACTATCTCTCAAAAATAAATTTTAGTGCTTGCTTCAGTAGCACATATCCTAAAATTGGAATGATACAGAGAAGATTAGCATGGCCCTGTGTAAGGATCACATGCAAATTTGTGAAGCGTTCCATAATTTTTCATATTAAAAAAATTTTTTTTAAACTTCCTGTTAAAAAAATAAACAAATAAATTTTTAAAAACTTTTAAAAAGTTAATTTAAAAAAGAAACACTAAAGAGAACCTTTCAGGCTGAAATGAAAGGACACTAAAGAGTAACTCAAAGTAATAAGAAAAAAGTAAAGAACACTGGTAAAGATAACCACATGGGTAAATATGAAAGCCAGTATTACTGTACTTTTGGTATGGTTTGCAACTTCTCTCTTTTTCCTATATAATAGCCAAATGCAGAACACAATCATTTTAAGTCAATATTAATGGCTATACAGTGCATAGAGATGTCATCTGTGACAATAATAGTTGGGGTAGGAACAGAGATATATAGGATTAGAGTATATACTATTGAAACTAACTTGATATTATTTAAATTACACTGTAATATGTTAATTGTAATCTCTAAGGTAGTTAAGAAATAACTGTTAAAAAGGGAATCAAAGTGGTACACTACGCAGAAAAGGGAGGGCAGTAATAAAGAAACTGAGAAACAAAAAGCATAAAAGACATACCCAAAACAAATAGGTAAAGAGAAGTAAATCCTTCTTTATCAGTAATCTGGTTAAATGAAAATAACTCTCCTATTAAAAACATACATTGAAAAGTTGGATAAAATACATCATCCATCCAGATGCTGCTAGATATTCACTTTAGATGTAAGTACACACAAAAAATTCAAAGCAAAAAGATGGAAAAGGTATCTCATGCAAAGACTAACCAAAAGGCAGCTGGGTTGCTATATTACTGTCAGAAAAAAATAGACTGTATATAAAAACGGGTTATGTGAAACAGAGACTATTAATAAAAGGTTCAACACAGCAAGAGGATATAACAATTATAAACATACAGGCACCAACAACACAACCCCCAAAATATTTATAGCAAAAACAGAAAGGAAAAATAGAATTTTCTACAATAGTAGTTGGAGACTAAAATGCCCATCTTTCAATAATTAAACGACACTATAAACCAATTATATACATACAGAACGGACATATACAGAATACTCTACCCAAGAAGAGCAGAATGCACATTCTTCTCAAGTACACATGGGATATTCTCCAGGAAAGACTATTTGTTAGGCTACACAATAAGTCTTTTTGTTGTTTTTTCCTTAATGTTTATTTGTGTGTGTGTGTGTGTGTGTGTGTGTGTGTGTGTGAGAGTGAGACAGAGTGAAACAGGGGAGGGGCACAGAGAGAGGGAAACACAGTATCTGAAGAAGGCTCCAGGCTCTGAGCTGTCAGCACAGAGCCCGGTGTGGTGCTCAAACCCACCAACTGAGAGATCATGACCTGAGCCAAAGTGGGATGCCTAACCAACTGAACCACCAGGTTCCCCAGGATACACAATAAGTCTTAATAAATGTTAAAAGATTTAAATCTCATAAAACATCTTTTCTGATCACAGTGGAATGCAACTAGAAATCAGTAGCAGAAGAAAAATTGGAAAATTTACAAATATGTGGAAATTGAATGGCATGCCCTTAAACAACCAATGGGTGAAAGAAGAAATCACAAAGAAAATGAAAATACCTTTAGTCAAAGAAAAACAAAAACACAACATGCCAAAACTTATGGATTGGAACAAAGGTAGTACAGACAGAGAAATCTGTAACTGTAAATGCATACATTGAAAAAGATCTCAAGTCAATACCTTAATTGTACATCTTAAGGAATTTTTTAAAAGAGTAACCTAAACTCAAAGCAAGTAGAAGGAAGGAAATAATAACGATTAGAGCAGATATAGATAAACTAGAGAATAAAAGGACAATACAGAAAATCAAAAATCAACAAAATTGACAAATCTGACTGACCAAGAAAAAGAAAAATAGAAAAAGACTTAAATTACCAGAATCAGAAATGAAAGTGCTTATGCCAATTTTACAGAAATTAAAAGGGTAAGAGAATACTGTGATAAATTATACAGCAAAAAAAATTTGATTACCTAGATTAAATGGACAAATTGCTAGAAACATGCAATCTACATAAACTAACTCATGAAGTAGAAAATCTGAATAGACCCATAACTACTAAAGAAATTAAATCAATAATCACAAAACCACCCAAAAAAGAAATCCCAGGGCTGAATGGCTTCACCAATCCTTCTCAAAATCATCCCCCCCCCCCACCAGAAGGATTGAAGAAGGAACACTTCCTGACTAATTTGATGAGGCCAAAAATACCCTGATACCAAAGCCAGAAAAAGACACTACAAGAAAAGGAAATTTCAGGCCAATATTCTTTATGAATAAAAATGCAAAAATCCTCAACAAAATACTAGTAAGCTGAATTCACTATGAATAAGTGGAATTCTCAGTTGCAAGGATGGTTTACCTTATGGCCAAGGGGGCAAGGTTTCAGTTATACAGGGTGAACAAGTTCTAGAGATCTAATGCACATCAAGTTGACTATAGTTAATAATATTGTACTGTGTACTAGAAATTTGGTAAAAGAGTAGCTCTCAGGGGCCCCTGGGTGGCTCAGTTGGTTAAGTGTCCGACTTCAGCTCAGGTCATGATCTCACAGTTTGTGGGTTCAAGTCACATGTCAGGTTCTGTGCTGACAGCTCAGAGCCTAGAGCTTGCTTTGGGTTCATCTCTCTCTCTCCCTCTACCCCTCTCCTGCTCAATGCTCTGTCTCTTTCTGTCTCTCAAAAATAAATAAATGGGTTTTTTTGTTGTTTTTTTTTAACGTTTTTTATTTATTTTTGGGACAGAGAGAGACAGAGCATGAACGGGGGAGGGGCAGAGAGAGAGGGAGACACAGAATCAGAAACAGGCTCCAGGCTCCGAGCCATCAGCCCAGAGCCTGATGCGGGGCTCGAACTCACGGACCGCGAGATCGTGACCTGGCTGAAGTCGGACGCTTAACCGACTGCGCCACCCAGGCGCCCCAAAAAAATAAATAAATGTTTTAAAAAAATTAAAGAAAAAAGTAATTCTCAGATGCTCTCACTGCCAAAAAATAAAAGTGACTATGTGAGATGGATATGTTAATTAGTTTGATTGTAATGATCATTTCACTATATATATCAGAGCATACTATTGTATACCTTAAATATTTACATTTTTATTAAATAAAGAAAAATTAATAAAACTGCTTTTAAGCTATGAAGCAAGAAAAGGCAGTAAAGGAGGAAGAAAGGACTTATTTCCTCACATAATAAGCACAACTAGGTTGCGTCCTCAGCGTCTCTGTGCATGGTCACAGCAAATTACCCCCAGGTTTTTGGTTTAAAGCAGAAATCAGTTAGCCTCAGCCTGTTTTTATAAATAAAGTTTTATCAGAACACACACTTGCAAAGATTTCACACCAAAAAAAACCCCTGACATATTATAATTTTTAAAAAAAACTTGACATACATTGGAGCCAATAAGCAAACTCAGCAATGTTGCAGGGTATAAAAGCAATACATGAAAATCAGTTGCATTTCTATACATTAGCACTGAACACTACAAAGAAGAAATTAAGGAAACAATTTCATTTATAATAGCATCAAGGGGAATATAATAGCAATAAAGTAACTCAGGAGAAAACAGAGTTGTGCACTGAGAACTATAAGAAAGAAATTTTAGGGGCACCTGGGTGGCTCAGTCGGTTGGGCGGCCGACTTCGGCTCAGGTCATGATCTCGCGGTCTGTGAGTTCGAGCCCCGCGTTGGGCTATGTGCTGACAGCTCAGAGCCTGGAGCCTGTTTCAGATTCTGTGTCTCCCTCTCTCTGACCCTCCCCCATTCATGCTCTGTCTCTCTCTATCTCAAAAATAAATAAACGTTAAAAAAAATTAAAAAAAAATTTTAAAGGGCCTGAATAAAATGAAAAAAATATCCATTTTCATGAATTAGAAGATTTAATATTGTTCAGATGAATCACTACCCAAAGTGATCTTCAGTTTCAATGACACCTCTATTAAAATCCCAACATGTTTGTTTTCCTATGTTTTGTTTTGTTTTGTTTTTTTCATACCCAGTCCCACTGATCCACCAAGACAGCTCACAGAACTCACTATGTAATCATACTTCTCACTAAGATTTATTACAAGGAAAGGAAATAAGGGAAAACTAGCAAAAGAAGGCATATGATCAAAGCCAGGAGGAAGCCAGATGCAAGGTGCCAAGGACTGTCTCCCAGTGGAGTCACAAAGGACACGCTTATTTCTTCCAGCAATGAATTGTGACAATACAGGTCTTTACACCGTGTCTCCAGAGAATCAGCACCTAAGGTATTTCCTTAACGCTAGCCATCTAGACACCCAATGCTTTGCACTTACCAAAAGGACTCCCCAAAGCAAGGCAAGTGCTGGGCATAAGCCACGTTGTTTTTTTTTGTTTGTTTGTTTTGTTTTTTAATTTTTTTTAATGTTTATTTTATTATTTTTGAGACAGAGAGAGACAGAGCATGAACGGGGGAGGGGCAGAGAGAGAGGGAGACACAGAATCGGAAGCAGGCTCCAGGCTCTGAGCCATCAGCCCAGAGCCCGACGCGGGGCTTGAACTCACGGACCGCGAGATCGTGACCTGAGCTGAAGTCAGACGCTTAACCGACTGAGCCACCCAGGCGCCCCAGCCACGTTGTTTTCATGATCTAGAGGCGATTGATTGCTAGCCTTCCAGATTTTGGTCCAGCATGTAAAGAGTTTGGAGGTCCTCACTCCCATTCTCACAAGAAGAAAAAACTGTAAATCAAAACTCTTCTTAGATCCACAAGAGAATTGAGGTCACAGGGCAGAGTGCTGCCCCCAACACTGGAGAGGCAGAAAAACACAGCTTGCTTGAGCAGAAATGCACAAGTAGAAGCTGCTGACGGGAACACTTTAAAATTGCTGGAAGCACCATGTGAACTAATTGAGAATTAAAATTGTTGAGAAATAAATAAAACTAAATAGAGAACTAGTTGAGAATTAAAAATTCTTGGGGGTCTGGTCTTATGAGGGACCCCATGATTTTGTGAGTTTTACCTCTAGGAGTCACACATCAGGTTCTCAGGGGAAGATCGGAGGCAAATCCCTTAGTGCTTCTGGCAGGAGGAGGGGAAAGTAGTCATTTTGAAATACCCCCACAGCATTCCGCTCTTAACAAGGCCTACCCTCAAGAGAAACTGTTTTATTAGAAGTTAACCAACCTGAGGGAAGGGTAATACCCACTCTGGCCCTCTCTACCTTTCCTGCAACACCAGAGTACAGAAAGACTGAAAGATACTTGTGAAGGTCATATCACAGGGAGACAGGCTCACTAAAAGACTGAGACCTAATCATAAAACTATCTAAGGCTTCCTTTCATACCACATCTTAACTTTGTATCAAGAGTGCTCCTGCAAAATAATAGGGGGTTGTTGTGAAAAGAAGGCAGATTCTCTTTAGTCTCTAGGAAAACCCAAAGACAAGAGAGAACACACAAAGATGCTAGAAGTTCTATTCTTTGACACCTACAACTATAACACAGCCTAACCCCTAACAAGATAAACATAAAACCTCACAGTAAAGGCCTATCTACTCATTTCCATTACTCAATATAGTATGTCCACCTTTCAACAGAAAATTACAAGGCATACTAAAAGTAAAAATAAGCAGTCAGAAGGGACCAAGAAAGGATGAGACCCAGACTCAAATACGGCAGAGATTTGGGAATTATTATACTGGGGAGTTAAAGATAAATATGTTCAATATGATAAGGGCTTTAATGGGAAAAGTGGACAACATGTAAGAAAGGAATAGTAACATAAGCAGAGATATGGAGACTTTAAGAAAGAATTAAAAGGAAATGCTAGAAATAAGCACAGTAATAAATGAGCAATGCCTTTGAGGGGTTCACCAGTAGATTGAACACAAGAAAGAAAAGAATCAGTAAGTGTGAAGACAAGTCAATAGGAACTTCTAAAACCAAAACGCAAAAAGAAGAAGGAATGCAAAAGAGCAGAATGTCCAAAACTGTGAGACAATTACTAAAGGAATAACATAAACATAATTGGAATATTGGAAGGAAAAGTGAGAAAGGAATCAAAGAAATGTTTGAAGTAATAATTGCTGAGAATTTTCCAAAACTAGAGAGACATTAAATCACAGATACAGGAAGCTCAAAGAACACAAAGTAGTATTTTTTTTTAAAAAACTATATATCTACATAAGCCCACCCTATTCAAACTGTAGAAAATCAAAGATAAAGAGAAAATCTTGTAAGAAATCAGAGGAATGAGAGTCTTACTTATAGAAGAACAAGAATGATATTTACATTGGGCTTCTCTTCAGAAACCATGCCAGTAAGAAGAGAATGGAGTGAACTATCTAGAGTATTAAAAGAAGTCAACATAGAATTCTGTACCCAGCAAGATTATTCTTTTGTTTTTTAAATATTTATTTATTTATTTATTTATTTAGAGAGAAAGAGTACACATGCATGAGCAGGGGAGAGGCAGAGAGAGAGAGGGAGAGAGAGAATCCTAAGCAGGCTCTGCACTATCGGTGCAAAGCCAGACGTGGGGCTCAGTCTCATGAAACCATGAAATCATAATCTGAACCAAAATCAAGATTTGGGCGCTTAGCTGACTGAGTCACCAGGCACCCTGGCAGCAAAATTATTCTTAAAAAGTGAAATAAGGGGCACTTGGGTGGCTCAGTCAGTTAAGCATCTGACTCTTGGCTCAGGTCATGATCTCATGGTTGGTAAGACTGAGCCCCACAATGGGCTCTCTATTGTCAGCGTGGAGCCTGCTTTGCAATTCTCTCTCTCCCTCTCTGCTTCTCACCTGCTCTTGCTCTCTCTCCCTCTCAAAATAAATAAACTTTAAAAAATGTTTTTAAGTGAAAGAAAAAGAAAGACTTTCTCAGAAAAACAAAAATTGAGGAAATTTTTTGACATTACTTGCTTTGTCTTGGAGACCCTGACAACCTCTGTTTATAGACACAGATATATACTAGATATAGAGGGGGGGAATACAGATACATAAATATAGATATGTAGATATACATGCATATATAGAGAGAATGATAGGTATAGATATATTTTCTGCTCTGTCAGCTGGGAGAGCCAAGAAGCAATAACACACGAGTGAAAATGAGCACACTTAGCACCCATATCTTGGTTTCTAATTCCATTCTCCAATAAAAGGAAACAAGAATCCTAGGAGAAATGCCTGATTCCAGGGCTGTGGCAGGGAATATACAAGAACATCTTGTAGTGCCACAAAGTAAGGAAGAGTTTGTAAAAGGATGGGGGCATGTCAAATGTATACAAGATACAACTGAAAGAGTTTTCAATAGACAAAGCTTAAACAATCTGAGGGAAAAAATAAATTAGTATTGGATTTAACCCAAGGATAAGAAAAATATCTCTAACTCCATACTGTTATAAATAAATGACTGAATAAATAAATAAATGGGGGAAGAGAGACAACTCTCCATGCAGAAGAATTTTAAATAATTTAGGTAAATACTCTTGTTTTCAGGAGCCTTAAACACGGGCTGCATATAGTAGCTTCCTTCCAAAGAATACAATAAGGAAATGGGAGGAAAAGAGTAAGTTCACAATACAGACACCCGACAAGTATGAACTCAGCCAGGTGATTATGGTCAACATCAGCAGTGATACGTCATGTTGATAGCATGCTCCCTTTATATGTGAGGAAAATGCCACTTTATCTCTGTATTTCCTCAAACCTATACCCCTTACTAATTATGAGGGAAAACATCAGATAAATCTCCACTGAAGGACAGTTTTAAAGGGGGCCAAGATGGCTGAGCACCATGGAAGTTCTCAGCTTCTGAAATGCAGCTAGATCAGCTCCAAATCATTTTGCACACCTAGGAAATTGATCTGAGGATTAACACAACAATCTGCATAACTTGAAACTCAGAATTCAGCAGGTACACACTCCAGAGAGGTGAACTGAAAGAGAGAGAAGCCATGGAGGGTAGGGAGCTGTTTCTGCAGAGAGAAGACAGAGAAGGGTAGGGGGAGAGTGTGGTATAATGGGAGAGTACAGGCAAAGCACTCCCTGCCAAAGTGCTGGAGAGAAAGAGAAAGAGTGGAAACAGTCACAAGGGACTGAATAAGAATCTGTTTCCCAAAACCACTGACAGTGAGAAAGAAGAGGGTTTCAATACCATTAGGACTCTATAAATAGGGGAGTGCAGAGTCTGAAATTCTGGAGCTCAATACCCAGTGGTGTTCTGGTGAGGAAACAAGGTGAGACCCCAGAAGCAGGCTGCGAGGTCCAAGGGGCCCATGGACCACATGGGAAAGAGCCCTTCCCCTGCATGGAGGTCATTTTGTAGAAGCCATATTGACTCTCCATAGGCAAAGGTTCCAGCAGACCCCAGAGAACAGCCACATTTGCTGATATTAAAACAAAGACACCAGAGTGTGGTAAAACCTGGCACCAGCTGTGTATTGTGATTTGCCATAATCTCCAAACCTTTGCTGCTGTGTGATCCCACGAACTTTTTTCATGGGCAAGCCAGCACTCAGCCATTGCTCAGCAAGACCCTCCCCCAGAGGGTCAAACTGGGTCCAAGCTGCAGGGTTCTCAGAAATGATGGATTTGGAAACATAGCCTCATCTGAGATAAAATTTGGGAGGGAGGTGCTGCCTCACAGGTTGATGGCTTGAACATGGACATTGTAGAAGTGGGACATGGACAGAAGCCTAAGACAAAAAGAGGGGTGCTGGATTGCAGGTCAGTGAGAGCAGAGTTCCTGTGCCAGAAACTAGAAAACTGGGTGACACCATTTTCACCTCTCCCACACAGGCTCATACACATGCTCACACACCAGAGCCATCCACCCCAGGAAGCTAAGCAGCACCATCTAGTGGAGAACAGAGCTGTAACACCAAGCCCTGCCCAGCTGCGCCCACCACGCACACACCCTAGAGGACCACCACAAGTCTCTCCACCTGCTTAGTGTATGAACTATCGCGTGCTTCATAGTTTCAGTTCTGGGGAAACTGGATGTAATTCCATTCAGCTTTCATTCTGTTTGCTGGTTCATCTATTCAGGGTTTGTTTTTTTGTTTTTGTTTTTGTTTTTTGCTTTTGTTTAAATTGTTTTTTATTCCTCTTTTTCTCCTTTCTTTTCTTGTATAGAGAAAGAGAAAATTTTGTCTTTATTTTTCTTTTTTGAAAAAATTTTAATTCTTTTTGCTACTTTTTTTGGTAAATTTATTATATTTCGCTTTCTTTATTTCATTTAATTCTATTTTATTGCGATAATTTTTAAAGTTTTTAAACTTTTTCTTACATTTTTTCTTTTCTTTCTCTTTCTTTTCTATCCTACCAAACTCCTTTCAACAATCAGACCAAACACACCTAGGATCTAACTCCCTTTTTAAAATTTTTTCTGTTGTTTTAATTTCTTAGTTTTTAATCTTTATTTTATAAATTATTTTTATTTATCCAAATGACAAAACAAAGGAATTCACCACACCCCCCCAAAAAAAATAACAGGAAGAATTGACAGTCAGGGTTTTAAATCAACACAGATACAAGCAAGATGTCTGAAATAGAATTTAGAACCATCATAGCAAGAATACTAGCGGGGGTTGAAAAAAGCATAGAATCCCTTTCTGTGGAGATAAAAGAAGTAAAATCTAGTCAGGATGAAATAAAAAATGCTATAGCTGAGATGCAATCTTTTTTTTTAATTAAAAATTTTTTTTCAATGTTTATTTTTTGCAGAGAGAGAGAGAGAGGGAGAGAGAGAGAGAGAGAGAGAGCCAGGGCAGGGGAGGGGCATAGAGAGAGGGAGACAGAGAATCCAAAGAACTGTGAGATCATGACCTGAGCCGAAGTTGGACGCTCAACCAACTGAGCCACCCAAGTGCCCCACAAGATACAATTTTGAATGGATGCCACAGCAGCAAGGTTGGACGAAGCAGAACAGTGAATCAGTGATATAGAAGACAAAATTATGGAGAATAATGAAACAGAAAAAAAGATGGAAACTAAGGGAAAGAGCGTGGTACAAGAATTAGAGAACTCATTTATTAAAAAGGAATAACACCTGAATCATAGGAGTCCCACTGAGGGACAGATTACAAAATACCTGACCAGTATTCCTAAAAATTGTTAACATCATCAAAATCAAAGCAAGTCTGAGAAATTATCACAGTCTAGAGGAGACCTAATGACTAAATGTAATGTGGCATCCCAATGGGGTACTGGGACAGTACACAGAGACATTACACAGAAAAATAAGGAAATCCAAATAAAGTAGATGAATTTTAATGATCAATAATGTAGCAATATTGGATCCCTGATTGTGACAAATGTACCATACTAATGAAGGATGTTAATAATGAGGTGACTAGATATGGAGTATGTGGGAATGCTCTGTATTATCTTCACAAAGTTTTGGAAATCTAAAACTATTATAAAATAAAAAGTTTATGAAAAATAATAGTTCTCTACTACTTTGTGATGAGTAAATGGGACAATTCATAAATAATAGTTAAATGTAGTTTTATTACTTTTATTTTTTATTATTATTATTATTATTATTATTACTTACTGGCTACTTAGAGTTTATTTTCCACTTGGTACAAGGCACACATGCTTACAGAATGTCAGGAAGGCTTGTGTGTGGCTTGGATAGTAAAGAGTGGGGTTCTCTCAACTTCCTTTTTGGTGTTTTGCTGTTTCGATATAAAAGATCCCAACTGCTTTTGCTTGCTGCAGCCTGCCTATCTGAAGGGAGGGAAGCAAAGGGGCTCTGATGAGCCATGTGCTTCCTGAAGCCTGGTGGCTGGTGGTGGCCACTCAGGACTGGAGCCCAGTGTAGGCATTGCCAAGCTGGCCACACAGCTGCTTCCTAATGGTTTCCAGAGCCAAGTCACATATCATTATGCTACTGGTAGCCTGAGGAGATTCTGAGAATTCTGGGGACTCCAACACTGTAGTCATGAATGGGAGAGTGGACTTCCTGAAAAAAAAGCTTGGCCACCTTGGTCAGCCTTGGGGAGACAAGGATGGTGAGGGATGGCTTCCCCAAGATACTCTGCACTTCCACAGGAGCTGTTACTGAAAATGGAACCCAGGCGGTGCATACCACCTTGATCACATCTGATCTTATATGATCTTGGAAGATAAGCAGGGTCAGGCCTGGTTAGTACTTGAATGAGAGACTAGTGTAATTTTAATTGTATGTTTACTTTGTCTTCCCCAAAGCACTTACAGTCTCGGAATTATATCTGTTTTGTCCCCTACTAAAATCATAACTCCAGCACAATGCCTACTAAGTGCTCAATTTGTTGATGCCACTAATGAATACATGACCTCACATTGTGGTTCTCATTAACACAAATTCTGAGCCACAACCTCCATCCTCCACTTCTAGCAGGTATTTGAGTTTTCTGAGCTCCAAAGAGGACCTTACATTTGTTTTTGATATATTTCATCTGGTTTCAAGGTGACAAGAGTCCAGCTCCACAAAGGGCCTTTACACCCTGATTTTTCAGCCAGTGTGTTCCCATCCTCCCAGCTTTACTGCATTCCTAAGAGGTATCAGTTGGCTGTATAGCACACATATGTAGCAGTGTTGAATAGCCTAGTGTAAAGGACAGAGCCAAGAACACACAAGTGAGCTTTGGGCAGATGCTGGTATCTCTCTATTATTGTATATGCTTTCGGTAGTATTATTCATTCTGTGGTGGATCTTTAATTCTTAATTCTGCATTTTGGATGTAAGAAAGCCAAGGTATTTTTTTTCATAAGCCTGTTGCAGTCCAGCTCTCACAGTGAGATGTGTGTTTTCCCTCTACTTCTCCAGAATCCCTTTTCATTCTTCTCTATCTTGTGTCCTAGCAGGCTAGATTTCGTGGACTATATTAAAGTCATTTATACTGTAAAGTCACTCGCCTTTGGACCTCTGGTTTTATTTGGCCAATAGAAGATTTTGGTAGGAGACTGGAGGTTAAGAAGAAAGAGATTACAGTATTTATCCTCTTGCTTCCTCACTGCTGGCCCACAGGTTGGGAGGACTGTGTTTGTATTCCAATGGTCACAGCTCCTATCATGAAACCCTCTCTAAAGCTGCAAACTGCCAGGTTCCTTCTTCTTGCCTCTGTAGGCTCAGCCTCCCAACTCTTGTGAGTCTCAAGGTGCCATGACATTCTTTATTGATCCTCCCTGTCCCAACCCTTGTATATAGACCCCTCATTAAACTCTCCTCAGTTGTCCATCTATATTGTGCCATCTGTGTCCTGTGGGGCCTTGGCTAACACACTGGGTCTCTGACATCTCCTAAGCTGCCTGCCTAGAGACACTGCTCAAGGAAGAAATGAGGAAGAGCTTAAGTTTGTTGCTTCTGATTTTTTGTTGTGTTGTTGTTGTCGTTGCTGTTGTTGTTATTGCCTCTGTTCTTAATGCTGTATTTAAGAAGCATGACAAAGAGTCCCACAAGCTCCTTGGTCCACAAATTGAATAAAATACTTTGTCTCCTTTTCATTCTTCTCTTTCTTTTCCTCTTTCTCTTCTCTGTCCTCTTTCCTCTCTTTCTCCTCCTCCTCTGCCTCATCCTGTCCCTTCTTCTTATTTTTGAATTAGGATATTTCCCAGTATTCAATCCCAGAATCACAGACCAAACTCAGCTAGTTCAGAATAAGGTCATTAGTTGAGCATTAGGAGAATCTGACTCATTAGTTGGGTCTCTGTCCCCAACAAGAGGATCTGTGTGTGGATGGAAAAGTTGGAAGCAGAAACAAAGGTAAAGAATCAGAGTTCTTAATGCTCTTGAAGTAACATCAAGAAAATGACAGAATAGAAAGACCCAGATCCTTCTTCCTCCCAAAAAAACACTAACTCAATAATACATGAGCCAATCCCCTTTGTGAGAAATCCAGAGAAAACCAGTTAAAAGGCTCCTATACCTCTGACAAGTGTAAAACCAGCTGAATTGAAGCCATTAGGAAATTTGTGGCACCCTCTTGCCATACTGTCTGTCCCCTGGTACAGCACTATGTGATTGGGAGGAAATTCCAAGCTCCCAGCTTCGTACTGGGGAGGGAAAGACAAGCATGGACCACATGTCCAATGTTCTGATCTTTCAGAAGGGCTGCTCAAGGGTCTGGTTTCTGTCTTACCAGTCTCAGAGTACAGATGGGACCTGGCATATTCCAGATGCCTGGCAACCATTGGAAAACAAAACATCTGGGCGATGTGCTGCTGCTCCACAGGAGCCATGGTACAGGAGCCAAAGGCTAACACAGCTCAGCAGCCTCTCCTCCCTCAAGGGGGATGAGAAGAGTGGAATGTGGAATATGCATCCAGTATTCCAACTTTGGGGGGTTACTCAATGGGCTGGTCTCTGTCTAGTCTGACTTAGGGTAGTGACAGGACCCAAAATACTCTAGATGCCTGAAGTCTGTTAGGAACAAGAAAAGAGCTGGGCATCATTCTACTTCATAGAACTTGTGATACAACAGACAGACACCAGAGGGAGCAAAAGATTATGAGCTCCTGAACAAACAAACCAAGAAACACTCAGCAAGTTCCTCAAATTAGAAATTTACATGTACAAGTCCAAAGAAGACACATCCACAGAAAATGTTTGAGAGGCCTCCAGGATCTCTTGCCGGGCTTATGGGTAAAGATCTTTCCCTGTACAAAGTCAGTCTGTAAAGACTTGGAGGGGTGGTTATTTTTTCAAATGCACAAATACAAACCCAAAGTTACAAGAAACATGAAGAAATCACCCCATCGAAGGAATAAAATAAAACTCCATAAATTGGCCCTGAAGAAACAGATGTATGAATTACCTGACAATGAATTCACAATAACCATCATTAAGATGCTCAACAAACTCAGGAAGATGATATATGAATAAAATGAGAATTCCACAAAGAGATAGAAAATATAAAAAAAGAACCAAGCAGAAATTTGGGGGCTGAAGAATGCAATGACTAAAGTGAACAATTCACCAGAAGCGTTCAACAAAAGACTCGATCAAGCAGAAGAAAGAATCTGTGAACTTGTAGACAAGTCATCTGAAATGATGAAGCCTGTGAAGCAAAAAGAAAAATTATAAAAAGGGAGAAGAAAGACTAAAAAGCTTATGGGAGACCATCAATGGACCAATATATACATTGTGAGAATTTCAGAAGAAGAAAGAGAGAAAGGGAAGAAAGGTTATTTTTAAAAAAATAATGGCCAGTGATGCCTGGGTGGCTCTGTCGGTTGAGTGTCCAAATTCAGCTCAGGTCATGATCTCGTTGTTGACGAGTTCAAGCCCCACATCTGGCTCTGTGCTGACAGCTCAGAGCCTGGAGCCTGCTTTAGATTCTGTGTCTTCCTCTCTCTCTATCCCTCCCCTGTTCATGCTTTGTCTCCCTCTGTCTAAATAAACATTTAAAAAATAATAATAATGGCCAGAAATGTCCCAAATCTAGGGAAAGATTCAGACATATTTAAATCCAAATAATTTCCAAATAAGATGAACTAAATGGACTACCAATAAGAGCCAAAGTATGGAGAGAGCCCAAATGTCCATCAATGGATGAATGGATAAAGAAGATGTGGTATATATATACAATGGAGTATTACTTGGCAATCAAAAAGAATGAAATCTTAACCATTTGCAACTACATGGAGGGAAGTAGAGGATATTATGATAAGTGAAATTAGTCAGAGAAAAACAAATATCATAGGACTTCCCTCATATGGGGGCTTTAAGATACAAAACAGATGAACATAAGGGAAGGGAAACAAAAATAATATAAAAACAGGAAGGGGGAGGGGCGCCTGGGTGGCGCAGTCGGTTGGGCGTCCGACTTCAGCCAGGTCACGATCTCGCGGTCCGTGAGTTCGAGCCCCGCGTCAGGCTCTGGGCTGATGGCTCGGAGCCTGGAGCTTGTTTCCGATTCTGTGTCTCCCTCTCTCTCTGCCCCTCCCCCGTTCATGCTCTGTCTCTCTCTGTCCCAAAAATAAATAAAAAATGTTGAAAAAAAAAAAAAAACAGGAAGGGGGACAAAACATAAGAGACTCTTAAATATGGAGAACAGAGGGTTACTGGAGGAGTTGTGAGAGGAGGGATGGGCTAAATGGGTAAGGGGCATTAAGGATTCTATTCCTGAAATCACTGTTGCACTATATGCCAACTAACTTGGATGTACATTCTAAAAATAAATTAAAAAAAAAAGATGAACTAAATGAAGTCCACACAAAGCTTTATAATCAAATTGTCAAAACTCAAATCCAAAGAGAAAATTTGAAAAGCAGAAATAAAAAAGCAATTTGTTACATATGAGGGGACCTCCATAACAGTCTCAGTAGATTTCTAGCAAGAACATTGCAAGACAGCAAGGAGTATTTCTTTCAAAGTACTAAAAAAAAAGAAACTGCCAACCAAGAATACTAAATCCACAAAAACTGTCCCTTAAACATTAAGAAGAGATATTTCCCTAAAAAACAAAAGCTAAGGAAGTGCATCACCAAGATACCTTCGTAACAAGAAATGCTAAAGGGAGTCCTTCCAGGTGAAATTAAAAGATGCTAAAGAACAACATGAAAGCATATGGAGATATAAAGCTCACTGGTAAAGGTAAGTATATGGACAAATACAGAACACTGTAATACTGTAACAGTACATAAACAACTTTAAATTCTGGAACAGAAATTAAAGGACAAAATAATTTTTTAAAACTATATGTTAATGGACACAATATAAAAAGATGTAAGTTATAATATCAATAACGAAGTGTGAGGGGGAGAGGTAAAATAGTGGAATTTTTGTATAAAATTAAACTTAAGTTGTTATCAGCTTAAAATAGAATGTTTTATATAAACCCCATGGTAACCAAAGAAAATACTTATGGAAGATACACAAAAGAAAATGAGAAAAATCAAAGCATTTCGCTACAAAAAAAAATCAATAAAACACAAGAAGAGATGACAAAAGAGACAAAAGAGCTACAAGACATAAATCAATTCTTAAAAATGGTAATATTAGGAGCGCCTGGGTGGCTCAGTCAGTTAAGTGTCCGACTTCAGCTCAGATCATGATCTCACAACTTGTGGGTTCAAGCCCCACATTGGGCTATGTGCTGACAGCTCAGAGCCTGGAGCTGCTTCAGATTCTGTGTCTCCCTCTTTCTCTCTGCTCCTCCTCCACTCATGCTCTGTCTCTCTTTCTCAAAAATAAAGAAACATTAAAAAAAATTAATGAAAATGGTAATAGTAGTCCTTCCCTATCAATAATTACCTCAAGTGAAAATGGATTAAACTTCCTAATCAAAAGATAGAGTGGCTGAATGGATTTTAAAAAAAGATAAAACAAGATACAACAATATGCTGTCTAGAAGAGACTCACTTCATGTTCAAGGACACACATAGGCTGAAAGTGAAAGAATGGAAAAAAGGTAGTCTGTGAAAATGGTAACTAAAGGAGAGCAAAGGTGGCTATACTTGTATTAACAGAATCAATTTTAAGGCAAAAACTGTCACAAGAGAAAAGGAGGGACATTATATAATGATAGAAGGCCCAATTCACCAGGAAGATATAATAATTATAAATATATATGAATCAACATCAGACCACTTAAATTTATAAAGCAAACATTAACAAAACAGAAGAAATAGAATTACTAGACATCGAGGGAAGATGGCGGTGTAGGAGGACGCTGGGCTCACTGCACGTCCTACTGATCACTTAGATTCCACCTACACCTGCCTAAATAACCCAGAAAACTGTCAGAAGACTAGCAGAATGGAGTCTCCAGAGCCAAGCACAGATGAGAGGCCCACAGAAGAGGGTAGGAAGGGCGGCGAGGCAGTGCGCACTACACGGATTGGCGGGAGGGAGCCAGGGCAGAGGGGCGGCCCGCCAGCCAAACAGAGCCCCCGAGTCTGGCTGGCAAAAGCAGAGGGGCCGGATGGAGTGTGTTCAGACAGCAAGCGGGACTTGACATCTGGAAGGTTATAAGCTAACAGCTCTTCTCGGAGAACAGGAGGGCTGGAGGACAACAGAAGGGAGAGTTGTTGAGCCCTGGAGGACAGAGCTCAGCTTGGCGGGGAACAAAGGCGCTCACCAGCACCATCTCCCTCGCCCATCCCTCAGCCAAAATCCCAAAGGGAACGAGTTCCTGCCAGGGAACTTGCTTGCACCACGCACCCAACGCTGTGCTTCTGTGGATCCACCCCTCCAGAGGAGGGTCTGACTCCCTCCGGCTGCCACAGGGCCCCTCCCAAAGCGGATCATGGAAGGAGAAGCGAGCTGAGCCTGCCCCTCACGCCCCCGTGCACCATGCTGATCCACCCCAGCTAATAGGCCAGATCCCCACCCTACAAGACTGGCAGTGTGCAAGTAGCCCAGATGGGCCATGCCACCCCACAAAGAATCCCGCCCCTAAAAAAGGGAAGAGAAAGCACACTCCAGTCTGACTGTGGCCCCAGCGGTGGGCTGGGAGCAGACATCAGGTCTGACTGCGGCCCCGCCCACCAACGCAAGTTATTCAGGACAGCACAGGGGAGGTGCCCTGCAGGTCCTCACCACTCCAGGGACTATCCAAAATGACCAAACAGAAGAATTTCCCTCAAAGGATCTCCAGGAAATAACAACAGCTAACAAACTGATCAAAAATGATTTAAACAATATAACAGAAAGTGAATTTAGAATAAGAGTCAAAATTAATCGCTAGGCTTGAAAACAGTATAAAGGAGAGCAGAGAATCTATTGCTACAGAGATCAAGGGACTAAGGAACAGCCAGGAGGAGCTAAAAAATGCTATCAATGAGCTGCAAAATAAAATGGAGACAACCACAGCTCGGATTGAAGAGGCAGAGGAGAGAATACATGAACTAGAAGACAAAATTATGGAAAAAGAAGCTGAGAAAAAGAGAGATAAAAAAATCCAGGAGTATGAGGTGAAAATTAGAGAACTAAGTGATGCACTAAAGAGAAATAATATACGTATAATTGGTATTCAAGAGGAAGAAGAGAGAAAAAAAGGTGCTTAAGGTGTACTTGAAGAAATAATAGCTGAGAACTTCCCTGATCTGGGGAAGGAAACAGGCATTGAAATCCAAGAGGCAAAGAGAACTCGTTCAGACATAACTTGAATTGATCTGCAGGACATATCATAGTGAAACTGGCAAAATACAAGGATAAAGAGAAAATTCTGAAAGCAGCTAGAAATAAACGTGCTCTAACATATAAAGGGAGACCTATAACACTTGTGACCGATCTCTCTACTGAAACTTGGCAGGTCAGAAAGGAATGGCAGGAGATCTTCAATGTGATGAACAGAAAAAAATATGCAGCCAAGAATCCTTTATCCAGCAAGTCTGTCATTCAGAATAGAAGGAGAGATAAAGGTTTTCCCAAACAAACAAAAACTGAAGGAATTCGCACCACTAAACCAGCCCTACAAGAGATCCTAAGGGGGATCCTGTGAGACAAAGTACCAGAGACATTGCTACAAGCATGAAACCTACAGACATCACAATAACTCTAAATCCATATGTTTCTATAATAACACTGAATGTAAATGGACTAAATGCGCCAACCAAAAGACATAGGGTATCAGAATGGGTAAAAAAACAAGACCCATCTATTTGCTGTCTACAAGAGACTCATTTTAGACCTCAGGACACCTTCAGATTGAGAGTGAGGGGATGGAGAACTATTTACCATGCCACTGGAAATCAAAAGAAAGCTGGAGTAGCCATATTTATATCAGACAAACTAGACTTTCAATTAAAGGCTGTAACAAGAGATGAAGAAGGGCATAATATAATAATCACAGGGTCTATCCAGCAGGAAGAGCTAACAATTATAAATGTTTATGCACCGAATACGGAAGTCCCCAAATATATAAAACAATTACTCATAAATATAAGCAACCTTATTGATAAGAATGTGATAATTGCAGGGGACTTTAACACTCCACTTACAGAAATGGATAGATCATCTAGACACACGGTCAATAAAGAAACAAGGGCCCTGAATGATACATTGGATCAGATGGACTTGACAGATATATTTAGAACTCTGCATCCCAAAGCAACGGAATATACTTTCTTCTCGAGTGCACATGGAACGTTCTCCAAGATAAATCACATACTGGGTCACCAAACAGCCCTTCATAAGTATACAAGAATTGAAATCATACCATGCATACCTTCAGACCACAATGCTATGAAGCTTGAAATCAACCACAGGAAAAAGTCTCGAAAACCTCCAAAAGCATGGAGGTTAAAGAACACCGTACTAAAGAATGAGTGGGTCAACCAGGCAATTAGAGAAGAAATTTAAAAATATATGGAAACAAACGAAAATGAGAATACAACAATCCAACCACTTTGGGATGCAGCGAAGGCAGTCCTGAGAGGAAAATACATTGCAATCCAGGCCTATCTCAAGAAACAAGAAAAATCCCAAATACAAAATCTAACAGCACACCTAAAGGAAATAGAAGCAGAACAGCAAGGATAGCCTAATCCCAGCAGAAGAAGAGAAATGATAAAGATCAGAGCAGAAATAAACAATATAGAATCTAAAAAAAACTGTAGAGCAGATCAACGAAACCAAGAGTTGGTTTTTTGAAAACATAAACAAAATTGATAAATCTCTAGCCAGGCTTCTCAGAAAGAAAAGGGAGATGACCCAAATAGATAAAATCATGAATGAAAATGGAATTGAGACAACCAATCCTTCAGAGATACAAGCAATGATCAGGGAATACTATGAAAAATTGTATGCCAACAAACTGGACAACCTGGAAGAAATGGACAAATTCCTAAACACCCACACACTTCCAAAACTCAATCAGGAGGAAATAGAAAGCTCGAACAGACCCATAACCAGCAAAGAAATTGAATCAGTCATCAAAAATCTCCCAACAAATAAGAGTCCAGGACCAGATGGCTTCCCAGGGGAGTTCTACCAGACGTTTAAAGCAGAGATAATACCTATCCTTCTCAAGCTATTCCAAGAAATAGGGAAGGAAAACTTCCAGACTCATTCTATGAAGCCAGTGTTACTTTGATTCCTAAACCAGACAGAGACCCAGTAAAAAAAGAGAACTGCAAGCCAATATCCTTGATGAATATGGATGCAAAAATTCTCAGTAAGATACTAGCAAATCGAATTCAACAGCATATAAAAAGAATTATTCACCATGATCAAGTGGGATTCATTCCTGGGCTGCAGGGCTGGTTCAACATTCGCAAATCAATCAATGTGACAGATCACATTAAGTAAAGAAAAGATAAGAACCATATGATCCTGTCAATCGATGCAGAAAAGGCCTTTGACAAAATTCAGCAACGTTTCTTAATAAAAACCCTCGAGAGTTCAAAAAAGAAAGAAAGAAAGAATGGTCAACCAGGAAATTAGAGAAGAAATTAAAAACTATATGGAAACAAATGAAAATGAAAAGACAACAATCCAAACGCTTTGGGATGCAGCAAAGGCAGTCTGGAGAGGAAAATACATTGCAATCCAGGACTATCTCAACAAACAAGAAAAATCCCAAATGCAAAATCTAACAGCATACCTAAAGGAACTAGAAGCAGAACAGCAAAGACACCCCAAAACCAGCAGAAGAAGAGAAATAATAAAGATCAGAACAGAAATAAACAACAGAGAATCTAAAAAAACTGTAGAGCAGATCAATGAAACCAAGAGTCGGGCTTTTGAAAAAATAAACAAAATTGATAAACCTCTAGCCAGGCTTCTCAAAAAGAAAAGGGATAAGACCCAAATAGATAAAGTCATGAAGGAAAATGGAATTATGACAACCAATCCCTCAGAAATACAAGCAATTATCAGGGAATACTATGAAAAATTATATGCCAACAAACTGGACAACCTGGAAGAAATGGACAAATTCCTAAGCACCCACACACTTCCAAAACTCAAAAAGGAAGAAACAGAATATTTGAACACACCCATAACCAGCGAAGAAATTGAATCAGTTATCACAAATCTCCCAATAAATAAGAGTCTAAGACCAGATGGCTTCTCTGGGGGATTCTGCCATACATTTAAAGCAGAAATAATACCTATCCTTCTCAAGCTGTTCCCAAAAATAGAAAGGGAAAGAAAACTTCCAGACTCATTCTATGAAGCCAGCATTACTTTGATTCCCAAACCAGACAAAGACCCAGCAAAAAAAAGAGAAGTACAGGCCAATATGCCTAATGAATATGGATGCAAAGTTCTCAACAAAATACTAGCAAATCAAATTCAACAGTGTAAAAAAAGAATTATTCACCATGATCAAGTGGGATTCATTCCTGGGCTGCAGGCCTGGTTCAATATTTACAAATCAATCAATGTGATACATCACATTAATAAAAGAAAAGATAACAACATGTCAATCCTGTCAATCGATGCAGAAAAAGCATTTGACAAAATTCAGCATCCTTTCTTAATAAAGACCCTCGAGAAAGTCGGGTTAGAAGGAACATACTTAAACATCATAAAAGCCATTTATGAAAAGCCCACAGCTAATATCATCCTCAATGGAGAAAAACTGAGAGCTTTCCCCCTGAAATCAGGAACACGACAGGAATGTCCACTCTCACCGCTGTTGTTTAACATAGTATTGGAAGTTCTGGCATCAGCAATCAGACAACAAAAGGAAATCAAAGGCATCAAAATTGGCATGGATGAACTCAAGCTTTCACTTTTTGCAGATGACATGATATCATACATGGAAAACCCAATAGGCTCCACCAAAAGTCTGCTAGAACTGATACATGAATTCAGCAAAGTCGCAGGACACAAAATTAATGTACAGAAATCAGTTGCATTCTTATACACTAACAATGAAGCACCAGAAAGAGAATAAAAGAAACTTATCCCATTCACAACTGCACCAGGAATCACAAAATACCTAGGAATAAACCTAACCAAAGATGTAAAAGATCTGTATGCTGAAAACTATAGAAAGCTTATGAAGGAAATTGAAGAAGATACAAAGAAATGGAAAAACATTCTGCACTCATGGATTGGAAGAATACATTGTTAAAATGTCAATGCTACCCAAAGCAATCTACACATTCAATGCAATCCCAATCAAAATTGCACCAGCATTCTTCTGAAACCTAGAACAAGCCATCCTAAAAATTGTATAGAACCACAAAAGGCCCTGAATAGCCAAAGTAATATTGAAGAAGAGGACCAAAGTGGGAGGCATCACAATCCCAGACTTTAGCCTCTACTACAAAGCTGTAATCATCAAGGCAGCATGGTATTGGCACAAAAACAGACACATAGACCAATGGAATAGAAGACAGACTCCAGAATTGGACCCACAAAAGTATGGCCAACTAATCTTTGACAAAGCAGGAAAGAATATCCAAGGGAAAAAAACAGTCTCTTTAACAAGTGGTACTAGGAGAACTGGACAGCCACATGCAGAAGAATGAAACTAGACTACTGTCTTACACCATTCACAAAAATAAACTCAAAATGGATGAAGGAGCTGAATGTGAGACAGGAAACCATCAAAACCCTAGAGGAGAGAGCAGGAAAAACCCTCTCTGACCTCAGCTGTGGCAATTTCTTACTCGACACATCTCCAAAGGCAAGAGAATTAAAAGCAAAAGTGAACTATTGGGACCTCATGAAGATAAAACGCTTGTGCACTGCAAAGGAAACAATCAACAAAACTAAAAGCCAACCAAGAAATGGGAAAAGATATTTGCAAATGACATATTGGACAAAGAGCTAGTATCCAAAATCTATAAAGAGCTCACCAAACTCCACACCTGAAAAACAAATAATCCAGTGAAGAAATGGGCAGAGGACATGAATAGTCACTTCTCTAAAGAAGACATCCTGATGGCCAACAGGCACATGAAAAGACGCTCAATGTCACTCCTCATCAGGGAAATACAAATATAAACCACACTGAGATACCACGTCACCCCAATCAGAGTGGCTAAAATGAACAAATCAGGAGACTATAGATGCTGGAGAGGATGTGGAGAAACGGGAACCCTCTTGCACTGTTGGTGAGATTGCAAACTGATGCAGCCACTCTGGAAAGCAGTGTGGAAGTTCCTCAAAAAATTAAAAATAGATCTACCCTATGACCCAGCAATAGCACTGCTAGGAATTTACCCAAGGGATACAGGAGTGCTGATGCATAGGGGCACTTGTACCCCAATGTTTACAGCAGCACTTTCAACAATAGTCAAATTATGGAAAGAGCCTAAATGTCCACCAAAGAAAATGTGGTTTATATATACATAATGGAATACTACTTGGCAACGAGAAAGAATGAAATATGGCCCTTTGTAGCAACATGGATGGAACTGGAGAGTGTTAGGCTAAGTGAAGTAAGTCATACAGAGAAAGATACCATATGTTTTCACTCCTACGTGGATCCTGAGAAACTTAACAGAACACCATGGGGGAGGGGAAGGGGAAAAGGTTATAGAGAGGGAAGGAGGCAAACCATCAAAGACTCTTAAGAACTTAGAATAAACTGAGGGTTTTGGGGGGTAGAAGGGAGGTGAAAGTGGTTGATGAGCACTGAGGAGGGCACCTTTTGGGATGAGCACTGGGTGTTGTATGGAAACCAATGTGACAATAAATTTCATATTTAAAAAAAAACGACTCTTTGGCTGATTATTAGTCTGTCTCCTCCCTCAGCTCTTATCAAAAAAAATTGTGGGGTGCCTAGGTGGCTCAGTCCGTTAAGCATCCGAGTTTGGTTCAGGTCATGAACTCACTGCTGGTGAGTTTGAGCCCCACATCGGGTTCTGTGCTGACAGCTCACAGCTTGGGGCCTGATTTGGATTCTGTGTCTGTCTCTCTTCCCCTCCCCTGCCCAAGCTCTGTCTCTGTCTCAATCTCTTTCAAATATAAATAAGCATTAAAAAAATTTTTTTAAATTTGTTAAGAATGTAGAATTCATATGTTTTTTATCATAATAAAAACAAAAGGATATATGGTCTGAAGTATTCTCAAAACAAAAAGTCAGCTTTATCTTCATCCTCCATCAACCTCAGTTCAGAAGCTCTAGACAGCCCTGGGCTGTCCTCAGGACATCATTTTCTCAGATGTCTGATTCTTCTTCTGAGCATAATAAAAACCATTGATTTTATAATTCATACTCACCACCCACACAAGTCAGAGTGAGGTATAAGACACCTGTAGTGCCCAAGGTTTCCAAGCACAGAGGCTCAATTCAGCTTTTATATGTGTGGTAGGTTGAAAAACTGTCCACAAGACTTCCCACCCCCCTTCTGTAGTCCCAGCCTTGAGATGTGACTGCAGCACCTGCCATTGGGAGATGGTGTCCATTTCCTTAATAGGGTCAACTCCATGACTTGATTTGGCTGATACATGTAGTGGATATGATGTGCTCACTTGAACCTTCTGCTTCCTAGGCCCCTACCATGACCATATGAACAAACCTGCACTGGACCTCTGATGGCACTGGCCATCCTGGACCAGCCAGCCCTCCAGCTGACCTGGTAACTGACTGAAAATACGTGACTCCAGCTGACATCAGTGTGGCCCAAATCAATTGAGCCCAGCCCAAACTGTTGACCCACAGAACCACGAACCTAAAAAGTAGTGGTGTTTTAAGCCACTATGTTTTGGGAAGCTTTGATACACTGCAAAAATTAACAGGTAAAATATGTACCCCCAATTCTCATTATCTCACAGTTGCTCTTCTGAATCAAACCCTCCCCAAAACCTTCCCTAGGTGGATGGCATGCAACTCCTTCTCAAATACTATTTACATGATGTTTTTTAAAAACAATTTTAAAATAAAGGAGAGGCCTGTTGTCAGGATGACTGGGCAATACTCAATTCAGCCTTGGGTGGACTTTTCAATTGAGTCAGACAGCAGCTGCATTCTTGGCTCACCCCATAGTGCAGAGGTTAGTCTCCTCCCTGTTTTTGCCCCAAAGGTCTTGGAAACATGTAAGTCTTCCCTTGTGTTCAGGGGGACTAGAGTTCACACATCCTTTTTCATCCTGGGTCCCTTTCCCTTATCAGTGCCTCCTCTGATCAGCACTGCTCACTCTACAGCCTTACCGAGGGAACCAAAATGCAGAGGGCTGTTGAGTGTTTCTCTGACATTCTCCTGCACACCTTGTCAATATCACAGCTTTGCTTAATTTCCCATGTGAATTTTTCTCTACTTGAGTGAGCTCCACAGAGTTTCCTTTGCACCTTCTTCAAGTACAAGAATCCTCTCCCCACATGTGGTATACATCTCTGCTTCTGCCTTCACAGCACCCACTTCTCCTGCCTCTACCAATAGCACTGACACTTTCCAAGGAAACAACTTTCTCCTCCCTTTCCAGAGATGTGGGTTGAATGTAGTCCTTTCAACCCTTGACGCCAGAGGTAGGCACATGACCCAGCTTTGGCCAATCAGAGCATGCCTGCTCCTGGCCAGCGATTGGTTCTTATTGGGGCACATGACTCCACCAGCTCCTGTCAAATTCAAGTCTAGGACTTACGTGGAGACTGCCATGAGAACAACCACCTTTTCACTGGGAATGCTGATAACACAAATTAGAAAAGAACTACTGTGCAGGCAATGTGTCACTATGAGGAGAAATCCTCCCCCGAAATGAAGCAACAGACAATGACAATGTTAACGATGTAATTTGAGTGTTTGGAGTAACCAGCCCTGCCTAAAGAAAGCTACCATGGAACGTTTGACTTGGTTGTTCTTTTTTGTTTAAACCAGACTGAACTAAGTTACTGTTGCTTGCAAAGATGTTCTACCATATCCACATTCTTCCCTTTATACAAATTAGAACTTACTGCTGTTAAATGGAAAGCAGGACAATACATATGAGGTTGAAGAATGGGTAACCTACTCTGCGGTGATCTCTAGCTGCCCGTTTTCTTTCCCTACACACCTTGGCTTTCACTGGAGGGAGTTGGGGCTTGTAGCAGTTTTAAAACAGAGCCACACAGTCTTTGATCCTCCTCCCACTGAGGCCTGGGTCTCAGTGCCCAGCCCTTGCCCTCAAATCTGGTCAGGCTTGTGACTGCTGAAAACAATCAGGTCAATGGCATTGATGTCATGCGTCCCCCAGGCTGGGTCCACATCTACCTTGTTTCCTGGCATCAGCACTCTCAGAGCCACAAGCCACCACTTACAAGTCCAAATCCCAAAGCAGTCACTTTGGGGCCTCAACACATAGGTACCTGGTTGGCAGTAACACCTCAGCAGCCACCAGCCCTCCAGGCCCATGCACCACGCATGACAGAGAGACTAGCTTGGAGGAAGATATCCCTGCCTGTCTCTTCCAGCTGCTACCAGCCCACTCACCCACTGCCATTCAAGATGATCCCCTGAGGCCTGCACATGCAGGTCTTTTATGAATCCCTGACCTGAATGATCCAAAGCATAAGAAATGATGGTTGTTTCCTGCTACTGAGTCTTGGCATTGCTTGTGACATGGCCATTGACACCTGGGGCCAGACCTCTCCAATCCCAGCCTTACCTCACAACATCCACCGATGCAGCCCCTGACTTGAAGAAATCAGTGGAGTCTTCCACCTCTAGGACACTGGGGAGAATCCGTTTCCAGGCACTCTGAAAAACAGGCATGGTGAGAACAGGGCTCCCTGGGGAACCGGGGGCATGTGTCTTCTGGGTGAGAGCAGCCCCTGCTGTGGGCTTGCCCCACCTGCTGCCAGGCTGGGCTCTGTCCACTCCACGGTGCTGCTGCTCCCAGGCTCCTGGGGTGACTGTGCCCTTGGGGAAGTAGGAGCCCAGGGAGTTCAGCTGTCCTCAGCTCCTTTGGGATCCCTACACCATTTCAGTGCAGCAGGAAGAGTATACATGCAGAGCTCAGGGCTTGGCTGTGCACCAGCTGCTCCCCAGCCCCCTTCACACCCAGCCTCACCTTGGTGCTCTCATCCGGGTGAGGTTCCCAGAGTGATCCTGGTGTTTGGGTGTGTTGCAGTGTAGAAAGGAAAGAAAAGTGGGTGGGAGTTCTGAGGGTGAAAACAAGGTACTTTGATGGGGTTCAGGAGGCCTGGGTCTTTTTCTCACAGACAGGCCAGCTGGTTCTGTGCTCATCTGTCCCACGGCCTGCAAAAGTCAGCAGTGTCCACCAGCCAGCCTTGTGGGTGAGTGTGGAAAGGCCAGTGTGAGTGGGCAACACCATCCAGAATTCTAAGAAGGCCGTCCAGTGGATCAGGATGGGACAATTATTCTCTGGGTGAGCTCCCAGTCAGGCCTATGAGGACAGGAGCATCAAGATGCCTCACACTCTGCCTGAGCTTCAGACAGTGTTTGGATGGTCACTGGGCCAGACGGAAGTGGTCAGGCCCAATTAGGACCTGGCCCAACCTCTCCCTGGCTCCTTCTTTTGTTCTTTGAAAGGTGTCATGGTTTTGCTCTTCCCATCCTCATTGTGACCATCAGCAGCCATGCTAAGCCATTCCCTGTCCCCACTTGACTACTGCCTGTCCTCCACACCTCTGCCTGGGCCCTTGCCTACCAGTGAGGTCCTTCTCTGGACCTCCAGCTCATGTTTAAATCCTAAGCATCCTCCAGGACCAACTGCCATGGCCCCTCTTCCCTGAACCCTTCACTGACTGCTCTGCCTGCTCTTCAGACTCAGGTGGCCTAGGGCCACAGGTCACCTGCTGGTATGTGGACACCAGCATGATGCCTATGGGATGCACCGGCCCTCATCAGATGTGTGTGGAACCTCTGAAAGGCAGTGGACCCTAAACCCACATGGCCTGTTCACACCATAGCTTGGCTCCTGACAAGCCATGGAGATGCAGAGAGTCTCTCAGTGCCTCTGTTTCCTCATCTGTGAAAGGATCTGATAATGGCTGATAATTCCTCACACGAGGCAGGCAGAGTACCTGTTGTACAGAAAGACCACAACAATGCAAATTTTGTTCCGTTGCCAGGCTCTCTCCACCAACACCAGAGTCCGACACTGGCATCTCCTCCCCAGCCATTTCTGCTCCACCCCAGTCACCTCCAGACCATGCATTCTGAAAGGGCCAGTCCAGCTAGGACCAACAGGTGTAATAATAATGATGCCAAGGATGACCAAGAGGCCATGTGGCATAGCATTATAGTGGTGGAGGCCAGGAATTCAGGCCCACCAGCTGGGCTCCATGCCTAGGCCTGTGCTCATCTCTTGTGACCACACCTTGGGCCTTGGGCTCCTCTGCTGGGAGCTGAAAGTAATAGAAACACCTACTTCATAGTTGTTACAGTAATTAAACACACTACTGTTCCTGAAGTGATTGGAACACTGCTGCACAGTGTACACACTCTGCAAGCATGTGCTTCTTTTGATGACCCTTAGGCTCCCTGCCCACGTTTACTGAGGTCCTTATAGGTGCTGTTAAACTTCCTGTTTCCATGTGTGTCCTCTCCTCTACCACTCACAACACCCATGGATATGCAGTTTATTCAAGTGCACAGATGAAGGACACAGTCACAACAGCATTTGACTCAGGCCTAGCTCTACACACACACAACCTTATCTCACCCCAAGGGCCACTCAGCTGTAAGCCCCAGAAGGCTAGTTTGTCCAGCTGGCCCTGTAACTCCAGGGCAAGTACGGGGCTGGGGCCAGAGCAGCTCCTCCAAAATATTTTTGAATGAACAGGCTTCTCTCTCTCTCTCTCTCTCTCTCTCTCTCTCTCTCTCTCTCTCTTTTACAGACATTCAGAAAGTTCAGCTTTCTACTGAGGAAGTGCTTGGTGCCCTCTGGAGCAGAGTAAGCTTCTCGTGTCCCTTCCCTGCTGGGTCCTGTCTTTAGCACTTGTCATCAACACCCACAGTCACCACTGTGGCTCCCGACTGGCCCATGTCCTCTTATCCAGCCCTCCTTCCCCCAGAATTCTCTCCACTCAGGTCTCAGGTCAAACCCTCCCCTTCTCCTGCCCAAGGAAGCCTGCCCTGGTTATTCCTTCTAAAGTTGTCCCCCAGCCTCCAAGGACCTTGTTCCCATCAACCTGTTATTGGCCTGAAATTATCTGTTCATTTGTTTGGCTGTTCAGTGGCTGTTTTCCCCATGGAAAGGGACACTTCATGAGAAGTGCTGGCTTAGCACTCAGCATTTGATAGGAGCTCATATGTATTTCTTAAGTCATTGATTACATGGTTGAATGAGTGAATGCTTGAAAATTCATCCACAGCCTTCATTCATAAAGGTTAAATACCATCCATACTATGCCTTCCAGGGAGAAGGAAGTGGGCAGAGGGAGCAGGAAGGACCAGGAACAAGTCTGGGAGGTGACCACTGACTGGGCTTGCAGTGGAAGGGATTGAGTCTCAGAGAGTGAAGTGCTATCCTGCATCATCCATGACGGCTGGACTGGAGTCCAGGTCTGCCTGACTATGACACCCGGGCTGGTCACAGTGCAGGATGCTCCCTCTCAGGGAGATTTTCTGGAAGGTTACACTGCACACATTCTCATCAAAGGGCCATGGATTTGGCACCAACCTTTTCCACCTATTCCAGGGGCTTCTTCATCTGTCCACTCTTGACAGTGAGTCCCTAGAAGAGTCAGACCCAGCTGGCCAAATCCCAGTGTCCCAGTGACAGAGGAAAAGAGCAAGGGGGCATCAGAAAGTCCCAAGACATGATAGAACCAACACAGTGCCCAGGGTCAGCACATACATCTACAGAGGGTGTGCACATCCAACTCCAGGGAGTGTGAGTCAAAAAACACAGATGCAGTGCACAATCTGCAAAACCAGACAGAATCCCTGAAGGGGGCTTTTACCCGCACAGTCTCTGCCATGACCAGTTCTGCCTCTGTCAGCTCAAGGACACTGCTGTCTGCTCCGCTGAAGAAGCGTGAGGCTGGGATCATCCTTCCATCCTCCAGCTGGATGTTCTTCACCAGAAGCTGCAAAAAGAAGGCTTCACAGTACCTGTGGTTGTCTGCATGGCAGGGAAGAGAGCAATTCCACAGGGAGCACTGTGCTGGGCTCCCCACACACTTCGTCTCCAACCCTCACCACAAGAAAGGTACAAGATTAATGAGGAGGGACGTTCACAGTGGAGACACTGCTCTTCCAGGAACACAGAGGAAACTGTAGAGCTCACTTCTCCGTCACCCACCCCCCTTCTCACTTCTTTTTAAGTGTAATGATTTTATTATTTCCATAAAAATGCCTACTTATTAGACAAAAGTAATTCAGGCACTACTCAGAAAATGAATCAAGAAAACAACTAGGGGTGCCTGGGTGGCTGTCAGTTAAGCATCCAACTCCAGCTCAGGTCATGATCTTATGATTTGTGAGTTCGGGCCCCACATTGGGCTCTGAGCTGACAGCTTGGAGCCTGGAGCCTGCTTCAGATTCTGTGTCTCCCCCCCCCCCCTCTCTCTGCCCCTTCCCTACTTGTGCGCTCTCTCTCTCTCAAAAATAAATAAACATAAAAAAAAGAAAAGAAAAGTTATCACCCAGTAGCCCAGCTCCTAGAAACCCCATGGAAAGCTCTGGTGAAGATCATCAGATGCCCCGCGGATGTCTGTGTTTGACAAGAGTGGTTTACAAGAATGGTAGGGGCGCCTGGGTGGCTCAGTATGTTACACGTCCGACTTCAGCTCAGGTCATGATCTCCTGGTTTGTGAGCTGGAGCCCTGTGTCGGGCTCTGTGCTGACAGCTCAGAGCCTGGAGCCTGCTTCGGATTCTGTGTCTCCTTCTCTCTCTGCCCTCCCCCACTCACACTCTGTCTGTCTGTCTCTCTCTCTCAAAAATAAATAAACGTTAAAAAAAAATTTTAGTTGGGATGAGCACTGGGTGTTGTATGGAAACCAATTTGACAATAAATTATATATAATAAATAAATAAAATAATAAATAAATAAATATTAAAAATTAAAAAAAAATTATAAGAATGGTGCACTCTCTATATGCCCTGACATAACTGAAGCCAGATTCCCTGCTTGGCCTCCACCCTCTTGACTTTTGAAGATATTCTGGAGCTTTCTGTGAGCTAAAGCCCAGCTAGACCCAGCTAAAAGTTCCTGAAAGATACTTCAACCAAGGGTTCCGCCAAGGCTACTTCCTTTGCTTTGCTGTCCCTGTGGACATCACAGAGGGCACAGTTGTTGCCCCCTACCCAGAGCTCCTCCTAGCCCGTGTTCCCATCCTCCAGCTGCTGCAGTATAGGTCATTAGCAATCTACATGTACCTTCCTCCTCCATGGCTTTTGGCGGATAAGTGCAGCCATGCATAGAGAGGCCCAGGGCTGATGCCTCATTGCCACCCTCCTTCTCCAGGGGCAGCAGAAACCGAGGACTTAACGATGTGAGTATGCGGGGGCATAATCAGCAGATGCAATTCACACTGCAGTGCCTGGGATCAGACAGAAGATGGCAGACTCCAGAACCCTTATATCTTTGCTTAGCACTGTCCTCTGCCCCAGTCTAGCCCTACATTGTATGGGATTTTCCAAGAGTACTCCCTCAATAAGTCACATGCACAAGAACTCCTGTCTCAGACACTGCTTCAAAGGAACTTGACCCAAGATAGATAGCATCTTTCAACTGCATGTATCCATCACGAATACCTAAAACAGCCACTCACTATACATTGCAGACATTAATGGCATCCTCAGGCCCTCCAATGGCGAGACACAGCAAGATAGGCACCCAGAGTGAGCTCGCATCCATCCCCAGCAAAGCTGTTCCACATTCTATCTGGTCTATACACACTGATGCAGCCAATGATTCCATATCCATGAGATTTGTTGAAATCTCCACAGTGTTTGGAGACCCCTGCTTGTACTCCTTCCCTGCCCCCAGTATCTTAAAGTCCAGACCTGCCCAACCACTGTACAGAGGGAGTATTAACCTGGGCATCAGAGCCAGAATTTTAAGGCTTGAATCCCCACTCTGCCACAAATTAACTTGGTGATGTTGGGAGGGTTATTTAAACCTCTTTGCTTCAGTTTTCTCTGCTGGCAAATGGGTATAATATTAATACATATCTCATATAGTTGTTAGGAAAATCAAATTTAATAGATCTAAATTGTTTTAAAATAGTGCCAAGGCACACAGAAGGCACTGCATAAATAGTAGCTGTTACTCAGAGTCGTGGAGTCTGCTAACATGAGTCAGGGCATGTTGTATGCCTGGCATGGTTCCAGAGGTTCTCATGATGATGTCCCTGTTCAGAAAGAAGGAAACTGAGGCACAGAGATTCAGTCACCACACCCAGCGGCACCTGGACACTCTGCTGGACTGAAAGGAGGTTGCAAATTCAGGGCTCCCAGCACAGAGCCTCTCCCTGATTCTGATACTCTCACAAGGCACCCAACTCTGGCTGGGGGACCTGGTCACAAAGAGCAAGGGGCCAGCCTTCCCCGAACAGGGAAGTGGGTTGGGTGCAAGCAAGGGGTTTTCCGGGGGTTTTCCTGGAGCCTGCGGTCTCACTTTACCATGTTTTCTCCAGAGTAGCCTGGGGTCTAACTGCCAGGGCTGAGCACCTGGACATGTGTGTGTCGCCTGGAGCCTAAAGTACAGACATGTGACCCATAGCAGAACCATTACCATTCTGTCATCATTCCCGAAAAGAATGAGTCCCGCTTTGGTTACTATCCCCGGCTGATGGGCTCCTGGGATAGGCAAGGCTTCTCCCTCGGGCACCAGGCCTTCAGTGTTTAGTGTTGAGTTGAAGAAAGTCAGCTTCTGTTGAGGACAGGAAAACCAAAAGATGATAGATGAAAGAGGCCCCCACTGCTGGCATTCCAGGCAAGGTTGAACAGGGCTAAGGGGATGAAAGGGAGCTGGGCATGGCTAGGGGGAGGAGAGAGGCAGCTAGGGCAGCCACAACACAAGACTAGTCCTAGGCGACCCCTAGGACTCTGCCTCCAGTAGCACAAACAAGACCTGGAAGAGCCTCAGAGTCCTCAGGGAGCCCTCAAGTTCTATGTGTCCCTAGGATCCTATGTATTGGCCGCTGGCCTCAGACCTCAGGTGGACACACACTAGGAGAAAATCTGCCCAAGGCATCACAGAGTACCCTGGGGATGCCACTAAGCACTGGTCACATTGCATAGAATCTTGTGGTGATGGGGGGAGCAGAGAGACTCATGGATGGAGTCTGGGGAGTTAGTCAGCAGTCAGGGGTTTGGACAGTCTGAGGCTTTGTGGAGAACAAGACTGCCCTCTGTGGGGAGCAGATTGTTCCCAATGACGGTCCTGCCAAATCCCCATACCTCTTGAGAGCTTGTGAGTGCCAGGGCTCACCATCTGCAGTATCTGGACTGCCCACTGCCCAAGCCCTAGCCTGAGCATGGTACTCTGCCCCACTGGGACCAAGTCAAGGTCACAGCTGGACTTAGGATCTCTGCAAGCCCATGGGTGGGAGTCAAAATATTTTACAACCAACATAGCTTGAACCCAGAGCTGTTGCAGGGATCCAGAGGCCTTGAGCTGTGCTGGAACTTTATCCTTCAGCCACCAGATGGTGGACGGATCTAATGGTCTTAGGAGAGGGACTGAGGTGACTGGGGGCACTTGGGTGGGTTTGGGGGTGTAGGCAGTGACTCTTTGACAGCCAGTTCAGACATATTTTGATAGTAGGGCACACGAGTGCATCCAACCCAATCTTAGCCAAGTACAAACACACCTGCCCACAGGCCTCTGTCCAGGCGCCTGGCACCTTGTCGTTCCCTCGGATCCAGTTATGAATCGCCTCTGCTGACTGCTCCCAGTTGATCTGTTGGGCAGGACATGTGTGCTCAGCCAGTCTCTTCCCCACTCCTTGGCCATCCAGACAACACACTTGTTCTCTCCTTCCCTTCCCCACCACCCTCCAACCTCCCACTTCCCACCCTCCCCAACCTGTCCTGCACCCTGATGAACCCTGACTGAGAGGAGCCCTGGGGAATGAGCTGGGACATCTGGCTTCCTGTTGAGCACTGGTCTGAGTCCCTGAGCTGGAACAGGCCTCTCTCTGGTACCCCAGCTCTGGGTGCTCTCTGACCCCAGCCTTTCACTGGTTGTGTAAACTTTAGGAGGATGATTGGGGAAGATAACACTCAGTTAAGGTGGCCAAGGCCTGACACAGACTCCCCAGCAGAGTGCAGGCTCATCCCATAGGCCCCCCAACAGCTTCTCCTCACTTGCAGGGCTCACAAAGACCCCTATGCACCCCATAAGCCCTGATCAGAGGTACAGCCCATAAGCTTCCCCATGCCCAAAGCTGCAGTAGCTCTGAGAAACTGAATTACTTCTCGGATCTCATCTTAGAGACTTCCAGCACTGTGGCTGATGTTTTACACACTGCCCCACCTCAGCTCTTCTCCCTGGAGACCCTGCCTGTCCATTCTTCCTAAAGGGGAACAGAGAACAACCCAGAACACACCCTGTTGCCTGCCTGTCCAGGTGTCACAGGAACTTTGCTCACACTTCTCCTGCGTGGGCTGTTCTCTCTTCAGGCCTTAAACAATTATAGCTTGGCTAGTAAGCCTAAACCCCAGTTTCCCTGGAACACCCTCTGCACCCCAGCACATGCACAGGCAGCCTTTGGGGTGGGCAGGGCTCTGCACTCACCTTGGCTGTTTCCTTCTTCTGAATGCCCTCGTAGGTGGCTCCTTCCTCAGGCTGGGGGAGTCTGGAGGCTTTGCCTTCGGCGATCAGCCTCACAGCCTGCACCTGAGGAGACCAGGTCAGTTGGCATCCCCAGCATTACAACCCTCCCCTCACTCCCAGGCCCTGGGTTCACCATGAACCTGAACTCAGCCCCACACTGACCAGACTTGCCTGGCCCCATGCCAGGTACTCCATGGGTACCCAAGGAATATCCCTGATAGGAATGGGTACAGTTAGTCTGAATCTAATTCCAATCTGAAGGAGGAGTACAAAACCCTGCCATCTCTACCAAACACAGTTTTAGAAGATTACATAGAAGATCTTATACCTTCTGAGAACTTAGATTATATAAACTACAAAGCCCTATACAGATGTAACAAACACAATTCCCATATTTTCATCTAAAACCTTCCCTGTCTGTTAAGGGGAATGGATTATGAGCCCCATGAGGTGTTTGGAGGTCTGAGATTAAGCAGGAAGCTGTTTTTCTGTGAAGGAAAAGGGGAGATTGTCGAAGAAGGAATCAGGGAAGTGGGCAGGAGAGACAAGGAGCCTAGGTCCATCCTGAGGGGGTCCTGGGGGGACCCCCAGAGATACCCAAACCAAGAAGTGATGAGAATGTCAGAAACATCTAAAGCAGGACTGCCCAGCAGAACGTTCTGGTTGAGGGACATGTTCTGTGTCAGAACTGTCCAATACAGTGGCCATCAGCCAGTGTAGTTCCTGTACTGGGGATTTGAAAGGTAGCTATGGGAACTGAGGACCTCAATTTTTAATTAGAATTCAATTTAGTGAATTTAATAGGTGCATGTGACTAGCAGGTGTCATATTGGATGGCACAGCTAGCTCTAAACCACTAAAGTTGTTTCCTGTGGGATATGTCAGATAAGCCCCTTCTCTGTCTCTCCTATCAAATCTCCAGCAAGTCTACTTTGTTCACTATTTTTGTAAGCAGGTGGACTCCATGGGAGGGAAAACAAGAGGCATCTTGTTTGACATACACGAAAAATAAAAGATGGCTGACATCTGGGCAGCAGTGAGCACTCTCACATCATTGCTCTGCTTATCGCTACTCCCAAACAGGGAATGTTCTCCTCTCTGAGATAGCCTCCTCTTTGACTCCTGACTGCTGCTGGAACCAACCAGAAGTTCATGTGTGTCTCTGCCTTTTGGTCAACTCTGGCTGGCTTCCTTTGGCTCCACCACCAGCAGCCACACAGACACACCAGTCCCTAAGGGGTCAGGTCCCATGGGGCCTGCCTGCTGTACCAACCACAATTGTGTCTGACATCAGTCCTTGTCTGTCTTGCTCTGATAACAGAACCCTGTCTCCTGCAGACAACTTAACCTATATGACTACAGTTGGGCTTCTCTGATTTTTCATTCAGGAATTTTGTGAGAAAGAGGGTTTTTCTTCCTTTGGAATCCAGAGGCAAAAGCCTCGAGCCATCAGTGACTACTTTTCCTCTCATTTGAGGGCAGCCCACCTGAAGATGAAGCTCATCAAAGAGAGAAAAGTAGAATCAGAAGGAAGGCAAAGATACAGAATCCTAAGACATGGCTTCTACCTCTGGACTCAGCCATGCTTGGCACCATCCTTGTCTTTTGTCTTCTATATTAAATGAGCCAAAAATGTTCCCTTTGTGGATAAGCTTTCCGAATTGGGTTCGGTCAGTTGTAAGCAAGAGTCTTGCCTAACAACAATACATTGTATGCCCTAATCCTGCCTCTTTGAGAGCTCTCTCCCTCTAGAATCCTGGAACTGGGGAAAGAGCCTGGGGGGCAGGCTGGGCCTGGATACCAGTAAGGGGAGGCCCACATATGGCATGGCCACTTCCCAGCCCTTACCATCCCTTTGATGCCTTCAGGAAAGAGGAAGCGGTTGTATAGAGTGCTCACGGTGTCATCCGGGAGGATCTCACACTCCTTCTGGAGAAGAAGGTCCCCAGTGTCCAGACCGTCATCTGCCCAGAAGATGGTAAAACCCCCTTTCTTGTCTCCATGAATAAGGGTCCTAGGGAGCACAAGTTTTAAAGCCTGAGTCTAGGGGGCAATCCGGGAGCACCTAGCACCTGCTAGGTGTTGTGGTAAAAGCCCTATATGCTTGATGTGACATAATACCCCAACAGGTATCACAGGCATTATATGCCCCTTTTACAGATAAGGAAACTAAGGTCTAAGAAGTGAAGAGACATAACCAAGGAGGTCAGGGAGCCTGACCCTGAGGTCGGTGAGCCTGAATCTCAGTCTGGCTACAAACCCCTGCTCTTCCCAGCTCAGATGCCTCCCCTTGCTGATCACCCAGTTAAACTGCACCATCAGTCACATGGTTCCATTTGTCCCCTTAGCACTTACCATGTCAAACCATCTTGTTCAGATGACCTTTTACTCCATCTCTATCCCTTTCCAAGTAGGACGCTGCTGTGTACTGGCAGTGGGTGTGGGTTCAAGCAGGCCTCTGGTCACACTGCCTGGGTTGGTACCCTTGGGCGAGTCCCTTAACCCATTCTGTCCCAGTGACCCTGCCTGCCAGGGTGGGACCACTGATGTGTGTACTTCACAGTTGACTGTAGGAACCCAGAGCACTTAGCAAGGTCTGTCCCTGATTCTCTCTGGCACTCTTGGCACTACTGAGAACATCTCACCAGTCAGCCATGTGGATGCCATCTGGCAGCACAGGAGGGGCCCCTGCATGATGCCTGTTCTGTGGCCCCAGAGCAAAGTTGTGGGCTAGGGGAGGATGACTTCTTGGCAGATGGGGGTGTTTTTGTCCTGTCTCACCAGTTGATGGCCGAGGCCCCTCGGTGCCGGGGGAGCAGACTTGGGTGGTAGATGATGGAGCCGTGGCAGGGGGCATTGATGACCTCCATGGGGATGAACTGGCTGCAGAAGGGCAGGACGTTGAGCTCGGCACCCAAAGCCTGGTATTTCGCCACCACATCGGGCAGAGCCTGTCCTTTCACCCGCCAGCGGGGGAACTTGAACACTGGCACTCCATCCTTCTCGGCCTCCAGGCCTGTGGAACAGCAGGTGAGAAACCGGCCCCTCCCTGCAACCATCCACCCACAGCCACCACTGCCTTCCCAGCAAAGTGACTCCTACATCTTCTTTCCCAGCCTGTCCCTCCCGCCCTTCCCCATTGCCCAGCGGGACTCCACTGGGCAGCACAGAGGGAACACAACCCAGGGGACAGCACTGGCCAAGGGCAAGGTTGCAGTGGCTGCTCTGCCTGGACTCACTTCTGCTGACCACCAAGGCATCTGAGCTCCCTGCTCTCCCAGGTTCCTGTCTGACCCCTGAAGGCTAAGCTCTTCTCCTCACCCCTCCCAAAGCCTCGCCATGCTGTCCCCAAGCTTCTGTCCTCCACCCTTCAACCACTTTCTGGGATGGCAGCTGGGACCCTACAAACTGCATTCCTGCTTCGTCAAATACTCCCTGTCAAGCACTGCCAATAAGGGGTGATGGAGGGACACTAAAAGGTTGAGGGGAAGGCGAAAGTGAGGGAGGTGGGGTTTGCTCCTTTCTGTCAGGTTCCTGTCCTGAGAGCCCCACCCAACCATGCCACCTCACTTCTTAACCCCAGCTGCAGCAGTGCTTTCCCAGAGGAGCAGCTGGATTAATTTGCCGTTTTCCCAACATCTGCAGAATTACCCAAACGTACACTTTCCTCCCACCATGTCTGCCTTCCAAAGTCTGGGTCTCAGCTTGCAAGCATCCCTACCTGCACCTGCCCAGTTACCAACACCTAGGAGCACCATGCAGTCCTCATGGGTCTGAATTCCAGCCCCAAGCTTCCGAGATTTAGAAGCCACAGCTTCCTTCTACTTCCCCAGCCTGGGAAGTGGCAGCTGCCAGCTGCATTCACTACCCTGATAGCTTGGAGTTCCCTTTTGCCTGCCCCTCTTCAGCACGTAATGAACACATCCCTATCCTGGGTTCTCTGTTAGAACATCCATCCTGATAACTGGTCCCCGACTAGACCTGACCCGCTCTGTAGCCCCCTCTGCCTCTGCCCTGCATTTGGGGACGTTGAGGGAATGTGGGATCAAAGTGAGCCGACTGGACTGTGCTTGCAAAAGCTGTCCACGCTATGACCAAGGAATACTTCTGCAAGACATCCAAGGTCAGGGTCAAGTAGCAGCCCCACCCAGGCTCCATCTGGGTCCAGACTCATAGACTGGTATCAGTGGTCACTTAGTGGCTGGTATCAGGGTTCATTTTGTGGTGAGTTCAGGTTGTATCACAGATCACACTGGGGTCAAGTCCAAGAGTGTGCACTGGCTAGCATCAGGATGATACTGGAGCTGGTTCCACGGGTCAGCCTACGCTTTTCAGTCTAGAGATTATTTCTATGAACCATACCCCTGTGCCTGGCCAGCCCCACAAGGCTCCTTTCCCAATCTGGCCTTCCATTTTTTTTTTTTAATTTTTTTTAACGTTTATTTATTTTTGAGACAGAGAGAGACAGAGCATGAACGGGGGAGGGGCAGAGAGAGAGGGAGACACAGAATCAGAAGCAGGCTCCAGGCTCTGAGCCATCAGCCCAGAGCCCGATGCGGGGCTCGAACCCACGGACCGCAAGATCGTGACCCGGGCTGAAGTCGGAGGCCTAACCGACTGAGCCATCCAGGCGCCCCTGACCTTCCATTTTTAAGCCCCACTTTATATTCTGCATCCATCTGGCCCAAGAAGGACTTATGAATGTCCATGGAGGGTCTTTTCATTTGAGCTGAGCACCCCTCCTTCTTCCCCTGGGTTCCTGCTGTGCTGCTGATGTTCCCAGCCCAGAGGCTAGTGATTGTCAAACTGGCTCTTCCAAGAGCCAGAGGCTCAGCCTCACCTGGGAACTTGTTAGAAATGCAGATTCTCAGACCCCACCCATCTCTCTAAACAAACTCCCAGGGCAGGGCTCAGGACTGGGCATAACAGGCACTCCAGTGACGGGGATATGGTGCACATTCATATCTGAGAACACTGACCTAGCAGCCCTTTCAGAGCCTGATGCTGGGGTCAGAGAAGCCTGGAATAGTCAGAGAGCAGGGCCCTGGGAGCAGGCCAGGCTTCTCCATGTCCCTTCTCCAGGACACAACCCCCACCCCATGATCAGGTGGGGAAGGGACTTTTACTTTGTTCCAGAAAATCCCAGCAGCCAGTTGGTGCCTGAGCAGGATTCAAGGTGGAGTATGTACAGCTGCCTCCAGCCAGGGATGCCCACAAACAACACAAGACCCTGCAATCTTCTGCTCCCACCCACCACCCATTGCTATCTGCCTGCCCAGGCACCCCCTTTCCCTGTTCTTGGGCCACCCACTCACCCAGGGGATCCGCCTTTCCATCCTTGTCTGGGACAGTGAAAACGCCCACGACCTCATGTCCCTCCTTCCGCAGGTGACAGTAAACTTCCTGGCCAAACAGGCTCTGCCCAATCACGGCGATCTTCATGGCAGCAGGGATCTGTCAGAAGGATCTGGGGATGGAATAAGACTGCAGCATTAGACAGGGCTCACTGGCCTCGGAGAGCCAACCCTAGTCCAAGTGGGCAGCTGCACAGCACCTTGGCCACCCTGCCCTCCTCAACCACTTGGGGTTATCTCTGGGGCTCCCTGAGTATCAGGATGCTGCAGGGAGTCGCTACTGTGAAAGGGACCAGAGGAGAAAGTTCTGCAAGGGATGGATTTTAGATGCCACAGTAGGTGAGTTGCATGGAGATTGGAGAATTAGGGATTCCTCCTTGAAACTTCCCAAGTTGGCATGGAACACTGAGAGTTGAGTCCCCTGAGATATATATTTTTTAATTGTTTAAATATGTATTCATTTTTGAGAGAAAGAGAGAGAACAGGGCAGGGGCAGAGAGATAGGGAGACACAGAATCTGAAGCAGGCTCCAGGCTCTGAGCTGTCAGCACAGAGCCCGACATGGGGTTCAAACCCACAAACTGCAAGATCATGACCTGAGCCGAAGTCAGACACTTAACTGACTGAGTCACCCAAGCGTCCCTGAACACAGGTTCTTAAACTTCACATAGTACACTTTATCAAAATTTCCCTTTATGATTAGTGGGTTTTGTATTCTACTTAAGAAATTGTTGCCTACTGCCAGTTCATGAAGAAGTTCTCTCTGTCTTCTAAAATCTTTATTGTTTGACAAAGGAGCAAAGTCTACTCAATGGAGGAAAGAGAGCTTTTCAACAAATGTTGCTGGCACAATTGGACATCCACATGCAAAAATGTGAATCCAGGCACAGACCTTACACCCTTTTCAAATGTTAACTCAAAATACATCACAGACCTAAATGTGAAATGCAAAATTCTGACTCCTAGAAGGTAACACAGAAGAAAATTTCATCATCGTGGTTATACAGTGAGTTTTAGATACAACATCGAAGGAACGATTTGTGAAGTAAACAATGGATGCACTCTCGCACATTGCTGACGGAATGCAAAATGACACAGTCACTTTGGAAGGCATTTTGGCAGTTTCTCACAAAACTAAACATACCATTACCATATGATCTAGCAACCACACTCTTTGGTCTTTACAAAAGGAGTTGTAAACTTACATACACACGAAAACCTGCACATGGATATGTATAGCAACTTTATTCATCATTTCCAAAACTTGGAAGCAACCAAAGTGTCTTCCTGTAGGTGAATGGATTGATAAACTGTGGGACATTCAGACAATAGGACTGAAAAGAAACGAGCTATCAAGCCATGAAAAGACATGGAGGAATCTTAAATGCATATTATCAAATGAAAAAAAGTCACTCTTAAAAGGCCACATAATGTAGGACTCTAACTTTATGATATTCTGGAAAAGGCAAAACCCCAATTTTTATTGGACACAATAAAAATCAGTGGCTACCAGGAGTTGGAGAAGAGGAAAGGGATGAACTGGTGGAGCACAGGATGTTCAGGGCAGCAGAAACACCGTGTGATCCCATAATGATGAGTACGTATATTATGCTTTTGTCCAAACCCATATAACATGCAACACCAAGAGTAAACCCCAATGTACACTATGGACTCTGGGTGACACTGTGTGAGCGTAGGTTCATCAATTGTAACAAATGTATCACTCTGGTGGGGGATGTTGGGATGGGGGGGTGCTGTGTGTGGCAGAAGGCAGTGGAGATGTAAGAAATCTCTGTACCTTCCCTTTAATTTTCCAGCAAACTTTAAACTGCTCTAAAAAATAAAGTGTTAATTTTAAAAAGAGAGGTATTAGAAAAAACTTTATTGTTTTACATTTTATATTTCATTGCATGCAATTCTGCTAGAATTTTTTGTGTATAGCAGGAAGTGGAAGTCCAGAGATATTTTTCCAGTACCACATATGAGTAAATCTATCTCTGGGCCTGTATTCTGTTCCATTGTCAGTTTGTCTATCTTTGTGTTTATTATACCTTAAAAAGTTTTGTAATAATGGTAACAAATATGTAATAGAGAATTTGCCATTTTAATAATTTCTGAATGTGCAGTTCGGAACTCTTTTACATTCACAGTATTGTGTAAGTGTCACAACTATTTCATCACCCCAAACAGAAACTCTATGTTCATTAAGCAGTAACTTTCCATTAGCCACCAGAAGCCCCTGTTGGCCTCCAATCTACTTTCTGTCTCTGTAAATTTGCCCATACATGGTATCACATGTAAGTGAAATCATGTACCTGGCTTATTCCACTTAGCATAATGTTTTCAAGGTTTAAGCATGTTGTTTATAGCAGCACTTTCAACAATAGCCAAATTATGGAAAGAGCCTAAATGTCCATCAACTGATGAATGGATAAAGAAATTATGGATGGAGGAGGAGCCAAGATGGCAGAACAGCATGGAAGTTTTTTGTGTGTCTCGCATCCATGAAATACAGCCAGACCAACACTAAATCATCCTACACACTTAGAAAACTGACTGGAGGATTAACACAACAATCTGCACAACCTGAACCACAGAATTCAGTAGGTACGTGGCACAGAGAAGTGAACTTGGGGAGCAAGAGGTGCAGGAAGGGAGGTGCTTTTGCTAGCAGAGAGAGGATGGAGACTGGGGAGTGGGGAGAGAATATGGGAAAAGCACCCCTCCCCAAAAGCAGCTGGAGATAAAGTGGAAAATTGGAAACAGCTGTAGGGACTAAACTAAAAAGGGAGAAAGGAGAAAGGAGAGGGTTTTAAATTCCATTAAGACTAAACAAGGAGAGTGCAAAGTCTGCAACTCCACAGCTCAATATCTGGCAGTGCTCAGGAGGGAAGGGCAAATCCCCAGGAACAGAGTGGGATCAGGGAGGATCTTGGGCCACACGGGGAAAAGCGGTTCCACTGCTGGAAAGACATTTGGTAGAGACTGTTGAAGCCACCTGGTCCCAGAGGTTCCCAGAAAATGGCCACATTCGCTGGTGCTGGAACAAGGTCATTAAGGGTGAAGCCTAGTGCCAGATGTGTGTTGTGATCTTCCATAATCCCTGAAATGCTGCTGCTACACTATCTCATGAACTTTTTCTGGGGTGGGCTAGCACCTGGCCACAGTGTCGGGGCACCAGCAGCAGAAGGGTCCAGCAGGTGTTCCTGGGTGCAACCAGCATTTGGCCATTGATTGGTGAGACCCTTCTGCAGAGGGGCAGGACAGGTCAAAGCCGCAGTCTTTCGGAAGTAAGGGGCTGGGGAAAGCAGCTGCATCTGAGACAAAACTCAGGAGAGAGGTACTGCCTGGGGCCTGGTCACAAAGAGTGAAAAAGCAGGGAGTGGATGAAAACTGAAGACAGAGGGCAGGTGCGTGATTGCTGATCTGGGAGAACAGACTGGGTAGCTGGGTGGAACCATTTTCACCACCCCTGCCCATGCGCATACGCACCTATGAGCGCCACAACAATCCACCCCAGTAGGCTACCAGCACCATCTAGTGGAAATCGGAGCCGTTACACTGAGCCCTGCCCAACTGGGCCAACTTCACTCTTCAGGAACACAAGTCTCACCGCTGGCTTAGTTTATGGACTATAAAGCACTACATAGACTGACTTTTAGGGGAAAAGAAAGTAATTTCAGTCCTATTTCAATCTGTTAGCAGGTCCATCTATTCAATTTTTTTTTCTCTTTTACACTTCTTTTTCTTGGATACAGAAAGAGAAAAAATTTATTTTAATTTTAAATTTTTATTAAAAATATTTTTCTTTAACTTTTATTACTATATTTTTCACTTTTGTGTAAATTTTTTCAAATTCTATTTTACTTCCATTTTATTTTAGTCTACTTCAGTGTATTGATCTTTTCAAATTTTCAAACAATTGCTTTTTTTCTTTTTCTTTTTTTACTCTTTTTTGTTTCTTTTCTTTTTCTTGAAAGCAGAAAGAGAAAAACTTCATTTTTACCTTCAATTTCTATTAAAAATATTTTTCTTTAATTTTTTACTATATTTTTTGCCTTTATGTAAATTTTTTCAAATTCTATTTTACTTCCATCATTTTGTTTTAGTCTACTACAGTGTATTCACTTTTTCAAATTTTCAAATGATTTCCTTTTTTCCTTTATTTTCCTTTTTCTTTTTTTTGTTTCTTTTCTTTCTCTTGAATATAGAAAAAGAAAAAATTCATTTTTATTTTTAATTTTTAATAAAAATATTTCTTTAATTTTTTCTATTATATTCTTTACTTCTGTGTATATTTTTTCAAATTTTATTTTACTTCCATCATCTCATTTTAGTCTACTTCAGTGTATTCATTTTTTGAAATTCTCAAATGATTTCCTTTTTTTTCCCTTTTTCCTCCCCTTTTTTCTCTAATCTGTCAAACCACTTTCAACACCCAGACCAAAACACACCTAGGATCTAGCATCATTTATTCGATTTGTGGGGGGGGGGGGGGGGTTAATTTTTTAATTTTAATTTTTTTAATTTTAATTTTTCTACCTCATTAATTCCTTTTCTCCCTTCAAAATGACAAAATAAAGGAATTCACTGCAAAAGAAAGCACGAAGAAATGACAGCCAGGGATTTAACCAACACAGACACAAGCAAGATGTCTGAACCAGAATTTAGAATCACGATAATAAGAATACTAGCTGGAGTTGAAAATAGATTAGAATCCCTTTATGCAGGGATAAAAGACGTAAAAAATAGCCAGAATGAAATTAAAAATGCTATAACTGAGCTGCAATCATGGATGGATGCAGCGGCGGCAAGGATGGACGACGCAGAAAAGAGAATCAGTGATATAGAGGACAAACTTATAGAGAATAGTGAAGCAGAAAAAAAGAGGGAGATTAAGGCAAAAGAGCATGATTTAAGAATTAGAGAAATCAGTGACTCATTAAAAAGGAATAACATCAGAATCATAGGGGTCCTAGAAGAGGAAGAGAGAGAAATAGGGGTAGAAGGGTTATATAAGCAAATCATAGCAGAAAACTTTCCTAACCTGGGGAAAGACACAGACATCAAAATCCAGGAAGCACAGAGGACTCCCATTAGATTCAACAAAACCTGACCATCAACAAGGCATATAATAGTCAAATTCACAAAATACTCAGGTAAGGAGAGAATCATGAAAGCAGCAAGGGAAAAAAAAGTCCCTAACCTACAAGGGAAGGCAGATCAGGTTTGCAGCAGACCTATCCACAGAAACTTGGCAGGCCAGAAAGGAGTGGCGGGATATATTCAGTGTGCTGAATCAGAAAAATATGCAGCCAAGAATTCTTTATCTAGCAAGGCTGTCATTCAAAATAGAAGGAGAGATAAAAAGTTTCCCAGACAAACAAAAATTAAAGGAGTTTGTGACCACTAAACCAGCCCTGCAAGAAATTTTAAGGGGGACTCTCTGAGGGGAGAAAAGATAAATATATATCTCAAGAGCAACAAAGATTAAGAAGGACCAGAGAACACCACCAGAAACTCCAACTCTACAAGCATCATAATGGCAATAAATTCATATCTTTCAGTACTCACTCTAAATGTCAATGGACTCAATGCTCTAATTAAAAGACAGAGAGTAACAGAATGGATAAGAAAACAAGATCCATCTATATGCTGTTTACAAGAGACCCACTTTAGACCTAAAGACACCTTCATATTGAAAATAAGGGGATGGAGAACCATTTATCATGCTAATGGTCAACAAAAGAAAGCCAGAGTAGCCATACTTATATCAGACAATCTAGACTTTAAAATAGACTGTATCAAGAGATGCAGAAGGGCATTATATCATAATCAAGGGGTCCATCCACCAAGAAGACCTAAAAATTGTAAACATTTATGCACCAAATGTGAGAGCATCGAAATATATACATCAATTAATCACAAACATAAAGAAAGTCACCAACAGTAATACCATAATAGTGGGAGGCTTCAACACCCCATTCACCGCAGTAGACAGATCATCACATCAAAAAATCAACAAGGAAACAATGGCTGTGAATGACACACTGGACCAGATGGACTTAACAGATATATTCAGAACATTTCATCCTAAAGCAGCAGAATATACATTCTTCTCCAGTGCACATGGAACATTCTCCAGAATAGACCATATACTGGGACACAAATCAGCCCTAATTAAGTACAAAAAGATCGAGATCATACCGTGCATATTTTCAGACCACAATGCTACAAAACTCAAAATCAACCACAAGAAAAAATTTGGAAAGGTAACAAATACTTGGAGACTGAACATCCTACTAAAGAATGAATGGGCTAACCAAACAGTTAAAGAGGAAATTAAAAAGTATATGGAAGTCAATGAAAATGATAACACCACAACCCAAAACCTCTGGGACGCAGCAAAGGCAGTCATAAGAGGAAAGTATATAGCAATCCAGGCCTTTCTAAAGAAGGAAGATCTCAGATACACAACCTAACCTTACACCTTAAGGAAGTGGAAAAAGAACAGCAAATAAAACCCAAAACCAGCAGAAGACAGGAAATAATAAAGATTAGAGCAGAAATTAATGCTATCGAAACCAAAAAAACAGTAGAACAGATCAATGAAACCAGAAGTTGCTTCTTTGAAAGAATTAACAAAATTGATAAACCACTAGCCAGTCTGATCAAAAAGAAAAAGGAAAGGACCCAGATAAATAAAATGAAGAATGAAGAGGAGAGATCACAACCAACACAGCAGAAATAAAAAAAATAATAAAAGAATATTATGACCAATTATATGCCAATAAAATGGGTAATATGGAAGAAATGGACAAATTCCTAGAAACATATACACTACCAAAACTGAAACAGGAAGAAATAGAAAATTAGAACAGACCCATAACAAGTAAGGAAATCGAATTAGTAATCAAAAATCTGCCAAAACACAAGAGTCCAGGGTCAGATGGCTTTCCAGGGGAATTCTACCAAACATTTAAGGAAGAGTTAACACCCATTCTCTTGAAACTGCTCCAAAAAATAGAAATGGAAGGAAAACTTCCAAACTCATTCTATGAAGCCAGCATTACCTTGATTCCAAAACCAGACAGAGACCCTACTAAAAAGGAAATCTATAGACCAAGTTCCCTGATGAACATAGATGCAAAAATCCTCAACAAGATATTAGCCAAACAGCTCCAAATTATTACATTAAAAAAATTGTTCACCACGATCAAGTGGGATTTATACCTGGGATGCAGGGCTGGTTGAATACCTGCAAAACAATTAACATGATTCATCACATCAATAAAAGAAAGGACAAGAACCATATGATCCTCTCAATAGATGCTGGGAAAGCACTTGACAAAATACAGCATCCTTTCTTGATAAAAACCCTCAAGAAAGTAGGGATAGAAGGAGCATACCTCGAGATCATAAAAGCCATATAATGAACGACCCAACACTAATATCATCCTCAATAGGGAAACACTGACAACTTTCCCCCTAAGGTCAAGAACAAGACAGGGATGTCCACTCTCACCACTGTTATTCAACATAGTATTGGAAGTCTTAGCCTCTGCAATCAGACAACACAAAGGAATAAAAGGCATCCAAATTGGCCAGGAGGAGGTCAAATTTTCACTCTTCACAAATGACATAATACTCTATATGGAAAACCAAAAAGATTCCACCAAAAAACTGCTAGAATTGATTCATGAATTCAGCAAAGTTGCAGGATATAAAATCAGTGCACAGAAATCGGTTGCATTCCTATACACCAACAATGAAGTCACAGAAAGAGAAATCAAGGAATCGATCCCATTAACAGTTGCACCAAAAACCATAAAATACCTAGGAATAAATCTAACCAAAGAGGTGAAAAATCTATACACTGAAAACTCTAGAAAGCTTATGAAAGAAATTGAAGAAGACACCAAAAAATGGAAAAAGATTCCATGCTCCTGGATAGGAAGAACAAATATTGTTAAATGTCAATACTACCCAAAGCAATCTACATATTCAATGCAGTCCCTATCAAAATAACACCAGCATTCTTCACAGAGCTAGAGCAAATAATCCTAAAATATGTATGGAACCAGAAAAGACCCCAAATAGCCAAAGCAATCTTGAAAAAGAAAACCAAAGAAGGAGGCATCACAATCCCAGACTTCAGGCTACGCTACAAAGTTGTAATCATCAAGACAGTATGGTACTGGCACAAGAACAGACACTCAGATCAATGGAACAGAATAGAGAACCCAGAAATGGACCCACAAACGTATGGCCAACTAATCTTTGACAAAGCAGGAAAGAATATCCAATGGAATAAAGACAGTCTCTTCAGCAAGTGGTGCTGGGAAAACTGGACAGCGACATGCAGAAAAATGAACCTGGACCACTTTCTTACACCATACACAAAAATAAACTCAAAATGGATGAACGACCTAAGCATAAGACAGAAAGCCATCAAAATCATAGGGGAGAAAGCAGGCAAAAACCTCTTTGACCTTGGACACAGCAACTTCTTGCTCAACATGTCTCCAGAGGCAAGGGAAACAAAAGCAAAAATGAACTATTGGGACTCTTCTGCACAGTGAAGGAAACAATCAGCAAAACTAAAAGGCAACCGAAGGAATGGGAGAAGATATTTGCAAACAACATATCAGATAAAGGGTTAGTATCCAAAATCTATAAAGAACTTATCAAACTCAACACCCAAAAACCAAATGATCCAGTGAAAAAATGGGCAAGAGACATGAATAGACACTTCTCCAAAGAAGACATCCAGATGGCCAAGTGGCACATGAAAAACTGCTCAACATCACTCATCATCAGGGAAATACAAATCAAAACCACAATGATATAACACCTCACACCTGTCAGAAAGGCTAACATTAACAACTCAGGCAACAACAGATGTTGGCAAGAATGCAGAGAAAGAGGATCTCTTTTGCACTGCTGATGGGAATGCAAACTGGTGCAGCCACTCTGGAAAACAATATGGAGGTTCCTCCAAAAATTAAAAACAGAACTATCCTATAACCCAGCAATTGCACTACTAGGTATTTATCCACGGGATACAGGTATGCTGTTTCAAAGGGGCATATGCACCCCAATGTTTATAGCAGTGCTTTTGACAATAGGCAAAGTATGGAAAGAGTCCAAATGTCCATCAATGGATGAATGGATAAAGAAGATGTGGTATATATATATACAATGGAGTATTACTCGGCAATCAAAAAGAATGAAATCTTGCCATTTGCAACTACGTGGATGGAACTGGAGGGTATTATGCTAAGCGAAATTAGTCAGAGAAAGATAAATATATGACTTCATTCATATGAAGAATTTAAGATACAAAACAGATGAAGTTAAGGCAAAGGAAGCAAAAAAATATAAAAACAGGGAGGGGAATAAAACATAAAAGACTCTTAAATATAGAGAACAAACAGGGTTGCTGGAGGGGTTGTGGGAGGGGGGATGGGTAAATGGGTAGGGGGCATTAAGGAATCTACTCCTGAAGGTAACTAACTTTGATGTAAATTACACAATAAATCAATCAAAAAAGGTTTTTAAAAGAACAATTTTGACAAAATCCAACAACGATTCATGATAAATATTCTCAGCAAAGTAGGTATAGAGAGGAAGTTAACTTGGTAAAGAACATTTACAAAAAAAAAAAACTCAAAAATTATAACATCACATTTTTTTTAAGTAGGCTCCACACTCAGCATGGAGCCCAATGTGGGGCTTGAATTAACCACCCTGGGATCAAGACCTGAGTTGAGATCAAGAGTCAGATGCTTAACCAACTGAGCCACTCAGATGCCCCTCTAACATCATACTTAATGGTGAGAAACTAGAAACTTTCCCACTAAGATCAGGAACAAGTCAAGGGTGTTCCCTTTCATTACTTCTATTCAACACCCTACTGGAAATTCTAGCAAGGCAGTAACACAAGAAAAGGAGATAAAAGGTATACAGATTGGAAAGTGGGAAATAAACTGTTCACAGATGACATAATTGTCCAAGTAGAAAATCTCCAAAAATCAGCAAAAAACTCTTGGAACTAATTAATGATTATCAGAAGATTACAAGAGAGAAGGTTAATATGCAAAAGTCAATATGCCGTCAATAAACAATTGGGGTTTGAAATTAAAAACAGGGGTGCCTGGGTGGCTCAGTCAGTTAAGCACCTGACTTCAGCTCAGGTCAAAGAATCTCATGGTTGTTGAGTTTGAGTCCCATGTTGGGCTCTGTGCTGATGGCTCAGAGTCTGGAGCCTGCTTCAGATTCTGTGTCTCCCTCTCTCTCCACCCCTCCCAGGCTTGCTCTCTCTCTCTCTCTCTCTCTCTCTCTCTCCAAAATAAACAAACATTAAAAAAATTTTAAAAACACAATACCATTTATATTATCACCCAAAACTGAAATTATTTATGTGTAAATATAACAAAATACGTAAAAGAGCAATATAAGGAAAACCACAAGACTAATGAAGGAAATCCAATAAAACCTAAATAAATGGAGATATTGCACATACATGGATTGGAAACTCAATATTGTCAAGATATCAGTTCTTTCCAATTTGATCTTTGGATTCAACACAATCTCAATGAAAATCCTAGCAAGTTATTTTGCACATATCAACAAACTGATTCTAAAATTTATACTAAAGGCAAAAGACCTGAATTATCCAACACAATATTGAAGGAGAGGAGCAAAGTCAAAATACTGACACTATCCAACCTCAAGATTTACTATGAAGCTACAGAAATCAAGACAGGGTGATACTGGCAAAAGAGTAGACAAATATTTCAATAGACAGAATAGAGAACCCAGAAACAGACTCACACAAAAACAGTCAACTGATCTTTGACAAAGCAGTAAAGGCAATTCAGTAGAGAAAGGATAGACTGTTCAACACATTATTCTTGAACTATTTCCACATGCAAAAAAAAAAAAAAAAAACCTCAAAAACCAATCACAGACCTAAATGTAATATCTACATTTTCTTTTAAAGATTTATTTATTTATTTATTTATTTTTGAGAGAGAAAGCACAAGTGGGGAAGGGGCAGAGAGAGAGAGGGACAGATCTGAAGTGGGCTCTGTGCTGACAGCAGTGAGCTCCATGAGGGGCTCGAACTCACCAGCTGTGAGATCATGACCTGAGCCAAAGTGGAACACTCAACCGACTAAGCCACCCAGGTGCTCCAATGTAAAATCTACATTTAGATAAAACTATAAAACTCACAGAATATAACATAGAAGAAAGTCCAGATGGCCTATGGTCTTTTTAAATACAACAAAACCATGGAAGAAAAAAAGTAATAAACTGAACTTTATTAGAATTGAAAACTTCTGCTCTTCAAAAGACAAGCCACAGATAGGGAGAAAAATTTACAAAACACACATCTGATAAAGGACTAGTATCCAAAATATACAAAAAATTCTTAAAACTCAACAATAAGAAAGCAACTTAAATAAAAAAATGGGGGAAAGACCTAAGCAGATGACTCAGCAAAGAAGATATACTGACGGGAAATGAGTATTTGAAAAGATGCTCAACATCATATATCACTAAGGATTGCAAATTAAAACAATAATGAGATACCACTGCAAATCTATTAGAATGACTAAAATCCAAAACACCACCAATGAAAATGCTGGCGAAGATGGGGAGCAATAGGAACTCTCATTCTTGTGGGTGGGAATGCAAAATGGTAGTCACCTTGAAAAATTGTTTTGCAGTTTCTTACAAAACTAAACACATTCTCTCCATACAATTCAGCAATCATACTCCATGGCATTTACCAAAATTAGTTGGCAATTTAGGTCCACACAAAAACCTGCACACAGATGTTTATAGCATCATTATTCATAACTACCTAAACTTGGAAGCAACCAAGATGTTCTTCAGTAGGTGAATGGATAAATAAACTGTGTACATCTGGACAATGGGATTTTATTCCATGCTAAGAAGAAATGAGCCATTAAGCCATGAAAAGATACAGTGGAAATATAAATGCATATTGCTAAGTGAAAGAAGCCAGTCTTAAAAGGCTACATACTGTATTATTCTAACTATGAGAGTCTTAAAACTAAGAAGATGGGGTGGGGGTGGGGGGGAATCAGTGTTTGACACGGTTTGGGGAGGGGAGAATGGGATGAACAGGTGGAACACAGGAGATTTTTTTCACAGTTATCTACTGTCATGTCAGATGCAGGTCCTTATACATTTGTCAAAACCCATTGAATATACAACACAAAGAGTGATGTAAGCTATGGACTTTAATTAAGAATATTGTATCAGGGGGTCTCTGGGTGGTTCCGTCAGTTAAGTGTCCAACATGATCTCACAGTCCATTTGTTTGAGCCCCGTGTTGGACTCTGTGCTGACAGCTCAGAGCCTGGGGCCTGCTTTAGATTCTGTGTCTCCCTCTCTCTCTGCCCCTCCCCCACTCACCTCTGTCTCTCTCTGATTCTCTCTCAAAAATACATAAACATTAAAAAAATAAAAAAGTAAAAGTAAAAAAAAAAACAAAAAGAATGTTGTATCAGTATCCACTCATCAAGAGTAACAAATGTATCAGGCTAATGTTAATAATGCAAGGTGTTACTAATAAGTGACAGTGGAGGGGGCAGGGGCTGAGGGACTATATGCGAGCTGTTTGTACTCTGCTCAATTTTTCTATAAACTTAAAACTGTTCTAAAAACTAATTTAAACAAACAAATAAATAAATCTAGGTGTATCGTTCACATCTTACTTCAAAATACAGGTCAAATGGATTAAAATAAGTATTAAAAAAATCAAATACAAGAAGAAAACATCAAAGTATAAGAAAATACCAGTAAGTATGGGGCTTAGAAACTTGACACTAAAGAAGAAATATACAAGAAAGCATGTGATGGCTTTTCATACAGGAAGATTTTACATGTGTCTGAAAGCAATTTGCCAAAAGAAAAAAAATTAGAGCCAATAGATAAATAAAAATGTTCAAATTGCAATTAATCGAATAATTCATGCATAATAAAACAAGGGACTATTTTTCTCTTTTAAAATTGGAAGGGGCTTAAGCAATATAAATATCAGCTGTTGTCTAGATTATGAGAAAACAGCTGCGCTCCTGTAGCACTAATGGGACAACAAATTGGTACCAATTCTCTGGAGGAAAATTTGGCAATAAATACCAAAATCCTAGAAAATTCTGACTCAGCATTTTCACTTCTAAATTCTATTTGGATGAGCAAATAGAGGCATGAGTGTTGTAAAATTATGATACATTCACACTGGGTAAACCCAGCGCAGTCAGTTAGAAGTGGCAACACGCTGTTTCACTACCTGGAATATGTAGGTCAAAACACCCCCACAGGTGACAAACCACTGTAATTTTTTTTTTTTTAATTTTTTTTTCAACGTTTTTTATTTATTTTTGGGACAGAGAGAGACAGAGCATGAACGGGGGAGGGGCAGAGAGAGAGGGAGACACAGAATCGGAAACAGGCTCCAGGCTCCGAGCCATCAGCCCAGAGCCTGACGCGGGGCTCGAACTCACGGACCGCGAGATCGTGACCTGGCTGAAGTCGGACGCTTAACCGACTGCGCCACCCAGGCGCCCCAAACCACTGTAATTTTTAAAAGTGCTGTGGGTGTGTGTATGTTTGTGCACCTGCAGTGTAAAAACCTGGGAGGATTCCCACAGAAATGTTAAAAGTTACTGAGAAGAGTTTTTTGGATTTGGGGTATGTATATTCAATGATTATCAGTAATTATCTTTTTCTTACCTGAATGTTCTGGCTTTTTCTATACTGAGCACATATTACTTGTGGGAAAAGAAAGCAATACAAACAAGATCCCTTTGGAAGCAGGGAGGCAGGGTCAGGGTAGCCACCAGGAAGGCTGTGGTCACAGTCCAGGGAAGCTGAGTGTGGCAGGGACAGGTGCGCTGGGCGGGGCCTCAGCCAATCTTGACCTTTGGCCAGCAGAAAGATCAGGAAGCGCAGGGGGCGGGGAGTGGAGCCGGGGAAGGGAGTACAGAGCCCCACGTGGGCTGCTGCAGCTGGGCTGGCTGAGTGGGCAGCCTGCAAGCCTCCACCTCCTTCCTGTGTTGGCAGGGGCGTGCGCCCCTGTTCCCGGCAGTGCGTGGGTACAGCTGTAGAGCTGTCAGAGCCTCCCAGGCCTCCCACCCCAAGCACCCAGCCCAGACCTGGCTCCCCAGGACCCAGCTATCAGATCCTGCTCAAGAGGGGCAGCCCAGGGCAGGGACAGCAGCTCTGGGCCATCTGTTTTCCTGCTTTGGTCTGGAGACCCACAAAAGAATGCAACTCTAGGAGAGGGCAGAGGCTCAGCCAAGTTGCAGGGCACAGCCACAAGGCATCCTGTTCCACCAGCTGCCCTTCGGGGATGATGGCAGGGGTGGGGGGGGGGGGGAGCTGATTCCTCTCCTGCAGTCAGTCTGTTCCATTCGGCCACTGGCAGGGCAGATGCTTGTCGGTTCCACAGCCAGGGTACGCGGGGGTTCATGTTTCATCCGCTTTCTCACTATCCTGGGCACACGGGCAGGCCCCCTAGACCACTTGAGCCTGTAGACCTGTATTCAACCTTAGCTAATCACTTGCATCTCTAAGGCTTAAATTCTTGTCTCCAAAATGTCACAGGATTGTCTCCCAACATTGTCGTGAAGGTTGATCCTCATAGGGGGGAGAGTGGCCAACATTCACAGAGGGCCTAGGGCCTTAGTGCATAAACTCATGCCATCCTGAAACAATCTTAGCAGGTAAGGTACTGTTAGTATTTATCCCCCCACCCCAATTTTAGCCAAAGAAACGGAGTCAGAGTTCCAGAAACTTGCCCAAGGTCACTGAGAAGTGAGGGAGTGGGGAGAAAACAGTCACCTGACGCCAAGCCCATACTCTTAACCCAGTGTGTGAGAATATTAAATTCTGTCTCCATCTGCACCTGAGGGAGATTCTTGCCTTTTCTAGGGAGGTGACAAACGAGGGGCCTGCACAGGTGCGAGGGGGGGGGGGGGGGTGCTGGGTTCCAAGTAGCGCCACCCTGGGAACCCGGGGTTGGGGTCAAGCTGGAGCCCAGGGGTCAGTGCCCCGCTACACCAGGGGAGCTCTCCAATCACAAGAGGTCCTTGTGCACGGCCCCCAGATTTGGCCAATCAGGGGGGATCTTTTCCACACCCGAATGGGGTGAGGGACTTAGCCCCGGAGGCAGACTGCCCCTCCACCACGGACCGGCCCAGTCACCACCTTCGGCTTGTCCCTTTCTCTCTCGGAGCCTCAGTTTTCTCTTCTGTGAGCTGGTCAGATAACTTCCACTCACTGAGCTGTGCTGGCTCGGTAAAGCACCCTGTTCGCCGGGTCCGGCCCCACCTTCGGCGAGCCCCGCCCCCATACCATGGTCCTTTAGCCTGAGGACCCCTAGCTAGACTGGAGGCTCACCTGCCCCAGGGGTAATCGCGGATCCGGACTCCAGACCCGGCGTCCCTGCGGCGAGGCTCCGGCGTCCACCGGGAGCCCAGTTGAGGGACCTGAGCTCAGAGTCCCTGGAGTCGCGAGTTGGGACAGGCTCCCTCCCTCGGAGCGTCGGGGCTCAGGGGCACTCACCAAGCGCGGGAGGAGGCGTAGGAGTCGCGGGCCAGAAGGGACCTCTGAAAGCGTCGGTCGGGGGACAAGGGGCTGGCCCAGGCCGGCCCAGGGCGGCGGAGAGGTGGGACCCGCCTCTGCCAGTCCCAGGGCCTCGAGCAAGGCCAGAGCCAGGGAAGGGAGGGGCGCCGGGCGGAGGCGAGAGGGGCGGGGGCGCGGGGCGGGCATAAAGTCACCCTGGGCGGGGTGGGGAGAGCTCTCAATGTCTGTGTGACAGTGGCCAGGGTGTGTCACTCACCCTCTCTGGGCTTGCTTGCATTTATAGGCGAGAAGACTTGTGATAGACCCTTCAGAATTCACAGAGCTCTGAAAAGGCGCAGGCTCTCCCTGGTTAGGCATTGCTGCAAGGCTGAGTTGGTAGGAGGAAACTCGCCAACCAGATCATTTCACTCTCTCACCCGCTCACTCACTCATTCATTCATCCAAGAATCATGTGCCAAGTTCCTACCGTGTGCCATCCACTGGGCAGAGCCAAACAAGATCCTCACCCTCTGCAAACGCAGTCGCCTGCAGGAGACAGTGACAGTGTGTCCAGATGAATATTGGGGTTTCTGCCTGTGCCCTTCCTGCCTTCTACCACCCCAGGCTTCCCCCTAGGCTACTCCTCTTCTCCATGCTCCCTTCCACCCAGTCTGGGTGCCGCTGACCCCTCCCCTAGCTCCCCACCTGACCAAGCCTGTCTCAGGCAGGGTTATCTGTTCCACTCTGGGCCAAAGTAAGTCTGCACAAATGAATAGAGGAAGATAAATCTGCACATTGTTTCCTGACTGTGAGCCTATGTCCAGTGTATCCTGAACAAGCTGCCAAGAATGTCCTTCCTGCCACTCCTGCCACTGGACTCTGCTTCCCAGCCTCACTTCTGAGGCTGTCTCTACCTGAACTACAGTTACCTGGACTTCTACTCAGTGCCTGGACACCTCAAGCATGCTCCAGCCTCAGGGCCTCTGCCAGAATATTCCTCTCTCAAACACTACAGAGGCACACCTCCTCCTGTCTTCACATAGTACCTGATATATCCAGTATCTGATGCAGAGCCTTAGAGAAGCTTTTCCAAGTCACACAACCTAAGGAAGTCTCTCAGCCAGTCCCCATCACTTCACCCTGTTTTATTTCCTTCACAACACTTACTGTACATGTGACATTTTCTAGTTCATTATTTGCTTATTAATCTGTCTCTCCTGCTACTACAACCCTTTGAGGGCAGGAAACTTGTGTGATGCATTCACCGTTGTATCCCCAGCACACAGTGCTAGCACAAAGTAGATGTTAAATGTTTGTCAAATGGTTTAATGCTCACCTGCCTGGATGAAGACCCAGGATTGAGGTGACCTGTCCCTATTGAGCCCCTTAGGCGATTCTCAGGAAGGGTCCTCCTGTTCTTTCCACTCCCGCCTCCAGTTCTCCTTCCTGTCCCTCATATACACTGACCATCTTGACTAATGAGCTCACCATGTGCTGTTCATCTTCTTTCTCAAGGGAACCCACTCCCTATGTACATGTCACATCCTCAGGGAAGCTTTCCCTAGCCACGCACTCACTAGGACAGATCCCCTCACTGTGTGACCTCAGAGGGCCACTGATTTTCCTTCATGCACCCCACTCCGTTGCAGTTTTATCACGGCTTCTGGGATTATTTGAGTGACATGTCTCTCCAACAGAACACGAGGGTAAAGACTAGGAATTCCCCAACACCTAGTGCCTTGTGTATAGAAGAGGATTAATAAAATTTGTGGAATTAATGACTGGATGTCAGGAGCCTGGAATGGGAAACTAGCATGAGCAGAACTTTGAGGCTAGAATAGAGAAGACAGACGATAGGTGACAGGAACTCCTGAATAAATGGCTTTGAGATTGGACACCCTAAAAAGTGTCAGGAAATCAGAGAAGAGCCCATAGCTTTAGCAGTGTATGGAGCTGGAGAGGAGGGAAGTTTATGCAGAAAGTTTCCAGCACTGCCACCTGCAGTAACATGGGAAATGGAAAATGTGCCAGAGGAAACTGATGGTCTGGCTAAGCCTTCCAGGTGAAATGTTGAAGGTGCCTCCTGGTTTCTTCTTGCTGCTCAGATGAAAATGTGAGGGAAGAGAAATAAGCCAAAAGAAGGACTGTTAAATAAAAAGTAACAAGAGCTTGCTGAATTTGAAATTTTCCAGCTTCCACAGATGCCAAATGATGCCAAAATTAACAGTTTAGGTAAAGATGTAATGCAGGGCCATGCTAGGAAAAGATGGTCTCAAAGCCACAGGGTAGCTATAAAATTCTTTGTTAAGTCTTCAAAAATGTCAAATGTGGTGCTACAGAGTATTCCGTTAAACAATAGGACCTTCCAAGAAACTTGACATTGCCATTCAGCAGAAGCCCAAGGTGGAGAAGGGCTTATCTTGAAGACATGCCCATGGGGCTGCCAGTTGGCTAAAAAAATAAAGCTCAATAAGATTCACAGAGGATACACAAAGTTTTCAAAAGAATTACATTGACAAAGCATTGTCAGCTTGGATTGAAATGATCAGAGATAGTACTACATGAAAAAAAGACTTCTGGAACCCCCTCCTCTCAAATTCTACTGGCGAGAAGCAGCCAGAGAAAGCACACAGATGCAAACATAGGCTATATTTCAGGGAAACCAAAGGACAACTTGGAGGGGTGCCTGAGTGGCTCAGTTAGTTGAGCATCATACCCATGATCTCAGGTGGTGATCTCGTGATTCCTGAGTCTGAGCATCGAGCTCACTGCAGTCAGCACAGAGCCTTCTTTGGATTTTCTGTCCCTCTCCCTCTAACCCTCCCCCACTCATGCTCACTCTCTCTCTCTCTCTCTCTCTCTCTCTCTCTCAAAAACTAATAAACATTTAAAAAATGAAGAAAAGGACAACTTGGAGAGCAAACTGAAGAGTCCAAAGGGTGGAACCAAGAGCATGAAGAATCACGTTCAGACCAAAGTTGGCTTGAGTACTAATCAAAGAACTTCCAACATTTGCCGGACTGGGGTTCAGAAGTGTGTGTCTTGGAGATGCCTGTGTGCCTCCCATCCCTACCGCCTTTGAACCAGCATGTCTATGGTGGTCATACTGCACCTGTTCCGCCATTGTATGTTGGGTTGGGTAGGGGGGAAGGGGCACAGATAGCTTGTCCCTTGAATCCACACTTCTTCAGATAGAGAGTGACTGTACTCAAGGAGCTCCTTAAAAGGAAATATGCCCCAGGAGCCTCCTCCACATCAGGACCTGATTTAGACACAGAGTCTGGGCTCTGAGCTGATTCTGCAGTAGGATAGGACTTTGGGTAGGGGATGTTTGGAAGGGTGAATATGTTTTGCATACAAGAGGTCAGTAAATAACCTGTGGCCACTGGGTGGACTGTGATAGTTTAAAAGCTCTTTGACACTCCTTGCATTCAAGAGGAGGAGTACCATTCCTTGAGCCCTGGACTCTGGGCTGGACTCAATGACTTGCTTCTAACAAATGAAATACCCAAGGGGTATGGAAGTGACAGTATGTGACTTCTATATCTATCCCTTCATAGACTAGAGAGGGAAGTGGGGCCTGAGTCCAGAGTGGCAAAGCCAGCTCTTCTGTAACCTTGAAGGTTGATACTCTCTGAATGAGTCATACTCAGCCCACCTCTGCCAGTTCTGTTCACTGTACCAAGAATGCCCCTTCACTTCATCTCTGAGCCCCCACTTATGCCTTGGGGATTGGTCTGTGCGTTATCTTTTTTGGGAAGCCCTCCCCAGCCCTCCTCCCTTGGGAATTCCCATAGCCCAGATCACACTCTAATATAATTTCTTTTATGTTTGTCTCTCTGTCTCTCTTTCTCTCTCTGTCTTTCAAATGTTAAGACTCCTGAGGGCAGGAACAGGGTCTACTTCATCTGTGTACCCCAAAGCCTTCCACAGGACCTCACTCAGAAAAGGAACCAGGGTGTGAGTGTGTCCCAACAGAGAGATCCTCTGCCTGAGCTTTCTGCAGGTCCCTCAGTGGCGCACTTTAGAAGATGGCTGAGTCTGGCTCAGGGCCACATGGATAGGTGACCAGATAGATACAGACATGGATTCTCTTTTGGTTGTGTAACGATGATTCAGCTTATCTTCTGGGAACTCAGTAACTGAGTGTTGTGTGTATGTTACAAAGGAAACATTAACTTACCAAGGTCTATGGCCTCTTGGAAATCAAAGCAGGCAGGGTGTATGTCCTGAACTTTCTTTTCAAATCTGGGCCAGTTCTGCCCTTTGCTGAACTCCTGAGGCCTCCCACTCAGAGGCAAAGTAAGACCACTCCACACTCCTCTTAGAACTTGTGAATTGCTCATAGTGTCACTTGATGTCTGATCCCTTAGAATCTCTTCCCAGTGGGAGCTGAGAACTCAGGAGGGTTTTCCTCAATATTCCCTCTTAAAATGGGCAGCCTGTGACTACATATTGTCTTGGTCTGGTCCAGCTGCTATAACACAATGCCACAAACCAAATGGCTTATAAACAAAAGAAATTTATTTCTCACAGCTCTGGAGGTTGGAAGTCTGAGATCATGCCAGCATGATCAGGTGAGGGCCCTCTTTTGGGGGACTTCTTGCTGTGTCCTCAGCAATCTGGTGGAAGGGCCAGACAGCTCTGTGGAGTCTCTTTCATAAAGGCACTAATCCCCTCCATGGGGGCTCCACCTTCAGTACCTGATCACCTCCAAAGCCCCACCTTCTAATCCTACCTCCTTTGGGGGTTGGAATATCAACATATGAATTTATAGGGGGGGGCACAAGCATTCAGACCATATCACATATAGAGGTAAAAGTATGAGTTAGCTTTAATACCACTCCAGGTCTTGAACTAGGGCCCATCCGAGGACCCAGAATTACAAAAAACATGTTTCTGTGGCGCTAAGCCATTGGTCAGCAGGTTCACAGCCATCTCCTATGAGGACCTTGCCAGCCTCCAGCAGAACTTGTTGACTCCTGTGTTAAATCAAACCTTGGGGTTGTTTTGGAGTTGTATCCCAGTGCCTGGGACAGCCTCTAGCCTGAAGATAGCCCCAGGAGCTCATGGCACAAGAATGAATGAGAATGGGGGAGAGGCAGGTGCAGTCTCCTTCAGGTGCTTGTAGCCTAGTACAGGACATGAATGTGCAAACCCAGCAGAAATGAAAGTGGGGAAAATGATGTGATAGTACAGCCAGGGCAGACTGGGATGAATAAGTAAGGGAAAAGATGAGAAAGATTCCAGCTAGAGAGAAAAGTAAGAATGAATACAGGGGTCGTGGAGGTGGAAGTGTGAGTGTGAGTAGTTTCTAAGGAACAAGGAGGAAGATAACTCACCATGCAGCCAGTTAAGCCAGACATAAACAGACAAATACTGTGTGATTCCACTTATCTGAAGTCTCTAGAGTCAACAGATTCCTAGAGACAGCAAGTAGGGCTAGGGCGGTGATTGCAGGGGCTGGGGGAGGGGGATAAGGAGTTAGAGTTTAATGGAGATGGAATTTCAGTTTGGGAAGATAAAGAGTTCTGGAGATGGATGGTGGGGATTGCACAGCATCAGTGTACTTAACGCCACTGAAGGGGGCACCTAAAAATGCTTACAAAGGTAAATTTTATGTTATTTTACCACAATTAATTTTTTTAAGTCAGTTTCCATTGACATCTTAATTTCAGAAAAAAAGGCCAGTCAGCATCAAAAAGCCTTGGAAAAATAGGGCTTGTTTGAAACTGCTCAGCTTATGCTGGTTCCAGGCCTGCCATTTGGGAAGTAGCCTCTGGCTGAAGGAGCGGCAGTGTCCATGTTCAAGAAAGAGGTGGAGAGACTATAAGGTAGACCAGGTGAGAAGAATGTGGCACTGGCCCCAGGGAGCACGAGTGGTGCCCAGGGCCAGTGACAGCAGAGGTGTTACTGATGAAGTTTTGGGGTGACGAGGGGTTAGTGGGGCCCAGAGGCAATGGCCAAGAAAGAATTCTTGAAGATGTCTTTGGTGCAAAAAAGTGATTTTATTGACGCATGGGGACAGGACCCATGGGCAGTGGGAGGTGAGCATTTTATGGAGACAAGGTAGATAAAGTCGGGAGGGAGTTTCCAAAGAGACTTTCACATTCTAAAGACTTACTGGAGGCCTAGCTGTTGTCAAGCTAAGGTTGTTTTCCCTTTAGCAAAGTATTCACATTAAGACAGAAGGGAGTTCCTGGACTTTAGGCTATGATGGGATTGTCTTTTTGTGGTAAACTGGTAGAGACTCATCAGTTTGACCATTTGTTTTTCGCCCTTTCCCATTTTGGGGTAACCAGGAATGTCCAAGGAATATCATACATGTCCCACCTTGGGGGGGCGGTGCTAGTTTGTGCTTTGCCCCTCAGCTTACCTCTTGCTACCTCATCATTACCACCTCTAGGCCCTAAGGAGTTGAGAGAGAGGGCCAGGGAATATTTACTGTACTCAAAGGAGGGTGCTGTAGAGAGAGGACTGTTTGAGAACAGTGACGTTGGGCGAGGACAAAGCCAGCCACCAACATAGCCTAGAGAATTAACACTCTTCTCTTTTTTGATTCCACCTCCCCCAAGTCCATGGTGATGAGGTATTGGGATGATGGTGCAGTTAGTGGGGTCTAGAGCCGAAGATCAGGAAAGAATTATTGAAGACATCTTTGGTGCAAAAAGGTGATTTTATTAAAGCACCAGAACAGGACCCATGGGCAGGAAGAACTGCCCAGGTACCCTGAGGAGACCCTGGTTACATGCTTGGGAGTTGGGGGAGGTAAAGTCCAGGGGAAGTTTCCAATGGGATTTTCATATGCTAAAGAAGACTCAAAGGATAATGGAAGCCTAGCTATTGTCAAGCTAATGTTGTTTTTTTCCCTCTAGCAAAGCATTAACATTAGGACAGTAAAGAGTTCCTGGAGAAACTACGCTGCCAGCCTCAAATAGTTGTCAATGGGCTGCAGGTTATAAGGAAATTTAATTTTACCTGCAATTTCCTTCTTGCCTTTGTTCCCCACATCACTATGGAGGGGAGGATGATGTTGGGGCTCCAGGAAACTGAGTCTACAGCTTTCTGGAGATTAGGCTATTGATACGATTGCCTTTTTCTTGTAATTTGCCAAGACATTTGTAAACTGATGGAGACCCATGTCCTGGATGACTGTGATCTCTACCAGTTAGCCATTTGTTTTCTGTCCTTTCCTTTGTCCTTGGGCAGCCAGGAGTGCCTGAGGAATGTCACAAAAATTCCCCCTGGGGAAGTGGTGCTAGCTTGTACTTTGTCCTCAGCTTGCCCCAAGCTCCCTCATCACATGGTATATAACCAGTTACACTCCACAACCCCAGTGCAGCTCTCCCTGCCCACAGTTCCTGTCCCTGTGCTTTAATAAAATCACCTTTTTGCACCAAAGATGTGTTCAAGAATTTTTTCTTGGCTGTCAGCTCCTGATCCCCCACCATCACCCCAGAACTTCATCAATACCACCCAGTTAGGAGACAGCTCATCCAAGTTCAATGAAGGAACTTAATATATGGTTACAAAAGTGTTAAAAGGGCTAAGAGTGCAAATGAGAAATGATGAGACAACTCAGAGGTTAGCAACAGACAGGAAGCTGACACCACTCTAAAGCCAGATGGATGGACAAAGGAAAGATGAGGTCACCAATGCCTTTCATGTTGCCAAACTTAACGCACACACTTTCTCCCCATTTGACCTCTCCATTATAGTCAAAGCTGCTGGCCCCATGTCAGTCCATGTGCTTGGTTGCTCAAAATCCTTGTCCTGTTCTGCTCTATATAACAGACCTCTGAAGTTGGAGTCTCTCAGCAGAGGAAAAAAACAAAAGAGGACCACTCAGAAACTGGGACTGGCACGGCTTCCCAAGGAGATTTGGATCAAGGAGGAGACACAGCTACTCCTGGAGATGTTGCCTGAAGCAGAAAAGGGGAAAATATCCTGGCTTTGGCTCACTCTCTTCCCATCTACCACCAAGGGCTTCCCAATGCCCAAATGAACCAGAAGCCATTCACTTGGCAAGGGAGCCTGAGAAATGTGGTTGCTGAGCCTGGGCACCTATAATGTGGAGCAGAGGGGAAAGACACAAGGAACAGACCTGAGAGCAACCAGGCACATGGCTGACACAGGGGGCCAAGGGTACTGACTGCTATGGAGAAGTTAGGATGAGGAAGAAAGCATATGCATTAGGTTGGCAACATGAAAATCATTGGTGACCTCAGTGAGGACTGTGTGGGTGACAGGAACAGAGCCAGCATGGAGGGAAGGAAAAGTGAAAGTACAGTGAAGACATGGAGACAAGCACTTGTTAAGTGTTTGACTGTGAAGGGAAAGATAATGAGACAGGGCATGATGGACAAAGACCTGGAGTCAAGGGAAAGGTTTTTCATGAGATAGACTTAGTGTAAAAATCCAGGGGGAAGGATTCAGCTGAGAAGGAAAAATTGAATAAAAAGAAAGAAAGAGTTGGGGCGCCTGGGTAGTTCAGCCGGTTAGGCGTCAGCTCAGGTCATGATCTCACAGTTGTGGGATCCAGCCCGGCACTGGTCTCTGCACTGAGTGTGGATCCTGCTTTGGATTCTTTCTCTTCCTCTCTCTCTGCCCCTGCCCTGATAGCATTCTCTCTCTCTCTCTCTCTCTCTCTTTCATTCTCTCTCTCTCTCAAAATAAATAGACATTTTAGAAAGAGAAAGAAACAAACAAAGAAAGAAAGAAAGAAAGAAAGAAGATAATTTGTAGTGCCTGAATTTCCTGAAAAGATGGGAAGAGAAGGCACCCAAAAACATATTCATGGAGTGGCCTTCAATGACACTATAACCAGAGGGAAACAAGGCAGGCAGGCAGGCAGGATGGATGGATGAATGAATGGATGGATGGTAGATGAAATCTAGGGAAGGAGACAGGCAGGGAGGGAAACGTAATGGATAGATGATAGATGGATGAATGGATGGGTGGGTGGGTGGATGGATGGTGGAATTGACTTTCATGTTAGTATAAGATGGTAGATCTCACCTCACAGCTTTCCTTCCCTCTGTAAAGAACAAGGTGAAACTATCTGCTGACATGGGATACAGTAAAGTGGGTTGGTTCAGGCAATGGTGGAATGCTGACAGCTTATTTGATGTTAGTGTTCATAAATAGGACCAATCTGTATTGTTTTGAGACACTCAGCCAGCAGCTCCAGGCTACTCAAAAAGTAGGCCTTAAGGAAAAGGAAACAGGTCTTTGGGTTCATGCAAGCCTGGAAATTTGCCCAGATGATTTCAGTGAAAAACAAAGGGCAGTAATGAACTTCAGAAGCTAAGCTGGGCAAGGAAAATGCCAGTGGGTAGGGGAAATTAAAAATGTCAGTGAACTAGAGTTCTCATTTATGTCAGTGAACGGTCATCCTGGAGCAGCTGAGCCAAAGACTGAGTGAGAGAACATGTGGACAGAGAATGGGAGGAGAGGGATGCTTGAATCAGTGGTTCTGGAAGTGGAGGGGTTCTAGGCGACCATAGTTCTAAGGAAGTGTCATCATTGGGTTATGGCAGTGAGGGCCCATTTGAGGTTGGCAATTGAAAGAGCCCCATTTTTGTATTCCCTGTAATTGATGTTTGCCTGTTCCTGAGACAGCAGCCAAGCTTTTTAATTGCTATAGCTTTCTAGCTTTATTATTTAAATTATTTTATTAAAAATTAATCACATGCCCTGTCACCCAGCCATTTCACTCCTAGATATTTTACCCCAGAGGAGAAAAACACACATCCACACAAAGACTTGTACAGTGTTCACAGCAGTCTTATTCATGATAGCCTAGAAAAAGACACAACCCAAATCTTCATCAACAGGAAAAATACTAAGGAACTTATAAAAGGTTTATACAGCAGTTTGTGACTTATGGATGAAAGGGAAGGAGGGGCGCCTGGATGGCTTAGTTGTTTAAGCATCTGACTTTGGCCCAGGTCATGATCTCATGGTCCATGAGTTTGAGCCCCACATTTGGCTCTGTGCTGACAACTCAGAGCCTGGAGCTTGCTTCAGATTCTGTGTCTCCCTCTCTCTCTGCCTATCCCCTGCTCACACTCTGTCTCCCTCTCTCTTTCAAAAATAAATAAACATTTTTTAAAAGGGGGGGGAGGTGGTTAAAGAATAATTCCACCCTCCCCCTATGCACACACCCACCCCGCTTGGACTTCCCTGACATACCTAATGTTACTATCATTTATTTAACAACATTGAAGTCATGTGACTATGTTTGTTACTCTGCAATGCCTCTTCCTTTTCTTTTTCCCCCAAATATTTATTTAAATTCTAGTTAGTTAATGTATAGTGTAGTATTGGTTTCAGGAGTAGAATTTAGTGATTCATCACTTACATATAACACCTAGTGCTCATCCCAATAAGTGCCCTCCTTAATGCCCATCACTTATTTAGCCCATCCCCCACCTACTTCCCTCCATCAACCCTCTAGTTTGTTCTCTGTATTTAAGAGTCTCTTATGGTTTGCCTCCCTCTCTGTTTTTACCTTTATTTTTTCTTCCCTCATCTGTTTTGTATCTTAAATGCCACATATGAGTGAAATCATATAGTATTTTTCTTTTACTGACTTATTTCACTTAATCTACTCTAGCTCCCTCCATGTCATTGCAAATGGCAAGATTTCATTGTTATTTGTAACTGAGTAATATTCCACATACATACCACATCGTCTCTATCCATTCATCAGTTGGTGGACACTTGGGCTCTTTCCATAGCTTGGCTATTGGTAATGCTGCTATGAACATTGAGGTGCATATACCCCTTCAAATCTATATTTTTATGTCCTTTGGGCAAATACCTAGTAGTGCAATTGTGGGATCATACATAGTGTAGTTTTCTATTTTTAACTTTTGGAAGGACCTCCATACTGTTTTCCAGAATGGCTATACCAGTTTGCATTCCTACCAACAGCCTAAGAGAGTTCTCCTTTCCCCTACAATGCTTCTTCTCATTAAAAAAAAATGCATTACATGGGGCGCCTGGGTGGCGCAGTCGGTTAAGCGTCCGACTTCAGCCAGGTCACGATCTCGCGGTCCGTGAGTTCGAGCCCCGCGTCAGGCTCTGGGCTGATGGCTCGGAGCCTGGAGCCTGCTTCCGATTCTGTGTCTCCCTCTCTCTCTGCCCCTCCCCCGTTCATGCTCTGTCTCTCTCTGTCCCAAAAATAAATAAAAAACGTTGGAAAAAAAAAAAAATTAAAAAAAAAAAAATGCATTACAGATGTCCCTAGAAGTGAGCAGGTAGGGAATCTAACTGAATTTTGCCCCATGAAACAATTTTATGGATACTGTGTGAGTGTCTTTATTATCATTACAGGGCCATTGTCTAGTCCTTAACAGGTTCTTCCAGAGCTCATCATCTTCAAATCGGAGCGAAATACAGCAGCTTTAAAATCTGCAATGTCGCTAGAAAATTTTTAAGCTACAAGAACACATTGCATCACATTGATGGGTTTTTAAAAGCCCATCATGTATATATTCAGAATTTGTAGAAAAATATTGTAGAATGCTACTTACTGTATTGCTTTTTCAAGTACTCTTAAAAGGCTTAGTTTTGAGGAGATTCAATAGTTAAAAAAGTATTGGCTTTAGAAATTTTTATTAAATGTATGTTACATGTGTTTACCTCCTTTTGGTTGAATTTTTATTATGAAACATTCTAAACATATACATAGAGAAAAGAGTGTAATAAAATCTCATGTTCCCATCATCCCACTTCAAAATTATTAGTTCATGGCCAATCTTGTGCATTTGTGCCCATTTTCTCCTCTCCAACATTAGCTTACTTTGAAGCAAAACCCAGATATCATGTCATGCCATTTATAATATTTCAGTATGTCTCTCTGAAAGATAAAATTCTTTTTAAGAAATAGCCACATCATATCACACCTAAAATTTAACAATAATTGTTTGATGTAATCAAACATCCTGTATGTATTAAAATTCCCCCAGTTGTCACATATAGTACATTTAGTAGGTCTGAGTCAGGTTCACATGCTGCAATTTGTTGATATGTCTCTTAAGTCCTTTTCAGCCTCTCTCTCCCTCTTCCCTTCCCCCTTCGTCCTTTCAACCTCTCCCTCCCTCTTTCTCCTTCTTCCTCCCTTCCTCTCCTTGTCTCCCTCCAACACCATTCTGTCAATTCTTTGCAGTTTACTTGTTGAAGAAACAGAGTGGATTGTCCTGTAGGGTTTTCTGCTGGACTTGGGGGTTGCATTCCTTTGCTGTAAATCTGTAGCTGGAGCTAGAAGCATTATCAGACTCAGGTGTTTTGTTTTGTTTTGTTTTTAAATTTTTTAATGTTTATTTTTGAGAGAAAGAGACAGAGTGAGAGTGGGAAAGGGACAGAGTGAGAGGAAGACACAGAACCTGAAGCATGTTCCAGGTTCTGAGCTGTCAGCACAGAGCCCAACACGGGGCTTGAATTCACAAACCCGAGATCATGTCCTGAGCCTAAGTCAGACGCCTAACTGACTGAGCCACCAGGCACCCCTATTAGACTCAGGTTTGATTTGTTCATGTGTTTGTTGGTGAGAAAACTTTTTTTTTTGAGAAAACTTCTTAAGTAGTGTTGCTACTTTCATAAGAGATGTGTGATATCTGATTGTGTCTCTTTATTTATGTTAGTTGTCACCAAAGTTGATAGACAGGATCTGTTATTTCATTTTATGAGGTTCCCTAGCATCTCTAATGGTGACCAATAATTTTTCTTACGCACTGTTATGACCTCACAGAATTGGGGTATTTTCTGTACTCCTATTCTTGCGGTTGGCTATTTTTCATTATTTCCTATTGTTCAGATGTCCTGTCTCAGCCAGTGGAAACTCTGCCATCCCAGAGTGTTTGAAAGTTCCTTGCTTTCTGACATGAGAGGATGTGACAGGTTCATTCTGTACATCCCTTACCTCAGACCAGGAATTAACTATTTCTCAAGAGACCTGTACCCGTCAAATTACAAAATTAATATGTGCCCAATATGCACAGTCATAGGAAATACTTTCAAGAAGATAGAATTTATCAAAAGTTTATGCGGAAACTTTCCATTCAAATTTAGGTTTGCAACACTTTATTGAACCCCTTTGATCTCACATCTGTATCACTTTCTTCCTCTGCTGAAAATCCTGTTCCCAAGGACACCCGTTGTCATGAGCACTTCTTTATTCCACAATACCATACAACCATATAAGGAATAACTGCAGTGACACTACCTCTGACAATTTGATGACTGAAATACTTTTAATGTTTTCTTTTAGTATTCCTCTGTGTATCTGCAGACAACTTCACTGAGTTTGTGCACCATCATTTATACACAAGCTCACAGCTGAGGGACATGGGCTCATTTGCTACGGAATGCTCATGGGTGTGTCATGGAGTATTCAGTCATTCTGACACACATCACCCCAGTTCAGTAATCCCACCTCCCAACAGCCAACAGCATTGTAGTAAATACCTTTCTGTGCTGGAACTTCTTCTCCAGGCTAGTCTTCCAAATGTTGAATTGCTTAACTGACTGAGCCACCCAGGCACCCTTCATAGATATTACCAAATCTGCTTTTGTAAAATATAACATTTCATCCACCCTTACAGCCCAGTGTAAGGAAGCAGTGACTTGCCAGCCCTGGATGTTATCTGATTTTTTCATTTTTGCTCATCAGACTTGTGAAACTTGAATCTTACTGTGGTTTTGAGATCACAGTTCTCTGGCCACCACAGGAAATAATCATCTTTTACAGTTTATGGGTGATCTGAATGCCTCTTCTGTAATTTGCCTGCATTTTACTTTTTTCTCTTTGTCTTCTTTTTGTCAATTTATAGAAGCCCTTTGAGTATAAAAGTTAAACTTTTGCCTGTGTTGTGTCTTTTACACATGCACACATGCACACACACACCTTGAAGAAGTTAGAGACATTGAAGAGGACCCAAAAAAGCTCCAAATAATAAATCAATATCAGCCAAGAAATAAGAAAGTCTCTTATGTTCTGAAACAAGATTCCTATGAAGAATAAATCACTTGAGAAAGTCTCAGATCATGGCACCTCCTCTCACCCTCAGAAGGTAAGGTCAACTGCTATGTAGGAATGGAAGGACCAGGACATCAAGATGGAAAGCACTGTACAACCTCAGAACCCAGGAAAAAGAGGACATACTGAAAACCAGCTCCAAACAGGTCAGACATGAAGAAATGGGGGAGCAAATATAGTAATCTTCCCAATGCGAGATTAACAAGATTGTGCTCAAAACAAGGAGGAGAAATTTCTTTCAGTCATATTTTATTCCCTCTTCAAAGTGAAACACATGGAGAGAGTGGAAGGAGCACTTTTGAAGACCTGTACCAAATTTACACGTGCACACACACACACACACACACCACATTCTTTTTTAGAAGCCACTGATGTTCGTAAGCTAGGAAAACACAGAATAAACCAAGAAACAGCAATATTTGCATCAAGGAAGAAGCGGGGGGGGGTCAGTACAAGAAATAGGTTAAAGTCGGTCTCAATGTGGCAGGCCAGCCTGGACAACAAGCATGAGCTGGAGGTGCCAGGACAGAAACTGACAGGTTCTCTGCTGGGATGAAGCACCTTAGAAAGAATGTCTTTATGCATTTGACAGGTCTAATAGGGCATTTTTTAAAAACAAAAAATAAGGATTGGTATAGACCTCCCCGCTTAGGGGAAGATATGCTCCAAGACCCCCAGTGGATGCCTGAAACCACAGATATTACCGAATCTTCTTTATACTTTGTTTTTCCTATGCATACATGCCTATGATTAACTTTAATTCATAAATTAGACACAGCAAGAGACTGACAACAATAACAAATAATAAAATAAAACAGTTATAACAATGTACTACAATAAAAGATATGTGAATATGTTCTCCCTCTCAAAATACCTTACTATACTATACCATACTCACTCTTCTTGTTCTTGTGATGAAGTGAGATGATAAAATACCCATGTGGTGAGATGGACTGAGGTGAATGACATAGACATGTGATGTAGCATTAGGCTACTACTGACCTTCTTGAACCACAATTGACGGGGCAGGAGGTGACTGAAACTGTGGAAAGCGGCACCACAGATAATTGGGGACTACTGTACATGGACAATGAAGCAAATTTTTAAAGCCAACTTTAAGAATAACAAAAGAAGGGGGGCGCCTGGGTGGCGCAGTCGGTTAAGCGTCCGACTTCAGCCAGGTCACAATCTCGCGGTCCGTGAGTTCGAGCCCCGCGTCAGGCTCTGGGCTGATGGCTCGGAGCCTGGAGCCTGTTTCCGATTCTGTGTCTCCCTCTCTCTCTGCCCCTCCCCCGTTCATGCTCTGTCTCTCTCTGTCCCAAAAATAAATAAAAAATGTTGAAAAAAAAAAAAAGAATAACAAAAGTAGGACCAGAAAAAAAACCCCACAGTATACTGCTATTGCCTCTGCAGTGCATAACATTACATAGCCATAGCCATAGCCATAGCAAATTATTAATTTTATAACAGACTATTAGTTTTACCCAAATTTTTCTAAACCCAAGTGGAGAGATGGGGAGGGGGTGGAGGTTGAGAGAGAGGGAAAATACAGAGAGTGAAACGGGGGTCACGGATAAGGACTAAATCCTTATCTGTCATACAGACTCTCAACAGCTCATGTCAAAAATGTCTCATGGAGTAGTAATAGTATAAGCATATTATTTGGAAATCTTGATCAACTCAGTATTCAACTCATAGTTTGTAAAATGCCTACCATGTGGCAGACACTGTTCTAGGCACTGGGCCATGAGGGCGAGCAAAGCTAGCCCCTGAAGAAGGGGATGTGAGTGCCTCCATAAAGCCGAGCCAGCAAGTGGACAGGTGTGGTGTGATGGGCTGGTCATTTTTGTCAGTCACATGCTTTTAGTGCAATTTGAATGTTTAATTCTGTCCACGTATTGTTTCTATAAAAACAAGCGTTAATAATTGTGTCAGAAACTCTAGGCTGGCTCACTTAACACTCATTCTTACTTGCTTTCTTTCTTACTTCTCTCTTCTACAGGGACAAGAAAAGTAAAATACAGGATTTCCCTCCTCCCGTGCCATTCAAGTGTCTGTGGGACTCGGTCAGGTGGGATGTGACAAATGTCCTTGGAAAGGACCGCCCACATCCTGTCCCTGATCCCAGCTTGTGCCTGCAATTCCATTGTTCTCTGTCCACCAGGAGGGACAGGGCGCCTGCCTGGGGTGCCAGAGCAGGATCCCTGACCACGGCATTGAGCTCTGGGCTATTTGCCCAGCCTTTTCTTGACTGGAGTAGAGAAACTCCTTGGTTTAAAAACACTGGTTGCAGTGTTTTCAAATGATCTAATGCCACATGCAGGTGAAGATGAAGGGAAGGCAAGGACAGAGTCCAGGCAGGAGCTGAGGTGAGGCCACCAGGTAGATGTGACCCGGCGTGCAGCAGAAGCAGGTTGTTCTGTTACCTGCTTTGGACAACAAAGCAAACCCGACCTCACTCTTGCCGATTATGCTTCTGGGAAATCTCTGTTGCTACAGCAACCAAGGGCATTATTCATAGCCTTGCTGGTTGCCAGTTCCTCAGCAGGAATGCTGAGAGGCATTCCTGAATCTCTGAATCTGTTTTTTACCAAGGAACTAGAAAATCTCCAAAGGCAGATTCAGGCTAACTTTGGTGCTTCCTTACCCCACATATAGGAATGGAGACCCCCCCTAGAGGTAGCCCCTTAAGCAGAAGGTGTCCTCAAGACCCTCTTTTTCCCCTTTCCTCGAGTCCAAAGTAGTCCCCCGTTTTGCCCCAGTCCAGCACAAGATATGGGGTGCATGGTTCCCTACACTAAATTTCCTTTATAGTAACACACATGCATGAAGATGAGTTTTTGTTTTTGCAGAACAAAGTGGACAGGTATGATGAAAAGATGGTGTTTCTCCCAGTCACAGAAGACATTACCCCCATCATGCAAAAGTTCTGAGAGGTTCTGGCCTCTCCCAGGCCCAGTGGGCCGAGACCACAGCAACCCCATCTGGCCTAGAAGGGGCATGCCCCTGACAGACCCTGTGAGCCCCCCAATGCCCACTGGAGCGCTGGAGGCACTGTGAAGGTGGGCTAGGATTCTGGCAGGTTTATTCAACCCCACACAGAACAATGGGGTGGAACGAGATGGTGAGAACATTCCAATTCAATGTGTAATCAAGGAAGATTCTAAAAATATTGGAGAATTAAGGTATTGTTCACTAATTACAGTTGGGATAAAGAGACAGCAATTAAAAGTAATGAATGCATCAAAGTAAACTTACATAATTATCAAATACAAGCAGCCAAATTATGTTCAATACTAGTAACAGAGAATGCCTTCACCAGGTGGGTGCCTGGCTGTTCAATGTCCAAAACAGTGAAAGGGGTTCTCCAATGAGAAGAAGGATTTGAAGGATGTCTTTCAACCAAAGTTCTCTGTAACTTCTTTTATTTATTTATTTATTTATTTATTTATTTATTTAGGTTTATTTATTTTGAGAGAGAGAGAGAGAGAGCGTGCGTGTACATGCACATATGAGTAGGAGAGGGACAGAGAGGAGAGAGAGAGAATCTCAAGCAGGCTCCCCCCTCAGCACTCAGCACAGAGCCCAATGCTGGGCTTGATCTCACAAACCATGAGATCATGACCTGCCCTGAAGTCACGAGTCAGACACTTAATGAACTGAGCCACCCAGGCGACCCTCTGTAACTTCTTTTAAAAGTTAAAATAAAGGAAAGTAAAAATAAAGGTCCACACAGAACTGGCCCAGTTCCATGCAGATCAACTAACTCCAAGCTTCTCCTAAGGGCCCCTGAAGGCATGGGGTGCTGTGAGTGCCTAAGAGCTTGCACTCAAACCTGGCCTTCCAGATCATTCTGGAAATATATTTGTCAGAGTAGGAAATAGAAGGTGCTCTGTTAAGCAAGCATCACAATGTTTGCCCATTTGGATGTGGCCTCCTCTTGTTTCTTTGTGAGTGCTGGCAGCATTGCAGTCAGGAAAGGCTGTCAACACCTCCCACCTCCCACCTGGGGGCTCCCAGACAGTTGGCTAAGGGTTGGTGGGCAATCCAGACATGAGGGCTCTCCGTGTCCCATGAAGCAGCCCTTGATTCCCCTCCCCTGAAAGACAAATCTGAGATGCACTGCTGAACGTTCCATGGGATCAAGCAACCAGAAGCAAGCTTGCTCTGCTGCTTTCTCTCCTTTCTGTCCCCTGCTTGTCTCTCAGTCACATGCCAGTCACATTCCCAATTCAAAGACTCTTGCATGAGCCTGTGTCCAGGACACGACAACAACTCACTTGCTCTGGTTGCCTACACAACCTCAATTTATGTTCCTCTCAGTCCCTTGAGTGTGCTCTCCTACTACCCTTGCCCTCTTTTTCTGTTAAACTCTTAGGTCACAGTGGTCCTCTCTGACCTCTCCCTCTCACAGCACCATGTCCCCTCCCTTTGCAGAGCTGGTCTCAATGCACCCAATTCCCACTCATTAGCTGATTGCCACCACAGTCTGTGCTGGGCAGAGTAATTCACCCCAGGTAGGTCTAGCACAAGCACACCTTACTCGGGTACTGAGGGCTCCCACCCCCCACATATACTGCTATTTATGGGGTCTTGGAATGCTGAAAGGAATCAGCCAGTTGTATGGGGTCAGGTGGGGGGCCTGACCCCACACAAAGGAGTTACTTGGCTAGAAGGTCTGTGGACAGCATGCTGGCCATACCAGTGGATGGCTCAGAGGCTAATGACAGTCTATCTCCTTGGGCTCTTCCTCAGGGCATCCCAGGCGTGGTGACTCAGGTACTGTTTGGGAGCAGCCCATCGTCACCTTTGAGAATTTCTCTGGTAAGTATAACTCTACCCTTCTTCCTCACCAACCCCCATGCTATGGAATATTTATTCTGTAGGAAGAGGTAGTGCCTGAGACATTTGCTACTCTCCAAATATCTATGCACCACCACCCCCAGATCCCCATTTGCAACTCCCACGTCCCCAAGTCAGCCCCACTCTTCTAGCCAATGGCTGGGAACAGAAACATCACTTGGAGACTGAAGAATTTGAGAGCATGCATGCAACTCTCTAGCTCCCTGTCCCCCAGGAGAGGAGTGATGGAGTCACAGAACACAGCAGTAGGGTCCTGGAGCCATTGCTTCCAAGAGAGCTACCCTGGAGAGGCATGGCAATAGACTGGAGGAGAGATGCAGGCAAGAGCAGGTGTTCAGTTGTCCAATAGCATGCACTTGTGGGCATATCAGTTAAAGAGTCTCCATACACACTGTAAAGTCTAGAAATAGATGTTCACCAGCTCACTGTTATATCTCCAGCACCCAACACAGTGCCTGCAGTAGGAAGTGCTCAATAAGTTTTAGAATGAACTAATTAATAGACCCTTGGATATCTCCCTGGGACCCTAGGGACACAGGAATCTGTGCCCTCAGGACCTACCTTCTGGGTGGTTTAATTGCAGTCCCCGCCTGCACCCAGGCTGGGCCCCCACTTCCAGACCCTGAAAGCAACCACACACCAGGAGGGGAAAGGGGCATTCATAGGCCACAGAAGGGCCAGGCCAGGCAGGACCAGGAGAGCCACCCGTGGCAGGCCCTGCTGGCCCAGGAAACAGGAACATGGGTCAGGAAGGAAAGGAAGAAGACACAGGGATTGCAGGCTCTGGTTTCAGTTCCAGATGCGGGCCCCAATGGCCTTTGTTGGAGCAACTAGTATTGCACATACAAAGTCCCACAGCAAACAAACAGGAACATAGGCACCGTGTTCCTGGTCTCACAAGTCCTCTGGCAAGCTGCCTTGTCAGACCAGGTCTGGTTAAGATCACAGACAGACATCTCTCTACTTCTAGGTTTACCGATGAGCTTGATTAAAGCATTTGGTTCCCTGTTGCTGGGGGTTTGGACAAGGAAGGGCTGCTCCCAATTTCCTGTATTTTTAAGCTCCCCATGATAGTTCCATGACAGAAGACACTGTGTGCTTGTGAAATTTTTTGTTGCTCAAAGTGAGTAAGCCCCAGTGAGGTCATCTAATGAAATGCTGCTAATGGGGCATGAATGAGGCTTTGCGATTGGTGCAGGGAGTTTCCTGTAAGGGTTTTTCTGAAGCTTCATGAAATTATTGGTATCTCCACGCAGCAGCAGATGGGCCACTGACTTCAAACAACATTTAAACAAGTGCCCACTGTGTGTTGACTCTGATAAAAAGGCAAGTTTCCATCATTCCTGAAGTTCAAAGTCAGGGAAGGGAGACAGATATGTCAAAATCCATTCTTTCTCTTGATAAGTATGCACTGAGTACCAGCCATGTGTCAGATAGTCAGACTAGGGATACAGCAAAGAACAGTTCTTAAAAATATACCATACTTTCATGGCGCTTACACCTGATGGTTGGGAATGGACAATAAACAAACAAACAAACAAACAAACAAAAAACACATGGAGATTACAGGGTATATGAGGTGGGGGAAATTATGTAGAGGAAGAGGAGCACTGGAGAGGTTGCCTTTTAAACAGGGTGGGAGTGGAGGGAAGCTTCATGATAGAGTGATGGCTGAGCAGAGACCTAAGGCAGGTGAGGGAGCAATGTGCTTCTGGGAAAGGGGACGCCCCAGGGGAAAGATACACCTGGGGGAAGGGCACATCTATGGGAAGGGCCAACTGAACATAGGCTCTGGGGAAGAAGTATGTCTCGTTAGCTTCTGAGTGAACAAGGGTGCACATGGGGTAAATGAGAATCAGGGTGTATCCAGGGCCCAGATCACAGAGGCCCATGGAGCACACATCATCCTTTCTTCATTCATTTATTCATTAATGGCTCTTAGCACCAACTCTGTATGAGGCCCATGGTAGTCAGGGAGGAGTTACCCAGCAAGGAGAACTCATAGTCTCTGGAGACATAGAGCCCAACCACTTTCAGGGCTTTTGTGCTCACTGTCTGCCCCATGTGGTGCTCTTCTCTTGGGCAACCTCCTTGCTTCATCCAGGCACTAACTAGAAGTGATTTCCCCACCCTCTTTTTTTCCATTCCTTCCAGCACTGAGCAGTGCCTGAAATTGTCCTGTTTGTTGACATAACTTTACTCGCTTATATGTCCTATCCAAACTCTTTGAGAGCAGGGACCATGTCTTAGAATAGTACCTAGCACACAGTAAATGCTCAGTAAATGGCATGTGAAGCAATGGCATCCTACACTCTGACACTCATCCCTAAGAACCTGTGCCTGTGAGGGCCAGTGTATACACAAGGTTAGCTATGGCTAGACCAAGGAAGCCCCACCACTCCCTCCTTCTCTCCTTCCTTTTTGTTCCACAGGAGAGATGTCCTCCATCTCCCAGGGGCTTCCCAGCTCCCGGGGCTCTAGATCCCATCCTCTCAGAAGCCTCAGGAGCCTCCTTCCTTCATAGTTGACTTTTTTTTCCCCACTTCACCACCCTCCACTGATTATTGCCCAACACCATGAAGGCATGCTTAAGCTTCTTCCATGTCAAAAATTCCTCTTTCACCTTTGTCTCACTACTGTCACTTCCTTCCCCTTGTCATACAAACCACTAGAATTTACAGGCTCTTCTCATTATGTAGCTATGGGACAAGATTCATAGAATCAGCAACCACTAGAGTACTATGCAGGATTTTGTGTGTACTATGCACAGTGGGATCTTCTTCTAGAGAGATTTGCAGCTTTAGTTACAGTCTCACCCCCAAAGGTTAAGAATCTTGGGGTGTTTACTCCATGTTGCTTATGAATGTAATGGTTTATCAAAGAATATCTAAGAATATTTAACAGTTTATTAAAGAACATCCCTTTCTGGAAGAAGGGATGATCAGAGGCACTTGCCAAGCCTTGTGTCAGGAACTCTGCCCTGAAGGCTGCTTGCCTCTTCTTGGGGGGTCATCCACCCAGATCTGGGCTGAGCACCCAGAGAGGGAGAGGGCTCAGCAGGGTCAGCTGTGCTCATGGGAGCTGACACACAGGCCTAATGAGTCCCACACTTGCAGCTGACTTCATGTTTTTCTATAGTTGGCACGTACTTGAAAGAATTTCTCAATTATAGTCCAATAGGACCAGCTTCCCTACTTTACCATTTTATCTCAACCTCAGCACATACACAGTAAAATTTTAACAGTTCAGAAGAACATTTTTAGTCATTTGGCAGAAGCAGTATGCCTATTTGCAAATTCACTGGAAATTTCCCAATATGCAATCTCTGGTAATGAGCTCATTACAAAACCTCTTGCAGTGTCCCTGGGGAATTGTACCAAAAAACAGATGTATCCAAGGCATTACTGTTGTTTCTAGATATTTTGTTTTTGTTGCTATGACTGTGAATGGGTTCCTTACTCACTTTATAAAGGGTTACTTGCTAGTATATACAAATGCAACTTATAGTTGTGTTTATCTTGTATCCAGCCACTTTCCTTTATTTTCTTACTATTGCTCCTGAATACTTGCTACCCTTTTTGAGGGAAGACTATACTTCTCCACCCTGTGGACATCAGGTTTTGGTCAATGAATTGGGGGTTTGCTGCTGGATCCTGAGAGGGGAAGCAGTGTGTGCCCTGTGGATTGTCTGGGTTCAGTAGTTCTTTCTTGGGGTTTCTTATGTGGTCATAGTCAGTTGTTGGCTCAGGCTACAAGTCATCTGAAAGTTCAGCTGGGAAGGACACCTAAGATGGCTCTGTCACATAGCTAGAAGTTAATGTTAACTGTCACTTGGAATCTGAGCTGGGGCTCTTGACTGGAACACTCACATATGGCATCTTCATATGGCTTGGGCTTCTCACAGAATAACAGTTCAATTTCATGAGGGAACATTCTAAGAATGAGTATTCCAAGAGTTAGTGCATTAAGAGAAGCTGCAAGGCCTATCATTGGCCTAGCTTCAGAAGTTCAAGAAAGTTACTTCCAGTCATTAAGGCCAGGCCAGATTCTAGGGATAAGGTAAGAGTCCACCTCTTGGTGTAAGGCACATTGGATGCATGCAGAGGGGAAAGAATTGATGATGGCCATCTGTACCTCAGACTTTAAGGACCATCCTGTTGTTCTACTGTATTCATGCCCAGCATATCCCAGATAAGAGTTACTAGAACTCCTTCAACTGATTCATTCAGGCATGCATATTCATTGAGTTTATACTATATATGTAAGTATCTGGCCTTACAACCCAATGCACTCTCTAGCTACACCCAAGTCCAAGGCAAGGAAGGGGTAAAGGAGATATTGCCTATGCTTGTGAGGCAGACAGGCACAGAATTTGTAGTGATCATATTAAAGAATGATGATAATTACTCTATAACACTTATGTAGCACTTACTGTATGCCAAATACTATTTTAAGTACTTTACACATCAACCAACATCATGCTTAATGGAGATGATCAGCATACTCATTAAATTTAGGAAATAGGAGTTTCAGTGGTCATTTTTATTGTAAATTTTGGCATAATGTAAAGAAATAAAAACAAAATAAAATATTTAGTTATTAGAAGAAATGAACTATAACTATTTTCAGATATATCCACAGAACACCTAAGAGAATAAACTGACAAACTATTACTATTAAGTGATACAGGTTTATGACCTGGGATCAGCCACTCCCTCTCACTTCTCCCTTCTGATTCTCTGCAGAGCCTTCTGAAAATGGGGAGGGGGAGGGTTGATTCCCTGCCTTGTCAGCTCAAAAGTGTGCTGTGAAGAGCCAGAGAGAGAGTGGATTTGGGGAATGTAAAGATGTGTCTTTGATGCTGAACATTATCAAGTAGTTGCATTAGCTTTAACACTCCTCAGAGAGTGCCTGGGACCAGGAGACACAGGATGAAGGGAGTGGCTCAGAAGAGAAGATGGAGCTGAGAGGTCTAACATTCGGTGGAAGGACCTTATGGTTGCACTCCCTCTCCACCCCACCCCTTTCTCCGGCATTCCCCATATCCAGTCTCACTTCCAATAACAGCAATTTTGCTTCGGGAAAACACAGGTGCATATTGCATTCCATTATTGTGAGAAAACAGTGAAAACATTTCTTGGCCAAGGGCCCATGGCACAAGCCAATGAAACAGGCTCACCAAGGAATCTGAATCTTGAGCAGGGTAATGCAAAGATGGAAAACAACTGACCCACTGTGTCTCTATTGCTGCTCCCTGAGAAAAGTGTTATCAAGTGTTTTTTTTTTTTTTTTGTGGGAACTGCCTTTGTTAGTGTCCTGAGAAATTGATTTTTCACTTTTTGATTCTGTGAGCTACTCAAATTTCTATCTGACTCTTTCTCCAATCAGCCAAATACTGTTTCAGCTGTTAATGGTAGCAACAAGGTAAGACTCCTGGAAAACTGGGGAGTGACACATGCCAGGCCTTGTGGCCCAGAGACACTAAAATATTCCACTGTCTTTACACAACAACCTTATGAAGCAGGGATTGTTGCCCCCGTTTTGCAGATGAAAAAAATGAGGTGCAGAGAAGAAAATGATTAATCAATGTCACAGTGAGTGAATGACAGATAGAATACTGCAATCTAGGTCTGAGCCAGGGTTCTGTAGATACTGCCTCATGTACTCAAGAGCCACCAGCTCACCAGATCTCCAGGCCACCAAGAGAAGGCAGGTGTTTGTTCACCAACTAGATTTTCTCTGCTGGTTCAGGCCTTCCCCATTCCCTGTTGAGCCCCTCTGCCCAACCCTGGTCCAGGGTCTGAGCTGTAGAGAGCCCTTGGAAGGTCCTCAGGCATCTGGTTCTCATAAAATGTTGGCCAGGTCTTATTTTTGAAATAATTTTATCATTCGGCATTTTGACAAAAAAACCAATTTGGCCATGGTTTCATTTTCATACATTTCTCCATTCTGATTGTAATCTTTCCTAAACTGTCAAGATTCCCAAGGCATGGTTTCCTACTTGGAAGTCAGACTTTTAAGCCACCACCCCGCTCACCTCCCCACTAGAGGACTCAAGTACACAATTTGGCTCTTTGCTAATAATTAGAGTCAGTTAGGCCAGAGACGTTTCCAAGAGAGGCCAAAGTGCTTGTTGGCCACATTGGAAAATGAGCTGCTGAAGAATTCTAAGGGCTATCCTGCCCAGGAGGAGGGCACAAGCCAGGAGGATGTCCCCCTCGGTGGATGCGGGGCCAATGGAGACCGAAAGGCTGAGCAGTACCAGCCACTGAGGGGAACCCTGGGATCTGGGCCCAGTCCCTCCCCTCCTGGCCTCAGAGGGGCGGCCCATCATGCCAGACTTGGTCTGAGCCCCAGCTGCACTATTGCCTAGTGGGGAGATCTGCCGCGTTATTTCACTTTGTATTTCACTTTGCTGAGCATCCTTTCTCATCTGTCAGGTGATTTACCTTTATGGGTTTCTCTAACCCAACTCACTTGGTTTTTGTGGCATATTGGTATACTATATGTACAATAATTTAAAATGTTCTTTATTTTTTTTTTAATTTTTAAATTTTTTATTTTATTTTTGAGAGAGAAAGACTGAACACAAGCAGGGGAGAGGCAGAGAGAGAGGGAGACACAGAATCTGAAGCAGGCTCCAGGCTGTGAGCTGTCAGCACAGAACCCAACATGGGGCTCAAAGTCAAGAACTTCGAGATCATGACCTGAGCCGAAGTTGGATGCTTAACCAATTGAGCCACCCAGGCACCCCTTAAAAATGTTCTTTAAATCAAATTATATCTTTGTTTAAATATATTTTCACAAAGTATGTGTATGTCATCACTGAAAACGTAAAACCACTATCAAATACCATAAATAGAAGATACCTGAAAATAATAACACAACTGTAGAATAACAAATGTAATATAATATATAATTTAATCTTCCCTAACACCAGCTTGGGTAGCACCAGTGATATGCAGATCTGGTTTTGGAAATACTGCTCTAAGGTGTGTGTGATATGACCTTAAATGCCGCCAGCCTGGATGTCCCCGAGTCTTCTAATTATCAAGGATCTCTCTTTCATTAATTTAAAAAACATGCAGCCTGAATCCCCATTCCATGCATTAGGGCAAGACTCTTCTTACGCTCTCTGCCTTACCCTTACTAATACTTTTGTTGCTCTCCAGAACACTTCTGTTTTCTCAAGACTGTGTGAGCTACCTGCTTTCTTGACGGTGCCTGGCTCCTGACAATCTAGGTTCCAACAAGGCCCAAGTTTATATCCCAAAGCTCTCTTCTGAGCTGCAGATTCTTACATCCAACCACATACTTGGCAATTCCACTTGGATATCTTATAGACACTTCAGTTAGTATACTGAAAACAGAACTATTGATCTCTTCCATAAACCTGCTTTTCCCCAATCTTTCCTGTCATGCCAGAGTTATTCCTCAGACTCTCATGTTCCCACAGTCCTGTTCATGGCTATATCCCCCTGCACAGTGCGTGGCTTGGCATAGAGTAGGTTCTTGTATTGGCCAGCTGAAGCTGTTATGCTGCAGTAACAAATGACTCCAAATCCTAGTAACTTAGGACAACAAAGGTTTATTCCTCAATTGTATTTAAGTCATTCTCAGCTTAGCTGGGTCTCTGTTCTATGTCACCTTGGCTCCAGCATCAAGGCTAAAGTGGCAGCCCCTACCAGGCCATGCCAGTCTGATGGCAGAGAAGAAAGCCATAATGAAATTACATGATGGCATTAAAGCTTCTGCTACTACTTGCATCTCACTGATTAAGACTAGTCAACGGGGCTGGGAAGCATAGCCCTCCCATGTGAAAATAACACAGTCTGCCACAGGGTTTGATCAATATTTATTGAATGTGGACATAATGAATAACATTAACCATGGGTCTAGGACCTGGATTTCACGTGAAACTAGAAAATGGGCTTCACACTCAGGTTGCAGGTACATATTTGGGACACAGAGCTTACCTACCAGCTTAGGATATTAACCTGTCATGTGGGCCTGGAGTCCTGGCTTCAACACAAGCCTGGGACAAAATTCTCAGTCTCGGCTTTAAGGCAAGGCACAGTGCAGGAAGTAGACCGTCCTTCCTTCTGTGATCATCACTAACCTGAGATCATGCATCTTCCTGATGTCCATTACCCCCTTCTTGTTGGCACAGTCCCTCTAATGTCATGATTTGTCCCATGGAGAAGACCCCTGAGTAAGCTCTGGACTTCTCTGATGCTCTGCCTCAAGCCACGAACCTTCCAGAAGCCATTGGGAAAGGCCAAGTGCCCATCCTGACTGACCCTGGGAGCCTGCTCTGGTTTCATTCTCAGATGGAGGCCTGGCAGCCAGAAGTCACTTTGTCTCCCTTCCATGTCCTTGCCCAGGCTCACTGGTACCCTGCGCTAATCCTCCTTCATGTCCAGAGAGCCCCAGGTCTGTAGTCCTGTGGGCAGGTCCACCTCCTGAACTCATTTAGCCCACCTCTCTCAACACTGGCCTGGGCCTCTGGCTCACAGCCCAGCTCCCACACCAGACTCCAATCCATGAGGCCTTGGGGGCAACACACCAGGCCAAGGGCCCATCACATCTTTGGGCTCACTGCCTAAGACTTTCAGAAGATCCTCACAGCTCCTGGGGGTCAACAGGACTGGAGGAATCACTCTGAGCCTTCTATGGCTTGGTCCTTAGGAACCAGAGGCCCACACTGGGTCCTATCAAAGGGGCCATCCATGGAAGTGGGTCAGGCTATGTCAAATCTTCCCTAAACTGGAGTTTTATGCAGGTGGAGACAGAGAGAATAGGAAAACTTAGAAATCAGGATCACATGACTTACGGTCCTGGCAACATCCCAGATAGCTGGGGCTGGTACATAGCCACAGGGGCCTTGGGAGTCAGTGCGGGATTAGGTCTGGATGATAAAAGCTGGAAAGACTCCTACAGACATGTCTGCATTGGTGCAAAATGTCACACATGCACACCAACATCCTATCAATTGGGTTCTGGTTAAAAAGACGCTGGAGCACAGCAAAGCTCTCAGAAAGAAAAAAAGAAGTTCCCCATGCATGCATAGGGGGAGACTTCTAGAACACGCTATTAAATTTTTTTTAAGTGAGGCAAAGAACAATGAGAAAGGTACGGAATAAACTATATATTCTATATGCTTGCATTTCACATAGTCATAAACTTGCACTAGATATACAGAGAGCTCATCAAGTGCCTACAGGGGGCACAGAAGAGCAGGGTAGACCCAGATAGAAGAGCAAATTTTTAGCAGTAAACTTTTTTTATCATTTAGATTTTTGAACCATGTAAACATATTATCTGATCCAAAATGAGTTAACCAGAAAAAGCGAGGGTGCACAGAGCCACCCCCAGCACAGACCAGGAATCTTTGAATCCACAGGCACCTGCCATCACCCCTGACCCCAGCTTTCCTCCCACACCTCTGGGGCTTCACAGAGCCCCCCAACTTTCCAGGATGGAGTCACACTTGGGTCTGAGATTGTGAAGCCTTACAGCAGGACTTGGCCGTGTTGCCTTGTCTAATTTGTATGGTAAGAGGATCCTGCTGTCTTGGCAAAAGTCCTGCTCATGGCCACCCTCCCAGAGAAAAAAAGGACAGCAAGCTTTGTCCTGCTGCAAATGGGGACACAGAAGCCCGGAAACCTGGGATTGGCTCCAGGGAGGAGTTCAGCCAGTGCCCCCAGTTGCCACTCCCGCCCGCCTGCCAGAGCCCAGATTATTACCCTGTACCAGGATAGGTCTCCACTCTCCCATCAGTCAAGGGTGGCCTGAGGGACCAGAGTGCTGCCCCCTCCTCTCAACCACATCCCTGTCTTCTCCCAGCCCTGTCTTTCTTGTGCTGGACACACTTCTTCACCACATCGTCCTCACTCTGAGCTTCGTTCTCTCCTCTCTTTCCTGTCTGCCTGTAGACAATACAGCTCATGGTTCCAGAGAGGCCTCCAGAACTGCAGCCAAAAGCATTTTGTCCAGAACTCAAAAGGGCTGTCTCCCAGGATGTGGTCCTTCCTGCCCAGTAACTCCAGGGTCTAAAGACAACTGGAGGGGAGAAATGCCTTTGTGGTTCTTGGAAAGACTGCATCCGCTCTGGGCCCCCCACCAGTACTTGGATAATTAGAGGACATGAAGGGACTAGCAGGCTTATCTTTGTGAGGTACCATCTCCCACTCTGAGGCCTTCCCAGGGCACAGACCTTTTTCTTTTTTTCACTTTTTGGCACGCAATATGCACACAGAAAATGAACATCCCTTAAGTGGATGGGTCTTACATGAACATTCCCACATAACCATCACTCAGATCAACAAATCAAACATTACAAGCCCCCAGAGCCCTCCTGGTCTCCCACCCACCTCCAAGGAAAATCCCTTTCTTGATTTCTGGCATCACAGGTTCATTTTGCCTGCTTTGGGACTCTATGTCCCATGTGGAATCACATGGCAGATAATCCTGTGTGTCCGGCTTCTTCCATGCAACATCAGGTGAGCAATCTATGCCGCCCATTCTCACCACTGTATAGTATTCCACTGGGTAAATAAGCCAGTTTATTTACCCACTTAAACCATTGAGGGGCACCTGCCAGGGGCTATTGGGGATAGCACTGGTATAAGCATTCCAGTGTCTGCTTTTCAGTGAGTATATTCCCACACTTCTCTTGAGTGCATTTCTAGGAGTGGAATTGCTGCTTTCTGGAACTTAGGGGAAAAGTCTTGTTGTGACTCTGAAGCTGAAGGAAGCAGATGGACTATCCACATTCATGATCCCAGGCAGGTATATATGGGAAAAGGCACAGAAGAGCAGCCGCACAGAGATGGAGGCCAGACACTGTGCCCTAAAAGGAAGCATCCCCTTGTTGACCACAGGTATGGCCACAAAACCCAGTGGGTTAGGAAGGAAGGCAACAAAGGGTTTTTAGCCCCTTGCCCCCAAGGTCCACATGGACCTTCCTGACTCCTCCCTGTGGGAGAAGGAGTTACTGATTTGATGGATTTAAGCCTGAGCCATTGATCAGCCCTTAATTATTGCAGACAAGACCCAATGCTACCTCTGCATTGATTTCCTGCCTCCTGCTTTACAAAGCTCAGCAGGCCCAGCAGAACCTGGGTCCTCTAGGCAAGGTGGTCTCAGTCTCCCTCCTTTCCATTTCCATTTCCTCTCCACCAAGAGAACAGAGAGCCCTGTTGTGGTGACAGTTTGACACACACTCAGCTATGAATAAAGGAAATGAAAGTCTATTTGCTGCTAGTCCCATTGGGTGTCCCCTAGAGCTGAGGATAATGGACAAGGAGGCCTTGGTTAAGTATGTTTGCTGGGCTATAATATTATCAAAATAACTCAAACCACTAAACATTAAAGAAAATGTCAAAAAGTTGACTTCATTAAAATGAACTTCTATACATCAAAAGACACTATTAAGAGTAAAACAAACAAACAAACAAAAAAAAACACTTCAAAAAGCTGCCTTTTATCCAAAAAGGGCTCATGACCAGAAAATATTCAGAATCCCTGTAAAAATAAGAAAAAGACAGACAACTCAATTAAAAACTAGCAAGAGATTTGAACAGATATTTCACAAAAAAAGGATACACATGAAATAGATATTTGTTTGGCAAAAGAAGATACATATGAACAGGTTACTTAGTATTATTACCCATCAAGGAAATACAAACTAATGCCCCAATGAGATACTGTGCATGGCTAAAATAATATTAAGTGTTGCCAAGAACATAGAACAACTGAGGCTTTCATATACCACTGATGGTAGCATAAGTTGGTGCAGCTACTTTGTAAGTCATGTGGAAGCATCTAATAAGGTGAACCAATACCTGCCATATGAGCCAACAACTCCATTCCTAGTATATATCCAACAAAAATGAGTGCTCATGTCCCTGAAAAGTTACATTCAAGAATATCCATAGCAACTTTATCTGTTTTCTTAGTCCCAAACATAAAATCACATAAATGTCTTTAAACTCTAGAAAGACTTCTCACCAGGGGCCAAGATGGCAGAGCAGCATGGAAATTTCCTGCTTCTCTCATCCCTGAAATGCAGCTAGATCAATGCCAAACCATCTTGCACACCTAGAAAATTGATCTGAGGATTAATACAATAATCTGCATAACTTGAGCCACAGAACTTGGCAGGTATCAGCACGGAGAGGTGAACTGGGGGAGAAAGAAGACGTGGAGGGTAGGAAGCTGGTTTTGCTTATGGAGAGAGGACAGAGACAAGGGGGAGGGTACAGGAAAAGCACTCCCCCCAAAAGCAGATGGAGAGAAAAAGAAAAGGTGGAATCACCCACAAGGGACTTAATAAGAAAGGGAGAAAGGAGAAAGTTTAAATACCATAAATACCCTGGAGAACAGCCACAATTGCTGATGTTGGAACAAGGACGTCGGAGGGTGCTGAAGCTTGGCGCCAGATGTGTGTTGTGATTTACCACAATCCCTGAAACGCTGCTGCTACATGATCGTGTGACCTGGGGCGGGCTGGTACTCGGCAGCAGTATCTGGGCATCTGCAGCAGCACAGTCCGGCAAACGTTCCTGGGTGCGGCCGGCACTGACCATTCCTCTCCCAGAGGGTCTGAGCGGGTCAAAGCCACAGAGCACTCAGATGTGAGGGGTTGGGAAACACAGCCCCATCTGAGATAAAATTCGGGAGGGAGTTGCCGCCTGGCAGGTTGAAGGCTTGCTCACCAACAGTGTAGAAGCAGGGAGTGGATGTAACCCGGAGACAAAGGAGGGGTGCTTGATTGCCAGTCAGTGATAGCACAGAGTTCTGACCCTAGGGATCAGGTAGCTGGGTGACCCCATTTTCACCCCTCCCAGGCATGCGCACACACAATCCACCGCAGTAAGCTAAGCAGCGCCATCTAGTGGAGAACGGAGCCGTTACTCAAAGCCCTTCCGAACTGTGCCAACAGCACTCTTGAGGAACACCGCAAGTCTCTCGGCCTATTTAGTTTATGGACTATAAAGCGCTTCATAGTTGGACTTCTAGGAGAACCAATGTAATTTCAGTCGTATTTCATTATGTTCGCTGGTCCATCTATTCAATTTTTTTTCTTGTTCTTGAATACAGAAAGAGAAAAAAATTATTTTTATTTTCCATTTTTATAAAAAAGATTTTTCTTTAATTTTATTCTGCTCTATTTTTTATTTTTGTAAATTTTTAAATTCTATTTTGCTTTCATCATTTCATTTTATTCTATTTTATCATATTCATTTTTTAAATTTTCAAATGTTTTCCTACTTTTTCCCCCTTCTTTTTCTTTTCTTTTCTTCCCCGTTTTTCTCTATTCTACCAAGCTTCTTTCAACAACCAGACCAAAACACACCTAGGATCTAGCATCCTTTATTTGATTGTTTGTGTTGTTTTTAATTTTTTAATTTAATTTTTAATTTTATTAATTCTTTTTCTTCTTCCAAAATGACAAAATAAAAGAATTCACCCCAAAATAAAGGACAGAAAGAAATGACAGCCAGGGACTTAATCAACACGGATACAAGCAAGTTGTCTGAACCAAAATTTAGAATCACAATAATAAGAATGTTAGCTGAGATTGAAAAAAGCATAGGATCCCTTTCTGTGGAGATAAAAGAAGTAAAAGCTAGTCAGGATGAAATTTAAAAAGCTATAACTGAGCTGCAATCTCGAAAGAATGCCATGGTGGCAAGGATGGATGAGTTTGAGCCATGATTCAGTGATACAGAAGACAAACTTATGGAGAATAATGAAGCAGAAAAAAAGAGGGAGACTAAGGCAAAAGAGCACTATTTAAGAATTAGAGAAATCAGTGACTCATTAAAAAGGAACAACACCTGATTCATAGGGGGGCCCAGAAGATGAAGAGAGAGGAAAAAAAGGTAGGTTTATGTGGACAAATTATAGCAGAAAACTTTCCTAACCTGGGGAAAGACACAGACAACAAAATCCAGGAAGAACAGAGGACTCCCATTAGATTGAACAAAAACTGACCATCAACAAGGAATATCACAATCAAACACAAAATACACAGACAAAGAAAGAACATGACAGCAGCAAGGGACAAAAGTCCTTAACCTACAAGGGAAGACAGATGAGGTTTGCAGCAAACCTATCCACAGAAACTTGGCAGGCCAGAAAAGAGTGGCAGGATATAGTCAATGTGCTAAATCAGAAAAATAAGCAGCCAAGAATTCTTTATCCAGCAGTCTGTCATTCAAAATAGAAGGAGAAATAAAGAGTTTCCCAGACAAACAAAAATGAAAGGAATTCATGACCACTAAACCAGCCCTGCAAAAAATTTTAAGGGGGACTCTCTGAGGGAAGAAAAGATTAAACAAAACAAAAAAGACCAAAGGCAACAAAGACTAGAAAGGACCAGAGAACACCACGAGAAACTCCAACTCTGCAGGCAACACTAATGGTCGTCAAAAGAAAGCTGGAGTGGCCATATTTATATCAGACAATCTAGATTTTAAAATAAAGACTGTAACAAGAGATGAAGAAGGGCATTATATCATAATTAAGGGGTCTATCCACCAAGAAGACCTAACAATTGTAACCACTTATGCCCCCAATGTGAAATAGCCCAAATATATAAATCAATTAATCACAAACATAAAGAAACTCATTGACAATAAGACCATAATAGTAGGGGACTTCAACACCCCACTTACAACAATGGACAGATCATCTAAGCAGAAAATCAATAAACAATGGCTTTGAATGACACACTGGACTGGATCAACTTAGATATATTCAGAACATTTCATCCTAAAACAGCAGAATACACATTCTTCTTGAGTGCACATGAAACATTCTCCAGAATAGATCACATACTGGGACACAAATCAGCCCTCACCAAATACAAAAAGATCAAGATGATACCATGCGTATTATCAGACCACAACACTATGAAACTCAAAATCAACCACAAGAAAAAAATTTGGAAAAACAACAAATACTTGGAGACTAAAGACATCTTACTAAAGAATAAATGGGCTAACCAAGATGTTAAAGAGGAAATTAGAAAGTACATGGAAGCCAATGAAAATGATAATACCACAGCCCCAAACCTCTGGGACACAGCAAAGGCGGTCATAAGAGGAAAGTATACAGCAATCCAGGCCTTTCTAAAGAAGGAAGAAGGGTCTCAGATACACAACATAACCTTACATCTTAAAGAGCTGGAAAAACAACAGCAAATAACACCCAAAACCAGCAAAAGAAGGGGAATAATAAAGATTAGAGTAGAAATCAATGCTATCAAAATAACAACAACACAACAGATCAGTGGAACCAGAAGCTGGTTCTTTGAAAGAATTAATAAAATTAGGGGTGCCTGGGTGGCTCAGTAGGTTAAGCATCCAACTTCAGCTCAGGTCATGATCTCACAGTTCATGAGTTCAAACCCCGCATCGGGCTCTGTGCTGACAGCTCAGAGCCTGCAGCCTGCTTCAGATTCTGCCTCCCTTTCTCTCTGCCCCTCCCCTGCTCACGGTCTGTCTCTCTCTGTCCTTCAATAATAAATAAACATTAAAAATTTTTAAAAAATAATTAATAAAATTGATAAACCCCTAGCCAGTTTGATCAAAAAGGACCCAAATAAATAAAATCAAGAATGAAAGAGGAGAGATCACAACCAACACTGCAGAAGTACAAACAATAATAAGATAATATTATGAGCAATTATATGCCAATAAATTGGTCAATCTGGAAGAATTGGACAAATTTCCAAGAAACATATAAACTACCAAAACTGAAACAAGAAGAAATAGAAAATTTTAACAGACCCCTAACCAGTAAAGAAATTGAATTAGTAATCAAAATTCTCCTCAAAAACAAGAATGCAGGAACAAATGGCTTTCCAGGGGAATTCTACCAAACATTTAAAGAAGAGTTAACAGGGACACCTGGGTGGCTCAGTTGGTTAAGAGTCTGACTTCAGCCTAGGTCATGATCTCACTGTTCCCAAGTTCAAGCCCCGCATCAGGCTCTGTGATGACAGCTCAGAGCCTGGAGCCTGTCTCAGATTCTGTGTCTCCCTTTCTTTCTCTGCCCCTCCTCAATCCATGCTCGCTGGCTCTCTCTCTCAAAAATAAATAAGTTTTTGAAAAAAATTTTTTTAAAATAAAGAAGAGTTAACACCAATTCTTTTGAAGCTGTTCCAAAAAATAGAAATGGAAGGAAAACTTCCAAACTCCTTCTATGAAGCCAGCATTACCATGATTCCAAAACCAGACAAAGACCCCACTAAAAAGGAGAACTATACACCAATTTCCCTGATAAACATGAATGCAACATACTCAAAAAGATACTAGCCAACTGGATCCAACAATACATTAAAAAAATTATTCACCACGACCAAGTGGGATTTATACCTGGGATGTAGGGCTGGTTCAGCATCTGCAAAACAATCAATGTGATACATCACAGCAATAAAAGAAAGGACAAGAACCACATGATCCTTCTCAATAGATGCAGAGAAAGCATTTGATAAAATACAGCCACCTTTCTTGATAAAAAACCCTCAAGAAAGTAGGGATGGAAAGATCATACCTCAAGATCATAAAAGCCATATATGAAAGACCCACCACTAATATCATCCTCAATGGAGGAAAACTGAGAGCTTTCCCCCTAAGGTCAGGAACACGACAGGGATGTCCACTCTCACCACTGTTATTCAAAATAGTATTGGAAATCCTAGCCTCAGCAATCAGACAACACAAAGGAATAAAAGGCAACCAAATCAGCAAGGAGGAAGTCAAACTTTCACTCTTCACAGACGACATGATATTCTATATGGAAAAACCAAAAGATCCCATCAAAAAACTGCTAGAACTGATCCATGAATACAGCAAAGTTGCAAGATATAAAATTAATGCAAAGAAATCGGTTGCATTCCTATACACCAATAATAAAGCGACAGAAAGTGAACTCAAGGAACCGATCCCATTTACAATTGCCCCCCAAACCATAAAATACCCAGGAATAAACCTAACCAATGAGGTGAAAACTCCATACACTGAAAACTATAGAAATCTTATGAAAGAAAATGAAGAAACAAAAAAATGGAAAAATATTCCATGCTCACGGATTGGAAGAACAAATATTGTTAAAATGTCAATGCTACCCAAACGAATCTACATATTCAATGCAATCCCTATAAAAACAACCTGGCATTCTTCACAGAACTAGAACAAACAATCCTAAAATTTGTATGGAACCAGAAAAGACCCTGAATAGCCAAAGCAATCCTGAAAAAGAAAACCAAAGCTGGAGGCATCACAATCCCAGACTTTAAGATGTATTACAAAGCTGTAATCATCAAGACAATATGGAAATTGCACAAAAACAGACACTCAGATCACCAGAACAGAATACAGAACCCAGAAATGCACCCACAAACATATGGCCAACTAATCTCTAACAAAACAGGAAACAATTAGAAAAACTAAAAGGCAACCGAAGGAATGGGAGAAGATATTTTCAAACAACATATCAGATAAAGGGTTAGTATCCAAAATCTATAAAGAACTTATCAAACTCAACACCCAAAAACCAAATGATCCAGTGAAAAAATGGGCAAGAGACATGAATAGACGCTTCTCCAAAGAAGACATCCAGATGGCCAACTGACACATGAAAAACTACTCAACATCACTCATCATCAGGGAAATACAAATCAAAACCACAATGAGATAACACCTCACACCTGTCAGAAAGGCTAACATTAACAACTCAGGCAATAACAGATGTTGGCAAGAATGAGGAGAAAGAGGATCTCTTTTGTGCTGCTGATGGGAATGTGAACTGGTGCAGCCACTCTGGAAAACAATATGGAGGTTCCTCAAAAAGTCAAAAATAGAACTATCCTACGACCCAGCAATTGCACTACTAGGTATTTATCCACGGGATACAGGTGTGCTATTTCAAAGGGGCACATGCACCCCAATGTTTATAACAGCACTATCAACATTAGCCAACGTTCCAAGAAAGAATCCAAATGTTCATTGACAGATGAATGGATAAAGAAGATGTGATGTATATATATATACAATGGAGTATTACTCGGCAATTAAAAAGAATGAAATCTTGCCATTTGCAAAAACGTGGATGGAACTGGAGGGTATTATGCTAAGCAAAATTAGAGAAAGACAAATGTCATATGACTTCACTCATATGAAGAATTTAAGGTACAAAACAGATGGACAAAAGGGAAGGGAAGCAAAAATGATATAAAAACAAGGATGGGAACAAAACATAAGAGACTCTTAAATATAGAAAACAAACTGAGGTTTTGCTGGAGGGGTTGGGGGGGGATGGGCTAAATGGGTAAGTGGCATTAAGGAAGACACTTGTTGGGATGAGCACGGGGTGTTACACATAAGGGATGAATCACAGGAATCTATTTCTGAAATCATTATTGTGCTATATGCTAACTAACTTGGATGTAAATTTAAAATATTTTAAAAATTAAAATAAATAAACTCTAGAAAGATTTCTTAAATGGTGGTATTTTAAGAACACAGTGGAATACTACACATCAACAAAAACACATTACCGATACTTGCAATAACATGGATGAATCTCATATTGAATTTAAAAAACCAAAGTGCAAATAACTATGGATGCTATTATATAAAATACAAAACCAGGCCAAACCAATATAGAGTTAGAGGTCAGAACAAGGGATTGGAGCCAACTGCCTGGGAACAGACACCAGGACACCTTCTGGGGAGCTGTGAGGGTTGTATTTCTTGATCTGGGAGTTGATTACACAAGTATATAAAAATTCATCACACTGTACACCCAAGATTTGTGCACTTTAATGTAGTAAGTTGTCCTTCAGGAAAAAGAAAAGAAAAACATGCCAAACTTTACCTTTCACCTTTCTCCTCAAAACAATCAGGTATCAGAGTTGTGGTAGAAACTTCTGGTGCTGGCCATAACCATTCCTGCCCCCTTTGTTGTTAGCTGAAGCCATATGAGCAGTTCTGGTTCTTGGGTTGTGAGGGAAATGAATATCAGTCATAAGCTGAAACTTTTCATTGCCAGTGCTGGATCCTCCAGTCCATCTTCCCCTCTACTGCAGCAATCCCAATGAAGTCCCAAGATCAAAGTGGCTTAGACAAAGGGGTGCCTGACTGGCTCAGTCAGGAAGGCACGCAACTCTTGATCTCAGTGTCATGAGTTCAAGCCCCACATTGGGTGTGGATCCTACTTATAATAAAACTTAAAAAAAAAGAAGGTGCACATAAATAATTATAAAAAATCAGGCAGAGAAAGACAAATACCACATGATTTCATTCATGTATGATATTTAAGAAACAAAACAGTTAAATATATGGGAAAGGGGAAAAAAGATAAAGGGAAATAAATAAGAGACTCTTTATAATAGAAAACAAACTGGAGGTTGATGGAGGAAGGTGGGTGGGGGGTGGGCCAAATGAGTGATGGATATTAAAGAGGGCACTTGTCATGTTGAGCACTGGGTGTTATAAGTAATGAGTCACTAAATTCTACTCCTGAAAACACCGTTAACTATATGTTAACAAACTAGAATTTAAATAAAATTTTGAAAAAAAACCCCACCAATGAATTGGTTTAAATAGTCAGTCCTTGCATGGAGAGCTGTCTGGACCTGCAGTGGGCTCTGGGTGGGGGAGAACACAGCTTTATTGTGTGAAGCCATTGCTATTTCAGGGTTGTTTGTTACCACAGCATAACCTAGCCTATCGTAGCTAATACAAGGATGTTTAGAAGCTTGACAGAGGAACAATAGTTGTTCATGTCTCCTGAACTTGTTCTTCATCTTGGCCTGGTAGCACATCTGGCATCCAACCACCAAAAGCCTCATCTAGATTTGACAGAATCCATCGTGGCAGTCCCTGGAGTGATATTACAGCAGAGTGAAGCACTGGTCTCCAACATTTTTGGAGCAAGCCTTCTTGGTATGTTGTATCTTCTCAGGCTTCCTTGAGTTACCAACATTTTGTGTAAATGTTTGCCCACTGCCCATGCCAGAAAACCTCCATTGGTCGTAGTTAGGACTACCAAGTTTCTGGGACTGCTTCCTTTACTACTTTGAACTCTTGTTTCTTGGCAGCAGCATCTGACCAGAATTTTAGGGTTACCAGAAGACACGATTTGGAAAAATGATCCAATACTTTTGAACCCAGCTCTATGATGAAATGTATAATTGGACACAGTGTGGTCAAGAGATGAAGAGGTTAAGAGTCAGACTGCTCAAGTTCAAGCCTCAGTCCCCTTGTTGGCAAATGATGAGATATTGTCAAGTTACTGCTTCAGTTTCCTCATTTATACAATGGGCACAGTGATCATACTAAATGATATTTATTAAATGCAATAAAATTTTTAAAATAGGCTATAGAAAGACTTGAAAATATGTCCTCAATCCTCAAAAATGGTCTTCAAGTTTCCAAATGGAGTAGATTATTTCTTCTTATTTTCTAGAAAAGTTATCTTGGTGACAGATCTCCAGCACCTGTGAAGTAACACAGATCCATTCACCAACCACACTACATTCATTTCAAGTGTCAAACACGGTAGGTCAAAGTGTTCAAGAGGTGGTTGGAGATGAGCAAAGACTTGAATTCAGCAAGCTGGGAAAAGCCCTACATTTTAGGTGACTGATGATAGAAGAATCTGAAACAAAGACTTGTAATGTTAGTCAGTGATGTAGGCATGCTTCTATAACAAGAAATTAAAAGGGAAAATGGTAAGGAATCTACAAATGCAACAGAAATAGCTCCAAAGGCAAGATGCAAGCCCTGGGGGGTGGAATTATCTGGAGAAGAACTGGAAGTCAGTTGTTAGAGTCAAAGCCTGGTAACAAGGTAGGTTTATTCCAAAATGTGAGAAATAAGCCCACTGACCCAATAAAAGGAGGGATGCGGAGACTCAGAGCACAGTGAAGTGAGGCTTTAATGATTTTGCAAGAGTGGGTGTGTGATGGACAGACACACTTGGGGCAGTTATAGCAGGCAATTTGTCTCCTAGCATGCAAGTCCCTTCCCTGATTTTTCATTGGCTGAGTACTACAGAGGTGACAACCTTACCTGGAAGTTGCCTATGCCCATGTAATGCAAAAGCTAGTCTGACTGGAACAAATGTACATTCTTTGAGGTGATGCAGAGACTTCAGTTCTTGGTGCATGCTCATTGCTAAGCCCACAGAAAAAATAAGCCTGCGAAATGAAGAGGGGAAGAAGAACCAGGAAGTGAAGTGCCTAAGGGTTTGGGACTCCACTGTGGGGAGGGGGGTTCGTACATATTTCCAATAGGTTGTTAACCTATTGTTTACTAGACAACACAATTTTTATTTGGTATTTCTGAAAATGAATCATCTCACTTACTTCTCACAAAAAACCCTCCCCAATTTTTGCCACTTATCAATGACTGGTAATCCACCCCAATTTTTATCGCTTGCCTTCTTGGCTCCTGTTCTTGAGTGCCTGTTCTCCTATACTGCTTCTGCCAGGCCTCCTTCATGCCAGCTGCCTCCCTTGCTTATGGGACATCATTGGAGGTGCTGATATATACAGGTGAGCTTCCTTTTATAGGATCCTTGTGGCTTCATCCTTGTTAAGGGTTGTTGACATTATGTTGTTATTTCTTTTAACCCAAAAGCTTGATAGATAAAGACACACACACCTTGCTCCAGAGAATCCCCATTTCACGTTCAACAAGATGGTGAAAAAACACGACATAATCACAGTGTTAATTTTCCTTTCCTGGTTCCACAGATCTATTGAATAGCTTATTTGGGCATGTAATTTTACATCAACCAACATAAATACCAGGTAAAAAGATGGAATCAGGAGTCAAAAACCTCCCAACAAAGAAAAATCCAGGACCAAATGCTTTCACTGGTGAATTCTATCAATATTTAAATCCTCCTCAACCTCTTCCAAAAAACTGAAGAGGAAGTAACACCTCTAAGCTCATTCTATGTAGCCAACATTCCTTTGACATCAAAGGTGCATAAAGACATCACAAGAAAAGAAAGTTACAAAACAATGCCTTTTCTGAATATAAATGCAAAATTTCTTTAAAAGTACTAGCAAGCCAAATCCAGGCACATAATCAAAAGATTGCACATCATAACCAAGAGGGATTTATTTTGAACTATGGTTCAACATAAGAAAATCAGTCAATGTAATTCACCACATTAATAGAATAAAGGAGAAAAATCCCACATGAACATCTCAATTGGTGCAGAAAATGCATTTGACAAAATCCAACAGTCTTTCATTATAAAAATAGTAAGACAACTGGAAACAGAAAGGAACTTCCTCAGCATAATAGAGGAAATTTATGAAAAAACAAAGCTAAAAACATACTCAAAGTGAAAGACCATTAGCTTCCTCCCTAAAATCAGGAACAAGACAAAGATGCCTGCTGTGATAGTTAATTGTATGTGTCAATTTGACTAGGCCACAGGGTGCTCAGATTAAACATCATTTCTGGGTATGTCTGTGAGTGTTTTCAGATGAAATTAGCATTTGAATCAGTGGGCTCAGTAAAGTAGATTGCCCTCTCCAGTATTGGTGGGCATCACCCAATCCACTGAGGAGCTAAATAAAACAAAAAGTGGAGAACCAAGGGATTCATTTCCTCCCGCCTGCCTGCTGAGCTAGAACTTTGGTCTCCTCCTGCCCTTGGACTTGGATTTACACCATCAGGTTCTCAGACCCTTGGACCTGACTGGAATTACACGACTAGCTTTCTTATGTCTCTAATTTACAGACAGCAGATTGCCAATTCCATATATATGGATGGATCTATTTCTTCAGATAAACCCGACCAATACACCTGCTTTCAACACTGCTATTCAACACTGTACTGGAACTTCTAGCCAGAGCAATATGCAAGAAAAAGAAAAGTTATCCATATTAAAAAGGAAGAAGTTTCTATTTACAGATGCCATTATTCTACATATAGAAAATTCCAAAGAATCCACACAAAAAAAACCTGTGAGAGCTAATAAATTCAGCAAAGTGACAGGATTTAAAAAACCAGATATACAATTCAGTTTTGTTTCAATAAACCAGCAATGAGCAATATACAAAGGAAATTAAGAGAATAATTTAATTTACCAGAGTATCCAAAAGAACAAAATACCTAGTAGTAAATTTACCAAAGGACTTGAAAGACTTGTACACTAAAAACTATAAGACATTGCTGAAAAAAATTAAATAAGACCTAAATAAGTGGGAAAATATCTAGTGTTCATGTGTTACAGAACTAGGCTGGAACGCTGGAGGAAAAATCAAGAGGCACTTGGAGATCTTGGTGGATTGGAGATTTATTTTACACTGGCGGGCTCAGAGGAGACTGTTTCTCCAAAGGTCTGAGCCCGGAATGTAAGTGGGGAGGGTAATTTATAGCCGACAACCTCCATATTTGTGGGGGTTTTCGCGCACACAGCAAACAAAGGAAGAAGAAACCGGAGGAGGGGTGTCTAAGCTAGAGACCAGAGTTTGTCTTAGTCCAATCAGCCATCTTTGGTGTACTTTATCCATTCTCCAACACATGGAGTAAAAGACTTGATATTGTTATAATGTCGATACTACCCAATACTTTCTGCAGATTCAATGCAATCCCTATAAAAATTCCAAAGGTACTTTTTGAAAAAATGAAAAAAAGGATCTTCAAATTCATATGGAATTACAAGAAGCAATCTTTTAAAAGAAGAACAAAACTGGAGAACTTGCACTGTCTGATTTCAAAACTTACTACAAAGCAACAGTAATCAGATCAGTGGGGAACCAGTATAAGGATAGATATATAAGTATAAGGATAGATATATACAATGCAATGGAATTGAGAATTAAGAAATAATTCCACACATCTAAGGTCATTGACTTTCAACAAGGGTGCCAAGTCCATTCACTGGGGGGAATATAGTCTCTCTGACAAATAATATTAGAACAACTGAATTTCCACCTGTGAAAGAACAAAGTTGGACATCTGGCTTACATCATATTCAAAAGTTAGCTCAAGATTAAAAGCCAAAACATAAGACCTAAAACTATCAAACTCTTGGAGAAAACCACAAGGGTAAATTTTCAGACCTTGGATTTGGCAATGGATTCTTAGATATCACACACACACACACACACACACACACACACACACACGAAAACAAAACAAAACAAAACATGAGCCATTAAAGAAACAAAAGATAAATTGGACTTGGTCAAAATTAAAACTTTTTGTGCCTTGAAAGAATAATCAACAAAGTGAGAAAGGCAACCTACACAATGAGAGATACGTGAAAATCAGATATCTAATAAGGGTCTAGTATACAGAATAAATAAGGAACTCCTACAACTCAACAACAAAAGGACAACCCAATTAAAAGAATGGACAAAAATGTGAACAGAAATTTCCCCAAAGAAGATATACAAATGGCAAACAAGCACATGAAAAGATGTCCGACATCATTAATCATTAAGAAAATGCAAATCAAAGCCACAATGAGGTACTATTTTACACTCATTAAGATAGTTAGAGTCAAAACAATGGAAAATAAGTGTTGGCAAGAATGTGAAGAAATCAGAACCTTCACACAAGACTAATGAGAATATAAAAAGGTTCAGCTACTATGCTGAACAGTTTGATGGTTCCTCAAAAGGTTTCACAGAGAATTACCATATGACCCTATAATTCCACTCCTAGGCATATAACCAAAATAACTGAAAGTAGGGACTCAAACGAATACCTGCACACAAATGTTTATAGCAGCACTATTTACAATAGCCAAAAGGGGAATGAAATCCAAATGACATTCAGCAGATAGATAAGTGAAGTATGATATATACATACAATAGAACATTATCCAGCCATTAAAAAGAAAAAAGGTACTGATACATGCTCAGAAAAGATGAATCTCAAAAATATTATGGCTAAGTGGAAGAATCCAATACAAAAGGTCACATAATATATTATTCCAGTTTTATGAAATATCGAGAATATGTAAATTCATAGAGAGAGAATGCAGATAAGTGGTTTCCAGGGGCTGGGAGAAAAGAGGACAGTAGGGACAAACTGTAAAATCCTGTTAAGGATCCTTAACAGGATTTTACTTTGGAGTGACAGGAATGTTTTACAGCTAAATAGAGATGGTGGTTGCATAGCATTGTGAAGGTACTAAATGCCACTGAAATAATCACTTTAAAAAGACTAATTTGACCTTTTGTTTGTGAATCTCACCTCAAATTATTTTAAAATATTCTATAAAAAATAGTAAAAGTGACTTCAGGGCTCTGGTTCAAGATGGCCAAGTAGGAAGATCCTGAACTCTCCTCTTCCCACTAATACATCAAACCTGTACCTATATATGTAACAGCTTCCTCCGAAAAAAATCCCTAAAGGCTGGCAATCTCTTTACATCAGGCAAACAGGATGGGAACCACATCAAAGTGGGTGGGAAAGGCTGAGACTCAATCTTGTCATAAATCTCACCACTACCATGGTGACCCACAATCGAGAGAGAACTTAAAACCTGGAGCTTCTCCCTGAGGAATAAAGAGTTCGTACCCACTTTGGGAACCCAACTTTTAGGACTAGTACCTGAGATACAAGCCTCCAAAACATTTGACTTTGAAGACCAAAGTGGCTCAAGTATAGGAATGGCTTTTAAAGGGCTCACATGCATACGCACCTACTCCATGGCATATCACAGGAGCAGCCCTTTTTTGTTTGTTTGTTTGTTTTTACATTTATTTATTTTTGAAAGACAGAGTGAGACAGAGTGTGAGTGAAGGAGGGGCAGAGAGAGAAGGAGACATAGAATCCGAAGCAGGCTCTAGGCTCTGAGCTGTCAGCACAGAGCTGGATGCGGGGCTCAAACTCATGAACCAAGAGATTGTGATCTGAGCCCAAGTCAGACACTTAACTGACTGAGCCACCCAGGCACCCTGAAGAAGCAGCCCTTTGAAAAGTACATAGGCATTATGTGAACAGACTTATTTTCTAATTTTAAATCACTGCTTTAAGAGGAAAAGGACTTCTGGGATCATCTCCAGGGATGGAGACTGGTGGGAACCATCTTTCTACTCTCTTTCTGGCTTGCTAAAAGCAGTGGCACCATCTTCTCCCACTTTCCTTTTCTGTTTAATTCCATTTACATTTTTTTTCTTTTATTTTCTGTTTTTTCCCCTCCCTTTTCAGTGGGTACCATTTTTACACTCCCTCTTTGTTTTGTTCCAACCAGTGGGTGCCATCTTTGCCTGATCCTTCGGCCATGCTCCAGAGCGCCAGTAATCCTGAAACAGGAGCTTCTACACGTGTCTGGTGCTCCAGTTTTTGTCGTTGCCACCAGGGATCACTTGCCACCCCTTGATGACTTGGCTCTAGAGGCCAGCAGAGTTTGCATTCTTGGGTCCCATGGGACTGTAACAATTAGAGACTCATTTCTTGGCAGACCACCACTATCAGGGCACACAGATAGCAGACTGAAACACACCCTCAGTCTTTCTATGAAAGTGGCCCACTTGTGAGTCCTGGAGCTTTGGCCTCAGGGGCAATCTTCAGGTTTGGCACACATCTAAAATTATGGAAGTACTCTCAGGGAACATAATCCATGGGAAGCCATCTTTGCACTCTTCCTCTACATTGTTAAAGCTCACAGTATCTCCCAGAAAGGAACACAGACACTCTGATTTTTATAACTGTTTTCCAGAGAACATCTTCAAATCACCTGGCTGTAGGGGCCAGAGGGGCTTATCCTTATATTTAGGACTGTGTATATTTGCAACTCCTTAAAAGCTGCTACTTCCGATCAGCCTCGATCTAGGTGCTGAGATCCTCTTCTTTGGGAACTAACTGGTCTTGGCACACCCTAAAACAAAAGGATTAAAAATAAAATAGGCTCCTTAGACAATCACAAAGCTTTGAGAAACATTCAAGAGCTAGGGAAAGATTAAACAATAAGTTTCATCTCTTACTTAAACAAGGCCAACCTTTCAAGACTGGGACAGATGGTTATTTCATCTAATGCATAGAAACCAACACAGTCAAGCAAAATGAAGAAACAGAGAAATACGCACCAAATGAAAGAAATAAAACCTCAGAAAAGTACTTTAATGAAATGGATATAAGTAGTTACCTGATACAGAATTCAATGTAATGGTCACCAAGATGCAAACTGAACTTGAAATAAGAATGGGTAAACATAGTAAGAACCTCAAGTGCTAGAGCAATTAGACAAGAAAAAGCTAAAAAAGGTATCCAAATTGGGAAGGAAGAAGTAAAATTATCTCTGTTCACAGATGACATGAACTTATAAGTAGAAAACCATAGAGATTACATACACACAGGCACACACACAGACCTGTTAGAACTAATAAATGAATTCAGCAAAGTTGCAGAATTTAAAGTCAACACCCCAAATCAGTAGGATTTCTATACACTAACAATGAACCATCCAAAAAAGGAAAAATTTTTAAATAACTTCATTCCCATTAGCATCAAGAAGAATAAAGTACTGGGACACCTAGGTAGCTTAGTCAGTTAAGCATCTGACTTTAGCTTAGGTCATGATCTCATGGTTCATGAGCTCAAGCCCTGTGTCCAGCTCTGTGCTGACAGCTCAGAGCCTGGAGCCTGCTTCAGATTCTGTGTCTCCCTCTCTCTCTGCCCCTGCACTCATACTCTGTCTCTCTTCAAAAATAAATAAACATTTAAAAAATAAAAAAAAAGAAGAATAAAAGTACTTAGGAATAAACTTAAACAAGGAGGTGAAAGACTTGTACACTGGAAGTTATAAAACACTGCTGAAATAAATTAAAGACACAGATAAATGGGAAGACAGCCTCTGTTTATGGATTGGAACATTTCATATTATCAAGATGTCCATATACACAAAGCCATCTATAGATTAAGTGCAATCC